>NC_090266.1:439981548-442381548 GCF_040414725.1 Anabrus simplex | reverse complement strand
ACGAGAGGAGAGCAATACTTCCGGTTGTGAAGGATAATTTTATATAAACATTTACTTTTGTGCAATGTCGAATGAATGCGGTTTTCCTTAAATCAACGATCAATTTTCCATGCACGATGGATGTAATTGTTTCTTTTTATGGCATTATGGAGGTACTAAGGCTAACGATATAGAATTTTTAACAGCATCCATAAGTTAGTTTGGCAATTGTAAGTAAAATTAGTTTCGCCAGACCAGTGAAGAAGCAAATCCATTGTCTTAGTAGACGTTGCTAAGACATCAGCGCCGCTCCATTGCCCGCACAGGTGTAGGCCTTATTGCTCTGCTGGTGGACCGGTACTCATCCGACTCGCGTAATTGAGCACCGTTTCGCTTCGGCTGGCTGACTCGACCTGACGACTACCATTTCGACAGCTACACGTCGCTTGCACTTAATGGCAAAGTGTCTTGAATGGCTTCTTTGAGAACTGCGCACGATGTGGTCGACCAGCCATACATTAACTTGCGGAGTAAAATAACGTGCAATACTCTTCTCGCATTTTTAGTACGATTTAAAGTTCGGGTCTCAATAGCGGCCTTCTGTAAGTTCACTTTATCGGATTTCCGTGGTCTTTTAATGGTTTATAGCAGAAGTTAAATTGCAACAGCAGAAAATACTCTAGTTCATAGAATTCACAATAAATAACACATCCAGGAGGAAGAGATAAATAAGTAGATAAATTGATATGTAAAAAGCCAAAAATTCACTTCGCTGTATCGAAGTAGGTTAACATACAACAGAACAAGTACGGAATTCAATTTAGAGTGATTTTTTTTATGATCAAAATGCAGGGGATCCATCTAACTAATCCTAGAGTACATTAACAGGCATTCACTGTGTTTACAATTAAGTCATAAGCCATTCCATTACCATGCGGCCCGTTTCTTAGAATAGAGTGCAATAGCATAGATTCATATTGTCTGGCAGGATTAAGGCCCTCAGTCGTCTCTTCCAGAGAATGAAATATTTACATGTGCAGAATTAAAGAAAGCAGACTACATATGAAACATATCACAGCTACGAAACAATAGAGTACCTATTATAATAAACATAATTAAACAAATAAAATATAAATTATGATGATGATGGTGAAGATTCGTTGTGTAATACTTGGTATTTTATTCCGTGTTTAAGGGTGTGTTTTTATAGTCATATTTTAATGCACTATTTATATTTCACTTGTGTGTTCGACAGGCTGGGAATCTTTTAAGTTGAATTTAACTGAATCGACAACGGAAAGTATGGCTTTTCTTAAAATGATATTTGTTCCTGGCGTCGACCTCTGAAAGTATTGTTTACTTCTTAACAAAATACGCAATTATAAGTTGGCTATACTATTCACAAGATATTAACTTAACTTATTCCAATGACTTTTAATAATACTAGTTTGTTTATGTGCTGCGTATAGATTGAAGAAAAGCTAATCTACAAATAACATAAAGTAAATACTATCCAGGACTTCAACCATTGCGTAATTGATGTTGGTGACGGCGTTGCCTTAAATGCAGGCGATGCTACTCTGCTAGTGACACGTAGCGTATTGCACTGTCGTTCTGAAGAAATAACAAATGAGTTTGTTTATCTACTGGTGCGATGAGAGGGTATCGATAAGTTCGCATTAGTTTCTATGTTTCGAAATTGCCATTGTTTGAGAAGTGGTGAACACGCGCAGTACAAGTACCGACCTGAGCATGAGGAAAATATTCGATCATTAAGGCATAAAGCGTGAAGAATACGCCGCTGTTTGGGATTTAGCCAAATAAGTTCATTGTATACAGGTATATAGTAACATATATCACATGGGGCTATATACCAAACACGGGCATTTTACGGTTCTTTTAGTTTCTTTTATTAAGAGTAGCAGTCAGCTCGTTGTACACGGCGTCACATTAGTCAAAGTTAGGTAGCACCAAAGTGCAAATGAGGCGTTCCTTTAATACGGTTTTTCTAAGTGAGTTAAATGTCTCAAATAATTTTCCAGAAACACTGTTAATTTGTTTCTTCCATGAATGGTGTTCTTTTATGATAATGCTAACATCTTTGACTGACTCACTTAAATTAATTGATGAATTTTGTATAAAGAGTTTAGGTAAAGTGGAGTTGTTTACGAATTTTAAACAAGGGCATAGTCGAAAAATTCTTATAGATTGAGATTGTGTAACAGTACGCGAACGTGAACTTACGGGACATGCAAAATAATGTAATATAAATATGTGAATCAAATTGTTATAGGAAGACATTGATACAACATTATGTGAATAATAATTTATATATGGTAGTTTTATGGCCTAGATATAAAATATTATAAAGGTTTAATTTTCCATGTAGATCCCCTTTTAATAACTAAGCTTCTAACCAGGAATGTCTGTTAAAAAGCAAGTCAGACGGCTGGAGCTTATAAATAGAATCCTGAAAAGGTCTTGCGATATTCTGCTAATGCCCACTGACTGCCGGCAGTAATACACTGGAATTATGATATCTATAACAATCAACGGGAAAAGTAGACTGCGATATTCCGTATCACCTTCAAACTTTTGTTTGACCAATTAGGCGGAGATATTTGAACATTTTTAAATGGAAGAGCAATGAATGGTAGATAGATAAGGTAGCACTTGGTAATTACGGACTTTCCTCTAACCCCACTTGATGTATAAGGCATCTGCTTAAGAGCGCGTACCCCTATAGCGACATTCATATTCTGATTACTCTCATTCAGATTAAGCCTGAGATGCATAATCGTAATCAGGTTCTTATTATTCATGGATATCGTGTTAACTGTGATACCTTACTACCGTCATGCTGTAACAACCACGCATCGTCTCTTTGGTTGAGACACAATTGTAAGTGCAACGTTACCACAATGTATATAAGATGTTAATTTAACATATTATTTATAAAACATTCCATCCATTATACATGAGTGTTAAGTTCAACAAGTGTTAGATGTGATTTCCGCTATAAAGTCCCGTAAATTAAAGTAGACAACATTTCATTATATGAATCTTCTTTAGGTACGTACTGAAACCTTAAACTTACCATCCCATCGTTGGTTGGCCACAGCTGCTGCAGTAGAGCAATATCGAAATCTTAAATCTTGGGGTCGTCGCGGACATATTTCGGTCACGATCTTAACAAAACGCTGGGGTTCATAAGAGAGCCTAACTACTTGAAATGAGGAGCAAATATGCGCTTACTAACTTTAATTGAATTATCAAAGTGCACAAAATTTCTTTTATAAAATCATTCATCAAGAAAATTTTACTCATTTAACGTTTAAATGCAGTCACATTGTATAACGAGATTTTGATCAGTTACGTTCATCGAAGAACTTTATTCGGAGGAAATTAGAAAATATCACAAATTAGTGGACAGTGAAAACTCGAAAATCGAAAATAAAACCTGAAAATCGGGCACCTATTAATCCAAACGATAACTGAGAATTAATCCTCACGATCCGTGGAAAATCTGACCTTCAACAAAGAGAGTTCCAGATTTACATTTAATTAAGGTTATCCACTAGTCAAATACCATGTCGGATGTGGGAACACCTGCCGAATGGACCATTAATCGAACCAAATTGACTATGAGTTGCTTTGGGTAGGTTACGAGATACTACTGGAAAGCATGATGTTCACTAAAAGTTACCAGCAGCAGTCATAATTAAAAATAAAATTCCACCATGTATTGTCATCTCGTGACACCCTTAAGTTGTAAAATAATCCCGATGTCGAAACGTGCATCATTCAAACAGCTGTTCAGAAAGAACCAACAACAACTCGATCCGAGAGGATCTTACGTTACGCCGTTCTGAAGGAACAAAACTGTGAAATGCAGGAAACACTTATTCTTCATGCATTTAGAAGAAATGCCAAACACTGAAGGTAAAGAAAAAGTGGTAAATCACTTGAAAAACATTCTTATAAAACCAACCTTCAGGTTATAAACGGTTACGTTAAGTTTAATAAAATTACAAGTCCACATGGTAGAATAAAATAAAAAATACCAAAACGATCTAGGAAATTCTTTCCCTTACATCTACGACTACCATTATAGATCCATCTACATATTGTTTGTCACAAAAAACTAACTACAAGTTATTGATCGACCACAGTCAACTATTATAAAAATGAAAGAACGAAAAATTGAAAATAAAATCTATTCCCAGCTGAAGAATCGAACCCGCATTCGTAACTCAAGTCTCACAAAAATAAGCTAAGTGTCAACAAGCACACTAACAAAGCAATCGGACATCTGAACGACAAAACAATTATGTCCTCAAATAAATTAAAATACTAAAGTTCAATGAACTCAAACGCGCGTGGCAAACAACAGTAATACTCAATCACCATTAGCTAAGTATCCAATGTTGGACAACCCTCACGTTCATGCCACTAGTGGTTCCATAATCTTATGTAAACACCTTCCAGCCGGGAAGGGTTTTGCCGAAACATGGCATCAATATTACTTAGCTAACACTCTTCGCATTGCATACCCTACTGCGTACACTCCCATCGTTCAACTCACTTCGCAAAAACACCCAACCTAAGACTTGAATATATACAGACGACACCCTAAATCTATCGTCAGCCCTACATAATGTCCACACACCCTAACCCTAACATCTATGTACACACACCTTCCTAAACCTATCGTTGAGCGTAAATGGAGATGTCTACTCATCAGTATACTCCTATGATACGTGTAACGTCCTAAATCTATCGTCGAGTGGAAACTGGGTTGTCTACGCATCCTCTAGAATGTCAGGCGAAATCGTAACTTCAAACACACTCTTTGACATTTAGCTGGAAATCTTGTCCAAGCTATAACATACAATGAAACGAAACTTTCCACAGAATGAACGCAAGTTTGAAAATGAAACTAGTCCCTATCTTGTCAATAAAACGAGAAATTGAAAATAAATAACACGTGGCAAACAATCCACAACTCAAACACGATCTCGACATACGCAATTAAGTTTGGAAAAATAATAATGAATTTCAGCACACGTCTAACTTTACGTGAATATCGCCAAAACAGTAATCATCACCATTGCAAAAATCTGCACTATAATTCGAGAGCGAGGCCCAAAATCGCCTACTATCTCACTATTCCAAACATTAATATCCATAAACTATCAGGTGAAGCGAAATTCAATGAATCTACACAGCCAAACCATCACATTAATAACGTCCAGTATCTCATCCCACAATGTTTCCGAATTAATGATAATTTATCGTCTCGTAATACGTGAAATTTACTGAGTGGAAATTTGTTATAACAGTCAAATAACACCAACCGTGTATTCAGAATTCCTTTCTATTTTTGAGATCGCGTACTATAATATTCATTATGCTGACATTAAATGAATCGTCATTTGGACTTAACTGCCAAGAGCTACAACCTTCTACATAAATTTTTTTCACTGGAAGATCTTGACTTGAAATCCTAATGTTCGTCACAAAGCACTCATTTCGAACTAACCTTCACCCGGTCAGTTGTTCCGGATTGTTAGCGGAATCTCAATACAGCCTGCCTCAGAAATATTACATTTTATATACAGCCTGTCTCAAAAATTCTTCGCCATCGACAAACATAGCCTGTCTCAAAAATTCATCTTCATCGCCTGTCACGGCGCCATTACTCATGAAATACAGGCTTCCTATGCCTTCAACATCTACGCAACTATTCTCTCAACATATCATTCCGGCACAATCCTTTTCTTCCTGTTTCAAAACTTTTCTAACCTCAATACTCCCGTGACGAACAATTTTATAAGAATCCTTCTCATTCATTTTTACTACAACTTTGGGATCTCAAGAACACAGTAACACACCGTGATTTCCTATATCACCGACATACACGATGTCACAAAAATTACCTTCCCACGAATAAATATAACCTTATCAGACTTCACTGGATTTCGAGGCGAACGCAAATCTTACTCAACATATCTGTTAAATACACTTTTAACATTGAAAATTTTTATCCTGCTGTAAATATCATTGTTGTTATTATTATTATTATTATTTTCGACATAAATTTTCTGAACTCATACGATACCCGAAATTATTCATTCACCACGACTACATTATCGTTATCACCTTTCTAACTTTACTCAGTCTGAACACTATCTCAAAGAATGTTAACACTTATTTAAACTTCGCATTTTACAGTTTCTCGTCGCAAATTTTACTGCCCTGAAGAGTAACACACGACGACCAGGAATATAACACATCCGCCTGATCATTATTAAATATTAATTAGACACACGCACTGAAAATTTAATTGGGACATACAAAATTCTATTCTACAACATTAATACAAATATAGACACAGACCAGTAACAGTAGTCATCCTGGAGATCCGGCCACATTTAGCCAGTTCATGGCTACAGGATATAACATCTTCTCATATATATAACTTAAAAAACACAGATTTTACACTCGCTATCGATTAACACCGCAAATGACGCACTTTCTTCGCGTTTTAACATGCGACGAACTTCCTTCTCTACTGGCGACTGCAACAGTTTTCCCAGGACTCTGCTTTAGTTCACCCTAATACTGGCCACGTGTTTCAATAGATAACGAAAATCAGACCTCAATGGCTAGATCCAGACTTCCCATTGACAATACCAAACACACACAATGTGATATAGAGGAAAACTCAGCTACGTAATTTAAACAGATATCTATGCATTCGCAGTTTATATTCGGAGGAAGATCAGGAAAATTTCTATCACCTTCCATTTAATACTCGACTGGAACCATTGACACGAATATATAACAAGTTATTTCGAGAACTAAACCCCGCACTTTCTTGCAGACGAGCGACGTGGGTTCCACCATCCAGACCGTCAGATATAATGAGTAAATGTAGATGGAGGGGAATTCTTTTATACCCTCTGAGAGGAAGCCACCCTCACCATGAAGCTTGATGGTGCAATCTGCTAATTCCACATCCACTGGACCAAATTTCTTAAAATGTATTCCACAAATTCAGACACAATTATAATTCATTATGTGTTCATTTCATATTTTTCCCATATTTGCAACGGGCGCAATGAATTTATTTCGTACATGTAGTTCCGCGGCCTTTCTTCAGAAAATGACCTCGACACGTGTCGCAAATCTGCGATTAGGACGCCAACTTTCCTCCAGGCTTAACTGCATTTATATTCACCCTGGGGATTCTATCTTCACGTAAGGTTTATTAATAATTTAGATTCTTTATTCCTGGATTTACCATGCCTCCAAAGTCTCTCGTTATGAAGGATTTCCCGAAATTGATAAATTTCTTGCACATAGTCCAAGTGAGATCTCTCCTCTAACGGGTTATGCACCACCGGTGAATTGTATAGTCCTAGCCCCCTGAGCACAAGGAGGACCACGACTCAGAATATGTCCGAGATGCCCACTCCCATTCCATAGCAACTGGTATCCCGACTCTCAGGACCACTTACTAGGCCACTCAGCCGATGCCCATGGTTCACGAACTAGTACGTGACTACAGTAACGCACAAACACGAACCATCCACAAACATATAAATTATTCATTGCTCGAGGTCATCCGAAGTATCCCGGCATTTTACGAGATGGTGGCTCGCTCGTCACGGTAAGTACGGTTCCCACGAGAGGGCGAGACCCTTGAAGTAAATCATGGCTACTCCAAAAAAGTTATTTGTAGCTGAAATAAATATATGGAATTATTTGTCATCGTATAATAATGGGTTCAGTACTGTGGTAGTTTCCTTAGAGTGAAAGATATACAACGTGTGCTAACAGACACTCAGTTACATGACTTGATATCACGGGATGGCAATACATTAGACAAGCAATGTTAGAAGTATGGCATTCCTGTACTCAAATACCAACGTATGTAAATAGAGCAATTATATTCTGTAGTTTTAAAATTTGTGTAATTGTGTGGAGCGAGATACTAAACGAAGACCAACGGATGCAGATTTGCACCTGGAGCACGAAATCGACATGTGGAATCACAGTGTAATTGTATTAGAATACTTAATCGAATTGGGAACATCTCGTAATATTAGGGGGAAAATCGTTCCTGATTAATAAGATATGATACAACGAATGAAATTATCTGCTCTGTGTATTGTAAAGTGTACAGCAAAATGGTGTGCAACGTTATGTATATATGAGTTTATTTACTTTTCTAGTAGGAGTCGATAATGCAAGTTAATTTGTGGTTTAATTAGGAATATTAACCTTTCCGTGGTATTCTCGCGTTATTTAAATTACTTCAGTGGGTACTAATGTCAGATCATAAGTTTCGAAATCGTCAACCCATGAACAACCCTGAGTGACCTCAAGCTAAATGTATTTGTATTGAATATGTAACATGGTTTTATTGGCGACTAGGGGATTTATCTTGATTGTGATTTCATTTTAATGATCCTCGCCCATAGACTGATTGAGATTTTTGTAATTTAACGGAATTTCGAGTAATACATAGATATGTTGAGGTAATAGTATATGCCAATATTATGATATTAAATTTTTCGGAAACATACATACATACATACATTATCATTATAGACTGCCATGCCTTTCAGCGTTCAGTCAGCAAGCCTCTGAGAATTTACTAAACGTCGCCACAATCCTCCATTTGCAAAGAGTGTTGTGGCCTCATTTAGTACTATACCTCTTATCTTTAAATCGTTAGAAACCGAGTCTAACCATCGTCGTCTTGGTCTACCTCTACTTCTCTTACCCTCCATAACAGAGTCCATTATTTTCCTAGGTAACCTATCCTCCTCCATTCGCCTCACATGACCCCACCACCGAAGCCGGTTTATGCGTACAGCTTCATCCATCGAGTTCATTCTTAAATTAGCCCTTATCTCCTCATTCCGAGTACCCTCCTGCCATTGTTCCCACCTGCTTGTACAACAATCATTCTTGCTACTATCATGTCTGTTACTTCTAACTTGTGAATACGATATCCTGAGTCCACCCAGCTTTCGCTCCCGTAAAGCAAATTTGGTCTGAAAACAGACCGATGTAAAGATAGTTTCGTCTGGGAGCTGACTTCCTTCTTACAGAATACTGCTGATCGCAACTGCGAGCTCACTGCATTAGCTTTACTACACCTTGATTCAATCTCACTTACTATATTACCATCCCGGGAGAACACACAACCTAAATACTTTAAATTATCGACCTGTTCTAGCTTTGTATCACCAATCTGACATTCAATTCTGCTGAATTTCTTACCTACTGATATCAATTTAGTCTTCGAGAGGCTAATTTTCAACCATACTCATTGCACCTATTTTCAAGTTCCAAGATATTAGACTGCAGGCTTTCGGCACAGTCTGCCATTAAGACCAAGTCGTCAGCATAGGCTAAACTGCTTACTACATTTCCACCTAACTCAATCTCTCCCTGCCATTTTATACCTTTAAGCAGATGATCCATGTAAACTACGAACAGCAAAGCTGAAAGATTACAGCTTTGTCTAACTCCTGAACCAAGAACTCATTCTACCATCAATTTTCACTGAAGCCCAATTGTCAACATAAATGCCTTTGATTGATTTTAATAATCTACCTTTAATTCCATAGTCCCCCAGTATAGTGAACATCTTTTCCCTCGGTACCCTTTCGTATGCTTTCTCTAGATCTACGAAACATAAACACAACTGCCTATTCCTCTGGTAGCATTTTTAATTACCTGGCGCATACTCAAAATCTGATCCTGACAGCCTCTCTGTGGTCTGAAGCCACACTGTTGTTCATCCAACTTCCTCTCAGCGATTGATCGCACCCTCCCTTCCAAGATGCCAGTGAATACTTTGCCTGGTATAATAATCAATGAGATACCTCGATAATTGTTGCAATTCTTCCTGTTCCCCTGCTTATAGATAGGTGCAATTACTGATTTTGTCCAATCTGAATGTACCTTACCAACACTCCATGCTAATTTTACTACTCTATGAAGCCCTTTAATCCCTGCCATCCCACTATACTTTACCATTTTAGGTCTAATTTCATCTGTTCCTGCTGCCTTATGACAATGGAGTTTTCTGTCCATCCTTTCCACTTCCTCAAGCATAATTTCACCAACACGATTTTCCTCCTCCCCATGAGCTTGGCTGTTCGCAACACCACCATGATGATTTCCTTTTACATTGAGAAGATGTTCAAAATTTTCCCTCCACCTCTCCAGTGATTCCCTGGGATCTATTACGAGTTCACCTGAATTACTCAAAACACGGTTCATTTCCTTTTTCCCTCCCTTCCTAAGATTCTTTATTACTGTCCAGAAAGGTTCCCTGCTGCTTGACCTAGCCTTTCCAGGTTATTACCAAAATCTTCCCATGACTTCTTTTTGGATTGAACAACTAATTGTTTCGATTTAATTCTTTCATCTACGTACCAATCCCTGTCTGCCTCGGCCCTTGTTTGGAGCCATTTCTGATAAGCCTTTTTTTACGTTTATAGGCTCTCCTCTCTTCATCATTCCACCAAGATGTTCGCCTTTTCCCATCTTTACACACAGTTGTTCCTAGGCATTCCCTTGCTGTTTCTACTACAGCATCCCTGTATGCAACCCATTCACTTTCTATATACTGAACCTGCTTACTGTCTACTGTTCGAAACTTCTCACTAATCATAACCATGTACTTCTGTATAATTTCCTTGTCCTGGAGATTTTCTGCCCTTATTTGTTTGCAGACCGATTTCACTTTCTCTACCCTAGGCCTAGAGATACTTAGTTCACTGCAGATCAGATAGTGGTCTGTATCATCGAAAAACTCGTATATTCCTAACAGATTTCTTGAATTCAAAGTCTGTTAAGATATAGTATATTATGGATCCGGTACCCCTAGCCTCCCATGTGTAGCGGTGAATATCCTTATGCTTGAAAAATATATTCGTAACAGCTAAACCCATACTAGCATAGAAGTCCAGTAAACGCTTCCCATTCCCATTAGCTTCCATATCTTCTCCACATTGACCAATCACCCTTTCGTATCCTTCAGTTCTATTCCCAACTCTCGCATTGAAATCGCCCATTAGCACTATTATATCCTTGCTGTTGACCCTGACCACGATGTCACTCAATGCGTCATAAAACTTGTCAACTTCATCCTCATCTGCACCCTCACATGGTGAATACACGGACACAATTCTTGTCCTAATTTCCCCAACTGACAAATCTACCCACATCATTCGCTCATTTACGTGCCTAACAGAAACTATGTTGCATGCAATGGTATTCCTGATAAAGAGCCCTACCCCAGACTCTGCCTTTCCCTTTCCAACACCCGTCAAGTACAATTTATAATCTCCTATCTCTTCCTCATTATCTCCCCTTACCCTAATATCACTTACTCCTAGCACCTCCAGATGCATTCTCTTTGCTGACTCAGCCAGTTCTACCTTCTTTCTTCCATAAGCCCCATTAATATTGATAGCTCCCCATCGAATTCCATTTCGTTCGCCAAGTTGTTTCCAAGGAGTCCCTCGCCTGTCAAATAGGATTGGGACTCCATTACTCCGATAGGTCCGAGGCTTGATTAAAATGTTCTGAGCTCTGTAAATTCATGAAGCAGAATGCTACCCTTCTTGCACATAGTCCAAGTGAGATCTCTCCTCTAACGGGTTATGGACCACCGGTGAATTGTATAGTCCTAGCCCCCTGAGCACAAGGAGGACCACGACTCAGAATATGACCGAGATGCCCACTCCCATTCCATAGCAACTGGTATCCCGACTCTCAGGACCACTTACTAGGCCACTCAGCCGTTGCCCATGGTTCACGAACTAGTACGTGACTACAGTAACGCACAAACACGAACCATCCACAAACATATAAATTATTCATTCCTCGAGGTCATCCGAAGTATCCCGGCATTTCACGAGATGGTGGCTCGCTTGTCACGGTGAGTACGGTTCCCACGAGAGGGCGAGACCCTTGAAGTAAATCATGGCTACTCCAAAAAAGTTATTTGTAGCTGAAATAAATATATGGAATTATTTTTCATCGTATAATTATGGGTTCAATACTGTGGTAGTTTCCTTAGAGTGAAAGATATACAACGTGTGCTAACAGACACTCAGTTACATGACTTGATATCACGGGATGGCAATACATTAGACAAGCAATGTTAGAAGTATAGCATTCCTGTACTCAAATACCAACGTATGTAAATACAGCAATTATATTCTGTAGTTTTAAAATTTGTGTAATTGTATGGAGCGAGATACTAAACAAAGACCAACGGATGCAGATTTGCACCTGGAGCAAGAAATCGACATGTAGAATGACAGTGTAATTGTATTAGAATACTTAATCAAATTGGGAACACCTCGTAATATTAGGGGGAAAATCGTTCCTGATTAATAAGATATGATACAACGAATGAAATTATCTGCTCTGTGTATTGTAAAGTGTACAGCAAAATGGTGTGCAACGTTATGTATATATGAGTTTATTTACTTTTCTAGTAGGATTCGATAATGCAAGTTATTTTGTGGTTTTATTAGGAATATTAACCTTTCCGTGGTATTCCCGCGTTATTTAAATTAGTTCAGTGGGTACTAATGTCAGATCATAAGTTTCGAAATCGTCAACCCATGAACAACCCTGAGTGACCTCAAGCTAAATGTATTTGTATTGAATATGTAACATGGTTTTATTGGCGACTAGGGGATTTGTCTTGATTGCGATTTCATTTTAATGATCCTCGCCCCTAGACTGATTGAAATTTTTGTAATTTAACTGAATTTCGAGTAATACATAGATATGTTGCGGTAATAGTGTATGCGAATATTATGATATTAAATTTTTCTGAAAAATAGGGTCAAATGCATTCATTATGGTACTAATTTCAGATTTAATAATAATAAGAGATCGCCCCATGATAATTTTATCCTTTTTAGTTCATACATGTCAGTACAGTTAATTTTGTTTACAAGTCCCCAATGAAAAAGCAGTTTAACCAATTAGTCACTCCGGTTCAGAGGGCAGTTATAACTGAACATCGTCGGCGTACAGGTGGTGCCTGCAAATATTAACCGACGACATCAATTATTGTTAAAAATGACGGAAAATAATATCGATCATAGGGAACATCCTTGTGGGACACCGATGTCTACGGATCGTCAGAATGAACATTTTTTACAGTTAATTATTGCACATTGCTGACTACCTTGGAGGCACGATTGATTGATTGATTGATTGATTGATTGATTGATTGATTGATTGATTGATTGATTGATTGATTGATTGATTGATTGATTGATTGATTGATTGATTGATTGATTGATTGATTGATTGATTGATTGATTGATTGATTGATTGATTGATTGGTTTTTAATAGGGTATGTGCATGTCTGATTCTACCGTAGCGTACCGTTGTGTTATTTTGCAGCCATTTGAATGCTTCAAAATTTTTTTGTGTCTGTTATCGCTTAAAATTCCTCTTTACTGCATCTTGTCTTGCCATCTGTTTCTTTAACTTTGGGTTTAGCAACGATGCTGGGGATCGTGTAGGTCATAGGACGTGCTCAGATATTCGTTAATTTTATTTCTTGCCCTAATGGCATTGACGTCAACTTTCTGAACATGGTGATATGAAGAACCTAGTGAATCTTCGGTAAGCATACTGTTGTCATCTTCAGACACATTTCTGAATTTGGTTAACATTGGTTTTATCTTTCGTGTCTTTAAGGAGTGGTACAGGTATATTACGTCATAAGCTGAAATTTCTTGCTCAGATATTAGTCCGTGCTCTTTGCTGGCAGGACCCAGTGTTTACAGTGCATTATGTCTTCTGGTATAGGCTAGAGCAATTTTGTTACTTTCATAGATCTGTCTCTGTCTTATCCTTGGCTTTGACAATATGAAAGTGACCGAGGTATGAGTGATGCTAGTAATGCCAATCCTTATGCAGCCAGTCCCTGCTATGAACGGTGTGAAAATGTTGCTCATAGGGTCAGTTGGTGCTCGCATTTCAGTGGGCTTGGCAGACTAATATGTAATCGCAACTCTGGCTCGGTAATGAAAGCAACGGGGAACTACCTCTCTCCTCATTTCCCTAGTACGCCTCTTCAGTGATGCCTAGGCCATCTATGACAGCTGATGGTAGAGCTGTTGAGGATCCCACCAGTGGAATCGCTGACGGACTAAACATACATACATACATAGTACCTTAGCGGTATTCCTTAGAGTCATGTAGTCCATTTGCAAAAACCAGTAAAGTGCATGAAAATCAATTTGTGAAAAATCATGAAAAACGTACATAACGATACAGAAATGTGGTAGAGGGCTAATATTTTATGAACGACAGTATAGATTAACATGATTGAAATACGTTTACCAATGCTCTGAAGTATCTGATTATTAGAATATAATTTATTGAGGTATTTTATTTGCATATAGAAGGATTTGCAACTATGTTGTTCACACAGGAGATTTTGCAGCTCCAATACCAGTCATATTGATTTTGCATTATTGTCGAAAACCATGCACACTTTTGCTGCTTGCTTGATGATGATGCTTGTTGTTTTAAGGGGCCTAACATCGAAGGTCATCGGCCCAGGCACACTTTTAGTGGCAGAGTTTAATAAATCAGACACTCTCGATGGATGGAGTTATGTACTGAGTACGATACATACTCACTTCACGAAAGGAAATATTGAGTAGAATTGAGTACCTATATTACAATGTGAAAGACATACATAGTCTAAAATAGTTTTGTGTATGTTAATCAACTGTCGGAGTACCACCAAATAAGTTAATTAGGCTATGTCTGTTTCATCTGCTACCATTAGATCAAAGTCCAAAGTGTCATAATCGTCATGCAAACTTTGAGGATTAGGGTCTTGTTCTGCAAAGACACACAAATACAAATTTGGATTTCTGTCCCATGGATATCCAAAGTGAAGTGAATGAATTCTTTTAACATCCTGGATCTTAATTGATTTCACAGCAACACTCTTTTAGACATCAGGGATGTAAACCATTTTAAATTCTTCCAATTCCTTCACAGACATTTTGCTTCACCGATGTCAAATTTGTAGAAGGGTTCTCCTCGAATTAGGTCAAATGTATTGCTTTTGCTTTCTGTAACGATTATTCCCTTTGCTTTATGAAATTGGAAATATCATTGTCCAGGGTTTTTAAGAAATGTCATCTGAATAAGTTTTCCAATTCTCGACAGGGGCATATTCTCATAAAAGTATTACTGTTCCATAATAACTTTCAGATACTCTCCTTGGTTTGCTATTACATGCGAGAAATTCATTTTCACTCAAGATGGATAAATGTCTGATCCGACGTGGTGAATGAATGTCCTACTATAGGAATAATAGTTCATATTTTAAATGCTTCAAGAAGAATCCAGTGCAATACCATCCCCGTCCGGCTCCGTAGCTAAATAGTAAGGATGCTGGCCTTTGCCGCAGCGGTCCCGGGTTAGATTCCCGGCCGGGTCTTAGATTTTAACCTTCATTGGTTAATTCCAATGGCTCGGGGGCTGGGTGAGTGTGCCACCTTCAGTATTATATTTCAACATAGGTAGCGCCCAATCCTCACAGACGCCCAGGTTGCCTATACAGCGTCCACTGGAAAGACCTGCACAGGCCTTTTCGGAGACAACACGCCATTATTATAAGATCATCCTTATCACTGTTTTATTCTTATGTTTGTCACCACAGCCTGCAGAGAATAATCTGACTTGTGATGACAGTTTTCATGTCCATATTCATCAAGCGGTGATGCACATCAGATGCTATATGATCAGAGCCTTTTACGAAATCATTTTCAGACCATTTACTGGAAAACGTTTGGCCTTGGTTTGAGAATATTTGAGGATAAAGTTGTCATGCATAATATCCAGCCTAGTCAGGTATTTTCGGTATGATAAGATACTTTTGACAGCCATAACAGAGGTGTTAGTCCATTCTCTTGCCAGAATCTTTCTTAAAACATGTCAGCTTGTTTCTTGTGAGTTGTAAGCTGGAATTTCCATTTTTCTCCCAGACCTACTCTTCTCAGGTGATATCCTATTCTCAAGAAGACAATACATCTAACATTTGTCAACACAACGGGTGCAGAACCCGATAGTGAAATGTTCATTGAATATGGATATATAATAATCGTATTCTACACGAAGATCTTCGCCAGGTTTTTGTTCATTGTACATAGACCATTATTTTTAGATAGTTAGGTCAGTACGTATGGATTGCGGAAGTGCATCTTTGTCACAGTAACAATATTTTCTTAGAGGTTTGAATAAACGTATATGACTTTTCACAGCCTTTCTGTTCTGTTCAAATTTCTGTGATCTTCTTCACCTCCACGAGTCTCAGCTGGCATAGTACCTTGGACAAGGAAAGTTTAGCATCATCTGTTCACTCGATAGCTACCTATTTTTAGGATGACAGGAAATGTTGCTGTACAGACTGTTACGTTCATTACTACATTTTTTCTTTTCTTTTATTATAGCTTGTGCTCTCTTGACGTCGATTAGCGTTACCTTTAGGTGATCAGCGCAGCTTTGAAGATGAAACAGAATGATGTTGAAGGATGAAAGTATTCTGTCACTCTCTGTTTGGATGCTGATAGAAACACTGGTGAATTACTATTATACCATAGAAAGGTAAATCCATAACCGAAATATCTAAAACTTCCAGGTTAACTCTCAAGATCATTACATGAATCAAATTGTTCACCCAAATCGCGATTTGATCTAATTAAACAATGAAACTACCTGAATATATCACATGTAGATTTAAACAAAGCTATTACATACTCTAGAAATGGTTTTCCCAGAATATGGTTAATCTTACACTCGAGTAACTTTAAAAATAATTATTAGAACAATCCTTATTAAGTTGGCTTCATTTACGAGAACGATCACGTGTATCTCGACGTGCCTGTAAGAAAACAACTCCTGTGAATGACTGTCATATACTAATTTTCTACGTCACAGTTCCAACACTAAATCTAAGCAACAATCATAATGCAGTTGTTAAATAGAGTATCGTAATGGGTAACTTCCAAGTCAACTTTTTTCCATGAAATAAATGTATACACACTCTGTAGAACAACCCTAAATTACAACCTGAATAATATTAATTCATACTACTATATACAATCGTCTTGGTACTTCTTTAGGCTAAAGTATAGGTACCCTACAAGTTTCTTAAACATGACAGGTGACTGTCCATAAATATAGGGTGAGAGTACAAGCTGCATCATTCGTCTGCCCTGCCACGACCTATCTGCTACATGAGTTAACATCCGTGGCATTATCTAACCATTAGTCCAATCCAATTTCAATTGGAAAGCACCTTAAACACTAACCTCACAAAAGATATAACGTGAACCTCTAAATCAAAACTGAACAGAAATATCATACTACGACTTCCATATCCACGTAGCTGACCTCAAGTCTCCAATGCCCATAATACATTATCAGCTACCAGTGGTTCCTACCTGAGTACCTCTTTTCAGTTATCTGCATATATATAAAACAACACGTTCTGACTGACTGACTGACTGACTGACTGACTGACTGACTGACTGACTGACTGACTGACTGACTGACTGACTGACTGACTGACTGACTGACTGACTGACTGACTGATTCATCATCACCGAGCAAAAACTACTGGATATAAAGATACATATATACATCTATATACATTTATATAAGACCGAAGGTGCTCCCTAAGAGAGGATTTTAGGATATTCCGTCGCTATAGTGGTGAAAGGGTGGGGTTGGGTGATGAATTGTTTAAATGAGCATATCTACAGTGTATCTAAAAAAATATGATAACACGTATTTTTTGTTTTCGGAAAATCTCCTTGCGGGGAATGAGAAAGATGAAAAAGGGGCTGAATACCTTTTATAACGAAACTTCAATCTAAACAAATACTGAAGATGTTACAGACATGAAAATTGGTTTATGGAAACTCCTTTAAAATTACAGAAACGTGTACGTTTTTGTTGTGAAAAAGCCAATTAATGGGGGTGAACAGCACTGACAAAGGGGGTCAATTCTTAAATGAAATGAAATGTCGTATGGCTTTTAGTGCCGGGAAATCCCAGGACGGGTTCGGCTCGCCAGGTGCAGGTCTTTCTATTTCACACCCGTAGGTGACCTGCGCGTCATGATGAGGATGAAATGATGATGAAGACAACACATACACCCAGCCCCCGTGCCATTGGAATTAACCAATTAAGGTTAAAATCCCCGACCCGGCCTGGAATCGAACCCGGGACCCTCTGAACCGAAGGCCAGTACGCTGACCGTTCAGCCAACGAGTCGGACAATTCTTAAATATACTATATGTATAGATCACAGAAATGTAAATTGTTACGGACCTGAAAACTGATATTTAGAATCTCCTGTAAAAGTAAAGAAACATAGATAATTTATTTTCGGAAAATCCACTTATGCGGATCTGAGAAAGGAGATGAATTGGTAAAATGAGAATAACCTCAGAGCATCTCATATACATAACATGTTCCAGACGTGAAAATGGGTATTTTTAATCTCATTTAAAAATAAAGAAACGTATACTTTCTGTTTTCGGAAAAAAACGCTTACCGAGGAGTTAAAGGGACTGAAAAGGGGGTTAAATTATTTTTCTTAGGATAGTTATATCTCAAAAACTGAACATGTTACAGATGTTAAACTTGGTATTTGGGTTTTGTTTTAAAAATAAATAAGTACGCATTTCCTTGTATTCAGAAAAACCAATTAAGGGTGTATGAAATAATTGAAAAATTAGTTTAATTATTTTTATGATAATACTTATATCTCAAAAACTGAAGTTGTTGCACACGTGAAAATAGGCAATTGGCATCACCGTTAAAATTCTAGAAACATATATTTTTTGTTTTCATAAAATCCACTTGGGGCTGGGGTGAAGGGAAGTGAAACATTTTAATTCTTTTTATGGAGATACTTATATATAAAAGACTGAAGATTTCAGACGTGAAAATAGGTATTTGGAATCTCCTTTAAAAATAAAGGAACACGCATTTTGAGCAGGATCAACAGGCGGCGAGGGCGGGTGGGTGTTGAAATTCTATTTTAATTACCTTTATGAGGATACATATATCTCAAAAAGTGAAGATGTTACAGCCGTGGTAATTGAGATTTGGAAGCTGCTTTAGAAATAAAGAAACAAGTAATTTTTTGTTTCCGGAAAATACACTTAAGGGAATAGTAAATGGAAGTGAAGGGAATTAATTTAATTTTAGGGTAATATTGATATCTCAAATTCTGAAGGTTAGAGACGTAATTGCTTTACGTCGCTCCGACACAGATAGGATTTATGGCGACGATGGGACAGGAAAGGCCTAGGAATGCGAAGGAAGCGGCCGGGGCCTTAATTAAGCTAAAGCTCCAACATTTGCCTGGTGTGAAAGTGGGAAAACATAGAAATCAATCTTCAGGGCTGCCGACCGTGGGATTCGATCCCACTATCTCCCGGATGCGAGCTCGCCGTACGGCCAACTCGCCCGGTACGTGAAAATTTGACAATGCAAATAGACTCCTGGCCAAGTACTTGAGAAATAGACAAAGGCTCTAGTGAGATTTGATGAAATAATAATATATCGATTCAGTGTACTGTAGTTACATCTGTTGTTTGGTTGCAAATTACTTACAAGTTGCTTATTATGCGATCTTCACCGGGGTAACTAACTAAAGATGATGAGAGAGTTTGGGGAATCAGATGGATGGAAATACAGTAAGTCGACACACGATCTTGAAAAGATACTGTGTTGAATGCTTTTAACCTAATGTCAAATAATTTGAAAAGAAATGGGATGAGAACGACCGGAAGACCTCTGGGGCTGAAGTGGTGACGCATGAAGAGAAATCTGAGAGCATTGAATTTCAGGTAGAGAGAGTGGAAGTAGAACGCGTGAGTCATTTCCAGTACTCAGCTCACGTAATCACTCAGGATGGTAAAAAATATGAACTTCTTGGAGAGGATCTTAACATTTTGAATCGTGTCCCTCTTAAGTGGGTAATTAGATGTTGCGGTAGGGATGCGAAGGAGACGTCTTTGAAGTCACTGGTAAGATACAATTAGTGAATGAGACTCGCACTAGGATTAATTGATTAGAGAACTCGAAAATATAGAAATGAATGCAGCACATTTTTTATACTTGTAATTTTAGATAAAATGTTGATGTTACTAAAATGTTGCAAAACATGGGCTGGGAAGACTTAGGAATATGAAGACGTGCAGCTTGCATGAGCGGTACACTCTGAGCTGTCGGAGAAGAGATGGCGTGCACTGACATTAGTAGATGAATAAACCTACATAGAGTTATAAAAAGTATCATTTACCTAGGAAAATTTAAAGAAATATATTTCGTCTTAGAAATCATTTAAGGAACTACTAGGTAAAATACTGATAGAGAATCTGTAAAATACGGGATGGATGGATGGATGGATGGATGGATGGATGGATGGATGGATGGATGGATGGATGGATGGATGGATGGATGGATGGATGGATGGATGGAATGGATGGATGGATGGATGGATTCTGCACTCCTACCTAATATTTATTAACAGGGTGAACTTTAATAAAACCGACAAACTGCCGGGACTGGTTAATGACTGGAAATTGAGGAAAAAATGCCCTACGAACATGGGTCCGGAAATGGACGGTGTGCGTGCAACAATAACAAATATTCCCGGAACAAAGTACATAGCTGGAATTGCATCCACGTCACAGCAGATGTTCAAAGTGGCCTCCATGGGCTGCAGTGCACGCGTTCAGACGTCGTTTCATGGATTGCCTCACTCTTTCGCACGTTCCGGCCTCTCGCCGAATAGCGCTACAGGCGTCGTGAACACGCTGTTGAAGGGTCTGCAGATCAGGAACTGGTTCAACATACACATAGCTTTTCAAATGTCCCCAGAGGTAAAAATCCAGGGGGTTTAAGTTCGGTGATCTAGGAGGCCATGTAACAGGACCTCCGCATACTATGCAGCGAATAGTTGGCGAACTGTAACGTGGAAGTGGGGTGGTGAATCATCATGCAGAAAACACACAACCTGTCTTATTGCCAAAGGCACATTTTCAAGCAATCCAGGCAGAGTATTCTGCAGGATGTCCAGGAAGGTTTCTCCATTGAGGCGTTGTGGAATAATAACTGGTCCAATTATGTGGTCGCCAAGAATCCCTGCCCAAACATTTATGCTGAACCGATGCTGGCGAGACGCTTCAAGCATTCACCGGGGATTTTCTGTAACCCATCGATGACGATTATGCAGATTGACGATGTCATTTCTGGTAAAAGTTGCTTGATCGGTAAAGAGTTCTGACGACAGAAATCCCTTAACTGTGATGGGCCGGTGCAAAAACCATCGACAAAATCGTTACCGTAGAGGGAACTCCGCTGCTGATAATACTTGCACTCGTTGCAGGTTATAGGGATAATAGCGGTTGTCATGTAGGATACATATAAGCGTGGTCTGGCTTACACCATGTTGGCCGGCCACTCTCTTGGAGTTTATACTGGGGTTCGTCTCAATGTCCCATAGAACCTGTTCCTCCAGATCTGGTGTACACAAGGTCCCCAGCCTCCCTGCACGTTCGGCTGTCTGAAAGGACTCATGATAACATAAACTTCCAAAAATGGCTCGAAACGTTGTGTCATGTGGTTGGTGTCTGTGAGGGTACTTGTTTTGGTATAGATATGCTGCCTCTCGACCATTTCCATTGACTTGGCCGTACACAAACACCATCTCGGCTTGTCCCCGACATGAATACCGGACCATTCTGCTTCCGATAGTACGCTGCTTCAATCACACTATCTGCAACGGAAGAAGCACATTGCATGTAGTCAGAAAACATTTCATTCGTCAGTGCCTTCTACCGTCGCAACGGTACATTTCCGGACACATGTTCGTAGGACAATTCCTCCATTTCCAGTCAGAAGTAAGTCCCTGCAGTTTGTTGGTGTTTATTAAAGTTCATCCTGTAGTTGAGGTGTTTCTTTAAACGAATCATACATTATTTGTCATTACACCTTTAGAACCTGTGTCTAGCATGAAGTGCAACGAGGAATTGTGTGCAACAGTCATAAGACACTGTGACTTCAAGCTGTATGAAGTATTATTCCCAATTCTACGACTAAATTCTCCAATTTTATATATCATTCATTGTTACCGATTGCAATTCTTCACAAGGTAGACTTGCGTGTCAATTTTGATGTTTCTTCCTGAATGCAAGAGCGTTTCCTTCTGGTCATTGGTCTACTCATTGCTGATAGATGGAAAGTGTGATTGAATTTTACCATTGGTCACTCTCAGTATGGTCCCTCATGGTTTATAATATCCCACTCTGCCCAAAAATAATATATAAAGGGCGATGGCCACTTCCTTACCAATAAGATATCCCTTTAATTTCATTTTAAAGATGATGGAATGCTCATAGCACGATCGCGGATTGTGGAATAGGATTTATTAAAAAAGTAACTATAAACGGCTATTGACCCTAATGCTCCAACCCTTTAAACGTGAAGTAAAAATCAAAACAGACAATTCTGAAGGTACAGTAAAATGCACATTGAAATTTTACGACTTGTAATGTACCTCTTAATTGCTTCCGAATTACCCTTGATAACTTAATGGATTTCGTTACACTGTACTAATGAAAGCTGAGTATTCTTCATTTCTCGTATACTGTCTCAATTCTAATTGAATAACTCGATACACTTTAAGGCTGCAAGGATATCAAACCCTTACCATAAAATCGATAGCTTCACGCCAATGATTGAAGTACTTCTGTCGGCCTTCCGCAGGGCTATTCAAACATTTATCGTACCGTTGTAAAACAATATAAAGCACTCCACTTGGCGACGTGGTTGGCATAATAGAATCTCTGAACGAGCAAACTAGGTCTGATTGAGCCCATGCTGATAGACCAAGGAATGCATTGCCTAGGCTCGTAACTTTCCTTCAATTGACCAAGTCTACGCTCTTAATCAGCTTTAGTGCCCTCCGTGAGAATCAAGCCTTAATCCTATAAACTTACAGGGTTTCGAGCTTTTGTTAAGTTCGGCAGACCACTTGAAAGAGGGAAAGGAAGTAAGACAGCAAGTTCGATAAGGGAGAAACTGCGGAAGTTGTAAGGATCTCTTGATACCATATGAGAGACTTATTCGAATGTGTTACTACTTTTAGAAGCAATCAACTCATTTAAAACTAAAGAACTACTTGGACCTTCACACTGACAGGGGATGAGAAGCACTGCCCAGATTCTTTGTCGAATTAAAATATTAGGGCAGTATTTACCACAGGTAGTAACTATATAGCAATTATTTGCCTAGTTATTTTGTCCTCTGCTAAATTTGATATTCACTCTACAAGTAATTGGGATATCTAATTCATGACTTCTCCCATACACTTATCATTTAGCTAATGTACATTACACCAATTGAGCAAAAAGGTTGAAAAATGCAAATACAACTCAATGAAATATTTGACTCTCCATCCACACAGTTTTGAAGACAGGAAGGGCAACCAACCTTAAAACTAGGCCCAATCTACTCAGAGCGAACCCGTAATCCCACTTGGATTGACGAAAAGTAGAAGATGAAAAAATTATTCCACATGATGGGAGTGAGAAAAGCGTCCTGAAAAGACGAAAACTAAGGAGAATATAGCCTATACGACGTTTACTTTAGTTATAACGCGAAGCTCAAGTGTATGCTACGGACCATAAGATAATAATGAATCCTTATGGACTCATACTGTACTTCTCAACTGCGTAATTGTGAACTATCGTGATGTACGTTGTGTTTCATTGCAGCAGTCCATGGAAAATCGTAGCTGAGAGACTCATATTCCAAGAAGTCCCATGTACCTACCCCATAGACCGATGAGTCAAAGTACCTTCATAATTTGAATACATCGTCCCAGCATAATTGCGAAGCGAAATATCGTAAAGTCAGTTGGTAATGTAACTCAGGCTACGAAAGACATCTTAGGAAAGTTCGTAACAGAGAGTTCTGTCGTATATCGTTGAAGCATAGGTAATTAGATGCAAGAAGTTAAAATTCCTTTAATGTTTCTGCTTGAAGTGCTTAGTTTAATCAACCATTGGCAAGAAACACCATCTAAGTTGTAAGCCTGACTTATAAGATGACTCCTGGGCAAACAATGAATATGGTCAACTTAACATGTTAATTGCATCATAGGATTACATGAGAAAAAGTTAATTGTCTTGTTCTGAAGTATTTATTTTATACAACAGGGCAAATATGACTGTATTTACTTGAAGTATATAACTTCTGAACAGGTTATAAATTACTGAGTACGGGCTAGTTGGCCTCGCGGTAAGGGGCGGGCAACTATGAGCTTGCATTCGGGAGATATTGGGTTCGAACCCCACTGTCTGCAGCCCTGAAGATGGTTTTCCGTGGTTTCCCTTTTTCACACCAGGAAAATGCTGGGGCTATACCTTAATTAAGGCCACGGGCGCTTCCTTCCCATTCCTTGCCGTTTCCTATCCCATCGTCGCTGTAAGATCTATCTGTGTCGGTGCGACGTAATGCAAATAGCAGAAAAAAATACTGAGTTTGCCGGAATGCACTACATCACTTACAACTGGTATGTTGATGACCATAGCATACGTTCTATAGCAAGAAACCAATACTTGCAGAGGAGGCAGCACGCAACCAGTGAAAGACAAATGGTCCCGTAAACACAGGTCGCAAACCCAATATCTTCGGAGTTATGGTCCACTAACCACTACCATCACAGAGCATCATGTCTTTGGTCTACTCTTCACAACATGTGCTCAACCGTAATTTTTTGCAATGCGGCCTTCCACCCTACTACCTTCTCATCATACATTCGTTCGAATACCCCTGGCTTTTGCCGGATTGCATCACTGGCATTGAAACTGTGTTCTCATAGCGAATCAACATCATTTACGGGAACCGCATGCAACATGATCTTTACACGCCCCCAAGGCCAAACATCTAACGGAATGAGGTCAGGCAAACGGGCAAGCCAAGTTATTGGCCCTCCCAGTCCAATATATCGCTCATGGAAGAACCGTGTTATGTGCCACCTAAACCTACGATGAAAATGGGCCGGTCACCCATCATGTACCATACTTGCATTCGTTCCTGTAGTGGCACATTCCCCAACAACACAGGTAATCGGTCCCAAAGGAAGGTACGATACGTTGTGCAGAACTTAGGGATATATCATTCTGTCCCCGTAATCGCCTACCCATACGTTTACACTAAATTTGCGCCCGTGTTGTTTCTCTTCTACTCCACGCGGATTTGCATCGACCCATACGGTATCATTATGAAAATATATTCAAATTAACTTCAGTGAACTTGTGGTGGGTGTATCGCTAACTGTAATGCTCCCTTCAGGGTCTAACCATCATAGGTACATAATGTTGTGACAGGGATGCATATAAAATTCTAAATACAGATGAATATAGATATTTATTCTTGACGTTAATGGCAATTGAACTTTATTTCTTTCTCTAACAGGTTTATTTATTTCTTTGAAAAGGTACTTTCGGATTTATTAATGAATCTAGGGTGAAAATTTAGCGATTCTCTCGTGGTTATCGTTTTCTGACTTTTTCTTTGTTTAGGTCATATGCATTTCATAGTCAGTTAGGTATCTTTTGTTCCTTGATTGCTTCTTTTATAATATTGAGTGTAGGATGTCCTTTGAAGGCGTTGCCAATAGTTGCTTATGTTTAAATGGATGTGTAGGAGTTGTTTGTTGCTTTACTGCTTCTCTACGTCTTCGAAATTAATTTAATTTCTGATCAGAAATAGCTGTGATTGGGACGTTAGTATTTAGGCCGAAGTTATTGAGGGTTTAACATTGATGGTTATGTACCAGGGATCGAGCTTTCATTCTAGACATTTCTTATTAAATGGATTTGATTTGTCAACGTTCATGATTTTGATTTGAAGTAACGCCTCGCATTGTATGTTGGGGTAGAGACAAAGCAGGGCTTCATTAAGATAAGTTCCCAGTTACAAATTCCTATGTGTTTAGATGGAAATAAACATAAATATTTCCAAGTATTGTGTGAGACGTGATAGAATCTGATGATGTTCTTTTATGAACGAAACATTTCATGCCTTGTTTAATAGTGTGAATTTTTATTTCTTGTTTAATACTGTGTTTTGCAGGTATGTTATTGTGTTATATTTGTGTTGAACTAGCATGTTCGACGGACTGAAATGGTGCTACGTTACTATTAACTGACTCGACACTGAAAAGTATGGCTTCCCTCTTAACAAAAAAGGTTGCGTACAGATAATTTGTAAAATTTGAGAGTGAGACAGGGTAAAAACAAGATCATGATATTGAAACTCCTGAATCTCAGCAAGGAAACGCAAATAAGACATTATATCAGTAGTAGAATTAATCGACAATCTGGAGATACCTTTCAACAAAATTGCAAGCTGATGGGGCAAATTGATGAAAATTTGCGAACATATCCGTATTACAGGTGTGGATTGCGAGGTTAAATGGATTCATAATGGACGAGTTGCTGGGGCCCTTTTGGCCAGCTATATTCTATTCATATGGGCCAGTTGCATGGTGTTGTGCGGAAAACAGAACACACTCAGAGTTCTTATGGTCTTCCTCCTCTGCATTTGTCACAGTCGGAATCAAACTGTCTTCCTCCCACAGTCACATCATGTTAATCATTGGTTTATCTTTCCTGAAAGTCTAGAGATCCTTTGACACAAGGATTCAGCATGTTCCATATTACCATCATTAATTTTTAGATATCATATAAGTGAAACAATCCTACCTGTAGAAGTTTAAGTTGGTTAACTGATGCTTCACCACCTTCAAAAATGCTAGTCAGTGTAGTGAACTGAAAAGTATGGCTTCCATCTTAAAAAAGATAAAAGTGTACATGTAGATAATCTGAAAAATTTCAGAGTGAGGTATGGTAAAAGCAAGAGCATGACATTGAAACTCCTGAAACTCAACAAGGAAGTTATAGATATCAATATGATCAAGGAATCTCCAGCTTCACTCTTCGCATAGATCGGAACACTAATAGGTAGATATAAGCCTTCTAATAGGCGTGACAGATCGGTACAAACCCTACCGCCAGATTGCAGGTTCCTAATTCAAAGTTTGTAAATGAGCTTCCATTTCCTGATATACCAAGGTGCGAAAACGTCCTGAGGTTTTGACATGGTGAAAAGTTACGAAGATTTCGAAAAATATAGGAAATATTAATAGTTCAGATCAATAATTTTACGAAAATGAGCCGAAAGGTGCTTTATCAGGCACATTTAGCCACGTTATGCTACCACATATTCCGGGACATTCAGTCGACCAGAGTGGGAAAAAGTCGTGTGTGATGAATGGCTAGGCAATGCATAAACTAAGGATTAAATTTTGAAAAATGTATTGCTGGAAAAGTTTTCAATATTTTCCTGGGTTTCCTGGAAATCTTTTCAAAAAATAACAGTAACAAACAAAAATTTATTAACATTAGGAACAACGAAGACTAGCTCAGGAGCGTAAGTTTTCATCCGGGAGGGAAATTTATATTTGCATTTTATAAGTGTTCAAGTCATGATAAGACCAACACGTCAACTAGCACATAAGTTAGGGGGAGAAATGCAATATCAAAAGAGACTCGATCCATGGACCATATTACCAGGAAACTAGAGCTTCACAAATTAATTTCAGAAGAATGGAATCAAAAATTAAATCTGCGAACTTTTACGCTTCAAGAGGGAGTACAAACTGTCAGTTTTAAGCTCATTCACTTCGGGTAGGTATCGAAACCTGGACTAGAATTTCACAATTCAGGTACATTATGTACACTTACGAGTTCCTTAGGAACACCTACTCCAAGAAGATTATCAGGCGTTTTCACTCGCTACCCTTATTGAAATAAGGAAGTCGCACTAAAAACGGATCTAAAGATCCATAAATCTACAAGAGCCGAAGTTCACACTACACGTCCAATTAAAGGAAATGAAATAAACGGTTAATGGAAAGACCTAGAACAAAACATGACTAAGAAGGCAAGTGACAGTTCGGAACTCAAGATCCCATAAATATAGAGTTTAAGAGGTTAGTCACCAGAATACAAAAGTGAATAAAGAAAACGAGGGTGCACACTCGTGCGTAGTTGTATTTTGCATAGTCCCCGTGGTGATTTACATAAGTCCGCATACTGTCTAGAAAACCTACATTATATGCCTTAACATAAAGAAGAGGTACCTACATTGGAATGTGAGGAAATGTAGGTAGATGGTACCAAAATGAGCCGAAAGGGACTTTTATCAGCCACATTTAGCCACGCTCTGCTACCACATATTCCGGGACATTCAGTAGACAAGAGTAGGAAAAATTCGTGTGGGATACATGCTAAGGGCAACAGTGGAATATTCCCTTTATCACTCGTAGATAAAGTTCACATAGTTAGGTCACAGTTCTGCTTTACATTAATGCTGCCACCTCTACGCCGTAGCCAGCTCCAGCATTTCCATCAGCCCCACACCCCTCACCCCCCCCCCCCCACGGAAGGAGACCTACTCATTTGACATAGCACTCTCAAAGTCCCGTAGCGGGTAATGCCATTTAAGGCTCAAACTAACAACTATACGTAAGGCTAGCTGGGTGACATAATTAAACTTTTGATTGAACATGGCAACATAAGGCCGAGATCTTATTGTTAGATGCTTACTTATTAGCTTGTAGTGACAACTCAAACACAGCTGAAGGAATTCATGCTATCAAACCCCAAAAATATGACCATTTCCCGACGAAGTTAATTATAGTCCTACACACTACGTTGCTCTTAAAATCAACAATGGTGACATCTTGCGAAGGTACACAGAAGTTAGTTGAGATGGTTGAGTTCAAGGAGTCCCATTATTATTATTATTATTATTATTATTATTATTATTATTATTATTATTATTATTATTATTATTGTACCGGGCGGTACACCTCCACGCCGCTTATTTAAACCTTGCGCCAGTTGAAACTCCCCTACTGGGAGAAGTCAGAACTTTGTCTTATGTGTTAATTTTCAAGTTACCCTGAAGATGCCACTACTTGGAAATTTTGAAGTTTCGGAACTGTGTTGAATTCGATGTATTTTTGTTTTGATTGTAGTAAGAAGTGTGAACATTCTCTTCTAGAGGACACTACTGATGAACTACAAAGGTGCACCCTAGTGCGAAGTGAAAGATCTGTTTTCTTGGGAGAAAATTTAATTTCAAAAGTTTGTTCTTTGCTAAATTTCTTTCAGTCATTGTTTAAGTTGGCAATATTAACCCTTTCTTTCCCCTTGTTTTGAATTTAACCAATCCCGAATTTCTTTAATTAATTTTCCACCAATAATGTGTTTCTTCTTCATCTTGTGTAGGGGTTTTCTTTATCCACCAATAAAATGTTTGTGGGTGGGTGTTTTCCTTCCTGAAACGCCTCGAACTTTCTGCGAGAGTATATAAACTGCTGATTTTCGGGTCTCGAGGCCACTTCAGTACCATCTTTCAGTGTGTAAGGTACATAGCAGGGGGCGGGAAGCGCCTCTTTCTTCGGGGAGCAGTTCAACACCAAGGTAATGGCCTTTTAATAACTTCTTTTCTTGCTATCTCAGCAGTTTAACTCTCGGGGCGGGTCCGAAGCGTTTCTACCATGTAACTTTCCCTAAAATGTAAAGATTCTTAGCCTCTATTCTCTTTCAAAACTACATATTGGGATAGAGAGTGCTTAACCCTCTCGATCTCCCACTCATATTGTTCTGAGGTGAACTTATTTTTCTCAACCGATTCTTCCGTAACAGTAATGTAAATTGTTTCTTTCTTAAGTCACCTCTTTAGAATGGGATTAGCCCTTGCATTAGCGGCCTAGTGCCAGATTAGGGTTTTAAACAAGTGTATTAGGAGTGCAGATCGCCTCCTCTCAATTGTTATTTTAGAGGTCAAGTAATTAACCTTTTCTCACTTAATAGACCTCAGTAGGTTGGGTATGTTACCCCTGTGTATATGTCCTTAGAGGACAACTTGTAGGTGGAGTTTGGTGTGGCCTTTGATAGGCTTAAAGTTGAGAGCGAGTGGCTCTTTTTCGAAAATTGAGTGTTGTATGCCTCGAGGAGGCTTTACTGTGTAATTTGGAGCAAGTGCTCCTGGGCTTGATTGGGGTCTTCTGCCCCTTTGTTGAATTCTGTATATCGTAAAGTTGGGCTAATTGCTCAGAATTGTGTGTCTGGCTCGCGGAGCCCAAATCCTGTAATTGTACCTTATTGCTTTGCTACTCTGTACCTTCCATTATTGTTATTTCTTGTTTTTTGCTAAGAAAATATATATATAAAATATAACGGTAACAAGTGGTAGCAGAGCGTGGTTGAATGGGTCTCAATTTTGCCCCCTTTTGACGGCTAAACATGGTTTTGATTCGAACTCTAACAATTTTCTCTGTTGCTGGAATTTTTTGAGTTTTTCTGTTTCAAAATTGTTCTGTCATCATGCCCGGCCCTCTCGATGTTCTCCATCTTAACTATTTGCGCAAGGAGGAGTTGATCTATGGATTAACTATTAGAAATGTGCAATCTGGAGGCACGGTTGCAGTAGACACAAACAAGCTTAGAGAGTCCCTTGATTTGCCCATTTCCATCCCCACCTTGGGAGACAAAGAAATTGACGACTCTCTTTCCACGATCATCGAGAATATTACTGGGCTAGCATCTGTAGTTAGTTTTTTTGACGAAAATGATCCTTCTCCTAATCAAATTAAGCGTGTGCATGCCAGGCTATTTTATTTTTCAAATAGAGTTAACGATATGTTGTCTCTCAAGTTGAATGACGTTCAGAGGAAGGAAGCTAGTACGGTGCTTGAAAATATTTCTGAATTATCTAGTAAGGTCACTCAATTGTTAACTGGGGATGTTCCTCCCAAAACTGATCTACCCGCTACGGTGAATGTAGGTAGGGAGGAAGAGCCTCCTAAGGGAGAAGTTAATAGGATAACCGTTGGAGCTCAAACGATCTCTGCCCCATTGGGCAACGAGTCTGTACGCCGTGCATCGTTGAATAATGAATAATGTACGTTCTGAATTAACTTCCTTGCCACTGAAACCTTTACCTACTATGTCACCTGGGTTCAGCAGCTTGCCTCATCCATTGGCAATGTTGCTCAGAGGTATCTCGAAGTTTTCGGTTAACACTACCAATGAAGTTATTTCTTTCTTAAGGTTTTTAGTTGAATTTCAGGATCATGCCCTTGTTTTTTCTCTTTCTCCATGTCAGATTTTGCAAATCATCTATCCCTATGCAATAGGTATTCTCTCAGACAAAATAGTAAGAGCCATTGCCGAGCAATCATCTATTGAAGACTTCCACGCCCACTTGCTAGCTAACTTCATCCCGGCTAGGGCAAGGTCATCTCTGATTCAGAAGTACTATTATCGAGTACAGAGATTGGATGAAAATCTGGCTGATTTCATACAAGATATTAAGTTTTATACTAGGGTTTTTGCTCTTCATTTTCCTGAAGATCAGATTGTACAGGCTATTGTAGAAGGAATTTCACCATCCTATAGGTCATATTTGTGTTTCGCGGCGTGCCCGCAAACCTTCTCTGAACTTGAAGCATTGGCCGTCTCAGCGGAAGGAGTTAGATACGCCGATTCCTTGCGTGTCGCGAAAGAACCCCCGCCTTCATTTAGTAATACTCGGCCTCCACCTCGCCGATCAGTCACACCTCGTAAAAGTTACGCTTGCGGGTCGCCTGACCATCTTCGGAACAAGTGTCCATTGATCAAATCTAGTAGGGCAAATAATGGAGCTGGCTCATCACAAGGCTGCTTTAAATGTAGGGCTTTCTCACATATCGCCAAAAATTGCCCAAATTCAAATAGCACCCCCTCCTGCTCAACTTCTGGTGCAACTTCCACCAATGTCACTAATAATAAGTGACTAGCGGCTTCGGCTGAGTCGACTAATCCCTCTTCCCGAGGCTCAGCCCCTGGTAAACAGGTCGAAAATTCAGGGAACGTTCTATCTTCAAATTCATCTTTTGAATGCCCTAAAGAATGTCTTAGGATTGCGGCGGATACCCCCGCACCGGTTCCTTTTCTTAAAATTGAGTTAAATAATGAGCCTATAACAGCTCTATTAGATTCAGGCAGTGTTTGTTCAATTAATTCGGATCAATGGTATTTAAAATTGAAATCGGTTTGTAAACTACCTGACTATGGTTCATCTCCTGTTCAATATGTTTCGGCTAATTCATCTCCATTAGAAATTCTCGGTTCTGTAAATGTCAAAATTCGTATTTTTAAATTTACATGGAAAATCAAATTGTTTGTGGCTAAGCACTTGTCTTGCCCCATCATATTGGGAGACGACTTTATTTCTCACACGGGTCTTGTGCTCGATCTTCAGAGTAAGTCGTGCACATTCAAATTTGCTTCCAATTGTAAAATCCCCTTATTAAAATGTAATTCTGCGTCATGTTCATCTATTTCGCCTACCCAGGATGAGATGTTGTCAGACCTTAGACATCTACCTGAGGAGCAGGCTGATAGTATTCGTAAGTTGTGTCAGTCGTTTCCAGAGGTGTTCTCTGATACTCTTGGTGTTACTGACCTTATCGAATACCAAATTGAGGTCACGGATTCGATTCCTGTCCGTTTTCCACCTTATAGGCTATCTCCACCTAAAATGAAGGCTCTGAAAGAAATCATCGATCAGATGTTGAAGGATGGTATTATTAGGCCCTCTATGTCGGCGTATTCTTTGCCTATTTTTTAGTCCCGAAACCCCAAGGGGGCTTCAGGCCTGTCATTGATTATAGGGCTCTCAATCGGAAGGTGGTGTTACAATCTGTGCCCCTTCCCGACCTTCATTCTTGTTTTTCATGGTTCCGTAAGGCCAAGTTCTTCACCATCTTGGATTTGAATCAGGCCTACAATCAAATTCCCCTGGCCGAAGAGTCTAAACATCTTACAGCGTTTGCCACGGATTGGAATTTGTATGAATACAACCGCGTGCCTTTCGGGCTCCCCACGGGAGCAGCTGTACTCACTAGGCTGCTAGATAGGGTCTTCTCCGACATCAAATTTGTGTACTTGTATCACTACTTGGATGATGTCGTCGTATTTTCGGAGACCTTTGAAGAACATCTAGATCATCTGCGAGAAGTTCTGAATCGCCTTCGTAAGGCTGGGTTAACTGTCAAGTTGTCCATGGTTGCATTTGCTAAGCCCTCTATGTCATTCCTAGGGCATATTGTGTCACCTGATGGTGTTGCCGTCGATCATTCTAGAACACAGGCCATCCGTGATTTTAAACCTCCCAAGGACATTAAAGGTATCGCCAGGTTCATTGGTATGGTGAATTTCTTCAGGAAGTTTATTCCTAACTTCGCTAATAGAGCGGCGCCCTTAAACCTTCTTCGTAGGAAAGGCATCAAATTCGAGTGGGGACCTTCTCAACAAGCCGCTTTTGAAGATCTTAAATTAGCTCTCTGTAATGCCCCTGTCCTAGCTATGCCTGATTTCTCAAAGAAATTCATCGTCCAAACTGACGCGTCGTCGTCAGCAGTAGCGGCAGTCCTTCTTCAAGAGACTGAACTAGGGAGGCGACCCATCGCCTATGCATCTAGGACTCTATCGGCTCAAGAAGCAAAGTACTCCATATATGAGCTCGAAGGTTTGGCAGTCTTATTTGCCTTAGAAAAGTTCCGTCTCTATCTGGAACATGTCAAATTCGACCTGGAGACAGATAATCAAGCCTTAAGCTGGGTCTTAGGTAGGCCGCGTCGTACTGGTCGTATAGCCCGTTGGGCCATCCGAATCTCTGCCTTCCAATTCGATGTCAGGCATATCAGAGGTACCGAAATTGTTGTCGCTGATGGACTCAGCCGTATGTTTTCCAACGACGTTGAGAACCATGAACCGGTCGATAGTTCATCTCCTTCCGAGTCTATGCTATCTGATGTTAATGCCATCTTAACAGATGCTCCCATGCGCTTTAGGGATATCGAGAAATACCAACGTGAAGATCCGACGCTGGCTCCGATAATGGAAACCCTTTCTTCTGGGGAACATGTCGTCCCTTATGTTTTGAGGAATGGTGTTTTATGTTGCCCATCGAGGCATGATAAGATGATGAAAGTTGTCGTTCCAGCTGTTCTTGTACCTATGATCTTCAAGTATTATCATGAGACCCCATTAGGAGGGCATCTAGGCATCTTTAAAACTCGTGAGAAGATTCGTGAAATGTTCATCTGGAAGGGTATGGACGGTGAAATCCGTGAACTAGTAAAGGCTTGTAAATCCTGTTTGCTTAGTAAACCAACCATGTCCACCAAGGTAGGCCTTTTGTCGTCTCATCAAGCGTCGCGCCCCATGGAACGCCTGTATATTGATTATGTAGGACCCTTCCCCCAGTCGAAGGGAAATGCCAACAAGTTCATCTTTGTATGCGTAGATGGTTTTACAAGATTTTCCTGGTTATTTCCGACTAAACTGGCTACCGCTCAGTCCACCATTACTTGTCTAAATTCTATCTTTGCTTCTTTTGGTCCGTGTCAATATATTGTATCTGATAATGCTAAGGCTTTCACATCTAATTTATTTCGTAAATTCTGCTTTGACCTATCCATATCTCATGTGACGACTTCTGCGTATTACCCTCAACCATCTCTGGCTGAACGGGTTAATCGTAATCTCAGGTCCGCGCTTATTGCCTATCATCATGAAGATCATTCTAGATGGGACACGTCCCTGCATTGGTTAGCTTTTGCTTTGAATTCGGCGGTTCATGAATCACATAAATTTACTCCAGCGTCTTTGATGTTCAAGTTTGTTCCCAACACGCCGCTCTCTAACCTCTGGTCTCTGAGTAACATTCTACCCGAGACAATAGACCCGGACAATATTAAAGATCTTTGGAAGAAAGCTAAAGCCAATTTTAAAGTGTCTCATGAAAAGGTTAGGGAAAGATATGATCGTGGACGGAGACCCACCAATTTGAAGGTAGGTGACCAGGTGATGGTCAAGAACTTTGTTCCCGCGGGCAAGCTTGCCCCCAGATTTCATGGGCCGTGTATCATTCTCGATTTCCTTACGCCGGTTACGTTGTTATTAAGTAATCCAGCCACCGAGAGGATATTTAGGTTTCACCTGTCACAGGTGAAACCGGTGTAATTTCTGTGTTAACTTGCTTCATATTATTTTGAAAGGAATATGAAGGTTATATTTTTTTGTGTTTTCACTTTTAAGTCATTCTGCCCCTTCTATAATATTTTGTTTTATATGTAAGCATTTTGTAAAACCTTCCCCGAACCGTTAAACTGCCATTCTGTCCTTTCCACGGCCATTACCACGCTCCCGTCTCCTGCTCACCACACGCTGTGGCTTGCTTATATAAAATGCCATGGATATCTGCACGCCGCTGGCCCCTCAACCTCTCCACAAAGCCTGTGCCCCCAAAAAAAGATGATGGTCCAACAAAATTCTGCCGCCTAGCTTTAATGTTTCAGTGCCCCCGCAGCCGCGCGGCGCCGTGCCGCGACTGGGATAGAGGAAGGGCCCCCTCTACTCCAGCGAGGACGACAGGTGTACGGCGAGCCGGAGCCCTCCTCCCGGCCAAGGCTGATGTGCGGCGCACGACCTGCTACTTGCCCGCAGCCTGTGTATGTTCACCGCGGGCGCGGCGTGCTTCAACACCACTGCTCCCCTCATAGTGCGGGCGAGCGGTATCTCAGGGTACTTGAGGGGTCCGAGCGGCCGCCTTTGGACGCAAGCTGCAACGGCCGGTCTGGCCATCCAACTTAATCAATATCGAAATATTTAATCAACTACATGGACATTTACTATCAGCAATTACTACACTTGGGAATTCAACAGCAATATTTGGTGGACTTTGAACATTTTTCTTCACTTTCAAGTATTAAAAGTTTTTCTTCTGAATTCAACTTCTACAAACATAAAGACATTACTTCAGCAGTTACTACGAGAATTTTTTGAAACTGGATCAAATCAAATTTTCACTATTTTGATAAATGCTTCTGCAATTAATCTCCATAGCAACATCATAACTTGGACCTTGTTTTCAAACAAAAGTGTATGTTCTTCCGTGTTACCCCCTTGGAGGAACTTTTGGGGGGGAGGTCTGTACCGGGCGGTACACCTCCACGCCGCTTATTTAAACCTTGCGCCAGTTGAAACTCCCCTACTGGTGTAACGTTCCAGACGTTACAGTGTAATTATGTTAATTTTATTATGTGTAATTAATTCAGGAATTTAACGTCATGATATTTATCTTGGTATGTAATTGTATTATAATTCATGTTTAATCGTTTCCTCACTATCATTTCATTACTTTGTAACTAAGACTTGTAAACGAGGGCTGAATATCCTAATATTCACTTAGATTCTTGCCGCATTAGTTTAAAATTAACTTGCAGTAGATTTCCTCTATCTTGCCACATCACCGAGGAAGAAGGAAGGACAAATTTAGACACCAAGTTCTGAGAAAAGCGAACACGTGTTCAAGCGTTCTAACGTAAGCTACCGTATTTCGACCAGAATTATTCAAACTGATCATCGCCTATATTTTCAAAGGAGCGTCATGTTGCCATGGATACTGAGTGAAAGGACTAATAGAAGAACAGTTGATATCATGGTTAAGGCCCGTCAACTCTAATATCTGGAGTGGGGAGAGACGTGTCATCTGATTGGACCACGTGTAGCGACCTGTAATTAGAGCCAGAGAAGGTTATAAAAGGGCGTGTTGGAGCTCTTGGCTTCATCTTCTACTGGACTTTCTGATCTTCTACTGATCTTCTACGAGACTTCTACGTTATTCTGATCGATATTTTTCTACGTGATTCTTCTACTTGATTCTTCGTCTCGATACTTAGAAATTCTGAATGAGGGGTGTATAGCCACTCTCATCAGGAAGTACGTACAGCTCGGCTACGAGACCGGTTTGAACCAGTCTAAGTCAATAGGTAGTATTAATCTAGATAGAAATGAAACTTCAGAGCACATTTTCAGTAAAGTTGGAAGGATTCTTAATTGAGTATCCTCTCCATATAACCCAAGGTGGTTCTTCTAACTATGACTTAGGGATTATCTCCAATATATGGGATAAAGCATAATAGGGAGTGTTAGTTTTGAAGTCATCTTCCAATTAGTGGTGGATGCAATTGGCAAGGCAGGAATGGTACTTAGCTGCAGATGAAGAGATCTCAAAGACGACCGGTGATGTTCCCGCTACAAGGATGGAAGCTTTCCAAGGACCAGCAGAACAAGACGACATGGTGAGCAAGCGAATTAAAGATATTGCAAGTTTTCGCGAAGTAGAGTCATTCAATTTTTTGTTAAATTCATTTTCTATTTAAATTCAGTTCTCGTTAAACCGTCGTCATTTATATTAAATATAATAAATAGTATTTTTCTAGTTCATTTTAATCAATCTGCCTTAATTAGCCTTTTAATTTCTAATTCTCCTGCTTAATGATTAGTGCACTATCACCCCACCCCTGTGATAAGAGTCCGTCCAAGCTTGATTATAAATTTTTATCTTTAAGTCCTCAACTTAAAGATTGGCGCCCTTAGCTTGCTTGGTTGCATTTCTCGTTCGATGATTGTTCTCCGAGAGGGGAAGTCACACTGGGAGAAGTCTGAACTTTGTCTTATGTGTTAATTTTCAAGTTACCCTGAAGATGCCACTACTTGGAAATTTTGAAGTTTCTGAACTGTGTTGTTTTCGATGTATTTTTGTTTTGCTTGTAGTAAGAAGTGTGAACATTCTCTTCTAGAGGACACTACTGAAGAACTACAACGGTGCACCCTAGTGCGAAGTGAAAGAACTGTTTTCTTGGGAGAAAATTTAATTTCAAAAGTTTGTTCTTTGCTAAATTTCTTTCAGTCATTGTTTAAGTTGGCAATATTAACCCTTTCTTTCCCCTTGTTTTGAATTTAGCCAATCCCGAATTTCTCGAATTAATTTTCAACCAATAATATGTTTCTTCCTCGTATTGTGTAGGGGGTTTCTTGGTGAACCAATAAAATCCTTGTGGGAGGGTGTTCTCATTCCAAAAACGCCTCGAACTTTCCGCGAGAGTATATAAACTGCTGATTTTCGGGTCTCGAGGCCACTTCAGTACCATCTTTCAGTGTGTAAGGAACATATCAGGGGGCGGGAAGCGCCTCCTTCTTCGGGGAGCAGTTCAACACCAAGGTAATGGCCTTTTACTAACTTCTTTCCTTGCTAGCTCAGCAGTTTAACTCTCGGGGCGGGTCCGAAGCGTTTCTACCATGTAACTTTCCCTAAAATGTAAAGACTCTTAGCCTCTATTCTCTTTCAAAACTACATATTGGGATAGAGAGTGCTTAACCCTCTCGATCTCCCACTCATATTGTTCTGAAGAGAACTTATTTTTCTCAACCGATTCTTCCGTAACAGTAACGTAAATTGTTTCTTTCTTAAGTCACCTCTTTAGTATGGGATTAGCCCTTGCATTAGCGGCCTAGTGCCAGATTAGGATTTTAAACAAGTGTATTAGGAGTGCAGATCGCCTCCTCTCAATTGTTATTTTAGAGGTCAAGTAATCAACCTTTTCTCACTTAATAGACCTCAGTAGGTTGGGTATGTTACCCCTGTGTATATGTCCTTAGAGGACAACTTGAAGGTGGAGTTTGGTGTGGCCTTTGATAGGCTTAAAGTTGAGAGCGAGTGGCTCTTTTTCGAAAATTGAGTGTTGTATGCCTCGAGGAGGCTTTACTGTGTAATTTGGAGCAAGTGCTCCTGGGCTTGATTGGGGTCTTCTGCCCCTTTGTTGAATTCTGCATATCGTAAAGTTGGGCTAATTGCTCAGAATTGTGTGTCTGGCTCGCGGAGCCGAAATCCTGTAATTGTACCTTATTGCTTTGCTACTCTGTACCTGCCATTATTGTTATTTCTTGTTTTTTGCTAAGAAAATATAACCTTGTTAAATTTTATATTCACTTTAATTTCGTAGCATGAGACCTGTTCACCCCCCGCACCTTCTTTCACCTCTAACTACCACGGAAAACTCCGTAACTATTATTATTATTATTATTATTATTATTATTATTATTATTATTATTATTATTATTATTATTATTATTATTGTTACGGAGTTTTCCGTGGTAGTTTGAGGTGAAAGAAGGCGCGGGGGGTGAACAGGTCTCAGGCTACGAAATTAAAGTGAATTTAAAATTTAACAAGGTTATATTTTCTTAGCAAAAAACAAGAAATAACAATAATGGCAGGTACAGAGTAGCAAAACCACTAATCGGGAATGTACAATTACAGGATTTGGGGCTCCGAGAGCCAGACACACAATTCTTGAGCAATTAGCCCAACTTTACGATATACAGAATTCAACAAAGGGGCAGAAGACCCCAATCATGCCCAGGAGCACTTGCTCCCAATTACATCCTAAAGCCTCTTCGAGGCGCGCAGAAACAAACTTCAAAAGAGCGATCTGCTCTCAAACGTTAAGCCTATCAAAGGCCACACCAAACTCCACCTTCAAGTTGTCTTCTAAGGACATAAACACAGGGGTAAAGATACCCAACCTACTGAGGCCTATTAAGTGAGAAAATTTAATTACCTGGCCTCTAAAATACCAATTTGAGAGGAGGCGAACTTGCGCTCCTAATACACTTTGTTTAAAACCTACTTGGCACTAGGCCGTTAATGCAAGGGCTAATCCCATACTAAAGAGGTGACTTTAGAAGGAAACAATTTACATTACGTTAAGGAAGAAACGGTTGTGAAAATAAGTTCACCTCAATGCAATATGAGAGGGAGCTCGAGAGGGTTAAGCACTCTCTATCCCAATATGAAGCTTAAAAGATAGAATAAATACAAAGATTCTTTACATTTTAGGGAAAGTTACATGGTGGAAACGCTTCGGACCCGCCCCGAGAGTTAAACTGCTGAGCTAGCAAGAAAAGAAGTTATTAATCGGCCATTACCTTGTTGTTGAACTGCTGCCCGAAGGAAGAGGCGCTTCCCGCCCCCTACTATGTACTTTACACACTGAAAGATGTTACTGAAGTGTCGCAGAGACCCTAAAATCAGCAGTTTATATACTCTCGCAGAAAGTTCGAGGCGTTTCAGGTAGGAAAACACCCACCCACAAACATTTTATTGGTGGATAAAGAAAACCCCTACACAAGATGAAGAAGAAACACATTATTGGTGGAAAATTAATTAAAGAAATTCGGGATTGGCTAAATTCAAAACAAGGGGAAAGAAAGGGTTAATATTGCCAACTTAAACAACGACTGAAAGAAATTTAGCAAAGAACAAACTTTTGAAATTAAATTTTCTCCCAAGAAAACAGTTCTTTCACTTCGCACTAGGGTGCACCGTTGTAGTTCTTCAGTAGTGTCCTCTAGAAGAGAATGTTCACACTTCTTACTACAAGCAAAACAAAAATACGTCGAAAACAACACAGTTCAGAAACTTCAAAATTTCCAAGTAGTGACATCTTCAGGGTAACTTGAAAATTAACACATAAGACAAAGTTCTGACTTTTTCCAGTAGGGGAGTTTCAACTGGCGCAAGGTTTGAATTAGCGGCGTGGAGGTGTACCGCCCGGTACAGTCCTCCCCCCCCCCAAAAGTCCCTCCAGGGTTGACACATGAAATTCGTTAAAAACAAGGTCCAAGTTATGATGTTGATATGGAGATTAATTGCAGAAGTATAAAAATTTTCTAAATTTATTCTGATCCAGTTTCAAAATTCTTGTAGTAACTGTTGAAATAATGTCTTTATGTTTGTAGAAGTTGAATTCAGAAGGAAAATTTTAGTTTTGAAGTTGAGGAAAAAAATCTTCTAAGTCCACCAGATATAGCTGTTGAATTCCCAAGTGTAGTAATTGCTGATAGTAAATGTTAATGTAGTTGATTAAATATCTCGATGTTGATTAAGTTGGATGGCCAGACCGACCGTTGCAGCTTGTGTCCGAAGGCGGCCACTCGGACCCCTTAAGTACCCTGAGATACCGCTCGCCCGCACTATGAGAGGAGCAGTGGTGTTGAAGCACGCCGCGCCCGCGGTGAACATGCAGGTCGCGGGCCAGTTACAGGTTGTGCGCCGCACATCAGCCTTGGCCGGGAGGAGGGCTCCGGCTCGCCGTGAACCTGTCGTCCTCGCTGGAGAAGAGGGGGCCCTTCCTCTATCCCAGTCGCGGCACGGCGCCGCGCGGCTGCGGGGTTCACTGAAACATTAAAGCTAGGCGGCAGAATTTTGTTGGACCATCACCATTTTTTTGAGGGCACAGGCTTTGTGGAGAGGTTGAGGGGCCAGTGGCGTTCAGATATCCATGGCATTTTATAAGCCACTGTGTGTGTGTGGAGCAGGAGACGGGAGCGTGGTAATGGCCGTGGCAAGGACAGGATGGCAGTTCAACTGATCGGGGGAGGTTTACAAAGAATAATTACGCTTAAAGGAAACAGATTGCAAGGGCAGAAGGCCTAAAAGTGAAACCTCTCAGAGAAAAAAAAATATAACCTTCCTATTTCTTTCAAAATAATATGAAGCAAGTTAACACAGAAATTACACCGGTTTCACCTGTGACAGGTGAACCCTAAATATCCTCTCGGTGGCTGGATTACTTAATAACAACGTAGCCGGCGTAAGGAAATCGAGAATGATACACGGCCCATGAAATCTGGGGGCAAGCTTGCCCGCGGGAACAAAGTTCTTGACCATCACCTGGTCACCTACCTTCAAATTGGTGGGTCTCCGTCCACGATCATATCTTTCCCTGACCTTTTCATGAGACACCTTAAGATTGGCTTTAGCTTTCTTCCAAAGATCTTTGATATTATCCGGATCTATTGTCTCGGGTAGAATGTCACTCAGAGACCAGAGGTTAGAGAGCGGCGTGTTGGGAACGAACTTGAACATCAAAGAAGCTGGAGTAAACTTGTGAGATTCATGGACCGCCGAATTCAAAGCAAAAGCTAACCAATGCAGGGACGTGTCCCACCTAGAATGATCTTCATGATGGTAGGCAATAAGCGCGGACCTGAGATTACGATTAACCCGTTCAGCCAGAGATGGTTGAGGGTAATAAGCAGAAGTCGTCAGATGAGAGATGGACAAGTCAAAACAGAATTTACGAAAAAGATTTGATGTAAACGCCTTAGCATTATCAGACACAATATATTGGCACGGACCAAAAGAAGCAAAAATAGAATTTAGGCAAGTAATGGTGGACTGAGCGGTAGCCAGCTTATTCGGAAATAACCAGGAAAATCTTGTAAAACCATCTACGCATACAAAGATGAACTTGTTGGCATTTCCCTTTGACTGGGGGAAGGGTCCTACATAATCAATATACAGGCGTTCCATGGGGCGCGACGCTTGATGCGAAGACAGAAACCCTACCTTGGTGGACATGGTTGGTTTACTAAGCAAACAAGATTTACAAGCTTTTACTAGTTCACGGATTTCACCGTCCATACCCTTACAGATGAACCTTTCACGAATCTTTTCACGAGTTTTAAAGATTCCAAGATGCCCCCCTAATGGGGTCTCATGATAGTACTTGAAGATCATAGGTACAAGAACAGCTGGAACGACAACCTTCATCATCTTATCATGCCTTGATGGGCAACATAAAACACCATTCCTCAGAACATAAGGGACGACATGTTCCCCAGAAGAAAGGGTTTCCATTATCGGAGCCAGCGTCGGATCTTCACGTTGGTATTTCTCGATATCCCTAAAGAGCATGGGAGCATCTGTTAAGATGGCATTAACATCAGATAGCATGGACTCGGGAGGTGAAGAACTATCGACCGGATCATGGGTCTCGACCTCGTTGGAAAACATACGGCAGAGTCCATCAGCAACAACATTTTTCGGTACCTCGGATATGCCTGACATCGAATTGGAAGGCAGAAATACGGATGGCCCAACGGGCTATACGACCAGTACGACGCGGCCTACCTAAGACCCAGCTTAAGGCTTGATTATCTGTCTCCAGGTCGAATTTGACATGTTCCAGATAGAGACGGAACTTTTCTAAGGCAAATAAGACTGCCAAACCTTCGAGCTCATAGATGGAATACTTGGCTTCTTGAGCCGATAGAGTCCTAGATGCATAGGCGATGGGTCGCCTCCCTAGGTCAGTCTCTTGAAGAAGGACTGCAGCTACTGCTGACGACGACGCGTCAGTTTGGACGATGAATTTCTTTGAGAAATCAGGCATAGCAAGGACAGGGGCATTACAGAGAGCTAATTTAAGATCTTCAAAAGCGGCTTGTTGAGAAGGTCCCCACTCGAATTTGATGCCTTTCCTACGAAGAAGGTTTAAGGGCGCCGCTCTATTAGCGAAGTTAGGAATAAACTTCCTGAAGAAATTCACCATACCAATGAACCTGGCGATACCTTTAATGTCCTTGGGAGGTTTAAAATCACGGATGGCCTGTGTTCTAGAATGATCGACGGCAACACCATCAGGTGACAAAATATGCCCTAGGAATGACATAGAGGGCTTCGCAAAGGCAACCTTGGACAACTTAACAGTTAACCCAGCTTTACGAAGGCGATTAAGAACTTCTCGCAGATGATCTAGATGTTCTTCAAAGGTCTCCGAAAATACGACGACATCATCCAAGTAGTGATACAAGTACTCAAATTTGATGTCGGAGGAGACCCTATCTAGCAGCCTAGTGAGTACAGCTGCTCCCGTGGGGAGCCCGAAAGGCACGCGGTTGTATTCATACAAATTCCAATCCGTGGCAAACGCTGTAAGATGTTTAGACTCTTCCGCTAGGGGAATTTGATTGTAGGCCTGATTCAAATCCAAGATGGTGAAGAACTTGGCCTTACGGAACCATGAAAAACAAGAGTGAAGGTCGGGAAGGGGCACAGATTGTAACACCACCTTCCGATTGAGAGCCCTATAATCAATGACAGGCCTGAAGCCCCCTTTTGGTTTCGGGACTAGAAAAATAGGCGAAGAATACGCCGACTTAGAGGGCCTAATAATACAATCCTTCAACATCTGATCGATGATTTCTTTCAGAGCCTTCATTTTAGGTGGAGATAGCCTATAAGTTGGAAAACGGACAGGAATCGAATCCGTGACCTCAATTTGGTATTCGATAAGGTCAGTAACACCAAGAGTATCAGAGAACACCTCTGGAAACGACTGACACAACTTACGAATACTATCAGCCTGCTCCTCAGGTAGATGTCTAAGGTCTGACAACATCTCATCCTGGGTAGGCGAAATAGATGAACATGACGCAGAATTACATTTTAATAAGGGGATTTTACAATTGGAAGCAAATTTGAATGTGCACGACTTACTCTGAAGATCGAGCACATGACCCGTGTGAGAAATAAAGTCGTCTCCCAATATGATGGGGCAAGACAAGTGCTTAGCCACAAACAATTTGATTTTCCATGTAAATTTAAAAATACGAATTTTGACATTTACAGAACCGAGAATTTCTAATGGAGATGAATTAGCCGAAACATATTGAACAGGAGATGAACCATAGTCAGGTAGTTTACAAACCGATTTCAATTTTAAATACCATTGATCCGAATTAATTGAACAAACACTGCCTGAATCTAATAGAGCTGTTATAGGCTCATTATTTAACTCAATTTTAAGAAAAGGAACCGGTGCGGGGGTATCCGCCGCAATCCTAAGACATTCTTTAGGGCATTCAAAAGATGAATTTGAAGATAGAACGTTCCCTGAATTTTCGACCTGTTTACCAGGGGCTGAGCCTCGGGAAAAGGGATTAGTCGACTCAGCCGAAGCCGCTAGTCACTTATTATTAGTGACATTGGTGGAAGTTGCACCAGAAGTTGAGCAGGAGGGGGTGCTATTTGAATTTGGGCAATTTTTGGCGATATGTGAGAAAGCCCCACATTTAAAACAGCCTTGTGATGAACCAGCTCCATTATTTGCCCTACTAGTTTTGACCAATGGACATTTATTGCGAAGATGGTCAGGCGACCCGCAAGCATAACATTTACGGGGTGTGACTGGTCGGCGAGGTGGAGGCCGAGTATTGCTAAACGAAGGGGGGGGTTCTTTCGCGACACGCAAGGAATCGGCGTATCTAACTCCTTCCGCTGAGACGGCCAATGCTTCAAGTTCAGAGAAAGTTTGCGGGCACGCCGCGAAACACAAATATGACCTATAGGATGGTGAAATGCCTTCCACAATAGCTTGTACAATCTGATCCTCAGGGAAGTGAAGAGCAAACACCCTAGTATAGAATTTAATATCTTGGATGAAATCTGCCAAGTTTTCATCCAAGCGCTGTACCCGATAATAGTACTTCTGAATAAGGGAGGACCTTGGCCTAGCCGGGATGAAGTTAGCTAGCAAGTGGGCGTGGAAGTCTTCAATCGATGATTGTTCGGCAATGGCTCTTACTATTTTATCTGAGAGAATACCAATTGCATAGGGATAGAAGATTTGCAAAATCTGACATGGCGAAAGAGAAAAAACAAGGGCATGATCCTGAAATTCAACTAAAAATCTTCACTGTTGGTATTAACAGAAAACTTAGAGATGCCTCTGAGCAACATTGCTAATGGATGAGGCAAGCTGCTGAACCCAGGTGACATAGTAGGTAAAGGTTTCAGTGGCAAAGAAGTTAATTCAGAACGTACATTATTCAACGATCCACGGCGTTCAGACTCGTTGTCCAATGGGGCAGAGATCGTTTGAGCTCCAACGGTTATCCTATTGACTTCTCCCTTAGGAGGCTCTTCCTCGCTACCTACATTCACCGTGGTGGGTTGATCGATTTTGGGAGGAACTTCCCCAGTTACAATTGGGTAACCTTACTGGATAATTCAGAAATACTTTCAAGCAACGTACTAGCTTCCTTCCTCTGAACGTCATTCAACTTCAGAGACAACAGATCGTTAACTCTATTTGAAAAATGAAATAGCCTGGCTTGCACACGCTTAATTTGATTAGGAGAATGATCATTTTCGTCAAAAAAACTAACAACAGATGCTAGCCCAGTAGTATTCTCGGTGATCGTATAAAGAGTGTCGTCAATTTCTTTCTCTCCCAGAGTGGGGATGGAAATGGGCAAATCAAGCGACTCTCTAAGCTTGTTTGTGTCTACTGCAACCGTGCCTCCAGATTGCACATTTCTAATAGTTAATTCATAGATCAACTCCTCCTTGCGCAAATAGTTGATATGGAGAACATCGCGAGGGCCGGGCATGATGACAGAACAATTTTGAAAAAGAAAAAATCAAAATTTCCAGCAACAGAGAAAATTGTTAGAGTTCGAATCAAAACAACGTTTAGCCGTCAAAAGGGGCTAAATTGAGACCCATTCAACCACGCTCTGCTACCACTTGTAACGGAGTTTTCCGTGGTAGTTAGAGGTGAACAGGTCTCAGGCTACGAAATTAAAGTGAATTTAAAATTTAACAAGGCTATATTTTCTTAGCAAAAAACAATAAATAACAATAATGGCAGGTACAGAGTTAGCAAAACCACTAATCGAGAATGTACAATTACAGGATTTGGGGCTCCGAGAGCCAGACACACAATTCTTGAGCAATTAGCCAAACTTTACGATATACAGAATTCAGCAAAGGGGCAGAAGACCCCAATCATGCCCAGGAGCACTTGCTCCCAATTACATCCTAAAGCCTACTCGAGGCGCGCAGAAACAAACTTCAAAAGAGCGATCTGCTCCCAAAGGTTAAGCCTATCAAAGGCCACACCAAACTCCACCTTCAAGTTGTCCTCTAAGGACATAAACACAGGGGTAAAGATACCCAACCTACTGAGGCCTATTAAGTGAGAAAATTTAATTACCTGGCCTCTAAAATACCAATTTGAGAGGAGGCGAACTTGCGCTCCTAATACACTTTGTTTAAAACCTACTTGGCACTAGGCCGTTAATGCAAGGGCTAATCCCATACTAAAGAGGTGACTTTAGAAGGAAACAATTTACATTACGTTAAGGAAGAAACGGTTGTGAAAATAAGTTCACCTCAATGCAATATGAGAGGGAGCTCGAGAGGGTTAAGCACTCTCTATCCCAATATGTAGTTTTGAAAGAGAATAGAGGCTAAGAATCTTTACATTTTAGGGAAAGTTACATGGTGGAAACGCTTCGGACCCGCCCCGAGAGTTAAACTGCTGAGCTAGCAAGAAAAGAAGTTATTAATCGGCCATTACCTTGTTGTTGAACTGCTGCCCGAAGGAAGAGGCGCTTCCCGCCCCCTGCTATGTACTTTACACACTGAAAGATGTTACTGAAGTGGCGCAGAGACCCTAAAATCAGCAGTTTATATACTCTCGCAGAACGTTCGAGGCGTTTCAGGAAGGAAAACACCCACCCACAAACATTTTATTGGTGGATAAAGAAAACCCTTACACAAGATGAAGAAGAAACACATTATTGGTGGAAAATTAATTAAAGAAATTCGGGATTGGCTAAATTCAAAACAAGGGGAAAGAAAGGGTTAATATTGCCAACTTAAACAATGACTGAAAGAAATTTAGCAAAGAACAAACTTTTGAAATTAAATTTTCTCCCAAGAAAACAGTTCTTTCACTTCGCACTAGGGTGCACCGTTGTAGTTCTTCAGTAGTGTCCTCTAGAAGAGAATGTTCACACTTCTTACTACAAGCAAAACAAAAATACGTCGAAAACAACACAGTTCAGAAACTTCAAAATTTCCAAGTAGTGACATCTTCAGGGTAACTTGAAAATTAACACATAAGACAAAGTTCAGACTTTTTCCAGTAGGTGAGTTTCAACTGGCGCAAGGTTTGAATTAGCGGCGTGGAGTTGTACCGCCCGGTACAATTATTATTATTATTATTATTATTATTATTATTATTATTATTATTATTATTATTATTATTATTATTATTATTATTATTATTATTATTATTATTATTATTATTATTATTATTATTATTATTGCATCTGGATGTATTATTTGTTAACTGTATTTTTAGTCATTTGTATGTATAGTTGTTTTCCTCCCTTGTGTAATGCCATACGTTAAATAATTGAATAAATGCCTGTTTTGTGTTGCAGATGAATTTGGGGATGCTGATATAAACGAAAAAAGCTGAATTTAGTCCATTCCTATGAAGTGCTCTACACATAGACTCTTCTTCCTGAGATAAAAATGTAAGAAAAGAGAAAACCCTTAACATTAACATATGAGTCCAAATGGGTTCGTCTAACCACGCACAAAAATATACGGAATGATGGAAAAAAATTGCGCCAGACCCCTAGTGTGATGATGATGATGCTGGTTGTTTCAAGTGGCCTAAAATCTATGCCATCGGCCCCTACCCCTAGTGCAAAATACTGTTCTGAAAGTATTATTAGTAAGTATTGATTTTTCGACAACTGCATACGACAGAAGATATCTCTCGTTTTTGTCCATTTTGGCTTCTGTCATGCTCCGGTGGTTGGTCAAAATTTCTTCATAAAGATACTAGCTGTCGTATACTGAACTATATACATTTGTCGTTATAGAACGTCTTAATGTGCGCTGATTAAAAACCCGTTGTTATTTCGTCCTAATACAAGTGCAGAAAGAAGACAACACAGATTTTGCAGCTTGCCAATATATTTATTTGAATGTAACATGATAAAGTAATATTTTATATCCAACATTCGTCCCTGAACACGCAGGGCCACGTGCGCCAGCTGAATTAAAAAAGGTTTGAGCTAAAAGTTCCGTAACTCACAATGGCTGAAATAAGTGCGGTATGTATTTATCATTGAAAGTTCCTCTGTAAATGTGAAATACCAATTCCTCAAACGTTTTGAGGTAAATCAGTCATTTATCCCATGCCCTCCATGCTAAATGTTGTGGGATTGAAACCTATCCTAGTCCTTAACATATTCAAGTGCTTACATGTGAAACAAAAATGTTAGTACATTTACTATGACGTTAAAATATTCCTTATTAAGGTAAACTACCGGCACTCCAAGGTCTGCTGAAATCTGGAAGAACGTTATACACTTATAATTTTTTCCTACTCCTTTCGGTCTTCTTTGGACCACGCTATTTCAACAGCTTTCTCCCACTATCTTTCACATTTGCCTAGTGTTTCCGCACTCTTCTTCGGTGAGCATCCCTCCGTTCTTCGATCCACTTCTTGCCGGTTTTAGTTTTGGGTTCTGGCTGAAAACTCTGTACTACCCCATTTTTTTTCTTCAAAGAGTCACGTTCCAAGATGTCCTCATGTCAGAGCCTTAGTTCTTGTAGGACGTTTTCCACCTCTTTAAACCAGATCCCTTTGGTTTTCTTTCCCGCAAAATAGGCACAGATGCGATTGGACATACTTCTGGAGCTCGTGTGTGCCAAATGGCCATTGGAAGAGGTTCTCCTTTTGCGTATGGTGTCCGTTATCTTCACGCATAGGTACAGTTCATTATTGTGTTGTCTTCTGCACTCTCCTTGTTCATTGACCATGCCCACGATCTTTCTTAAAATCTTCCTCTCTCTGGCTTCCAGTTGTTCTGCCAGGCCTTTCTTATTCAGCGAAAATCACTCTAATGCATATAGCGCCGCCAGTCGCATAACGAAACTGTAGTGCCTCAGTTTGGCCTTAAAGGGCACCGACTGTTTTTTGTAGGTTTATTTGGTTAGATGGTAAGCCACTTCCATTTTGTTGATACCTGACACGAAAGCTTCCTTTTCACGAATGTTGGGCTCTATCCACTCGCCCAGGAATTTCAAATTATCTCTCTGCCTTCTTTATTTTTCCTTCCTTCACCTTAAGTTCTCTGGGTGCTGATTCGATATTCGATTTGAACTGTGTTTTCTCAAGCGAAATCCGAAGCCCTGCCTTTTCTGCATGCATCTGTAGTTGACTGGTTTTTGTGTGGCCATGTCAAGAGAATTCGAGGGAACTATAAGGTTATCTGCGAAGGCTAAACAGTCGATTGTCAGGTCCTTGTTCTTACAACCTAGCCTGACTCCATCCTCTACCCCTCCCTTACACTATTCCTTACGCCAGTCGCGAATAATTTTCTCAAGAGCACAGTTGAATAGCAGAGGTGAGTGCTTTTCTCTCTGTCTTAACCCTGTCCGTATTTCGAAGGACTCAGAAATCCTGAGTTCCACTTTGGAGGTTGTGTCCAAGAGGGTTTTCTAAATTATTGCTCTTGCCTTTTTATCTAAATCCAATTCTTTAAGAAAATGGATCAGGGTACTTCTATCCTGCGAGTTTTAAGCCTTCTTGAAGTCAACGAAGGTCACGACGAATTTATTACTTCGCAGTTTCATGTACGATAGAATTGATTTTAAATTCTTGATTTTCTTAACACTAGATGGCTCTTTCCTAAACCATCCTTCCTATTCTCCCAGTTGCTAATGTAGCTGTGATTCAGCTCTCGTTTGAAGTGCTTTCGCGAGAAACTTGTATGTAATCGAGAGGAGTGGTATGCCACGATAGATGCTTACGTCCGCTTTGTCACCTTTCTTGTAAAGGGAGTAATCAGGGCCAATGACCAGTCACTTGGCAGTTTGTCTGTTTCCCAAATCTCCCGAATGATACCCGTAAGCATGTCAACTGCTTTATCACCTGCATATTTCCAAAGCTCGGCAACTATTGAGTCCTCGCCTGGTGCTTTATTGTTCTTAAGGGGCCTGGGAAGTGTGAAAATGTAAAACATTGCAATTTTTTTTAAATTGCAAAACATTACAGTCTTTGCTTTTCTCTGAAAGTGTGGCGTTGAAACTCTTTGGGAATTTTTGTTTACGCACGTAGCTATGTTAGTAATGTGTCCTGTGTCCGCATTTTGCTTTTCTTTTGTCTCAATTTTTTTCACCGAGAATGCTTGTTTATAAACAGCAACAGTTATTAGATCTTAATTTTGTAACTTACTTTGCTAGTGGTGTTTTCATTCCAAGTGTACTTCAGAAGTTATTTAACAATGCTGAGAAGCAGTAGACTGTTTAAAAAGCGTAAATTCTGTGGTAATTAGCATTTAAATAGTAGTAGTAATGACAATAATCTGTGCACGTCTTCTAACCTAAAAATACAGCATGTTGAAGAGCATGAAAGCAGGGAATGTGTTTCCAGTAAGGAACTGTCTTACTTGAAGGATGAGTGTTCAACTGATGGAAACAATGAAAATGTAAAATGAAGGTACAACATGCCAACACAAACATTCACTACCTATACAGTAATAGAAGCTATCAGACCAGTATACAGGGACTTGACAGATGACAAACTGTTGAAAAGATGGTTACATGGAGCCACACAGAACTTGAATGAAAGTTTTAATTACTGCATTTGGAAAACACTAACAAAAACTGTCTTGGTAGAGTATGACATGGAGGTAATAGGTGTCTGTGATGCTGTGGTGACTTTTAATGAAGGAGCCGTTCGTAGGCTAAAACTTCTGGATGGGATGGGCATAAAATCTGGTTTCAATACCACAACTGCTTTGTGAAAAGTTGGCAAGGAACGTGTGTCAAATGCCCAAAAAGCTTCCAGTCTGGCATCTAAAAAAATAGAGTGGAAAAAGGAAGAGAATCAAGACCCAGGAGGCACTAGAAGCAGATGATAATGATTATTCTCCGGGAATGTACTGATGTAAGTTGTGAAATGAAAGAGTTTTCTTTAAATGCATTTTTCACAGTATAATATTTTTATCATCAAATGTTCCTTTTTCTCAGAACCTGTTAAAGATAACACACTGATACTTAACTCACATACTGCATACATGTTACTTTATGTACTGAAGTAGAATTGAGAATGTAAGTAGTTTGGAAAATATGATTTTTTCTTATTAAATTTGAGGCCTATTTTTAGTCATAAAATACCATGGACAAATATACAATCTTTAAAACAACATCCGTTACAATTAGATCAACAATTCTACTTCCATAGCTAAATAATACTGTCACAATGAAGTAAATAAATTAAAATTAAGAAAGTGTACTATACTTTCTGAGAAAAGTGAACATGAATTTGAGACTTATTTCTGTGTATTTTTAAATCCGACTAATACTTGTAACTTAATAGCTAAGAAGAAAATTTAACTAGATCATTGATACATCGTGTGCTTATTTGCCAGTTTATGATAAATAACAGGTTAAATTTTTAACCTAATACGTTCATACATTCCAGAGAAATTTAATATTGAACAAAGGTATACATTTATGGGGGTTGAACACTTCCCAGGCCCTTTAAGTCATTGAATGACCTGCCTGATTTCCTCTCAGTTTGGTGGACTTCAGTATGGATTAACGGGCATGTTTTCTTGAAAGGAAAATTTTGATGTTGGAACCTCACAGTTGAGGGGGGACTGAAAGTATTTCGTCAGAATCTGATAGTTGTATTTGTCACTGTAAGCAACTATCCTATCGGAATGCCTGAAATGAAGACTGGGTGGTGTGTATTTACTGAAATATTGCTTGAAGGTTCATTAGAAATCATGAATGTTGTTCTTTTTGAAATCTTGGCCTATCTGTGCCAAATGATTTCTTTGAAATTATCGTTTTACCCTGCGTATGGATTTGTCAGTCTTCTTTTTCGCGATGAGAAACCTCTCTCTGTTTTCTTCTATCTTCCATTTGTTGCATCGCAGCCAGGCAAGTCGCCTTCAGTTTATGGTATCGTCGCATTCATTAGTCCACCAAGGATGCTTCGTCGATTTTGTCAGTGGGATGATTACTTTTGCCGTTTCAACCATGGCAACTTATAGTTGTTCCCAATTATGTGCCACAAGTGAGTCTAGTTTCTGACAGAATTCTTTTTGAGTCCTTAATTTTTACACATCAAACCTGTTGATTTTTCTTCCCTGAAATCTCTTGGTGGATCTTGGAATATGATTCAATGTTTGAGACATAGTGATCAGAGTCAAGATTTGCGCTTCTTAAGACTTTTATATTCTAGATTTCTCTCTGAGATTTACGAGAAATAGCAACGTGGTGAATTTGGAATTCGCTGAGATAGGGATTTGGGGATGCCCATGTTTTCTGTTTCTTAGGAAGGCCTTTTAAAAGCAGTTGACTACATAAGTAGGTTGAACGCCTTGCACAGCTCTACCAGCCTTTCTACATTGTGGTTTGTCCTTCCGTGGGCCGGATAGTCTCCCACAATACACTTGAACTTCTTTTCCTTTCCGACCTGAGCATTGAGGTCTCCGAGAAGGATGATGGTGGGAATCTAGGGGAGCCTAGAATCTTGGAGAGAAACCTTCAAGCTCTACCCAGAATATTTCTGTTCCATGTTGGTCCGTCCTGTTACTTTGATTAATTGGTCCATGGACGTTTCCTACGTTGTAGTTTTTATTTGTGCTTCGAAAAGAAAGGATCGTGACTTGTCTGTTGGTTAATGTGAAGTTGATGACAGATGTTCTTGCTGACCACAAATCCTGTACCTAGGTGGCGGATAGACTTTATTACACTTTTCTCGACTTTACTTTTGAGGATACTATACCCTTGGGATTCAAAGGTCTTTTCATCTACGAACCTCGATTCTTGAATTGCTGTGATCAGTATTTGATGACGTTGCAGGGTGTAAATCAATTGTTTCAATTTGCCATCTTTCAGAAGGGAGTTCACGTTGAACGCTGCGGTGAAGTTGTGGCTTTTGTGTCTTACCTTTTTTGTAGTAGTCTTCGATATCTCTAAGCATGTCGGTGTAGGCCCCTCGGAATCCGAAGGCCTGCATGCATCGCGAGAGACGACGGTGGATAAGTTACCACCTGGGATAGTTGTTTCTGACGAATTTTCCTCGATGCGTTTCACGGTTGAAAAACTGTAGATGGGTGCCTGTGATATTTCTCATCGACCAAGTTTCTGCCAAGGATGTGAGCCTTGGTGACGCCAGCACTGATCGGCTCGCCTACCCAATTTCCCGCTGGGAATGGTTACCAAGCCTTCCATTGGGTTGCTCGGCTTAACAGGGACACATCTTTTAGGTTACGTGCTGGGATGGAGTGAAAGAGGCTAAATTGGATTCTCTTGCGAATCCAATATGTTTTAGCTTAAGATGACATGCAACGACGCATTTCACTCCCATTTTCCCGGAGACAAAAGGGCCCCTCATAGATTGATGCCTTGATTGATTACTTAATTATTATTTATTTATTTATTTATTTTTTTATTTATTTATTTATTTATTTATTTATTTATTTATTTATTTATTTATTTATTTATTTATTTATTTATTTATTTATTTATTTATTTATTTATTTATTTATTTATTTATTTATTTATTTATTTATTTATTTATTTATTTATTTGTGAATTGACCACTGAGGATCGCGCTATAATTTTATTCTTGCTTTGTCTGAAGCTTCCTCTCCCTCCAGTTATCCTTCGTGTGGGCGTTCTGCTGTTTCGTTTGTTCATCCGTCCACTCTGTTCAGGATTATTCAGTTCTCTCGACTCGAAACCCTTGCAAATTTTCAATCATGGACGGAAATATTTTCCTGTCTAACGTCTGAACTTCCTGGATATTGAACTTCTCTAGACCTTTACGAACGTTCTTAATCCATGCCGTCATTCTCTTCTTGTTCCACAGGTAGTGGAATAACTTTTGATTAATCTCGTTTTGTCCATTCTGTACAAATGTCCGAGAAATGATAACCTCTTTTTCATGGTCCCTGAAGTTTTCTCCACATTTTTGTAGACTTCATTGTTTTTCCGAAGTTTCCAGCCGGTTTCAGTCTGGATTTGGCACAAGATTTTCCGTATTATTATTCTTTCAATGACCTCCAGCTTCTCCAACTTGTAATTCATCAAGAGGCATTCGCTGGAATACAGGCATTCTCTTTTTAATACAGTATTGCAATGCCTTATTTTGGCATCCTTTCAGGTGCATTTCTTGTTGTAAATGTTTTTAGTCAGTCTATAAGCTTTCTCCATTTTGAGATACGATCTACATCATCTTTCTCTAATCCGTTCACTTGTATGATTTCACCAAGTTACTTGAACTTTTTAACCCTCTGAATCCATCCAATCTCTGTTACAAGGGATTGTGTTCCATGTTTCTCATTCATCATGAACTTGGTCTCCTCTTTCAAGATCCTAAGTCCCGTCCCGCTAGTGATCTTTTACGAGAGATTCATCCGTATGGCCGTTTACTCTAGGTTTTCTGAAACTATCGTAAAATCATCATCAAAAGCCTTCCGATATTTTTCCTAAGCAGATTTGGAATATCCCTTGATTTTCAAGTTCGGAATTCCAAATTCTCACAACCTTCTCCAGGACACAGTTCAATAATAGTGGTGATAATCCATCACCCTGACGCACACGTGTCTTAATTTCAAACGAGTGAGAAAATTCTCCCGTGAATTTCACCTCTTAAAGTTTCTCTGATAATGTATGCCAGTTTGGTTTGGACCCCAAATTCTCTGACGACCTTATCTAGGGTCTCTCTGTCCACCGAGTAAGGGATTTTTTGAATTCAATGAAAGAAACCACTATATATTTGACGTTCATCATTCTGTGGCGAATTATCGATTTCAAATTGCGGATTTGCTCAGCACAGGAGCGGCCTTTCCGGAACCAAGTTGCTTATCCAGGATTCCTTCAATTGTGTCCAGAAGTATTTGGAGAGGCTTTTGTAAGCGACTGGGAGTAGCGACACGCCCCTGTAGTTGCTAACATCCTGTTTGTTCCCTTTCTTACGGAGTGGGTGGATCAGAGCTGTTTTTCATTCGTCTGGTAGCTTTTCTGTCTCCCATATTTGTTGGAAAATATGGCGCAGGTCGTCTAGGATTTCCGGTTGAGCCCATTTCAACATTTCTGCTGATATTGGTTCTCTCCACTGGCTTTGTTGTTCTTGAGACTTTTTAGTGCTTCCTTTATTTCGTCTTTTCTTGGTTGCATATCACCTTCTGGGTTCATAGGAGGAGCCGTAATTTCTAGACTGTTCATTGGAGATGGGAACTCGAGGAGTTTCTCAAAGTATCTGGCTAATATATTGCAATTTTCTTGATCGTTCAGTCCAATTTCGCATTGTTCGATTTTTAAGCTTCTACTTTCAAGTTGGTATCCTTTGAGCTCATCCCTAAAGGTTTGGAAGAAATGTCTCTTGTTGTTCTTAGTGAAGATGTCCAGGAGGATTTGTAATTTTGCATTCTTAAATGATCGTTTGGTCCTGCGGAATATATCTCATGTTTCTTTCCTTTGTTTGCCGAATTGTTCCAAATGTTCCGTATTTCTTGAACATTTCCATCTTCTCCACGTGTCAGATCTATTTTACAGTGGTCTCTCATATTCTTCATTCCACCAGATCATTATTATCCTCTTTGTTACATTGAGTGTTTTCTTGGCGGCTTCATTGACCTATTGACAGATAATTGCCACGTCTGTTTTCCAGTTATTATTATTATTATTATTATTATTATTATTGTTATTATTGTACCGGACGGTACACCTCCACGCCGCTTATTTAAAATTTCCTCTGCTGGAGGAAGTCTGAACTTTATCTACTGTATTAATTTTCTACTTTCTCAGAAGATGTCACTACCTGGAAATTTTGGAGTTTTTGAACTGTGTCATTTTCGACGTATTTTTGTTTTGCTTGTAGTAAGAAGTGTGAACTTTCTCTTCTAGAGGACACTACTGAAGATCAACAATAGTGCACCCTAGTGCGGAGCGAAAGAACTGTTTTCTTTGGAGAAAATTTAATTTCAAAAGTTTGTTCTTTGCTAAATTTCTTTCAGTCATTGTTTAAGTTGGCAATATTAACCCTTTCTTTCCCCTTGTTTTGAATTTAGCCAATCCCGAATTTCTTAAATTAATTTTCCACCAATGATGTGTTTCTTCTTCATCTTGTGTAGGGGTTTTCTTTAACCACCAATAAAAGATTGTGGGCGGGTGTTTTCCTTCCTAAAACGCCTCGAACTTTCCGCGAGAGTATATAAACTGCTGATTTTAGGGTCTCTGCGCCACTTCTGTTCCATCTTTTCGTGTGTAAGGTACATAGCAGGGGGCGGGAAGCGCCTCTTTCTTCGGCGGCAGTCAACAACCTGGTAATGGCCGATTAATTACTTCTTTTCTTGCTTGCTCAGCAGTTTAACTCTCGGGGCGGGTCCGAAGTTTTTCCATTATGTAACCTTCCTTAAAATGTAAAGAAACTTGTATCTATTCTATCTTTTAAGCTACATATTGGGATAGAGAGTGCTTAACCCTCTCGAGCTCCCACTCATATTGTTTTGAGGTGAACTTATTTTCTCAACCTATTCTTCCTTAACATTATGTAAATTTGTTTCTTTCTAAAGTCACCTCTTTAGTATGGGATTAGCCCTTGCATTTGTGGCCTAGAGCCAGATTAGGTTTTAAAAGCAAATGTATTAGGAGTACAGTTCGCCTCCTCTCAACTTGGTATTTTAGAGGTCATGTAATTATCCTTTTATCGCTTAATAGACCTCAGTAGGTTGGGTATTTTACCCCTGTGCTTACGTCCTTAGAGGATAGCTTGAAAGTAGAGTTAGGTGTGGCCTTGTGGTAGGCTTAAAACTTTGAGAGCGGATCGCTCTTTTGCAATTTGTTTCTGCGTGCCTCTAGGAGGCATTACTGTGTAATTCGGAGCAAGTGCTCCTGGGCATGATTGGGGTTTTCTGCCCCTTTGCTAAACATTATGTACATGTAAATTCGGGCTAACTGCTCGAGAATTGGAAGTTCGGGGCCCGAAGCCCAAAACCTGTAAATACTATTGTTGCTCTTTGTTGCCTTGCTACGCTGTACCTGCCATTCCTGTTATTTCTGAGTTTGAAAAGAAAATATAACCTTGTTAAATTTTAAATTAATTTTACTTTCGTAGCTTGAGACCTGTTCACCACCCCGCACCTTCTTTCACCTCTAACTACCACAAAAACACGGTAACAATTATTATTATTATTATTATTATTACGATTATGATTATTATTAGTAGTATTATATAATAAAACTAATTGTAGGACATTGAATGTATACCCATTACAATCCAAGCGCGTGTAATTACTAGCATAACAGAGTAGCTGCTCGAATTAATAAAAGAATGCGATGAAAGTTTTGATACAATGCATCTGATTTATGACCCTTTTGACTGCTTCTGTACTGTTATGTACCCGGAATTGGAAATGAATTGTTGGAAGGTTTTAATTTTCCCAACGGAATGTTAAAAATAGCTGTGGAAGTAAGGAGAAATTGAAGGAACTTACTACGAAATTGAATCTAGCAAAGAATACAGCTAAGGATAACATGATTGCAAGCATAATTGGCAGTCATACAAATTTTAGTGAAAAATGGAGGGGTATGTATAGGTACTTTCAGGCAGAAACAGGTTCCGAGGAGGATATTCGAGGAATAATGAATGAACAAGTGGAGTGTGTAAATGAGGATCTTCAAAAGGCAGAACTATTAATACAGCAGTATGTAAAGGATGTTGGTTACAAGGATAATGTCTGGATAGAGGCGGAGACTAGTGCTAAAGAGGTATTAAAATTTACATATGAAAAATTACATTCACAATCAGGTACAAAAGTTGAAAAATAGAAAAGCTGCTGGAATTGATAAGATTTCTGTGGATTACTAAAGGCAATGTGTTGGGATATAATACCACATCTAAAGTACTTATTTGATCATTGTTTGGTTGAAGGAGCTATAACAAATGAATGGAGAGTTGATAAAGTAGCCCCTGTGTATAAAGGAAAGGGTGATACACATAAAGCTGAAAATTACAGGCCAGCAAGTTTGACGTGCGCTGCACGTAAGCTTTGGAAAGGCATTCTTTCTGACTATATTAGAGATGTTTGCGAAAGTAATAACTGGTTCCATAGGAGGCAGTTCGGTTTTAGGAAATGTTATTCCACTGAAGCTCAACTTGTAGGATTACAGCAAGATATAGCAGATATTTTGGATTCAGGAGGTCAAATGGACTGTATCGCGATTGACCTGTCTAATGTAAACGATAGGGTGGATCATGGAAGACTACTGGAAAAAAATAGTGCAATTTGACTAGTCAAAGAGTGACTGAATGGGTTGGAATATTTCTAGAAAATAGATCTCAGAGAATTAGAGCAGTCGTATCTTTATCTGACCCTGTAATAATTAAGAGGGGAATTCCTCAAGGCAGTATTATTGGACCTTTATGTTTTCTTATATATATAAATGATATGAGTAAAGAAGTGGAATCAGAAGTAAGGATTTTTGCGGATGATCTTGTTCTGTATAGAGTAATAAATAAGTTACAAGATTGTGAGCAACTGCAAAATTACCTCGATTGTTGTGAGATGGAAAGCAGGCAATGGTATGTTGATAAACGGAGTTAAAAGTCAGGTTGCGAATTTCACAAATAGGAAAAGTCCTCTCAGTTTTAATTACTGCGTTGATGGGGTGAATGTTACTTTTTGGGATCTTTGTGAGTACCTTGGTGTTAATATAAGGAAAGATCTTCATTGAGGTAATCACATGAATGAGATTGTAAATAAAGGGTGCAGATCTCTGCACATGGTTTTGAGGGTGTTTAGGGGTTGTAGTAAGGTTGTAAAGGAGAGGGCATATAAGTCTCTGGTAAGACCCCAACTAGAGTATGGTTCCAGTGTATGGGACTCTCACCAGGATTACGTGATTCAACAAATGGAAAAAATCCAAAGAAAAGCAGCTCGATTTGTTCTGGGTGATTTCCGACAAAAGAGTAGCGTTACAAAAATATTGCAATGTTTGGGCTGGGAAGAAATGGGCGAAAGAAGACGAGCTGCTCGAGTATGTGGTATGTTCCGAGCTGTCAGCGGAGAGATGGCGAGGAATGACATTATTTGACGAATAAATCTGAGTGGCTTCTTTAAGAGTAGGAAAGATCACAATATGAAGATAAAGTTGGAGCTCAGGAGGTCAAATTTGGGAAAATTTTTATTTGTACGAAGGGGAGTTAGGGATTGGAATAACTTACGAAGGGAGATGTTCTATAAATTTCCAATTTCTTTGAAATAATTTAAGAAAAGTATAAGAAATCACCAGATAGGGAATCTGCCACCTGGGCGACTGTCCTAAATGCAGATCAGTATTGACTGATTGATTTGATTGATTGAATGGCTGACCCTATTTCCTCTGTACTTTATACTGCGTTAGTAGGCCCACGTTTCTGATGGAACTCGATCACAGAAACTTCTCTAATGCCAATGCTGCCCCCAATATCCGTATATAGAAATTACTTACAGTACACCACTGTATTCCTCCATATGAAAATGCTGCGAAATGGGGAGTGTAAGCAATCAGTATTATCCAACTCAACCCACTACTGTCGTTTAAGAGCTCCTCGAATTCCAGCTTAATTCTTAACGCAACCGTACTATATACAATACTTTTGGTTATGTTCCTCGATGCAATACCACTTATCTAAAATCGTGGATTGTTCATTTTATGTGCCCAGGTTCCTTTAGCTCTTCAGTTATTGTTTCAATTTCAAAGGATATCTCTTAATATTTTTACCCTGGTATTCAATTTAACCGTTTTCCATTCTGTCTCTAATGCTGAATATTAATCAATAATGAATCGCTTTAGCTCATTAGCAGTCAGCTCAATGAACTTAAAAAGCTTTTCAATTTACGAACAAGTTTCGCACACTGTTATTTCCACGTAACTCAGTCGAGTAATATTAATACAAATTCTATTTATCCTGGTGCTGTTGGTGGAAAGTGGTACGGTGGATAAATACAATGCAAAAGGAACCGCACTAAAATTCATCGAATCCTGTTCAATTACCGTCAAATGATTGAGGTAATTGAAGCCATAATATTCAAAATTATTATATCATATGATATATATACTTTTGTAGCTATTCTTTCACAGCTTTTATAATGCCAAAACCATTGCAAAATGAAATAAAACATCCCAAGGGATTGTTTACGACAGCTAAAGTTCTTCCTCCAAAACGCGTTATTTGGAACCATCAACCAGTCCATAGGTAGGTACACGTTTTAAAAATTACGCTTCGTTCTCACTTTTTTACGTCGCACTGATTCAAAGACGTCTTATTATGGTGACGGTGGTAGGACAGGAATGTGGCTGAGAAGGAAGTGACCGTGGCCGTAATTCGCTTGCCTGCTGTGAAAATGGTAAAACGGGTAAAACCATTTTTAGCACTTCTAACAGTGAAATTAAAACGCATCATGTCCCAAATACAAGCCAACAACTACACGGCCAGGAGAAGACAGCCAACTTACGCAATGAAAGTAAATTCTCCAACTGAGTTAACTTACGGTATTCTCTCATAAAATGCCAATCATCAGTTACCAATAATCTGCAGTTAGGTGGCAGATTCCCTATCAGTTATTTACCTAGAAATTTGCTAAATTATTAAGAAGAAGATCCCTTTCATCTACCCACCATCTACAATTCTCATACCCAGTTTCACACATACCCACTCCATAGTCTCATTTCAATCCGCCATCACCCTCCACTCAGTACCCCTCCTACATGTTATCCCACTGAAAACAATTTCTGCTCCCCTAAATTTCTCCTGTGCAGCCATAACCAGATTCCACATATTCTGAACTTGGTTAGTACTTACGTATTCCTGGTATATTTCGGTGTTGGTACCAAAGTTGAAATCTATCATACCGAGCAAGTGGCTGTGCGTTTTGGATCACGTAGCTTTTAGCTCGCACTGATAATTTATGGGCTTGATCCCCTCTGTCGACAGCCATGAATCGAGTTTTCCGTTTTTTCCCATTTGCACACCAGGAAAATGCTAGGGTTGTATCTTAGTTACAGTCAGTGTCCCTTCCTTCCCGTTCCTAGGCCTTTCATATCCCAACATAGGTGCCACGTAAAAAAGACTATAAAGGAAAGAAAAACTATCACCTTCTGAGTGTCCTACTCCTTCCCTTCTACTTTCGTCAATATCTGGCTTAATCTAATATATGGACAACACTCTGCCATAGTTTCCTTTATTACTCACACTTTCCCCAAGTGCCTAATAATAGAGCCCCGCATGATCAGACCCTAAATCCCACCAACTCAATGGATCCCCTACCCTTCTGTAAGCAAGTATTTTTTCTTTATTCCTGGTGAAGTTAGGACTCAAGTCCCTCCCTTACACTTAACCACAACATTTAAAATAATTAACATACATATATTTTTTTAATACAACAAATCTTTTAGAAAATAATATAATACTAATAACAAATGGGGAGATAGCAATAAAACAAATAATTATAGAATGTACAACATGAAAATATAAATGAACATGATAATAATTTTAAAACTAATACTAGTAATACTAAAAGAAGGAAACACAGTAACAACCTATACTAGCAAATACATTTCTATTTTTCATGAAAATAAGCTCATTCACGCACTTATTCACACTACGCACATCGAACAAGTCAGCTAGAGGTATTTAGAAGGTGAATTCGGCAATCCCTAAATTTCCCTGACCGTGTAGAACCTGCATCTTCCTTCGTTTATTCCCTCTCAAGAACTTGTATCACCCCTCTCTTCCCAACCCCTTATCTGCGTTCAACTTTTTGAGTTTACCTTTCATATTACCTTGTCCTTCCTCTGTAACACTTTTCTATCCCCATCCTCCTTTTGCTGTTCTATCAGCAATGATTCATATTAATTCATCGCCAATACCTTTGCTAAAATCTCCCCCCCCCCCGCCCCCGTTTCTGGCTTCCTTAGCCAACAATTTCCTTCCTGTTAATACCATAGCCCACCTGTTCTCCATACTTTTACCCCTTCTTTTTCCTTTTCTTTTTCTTTTTTTTTTTTTTTTTTTTTTTGCTATTTGCTTTACGTCGCACCGACACAGATATGTCTTATGGCGACGATAATTTGTATCTAACGCACTTTGTACATTATTTCAGGGAGATCTACATTCAGTACTGTACTCCGTTATAAGCCTAATTACTTCTCTCTCTCTCTCTCTCTCTCCCCCTTTCCCCGTACTTAGTAATGCCAGCATATTTCCGCAGTCCCTACTCATACATTCCTCAGGCTTTATTTCATCCTCTCCACACAAAACTGAAATATTTTTTATATATGAACAAAAATTAATAAATGAAAGGTTCACCTCATAAACAACTAGTCACTGAATAAATCTCTTCACGAATAAATACGCCATACACCGTTGCCATCCACTTACGAGGACAACTGTGCAATCTGACACAATACAAGGATAAGGTAAGTAAATAATTTAAGTATTCCAACAACCAACACCACAGTATAGTGCAATTGGAGTCTACAAGTAATTAGTGGGTATTTACATTGCAGTACAGTAACAAAATTCAGGATTCGAAAGATAATCTATCTTCAAATATCAGTGGTTAAAAGTCATGTTCCAATATTCTGTAAATGATTTGTGGAATATGAAAATATTCCCCTGTTTGAACGATACATGTACTTCCTTCAGGTCTTGTTGGGCTGAGTGGCTCAGCCGGTTAAGGCGCTGGCCTTCTGATCCCAACTTGGCAGATTCAATCTTGCTCAGTCCGGTGGTATTTGAAGGTGGTCAAATACGTCAGCCCCGTGTTGTTAAATTTACCGGAACGTGGACTCCCGCGGGACAAAATTCCGGCACCTCGGCATCTCCAAAAGTCATCAAAGTAATCAGTGAGACATAAAAACAAGAACATCACGATTACTTCAGTTATTTTGACCTCTGGCTGTTACATACCACTCGTAAGCCTCAAATTGTAGCCTATAACCTATTCAACGTTTTCCTCCAACTAAAGTTTTGATGGGGATGGACATCCTCTTGTGTTGAAGCGTTAGGTAACTATAAAATTACATACTTTTTATATCACTTTTCATTTAAGCCTTGTCCGGCTCCATGGCTAAATGGTCAGCGTGCTTGCCTCGGGTCCAAGAGGTACCGGGTACGATTCCCGGCAGGGTCTGGCATTTCATATTAAATTAGTTCATTCTTCTGGCACCGGGACTGGGAGTTTATACCGACTTCATCATTATAATTAATCCTAATATTCATCCACACAGACGCACTGATCACCTATACGGCGTCAATTCGAGGGGCCTGCACCAGGCCTCTCCGGAGGCCACGCTCTATTATTTAAGCATTGAGGAGGACCTACGGCTATCATTGTAGTGATTTCAGGATTGGTAGTACAGCAGAAACAGACTACAGCGAGGTTCTCTATTGCTCAACAGACATAGGGTATTCATTGTACCTTTGCATACACTTAAAAAATGTAATTCCATTTTTATTACGATTGTTATGTTTATTATTACCGGGCGAGTTGGCCATGCGGTTAGAGGCGCGTGGCTCTGAGCTTGCATCCGGGAGATAGTGGGTTCGAATAACACATTCGGCAGACCTGAAGATGGTTTTCCGTGGTTTCCAATTTTCACACCAGGCAAATGCTAGGGCTGTACCTTAATTAAGGCCACGGCCGCTTCCTTTCAACTACTAGGCATTTCCTATACTATCGTCACCATACGACCTATCTGTGTCGGTGCGAAGTAATGCCACTATTATTATTATTATTATTATTATTATTATTATTATTATTATTATTATTATTATTATTATTATTATTATTATTATTATTATAGAAGCCTTCGTGGCTCAGGCAGCAGCGCGCCGGCCTCTCACGGCTGGGTTCCGTGATTCAAATCCAGCTCACTCGCTGTGAGATTTGTGCTTGAAAAAGCTGAGGCGATACAGGGTTTTCTCCGGGTACTCCGGTTTTCCCTATCATCTTTCATTCCAGCAACACTCCCCAATATCATTTCATTTCATTTGTCGGTCATTAATCATTGCCCCAGAGGAGTGCGACAGGCTTACGCAGCCAGCGCAATTCCTGTCCTCGCCGCTTGATGGGGGCTTCATTCATTCCATTCCTGACCAAGGCAAATGACTGGAAACAGGCTGTGGATTTTAATTTTCATTATTATTATTATTATTATTATTATTATTATTATTATTATTATTATTATTATTATTATTATTATTATTATTATTATTATTATTATTATTATTATTATGCATATGGTAAATCTTCATTATTGACTGCATCTTTCAGCTTCTAGTCTATAAGGCACTTTGAATTAACTAAGCGCCTCCAGAATCCCCTGCAACTATCTCTGTGGCCTCTTATAATTCCACACCCCTTAATCATAAAATCATTCGAAATAGAGTCCAACCATCATCACGTTGGTCTCCTTCTTCTCTTACCCTCAATGACTGAGCCTATTATTCTCCTAAGTAACCTATCCTCCCCCATTGCCCTCATATGAAAGCACCATCGAAGTCGAGTTATGCGTAGATATACATCCGTCGAGTTCAACTGTAAGAATGTATATCCTCATTCTGAGTTCGTTCCTACGATTGTACCCACCTGTTTGTACCAGTGATCATTCTTGCTACATTCATGACAACTACTTCATATTTATGAATAAAATATCCTTTATACGGTATTGCTTATTCACTAAAATCCATATAACTTCCAGTTTTCATCATGTTAACTTTAGCTGACATTGTTGCTAAAGTTATTTTCCTTGTAAGTTCCTCCTGTCTCTCGCTACTTCCATAACCATTCCTAACTCTATTTCCTTTTGACTTGCACTTTCCCGTTAATCAGTTTATTACTCTCATATAGTGAGTTTTTACCATTCCTTACCACTTTTACAGATAGCCTACCTACTTATTTTCACACTCATCAATAATTGCTTTAAAACCATTTCATAGGCTGCTTACATTTTTACTTTTCATTTTCCACTGAGCGTAATTATTCAAAAACCCCCATGTCCATACATTGAACAATTTGGTATTGCGTAATAATCCTAATTTTACAACCTTTCTTTTCCCGCATTTTAAGCAATTCCTAATTTAAGAAAATATTATTTTATTTAATCGAATTGGTTTGATTTAGTTCCTTATTAAAGTTAATTTGCCAGTAATTACATGAAACATAATTACATCTGCGAATAATCTTAAACCCACTTGATATATTATCATGCTTTTAAGTCCTACATTATAAACGAAACTTCGTATTCTAGGAATAAACTTACATCCTCCCTTTTATTATTTAAATTCGTGCGTACTTAACGTTATTTTATCTTTCCTTGACCAATATTGTATAACAGAAAATTATTTTGCTATCGTCCCGGTGAGATCCGTTCTTCGTTAAGTATTATGGAAATTGTGTGTAAGTATTTCTCTCTCTTTATTGTAACCTTGCATTCACTAGCAGTACATTTCATTCTATGTGATTCTGTCTTCCAGCACATTCTTATAACATTTGCTTCCTCCATGGTCTCAACACACTACAAACACTCGTCATCTTTTGCTCTTTCGCTTTAAGCGGTGCTTACCGATTAACCCTCACACTGCACCTCTTACTTCTCTATTTGTAAGTATTCTTCCTTCCTTCCTTCCTTCCTTCCTTCCTTCCTTCCTTCCTTCCTTCCTTCCATCCTTCCTTCCTTCCTTTCTTTCTTTATTTATTTCATTCTTTCATTCTTTTTTATCATCTCCATGCTAATTTTGAGAAGTTATTGTAATGGTATTTTGTTATTAAGTTTTGTCATGATCATCTGTTTCTCAATATCTCGTATCCTTTCAACCTTCCTTCATTTTGAACTTCTTTATTCAAGTATCAGAGTATTAATACCAGGGACATTGGAAGCGTTGTGATACGTGCAATACGATCTGAGATCTCACATGTTGCCCTTCATTGCAATTCTTCCTAGGGGCATTTTACAGCAGGATAACGCTTGGTTGCACATATCGAGTGTTTCATAGGAATGTATCGGTAACATTGCTACACTTCCGTGACCGAACCTATCGCCAAATTGTTCGCCCCTCGAACAGTTCTGGGACACCTTAGGGCCTGAATTTCAGCAACCTAGGATTTCAAACGATCAAGAGAACCTCTTCCAGGGATTGTGAACAAATATGCCGCAGGATAGCATGATAAACATGTATACCTTCATGTCAGCTCGTATTACTTCTTTTATACAATTCAGAGACAGGCTTTAGACTTCCAAAATAGTCCAAGTGTGCTTGAATGATTCTATTTTCTATCTCCATACCGAGACTGAAGTATGTCATTCTTTTGTCCATATGTGGCTGTTGTTATCGATATCCCATCTGTTGTATACAAAGAAGCAGACTTGTACAACAAAAATAAAATTTTTATTGTTGGAGCTTTTTTTACTCTGTACAAAATAATAGTGTCTTTAACTTGCTTCTTTTGCTGAATATACATTAAATCCGTAATCTGAGTAAGCTTGAGGATGCCTTGCAAAAATTATAACTAACTACAAATCTAACCTAATATGTACAATAAGTTCCCGTTGCCAGAACACAATGCAAATCAATATCACTATAATTGACTGCCTACGTTGATCATGAGGAGAGTTATAGAAGCTATATAAGTTTACAACCTTAATGTGATTGATGTCAGTAAAGAAAATGTATCATGTGATAGAGCCATGCAGAACAGTTAGAGAGCTTATCCTGAGGCGAAACCTCCCGCCTAGCATTAGTCTACCATTTCGGTGCACATTTTCAACCATTTTAACAGGCGTGAGCTCCGTGCCGGACGTACGGTTTATGTAGGCTAGTCTTTAGACAGCTGCTAACGGGCTGACGTCACAGTCTCGTCAACGTGCTGGCTGGGAAATGCGTCGTGTTCCCGAAGATTGTGCAGGGTGCTGACTTTAAACAGGTGAGGTACATTGTACATTCAGAATCGCAATTACGAATGCTAGTGGCAGGGAGTTTCACATGAAGTAGTTTTGGTACCAAAAGTAATGATTTATAGCAGTCGTGGTAACTTAATCTCTACATAGGCCTTCATGTATGTTGCAATCAAGGAAGCTCTCCAACAACAGACCTCCATCCCCAGATGTACGTGTACATAAAATCTTTCTCTCTTAATCTGCTTACCCTCCGGGGTTGGCTTTTCCCTCGGACTCAGCGAGAGATCCCACCTCTAACGCCTCAAGGGCAGTGTCCAGGAGCTTCAGACTCTGGGTCGGGGGGATGAACTGAGGAGGATGACCAGTACCTCGCCCAGGCGGTCTCACCTACTATGCTGAACATGGACCTTGCAGGGGGATGGAAGATTGGAAGGGATAGACAAGGAAGAGGGAAGGAAGCGGCCGTGGTCTGAAGTTAGGTACCATCCCGGCATTTGCCAGGAGAAGAAGTGGGAAACCACGGAAAACCACTTCCAGGATGGCTGAGGAGGGAATCGAACCCACCTCTACTCAGTTGACCACCCGAGGCTGAGTGGAACCCGCTCCAACCCTCGTACCACTTTTCAAATTTCGCGGCAAAGCCTGGAATCGAACCCGAACCTCCGGGGGTGGCAGCTAATCACACTAAACACTATACCACAGAGGCGGACTACATAAAATCTACTGAATATTTGCATATATGTAGACAATTTTAAATATACATATTTACACTCCAGTCACTGTACTCTTTGAATAACAATTATCTTGATTTATTCTATACATATTAGAACAAGAACACCCAGCCATTTTTACTCGCACTCATACCCCAGTATACACACTCATTCACAACCACTCCCACACGCGCAAGCATACAAAATTCGCCCACATCCAACTGTAACTGAACCCATCTTTCTGCCAATTTTAATTTATACAAGTTATATACATCACATATGGGTTTCAACTTACATATACATTTTCTTTACTGCGTGAGTAGTATAATTGGATGGTTCGGCCGCCACCGCCACCTCCGGCTCCCAGTGGCCACCTCCACCTCCACCTCAGCCAGAGGCCTCCCAGTGGCCACCTCCACCTCAGCCAGAGGCCTCTTCCAGTGCTGCCAACTTAACCTAACTAGCGCGAAATTTGAATTTGTAAACAAAGCCACGTGCTTTTTGACAGCTGACATCGACAACAACGCATCGCTAACCTCAGTACTGCCATCTTGACGGGCCTAAACCTCAGTAGTGCCAACTTAACCTAACTAGCTCGAGATAAACAAAGCCACGTGTTTTTTGACAACCACGTGCTTTTTGACAGATTTGTAAACAAAGCCACGTGCTTTTTGACAGCTGTCATCGACAACAACGCATCGCTAACCTCAGTACTGCCATCTTGACGGGCCTAAACCTCAGTAGTGCCAACTTAACCTAACTAGCATGAGGTAAACAAAGCCACGTGTTTTTTGACAGCCACGTGCTTTTTGACAGATTTGTAAACAAAGCCACGTGCTTTTTTGACAGACAACAACGCATCGCTAACCTCAGTACTGCCATCTTGACGGACCTAAACCTTAGTGGTACCAACTTAACCTCACTAGCGAGAGGTAAACAAAGCCACGTGCTTTTTGACAGCCACGTGCTTTTTGACAGCTGTCATCCGCCATCTTTAAACTACAGAGCACCGTGCTGCCCTCTTTCGTCACCTGTCATCCGCAGTGCTGCCATCTTGGCGGGCCTAAACCTTAGTGCTACCAACTTAACCTCACTAGCTCGAGATAAACAAATCCACGTGCTTTTTGACAGCCACGTGCTTTTTTGACAGCTGTCATCCGCCATCTTTGAGCACAGTGCTGCCCTCTTTAGCTACTTACCTTTGAAATGTGGTGGCGGATAATTTGAAAAATGCTTTTTGACAGCAGCCATCTTGCATCGCAAACCTCAGAGCTGCCCTCTTTAGCTAGATACCTGTGGTGGCAGACAATTCCACGTGACAGCAGTCATCTTTAATCAAGAGAGCACAGTGCTGCCCTCTATGTGGTGGCGGCAAATTCCACGTGCTCTTGTTTGGAAACAAACTCACATGCTTTTTTTTTGACAGCTGTCATCTGCCATCTTTAATCAACAGAGCACAGTGCTGCACTCTTTAGCTAGATACCTTTGAAATGTGGTGGCGGCAATTTGAAAAATTCTATGTGCTCTTGTTGGGAAACAAAGCCACGTGCAGCTGTCATCGGCCATCTTTAATCAATAGAGCACCGTGCTGCCCTCATGCGGGGCAATTTCGTCAGCTGTCATCCGCCATCTTTAATCCAGAGAGAACAGTGCTGCACTCTATGTGGTGGCGGCAAATTCCACGTGCTTTACAAACCCATGTGCTTTTCTGATAGCTGTCATCCGCCATCTTTAATCCAGAGAGAACAGTGCTGCACTCTATGTGGCGGCGGCAAATTCCACGTGCTTTACAAACCCATGTGCTTTTCTGACAGCTGTCATCCGCCATCTTTAATCCAGAGAGAACAGTGCTGCACTCTATGTGGCGGCGGCAAATTCTACGTGCTTTACAAACCTATGCGCTTTTCTGTCATCCACCATCTTTAATCTAGAGAGAACAGTGCTGCACTCTATGTGGTGGCGGTAAATTCCACGTGCTCTTATTTGGAAACAAATTCTACTCGCTCTTCAGCTGTCATCCACCATCTTTAATCAAGAGAGCACCGTGCTGCCCTCTTTGTGGTGGCGGATAATTTGAAAAAATTCTTTTCGACAAGCAGCCATCTTTATTCCAGAGAGAACAGTGCTGCCCTCTTTAGCTACTTACCTTTGAGGCGGTTAATTTGAAAAATTCTTTTCGACAAGCTGCCATCTTTATTCCAGAGAGAACAGTGCTGCCCTCTTTAGCTACTTACCTTTGAGGCGGTTAATTTGAAAAATTCTAGCTGCCATCTTTAATGAAAAGAGCATCGTGGTGCTATCTTGCGAGTAATATTTTACGTCACAGCTGTCATCTACCATCTTGCATTGCTAACCTTAGTGCTGCCCTCTTTAGCTACTTACCTTTGACGAGCTGTCACCCGCCATCTTGCATCGCAAACCTCAGTGCTGCACTCTATGTGGTGGCGGATAATTTGAAAAAATCTTTTTGACAAGCAGCCATCTTTAATCAACAGAGCACCGTGCTGCCATCTTTAGCTACCGCTATCTTACCTCGCTTACCTCGCTGCTGCACTCTATGTGGTGGCGGTAAATTCGAACAAGTTTAATCATGCACTGGGGAAGCTAGAGTAAGGACGCGCTGCAGTGATGACGTCATCATGCATGTTTAAACCCGTTCGTTGACTAAAAGCTTTAGTCTTCGGGAAACAGTGATAGAGTGTGGAGTGCAAACATGACGAAAACATTAATAGTTGATGTGCAAGGCTTTAAAGTAAACGGAAACAAATTTGTGTTTAAAGAGGTGGCTGTGTTAGATTGCTGTGTGTTGTGGGCACCAAAACTTGTTAGTTTAGTATTTAGTCCACCGTTCCCTTACTGTTTGCAAACAGATGAAGATAAAAAGCAGACTCAGTGGATTGAAAACAATTTAGGTTTGAAGTGGGAAGAAAAAGGAATACCTTATCGTTTTCTACCTTTAATGATGAATGCACATTTGTCAAGAGCAGATCTTGTTCTTTTAAAGGGTTGTGAAAAGAAAGAATGGTTGCGTGATTTTCTACCATCATCGTGTGAAGTTATCGACATGCATGAATTGGGGTGCCCATCATTTAAAACTCTTCCGAAAGAGCATAGTAGAGAAACAAGTAAACAGTCTTTACAACATGTATGCATGCTCTTTGATTGGTTGTGTCGCAGTGCATGCCGGGAAGTGAACAACATATGTAAACTGCAGTGTCGAAACAACCTTAGTGTAAAAGAAACATATGTAGAGTAAAGACATCATGTCATTTCTAACAGATACTAAGTGTAACGCAGTTGAAAAGGCGATCGTAAAGTTTTATGCATGCAAAAAGAAACTAAACACTTTTACTGAAGAAGAGTTAAATGCATTACCAATGTCATTTTTGGTCAATGTAGCTGCGAATGCTGTAAAGAAGATTTGGGATAAGGTGCCTCGTGAATGGACTCAAGATCCTGTTTTGTCAGAGCTTCAAACGTGTAGTTTACATCATGAACACGTGAGTTTAGCTAGAAGACCTTCTGTGAGACAGTGCCGTACATGTCAACTAATTAAACTGTATCACGGACCTAAAACTAACGAGTTGTCTTCGCTTATAAACACTTATCATGGCTGTGGAGAGAGTAAACAAGGAAAAGGTGAAGAAACGTGCTGGGAGAAAGATGAGGAAGCATGTTGGGCGTGGACTCATCAATAGAGTGATTGATCTTCTTTTCTTCGTGCTTCATCTCCCCTGCGACCCTAGAACACGTTCGCCTGACATGTAGTTACATGCTGCCTGCATAGAGTATGTCGTGTAGCTGTTAAAATCTGCTTCGTAAAGTTATGCTGTGTGTGTGTGTGTATGTGTTATTACCTAGTGCTTTAGCTGCTCAGAAGAATATAGCAGCACTTGTCGTTGTTGGTGTAATAAAACGAAAACTGAGTGTCAAAGACCGTGACATAAACAAAGGATAAAAATGTATGTATATAGTCTAAAATAAATATGAATTGTCAAAACATATTACAGGTGTTGTTTAATCCTACAGCATGTCCTAGTGAATTAGAAGAAAGGAAACGTAGAGGATTAAAAGAAAACACACATAAGATTTAAAGTACATCCTCTTTATTAATCCATGAATTAAAGCTGTTATTAAAACCAAGCCATTTAACATACAGTTTATTGCCACGACGTCGAATAACACGTTCGACTAAATAGTGATCAGGATATTTTGTTTTCTGCAGTTCTTCGATGTAGAATCCTCCTTCAATAGGCTGTCCTCTGAGATCGCGAAGTAAATACGTAACTGGATTAGTAAGCTTAACACTTCTGATTTGAAAAATTTCAGTGCTCCAGTTAGGTGTGTATCCTTTTGCAAAGATAGACTTGTGTTTGCTGATGCGAACGAAATCACCTTCTTTAAAGCGATGGCGACGTGGATCAGCTGTTTTAATTACAAGATGAATAGCATCTAGACGAGGTGTATTCTTTGTAACAAGACGTGGCTTTGTTCCGATAGTGCGATGAGGTGTATCGTTGTAGGTAGATAAAAGTCTAGGTAGCAGATCAATCCAACGATATGAACCTTGCGCTGTAAATTCTCGCCACATCATTGTTTTGAGTGTACGATTAAAGCGTTCTACAACACTCGCCTTGAGATTGCTGAACGTAGAGTAGTGTTGAATGCCAAGTAACTTGAGGTAAGAAGAAAAATCCTTGTTGTAAAACTCTTTACCTTGATCAGTTTGAAGAAGCCTTGGGCAGCGTTTCGATTCTTCAACAATATGTTTAAATGCTTCTTTAACTTGAGCTGCTGTTTTAGAACGCACGGGTTGTGCAAAAGCAAACTTTGAGTACACATCGATAACAGTAAGTAGATACTTATAGCCCTTATTACTAGAAGCATATGGAATCATTTCTACTAAGTCTGCTTGCCAGAGATCATCTTTTCCTCGTGTAATAACGCGTCTGCGACAGTAGGTGCGACGTGCTGGTTTATGTAACTCATGCGCGATGTTTACCTTTACAGGTGAGATCTTCTCTTGACGAGCCATTACAAAATAATACCGGCATAACGTAGTTCTCTTTCTATTTCTAGAATTTCTGATCCGTGACCAGTGTGACCAGCCTCTTGCGATGCTCTTAAAAGTTGTAATCGTTCAACGAGTAAGTTTGGGTCATTCCAGTATCTTACATCCACATACGGCAACAAAGGCTTGTAGATAACGTCTAGACTACGTGCAGTCGGAAACAGCTTAGAAATAAACTCACGATACTTGTAACTCTTATTCGCATTTACAGCTTCTGTTCTCCTGTAATTACGTCGTGTTGCATCAGTAGCAAAAAGTATTGCTTTATACTTTTTAAGATCATCTTGTAAAATTATGTCCTTGTCAGGTATTCGTGAGAAAAGAAGTTCTAAGAGTCCTTTCGTAGGTTTATAGGTAACACCTTTTACAATGAGTTTGTTGCTATTAATCTTAACATTTGCATTTCCTATCCGGAAACAGTCATCTTCGTAGCGAATACCGTAGGTAGTGTCAGTTTGTCCTGTAAAAAGTTTTTCTATATAAGGTGCAAAGAGAGATCCATAGGTATCTTGAATAAAAGTTCTAAACTGATTGCGATACTCTGGTGTAATCATAACCTCAGACAAAGATGGTAGATTTTGCGTCGATGTAGTAGGTGTTTCAGCAATAACATCTGTAGTTAAAAACTCAACACGCTTAGATGGTGATGTATCATTAAGTTCTTCTTCTTCTTCCTCCTTATCTTCCTCTTCTTGATCTACATCCTGCTTCTTCTCTTCAGTATCTTCTTCATGCTTTTCTTCTTCATGCTTCTCTTTATGATATGATGTTTGCATAGAAGCAAAACTTGAAGTAGACTGCGGTAATGAAGTAGAATTAAAAATTTCTTTGAGTGGTGTACTTAGTTGTGTTTTTAAAAATAAATCCGTGTCTGCTTGAATACGTTTAAGCTCTTTAAATTTCCGTCGAATATTGTTTCGAGCTTGGATGATATGTTTTGTGATCTCCTTGCTAGATGTTAACATGATGGTGGTTTTTAATCAAGTAGTTACTGCAATTCTGTGTTAATGCATATAAAATGATCGAAACCCATGCGATATCGTCCATGCTGTACATCACTTTCTTTATCAATAACTAAAAAGCTGTAACGGTGTAATGACCAACATTTAGCACACATACGTTTAAAGTCATCGAATGTCATATCAGTGTTAACATGATCGTTATACACATGTCGCATGTTGCGCTCATCTTGCCGAAAAAGCACAATAACATTTGCGTTGTCGCGTATCAACTGCTTAGGCACACGAGAATAGGTTTGGCACAAATAGATGCAATCAACATATTTATGCCGACCCATACTAAAGAATGCACGAATAACGTTTTGCTGTTCTGTTGCAACATCATCAAAGATCATAAGAGAATTAGGAAGCACATCGTCTGGTGATGGTACTTGCTCATGTGAATTAAATTTAAAATATCTTATTCCATCTTTAACTAGATCGTGCATTACAGTTTGTAGAATAGTATCTAGCGGCTGATAGAGTGACTTTGCGAAAACATAAATATTCTCGAAGCGTACACCATTTACAGAAGTAATAAGTGTGAGTAAAAGATTTGTTTTACCGCATCCCGACGGACCTGATATAATACATCGAACAGTAAAAGGAAACAACGTTCCATGACGTTTTCTTGTAGTTGTACTAGAACTAGGTAAGAGATGTGGTACAATGTCGGTAACAGGTAGCGTGTCTTGCTGCTTTATAATCTTCATGATAACTGAATCATAAAGTATGTAATAGTAATATATATATTAAACGAAACAAGAGGCAACGGTTAGTTTATGATTTGCTCTTGACTAGTAAAGTCGTGTCCAGCATGGTGAAACAACGATATCCAAACGACATGAAGAAGAAGAAGAAAGTAAAAACTGTTGGGTGTAAAGATGTTATAAAGGCTGCGCAAAAAGCTATTCGAGGGGAATACAATCCTCGTGTAGCTATTACTAAGGCGTTACGCGCAGCAAGAGCGAGAATTTCTCCAAAGTGCGGAGCAATATTTAGTAAACGTGCGCGAATTATTCCTGTACAAAAACGAGGTGGATTTCTTCCTGCGCTGTTTGCTGGCTTAGCAGCTTTAGGGTCATTGCTAGGTGGTGCTAGTGCTGTAGCGAGAACTGTCAAAGCTGTAGAAGAAGCGAAACAACAGTTGAAAGAGAGTGAACGTCATAACAAGACGATGGAGGCAATTGCGTTACGAGGCAAAGGTGTGAACATGAAGCTAGCGCCATACAAGAAAGGGCTTGGTATCTACATTTCTCCAAAAAACGTCTACTGAATGCACTGCCATATCGAGCTCTAACGCATGATGAAGTTTTTACGTTTGCTAAACAACTAGGAATTCATTATTTTCGAGGAGTGTATATGCGCGATCAACTACCAGTGCGCCCACGTGAACGTGAAAGTGCCGTAATTAATTTGGACGACAGTCGTGGACCTGGAACTCATTACGTTGCTTATGTAAAACGTAAATCTAAAGTATGGTATTTTGATAGCTATGGAGATTTACCTCCTCCTTTTGAGCTCATACGTTATTTCGGAAGCAGTGCAGACATTGTTTACAATAAAAACCGTGTGCAAAACTTTAATACACGCATGTGCGGACGATTATGTCTTATGTTCTTATATCAAACCCAGACAGTAGAGAAAGTGCATTAGTGTCTGCGTGATGACGAACAGTGAAAGAACGTTTGCTGTACGTGGAGAAGGACCTGAAACAACCGTCTATTTTAATCCACCAATCGAACTTGGTTATCAGCCGCATAGTCTTGGACTAGTATCGTTTGAAAGCTACAATAAAATCTATAATGTGCGTGATGGTTTAAACAAGTTCTATTACGATGAGTATGTGCTAACACTACCCTCAGGTAGTTATACAGTAGATGATATTCACGACTATATTGAAAGTACGTTAATTGATCAGTTTGGGGAACATAGTTTTAGTAATCATAATTACAAGTTCTCAATCACTATAAGCAACATTACACATAAATGTGTTATTGAATCATCATTTAAGATTGACTTCAAATCACAACCTGATTCGATTGGACCACTGCTTGGATTTTCATCGAGGGAGCTCCTACCGAACGTACGTTACGAGTCTGATCAACCTATAAAACTCTTCGATGATTATAATGTGAACATTACTTGTAATATTATTACAGACTTGAATAGTAATCTACAAACTTCGCACGTCCTGCACGACTTTATTGTTACAGAGGAACGTGGATATACTATTTGTGAGAAACCAGCAGTAGTTCTTTATCATCCTGTGTCTGTAAAACACATTAGCAACATTACTCTTAGACTTGTAAATAAACATAATCAGCTTATTCATTTAGATCAGCACGCGTACGTAGCTTACAAACTACATCTTAAACCAGTATGAAAACCATCTATAAAACACGGTGTACATTCCGAAGACATACTACATGTGTGCAGAGACTCATCGAGTTAACAGATACCCATAAGCAGATACTCCAAGATTTAGGATATACACTACTACAACAGAATGGAAGAAATGCTAGACATTACGAATACAGTAGAAAGTCGTGAAGGTGTAGTACGAAGTGAGCTTCATTCCTATCAACCTTTTACGTTTGGATTAAATAACAATGATGAAATTCATTTTATTATTAATCAACAAGATGTTTACACCTTACCACACGAAAGCTACCTCTATATTGAAGGACGATTAGAAAAGTCTGATGGAAGTGGACCAAGCACTTCACAACTAAACAACCATGCTCTAGCTTTTCTCTTTTCTGAAGCGCGATATGAAGTAAATAATGTTGAAATAGATCGAACGAAGAATGTTGGTATTACAAGTGCAATGAAACTCTACCCTTCTTTCTGTGATGAAGAAAGTAATCTTTTGCGGATGGCTGGATGGTGTCCAAAACCTACTAACAACTGGATGATTAATGAGGATGGAACTTTTACGGGTATGTTATCACTGAAACATATTTTTGGATTCGCAGAAGACTTTACACGTATTATAATCAACGCAAAACAAGAGCTTATTCTAATCCGTGATCGAAGTGATTACAATTCTCTTAAAGCAGTAGAAACACCTGTAGAATCGAAAATAACACTGCATCGTATACTGTGGCGGATCCCACATGTAACCTTATCTGATCGTGAAAAACTTCGATTGCTCAAGATTGTAGAAAATGATACACCATTACCTATACGTTTTAGAAGTTGGGAGCTGCATGAATATCCTGTGTTACCACCTACAAACAAGCATAGCTGGGCTGTTAAAACATCACGTTTTACTGAGAAGCCCTTGTACATTATTTTTGGATTTCAAACTAATCGTAAATTCAATCACGAAAAAGATAGCTCACTGTTTGATCACTGCAAATTAAGACACGTTAGACTATATCTCAATGGAATTACGTATCCCTACGAAAACATCGACATTAACTTTGAGAAAAATAAGTTTGGGATGCTCTATGACATGTTTTGTAAATTTCAATCATCGTATTATCAGAAAGAAGATCGTCCGCTATTTACACCTCAAGAATTTAAAAATAAAGCACCGATTGTAGTTATAGACTGCTCTTATCACGAAGAATCTATAAAATAATCTCCAGTTGATATTCGTTTAGAATTTGAAACATCTGAAAACATTCCTGCTAACACAGCAGCCTATTGTCTTATTATTCATATGAGTGATGTTACTTACCATCCGCTAACGAATATTGTTACGAGACTATAAATAAGAATAGATCTTTTTCATTTTCATTAGTGTGTGCTTCGACATCGTACGCTATGGAACAAAACTGTAAATGTGCATGCTGTTTGCATGCTCATATGCAACATCTTATTTATGTTTCACGAGTGAGTGAGGCTATTAAGATGTTCTATAAACGTAGATCGTCGATGCCGAAACATCTTATTCAATACTTACCACCAGGATTTTTATATACGTACGCTGCCCCTTACGTACATAATTTTTGGGACATCCTTCCTCCACACAGTAAGATGTCAATCGAAGTAGCTTTATGCAGAACTTGTGAACGACATTACAAGCATCGAGGAGAAAATGGTGATGATGATTGGGATGGACCAAATCCGAGGATTGAACACTGTACACAGTGTATGAATGAACTTTCTCTAGTACTTCATGATGATGATGATGATGATTCCGAAAAGGAATAACAGCAAGGTAAGAAGTATATGATCTTCTCTGTAAAGCATAACATACTTAGTATAATATATTTCTAAATGCTTTGTTTAATTTGAATGTTGCAGGAGGCATTTCAGAAGCATACGTTGTTAAGAAGCACACCAACCTTGTCAGCAGCAAAAAACGAACACTGTTGTAGTACATTTGTAAATAAATATTTGATCGCATTCAAAAATGTTGTACTTATTGCATTGCTTTACTCCGACTTACTCTTAAGAAAAACGATCAGGTCTAAACATGCACAATGACGTAATCACAACAGCACGTGCTTACTCTAGCTTTCCCAATGCATGTTTAAACTTGTTCGAATTTACCGCTACCACATCCCTTTACATCGACTTACTCTTAAGAAAACGAACGGGTTTAAACATGCATGATGACGTCATCACTGCAGCGCGTCCTTACTCTAGCTTCCCCAGTGCATGATTAAACTTGTTCGAATTTACCGCCACCACATAGAGTGCAGCAGCGAGGTAAGCGAGGTAAGATAGCGGTAGCTAAAGATGGCAGCACGGTGCTCTGTTGATTAAAGATGGCTGCTTGTCAAAAAGATTTTTTCAAATTATCCGCCACCACATAGAGTGCAGCACTGAGGTTTGCGATGCAAGATGGCGGGTGACAGCTCGTCAAAGGTAAGTAGCTAAAGAGGGCAGCACTAAGGTTAGCAATGCAAGATGGTAGATGACAGCTGTGACGTAAAATATTACTCGCAAGATAGCACCACGATGCTCTTTTCATTAAAGATGGCAGCTAGAATTTTTCAAATTAACCGCCTCAAAGGTAAGTAGCTAAAGAGGGCAGCACTGTTCTCTCTGGAATAAAGATGGCAGCTTGTCGAAAAGAATTTTTCAAATTAACCGCCTCAAAGGTAAGTAGCTAAAGAGGGCAGCACTGTTCTCTCTGGAATAAAGATGGCTGCTTGTCGAAAAGAATTTTTTCAAATTATCCGCCACCACAAAGAGGGCAGCACGGTGCTCTCTTGATTAAAGATGGTGGATGACAGCTGAAGAGCGAGTAGAATTTGTTTCCAAATAAGAGCACGTGGAATTTACCGCCACCACATAGAGTGCAGCACTGTTCTCTCTAGATTAAAGATGGTGGATGACAGAAAAGCGCATAGGTTTGTAAAGCACGTAGAATTTGCCGCCGCCACATAGAGTGCAGCACTGTTCTCTCTGGATTAAAGATGGCGGATGACAGCTGTCAGAAAAGCACATGGGTTTGTAAAGCACGTGGAATTTGCCGCCGCCACATAGAGTGCAGCACTGTTCTCTCTGGATTAAAGATGGCGGATGACAGCTATCAGAAAAGCACATGGGTTTGTAAAGCACGTGGAATTTGCCGCCACCACATAGAGTGCAGCACTGTTCTCTCTGGATTAAAGATGGCGGATGACAGCTGACGAAATTGCCCCGCATGAGGGCAGCACGGTGCTCTATTGATTAAAGATGGCCGATGACAGCTGCACGTGGCTTTGTTTCCCAACAAGAGCACATAGAATTTTTCAAATTGCCGCCACCACATTTCAAAGGTATCTAGCTAAAGAGTGCAGCACTGTGCTCTGTTGATTAAAGATGGCAGATGACAGCTGTCAAAAAAAAAGCATGTGAGTTTGTTTCCAAACAAGAGCACGTGGAATTTGCCGCCACCACATAGAGGGCAGCACTGTGCTCTCTTGATTAAAGATGACTGCTGTCACGTGGAATTGTCTGCCACCACAGGTATCTAGCTAAAGAGGGCAGCTCTGAGGTTTGCGATGCAAGATGGCTGCTGTCAAAAAGCATTTTTCAAATTATCCGCCACCACATTTCAAAGGTAAGTAGCTAAAGAGGGCAGCACTGTGCTCAAAGATGGCGGATGACAGCTGTCAAAAAAGCACGTGGCTGTCAAAAAGCACGTGGATTTGTTTATCTCGAGCTAGTGAGGTTAAGTTGGTAGCACTAAGGTTTAGGCCCGCCAAGATGGCAGCACTGCGGATGACAGGTGACGAAAGAGGGCAGCACGGTGCTCTGTAGTTTAAAGATGGCGGATGACAGCTGTCAAAAAGCACGTGGCTGTCAAAAAGCACGTGGCTTTGTTTACCTCTCGCTAGTGAGGTTAAGTTGGTACCACTAAGGTTTAGGTCCGTCAAGATGGCAGTACTGAGGTTAGCGATGCGTTGTTGTCTGTCAAAAAAGCACGTGGCTTTGTTTACAAATCTGTCAAAAAGCACGTGGCTGTCAAAAAACACGTGGCTTTGTTTACCTCATGCTAGTTAGGTTAAGTTGGCACTACTGAGGTTTAGGCCCGTCAAGATGGCAGTACTGAGGTTAGCGATGCGTTGTTGTCGATGGCAGCTGTCAAAAAGCACGTGGCTTTGTTTACAAATCTGTCAAAAAGCACGTGGTTGTCAAAAAACACGTGGCTTTGTTTATCTCGAGCTAGTTAGGTTAAGTTGGCACTACTGAGGTTTAGGCCCGTCAAGATGGCAGTACTGAGGTTAGCGATGCGTTGTTGTCGATGTCAGCTGTCAAAAAGCACGTGGCTTTGTTTACAAATTCAAATTTCGCGCTAGTTAGGTTAAGTTGGCAGCACTGGAAGAGGCCTCTGGCTGAGGTGGAGGTGGCCACTGGGAGGCCTCTGGCTGAGGTGGAGGTGGAGGTGGCCACTGGGAGCCGGAGGTGGCGGTGGCGGCCGAACCATCCAATTATACTACTTGCGTGGAGGAAGTAAGGACGAGAAACCATTATCTCAGGGGTCGGATAGAGAACCCTATTTTTCGTACCGATCGATATCAGATCTATCTTTTTCTTTTCAAGTGTGGAACAATCTATGGTAATCAGGACACTTCGTGGAGCTGGAGAAATTCAGGGATATGTAATCCCTTGTGGGCATATTTGTAGCCCAAAATGATACCGAAAGTGATCAGAAATTAAATGTATTTTTAAGGATAAAATCAAACTTAGATCATAAATACAGGTCAACAAAATGCACCGTGATATCATCGGGAAAGTGCTTCGGTCACAAGGAGGCACAAGTTAGTGGGAAAAATACCATGAACATTAATATCAGGAATAATGCAATTCAGATCATTTAAATATTGGATCAATGACTGCAGGATTTTTGGAATATTTATGTGGTCATTATTTTACAATATCCTGCGGAGGTGAGAAAATTGGTTATGATGCAAGACTGCACCGAGGAAAATTTGGCGGGACCCATCTTTGTAATAAATACTCAGACGCCGATGGAATCCTCTTCATTCTTACGGGAATTAGCGGTGGAGGTCGAAGTTGTTCTGCTTCGTTCATGGTTCGGTGGAACCTACAACAAAGTCTGCATTTTATGTCACCTTGCAGGGACTCAGCTTTTTTGAGAGTGTCGGGGGTTTGGCCTGAATATCGTGCAGTGCACTATTACACTTATATATTTTCTTCAAGTTACAACAAATATTCAAACTCTTCTCGAGTTTGAAACTTAGTTTATTTATATATTGCCCTAAACAAGAGGATATTTTAACATCCATTTAGACGATTTTAAGAATAGATCCACAAAGCATAACAAGTAACTAATTTCGAGGCAGTAAGGACAGCAAGTGAATATTACTGTATTTTACGTAGTTCAGCTTGTGGAGAACTCAAAATTTGGCGGAGACCAGTCAGATAGATGTAGACGGCCTACTTTATCCCACCAGGTATTCGCAAGTTAATTCATTAGCAGGGTGAACGTTTGAAATAGCGAGGCCTTGGTCCACTAAGCCAGACACAGCCTGTTGCCATATAGCCGTGGAACATTTTCAGTGTCGCATTTGCACGAGTGAAATATAAATAATATGTGTGCATTTTTATGTGGTGCAGCATTTCCGTGTGTTTTATTCCAGATTCTTAGATTAAGTTCTGAGCCTCCGTGGCTCAGGCGGCAGCGCGTCGGCCTCTCACCGCTGGATACCGTGGTTCAATTCCCGGTCACTCCATGTGTGATTTGTGCTGGACAAAGCGGAGGCGGGACAGGTTTTTCTTCGGGTACTCAAGTTTTCCCTGTCATCATTCATTCCAGCAACACTCTGCATTATCATTTCATAACATTTATCAGTCATTAACATCACCCTGGAAGTGGGGACCCCATTGTAATGATAGCCTACATCTGGTTCATTCATTACATCCCTGACCCTGTCAAGGACTGGAAATCGATTTGTAGGTTTACATTTAGAGAATAAGTTGTATCTACCCAAATTGTACCTAATATACCTTTTCAAGTTGTTTTACGTCGCACTGACACTGATGGGTCCTATGGCGACGGTGGGAGAGGAAAGGGCAAGGAGTGGGAAGGAAGCGTCCATGGCATTAAGTTACTTCCCCTGCATTTGCCTGGTGTGAAGATGGGAAACCACGAAAATCATCTTCAGGGCTGCCGACAGTGGGGTTCGATCCCTCTGTCACTCGAATGTAAGTTCACTGCTGCGCAACCCTATCATCAAAACCATCTCACTGGTGTAACTAATATAATAATGATGTCCATTATGAAGTAAACGGAGGTCGGGATGTAAACCAAGGTGAAAATATCTGTGCTTTTAATACTTATTATTATGTAGTTATATGCGCTGTCTTGTCAATGTTCCGTATGTTGTAGGGCCAACTTCGCCTTGCGTTTCATTTCATGTAAAATGTTAGTTCATTTTGCCATTTCTCAGTTATGTAAGGTATTTTTTCCGTATAGCTTGTGTTATTGTGTGTGTTAATGAAGTGTCGATGTGTTCAAATGCAAATGTTATAAATTTTTGAAGTTAACATTATTAAATTGTCCCTACGACGCCATTAGAAAGTGTACTGTGGTCAGTGTTGTTAAAATGGTCGTCATTGTAATATTCCAGAAGTGTAGAATGGCCATCAGTGTTAAAAATGACGCGATTTACCTTTATGAGATTGTAGAGACGTCATAATTGTTAAATTGGTTTCACTGATAGATCAAAATTTATAATAACTGGCACTTCTAATTAATGCCTAACTTATTCTGTATAAATGAGCGTAATTTTTGAAGGAATCGATCTAGTAACGAATTCTTAAGACCAGCGCAGGTTTCGGTTGGTAGAATTTGCGACCCCTCTATTAATGAGATTGGAAGTTTAGCCAACATATCTGGAGAAATATTCCTTCCCTAACCGTAGGTTTTTTCAAAAGTGGAATTTTTCACCGTTGATTCCCATTTCTTGTCGTTGACACTTTACTTTTTTATGGTCCAGGTAGCTGTGAGCCCCTGAGACACATAGAGTTTGGTGATACTCCAGGCTAGAGGGTCCTGTAGAGGGTGTTGTTTATGTAGAATCTGGGATTTTGAAGTGAAATGTACGAGGGATGAAGGACCGCACGAAGTTATATTTTTCTGAAAATTCCGTGGTTCCGATTTTATTTAAAAATTGGGCTGTCAAGAAAGTAATTAGTTGTGTCTTCCAATATGTAGAACTGAAGCTTAATCAGTGTCGAGTAACTTCTTAAGTATGAAAAGGTAGAATTTCGAATTTGTCAGAAAATAATAAGTTTGGGATTTATACCAGAAATATCTTCAGCTTTTAACTTGTTCATATCACCGGGTTGTGTTTTCCTGACTGCACCTTGCCTGATCGTAGATGGTCAGAAGTGATAGAATTATTGTAGGTTTAGATATCACAAATGTCAGCAGCTGGTGTACTTATATTTTGGGAAGTGAGCATTCGATACTTAACCACAACGTAGGTTGATTCGATTATCGGTTTCGCGGTCGTATTCACTGGAGGTTGATCGGATCTTCACAAGTAAGTAGTTGAGAAATGACCGCAGCATAGGTTGGTCGGATCCTCGTTTTATGGTTAGGTTATGTACAGGATATTCGCCTTTTAGAAGTAAACGTTTGTGATCATGAAGTTTTCGATCATTATACCATTTCGGTGAAGTTATGCGAACACAGTGATAGTTGATATTTCAGTTAAGTTTTAGGATGAATTGTTTGATGTTTATTTCTTTCCTTCGTTGAATGTAAATGACAGTGTTGAACATAGGTAGCCCTGAGGTTCACTCAGCCTACACGAAAAATGAGCACCAGTTTAATTCCTGGGGGCAAAGGCGGCGGGGTGTAGTAGAGAGATCACTTTACCCCATCATGTACCGAGGTTACCGACAGTGGAAGCCTTAACCTTCCACCTCTCCCAGGCCATTCATGGCCTGTACGGAGATAACATTGCTTTTGCTTTGTTTGTTAGACTTAAGTGATAGTGACAGGACACTAATTGTATGGCATTGCACATTAGAGGTCGAGTTATGTCAACGGAATAGTGTTAGTGGAGTATACATTTGCAATGGTAGGTGCGATTAACTGATGCAGCTAGGAAACTTATCCTGATTTAGAGTTGGTTAACTTACCTGATATAGAATGCTCAAACCACATGAAGCTCTACGTAACAGTTGAACAGTTCATTCCTATTAAATGGGTATTTCGAATTTGTTGTCTATTTTTATAACATTAATGCTGAAATTAACGTAAGTTATTGAGATATTTATATTGCAATTTAGTGAGTGCGGATTGACTCTACTGGTGGAGAGTTTTGTTTAAGGAAAACCTATTCGCCTTTAAGATTAATTATTTTTAGTAGCTTTTCATCGACATAACGGCACGTTAGCTGGATAAGATTTAGTAATCAAGCACGATTTAATTACTGGATTTTCACCTAAGACAATTATAACTGTCTCAAACCGTCTCCAACAAAATACACCTTTGTAAAAATGTAAAGAGATAACATACAGTTACAGCCATAAGTATTTTGACAAACGAAATACGTGCACTTGTATAACACAAAAAAAGAATACTATTTCTACACCCAAACAAACCATCACATTCAGATAAACGTAAATGTATAACACAAATAATTACACTACAGTAATACATGGTGAACGTAAATATCTTGACACATATAGCTAAGGAGAAAAAACACTCCAGAAGTTCATACATACCTCGTATCATCTAGTATTTAGTCGGGTAGCCATTTGCTTGTAAAAACGCAGATACAACCACCCACGAGGCAAGTTTCATTTAGCATACGGTACCATACGTTATTCAATGATCCCACCATACACAAATTCATCCATGATGACTTCAATTTTTACCAGTGGACCAACTCCAGTTCTGGAAAAGCAGCCCCAAGCAATTACATGACCACCATATTTGAGAAGCTTATTTCCAAAAGTTACCAAATCCAAAAAGTAATATTTTACAGGAGATAGGAAAAACGCCCAGAGTGTAAAATTTCAACTGAAAATTCATTTGAGCACTTTTATTACGTTCAGATGGAATAAATGCATTGTTGTACAAATTATTTCTGTTGAAGCTTTTGCGGTTTAGGAAATATTCAAAGAAAATTATTTATTTGGTACTTTTTGGCACTGAAACTCTAAATATCTTCACCTGAAAGACATAAATTTCACTGCAGTCATCAGAATTTTTGATAAAACTGACTGTATTTAGTTATAAAATAGTCATATTTAAGGTATTTACAGTGGAGGCATAGATTATTTAAATAATATTAAATAAAATTGAACAAAACAATGAAAATAATGCAAAGTACCAGTACTGAACTAAAGGAATTCTCTTTCTTCTCATTAGAGCATTCTCAATTTTCCTTCGACTGACATTCAGGAGGCTTAAAATGTATCCCTTCACACACTGACAACACCACTATCACTTCTAGCTTTATATTTAATCGTCATTTTCTTCGAAACACGCGTACATGGTGTCTTTTGATTAGGCCTATGTATTTCTTGTGATACAACATCAATATACGAAGCAATTTTTTTTTTTTGAGAAACAGCATCATTATTCACCCAGAAGGCACCATGAAACGCTACTATTTCTTGTTCTCTTAAATCATGGGTTCTACGAAACTCACCGCCATTGTGGAAACAAGCAATTTTTGGTTTAACACTCGCTTTACTCTCGTATTTTTGCACTTTAGCACGCGTCTTCTTCCATTTATCTGGAGCTAATACCCTCTTCCTTGCTTTATTTACTTCTTCAGGAGTATCACAGTACTCATCTGAGATATCTGATTCCATACTTTTGAAAAACAAATAGCACGCAGAAACAAAACCAACTTCGTTAGGAAACTGTCACTTCACGTCATGTAAACATAGCGCGGCCATTTTGCTGCTGTTCACGTGACCCAAATTGGCCTCTCATTGGCTGCATGGATATGGTACGTATTGGCACATTCAGGCTACAGGATTTGGTACTTATTGGCATCAAAAGAGATTTCTAATGCCCTGTTTGATATGGATTTAGGTCGTTTTGGCTATTTCTTTTTCTTTCATACGATGGAGCTACCTACCAACGTACGTTTTCCATCATAATCAAAATTTCGATTCTTTTGGAGTTGGTACCTTTTGGAAATAAGCTTCACATTTCACTGTGGGTTTTTGGTATCGTACATCATTGCGTATGTTAATCGGACGTCTGACATAGTAATTTCCATCGAAGTTGAACATATTGAATTTACTCTCATCGCACCACAGTACAGTAGGGAAGGAAAAGCCGGAGCTGGCGAAGTGGCTAATGAACAAAAATGGCCGCTATACATCGGCTCTTATGGGGCTAACTGCTGCGGCCTGGGTCGGGGGTAAATGGGCAAGATGGTGGCTATATGTAGGCTCTTATGGAGAAAGCTGGCCCAGGGTAGGGTAGGCGGTATACATAGGACTTAAGGAGATGACCTAGGGCTAATATGCAAGATTACGGCCGCCTGCAACTTCATAGTACTAGGGCCACCGAGGCCAGATGGCCGCTATACATCGGTTATCTGAGACTAACTTTAAGGAGATGGACCAAGAGCTAACGGTGATCCATTGTTCCTATAGGCCTAACTCTACAGAGCTACCTCAGGGGCCCAAAACTTGTAATTTATGACGTCATAGTTTTATCAACCTGACATTCGAGGATGAGGCAAGGGCTGCTATGCAAGTTGGCTGCTATACTCTATTCGTATAGACCTAACAAGAGGGCTGACTCAGGGGCTCACAACTTGTAATTTATGACCAATTAGCTTTATCAGCCTGACATTCGAGAACTGAGGCAATGGCTGCTATGCAAGATAACTGCTATATTCTATTCGTGTAGTCCCGACTAGAGGGCTGCCTCAGGGGCTCACAACTTGCAACTTATGACCTATTAGTTACATCAACCTAACATTGGAGAACTGAGGCAAAGGCTGCTATGCAACATAGCTTATATACACTATTCGTATAGACCTAATTAGAGGGCTGCCTCAGGGACACACAACTTGCAACTTACGACCTTATATTTTACCAGCCTAACTTTCGGGAGTTGAGGCGAGGGCTATCATGTAGGATGGCTGCTCTACTGTATTCTCATGGACCTAACTCTAGAGAGCTACCACAGGGGCTTACACGTTGTAACTTATGGCCCATTAGTTCTATCGCCTAAATTTTGTTGACTGAGCAGGGGCTACTACGCAAGATAGCCGCTGTATATTGGTTATATGAGAGTAACATTAAAGAGCTGGACTATCGCTCATCTTTCTAACCAGCTTCCCTTAATAACGTTAGTCTAGCACAGGAGCTAGTGATAATACATGGGCTTTTATGGCTCCAAATTGGGGAGAGCAGTGCTATGACTTTTCTAGTATTGGGCTAATGCGGGGGTTTCATCCTCCTAACCGGATGTCCTTCCTAACTTCAGTCTAGCCCAGGGTCTTTTGCGTATGCATGGGCCCTTGTGAGGAATACTCGGGGAGAGCTGTACTAGGGCTCTCAAGGAAAGATAGCTGCTCAAAACTTGGAGGTTGCAGGTGTTAGGGTCACAAGCCAACCGGAATGTAAGAAGCTAGAAACCGCTAATTACACAGCAGCGAGAGTTGTAATCCCGTCTTACCGAGGGGCAGCCAAGTACTCTACTCCTTCTGCGAGGGTTCTAACATCAACTAGTCAAAGCTTGGATGTATGCAGGTGTTAGGGTTACAAGCCAACCGGGGTGTTAGAAGGTAGAAACCGCCATTAACACAGCAACAGAGGTTGTAAGCCTGTCTTACAGAAATGTAGCCAGTACCCTACTCACTCTGCGAGGGTGCCACTGCATAAGGGACAAAAGAGCTAAATGGCGAAATGGTGAAATGGGATAAATGGCCAAAAGTGCAAAAGAGCCAAATGGCAAAAGGCTAATTAGCGAAAGGGCAAAAGGGCTAAATGGCAAAAGGGGAAAAGGGCTAAAGGACTAAAGGGTAAAAAGGCTAAAGAGCTAAAGAGCTACAAGAATAAATGACAAAAGGGCTAGGTATAGGGCAAAAGGGCTTACATTTTTCAAGTATTTAGGATGTCTCTCCTCCTTTATCAAGGGCTTGAGCCCGGCTCGACGGTATCTTACGTCTACATGAGGTAACATAGTTTTGTTGTGAACTTTGAGCCTGCATGCAGACAGTTATGGGTAGGGACGTGTTTTGATGTAATGCACGCTTCTGCAGTAGCGTTTCTAGGTACAAAATTAACTTGTTTTGATATCAAAGAAGCGCTGACATCTCCTTCTGCTTCATCTTGCATCTCTTCTTCTTGAGACATTTACACAGCTACAAAACTTGTAGTAGGCTAAGAAAGTTAAGTATAATCATAAAGATCTAATGACAAATCAACAGTGTGATTTTATTTTTCTTGTTCTTTTTCTTTATTGTCACTATTCTCATCAGCATCCTCAATATCATCATCATCATATTGCTTCCCTTTATCTCTAAATGTGTACCTAGTAACAGAACTCGTAGCAGGCCTAGACGACAAGGGGGAGTTAAAAATCTCTCGCACATGTATACTTTTTTAAAACAAATCAATATTTGCTTGAATACGGTTGAGCTCTTTACATTTTCTTCTCTATGAAGCTACATTCACGCGGCTTCGTGACGTTGAGTGTTTTAAGCGTTCTTGAACTCCCTTCTATAATGTTTGCATTGAGAAATTGTCACACTAGATATCTCACGACGTCTCATGTGATAGCCGCACAGAAATGCTTTTCCACAATGTTAGCAAATATAGCTCTTCTGCTAATAGATTCTTCTTTAAAAGAAACAAACTAAATCTACCAGCCGCCTGCTATTCCACTAATATAATATAATATAATATAATATAATATAATATAATATAATATAATATAATATAATATAATATAATATAATATAATATAATATAATATAATATAATATAATATAATATAATATAATATAATATAATATAATATAATATAATATAATATAATGTAATATAATATAATATAAAGCTGTGTAGATTAGAAAAGTAAGCTATAGCAGCTTTAGGACTAGAGGTCTTATCACGATGTGAACAGCTTGACGGTTAAGAGTAAACTAAAACGAAAAGCGTATAACCTCTCTTCTACACGTTATACAGGGTGAGTGGAAAGATTAGAAGTGATAGTCAAGGAAGAGGGAAGGAAGCGGCCGAAGCTTGCTTCAGGTGGGCAATATGTTGATATATATTGTGCCCTTTTCAAGGCAACAACTGCGGTGAACTCTTCCTTCTTCTGTGCGCCGGCTGCTCCTGTAATAAATGACATGTAAATCATACTCACCGCTGCATGTAGACTCTTCTTCCTCAGTCGTGACCGTCCGCTATCCCCGAAGAGAGGCCACCCGACGATCAAGGAGTGAGGAAATGAAAAGAGGGGTCAACTAACTAAAAATGACGCTACCCAAAGACTGAATTAAAATTTAAATAAAGGACTGATTTATTGAATAAAAATGCAAAGTGCCAAAAGGAATGTAAGTGAACTAGACTGGTGAGAAAAAAAAATGTAAACAAATGAAATAAATGAGACTGAGAAAATTAAAGATTGAGGATCTGCCTTACACTAACACCATAATCTGCCTAATAAACTGACTGAAGGTCAAACACATTAATTAAAATATTGCAGACTAGGTTGACACTGTCTTCAAGTTGATAACATGACTCAGTTTAAAACTCTGGTCAGAAAGACCACCTTCTTGAACTACAGAATGGTATTACGTAGAAAATATCTCTCCAAACTAAATTAAAATAGTTGAATCATAATAAAGTAATTAGTTACGTCATCAATCCACTGACTCATAGGAGTTATCAAATATTTATCACATGTGGCTCATTTGGTAAAATACTCAACTTTAAAATAATCATGGACTGCACTAACCAAGTGTATCACATAAGGAAATAATTCGAAGAAAACAGCCATGAACATCACCCTTCATTTCCTACATAACCATTGTCTTATTCAAACACCTCATGATTAAACAAATAAATTATTGAAACATCAATCTGAGTGTTACAACCACTCATCTAATTTTTAAACTTCACTTGCATAGCTGTGATAGACTGGACTGCTTAAAAAATAATCCAAAAGATTAGGCCAAGTGCCTGATGTTAACATTTTAAATGATAGCGATCCTTGTACATTGAAATTTCTACTGAATTTGCCGCTAACTGCATTTCATTATCAACTCATAATTTGTGGTACCACCACTAGATGGAGGCAGATGCCATCTTGTTTACCTCATTCATTGCGGCAGTTTATATAATTGGTTTATTAAAGATCGCTTCATTTCTAAATAAAATGTAGTGGATTTTAAAAGTTTGGTAATTACTTAAATGCCTGGTATGAGCATACCACTACTATTGTTTCGACTGTGACCTAATCGACGATCCATTAACCTAACATCTGAAATCTTATTTACATCATTAAATCAGTTAAATGGAGAAACACTGCTCCGACAAAGAAAACACAGAAAACAAAACTAGCCTATCTACACCTATCTATTTACATCAAATCAAATATAAATAATTCACATACGCTTACGTCCTACAAATGAGCGATAATAAAGTACACTCAGAAAGAAATAAAATAAGCAAAACTAGATCCCACCATCGCGGCCTACTGGAATTAATAAGGATGGAATGCGCAAAATAAAATCAGAGTCTCCATAAAAATTTACCCCGCTGCGAGTAGCAAAATATAAATATTGTGAATTTGACGGCAATCTCTAACCTCAGACGAATAATGTCTGGCCATGATACTATTTAACCTTTGTGGACAATGACTGTTATTTCATGTCATCCATGACTCTACATGATTATAAAAAGAAAACACATTGACTCGTCGCTCTGCTCACATTGTACAATGGCTAGCATATTTGTCGAGCATCTACTTTCCCTGGAATTATTTAAACAAATACAGGCTTCTGCCTACAATCATAACCCATGTCGTAACACATTTAACACTCTTGGCTAAATTATTCATTTCACAATTCTCTTTACTCATTAATTCTCGACGTCTTATTATTCATTATTCTCACAACACGGCCTCGCTCGTATCCGGCGGGCAAAATATCTGTCGTGCACATTACGACTTCTTACGACAGTTCATGACATGGTCCAAATATCATATTTCCATTATCAACGTAGATCATCAGGGACATTAATCATCTAGCTCGATCTCTTGATCATTCTCTGCTTCGCATCTCACAAAAATAATTAGAGCTGACTCATCAATGGTTTCCTGGCACTCACTGTTTCTATATAAAAAAAAGTGGCGAGATTGCCTCTCAAAACACAGATGTTGAAAGATGTGTAACCGCAACTACACAGAAATAAATACTCGCGTCTACCAAAAATCGTCGCAAAAGACACGGGATAAGTACAATCAGACGCGGTCATCTGAAGGATGATCCGACAACATAAAAACAAGCTGAATGCGCATAAAAGCAAAAATAAACAGTAAAATCATCTAGGCGGCGTCTACAAGATCAAAACTCCAACAAAATATGACTCTAAACCATCGATATAATAACATGATGAAATATAAAAATTACTTATAAATCGGCACTACACTCATAGATCAAATATCATAGTTGCCTAAACTGTCAAAGTGACATACTACAGAAACAATCCATAACAACATGCAAACAACATCTACCTAAACGAAGTGCACACATAACTCGATTATTATTATTATTATTATTATTATTATTATTATTATTATCATTATTATTATTATTATTATTATATTTACAATTATGATTATTTAAAAGATGTGAACTATTTACAATCCTACCCAATACTTTAAGCTACATTGATCATCGATTAGTCACGGTCCTACATATTTATTTACATTATTTATTGATGCTCATACCTGTGTGATGGAGGCATGTTGACTCACCCTCCGGCCTCGGTCATGGTGAATTTAGAATTCCATCTTCAAGCTGATGTGGTATTCCAAATTTTTACACACGCAAATTTGACACATGTTTGCCATGGCGTAACACACGCTTACGTTGACAGAAAACACTCGTATTTCTCGCACTCCACTGCAGACTCCTGTCGTGAAGTTAGACGGTCGTCCCCGCTACCAGCCTGGAAATCACCTGTTGGTCTGCCACCGTTCTCTCAGCTCTGTTTACCTAGCAGCTTACCGTACATTCACCCCAGCGGGACATAACTGTTTGTCAAGGTCTACCACTGCGGCCTTCATTAAAGAATAGTCATTCTCCTCCCTGTCTGCCTTTACAAGTTTCTCCCCGTAAACATCTCGCTTGCCAAACAGTTTATTAAATGGTAAAAAGCAAGCTAAATACAGTTCCAATGTTGTGGAGAAATTTATGCTTATACAAAATGTGAAACTACCCGTGGGTTAAAGAGGCTTTATGTAATTATGCTGAAAACATGGACTTGTTCCTCTCGACTCGAAATGTGAGCTCATTTAAGCCAAGTGTTGAAGGTGTAGCTCCTGCCCGTTATCTCTGCATAAATAGTAAGAGTTTGTTAAAGTGTTCATTTCTGCAGTGTTACTCTCCCAAGTAAAATAATACAAGGCTTTCTCAAAATGCCTACAGGTCTCTCTAATCACTTTCTTACCAGCCAAAAGTAAAGTTGACTAACTAAATTAGCTGCCGCACTCTGTCTCACTGTCGCTCTGATTCACACTGTCAAACTGAAGTTTCACTGAGAATACTCAAGAACCACTGCGAAAACTCAAGACACACTGAGAATCTCAAGAAACACTGAGAAATCAACCCCCTGGTCGCTGGGTTTTGTAAAGAGTTCTCCCCCCACCTAGAAAATAGTTCCGTGGAAGGGATGTGGCGTAATAATCTAGCCCTCAGGAGCGCTTTATCGTACATCCGTAGGTTAAGATTTTCAAAATTTATATACAAATCTCCCTAACTTTTGTCTGACTTACATGTAATATTGCGCCGTGGGAAATGATCACAGGATAATCCACACGACGGCGCGCGTCACTGGTGTTATTTTCTTCCGGTGAATGGCTCCATCCCGCCATGACACTTCATTCTGATGGGCCCACTTACTCCTCCGTGTGAAGTTAAATTTTATTAATTAGGCACTAATTAACCACAGATTCGCACTGATAATTTTCCAAATATTATAAAGACGTCAGGACACTGTTTTTCACCACCACACCGGGCTTCAGATCGTGAAATACTGACTGTAGATTTCCCGCTATGACAGTTCATTCAAATTTAGAATTTTGTGATTGGCTGAGACTTTCGCGCTCTTCGTAAAGTGGATACTTCCATTTCCTCCCAAGGATTGGCGGTTATTGTCGTTGTCCCCTTTGTCCTAGCTAAGTAGGTCAGGCCTCAACGCGTGATTTTCTCGTGAGAACCAGAAGAAAGTCGCCACTCCTAGGCGGTGTCATAAAATTTATTGGAAGGAGTACTCAGGGTGGTTTACAAGTTGGTCGTGCTCTAAGAGGAGTTTTGTGGATTCTCCTTGCCGTCACACTGGCGCCAGAAAGTTCCTTTGTGACTGCTAGTTTCACAGCCTAACTGTGGTATCCCATATGCGAAATATTCAACTTTTAATTTGTAAATTAATTACGTAAATTCGCTTATGGGTGCAATGCTCCCTTACGACGTTAGAAATCTTACGCGATAGTGGAAGATTTCTCAATTCAACCAGTGATATTACACACACTTGCAGCCATAAGCGAATGTATACTCCTGACTATGAAGTATACCTCTGCTTATGTCTGAGTTTTTTTCTGATTTCTCTCTCTAAACTTTTGTTCTCTTCCTCGAGGTCATCTGCAATCTGTTTCATGACTGCCAGTATCTCGGCTGAGTTCTGTTCGCATTCCGGACAATTTTCTTCTGCTTGTTGACCTGTCTCGATCTCGAAATGACCGTCGTCTCCTGGGTTCGTTGATAGGGTTTCCTGGTCATCTTCTTCTTCTGCTTCAGTACATGGGTCATCATCATCATCTTCTTCTTCCGTGCCGGAACTTGTGTCTTCTCCTGCGTTTGAGCTCCTTGGTTTTTCCACGAGATTCACTTGAGCTGCGCCTGGTGCTACTCTATATATTTTAAGATTAGATGAATTCATAACCATTTCATTTTCTCCATCTAAACTTCTAATTTTATATGCATTGTTTTGCATATCTTGAACAATGCGGTAAGGACCGATGTACAATGGTGCGAATTTTGCGTAATACTTCCTTTCAGGATCGGAGATGGCTGGTCTACGGATCAATACCATTTCACCTACTCTTAATGGCTTGTGAAATTTTTTTCCTCGAACCCTTCTCAGCCTGCGGTCAGCTTGCTCTCTTAAACGCTCCTGTACCTGTTGTGTACACACTTCCGGAGATAATAGGGGTTCTGGCGGACAATTGACGACTGGATTCCACGGTCTGGCCGGTTGTAAGCCATTATGCACTGTGGCCGGGATTTTCGCTGTTGCTTCATGGACAGTATTATTTATGCAGTCAGTGATCAATGGGAGAATATCGACCCATCGCCAATGCTGTTCTGGGATATAAATTCTGCTGAATTTTGCGATGACTTTCATTAATCTTTCTGCCGGGTTCGACTCTGGGTGACGTGTTGAACTCAGAACATGCTGTATTCCTAGTTGCCGTAAACCTGTTTTGAACTCTGCGGAGGTGAACTGTGTTCCGTGATCTGTTAATAATTTCTCCGGTCTTCCCATAGCCGGAATTATTTCCCTATTAATGCATCTTAAAACTGACCTAGTATTGGCCTTTTGCATTGGAGAAAGGTTTGTAAATTTCGAAAATACATCCATGGTGACTAATATAAACTGGTTGCCTCTCCGTGATTTCGGGATTTTTCCATAAATATCCATCGCGAATAACTCACGGGGCTTTGACGGTAGAATGGGAATTGGCTTCTGTTTTACAAGGTAGGAGTTCGCCTTGACACGCTGGCAAGTGTCGCATGTAATTATTGCATCCCTGACAGTTTTCCTTAGGTCTTTCCAGGTGAAAGTTTCCTGAATTGTGGCGACGGTCTTATCAATACCTCCGTGCCCAATAATACGGTGTACATGCCATATCAGCTCTTCCTGTAATTCTTTCGGGACTACAATTTTTAATTTTGTATGATCCTTATCTGCATATTTTAACAATTGATTATTCAACAACCTGTATTCTTGTGCGGCCTTGTGAATTTCGTCATAACGAGGGTCCCCTTGTTGAATTGCTCCCTGGAAATACTGGATAATCGGCTGTAAGGTTGGGTCAGCCTGTTGAAAGGTTGGTAACTGGCTCAGTCGGAGCAGTACATTTCGGTCTTCCTGTGTTAAGTCCACATAATTTACCTGCTCTTCACGTTTATTTGGGTTCCTTCTTAAGGCGTCAGCTAAGATGTTCGCCTTGCCTGCACAGTGTTCAATGGTGAAATTAAATTGCTGCACAAACAGTGACCATCTAGTAATTCTGTCAGATGAAACAGCTGATTTTAACATGAACGTTAAAGCTTTGTGGTCGGTTCTTATGACGATTGGAAATCCATAAATAACTTTTCGCCAGTGCTGTAGGGCTTGGACTATAGCTAGCATTTCCAGCTCTGTAGTTGTGTAGCTCCGTTCGTGCGACCTCAGTTTTCTACTATAAAAGCCTAAATAGTCCTTGGTTTTACATTCATCGTCCTGTTCCTGGAATAAGACTGCACCTACGCCAACTTTAGATGCGTCTGTTTGGAGGATGAATGGTCTGTTGAAGTCAGGATATGCTAATTGTATACTCCTGGCTAACAATTCTTTAGTATTCGTGAACGCTGTCTCTGCTTCCGGTGTCCATTTCCATCTGTTATTCTTACACAGCAGGTCTTGTAGTGGTGCAACGACTTGGGTGAAATTTTTACAATGTTCCCTAAAGAATTGACACATACCAAGGAATTGGCGAACATGTTTCACCTTGGTAGGCCTGGGGAAGTTACTTATTGCTTCTAACTTTACCGGGTTTGGTCGGATTCCCTTGCCGTTTATTACGTGTCCTAGGAATAGGATTTCCGGCTGACAGAAGTGTGATTTCTTGATATTCACCTTGAATCCAGTTTCTATAAGGTTTTTAAACAGTTTGCCTAAATTTTGGAGGTTTTCTTCAAAGGTTTTAGTTGCAACTATCATGTCATCGATGTACAAAGTAGTAACTGCTTTGACTTCGTCTGTTAAGTTCCTGTCAAGTGCTCGTATGAGCGCGCTGCTCGAATTCCTGGTTCCGAACGGGAGTCTTTCAAAAACATAGGTCTGTTGATCAAACATAAACCCTGTTAGTAATTTCGACTTATCATGCAGAAGGATGTGGTGAAAAGAACTGGTCAGGTCCACACCTGTAAAAACTTCCATGTCTTTAAATCGGCGAATTGCGTCCTTAATAGGCATGGCTTGATCATTCTCTGGGATTACTTTGGAATTTAATTGGCGAGCATCTAAGCACAGCCTCAGGGAATTATCGGCTTTCTTTACTATGACAAGGCTATTCACGTACGGAGTGGGTCGCTTCGAGATTATCCCATTTTCTTCCATCTGTTTAATAATTTGTTTGACCTCCTCGTGGTATTTCTCTGGCACTGGGTACGGCTTTCGTTTGTATGGTTCCCAGTCCAAAACATTGAAAACGTACGTGAAGTTAGGTATGAGGCCCACTTTGGAATCGAATACGGCCTGATGTTCAATTAAGAAGGCTCTTAATTTATCTTTCTGTTCTTTCGTTCCTTTAAACTCTGCAACCTTGTCATTTATTAATTTCTCAATGTCTTCTGCAGTATCAGCCATAAAAATGTCTGTAAAAATCCCCTCATGGTCCAAAATATTTCATTGTTCATCCGCATGCTCAGTTCCCAAAGTATCGTGGAACTCTCCGTCAGTACTGTTATCTGCTTCGTCCTCCTCGTCAGTTTCCGGATTTATTGCAACCTTGTCGTGACCTCCATTCCTTCGGAATCTCACAACGCCCCCTGCAAGGTCAATGACGGCATGCGTTTCCCTTAGAAAATCGGCTCCGAGAATTACGTTGTAGTTAACTCTAGCCATTATAATAAATGTATGACTGTAGGTTGAGCTTCCTATTGTCATCTCCAGGTATGTCTGCGACTTACAGGTAGTCACCTTGTCTGGCACGATCCCTTTTATTTTTACTGTCGAGACCGGGATCTCAGGTAGGCTCATTCTCTCTTTCAAGTCATTAAACAGAGTCCTCGAAATAATGCTGATACTAGCACCAGTATCTAAAAGTCCTAAAATACTTGTTCCATTAATTTTGACTTTAATCACAGGTAGAGGTAAAATTTGTGGGCTCTCCTGCTTGAATTCATCATTTAATAAGTCCTCAGGCTGTGCTATCCATGAATCTACTTTTGCTACTTCCCACTCTTCATTCTCAATGGTTAAATGTGTGGTTGAGTCAGTGTCTGATGGAGCTACTAATTTGTAATTGAAGTTTTTTTTTCTAGCACCGGTCCCCTCGTACGTTGGTGCATCAGGGTTGAGCGGCCTGCGGTCCTCGCTCCCTCTCCCTCTTGTCTGCTGGAACTTGAGGCTTTCGGCTCCCGTGATGTCCGGGTTCATGTCCTGGGATTCGATTGCCTGTTTCCACGGATCGCGCTGCTGTTTACTATTCAGGTCATTAATGTATCGGTGCCCCACTTGGTACCTCGGGTCCGAGTTCCTATCTCGCTTGTAATTTCTTCTCTCGTTCCATCTTCTTTCAGGGTCACGATAATAAGGCCTATCTCTTCCTCCATCTTCCCATCGCCTTCTATCTCGTGAGAGGTACCTCCTTTGGTATGGCTGCCTGTCCTGGTATCTCGGTCGCCTCTCTGAATAGTTAGGTTTTCTATACCACGGACGTTGGGTTTCTTCCTCCTGGCGTCTCGTGTTCATATCTCGCCGCGGTACAGCACCTGAATTCGGGCCGTTTACCTGCACGTTGCCTCGTGTATTCTCACTTGTGGCATTAGCTAGGTAAGCCCTATGTTCCTGCATCTGCCTAGTCACTCTCTGCGGTACATTACTGGTTGATGTGGCGTCTAGCTCCCTTAAAATTGCCTCAACTTGAGCTGGATCATCTACCCTCGCCGTAATTAGCATTCGCTGCACATCCGGCGGAAATTGCTTGATTATTGTCTGCACGATTTCTGCGTCAGACACAGGGGAGTCTAATTGTCTAAGTTTCACCAATTGTGTTAGGAAAAAGTCTAGATAACGTGTGGGCTGTGTTGACATGTACTTGCGAGTGTACAAGTCCATTCTGAGTGCTTGTTGTGTTGACAAGGACCAGTACCTTTCGAGGAAAGCTTTTTCGAAATCTTCGAATGTCTTAAAGGTATCCACGAAACCGTAGTACCATGTCTTAGCCTGTCCCTCTAGGTATTTTTCTACAATACGTAGTTTCTTGTCTTCTGGGGCTTTTATATCTTGGAAATATTGTTTCAATTCCCTAAGATATACCTTTGGGGTAATTTGTGACGTTCCACTAAATTTCTTTGGTTGATCGTCACTCGTACGCACAATGTTTATTATCTGGGTGGAAGCTTCAGTTCCTTGTGTACTTTCCGGCATTGTCCTTTCCACGTTAAATACTTGTGTTATCGGCTCGCTCTCTGTCTGCTCACACTGCGGCTGTATTCTAATTTCTTTTACTACCTGCAACTCTGCCGCCTGCTTGTCTACCAGCAGCTTGACTAAGGTCGACAGGTTTTCGCCCTGGGTCTTAATTGCCTGGATTTTTCCCTCAATGACCTCGTTAAATTCCTGTCTTATTGACTGCTCACTGAGTGTAATCTCACCCTCAGTCTCTGCTATCTTCTCCGACAGTTCTGTTAACTTCTTTGTAATATCCTTGGTTTCCGACTTTAGGGTCATGATTTCGTGACTCGTTTTCTCCTGAGTCTCTCCAACCTGCATGCATACTTTACTCATTTCTTTCCTGGTCTCGTCCTCAATTTTATCTATTCGTTCTTCCAAGAGTATGATACCTTGAGCTAAATCCTTGCCCTGATCTTGTATCATCACCCGGATTTCCCTCATACTTTCCTCAACAGTCGCGCTATGGCTGTCTAACTGTTCTTGTATTTGTGCTTGTGCATCTGCTAACTTCTTTATTTCTTCCATCGTCTCCTGCCTGTTCGCATTACACGCCTGCATGAGTTTGTCCTGGTTTTCCCGTAACTCTTTCTTCAATTCAACCTGGCTCTTTATAAATTTTTGCTCGAGTTTTAGCTCGCACTGTTTGAATTCTTCTAAAACCTGTCCTCGGACTGCCCCTACTTTATTTGCAAGTTCGGCTTGGCTACTCTCAATCTTATTTGCAAGTTCAACCTGACTAGATTTCAATTCGCTTTGTGTGGTTTTTAACTCGTTGGCTAACTCTACCTGGCTGGATTTTAATTCGCCTTGTGTGGTTTTTAACTCATTAGCTAATTCAGCCTGGCTACTTTCTACTTTGTTTGCGAGTTCAGCCTGACTGGATTTTAACTCATCTTGATTTACTTTAAGTTCAATAGCTAATTCTGCCTGGCTACTTTCTATCTTATTCGATAGTTCGGCCTGACTGGATTTCAACTCACTAGTTGTTACGCTTAGATCGTTGATTGTTTTTATTAACATGTCCCACTGCTCCTGACTAATCGACATTTTGAATACTGAGAGAAACGACTGAGACCTTCAGGCTCCCCAACAATACTTCCAACACATGCAAGACACAGTAATCACCAATACAAAACAATTGTATCCTAAATTTGGATAAAATTATACAAAACATGTCATTTATAGTTAATACCACTACTTGTCAAACAGTACTATCACAGCATTCATGTTTATCAACACTCAGTAAATCTATGTTCATGGCTGTCAGTCTGGGTACAAAAATAAATTAAATATAAAGTGCAAAGTCCCGGGGATAAGCAAATCTGGCCCCAAAGGTGGGCGCCACGCTTTTAACTCCTCACTCCGGCCCCTGTGCCCTTTTCAAGGCAACAACTGCGGTGAACTCTTCCTTCTTCTGTGCGCCGGCTGCTCCTGTAATAAATGACATGTAAATCATACTCACCGCTGCATGTAGACTCTTCTTCCTCAGTCGTGACCGTCCGCTATCCCCGAAGAGAGGCCACCCGACGATCAAGGAGTGAGGAAATGAAAAGAGGGGTCAACTAACTAAAAATGACGCTACCCAAAGACTGAATTAAAATTTAAATAAAGGACTGATTTATTGAATAAAAATGCAAAGTGCCAAAAGGAATGTAAGTGAACTAGACTGGTGAGCAAAAAAAATGTAAACAAATGAAATAAATGAGACTGAGAAAATTAAAGATTGAGGATCTGCCTTACACTAACACCATAATCTGCCTAATAAACTGACTGAAGGTCAAACACATTAATTAAAATATTGCAGACTAGGTTGACACTGTCTTCAAGTTGATAACATGACTCAGTTTAAAACTCTGGTCAGAAAGACCACCTTCTTGAACTACAGAATGGTATTACGTAGAAAATATCTCTCCAAACTAAATTAAAATAGTTGAATCATAATAAAGTAATTAGTTACGTCATCAATCCACTGACTCATAGGAGTTATCAAATATTTATCACATGTGGCTCATTTGGTAAAATACTCAACTTTAAAATAATCATGGACTGCACTAACCAAGTGTATCACATAAGGAAATAATTCGAAGAAAACAGCCATGAACATCACCCTTCATTTCCTACATAACCATTGTCTTATTCAAACACCTCATGATTAAACAAATAAATTATTGAAACATCAATCTGAGTGTTACAACCACTCATCTAATTTTTAAACTTCACTTGCATAGCTGTGATAGACTGGACTGCTTAAAAAATAATCCAAAAGATTAGGCCAAGTGCCTGATGTTAACATTTTAAATGATAGCGATCCTTGTACATTGAAATTTCTACTGAATTTGCCGCTAACTGCATTTCATTATCAACTCATAATTTGTGGTACCACCACTAGATGGAGGCAGATGCCATCTTGTTTACCTCATTCATTGCGGCAGTTTATACAATTGGTTTATTAAAGATCGCTTCATTTCTAAATAAAATGTAGTGGATTTTAAAAGTTTGGTAATTACTTAAATGCCTGGTATGAGCATACCACTACTATTGTTTCGACTGTGACCTAATCGACGATCCATTAACCTAACATCTGAAATCTTATTTACATCATTAAATCAGTTAAATGGAGAAACACTGCTCCGACAAAGAAAACACAGAAAACAAAACTAGCCTATCTACACCTATCTATTTACATCAAATCAAATATAAATAATTCACATACGCTTACGTCCTACAAATGAGCGATAATAAAGTACACTCAGAAAGAAATAAAATAAGCAAAACTAGATCCCACCATCGCGGCCTACTGGAATTAATAAGGATGGAATGCGCAAAATAAAATCAGAGTCTCCATAAAAATTTACCCCGCTGCGAGTAGCAAAATATAAATATTGTGAATTTGACGGCAATCTCTAACCTCAGACGAATAATGTCTGGCCATGATACTATTTAACCTTTGTGGACAATGACTGTTATTTCATGTCATCCATGTCTCTACATGATTATAAAAAGAAAACACATTGACTCGTCGCTCTGCTCACATTGTACAATGGCTAGCATATTTGTCGAGCATCTACTTTCCCTGGAATTATTTAAACAAATACAGGCTTCTGCCTACAATCATAACCCATGTCGTAACACATTTAACACTCTTGGCTAAATTATTCATTTCACAATTCTCTTTACTCATTAATTCTCGACGTCTTATTATTCATTATTCTCACAACACGGCCTCGCTCGTATCCGGCGGGCAAAATATCTGTCGTGCACATTACGACTTCTTACGACAGTTCATGACATGGTCCAAATATCATATGTCCATTATCAACGTAGATCATCAGGGACATTAATCATCTAGCTCGATCTCTTGATCATTCTCTGCTTCGCATCTCACAAAAATAATTAGAGCTGACTCATCAATGGTTTCCTGGCACTCACTGTTTCTATATAAAAAAAAGTGGCGAGATTGCCTCTCAAAACACAGATGTTGAAAGATGTGTAACCGCAACTACACAGAAATAAATACTCGCGTCTACCAAAAATCGTCGCAAAAGACACGGGATAAGTACAATCAGACGCGGTCATCTGAAGGATGATCCGACAACATAAAAACAAGCTGAATGCGCATAAAAGCAAAAATAAACAGTAAAATCATCTAGGCGGCGTCTACAAGATCAAAACTCCAACAAAATATGACTCTAAACCATCGATATAATAACATGATGAAATATAAAAATTACTTATAAATCGGCACTACACTCATAGATCAAATATCATAGCTGCCTAAACTGTCAAAGTGACATACTACAGAAACAATCCATAACAACATGCAAACAACATCTACCTAAACGAAGTGCACACATAACTCGATTATTATTATTATTATTATTATTATTATTATTATCATTATTATTATTATTATTATTATATTTACAATTATGATTATTTAAAAGATGTGAACTATTTACAATCCTACCCAATACTTTAAGCTACATTGATCATCGATTAGTCACGGTCCTACATATTTATTTACATTATTTATTGATGCTCATACCTGTGTGATGGAGGCATGTTGACTCACCCTCCGGCCTCGGTCATGGTGAATTTAGAATTCCATCTTCAAGCTGATGTGGTATTCCAAATTTTTACACACGCAAATTTGACACATGTTTGCCATGGCGTAACACACGCTTACGTTGACAGAAAACACTCGTATTTCTCGCACTCCACTGCAGACTCCTGTCGTGAAGTTAGACGGTCGTCCCCGCTACCAGCCTGGAAATCACCTGTTGGTCTGCCACCGTTCTCTCAGCTCTGTTTACCTAGCAGCTTACCGTACATTCACCCCAGCGGGACATAACTGTTTGTCAAGGTCTACCACTGCGGCCTTCATTAAAGAATAGTCATTCTCCTCCCTGTCTGCCTTTACAAGTTTCTCCCCGTAAACATCTCGCTTGCCAAACAGTTTATTAAATGGTAAAAAGCAAGCTAAATACAGTTCCAATGTTGTGGAGAAATTTATGCTTATACAAAATGTGAAACTACCCGTGGGTTAAAGAGGCTTTATGTAATTATGCTGAAAACATGGACTTGTTCCTCTCGACTCGAAATGTGAGCTCATTTAAGCCAAGTGTTGAAGGTGTAGCTCCTGCCCGTTATCTCTGCATAAATAGTAAGAGTTTGTTAAAGTGTTCATTTCTGCAGTGTTACTCTCCCAAGTAAAATAATACAAGGCTTTCTCAAAATGCCTACAGGTCTCTCTAATCACTTTCTTACCAGCCAAAAGTAAAGTTGACTAACTAAATTAGCTGCCGCACTCTGTCTCACTGTCGCTCTGATTCACACTGTCAAACTGAAGTTTCACTGAGAATACTCAAGAACCACTGCGAAAACTCAAGACACACTGAGAATCTCAAGAAACACTGAGAAATCAACCCCCTGGTCGCTGGGTTTTGTAAAGAGTTCTCCCCCCACCTAGAAAATAGTTCCGTGGAAGGGATGTGGCGTAATAATCTAGCCCTCAGGAGCGCTTTATCGTACATCCGTAGGTTAAGATTTTCAAAATTTATATACAAATCTCCCTAACTTTTGTCTGACTTACATGTAATATTGCGCCGTGGGAAATGATCACAGGATAATCCACACGACGGCGCGCGTCACTGGTGTTATTTTCTTCCGGTGAATGGCTCCATCCCGCCATGACACTTCATTCTGCTGGGCCCACTTACTCCTCCGTGTGAAGTTAAATTTTATTAATTAGGCACTAATTAACCACAGATTCGCACTGATAATTTTCCAAATATTATAAAGACGTCAGGACACTGTTTTTCACCACCACACCGGGCTTCAGATCGTGAAATACTGACTGTAGATTTCCCGCTATGACAGTTCATTCAAATTTAGAATTTTGTGATTGGCTGAGACTTTCGCGCTCTTCGTAAAGTGGATACTTCCATTTCCTCCCAAGGATTGGCGGTTATTGTCTTTGTCCCCTTTGTCCTAGCTAAGTAGGTCAGGCCTCAACGCGTGATTTTCTCGTGAGAACCAGAAGAAAGTCGCCACTCCTAGGTGGTGTCATAAAATTTATTGGAAGGAGTACTCAGGGTGGTTTACAAGTTGGTCGTGCTCTAAGAGGAGTTTTGTGGATTCTCCTTGCCGTCACACTGGCGCCAGAAAGTTCCTTTGTGACTGCTAGTTTCACAGCCTAACTGTGGTATCCCATATGCGAAATATTCAAATTTTAATTTGTAAATTAATTACGTAAATTCGCTTATGGGTGCAATATCTGATGTAATCGAGACTCCTGCGTCGATTGACCCCTCCACCTCCTTGCCAGCTGCCCTTCCTTACGCCAGCCCGTAGTGGGGTGATTGAATCGCCACGGATTGTATTTTCACTCTGTGCGTGGGAGGTGATGGAGTAATGTGTATTTCGGAGGAACTTTTGTAACTTCATCTGCTCCTTAAATGGCATAAGTCAAAAAGTGCTATAAACAATATTTCGATTCGTCAAATTGGGGGTTTTAATGAAAATGAGTGAAATATCTAGAAAACGGTACGTCTTAGAGCAAAAGGGACAATTTCCGTAGCACCTAACCGTGAAACACCTCATCTGATTTCTGTATCTTGAACACTATGGCATTAGTTATAAAGTAATAGGTTAAACGGTTCGGTTGCTACTTCGGTCCCTTGGAATTTTGTCTGCCACGAAAATTGTCCTTTTGGACTAGCCCTTTTTCCCTGTACCCCTTTCGACATTTTTCAATTAAGTCCTTTAGCCCTTTAGCCATTTAGCTCTGTAGACTTTTCCATTTAGCCCTTTTTCCATTCATCCCTTTTGCCATTTATCCCGTTTGCCGTTTTTCCATTTAGCACTTTTGCCCTTTCGCTATTTAGCCCTTTTGACGTTTGTTCCTTTTGCCCCTTTAGCCATTTAGCCACCTTTACCCTTTCGCCCTTTTGCTATTTTGTTCTTTATGCAGTTGTGACCTCACAGATGGAGTAGAGTACAAGCTGCATTTCGGTGAGACGAGATTTCAACACTCACTGTGATGTTAATAGCGGTTTCTACCTTCTAACATCCCAGTTGGCTTGTACCGTAACACCTGCATACCTACAAGTTTTGGGCGGCTACCTTTCTTCGAGAGCCTTAGTGCAGCTCTCCCCTTGTTAGTCCCATAAGAGCTCAGGTATACCCAAGAGCCACTGCACTAGAATGTTGTTAGGAAGGGCATCCGGTTAGGAGGAAGAAACACTCGCATTAGCCCAATACGCGAAATGCCCTTGCACAGCTCTCGCCAGTTTAGTGCCATAAAAGCCCACGTATCACCACTAGCTCCTGTGCTAGGCTAAAGTTATGGACAGCTGGTTAGCAGGATAAGCGATAGCCCAGCTCCGTAAAGTTAATTTAACAGAACCAATGTACAGCGGCTATCTTGCCTAGTAGCAACAGCCTCAGTTCCCAAAAGTTAGGCGATAAAATAATTGGTCCATACGTTACAAGTTGTAAGCCTCTGAGGTAGCTCTCTAGAGTTAGGTTCACCGAGCTCGATAGCTGCAGTCGCTTAAGTGCGGCCAGTGTCCGGTAATCGGAAGATAGTGGATTCGAGCCCAATGTCGGCAGCCCTGAAGATTGTTTTCAGTGGTTTCCCATTTTCACACCAGGCAAATGCCGGGCCTGTACCTTAATTAAGGCCACGGCCGCTTCCTTCCACTTCCTAGGCCTTTCCTATTCCATCGTCGCCTTAAGATATATCTGTGTCGCTGCGACGTAAAGCAAATAGAAAAAAAGAGTTAGGTTCATGAGAATACAGGATAGCAGCCGTCTTGCGTAGTAGCACTTGCCTCAGTTCCCGAAATTTAGGCTGGTAACTAGTAGGTCGTATGTTACAAGTTGTGAGCCCTTCAGGCAGCTTTCTAGTTAGGTCTTTACGAATATAGTATAGCAGGTATGTTGCATATCAGCCCTTGCCTCAGTTTCGAATGTTACTTTGATAAACCTAACAGATCATAAGTTACAAGAAGCAGCCCTCTAATTATGGCTATACGAATAGAGTATAGCAGCCATCTTGCATAGCTGACCTCGCCTAAGTTCTGGAATGTCAGTCTGATAAATCTAGTAAGTCATAAGTTACGAGTTGTGAGCCCCTGATGCTCTCCTCTAGTTAGGTCTATACGGGTAGAGTATAGCAGCCATCTTGCCTAGCAGCCCTTGTCTCAGTTCTCGAATATCGGGCTGATAAATCTATTAGGTCATAAGTTACAAGTTGTGAGCACCTGAGGTAGGTGTGTAGAGATAGACCTATAAGAACAATGTATCACCGTTAGTAATTGGTCCAGCTCCTTAAAATTAGTCTCATATAACCAATGTATAGCGGTCATCTTGCTTCGGGGGCCGTAGCACGAGGACGTTGCACGCAGCCGCCATCTCGCGCATTAGTCCCTAGGCCATCTCCTTAAGTCCTATGTATACCACCTATCGTACCCTGAGCGAGCTTTCATTATGAGAGTCTGTATATAGACACCATTTTGTGCATTAGCGCCTGCGCCAACACCGGCTTTTTTCCCTACTTTCTTCACTCCATTCCTTGTTCGTCCAGGCACCATATTCCTTAGCACAGGCAAGTCAGGCCTTCATGTTCTTTGCTGAAATCAAAGTCTTCTTTCTTCGTTGCCAGCCCATTAAACCGTGGTGTTTGAGATACCGTTTAATAGTAGTTAAGTCAAGTTTGACCTTATCATTGTCGTGTAAATTATCCCTTATGGCTACTGCCATCGTAAGAGGATCAGCAACACATTGCTTTCGAATGAGTCTCTCAACAGCAGGTGTAACAATAATAGGGCGACCAGATCTAGGTTTATTTGTGTTCCGTGGTATTTGCAGACTCCATTACAAATATTTACAGTTTGCCTAGAAAGGCCAAAATCTTTTACAATTTGTGCCTGGCTATTGCTCTCTTCAAGGCGGCAATCACTGCTTGCCTAAGATCTAACGAATACTCTTTCCTTTTCCCCATTTTAATGTCATCTTGGGTCTAGACGTAAGTACGTCATTGTTATAAGTAAAATCTCTAATGTCAAAATACTCACGGTCTCTAAGTTAACTGTTGGTGCCATTTTTCTGCTAGGTTCGAAAGATAAAAAACACTGAACTCTCTACTCAGACACAAGCACGTAAAGTAATGGAGTGGTCTCTAGTTTGTTTTGCATCTTGGGTATCATTTACGCTACCTATGGTCAAAAATATGAAAGTCAAGTTACCTATGGCCTGTACTGCATGGTATAATCAACCATTTCGACGAAAACCATTTCCGGTGTTTAAATGTTATTCCATTTCAGCGTCCTTGTGTTGACCTCAGAGTGATGGAACACTAGAGGGAAGAATATTCTGGGCGTGGTGCTTTCAACAATAATAATAATAATAATAATAATAATAATAATAATAATAATAATAATAATAATAATAATAACAATTTCATTGGCTGCACGTCGCACTAAGAACGTTCATGGTTTACGAGGACGCCAAAGTGCCGGAATTTACTCCCACAGGAGTTCTTTTACGTTTCAGTTAATCTACCGACAGGGGGCTGAAGTATTTTTGGTAACTTCAAGTAACACTGGACTGAGCCAGGATCGAACCTGCCAAGTTGGGGTCAGAAGTCCAGCGCCTCAACCGCCAGAGTCACTCAGCCCGACCGTGGTGCTGGTAAAACCAGATGAGCTCTACAGAGAAATTGAAGTAGTAGATGAATTAGTGATCACGAATCTATTTACCCGTATTTAAAATTAAATGCAATAGAAAGGAAGGTCATTGAAGTAATACTATAAGAGAGTACCATATTGCTGATAAGACAGGCATGGGGGAGTTTTTCAAAAGTAATTATGATCGGTGGAAAATGGTAAATCATAGTTTAGCACAGTGTAGGTTGGGTTTAAAGCAATCGTTGAGGAATATGCACATGTGAATGGCAGAGACCCGCTACGTTATAGCAGGGACATTAACAGACTAAGAAGGTGGTGCAGGATGGAAAAAGAGAGAGAGAGAGAGAGCAGCAAATAGTTATAGAAGTAAGAATAAACTGAAGGAATTTACTATCAAATTGAATCTAGAGAAAAGTCAGCTAATGATGACATGATGGCAAGCATAGTTGGCAGTCATTCAAATTTTAGTAAAAAATAGAAGAGTATATATAGGTACCTTAAGGCAGAAACAGGTTCCACGAAAGACATTCCAGGAATCATTAATGAAAAAGGGGAGTGTGGATGCAAGGGACTTCAGACGGTAGAAGTATTCAGTCAGCAGTATGTACAGACTTTTGGTTACAAATATAATGTCCATATAGAGGAGGTGATTAATACCAACGAAGTATTGATGTTTACCTGCGATAAAAATGATATTTACATTAAGAAAGAAGTTTAAAACTAGAAAAGCGGCTGGAATTGATAGGATTTCTAAGGATATACGAAAGACAATGGGTTGGGATACAGTACCATACTGAAGTACTTATTTGACTATTGTTTGCATGAAGGAGGTATACCAAATGAATGGAGAGTTGCTATAGTAGCCCCTGTGTATATGTGAAAGGGAAATCATACTTTCTGAATATGTTAGGTGTGTTTGCGAAATTATTAACTGGTTCGATAAAAGAGAGTTCAGGTTTAGTAAAGGTTATTCCACTGAAGCTCAACTTGAAGGATTCCAAGAAGATATAGCAGACATCTTGGATCCAGGATGTTAAATGGACTGTGTCGCGATTGACCAATCTAAGGCAGATAGGGTAGATCATGGGAGACTACTGGCAAAAATGAGGGCTATTTGACTAGACAAAAGAGTAACTGAATGGGTGGATATACTTCTAGAAAATATAACTCAAAGATTTAGAATAGGTGAAACTTTATCTGATCCTGTAATTATTAAGAAGGGACTTCCACAAGGCAGTATTTTTGGACCTTTATGCTTTCATATATATACAAATGATGTTGCTAAATAACTAGAATTAGAGATAAAGCTTTTTGCCGATGATGTTATTCTGTATAATGTAAAAATAAATTAGAAGGTTGTGAGCAACTGCCAAACGACTTTCAACGATGAAAAACAGGTTTAAATATCAGGTTGTGAGTTTCACTAATAGAAAAAGTCCTCTCAGTTTTAATTACTGCGTTGATGGTGTGAAAATTCCTTAGGCCTATAGGGTTCAATGTAAGTACTTATGTGTTATTATAAGGAAAGATCTTCATTTGGGTAATCACATCGACGGGATTGTATTTGAAGGGTACATATCTCTGCACAATGTTATGAGGTTATTCAGGGGTATCAGTAAGAATGTAAAGGAGCGGGCTTATATGTCTCTGGTAGTACCACAACTGGAGTATGGTCCCAGTGTATGGAACCCTCACCATGATTAGTTGATTAGTCAAATGAAAAAATCCTAAGAACTGCAGCTCGATTTGCTCTGGCTGATTTCCGACGAAAGAGTAGCATTACGGAAATTTTGCAAAGTTTGGGCTGGGAGGACTTGGGATAAAGGAGACGAGCTATTCGACTAAGTGGTATGTTCCGAGGTGTCTGTGGAGAGATGGCGCAGAATGACATTAGTGGGCGAATAAGTTTGTGCGGTATTTTTAAAGGTAGAAAGGATCACAATATTGAGATAAAGTTGGAATTCAAGAGGACAAATTGGAATAAATATTCCTTTATAACAAGTGGATTTAGGAAATGCAATATTTTATCGAGGGAGATTTTCAATAAATTTCCAAATTCTATGAATTACTTAAGAAAAGGCAATAACAGATAGGCAACATGCCACCTGGGCGACTGCCCTAAATGCAGATCACTGGTGATTGATTGATTGATTGATTGATTGATTGATTGATTGATTGATTGATTGATTGATTGATTGATTGATTGATTGATTGATTGATTGATTGATTGATTGATTGATTGATTGATTGATTGATTGATTGATTGATTGATTGATTGATTGATTGATTGATTGATTGATTGATTGATTGATTGATTGGGACTTTGGTTCAGTGTCAAACTCATTCAGTTAAAATCATGAAGGATAATTCAATAAGCTCAAGTGATAAACTGGACATTATCCTCGAATTTATTGGTTTTCTATGCTGAAGATGAATATGATTTGTTTTAAAGTAAATATTTGCTGTTCGGTTTATGGACCATAGTCATTGCGTATGCGTTGTTGGAGTAGATGGGCCTTATTGTTATTCACTGAACATCTCAGCAAGTGACGAAAACCCCGTAAACACCATAAGACCACAAAATTCAATGAATACTTGCCCCCGACTTAGCTGAGGTAATTGATGCTGCTGATCACCCAAAGTGTTCTACATATGCAGATGAACGTCCATGACTTTAGTTAGTTCACAGTAACCTCAACAGCTGCCGCAAATTGTTGCTTTAAATGTCTGCGATTCCGTCACAATGCACGTTTCGTCGCTACACACGCAACTTTTTAGTTCCACATTCCAGCTATTTGTGGCAATGTAATTTAAAAGTAGCCTTACTTTCTGTCTTTTTATAGTTTGTATGTATAACCGTTTACTGTACATTTACAGTCTCTGTGCTGAGAGTAAATCTGTACGTGCGTGTACTACATCTTAATGTATTATACGGAACTAATAGGAGGGGAGAAAATGTGCTACAGCATATTGCCTAAGATCCTTAATATTGCATGAGGCTAAGGTGTCTGGTAACTCCGCAGAGGTTGTTTGAGAATTTGGAAGTATGTAGCCCTCTATGTGTTAATCACGGTTTGTCCCTGTGGTGCATTTTTTTATATTCTTTAGTGTTGTCTGAAATAATAATTAATTCGATTTCTGCTCCTCCTTAATATTTTTTATTGGCAGTTAGATTTAAGTGAGTTTTTTTTTCTAGGGGCTTTACGTCGCACCGACACAGATAGGTCTTATGGCGACGATGGGATAGGAAAGGCCTAGGAGTTGGAAGGAAGCGGCCGTGGCCTTAATTAAGGTACAGCCCCAGCATTTGCCTGGTGTGAAAATGGGAAACCACGGAAAACCATCTTCAGGGCTGCCGATAGTGGGATTCGAACCTACTATCTCCCGGATGCAAGCTCACAGCCGCGCGCCTCTACGCGCACGGCCAACTCGCCCGGTTTAAGTGAGTTTGATCTAGGCTCCTTGGTATTTTGTTTAGAGGCTATTAAACTCGCACACATTCTTTCCCTCTAAGGCTCGTTTAGGGTCGCTCAAGCTCCCAGGAAAGTATGTATTAAATAAATTCTACAGCTACAAAACAATTACACTTTATCTAATCATAGATATTAAACTACAGAAGGAGAACCACATTTACTAGGAATTAACTCATGCGGTCAGTATCCAGTATTCGGGAGATAGTAGGTTCGAACCCCACTGTCGGCAGCCCTGAAAATGGTTTTCCGTGGTTTCCCATTTTCACACCAGGCAAATGCTGGGGCTGTACCTTAATTAAGGCCACGGACGCTTCCTTCCCACTCCTAGCCCTTCCCTGTCCCATCGTCGCCATAAGACCTATCTGTGTCGGTGCGACGTACAGCAAGTAGCAAAAAAAAGAACGTAATAACTCGTGTTACATGGCAGTGACTTGGAGATGTGTTTTCTCCCTACAGGTTATACATACGAGTTAATGTTCTCCTAACTGCCATTATTCGATGTCCTGCGACTTTACCTTCCACGCATATTTACATAAACCGGGATTACAAGTAAAGTAGAAAATAACACAGAAAACCAATGGCAGGCTTGTTAGTTATTTCAATCGTTTTACACTTCTTCCATCGATATTCCCACACCATGCTGGGGTACCGGATGTGATCTGTGTCGTCCATACGCACTCGCCCGTGTTTTGCGCTAGGATGGCCTTCCTGATGCCTACCCAATTTTTAAGGAATGTGTTCACTATTGCGTGTTTCTATGTTATTGGTTCTGCAGTGTACTGCGTATAAACAGTGAGGACTGTGCAGGGACAAACACAAAAACGCATCTTCGTGTCGGAAGAATTAAGCAGATGAGGCTATAATACCCAACCCGGACGGGAATCCAACCCTTCCACCTCTCAACGCACGGCCTCAACACTGATCATTCAGCTATGTGTCCAGACACTCTAGTTGTCCAACGTGGAAGTTAGTAATACTTCTGGAAGAATGACATTTCTCACTCTACACACGATGTATTAGAAGCCTGTCAGATTACGCGAATTATGATGTGGAAAGAATTAAGATGAAGATAATATTAATTATAAAAGCCAACAAGTGCAAGAATATGTACAATTAGTCCTTGTACTAGTTTAATGGATGGGATATTCCTGGCCTGTTCCATACCTCTAAAAATCATTCGTCGGACATTACTCTTCATACATCCGTTCGTGTACCCTCAAAAATATTAATTTTCAGGACAAATTATGAAACAAATTATTTTGTGTACCTCTTTTGATGTATTAGGTGAAAAAGTGAAAAATATCGGAAAGTATGTTTGATGACGAGAAGCAAATAATGTAGCGATAGATTAAGATGACGATGAAAAGCATGTGGTGAACAAATATACCAGATGACCAGGGAAAAAAAGCAGTGACTTACAAACGGTGATAAACAGTAACGTTGACGAGATTTCCTGTTACAACATATCCTGGAACGAATCTGCATTACTTGACTGTCTCTCCGTACACCGATTGGGTAGTTGAACGATGAAAACTGCCTAACAATTTCACATTTCGTTTAGTAAAATCATAGAGCTGGTTTTCATTATACGAATAATTTATTTTAATACCAAAACTAAACAAACGAAACACCATAGCGCAATATCTCCGGAGGACCATCGCCTACCAAGCGACAGCTGCTCAACTCTAAGGTCTGAAGATTACGAGGACTCGCGTGGTCAGCATGACGAATACTCTCCGCCGTTATTCTTGGTCTTCTAGGCCGGGGCTGCTATCTCACCGTGAGAGAGCTCCTCAATTGAAATCACGTAGGCTGATTTGACCTCGAAGTAGCCCTCAGATCCAGGTAAAAAAATTCATGACGTAGGCGGGAATCGAACCACGTGCCAACGGTTAAGAGACACGCACGCAGCCCCTACACCGCGGGGCTAGCATGACTGTTACACCACCGGCAATACATATCATACAGAGACAAAAATGAAGAAAGCAACAAAGAAGACTCGTTGCGCAACGGTGTCTCAAGGAATTTGGCTTGACTGGATGACTCCTACCAATCCAAGGGCCTGCAGATAATTAGAAGCCACGTGGTCAGTTTCTTGAAGTCCTCAGCCTATTGCCACGGCAGAGACGTGCAGATGCTGGGAAAACTGACATCGAGCTGCTACACGGGCTTGGGGCACACTGCTTTAGCACCGGGGTGTGACATCATAGTCTACTGTACTCTCGTGCACTGTATAACTGTACTGTAGGTTGCATTCGTAGTTAGTCTCAGTTAATGTAATGGAGCTTACTGCGGAAGATTCAAAGCGGAGACTCTCGACTTCGTTGTCGTTTCGACAAGAATGGGAAGTATTTCTTTCTTAATCTGTTAATCTGTTTACCCTCCAGGCAGTGCAGCCAACTACTAAATTCAAATTCCTCCAGATCACCTCTAAGTGAGTCAATGCCCCCCAGCTAATAATAATAATAATAATAATAATAATAATAATAATAATAATAATAATAATAATAATAATAATAATAATAATAATAATAATAATAATAATAATAATAATAATGTCCGTCACTGTGGTGTAGTGGTTAGCGTTATTAGCTGCCACCCCCGGAGGTCCGGGTTCGATTCCCGGCTCTGCCACGAAATTTGAAAAGTGGTACGAGAGCTGGAACGGGGTCCACTCAGCCTTGGGAGGTCAACTGAGTAGAGATGGGTTGGATTCCCACCTCAGGCATTCAGGAAGTGGTTTCCCGTGGTTTCTCACTACTCCTCCAGGCAAATGTCGGGATGGTACCTAACTTAAGGCCACGGCCGCTTCCTTCCCTCTTCCTTGTCTATCCCTTCCCATCTTCCCATCCGCCAACAAGGCCCCTGTTCAGCATAGAAGGTGAGGCCGCCTGGGCGAGGTACTGGTCATTCTCCCCAGTTGTATCCCCCGACCCAAAGTCTGAAGCTCCAGGGAAAAACCGACCCTGGAAGAAAAACCGATTAATAATAATAATAATAATAATAATAATAATAATAATAATAATAATAATACTTCCATTATTCACAAAAAGAGTAAATTACTCCATATAATTATTCACGCCGCCTCTGTGGTGTAGTGGTTAGCGTTATTAGCTGCCACCCCCGGAGGTCCGGGTTCGATTCCCGGCTCTGCCACGAAATTTTAAAAGTGGTACGAGGGCTGGAACGGGGTCCACTCAGCCTCGGGAGGTCAACTGAGTAGAGGTGGGTTTGATTCCCACCTCAGCCATCCTCGAAGTAGTTTTCCGTGGTTTCCCACTTCACCTCCAGGCGAATGCCGGGATGGTACCTAACTTAAGGCCACGGCCGCTTCCTTCCCTCATCCTTGCCAATCCCTTCCAATCTTCCCATCCCCCTACAAGGCCCCTGTTCACCATAGCAGGTGAGGCCGCCTGGGCGAGGTACTGGTCATACTCCCCAGTTGTATCCCCCGACCGAGAGTCTGAAGCTCCAGGACACTGCCCTTGTGGCGGTAGAGGTGGGATCCCTCGCTGAGTCCGAAGGAAAAACCGAACCTGGAGGGTAAACAGATGATGATGATGATGATGATAATTATTCACACATCACAGATTTCGCCTTACTTTGTTAACACACCACAAAGACAGCCCTAAAACTGCATGAACTGCACAGTCACTGCGAAAACTGCATCGTGTTACGCACACGGCTAAGTTTACGTACTGCGGGGATTTTCCTTCTACATGACGTTGACAACTAATGACGTTTACTCTACAAACGGAGCAATTAACTATGTGCCAGACCCGAACTGCGTGATTCCCCTTAATATCTACCAAAAAGAAAAAAAAAAAAAACACTCCGGCAGTTACCAAGGAAAAGGAAGGGCAGAGAGGAGGCGAGAGATTTGCAATGCATTTCTCCAATATGTTGATGTATCAGTAGACTTTAAGTTTTATTAGTTAAAAAATTCAGTACATGTTATATAAATACACCTTTCCGTTGGTAGTCAATAAGAATGTGCAGGATATGGCGAGAGCTGAGTTCGTAAAAGAGACGAGAAGAGGGAAATCCAAGCCACGTGAACGGGTCATACGTTAAGAGCAGCTGCTAGAAGAGAAAATCATGACGTTGCATGAGACAGGCGGGCTGGCCAACAGCAGAAAAATACTGGAGATAAAACCAACACACTAGAGGAACCAACCATGCAATTACATTGAAATAAATAAATAATTATGTCAACCCCATAGCCCCTCAAAATTTCTCAAAAAATATTTTCCCCCTAAAATTCTCCCTGACTCTTTTATCTCTCTAACTTTCCTTCTTGGACGATTAAATCCCCCTAAATTTAGGGCTAAACCATCTAAGTTGGCCTCCAGGGTTGGCTTTCCCCTCGGACGTAGCGCGGGATCCCACCTCAACCGCCTCAGGGGCAATGTCATGGAGCGTTAGACATTGGGTCGGGGATACAACTGTGGATTAGGACCAGTACCCCTCCCAGGCGGCCTCACCTGCTATGCTGAACATGGACCTTATGGTGGGATGGGAATATTGGAAGGGATAGACAAGTAAGAGGGAAGGAACCGGCCTTGGCCTTAAGTTAGGTACCATCCCAGCATTTGCCTGCAGGAGGAGTGGGGAAACAACGGAAGAACACTTCGAGGATGACTGAGGAGGGAATTGAGCCCCCTCTACTCAGTTGACCCCCCGAGGCTAAGTGGACCCAGTTCCAGCCCTCGTACCACTTTCCAAATATTGTGGACGGGCCGGGAATCAAACCTGGGCCTTCTGGGGTGGAAGCTAATCACACTAACCACTAAACCTCAGAGGCGGACATGAATGGGAAGTATTGTATTAATCCAACCCACCACTTTACGCCTGTCTCTGGTAGTCAGTTCGTCTGGGCGTCCACTTCTTAGCATATTTTGCAAAGAATTAGTAGCAAAATACCGACCTATTATAGACTGCTCTGTCGATCGGGGTCTCTCGACAAGCGGTGAGATCTCCCGTAAAGATTTGCACTTCACTTCTTATTTTGCCCTTGCGACTCATACTGACACCACTTTACAATCACCCATACACTGGTGGACAGAAGTATTGACACATCGGAATATACGTACATTTAATGTCTACTCATTATTTGAATACAAGCGACCAAACTGAACACAAAAGTTTCTCTATGTATTTCCGTTCGTACGTGCAAACGTAAATATAAAATAATCATTAATACTGTTCCGAAAAAAATTAAAGTCTTAACAATACTGTGACACTGGGTGGACGTAAGTATACACACAGTCACTTATGTTGCACTGCTTGATTTAGTTGCATACGTCTAGTAACATGTATGCATCCCTTTTCCTTCTAATAACAGCCTTCAGTCTGTTCTGCATTGATTGTAGTAGCTTTCTTGTTACTGCTTCGTCAATATTCCCCCATGCTTGAACAATCACTTCCTTCAGCTGCGTTTTACTGGATATATGATGCTTTCTGATTCTTCTCTCTAACTCGTCCCACAAACGCTCAATAAGGTTCATATCTGGGGACTGAGGTGGTGTTTGTATGGTGTATGAGGTATCATACAGAATCCAACTAGGTACATTGTATGCTGAATATTTTGGATCATTTTCCTTTTAGAAATAATAGTCAGTATTCAAACCTAGATTTTCGGCACTGACATTCAAATTTAAATATCCAGATACACATAGATCCATATTTCCATCAATAAATACCAGTTGCCCCACACCTGAAGCACCTATGCACCCTCAGACCATGACACCACCACCACCATGTTTCACAGTAAATGCCATATTAGCAGGCCAGCTCGGTATTTCGTCTTCTCCACACTAAAATATACCCATCGTGATGAAAAGGGTTGAACTTCCTCTCGTGAGAGAAAATTACTCTGTTCCAGAACTCTGAGTCCTTGGTCACATATTCATTTGCAAATTGCAGCCTTTTCTTCCTATTTGCCTTGCTGGTATAGGGCTTCTTCCTTGGTACTCGTGCATGTAGCCGGCTCTATGACAGTCTTCGGGTGAAATTGTTTCCCATCAAGCTCGTGTATTTGTGCAGCAATCTCTGATGAACTTACCTTAGGTGTTTTCTAAAAAACTCGTACAGTGTGGCTGTCTGCTTTTTCTGAAAGGTTACGCGATCTTCCAACACGATGCAAATTTATCAATGTTTTTCTGTACACATTTATTTTTGCAATTTCCTATTACGTCGCACCGATACAGATAGGTCCTATGGCGACGATGGTATAGGAAAGGCCTAGGAGTTGGAGGGATGCGGCCGTGGCCTTAATTAAGGTACAGCCCCAGCATTCGCCTGGAGTACACATTTTAGCAACACTGCACAAAGTATAACGGCTCCTCTCAAAGATCGTTCCTATTTCGGCATATGATGTGCCCTCTTCACGTAACGTTCCCGTTACGTTTCTCCCTTCTGGCGTTGTTTCCTTCCCTTTCCTACCCATTATTATTATTATTATTTGGCGTATGATGAATAATGACAACCCATAAACTATTTACACAACCAGTGAAAGATGAGTACAAAGTAAATACAAATTATCATATCTATACAGTCAAAGAAAGCAATTTACAAAGTTTGAAAGTACAAGAAGAAAACACAATATATTTACATCGCTATCCACCTATCAACTCTGACAGTTCATATATACACACTGAGTGCGAGTGATGTACATGTCACTAAATGTGAATGTCCAAACCCGCCACCCACTTCACTGCTTCGGGTGTTGCTGTGTTGAGGTCTTCCATGGTGCCAATGAAAGCACGGAGTGGACATTCCTGCACTACATGTTTCATTGTTTGTCGAACCTCCCCACAATCACAGTATGGAGAAACTGACCAGCCCCAGGTGTGTAAAGTAGATGCTGTTCTACCTACTCCACATCTCATGCGGTTTAGTCTACTCCAGGTGCAACGTGGCAGATCAAAGCCTGCCAGCTTTGTGGATGGGTTATTAATATCCACTATTGCCCGAGCTGGGGATAAAGACCACTCTGTTAACCATTTAGAGGTGGGGTTGAATTCACTAGATGTTATCTTCACGGCTGTCTTCCAAGCAGGCTGGCGAGACTTCAGGCGTGTGCATTTCTGTCTGATATCCTCATGAACAGGTAGACGTTCATTCTTTAGCATTCTGGTCCATAGCTGAAAAAGGGCCTTCTGTCTCCTGATATATGGAGGTAGTATATTGCTGAGAACCGGTAACCATTGGGTCGGTGTAGCACGAAGTGTACCAGTTATGATTCGCATGGTTTGACGAAGTTGTGAATCTACTAGCTGTGTGTGAGCACTGTTAAGCCAAACACCAGAGCAGTATTCTGCTGCAGAATAGACTAAGGCCAGAGATGTTGTCCTTAATGTGTTTCCATCCGCTCCCCAGGAAGTTCCAGCCAATCGTTGGAGAATGTTATTACGACTTTTTAGTTTGTTGGCGGTTTTCTGCAGATGATTTTTGTACGTAAGAGATCTGTCCAATGTTACTCCTAAGTAACTGGGATTGGCACAATATTGTAGTTCATGGCCCTTGAAGAATACCCTTGGATGGCGGTTTGCTTCTGCGTTGTTCAGATGGAATGTAGATGTCACTGTTTTCTGTGGATTGGGATGAAGGTACCATCTTTGAAAGTAGTCATCCAACAGTTCAAGGTCTCGGTTAAGAACTATTTGAGCTTCTGCGAAGTTGGGTCGTTGAATTGTAAGGCAAATATCGTCCGCATATATGAACTTTCGGGACACTGTTTCAGGCAGGTCGTGGATGTATAAGTTGAAGAGAGTAGGAGATAGAACCGACCCTTGAGGCAGACCATTGTTGACTTTGTGGAATTTGCTTCTGTTGTGTTCTGAGTGAACTTGAAATAGTCGGTTGCTTAACATTCTGTCAATTAGTGTAGTAATTTTTAAGAAAGGAACAGCTTTAATCAGTTTAAGCATAAGACCTTCCCTCCAGACTGTGTCATATGCAGCTGTAAGATCTAAGAAGACAGAGACGCTTTTCAATTTCTTCTCAAAACCAACCTCCAAATATGTGGTCAAGGACAGTACTTGGTCACTGCAGTCACGGCTGGGTCGAAATCCTGCTTGTTCAACTGGAAGGAATGCTTCGATGGCAGGTGCTATTCGGTTTAGTATCAGTCTTTCTAATAACTTGTAGGTGACGCAGAGTAGAGCTATAGGTCGATAGCTTTGTGGGAGAGTTGGATCCTTTCCTGGTTTCAGAAGGGCAATAATTTTTGACTTCTTGAAGATTGGGGGAAGTCTTCCTGACTGAAGTATGGAGCTGAAGAATACAGCAAGCCACCTTCTTGTAGCTGGACCACAGTTTTTTAGTAGTTCTGGGTAGATTCCATCTAGTCCTGCAGCTTTGCCATTTCGGAGTGATTTTAATCCCTCATCGACCTCTTGTGATGTGAAAGGTTGTGAATAGGTTGCGTTCGGTTGTGTTTCTCGTTTTGCCCGTTTAAGCTCAGTTTTAACCCATTTCGTGGTCAGTTTATTCCTTGTTGTTTTAGAGGTGGAAACGAGGTGATTTGCTATTGCTTCTACCTTGATTGGGGAATGTTGCTTTGGTGGTATGGATGTGGAATCTAATTTCCGAATAAGTGACCATGCTTTTCTGCTGGAATGGGTGAAATTCATGTCTTTTACAGTCTTCACCCACTTCTCTTTCCTAGCAAGATCAAGTGATTGTAGTAAATCTGTTGCTTTCTCGTGACTGCTATTTTCTTCGAATTCCTTACTCAGTCTGCTGGACTCTTCACTCCATCCCGGTATATAGTCTTTACGGAATCCTCTAGGAATATAGGTTTTTGCTGCTGATTTTATTAAGCCAACAAACCTCATGTAGTTCTCTGGGACAGGTTTAATCCATCTGATGTTGGCATCAGTAGACTTGGCATAAGCAACCCAGTCTGCTTTCTGAAAGTTCCAGCGAGGTCTGGGTGTAGATTGTATAACTGGGATCTGAATTCCTATTTGGTAGATTATGGGTCTGTGCTGGCTGTGCGGGAAGTTATTGAGCACTTGTCTCCTAACACGGCAAGATGGTAACATAAAACTGTGCGAGACAAAGCAAAGGTCTGGTGTGTAGTCACATTTCCAACGGCCAGAGTGAAACGCTCCCTTATCTTTGGGGTCATATATCAGTGCAAGGTTGTTTACTTCTGCCCATTCTGAGACCTTAGTTCCATTCTCATCATCTCGCTTATAGCCCCAAGATGTATGGAGGCTGTTGAAATCTCCAGGGATGATGTTATTATGAGAGGGTATTATGGGAATGGGATCAGGCCATATTTCATTGGGTGGCTTGTAAATATTCGTTACCATGATGTCTTCTATTTGTACTGAGGTGGAGAAATAGGTTGGATGATCGCTTACTGGTAGGGTACTGTAGTTGCAAATGTTATTTCTAATGTAAGTAGCAATTCCGTATTGAGCATGGTCGTGAGCTGCTATCATTTTAAATCCTGGTATCTTTCCCCTTGCCAATAAGTGTTCAGTGTTCTCTGTATGTGTTTCCTGTAGTACAACAATGTTCTTGTCACTTGCGTATTGCCCACTCGGCACTGTGACCTTGCTGCTGTCCTCACTCAGCGATACTCAGTTAGGAACTGCGGCCCACTGACCTGTTTTGTTTACATTGTAACCCCAGTGTGTGGATACGTATGTCTGCGTCGACAACAACACCTATCAGCGCTTCGGTCTCTGGCTTGTAACCAATGCTTTGGATGTACATAAGTGTGTATACGCAAACATTATGCGCAAATGACATAAGTAACGGACACAAGAAAGGCGACAGTTCATCACCTTGATTATAAAGGCAAGATCTACATACAGTAAGACTACGTGTGATTAATTCTGTCTACCAGTGTACAAACACAGCTGCAGTCGAGAGATTATATACATATTTGATCAAATCTTAGATATATCAAAATAAAGGAATGCATTGTTTTGTAATACCATCGGTCCTGTTACTCTATCCCCAACAAGTATCGTATAGCAGCTGCCAAGAGTGCTACACACCGTTAGTGAGCACAGGTGTACGAATACTTATGGCATTAGCTGTAAGCGTCGTTCGCTCTGACGTAGAGGGCATGCTGCGTGACTCACGCTTTGTTGATAAACACTCATATCTCAAATAGTTTTTGATTGACTGTACATTTCCCTGCGCAGTGGAAGTTGTTGAAAAGAGCGAGAAATAAAAAATACAACTAAAAATAAAAGTACCTGAACCAAATTCTCTAAACAATGGTTCACGCTAGCATACCAGCGGTAATATTTTCTCAACTCGACATCTGCCTATTGGAAGGATATCGATCTTACGTGTGGGCTCTAATAAGGACCAATGAGCCCAACAGTAACGTTTTCTGCTAATGTTTGCATCCATTTCCCAATGACCATGTCATTGATTCAATTTTGAAGTAGTAGATTACATTTCATGTGTCTGCCTGTGTGGTGTAGTGGTTAGTGTGATTAGCTGCCACCACCGAAGGCCGAGGTTCGATTCCCGGCTTTGCAACGAAATTTTTAAAGTGGTACGAGGGCTTAAACGGGTTCCACTCAACCTCGGGAGGTCAAGTGAGTAGAGATGTGTTCGATTCCCACCTTAGCCATCCTGGAAGTGGTTTTCCATGGTTTCCCACTTCTCCTCCAGGCAAACGCCGGGATGGTACCTAACTTAAGGCCACGGATGCTTCCTTCCCTCCTCCGTGTATATTCCTTCCACTCTTCCCATCCCCCACCAAGGCCCCTGTTCAGCAGGGCGAGATACTAGTCATCCTCCCCAGTTGTATCACTCGACCCAATGTCTCACGCGGTAGAGGTTCGGTTTTTCCCTCAGACTCGGCGAGGGATTACACCTCTACCGCCACAAGGGCAGTTTCCTGGAGCTTAAGACTCTGGGTCGGGGATACAACTGGGGAGGACAGCCAGTACCTCGCCCAGGCCTCCTCACCTGCTATGCTGAACAGGGGCATTGCGGGGGGATGGCTTGATTGGAAGGAATAGACAAGGTACAGGGAAGGAAGCGGCCGTAGCCTTAAGTTAGGTACCATCCCCGCATTTGCCTGGAGGTGAAGTGGGAAATCACGTAAAACCACATCCAGGATGGCTGAGGTGAGAATCGAACCCACCTCTACTCAGTTGACCTTCCGAGTCTGAGTGGACCCCTCTCCAACCCTCGTACAATTCTTCAAAATTCGTGGCAGAGCCTGAAATCGAACCAGGGCCTCTGGGGGTGGCAGCGAATCACACTAGCCACTACACCACAGAGGCGGATGCCTTTTTCTATTGGGTGAAATTAGTATAGTTCTACTTAAGAAAAGCAGAGTTGCTACCGGTTTCTCGGTAATTACGTACGTGATGTAGACGAATTGGACAGTGTTTTATGTGTCACTTAATAAAATTTCAGAATTTGAGAACAGAATAGCCATATCTTTAACGGATCAGAGGATATTTGAGATAGAAAACTTAGCGTTGTAAAACTGGTTTGACCAGGCGAGTTGGCCGTGCGGTTCAGTACGCGCGGCTGTGAGGTTGTATCCGGTAGATAGGGGGTTCGAACTCCACTGTCGACAGCCATGAAGATGGTTTCCTGTTTCCAATTTATCCACCAGACAAATGCTGGGGATGTACCTTAATGAAGGCCACGGCAGCTTCTTTCCCACTCCTAGGCCTTTCCTATTCCATCGTCGCCGTAAGACCTCTTTGTGGGTTTTTTACAAGTTGTTTACTTTGCATCGACACAGATAGGCCTTAGAGCGACGATGGGACAGGAAAGGGCTATGAGTGGGAAGGAAGCGGCCGTGTAATTAAGGTACAGCCCCAGCATTTGCCGGGTATGAAAATGGGAAACCACGGAAAACCATCTTCAGGACTGCCGAGAGTGGGGTTCGAACCCACTATCTCCCGAGTACTGGATAATGGCTGCACTTAAGAGACTGCAGCTATTGAGCTCGGTAGAACCTCTTGTTGGTGCGACGTAAAGCAAATAGCAAAACAGAAATCTTTTTAGCATCGGTCATATATATCACAGCTGTCACGTAACATGCAATTTATTTTGGAACACTCAGAACTCAGGTATTTGGTTTTGAGTTTGTATGAACATTTTGAAATAACTGGTATTTATTCATCTTTCTCATCAAGTTATCATATTTTAGATTGCAAAATTGTAACGAACGAGCACCAGGATAAAACGAAAATCAGGTTGCGAATAAACATATCCGGATAATAAAGATAACTACCTCTGAATAGCCAGGTACCCGAGTAACCGTGTATAACCCGAACGCACCGGGCAATGGACGGGTAACCGGGTAACCGGGCAACCGAATACGCCCTGAAGATGGTTTTCCGTTTCCCATTTTTACACCAGGCAAATGCTTGGGCTGTACATTAATGAAGGCCACGGCCGCTTCCTTCCCACTCCTGCTTGTGACGCTTACTGTAAACAGCAGTTTCGTGAAACTTACGATCTCTTGCCCATATATTCACGAAGATTTAAGAAAAGGACGAATTCTGGAACTTTTCAGATTTTAATAAAATTACCTTTTTAGCTTCCATCACCACAAAAATGCTGGAGGAATTGTGTAACGGGGATAATTCGAAATGAATCCTGTTTTTTCGTAATTGCGCGTGCCGTGCTGAGTGGCTCAGAGGGTTGAAGCACTGGCCTTCTGAATTCAACTCGGTCGAATCGACCCTAGCTCAGTTAGGTGATATATGAAGGTGCTGAAATATGCCAGTCCCGTGCCGGTAGAGTTACTAGCACGAAAAGGACTCTCGCAGGACTAAATTCCGGCAACTCGGTGTTCCCGAAAACAGTAAAAGTAGCTAATAAAGCCAATAACATTATTATTATTATTATTATTATTATTATTATTATTATTATTATTATTATTATTATTATTATTATTATTATTATTATTATTATTATTATTATTATTATTCCTTTCTAAATCTGCTTAACCTCCAGGGTTGGTTTTTCCCTCGAACACAGCGAGGGATCCCACCTCTACCGCCTGAAGGGCAGTGTCCTGGAGCGTGAGACATTGGGTCGGGGGATAGAACTGGGGAGTATGACCAATACCTCTCCCAGGTGGCCTCACCTGCTATACTGAACAGGGGCCTTGGATGGGGATGGGAAAATTGGAAGGGATAGACAAGGAAGAGGTAAGGAAGCGGCCGTAGCCTTAAGTTAGTTACCATCCCGGCATTTGCCTGGAGGAGAAGTGGGAAACTACGGAAAACCACTTCTAGGATGGCTAAGGTGGGAATCGAACCCACCTCTACTCAGTCGACCTCTCGAGGCTGAGTGGACCCCATTCCAGTCCTCGTACCACTTTTCAAATTTCGTGGCAGAGCCGGGAATCGAACCCGGGCCTCCGGGAGTGGCAGCTATTCACACTAACCACTACACCACTGAGGCGGTCTGTATGGAAACTACTGCACCATTAGTTTAGTATCTCACGCCTGCCAAATTTTAACACGTATTATTTACAGAAGAATTGAAAGACAAGTTGAAACTGAGTTGGGAGGAGGTCAGTTTGCATTCGGAAGAAATGTAGGAGTCCGCCTCTGTTGTGTAGTGGTTAGTGTGATTAACTGCCATCCCCGGAGGCCCGGGTTCGATTCCCGGTTCTGCCACGAAATTTGAAATGTGGTACGAGGGCTGGAACGGGGTCCACTCAGCCTCGAGAGGTCGACTGAGTAGAGGTGGGTTCGATTCCCACCTCAGCCATCCTAGAAGTGGTTTTCCGTAGTTTCCCACTTCTCCTCCAGGCAAATGCCGGGATGGTAACTAACTTAAGGCTACGGCCGCTTGCTTCCCTCTTCCTTGTCTTTCGCTTCCAATCCTCGCATCCCCCCGCAACGCCCCTGTTCAGCATTGCAGGTGAGGCCGCCTGGGCTAGGTATGGTCATTCTCCCCAGTTGTATCCTCCGACCCAACGTCTCATGTTCCAGGATACTGCACTTGAGGCGGTAGATTTGGGATCCCTCGCTGAGTCCGAGCGATAAACCAACCCTGGATGGTAAGCAGATTAAGCAGAAGAGGAAGAAGACATGTAGGAGCACGTGAAGGAATCCTGACTTTACTTCTGATCTTATAGAATCGAATAAAAAAGGACAAGACCACGATCATAGATCTAGAAATGGCACTTGATAATGCTGATTGGACCAAGCTATTTGAGATTCTGAAGGTGATCGGGATCAGATACTGAGAACGAAGCATCATCTGAAATCTGCATAAAAATGAGTCTGTAGTCTGCAGTGATAAGAATCGAGGGCTTTGAAAAAGAAGCAGCAATCCAGAAAGGAGTGTGGCAAGGTTGCAGCTAGCCCCCCCTCATCATTTTCAATGTTTGTATAGAACAGGCAGCAAAATAAATCAAATGCGAACGTGGGAAGGGAATCACGATCCCAGGAGAGGAAATCAAAACCCTGAGATTTGCTGATGATATTTTTATTTCATCCGAGACTCCAAAATTAAAATCCGGAGAAATTGCTGAGAGTCTTCGCTGAGGAGTACAAGGTGAAAATAAATGTGTCCAAAAGGAAATTAATGGAGTGCAGTCGAAAGAAGGCAGGTGATGCAGGTAACATTAGATTAGGAAATGAAGTCTTAAATGATGTAGATGTACGTATATTGGTACTTGGGTAGTAAAACAACTAACGATGGCAGAATTCAGGACAAGCAAGGGAGGCCTTTTTTAAGAAACGAAATTTGCTCACCTCCAACATTGATATAGGAATTAGAAAGATGTTTCTGAAGACTTTCATCTGGAGTGTGGCACTGTATGGAAGTGCAACGTGGACGATAACTAGCTCAGAAAGAAATGGGATGGAAGCTTTTGAAATGTGGTGTTACAGAAGAATGCTGAAGGAGAGAAGGATTTTTCGAATTACGAATGAATAGATACTGAATCGAATTGGTGAGAGGAGATCGATTTGGCTAAATTTCACGAGAAGAAGAGATAGAATGATAGGACACGACTTAAGACATCCAAAAATTGTTCATTTGGTTTTTGAGGGAAGTGTTGGCGGTAAGAACGGTAGAGGCATACCAATGTATGGATATGACAGGCAGATCAGGAGAGATGAAAGCTGTCGTAGTTACGTAGAAATGAAGAGGTTAACAGGTAGGCTTGCATAGAGAGCTGCATCAAACAAGTCTGGACTGATGACTCAAGAAACAACATTATTATTATTATTATTATTATTATTATTATTATTATTATTATTAGTAGTAGTAGTAGTAGTAGTAGTAGTAGTAGTAGTAGTAGTAGTAGTAGTAGTATTGCTTTTGTTATTACAATTGATGGAGCAAGTGGTTTCCGCAGCTAAGTCCAGCCTTCTGACTCAATGTTGGCGTGTTCGAGTCCTGTATAGTCTGGAGGAATTTTAAGAATCTCAAATACGCCAGCATCATGTCAGCAGATTTACTATGACGTAAAAGAACTCCTACGGAAAGAAATATAAGCAACTCAACGTATCCGAAAACTTAGTATTTGCTTCGGCTTAGCCGCTTTGAAACAAGGTGACACCTAAGAGGTGTGAAATAAATGTACGTTGAGCGTGGTCATCAACTGGATGGATAGCTCACGTGCGATTGCGAATCAAAGTACTGGAAGAAACCTGTCACTCTACCGCCAGTACACTCCGACTCAGATTGCTTGATCAATGGCCTTTGACACAGCTGGAGGTAATGACAACTTCATCAAGTTCGAGGTCTGGATAAGGAATTCGTTTCTTCATGTTATTATTAGGTACGTTCTCAGTAGCTTAACATCGTAAACATCTGCATGCAGCCTTTCCAGCCCCATTGAGACCAACACCACCGTATTTCTCGTTAGTAAGCATCAGAATTGAAACCATTCAGTCACCACCATGCACTAAGAACTGCATATTAACGTAATGCGCTTCTCTGTACAAGTTGGGCTGCAAGGCAGATGCATACATGTGGTACATTATTGTTCTTGCTCCAGGAATCACTATCATCGTCATATGGCTGTTGGGAACTAGATTTAAACACCACCAATTACTTTAAATTCCTTTCCTTATTTTGAGTCAGTTTACCGTTCAGGTTTGGTCTCTCCCCGGACTTAGCCTCTCCCCGCCTCAAGGGCAGTGCTCGGGAATAAACAGTCAGCAGGACCTGAATGTACATATATATACTGGTATACTGGAACTCTCCAGTAGAAACTAATCAAACTTCTCAGGTTCCGCTTTAAGCTTGGAAAATGTAATTATCACACAACTTTCATTTCATATGAAGCTCCATAATACGAAATTACAGGTTTGGCTCAGTCCGGAAAGTCGTCGGCATAGGCCTACAGTAACTGCTCAACACATTTCCACCCAAATTAATCCCTCCGTCATTTCACGCCCTTCAGTAAATGATTATCGTGAAGGACTTCAGCTTTGTCTAAAAGAAAAAACTACTTCAACCAAGGATTATTTTTTCCATCAGTTCCTTATACGGTCCAGTAGTCAATAAACTGTAAGTACATTTCATGCCTGAAATAACCCACGCCTATCAAAAAACTTCTTACTTCGTAACGTAATCCTCATTGTGTATTCCTGCCATAACATCTTCACGTACAGCTAATATCAAGTTTTGACATCTTGGTGAGGTCTGTAACCACAATGGCACTCATAGAATATGCTCTCTAGCATTGAACATTCTCTGTTCCTCAAATGCCTGGCAACAACTTGCCTGGTACATTGATCATATAAACACCTCGATAGATATTAATCTTTCCCCTTCCCTTGCTAGTATATAGGTACCGATGATGTTTGTCTATTCAAAGGATACTCACTGGAAATCCTCCTTAAAAACATTATTTCATTAGGTCATTTCACCGCTTCAGGTCTAAATGCCTTCAATTGTGTTGCTCTACTATGATGCAGTTTATTCACTTTCTTCCCCATATTTCATTATCTTCATTGCTTCCACTTACTAAAATCTGCTGTTCTGGATTGTAAATAAATTTCCTTTCAAATTTAGGAAATTTACAAATAATTCAATTTCCTTTTCAGCGGATTCCCTTATATCAACAACCAGATTTTTCTAAAACTGTGTCCATTTAAATTTTCCCTCCCTTTCTAAAATTAGTTTCAAGAGTCAATAAAGGTTTTCTTGTCACGCGACCTAACTTTCCTGGCTATATCCTAAGCTTTTTCTTGGATTCCTTTCGCATTTTTTGCGTTTCTTTCGGCTGCATACTCTTCAATCGATTGCTTGGAACTTTTTGAGATGCCTTGGATCCAGGTATAATCACTGGTCTTACTTCGTCATCATCCAAGACGTGAGATATTTCCCATCTTTACACTAAGTTGAGTCAAGGAATTCCCTTATCGTTTCTACTACATATTCCCTGTACACAACCTATTCTATTTCTGCTTCATAAACTTGCTCATTGTCTATACTTTGGGGCATGTATCTAATCATATCCATGTACTTTGTCTCTTCCCAGCGTTGTGGAGAATTTCTGCACTTTACCATCCAAAAATCGACTTAAATTTCTCCATGCCTGGCCCAGTGATAGTTATTTGTAAATCCGAGATGTGTCTCTTCCTATTTGATATGTTTATACTCGCATTCATTTTACCTATGTAATGTTCCATCCTTAATCTTATATGTGCGTGAGCCTCAACACTTCAATTTGCAATGCTTAATACCGTCATGGTCAAAGATTCATTTTTCAGCTTCTAATCCCAAAATAGCACGGAAGTCAACAGAGTTACTCCTGAACCTATTGGCTTCAATATCACCCCGTTATGTGCAAATTCAATTCTCATTAGCCCAAGTCTACTTCCTTTCCTCGCGTTTATGTCAAACTTTTGCACCATATTATATTAGTATTTGGTCTGTACAACAACATCACTCTGCGCTTTATATCATTTGGCTCCTTCATATACACCAACTTCTAGAGATTATCCTATTTTTTATTCCTGCATCCTACAAATCTACCAACATCATTTGTATACAAACGAGCCAAAGTTATTCTGTGTTGAGTGGAAAGGTCTTCCTAATTAGAAATTCCATCTCCTGTCCTCCCTTAATAGTTCTAGGGAAGAAAGCCAATTTTTCTGCTACACTTTCCAGTTATTACCCTTTACACAAACAAACTAATGTTAATTTTCTATGCGTCACGAAGCAATCCCTTTCAGTCGCTTCATGGATGAAACCAGTTCTCGTTTGTTTTTTCTATTACCTCGATTGATATTAATGTTTTATTTGAATCGTTGATTTCAGAAACCACCTAAGTGATACTTTTATCAAAATCGATTTTTTGACGGGATTGTACTCTTTTGAGATAAATACATTGTTTTTAGCAGAAAGAACCCATGTTCCATACAAGCAATGCTGTTAGACAGCTGTGTAAATCATGTGCTTATTTCAGAAAGAACCTAAGCGCCGTCTCTTAGGTTCTTTCTGCGGCAAATTCATTCCTCCACTCATGACGGTTGGTGGCCCTGTTAGGATAACCTGATTTTGACTCACACAGAATCACACAGTTGTGCGTTTCTTATTGAATCTCTGTGATAGAGGTCAGTTTGAGACGATTACGCATAACTTCTCTGTCCGTGGGAACTATTTTTTGCCTTGTGACGGGGTTTTTGGAAGTATTAAACGGCTCTTGAGGAAGGTGGTCAGAATTTATACTCTAGATGAGTATGCTGAGCTCATGTTAAAGGCAAGGGTGTCTGGATGTTTTACCGTTTATCAGATTACCTCAGACGATGTCTTTGGTCTTAAACATTGGTAGCCTATATCGTACAAGAAAATAACAAACTCTAATGAAACATCGGGCAAGGAAGTACCACGAGAACGTAAGGAGCCATTCAAGGTTTCTAGTTTCAAACAGTTCCTGTAATATAAAGATACTTCAGAACAAGTTGTGGCAAAGGCGTTTATTTGAAGATTTTCATCTACTTTCGCACAACTGAAAACTGACAGCCCACCTGAGCTACCTTCCGAGAAGGCTTGTCCTTTGGGAAAGTTAAGTTGATTACAATAATATTATTAAAGGGGTATAAAATTATTGAGCAAGTAAACATATTTTGTAGCCAATAGTAACTTTATATACTTTTACTGGGTTCTGCACAACGCAATTTCTGATTTTAGGTTCCAATCAACAAAAAGAAAATATAAGACTTGAAAAAATTAATTGACTACACCGTTTTTTATGAAGACTTTTATGACAGCATCATTCAGTGGCCAACATCCAAGAGAGAACCTGCTGAGGAATGCCAGAGGCTGAATAAAGACAGAAAAGGTTTTACTGTTCTAATTTGTACTTTGTGGTTCATTAACTGATATCTATTACATTTTGTATGAATAGAACAGTGTTATTTACGTAACCTTTCATCTTAAAACTTGAATAGATTAATCAATTACGTGGGTTTTTTTAATAATTGCTACAAAAATTAACAGGAAAAGTTGTTTATTTCAGAAACAACCTAAGTGCAATGTTTCTAAACAATTGTTTATGGCATTTAACATTGTTAAAAACTTATTTCATGTTTAGTACACTTTTCTAGCATATTAAAGTTTAATTTTAAAAAATTTAGAAAGAGATCAGACTTCAATTTATACTCCCACACAGTTTTTTTTTCATTTCCCCAACAGTTTGAAAAAGTGTACTTATGTGGTTTCTGCAATTAGCGATTCATTTACGTTTAACTTCATTCGGTGAGTTGTATTCATGGTGTACCTGACCTATCTTATGAAGGAGCTCTTCCACCACCCTCACATATCCAAGACCTGCGAAAAATATTTTGAGCGTGAACCATCAAATTTTGCTGTACTGGATACCGGATTTGGGACGTTGAAAATTGGTTGACACAAAACGTTTAACTTCTCACCTACCATTTATTGCAACAAAATACATTCAGATTATATTCAAAGTAATCCCCAACAATGCGATGCTCGTTGTTTGAGGAGAACTTGTTACCCCACATGATCTCTTCATTGAGTACCCGCTAGGGAAAGATCTGTTAGTATGCCGGATGAGGCAGCATGATGTACCCTAGAGTACCCAGAGTCGCCGTTGCCTCTCCTCTACCGTGTGGCCACATATTGTCCTGAACTGCGACTTGGTGGCATCTAGTCTGGTGCGAATGTGTGAAGCTTCTGTCCCATTCGAAGGAAAAATCCGCACTGTTCAATGTTTGACTAGGTTGTCTGCTTCCATGTCCAGGGATGCACACATATATTGACACGGTTATGGCAGCACTGTCCTACCTTGAAGCAGAAACATCATCAGCTGGTGGCTATTTTGGACGCTATAGTATCGCACTCTTGAATATACTGTTCCATAGTCGGTCGTCTGCCTCGACTCCCTCGGTAGAACGATATTGATTCTTAGATGTTGTGGTCGTATAGGATTCTTTCTAGTCACTTCACTGACCAATCGACAGGGATCAGGGGAGAGCTTATTTACTTCAAATGAGGAGCAAAAATGTGCTCTCTAAACGTTTATTGAACGAAATTGCGACAAACATATTTACAGAATTACCAAAAAGAGCAAATGTAATTTATCACAAAATGTTATAAATTAGTCACATTGCATAACGTGTATGGCGAAAAAAATTGAAATTATTTACATTATTATCTTCGCAAGTTAACAGAACGCAATATGAAATTTGTGGACATCAATACCGGAAAGAAACAGAAAACCGTAATTGAGAGTTAACCCACACAATCCTTGGAAATTCTGACCCTCAACAAATAGAATTCAAAATTTACATTTGATAAAGTTTATCCACCAGTCCAATATTATCGCGGATTCCGGAATATTCCCGAATGGACCCTTAATCGAAAAAATTAACTAACATTTCTCTTGATAGGTTCCGAAAAATTTCTTGAAAGCATGGTATTTATTACAAGTTGACAGCAATTCTCACAATCTGAAATGAAATCACAACATGTGTTTTTATCTCGTGATTCCCGAAGTTATTTGGGGAGATAAATCCCCTTCGATGAAATATGCACCACCCCAAACAGATGTTCGCAATGAACCAACAACACTCGATCTGAGAGGATCTTACGTTGCATCGCTCTGAAGGAACAAAATTGCGAATTGCAGGAAAACATGAACTCATCATGCGTTTAGAAGAAACGCCGAACACTGAAGTTAAATAAAAGTGGCAAATCACTCGAAAGGTTTTCTTACTGTACCAACTTCCAGGTTATGAAACTTTATCTTTTTTTTGTGCTATTTGTTTGGGCGTCGACCTACTTGCACCATTACCGGGCGAGTTGGCCGTGCGCGTAGAGGCGCGCGGCTGTGAGCTTGCATCCGGGAGATAGTAGGTTCGAATCCCACTATCGGCAGCCCTGAAAATGGTTTTCCGTGGTTTCCCATTTTCACACCAGGCAAATGCTGGGGCTGTACCTTAATTAAGGCCACGGTCGCTTCCTTCCAACTCCTTGTCCTTTCCTATCCCATCGTCGCCATAAGACCTATCTGTGTCGGTGCGACGTAAAGCCCCTAGCAAAAAAAAAAAAAAAAAAAAAAACTTGCACCATGTGATATGAACCTGCGTTTAAGTGGAATGGAGGAAGTGTAGAGTGTTGAAAGTGAGGAAGGAACGTTAAGGACGACACAAACACCCAGTCCCCAGGCCTGGGATATTAATCATTTACAATTAAAACCACCGACCGAGCCGGGAATTGAACCCGGGGCCGCCGGTTGACAGGCGGACAAGTTTCCCCCTGCACCGCGGGGCCGGACTACGAAACAGTTACGTCTTTAAATTAGTTAAGGTCGAAGTCCACAATATTTAAAGAAAGAAATCCTTCCAGTTCTACTCAACTACAGTTACAAATCTGTCTATATATACCAGTCCCCTTAAACTGAACTACAAGTAATTGGTAGACAACCGTCTCACCTAATTAAGGTAAATAACGTAAAAAATAAATAAAATATGATAACAGCTTACGAATCGAAACCGCATTCATAGTGTAAAATCCTCAATACAAAAAATATATAACTGAGCGTCAACATACTTCACTATCGTAACATACCGTACACCCGAACAATGTACCTCGAAGTAAAAGAAAAAGAATGTAATGTAGAAAATGAATGTTCACCGAGCTTGAACGCACGCGGTTAAGTTGTAGGGACCGGTCTCCATTAGCCAGATTCCGACGTGGGACAACGCTTACATTTAAGCCAATACTGATGCAACGCTATGATGGAAGCACTTTCCAGCTAGTAAAGATTATGCTGAAACGTGGAATAAATCGTACCTGCTAATATCTTCCATACCTGCATCCACTACTGCAGACACTATCATCGTTCAAGTCGATTCATGAAATGCCTAACCTATGATTTTGATATGTAAAAACGGCGTCCAGATCCTATCCTTGAGCCAACGGTACAGTGCCTAGACACCTCTAACAATAATTATGTACATGCGGCAACCCGAACCTATCGTTAAGCCAACGCTACACTGCATAACCATCACTAACACTAATCAATACTTGCGGCATCCCGAACATATCATTGAACCAACACTATGGTATCTGCATACCTGTAACAGTAATCATGTACATGCATCCCGAACCTATTGTTGAGCCAACACTATGATACCTACACATCACTGATACTGTCGGGCGAAATCGAAAATTCAAAACAATGTCCGGATATTTCAATGTAATTCACATTGAAGTGCAAACACATGAAGTAAAATCCCCTACAGAATTGAATCCGAATCTGGAATATTATTAAGTATCTTCATTCCTTACGATGAAATGCCAAATCGAAATTAAATAACCAGTTTGAATATTTCAATCTATCACTCATTCAAACACATGAAATGAAGTTCGCTAAATAAAAATAAATTCTACACTCGTCTGATATTACGTGTTATTACCGAAAACAATAATCACATCCACCACGATATTCGCGGCATAGCCTAAATTTTAAGGCTCCAAATAAGCTGCAATGTCTACATCCAAACATGTGTCATTGTAAACTCTTCAATGAAGTAACCTTTCATCAAAATATGCAGGGTAAACAGTCAGTGTGATGAACTTATTCTCACAGCCGCAATGCATCCAATAAAATTCAATTTCCAATAAGCAAATATTACCTCGACCGTGTATAAGAAAGTACGTTGATCGTGAGGTCGGTCATAACAAAATGCACTTCGCTGGTATCAAATGGAATCGTCAACTTGAATTAACTGACATTTTCTACAGTCTTACGTAAAATAATAATCATCGGAGAATGTCACTTGTACTTCAACAATGCGTTACAACGCACTCACTTGGATTTGACAACACTTTCATGTTTCAAACGCTCTGTTTAACTTAATTCAGGATCGATACCGGATGTCCATACCCTCATAAAGCCTGTCTCGAAAATATTACACATCAACATATACACCATATCACAAAAAATCCTCCCCATTAAACTACAGGGCCCTCTCTCTTCGGCGTTGTGCTTAGAACTTCTCACTCACAAAATAGAGGGTTTACTCTGCCTAAAACTTTCTTCCTAATTATTCTCATAAATCTTTCATTCCTCATTTCGATTTATTCCTTCTTGCTTGATCAACAACTTCATAATGATTTCATAGTAGATTCTATGAATTTTTTCAGAACTTAGGAGCAAAATAGAACGCCGTGATTCTATCTCTCCAACACACGGTGTCACACAATTGAATTTTCAAATGCCAAAATTATCTCACTTCACTGGATTTCTATATAAAACTCTAAATCTTTCTCACACAACTGCCTAATATATTATTTTTATCATCTCAATTTAACCCTAACGCGAATATTATTATTTGACTTTATCACAATTCTTATCGTTACTTTATCATTATTACAAATTGGACCGGCGTGAACATATCAGCTAATTTTCATTGTAGTATTTAATTTCAGATTTTAAGAAAATTAACGCAGTTTTAAGCTTCGTGGTGACAGAAATGACCGACAGTCAGGTCAAGGTGCAGCTTATGATAGCAATTTTAGGGGGTTGTATATTAAGTTGAGTTATGTTTCCATCACCTTCTATAATTTGTTTATTAACTATCTCAAAATTAATCTCAAATAAGGCCTTTATTTTAAAATTCTGAAAATTTCTGAAATTTCAAAATTGTTACTAATATTTATCGACTAAATCTATTTTAATTACTTTCTCTATTTTGGTTTCAATTAAGATAAATAAGGATGTAATACATCTAAGATCATGTTCTGCAGACATGACATAAAACCATCATACCAATACACTTAACTCTAAACATGTAACGTACACAACGCGGTGTCATGATTTACTAAATAATTTAAAAGGACAAGCATTTGCATTTCTAACTACAAAGACATAATTTTGGAATTAGACAGACCTGTAAATGTGCTGATTGACGTGGCATCATTTTGGCTGCATTTAGCAAACCAGCAACCTCCGACATAGTGCCTTATAATGATAGATGACATTCTTCATTTAAATACTAACTTATCAAATTCATGGAACCTAGAAATAGCCACTACCAGGGTGAATGTCGTAAATAAAAGTTCTAACATCAAAGTTGTCCCTATTCCTCCACAATATTATAAACTTCTGTCAATTTTGCCGACTGGCTTTTGATATTTCCGAGTCTCTCTTCCAATAACTGAATATTTTGTAAGTTCACTTCTTGGTGTGAACTATCGCATGTTCACTCTCTCGGACCGATGGATGCTGAGTGCTTCTCTCGTGCTCAGAGGTGGTATTTATACGCATTCTAGGGAAGCGGAACTACGTGTCCCCTGCTATTTTGCAATCATCCCAACTTCCATCCGCTATACCGATATTTCAGAAACTCACGCCAGAGATGCCGCCTATTTTCCCGATCACAATGTTGTTGTTGGTTGATTTCTCCAGCATCCTTCACGGGCGTAATTAATCAATTCCTTGGGTGACTTTCCCGCTTATTCTGACCGTATGATCTTGTCTCATGACATATACAATCTGCCGATAGATAGCCCAACTAATCTCTGGGCACAACTAAATATACTTTTCCCTGTGAAGTGAGCTTCATCAAATGATTCCAAAATTCTTAATTAATTGCTTCCTTGCTAATGACATTGCCGAAATCTCTCACAATAGAGGCTAGTAGACAACATTTCGATTATTCATTTCCAGAGGACTCGTTATTTTTGGTCACCTCCTGCTGTGAGCAGCAATCAGGAACTTCAGGCTTAGCTATTTGCGAAAGTGGAAGCGCGTTTTCCCCTCTCGCAGGTGACTCTACACAGCCGTGCAGCGGTTCATTATGAATGTAGAATTTTGGGCTCAGTATATCTTCTCGCATACAATGGGCACTCATATTAAACTGCTACTATTTCGTAATTTTGTATGGGATGTCAATCACTCTAGAAATCCCTAAAAACTTACACATTGTGTGAATTTTCACACCAATGATTTAGGGACCGTAGGTGTATTTTCCAATCCTAGTCACTTATGCACAAAACTAGGATTGAGGTGAGTCCCAGATTATGTCCGAGACGCCCATTCATTTTCAATAGTAACGGTTATCTGCCTCCCAAGTTAACTTATTTGTCCACAGATTCGTTAACACTCTGTAATTGAAATGAACGTTACAACATAAATCCACACCGTGAACTATGTTACAAAACATATTATAACACGTAGATTCAGAATTTGTGAAAGTGATTTCTTCAATCTTAGTACCTGGAAGGACCATCGCAGGTAATTTGTGACTTGCAAAAAAAATTTCTTCCGGTAGAATAAATCCTTCTTTCTGAAAAAGTCATTATTTAGAGCCTCGTTTCAAGTGTCAAATATTGACTTAAAATCTCAGTGGTGCAGCTGGATTGTTGATGTAATTTATCAAAATTGGAAGAGTCAATCTCGGCTAATATTGATGACATTATAGGATGTATAAATATGGCAAATCTGTGTCGTTGGAATTCGATGGATTTTAAAGTCCAGCGAGAAAATAGTATGACACCGCTGTGTCACTTAAAGCATTCGTCAATTTCAAGTTTGTCAAACTAATATAAGTCATTCAAGTCATGGGATATTGTACATTAATTCCTTTCTCCTTGCAATTTGATTTACGTTGCACCGGCACAGATAGGTCTTGCGGCGGCGATGGGATAGGAAAGGGAAATGGAAAGGAAGTTGCAGTGGCCTTTATTACGTTAGAGCACCACCATCTACCTAGTGTAAAAATGGGAAACCACGGTAAAACATCTTCAGGCCTGGCGATATTGGTTTTGAACCTACTATCTCCAGTATGCTTTATTGTTACTTGGCCCATTGTAAATATTCTTATTCTTTTCATTTTTATCAATTTTATATCGCTGGTGTTCACCACCCGATGTATATGCCTATCAAATATACAATGGCAGGTTTTAGATTATATGCATTTATATAACGAGTTCTCATGTCTTCTCACTCTGTCATCGACATCACGGTGTTCAATTAAAGTAACTTTACAAAAGTTAAATTAATTCAAAATGAAATTGGCAAAACTAAGAATTATACATTGATTGCAGAGTGATATACGTAAAGATCATGTTCATCTGACAGTGCATTTTGAACAACATGCAAACTCGGAGGTATGTTTGACAACCCTCTTATTATACAATCACCTGTGAAACAGTTTGAAATTATCCACAAGAATATTTTGATATCTGAAATATATTATGATAATTATGCAAATTAACATTTGATTAGTCCGCCTCTGTGGTGTAGTGGTTAGTGTGATTCACTGCCACCCCCGGAGGCCCGGGTTCGATTCCCGGCTTTGCCACGAAATTTGAAAAGTGGTACGAAGTCTGGAACGGGGTCCACTCAGCCTCGGGAGGTCAAATGAGTATAGGTGGATTTGATTCCCACCTCAGCCATTCTGGAAGTGGTTTTCCGTGCTTTCCCACTTCACCTACAGGCAAATGTAGGGATGGTACCTAACTTAAAGCCACGGCTGCTTCCTTCCCTCTTCCTTGTCTACCCCTTCCAATATTCCCATCCCCAAACAAGGCCCCTGTTCAGCATAGCAGGTGAGGCCCCCTTGGCGAGGTACTGGTCATCCCCACCAGTTGTATCCCCGACCCAATGTCTCACGCTCCAAGACACTGCCCTTGAGACGGTAGAGGTGGGATCCCTCGCTGAGTCCGTTGGAAAAACCGACCCTGAAGATTAAGCAGATTAAGCAACATTTGTTTAATATAAACCAATAAACATGTGACTAAAAATAAATGACTTTGATTTCAAGTGAATAAGGAACGTTGTGTTCTACGAAATATATATCACCAGCAATGCAAAATGTATAGCTCAGAGGTGGGGAGAGACCAGTTGTTCTATTGGTCGTGGTAATGGAAGTAGTGGACTAGGAAATGTGACTCATGTCTTAGTATTGCTGGCTGCTTCTCACAGTGCACGTACTTGCTCTTGTTAACGGCTTCATCATCAAATTTGAAGAGGTTAATTGTAAGTAAAATCTTATTTATTGCCACTCGTTATTAAATAGTAGGGTGAAACGATGGATTTCAAAACATGTAATGATATTTTTACTTATAATGATATACATTTCATTCAGAACAGGTGCACTAAGCGGAATTGTTTCTTAACGTCACACCCTCTTTTCATAGAAATATTGGCGTGGTTTGTGGTGGAAATAACTCATTCTTCGATAGTAGCAATTGGCATGTAAAGTTATAAGTATGACTTTTGTAAGCAATCTGCCAATGTTTTAAATGTTTAATGTCGAAATCATCTGGCTCCATCGGGTCTTTGTGTGAAACAAATACAGTATGAAGATGATACCTATCTAGAAATTATGAGACTAGTTATGATGAGATATCAACAAATGCTAATAATTATCGCCCTCGAGTAAATACTTCTTGGTCTTCTTATGACGGCATCTCCTCATTTTTGGCTAGCAACATCAAGGAGTAGTCTTTCCTATTTTGAGTCTCCCGTTCCAAAGTTGCGTAACGTAGATGTCGAATAACTGTCCGTAGTTCAGATTCCAGAATAAATTTCTGCTGCCGTGTGACATTTCTGTTCTGCCTTGTCTTGTACGATCAGACGAATTTCCGTTTCATGGTCACTTGAGCTAAATATCACCTTTCCTACGTTTTTTGATGGTTTAAGCGCATAAATTTCCTGCACGGAGAAGTACCTCCTCGTTTGTGACGTCTTCTGTCTGTGTGAACTTTGAACGTTCAAATATGCATCAAAACTTCAAGGGATTCTAGTCAGTTCACTAACGAAATCATTAATATCCACCCTTCGATATCGTACAGCGTCAATGGCAGCACCTAACATTTCACAATACGCCGAGTTTCGAATCAGTGGTCAGATATATATTAATTACGGGCACACACCCGTTGCAATGCCGATTCCTATTGTGATCTCTACTTCTGAATTCCATTGTTTTGTCAGCCACCATCCTAAGTGTTCGAAATGTGACACCAGTTCAATGGTGTTTCTGTCTACAGTGATATCTGCATTGGTGATACCTTGCCTTGAATTTCGCATCCTTACAAATCTCCTTGTTTACTTCGTTGTTTCTGTTCAAATACATACATTACATACATTATCATTATAGACTGTTATGCGTTTCAGCGTTCAGTCTGCAGGCCTCTGAGAATTTATTAAACGTCGCCACAATCCTCGATTTGCAACTAGTGTTGTGGCCTCATTTAGTTCTATACCTCTTATTTTTAAATCGTTAGAAACAGAGTCTAACCACCGTCTTCTTGGTATCCCTCTACTTCTCTTACCCTCCATAGCAGAGTCCATTATTCCCCTGGGTAACCAATCCTCCTCCATTCGCCTCACATGACCCCACCACCGAAGCCGGTTTATGCGTACAGCTTCATCCATCAAGTTCATTCTTAAATTAGCCTTTATCTCCTCATTCCGTGTGCCCTCCTGCCATTGTTCCCACCTGTTTGTACCATCAATCATTCTACTTTCATGTCTGTTACTTATAACTTATGAATAAGATATCCTGAGTCTACCCAGCTTTCACTCCCGTAAAGCAATGTTGGTCTGAAAACAGACCGATGTAAAGATAGTTTCGTCTGGGAGCTGACTTCCTTCTTACAGACTACTGCTGATCGCAACTGCGAGCTCACTGCATTAGCTTTACTACACCTTGATTCAATCTCACTTACTATATTACCATCCTGGGAGAACATAAATTCTAAAAAGTTGAAATTATCGACCTGTTCTATCTTTGTATCACCAATCTGGCATTCAATTCTGTTGAATTTCGTACCTACTGACATCAATTTAGTCTTCGAGAGGCTAATTTTCATACCATACTCATTGCAACTATTTTCAAGTTTCAAGATATTAGACTGCAGGCTTTCGGCACAGTCTGCCATTAAGACCAAGTCATCAGCATACTACATTTCCACATAACTGAATCCCTCCCTGCCATTTTATACCTTTCAGCAGATGATCCATATAAACTACGAACAGCAAAGGTGAAAGATTACAGCCTTGTCTAACCCCTGTAATTACCCTGAACCAAGAACTCATTCTACCATCAATTCTCACTGAAGCCCAATAGAATTGTCAACATAAATGCCTATGATTGATTTTAATAATCTACCTTTATTTCCATAGTCCCCCAGTATAGTGAACATCATTTTACTCCGTACCCTGTCATATGCTTTCTCTAGATCTACGAAACAAACACAACTGCCTATTCCTCTCGTAGCATTTTTCAATTACCTGGCCCATACTGAAAATCTGATCCTGACAGCCTCTCTGTGTTCTGAAACCACACTGGTTTTCATGCAACTTCCTCTCAACGACTGATCGCACCCTCCCTTCCAAGATGCCGGTGAATACTTCGCCTGGTATACTAATCAAATAAATTGAATTTTCTTAAATTGTCAGCAAGTGTCATCATGGTGTAATTTACAAGTTTACTATCAGTCAGGTGTGAATTGTTTTTGAAATCAGTTTAATGGTCTATTGAATTTATTTTATCAGTAAGTTGTGTTCCTATTAACTCCGATTTGCTTAACATTGCAGTTATTTATCACTAAACCAGTTAATCCGAATGAACTGGCTCTGTATTACGGGGAACGTAGTGCTTAGCTTGCCTTTGGATGAATTTGTCCCAAACTCCAAAATTGGCATCTCTGAAGGTGGTATTTTTACAACAGGCAAACGAAGCTCGATAGCTGCAGTAGTTTAAGTGCGGCCAGTATCCAGTATTCGGGAGATAGTGGGTTCGAACCCCACTGTCGGCAGCCCTAAAGATGGTTTTCCGTGGTTTGCCATTTTCACACCATGCAAATGCTGGGGCTGTACCTTAATTAAGGCAATGGCTTCTTCATTCCCACTCCTAGCCCCTTCCTGTCCCATCGTCGCCATAAGACCTGTCTGTGTCGGTGCGACGTAAAGCAACTTGTGAAAATGTACAACAGGCAAATCCTGGGGCTGTACCATAGTTAAGAGCACGCTCACTTCTTTCCCAGCCGGCTCCCTAATGAAGGGATAGCGTGCCTGCCTTTTACCAGGTGGCTCCGGGTTCGATTCTTGTCCAGGTCAGCGATTTCTCCCTAAATCTGAGGGCTGGTTCGAGGTCCACTCAGCTTCTATGATTAGAATTGAGAAGCTATCAAATGGTGAGATAGCGGTTCCGGTATAGAAAGCCAAGGTTAACGGCCGAGATGATTCATTGTGCTCTTCCCATGACACCTTGTAAAATGCAAGCCCTCATACTGAGCAGCTGTCGCTTGGTAGGCCAATGCCATTCAGGGCTCAACTGCCATGCGTTTAGTTTCTTTGCTTAGTTCACTTCTTTCCCAGTTTAAGCCCTTAGCTATCCTATCGAAAACATAAATTCTGCCTGTGTCAGTGTGACATAAGAAATTGCAAAATACAATTCTATTGCGGCAGATTGATGGAGGTTCACTCAGCACCATGAAGTTAATTGAGGTGCCGTCATAGTTGTAGATAAATAATTCCTGTTATGAAATAAAGAAATAAACCTGAGGGTGTCGTAACGTAGAGCACATTACGTCCTGGTTCTTTGGCTCATCTTTTGCTCCAATAGTCATCATAACGCTTCATGGATTTTGTGAGCGATGGGTTTGGTTTTGTTTTATGCTATTATTGAGAGAGGAAGCAGAGAATATTTTAATTTCAAAAATGTCTTGTAAGGTGTGGTTCCTTACGGAATGATCTACTGTTTTCATATTAGAAATTCCTATATTTTAGGCGGTGCATTATACCGGGGATACGTACGAAATAAAGTGGCAATATTGGGTTAATGTCGTACCATTATCCATCCATAGAATTGTTTAATGCTCTTTGCCCTCGCCCCCCTAACCTCTTCCAACCACCCAACATTATGTAAGTAATGAAACCAGCATGTACTGTAATTTGAATGAGTATTTGATTACTTATCATTCGCTTTCCCAGATATCCCCTCGGAATTCGTTTGTTACTTTATTATGTAGGTGTCTCCCATTATATTATGACTTATTCATCTGTAATATAGGAAAATTGTGCCCTACTGATACGACGATGACTTGATATACTAATCTCATTAAAACTTACTTACGTTCCACCTCATTTCAAAGGTTCCTATTCACTTTAGTAGTCGGGCTGAGTGGCTCAGATGATAGAACGCCGGTTTACGGAGCCTACACAGGCGTTTCTTACCGGTTGCAATCTAGTATTGTTGGAGGCGCTCAAATACCCCTGCCACGCTCCACATTTTACCTATACATGAAATAATTATTTCGAGAAAAATTCCCGTACCTTTAGCATCTGAGGACCATAGAATGTTTTAGTGGGTAGTAGATATAAAAATATCTTTAACTCTTGGTTGCGCACCAGAAATTTTCTCTGTTTCACGCCCATGCAATGTCAAAAGCGATAAATATTCTTCAAGGACATTTCTCTCACGTTAATGTCTAATAGTCTATTCTTCCTTGCATTGGTTAATCTAAATTATACACCTTCTACGTGCTGTCCGTCATTGGTTATTTGCCTATACTTCCCATGAGATCTAGTGAGACTCCTTGACTGAATGGTCAGCGTAATGGCCTTTGGTTAATAGGTGAACATATATGAGGTTTTAACCGACTGAAAATACCAGGTTTTATTATTATCTTTCTAATATACAAGTACAGAATTTTCCGACCCCTGTAACTACTTTGTTGCAAGAACACGTTCCGTTATCTATTTTCACTAAGGCCAAATTGTCGACATAAATGCGCTTGATTGCCTGTAATAATCTACCGCTACCGAGAAATTCGCTTCGCGGTTTGGTTCACGTAGCTATCAGATTGCATTCGGGATATAGTGAATTCAAACCCCTCTGTCGGCAGCGCTGAAGGTGGTTTTCCGTGGTTTCCCATATTCACACTAGGCAAATGCTGATGCTGTACCATAATTAAGGCCACGTTCGCTTACTTCCTACTCCTAGCCCTTTTGTATACCATCGTCGCCAAACGACCTATCTTTGTCGGTGCGACGTAAAGCTAATTGTAAGCAATAAATCTTCGTTCCCACTCCTGGTCCTTTCCTATCTCATCGTAGCCATGACACCTATCTCTTTCGATGCGACACAAAGCAAAGTGAAAAAATGTACCCGAATCCTACAACCTATCCGTACGGCTGACATCGTATAACTTTGTACTCTATCATACGCCTTTTCCAGATCTACGAAGCATAGTGCAGGGACGATAAACCTTTACCTTTCAAAGATTTTATTTTAAATTTTACCTGACGCATGCTGAAAATATAGTCCTGATTGCCCTGTTGTAGTCTTACCACGATGGTTTCATTCCAACTTACTCTGCATCATTGATCACACCACCTTTCCTCAAATGCCTGTGAATGATAAATTGGTTAACGAAATATCTCAGTAGTTTTTGGCATACTTCCTGTTCCCTTCCTTATATATTTCGTCAATAGGGTTCTAATCTGTATACATATAAAACATGTCTTGACTGACTGACTGACTGACTCATCATCACCGAGCCATAATTACTGGACATAAAGAAATGAAATTTTGGGAACACATATATATCAGAGCGTAGGATATACTGCAGCTATGGGCGTGAAGAGGAGGGTGAATTTATAAAAATAGTGTGTCTATATCTCATAAAGTTAAAAGTTCACAGACATAAAAATTGGTATTTGGAATCTCCTTTGAAAATAAATAAATACCTTTTTTTTTTTTTGAAGATTCACTTAGGGGGTCGTGGGTGAAAGAATCGAAAAATTAGATAACTATTTGTATGAGATTACTGATAGTTCAGGAACTAAAGAAGTTTCAGACGAGAAAATTGGTGTTTGGAGTCTCCTTAAAAATAAAGAAACCCGTATTCTTTTGTAGACGGAAATACCAATTGAGGGAGGGGGTAGAAAGAATTGAAAATTCAGTTGAATTATTTGTATGAGGATACGTATATCTGCGAAAGTAAAGGTATTACAGACGTGAAAATTTGTATTTTGAAGCTCTTTATTAAGAAACACAGATATTTTTCGTGGGAGTGGGTGAATAATGGGGCAGAATTATTTTAAGAGAGGATACATATATCTCAAAAGCTGAAGATTTTACAGTCATGAAAATTTGTATTTGGAATCTTCTTTCAAAGTAAGTAAACACGTGTTCTCTTGTTTTTATAAATTCAACTTAAGTGGGAGTGAATGAGTCGAAAAATCAGCCGAATTCTTTGCATGAGGATACTTATATCTCAAAAACTAAGTATGTTACAGATATGAAAATTGGTTTTTGGAATCTCCTTTAAAAACAAATAAACATATCTTCCTTTGTGTTCGAAAAAATCACTTAATGGGGCGGAGGGGTGTTTGGAAGAATAGTAGAATTAGTTGAATGATTTTTTAAGATGCTTATATCCCAAAAACTGAACATGATGCAAACGTGTAAATACTCGTAGATATTTGGAGACTCTTTTAAATAAAAGAAATACTTCTTTTTTTTGTAAAATCCTGTTAAGAGGGCGGGTGAGAAAGAATCGAAAAATTTGTTGAATACCTTGTACGAGGATACTAGTATATCAAAAACTGAAGATGTTACAAACGTGGATACAGGTACTTCGAATCTAGTTTAAAAATAAAGGATTGTCGATGGCCTAGATTGAATACCTCGTATCTCACAAAGTTCTTCCTATCCATTATTTCCCTTAAGACTGGTCACGCCTTCCAGCCACGTTTGGGTATGCAGTCAATCATAACAATGTTCGTTGGGTTAATTTTCCTTTTTTTTTTAGGGGCTTTACGTCGCACCGAGACAGATAGGTCTTACGGCGACGATGGGATAGGAAAGGCCTAGGAGTTGGAAGGAAGCGTCCGTGGCCTTAATTAAGGTACAACCCCAGCATTTGCCTGGTGTGAAAATGGTAAACCACGGAAAACCATCTTCAGGGCTGCCGATAGTGGGATTCGAACCTACTATCTCCCGGATGCAAGCTCACAGCCGCGCGCCTCTACGCGCACGGCCAACTCGCCCGGTAGGTTAATTTTCCTATGCTGACGAGTAAAGGAAAATGAACCTCATAATTATTATACTCTAGGAGTTAGTAAATACGTCACGTAAACATACTTTCCTATAGTAGAGTACGGCAAGGTTCATTTTTCTTCACACATCGGCATAGGAAAAAAGAACACAACGAACATTTTTCTGATGGACTGCATATCCATGTGTGGCTGGGAGGCGTAACCAGTCTTAAGGGAAATATTGGATAGGAAGAACTTTGTGAGATAGTGGTATTCAATCTAGGCCATCGATATGTTTAATTATGTTTTCTTTTTTCGACTTGAGAGAAGACTGTATCTCACATGTACGGTTCTATGTCGCATGGTCACCTTAGCCCCAATAGGCAAAACCACAAATGTGGATACAATATGTTTCTGGGGTAAATTAAACTCAAATTTTCGTTGAGAGTTTATACTCTAGGGATTTTCAGATAATGTCTTAGTACAGTAACGAGGAACGATTACTTTTATCACATTACGAAATCCACGCAAGCGAAGCAGCGGATAAATGCTAGTTACGAGATAGACTGCAAAATACTTCAGTTGGTACAAATTAAGAGAAATTCTAGAGCATTTCTTCTTATAAATATGTTACATTGATAGTCTGTATTTAAAACTATACCTTACACACAAGCAGGCTTTGGGCCCTTCGTTTCTTTACAGGAGACTGTATACTTTTGTATAGGGCTGATTTCTTGTTGTTGTTGAGAGTGTTGATTCTGCCACTATTGACTTCAGCTTAACAAACATCTCACTGCCTGTTTGGATCAGACAACTTCTAAATGCGATTGTTTGGCCGATTCGGACACCTGTTAGTCTCTTGGCCAGCACCCGATCTTCAAATGTTAGACCAGGCGAAGGGTCTATTTTATACAGAGCGAGAAATACGAACTGTAATGACTACAGAAGAGGGACTGATAATAATAAGAAATAATCATAATCAAAATAATAAGACCGCGTCTCTGGTGTAGTATTTAGTGTGATTAGCTGGCACCCTCGCAGACACGGGTTCGATTCCTGGCTCTGCTACGAAGTTTGAAACGTGTTACGAAGACTGGAATTGGGTCCACTCAGCATCAGGAAGTGAACTGAGTAGAAGGGTTTTGATTCCCACCTTAGCCATCCTCGAAGTGGTTTTCCGTGGTTCCCTACTTCTCCTCCAGGAAAATTCCGGGATAGTGCCTAGCTTAAGGCCACGGCCGTTTCCTTCCTTTTCCTTCTTTCTCCCTTCCAAACTTCCCGTAACTCCACAAGCGCTCTGTTTAGTATAGCCGGTGAGGACACCTGTGCAAAGTACAGGTCCTCCTCCCAGTTGTTTTCCCGACCCAAAGTCTAAACCTCCAGGACACTGCCTTGAGGCGGTACAGGTGGGATCCCTCTCTGGGTCTAAGGCAAAAGTCAACCCTGGACGGTAAACGGATTAAGATAGTGGGGAAGAAATAAAGAATTGATAATAATAATCGTATGGCATCAAGTGCCATGTGCAGGAATTTTGATTTGACACACTCTTGTCCGCCAACACGTCAGTGTCGACGGTGAATTCTACTCTGTCAGATTGTATAGTAAACCGAACCTCCCTTGGGCGATATATGGTTGAGGTTTAATTTATTTTGTCGGGAAAGTGTGTCAACAGACATCTCTCACAATGTGCCATCGTACGACATGGAGTATCTAATTGACTTCTCTCCGGTTTCAAAAATTCGACTTTCTCTATCGAGTCTGAAACCAAGATCTATGGATCCGCAGGTCAACAGTCTTACAATGATACAGAGAGGGAGATAGAACGGAATGAATTCCTTCGAAATGTCATAAGGAAGCACTAGGAACGGTACGGTGAGGTATTCGTGAAGCTGACAACGTCTCGCTCAATCCTGCTCACTGATCCTAAACCTCTCCTTCCACAAGAATAACAACGTGGGTTTCTTGTTTAGAGGACGATCACCTGCAATGAAACACTCTCAATTTTACATGCCACACATAAGAAAGCAATAAAAATACACTCAGTACGGTGATTACCTCTTTTCCAAAGTCCATAGTAAACAACAAATACAGTGCTTCCTTTCGTGTTAGGAGCCTTGGACATCAGTGTTCATTAGCCCTCCCTTAATAAGCTACATCGGTGGAGGGTACGGCCTATGATTACAAGTTCGATGGTTCAGTCCCGGCTCATGAAGTAGATTTTTTAAGATCAGTCTAAATCATGGTATGACGTTTCATTGCTTTAACTTACAATTGTTTTACGTCGCACCGACACAGTTAGGTATTATGGCGACGATGGGATAGCAAAGGCCTAGGAGTGAATAGGAAGCCGCCGTGACCCTAATTAAGGTACAGCCCCAGCATTCGCCTGGTGTGAAAATGGGAAGCCACGGAGAACCACCTTCAGGGTTCGAACCCACTATATCCCGGGTGCAAACTCAAAGTTCCGTGCCCCTAACCGCATGGCCACCTCTCCTGGTAGTTTCATTGCTGTTGGCATATTCAATGTATCATGTGGCGTTCTCAGTGTCGACCGACTATATTAAATTAACTCAACCATAGTGGTAATCGAGGGGAATTTCACTCGTTGCAAGACAACAGTAAAGTCGGGGAATGAAAATTTGGGAGACAGTCTATCTGAATAGAAACAATTATTGAAGCCTGCTTCTCAGTATGGGAAACCATAGGATTATTATTATTATTATTATTATTATTATTATTATTATTATTATTATTTCTCTCTCTCTCTCTCTCTCTCTCTCTCTCTGTGTGTGTGTGTGTGTGTGTGTGTGTGTGTGTGTGTGTGTGTGTGTGTGTGTGTGTGTGTGTGTGTGAGCGAACTCCACTTGATAACTTGTGAGCCTCATGATATACACTGATGCGTGTTGTGCTTGTAATTATCTGGACGTACAACTGTGAACAGAGATTAGGGATTCAAGTATTGCACTTTATGGTTGGTTGGTTGGTTGGTTGGTTGGTTGGTTGGTTGGTTGGTTGGTTGGTTGGTTGGTTGGTTGGTTGGTTGGTTGGTTGGTTGGTCGGTTGGTTGGTTGGTTGGTTGGTTGGTTGGTTGGTTGGTTGGTTGGTTGGTTGGTTGGTTGGTTGGTTGGTTGGTTGGTTGGTTGGTTGGTTGGTTGGTTGGTTGGTTGGTTGGTTGGTTGGTTGGTTGGTTGGTTGGTTGGTTGGTTGGTTGGTTGGTTGGTTGGTTGGTTGGTTGGTTGGTTGGTTGGTTGGTTGGTTGGTTGGTTGGTTGGTTGGTTGGTTGGTTGGTTGGTTGGTTGGTTGGTTGGTTGGTTGGTTGGTTGGTTGGTTGGTTGGTTGGTTGGTTGGTTGGTTGGTTGGTTGGTTGGTTGGTTGGTTGGTTGGTTGGTTGGTTGGTTGGTTGGTTGGTTGGTTGGTTGGTTGGTTGGTTGGTTGGTTGGTTGGTTGGTTGGTTGGTTGGTTGGTTGGTTGGTTGGTTGGTTGGTTGGTTGGTTGGTTGGTTGGTTGGTTGGTTGGTTGGTTGGTTGGTTGGTTGGTTGGTTGGTTGGTTGGTTGGTTGGTTGGTTGGTTGGTTGGTTGGTTGGTTGGTTGGTTGGTTGGTTGGTTGGTTGGTTGGTTGGTTGGTTGGTTGGTTGGTTGGTTGGTTGGTTGGTTGGTTGGTTGGTTGGTTGGTTGGTTGGTTGGTTGGTTGGTTGGTTGGTTGGTTGGTTCACCCCTTAGCCTGGAGATGGGCTGTATCCCTAGCAATCTAATCATCAGCACTCCTTCATACTCTAAGCATCAATGAAAAGTTTTACTAGGGAAATCAAGTGTGCGATAGTATTTCGTTCTTTGTCCCCTCGTACGAGAAGCTGCTACCGCATATCAATTTTTTCGGACCTACTAACAAGTACATGGTAACAAAATGTGCAGCACCATCACTATATCGTTCATGTACTAGCTACACTCACTACTTTTATACTATCAAAGCGAATAACAGAGTTGTGAGAATTTGATGAAAGTAGCTATGTTGTTCTTGTTCAAACTGAAAGATATGCTACATTCTCATTACCATATCTCAGTATAAATTGACTTGAACTTATTTAAATGGCAGTGTAAAACTATACTGGGGAACAAGATATCACAGGCACATAGGGTTCGGCGAGAAGATATTTCACGTGCATCTTCCTATTCTTTGTTTTCTCTTTCGTTTACAGATCCCCAGTTCAATGTTTGGAGGTCCGCACTTTAGATTTAATCCATGTCTGTTACATATTCCTAAATTGATCAGTCAGTCAACTGTTCTCTTCATTCGAACCGAAGTTACTGGTAATGATCTAAAGAAACACACTGTCCCAGTATACATGATCGTATGAAATAAGAACGCACCCAATGCGATTCTACAAAATATTAATTAAATTTCAATGTATTAAATAACAATTCAACTAAATTCAGTTGAAGACATCGCAAAGAAAATTCACCATATTAGGTCATGTTTGAATATTCTGGAAGCGAGTTACGCTAGTATCGCTTACCTCACTTGCATGTATAAACGACCTCCTGGGCATAATATAAATTTATTATTCTCATGACATGTAGATTTGACTTACTTGACTTAATTCCTGTTGTTCCTTGTGGAACATAGGGCATCAACAAAGCATCTCCATCTGATCCTGTTGCCAGCCAACCTCTTCACCTCTCTCCAGGTCTTGCCTTCTTCCATTGCCTCCATGTGTACAGATCTTCGCCACGTTTGTTTGGGCCTTCCTCTCCTCCTTTTACCCTGCGGGTTCCAATCCAGTGCCTCTCTCTCAATGGCTTCATTCCCTTTCCTGAACGAATGCCGTATCCATTTCCATTTCCGCCGCTTTATCTGTATGGCCATCTCGGTTTCACCTGTCCTTCTCCATAGTTCATGATTAGAGATTACTTCCGACCAGTAGATGTTTATAACCTTACTTAAACTTCGGTTGACAAAGGTCTGCAACTTGGAGGTAATCACTTTAGTCACCTTCCAGGTCTCGGACCCATACAGTAGAACAGCCTTGACATTACTTCGGAAAGTGGGAAGTTTGGTACTGATAGATACTTTTTTGTTCTTCCATACCGGATAGAGCCGAACAAAGGCACCATTTGCTTTTTGTATACTTTGAGAAACATCCTGTACTGCTCCTCGATCTTTGGTAACTACACTGCCCAAGTAGGTGAATCTATCCACATCCTCTATAGGTTCATCGCTGAAGACAAATGGGTCTAGTTTGTTGGTGTTCATCCTTAGGGCCTTGGTCTTCTTTGAGTTAATCGTTAGTCCCACCTTTTTTCCTTCTTGTAACAAATCTTCAATATTTGATTGCATTTCACCATGTGCCTCAAACAGGAGATATACATCGTCAGCGACGTCTAGGTCTTCTAACCTATTAGCCAATTCTCACTGGATACCGCGTTTCACATTTCGCGTTACATTCCGCATTACCGTATCAATCACCACCTGGAACATGGTTGGCGAGAGGATACAACCTTGACGTACTCCTGAACATACAGATATAGGCTCAGATACACGGTCCTCATGTATGACTCTGCATGTATAATCACGGTATGTTTCCTGAATGAGGTTGGTAATTTGTGATGGCACTCCATACCGCTTCACTTCCTTCCACATAGCTTCTCTGTTGATCGAATCAAAAGCTTTTTCGAAATCGATGAACACTGCTTAGAGGCGAGATGACCATTCAGCACACTGCTCTAGAATTATCCCCAAGGTGTTTATCTGGTCTACACACGAGCGATTCGATCGAAAGCCTGCCTGTTCCCGTCGGAGCCTCAAGTTGATATACTCCTTAATTCTGTTCAACCGAACCCTGGTGAAGACTTTGCTAGGGATTGAAATAAGCGTAATGCCCCTCCAGTTGTTACAGTTTGACGTATCGCCCTTCTTTGGCAACTTCACCAGCAACCCACATTTCCAATCTGTCGGTATTTCTCCATTAAGCCATATCTTCTCAAATAGCGGCTGCAATATATTGGCAGTGGTATCCATATCAACCTTCATGACTTCTGCTGGAATATTGTCAACAACTGCTGCCTTACGAATATGTAACTCTCTCAATTCCCGCTTGATTTCCTCCACTGTTGGAATGCAGACTTTAATCCTTGGGTCAGGCTGGGTTTCTTTCTCTTCTTCTTCGCCTTCTCCTGCATCTACTCGCTCCTCCAAGGAGTGGTTTAACGCCGCAGAGAAATGTTCCTGCCTTCGCTTCAGTTGATCCTCGGAGTTTGTTAGGAGGACACCATCTTTGTTTCTGACTGGACGGTTTTTCTGCATCTGCTTCCTTGCCAAAACTCTGGTGATGGTATAGAGTTCTCTAACATTTCCCTTTCTGGCTGCCTCCTCTGCTTGTTGAGATAGGTCATCTATACTTTTCCTTTGATCTCTCCTCACTCTTCTCTTTACTTCCTCATCCTTCGCAGCATATTTGGATTGCAATTCTGCCTTCCTTGCTCGTGTCTTACATGCATTTATTACTCCGTTTATCTCTTTCCTTTGTCTGATAATTTCCCATGTCTGGTCAGTCATCCAGTCTTTTTTCCTCCTGTCCTCAAAACACAGGATATTTTCACTTACTTCAGTAAATACAGATCTAGTCTTCACCCATTTTTCCTGAATAGTTTCATCCTCCACCTAAGTGAGCGCTTGGAATCGATTCTTTAGTTCTATCCTCAAGGCTTCTTTCACATTTCTGTCATTCCTTAGCTTTCCAACATATCTCTTCCTTATTTGCTCTATCCTTCTCTTTTGTGCCTGTATCTTCATTGTAAAGGTAGCCACAACAGGATGGTGATCACTACCAATGCCCGCACCCCTCTTATTCCTCACAACCAACAATGAACTCCTCCACCTTCGTCCAATAGCCACATGATCTATCTGGTTTTCTGTCCTATGATCCGGTGATACCCATGTCACCTTATGGCAGTCTTTATGTTGAAATACAGTACCACCAATAACCAAATCGTGGCTTGCACAGAAGTCGAAAAACAGCTGTCCATTCTCATTTCGTTCCCATAAACCATGCCTTCCCATAATATGTTCAGGTCCTTCGTTGTCCTGTCCCACTTTTGCATTCAAATCTCCTCCAACTAGGATTATATCCTTCCTTTTCTGTTTCTTAACCGTTCTATTAAGATGTCCATAGAACGCATGTTTATTTTCCTCCTCCGCCGACTCGGTAGGTGCATAGCATACTATCAATACAATGTTTCTAATATTGGTCTTAAAACGTGCCACTATTATACTTTCCGTCACTGGGTAACACTCCATAAGGCTCCTCACGGCCTCCTTATCCATTAATATACCCACACCTCCATAACTCGCTCCGTCGCCCTCGGGTCTTCCAGAGTATACAAATGTAGCTCCACCATGGGTTTGGGTTGCCAATTCCCCAAACTCACTCCATCTTACTTCACTCAAACCTAGGATGTTCAGGCCATAACTCCTCGTACATGCCACTGCCTGTCGTAGCCTTCCACTTTCCCGCATAGTCCTCACATTCCATAGCCCAATTTTCGTTAGCCTTTTCAAGGAAAAGGTCGTCATCTTTGGATCAGTCCGGTTTCTCATTGTTGATGTTTCTGTAATAAGGTATTTAAGGTTGTGCGAGTTATTGGCCCACAGCACCCGAGCTTGGTGGTGGGGCTGCCACCTACGCCTCCAAGCCTGCTGTTTTATGTTTGGGTAGTCTCCCTTAGCCTTTGAAGATCCCTCTTCACCACAAGGCAGTGGTGTTCCTCTTTATTTTACCCCAAGAGAAAGTGTTGCCTCCTCCGCGAACTTTGCCGTACCAAAGGTCTCCTTCTCCGCCTCAGTTGCCGTTAAGGACTTCACCAGAACCCCGTTAGCCGTTACTTTTCAGGGTTCCTGTAAGGCCTTCACAGCGGTCCTGGGGCACACAAGGTCCCCGCTGTACTTCGCCCTTACAGGCTATCCCCTACTTCGTACCGTTGCCCGTCCCCCACGACATGGACGAGGGGTTGGACTTATGGGGAACATGACATGTATACGCACAATTTAAATAACTTCTTCAATACGCAACCAAGAAATATTAAATCCAAAATAAGTAGACAAAATAAAGAACTGTGTTTGCGATAATTGAAGTTTCTCACGCTTGTTGGCCGTGGTCTAACAGAGGCAGAGGCAGAGTAGAAAGGGGATTTTCTCGCAGTTAATGCCGGTATCATTTGGGAGTAACGAAATTGTACAACTCCCTGCAGTTAGTTACGGGAATCTTAACGAACTTCTGCTGCGCAAACTTCCGACCTTACATTGAGCAGGTAAAATTACCGCGAAAATATTTGGATCATTAATGTAATATGTTTCTAGGTTACAATAACTACTTTTGACGGTTTTGGGAGAAAACGAGGTGCCGGAATTCTGTCCCAAAGGAATTATCTTACGTGCTAGTAAATATACCGACGCGAGGCTGACGTATTTTAGCATTTTCAAATACCAGTGGATTGAGCTAGGATCTAACCTGCCGAGTTGATATCAGAAACCCAGCGCATCTATCGTCTGAGCCACTAAGCGCAGTATTATTATTATTATTATTATTATTATTATTATTATTATTATTATTATTATTATTATTATTATTATTATTATTATTAATATTATAATTGCTGGAGAAAGTGGTTTACGTGTCTGCGTCCTGCCTTCTGACTCCAAGTTATCGGGTTCGATCCCTGCATAATCTGGAGGAATTTGAAGATGCCCAAATAGGCCAGTCACATGTCGGTAGATCTACTAGCAACTAAAAGAACTCATAGGTAACTTGCTGTCTCTGAAAACTTAGCATTTGCATTGGTTTAGCTACCCTGAAACATGACTAAGCGTGAGAGGTGTGAAATAAATCTACGTTGAGCGTGGTCATCATCTGGATTGATAGCTCACGTGCGATTGCTAAGCATAGAAGGTGGAAGGAGTCTGTCACTCTGCCACCAGTAGCCGACACTCCGACTCAGATTACTTGATCTATAGCCTTCAGCACAGCTGGAGGTAATGACAAGTTCATCAAGTTCCATGTCTGGATAAAGAATTCGGTTCTTCATATTATTATTATTATTATTATTATTATTATTATTATTATTATTATTATTATTAAGCCTGATAGCCCCCGTGGCTCAGACGGCAGTGTGTCGGCCTCTCACCACTGGGTTCCGTGGTTCAATTCCCGGTCACTCCACGTGAGATTTGTGTTGGACAATGCGGAGGCGGGACAGGTATTACTCCCGGTACTCCGATTTCCCTGTCATATTTCATTCCAGCAAAACTCTCCAATATCGCTTCATTTCATCTGTCATTCATTAATCATTGCTCCAGAGGAGTGCGACAGGCTTCGGCAGCCGGCACAATTCCTATGCCCGCCGCTAGATGGGGGCTTCGTGCATTCCATTCCTGACCCGGTCGAATTACTGGAAACAGGCTGTGGATTTTCACTTTCATTATTATTAAGTCTAGATACGTTCTCAGTAGCTTAGCATTTTATACATCAACATGCAGCATTCCCAGCCCCATTGAGACCAACGCCGCCGTATTTCACGTTGGTAAGCATCTGAACTGGAACCATTCGGTCCCCACATTGCACTAAGTACAGCACATTAACATAAAGAGTGCTTCTGTACGAGTTGGGCTGCATGGTCGATGCATACATGCAGTACATTTGTGTTCATGCTCCAGGAATCACTATCATCGTCATAAGGCTGTTGGGAACTAGCTTTAAACACCACCAATTACTTTAAATTCCTTTCCTTATTTTGAGTCAATTTACCGTTCAGGTTTGGTCTCTCCCCGAACTTAGCAAATGATCCCATCTTTATCTCCTCACGGCCCGTGTCCGGGAATCAGCAGGACCAGAATGTACAAATATATACAGTACAGGTATACTGGAATTCTGAAGTAGAAACTAGTCAAACAACTCAGATTCCGCCTGAAGCTTGGAAATTGTACATATCACACTCGTTTCTTTGATATGAAGCTCCATAATAAGAAATGACTGGGTTAGAACAGTCCAGAAAGTCGTCGGCATAGGCCTACAGTAACTGCTCAACACATTTCCACCCAAATTAATCCCTCTGCATTTTACGTCGTTCAGTAAATGATTCTAGTGAAGGACTGCAGCTTTGTCTTAAAAAACTACTTCAGCCGAGGATTATTTTTTCGAGCAGTTCCTTATAAAAAAATTCTTCGGAACATAAGCCTAATTGTGTATTCCTGCCGTAACATCTTGACGTACACCTAATATCGAGTTTTGACATCCCGGTGTGGCCTGGAACCACAGTGGCTCTCATAGAATATGCTCTCTAGCATTGATCACTCTCTGTTTCTCAAATGCCTGGCAACAACTTTCCTGGTATAGATCATCTTTATTTTCCCCAAGATCTACAGTATTGATACCTTATTGATCTATTAAAGGAGAAAAATAATAATGCCCAACCTAGATAGCTCATGATGACATACACATAGAATAATTCTCGTAATAATAAATAGAACTAACATAACTTGTACCTGCTGCCAATTGCGCACGGACATCCCCCTCTCGGAGAGCCGATAACCATGATAATACAGCAATAAATGAAAACAAGGGAAAAAGGCAATCATAATATAAATAATAATAATAATAATAATAATAATAATAATAATAATACAATGGCAATGGGACAGGACAAATACTGTCGCCTGGCTCAAGATCAACACTTATGGTGGTCTGTTGGCCATGGCATAAGGCAGTATGTCAGTATGAAAATAAGAAACTAAAATAATAACATATTACTGTGTAGAGTACAATAGTGTCGGCAGACGGCATCTGCACTTTAAACAAAGTGTATATCACTTCCGGCCGGGATTGCAACTGAGCGCAATCTTTCCTGAACACTGCCCTCTCTGTTGCTCTACTTAAGTTGCAAACCTGACTTCGTGTTTCATCCACTGTGGTGCCGTTGTGCAATTATTCTCCTTATGTTTAATTGCTATTGTCCACTGTTAAACTCTATTATCTCGCTACACTTATTATCTTTTTAAATTCCAGACAACTCTCCACATTAAATGAAACCATCTCTCTTGCCATTCCATACATTACCGACCAAACATCACTATCTCCCTATTCATCCGACAGACTTTACTCATCACAATTTTTACGTCCACTCTACTACCTTATTCACTCACTGTTAACTTAGACCATAAGCTCATATACCATCCATCTCCACATATTATCTTTATCACAAAACCTCACGATTATTTACACAGTTACCACATATGCCATCGTAACTTTGAATCCCAATCATCCTGCAACGACTTATATTCTTACCATTAGCTTTTACCCGTATTACCGATCCATTTTACAATCACTCTCTTCCTTATTCACTAACTAAATACCCGCCTCATCTTAATTACAGCCTCCAATACCATCTAATGACCGAACTAGATTTACACACTTTACCGCCTACTACCGGTACCGCCTACACACTTCACTAATCTCATGTGTTCAAACAATTTACTTACTACTGCTGATTTTTTTTTACTTCTTGTCACTATGCCTTCGTCCAATTTGTTCTTCTACCCCATATCTCTCTTAGGCTCAAGCTTCTCCCTTTCGCCAAGGCATCTCTTGCTTCTTCTTACTGCCTCCAAGCCGTATTTTCACTTCGTTTATGTGCACTCGTCACATCTTGTGCTTCCACCCCCACAATTACTCCCTGTACCTTCCTTTCTCCTCTCACACTGCCCTCCGTCCTCAGCTCCTGAACTATTGCCCTGGTCTCCCTGGTCTCCTTCTTTATCTCCCTCCTCATCCCAGTTGCTGCTTCGCTGGCTCCTTCTACGATCGATTGATATTAATAAGTTTTCTTTCAATTTCACCTCACTCGCTGAGTTGTATTCAAGGTGTACTTGACCTATTCTTCGAAGGAGCGATTCCCCACCCTCACATATCCAAGACCTGCGAAAAACATTTTGAGCGTGAACCATCAAATTTTCCTCTGCTGGGTACTGGACTTAAGAACATTCCAAATTGGTTGACACAAAACATATTTTCTTCGCACTTTCTATTTATTGCAATAAATACATTCATATTATATTAGAAGTATTCCCCACCAATGTGACGCTCGTTGTTACTCCAAACGACCTCTTGCACTGCGTACTCACTAGGGGCAAGATCTGTTAGTATGGCGGATGAGGGAGCATGGTGTACCGTGGAGTACCAAGAGTCGCAGTTGCCTCTCCACTAGAGTGTGACCACATATTGTCCCGATTCTGCGACTTGGTGGCATCTAATCTGGTGAGAATTTGTAAAGCATCTATGCCCTTCCAAGAGAAAAACCGCACAGTCCATTGTTTGACTTGCTTGTCTGCTTCCTCGTCTAGGGGTGCACACAAACATCGACACGTTTATCGTAGCACTGTTCTACCTGTAAACAGAAACATCATCAACTGGTGGCTATAGGGGACACTACAGTATTGAACCCTTGAACCAACCATTCCATCGACAGTCGTCTGCCTCGACTGCCTCGGTAGAACGATATTGATTCTTAGATGTTGTGGTCATACAGGATTCTATTCAGTCACTTCATTGACCGATCGACCGGGAGCAGAGGAGAGCATAACTACTTAAAATGAGGGGCAAAAATGTGCTTACTAAAAATTTATTGAACGAAATTACGACAAACATATTAGCTGAATCACCAAAAAGAGAAAATTAAATTTATCACAAAATGTTATAAATCAGTCACAGTGCATAACATGAGAGACAAAATCATATTGAAATTATTTACATGAGAGTCTTCCCAAGTTAAAAAGAGCAATATGAAAATTGTGGACATCAATACCAGAAAAGGAACAGAAAAACTGAAAATCGGACAACATTGAATCAAACGATAACTGAGAGTTAACCCTCATGATACGAGGAAAATATAATTCCAAATTTACTGTACATTCAATTAAGTTTATCCAATAATCCAATATCATCGCGGATACCGGAATATCCCCTAACGTATCCTGAATCAAACCAAATTAACTATCATTGCTATCGATAGGTTGCGAAATATTGCTTGAAGCATGATGTTTATTACAACGTAACAGCAATTCACACAATCTGAAATAAAATCACACTATATGTTGTCATTCCGTGATACCCTTAAGTTACAGATAAATCCCGTTGCCGAAATATGCACCACTAAAAAAGACGATCAGAATGAACCAACGACACATGTTTTGAGGTGAACTTACGTTACATCGTCCTGTAGAAACAATACTGCGAATTGCAGGGAAGAATGATCTCACTATGCGTTTAGAAGAAACAGTCACGCCGTTAAAATAGTTAAGGTGGAAGTCCACAATATGTAAAAAAAAATGAAAATTTTCCATTTCTACATAACCACAATTACAAAATTTTCTGCCTACACCTGTCCTTTTAAACTAAACTACAAGTAATTTGTAGACCATCGTCTCTCCTAAGGAATGTCAATAACGTAAAATAAACAAAATATAAGAGCTTACGAATCGAAACCGCATTAATTGTGTACATTCCTCAATACAAGAGAAATAAATTGAGTGTGAAGACACTGCACTATAGTAACATACCGTACGCCCGAACAATGAATCTCGAAGTAAAAGAAAACATGAAAAATAGAAAATGAAATTTCACCGAGCTTGAACGCAAGCGGCAAAGTGAAAGGTATCGGTTACCATTAACCAGGTTTCAACGTGGGACAACCCTCACATAAGCCTATACTGATGCAACGCTATGGTGGAAGCACTCACCAGGTAGTAAAAGTTATGCCGAAACCTGGCCTAAATAGTACCTGCTAATATCTTCCATACCCCCATTCACTACATTCGTTCAATTCGATTCAGGAAAATGCCTAACCTATGACTTAGCTATGTACAAAGGGCGTCCTGATGCTATCGTTGAGCCAACGCTACAGTACCTACACACCTCTAACAATAATTATGCACATGCGGTAGCGTGGACCTATCGTTGAGCCAACGCTAAAGTGCATAACCATCACTAACTGTAATCATATACACGTGGCTTCCCGAACCTATCCTTGCGCCAACACTATGATATTAACACATCACTGATACTGAAACAATATCCAAATATTTCAATCTAATTCTCATTGCAATTCAAACACATGAAGTTAAATCCCCTACAGAAAGGAATCCGATTCTGGAATAGTATTAAGTATGTCCATTCCTTACGATAAAGTGCGAAATGGGAATTAAATAAAAAGTTTGAATAGTTCAACCTATCGCTCATTAAAATTCAATCATATGAAATGAAGTTCGATAAATCAATATAAACTCAAATATCGTCTGATATAACGGATATTATTGAAAACAATGATCACAATCACCACGATATTCGCGGCATAGCCTACAGATTGAGGCTTCAAATACCCTGCAATATCTACATCAAAACTTGTGTCATTGTAAACTCTCCAGTGAAGTAAACTTTCATCAACATTCGCAGTGTAAAAGCTCGATCTCATTAACTCATTGTCTCACCCGCAATGTTTCCAGTTAGCGATTTTTTCGGCTCATAAATATACAGAATAAAATTCAATTTCCAATAAGCAAGAATTACCCCGACCGTGTATAAGAATGTATTTTGTTCATGAGGTTGGTTATAACAAAATGCACTTCACTGGTATCAAATGGAATCGTCAGTATGACTTAACTGATTTTATCTATAGTATTAACCCGCGAGTGGTCGCTATATGAGATTTTCTCTCACATTAATTTTTATTGTGATATTACTTCACAGTGATGAAAGGGAGGTGACTGTTCCATCTTCTAGCTGAGTTTAAAACTGTCGTGAGTAGAGCGATTCACATTTGAAAGGTAAGCACCCCCTCCCCTAGTCAGAACAAAGGTTCCTATGTGTCCGTGCACGCTGTGTGAGAGTTTCTCTCATCGCGCGACCAATGGAGTTAGTGTTATGTTGAAGTGGAGCGGAAAACTTACTCCTGTTGTACGCGTTAGTATTTCTATTATGAGCACTTCTTGTTTTTGAAAATGTTATTGTGTTCAGAAAACTTGCTTCTTACGTAAATGTTACTAGATATAATGCATGTGTGAGATTTTATTTTTTACAACTCCAGGACGGAAGTTAGTTTTATGTACATTGCATATGCTACTTTAAGTAGCAATTTGTGTCTCTAATAAACAGCTAATCATTTCATATCTATGTCCGGCTCCATGGCTAAATGCTTAGCCTTCTGGCCTTTGGTCACAAGAGTCGCGGGTTCGATTCCCGGCAGGGTCGGGAATTTTAACCATAATTGGTTAATTTCACTAGCACGGGGGCTGAGTGTATGTGTCGTCTTCATCATCATTTCATCCTCATCACAATGCGCAGGTCGCCTACGAGACTCAAATCAAAAAGCGTGCACCTGGCGAATCGAACTTGTCCTCGGACACTCCCGGCACTAAAAGCCATACGCCATTTCATTTTCTTTATTTCATTTTTATCTAAAATATATAAGGTAGAACTTGCGTTTGATTTCAGTGGTAAATTTGAGCCTTACGCCTCACAAAACTGTGAAAAATGTCACATTCATTTTAATGTGCGAGAAAGGCTCACGCGCGAACACTCGCGTTACATTTTGGCTAGCGACCACTCGCGGGTTAAGTAAAATAACAATCATGGGTGAATATCACCTATATTTCAAATATGCGTTACAACTCACTCACTTGGATTTGACAACCATTACATTTCTCAATCACTCTGTTGAACATAATTCAAGATCGCTACAGGAAGTGCATCCTCTTATACAGACAGTCTCGGAAATAATGAACAAAAACGTATACAGCCTGTCACAATATTCCTCTCCATCAAACAACAGGGCCCTTTCGATTCGTCATCCTGATTATAACTTCCCACTCCTATAATACAGGGCTTACTCTGCCTCAAACTTTCTTCCTAATTACTCTCCAAAATATCTCATAACTCATTTCTATCCATTTCTTCTGGCTTGATCCAATTTTAAGTTCAAGTTATGCCATAACCAAACAACTTCATAATGGTCTCAAGGTAGCTTTCCAGAACTCAGGAGCGATTAGCACACCGTTCTTCCATCTCTCCAATGCACGGTGTCACAAAATTACATTTTGAAATGCTAAAATTATCTCACTTCATTGGATTTCGATATAAAACTGTAAACCTCAATCACACAACTGCTAAATGCATTATTATTATTATCTCAATTTACACCTACCGCGAATGTTACTATTATAAATTATTTGCCTTTATCACACTTATAATTGTTACATTTATCATTATTAAGAATTTTACCGGCGTGAACATATTCAGCTGATTTTCATTGTATATTTAATTTCACATTTTAGGGAATTTAACGCAATTTGTTAAGCCTCGCGGCGATAGAAATAACCGACAATAGCACCTACAGTATTTCCTGGGATTTTTCCGCAGTCATGACATAAGATAGTCATACAAACACACTTAATTCTACTCAAGCCACGTTCATAACACGGTGCCATTATTTACTAAATAATTCAAAAACAAGCATTTACATTTCTAACTACAAAGTCATAAAATTGGAATTAGACGTATATATGTACTGATTGATATGGCGTTTTTGGCTGGATTTAGCAAGCCAGCAAACACTAACTAGTGCCTCGTAATGATATGTGGCATTCATCACCTAGATACCAACTTATCAATTACACTGACTCTGCACTTGTCTTGATACAACACAATTTTATTTTCCTTCAGCCTGAACTAACATAATAACAGATTTTATTATGCACATACCACAAAATGGAGCACAAAGCTTCGTTCTCGACCAGTCAACTGATGGAAATCGTGGAAAGCTCCTACCCCTTGCCAGGTGTTTCACGAACATAGCCGCTGGACAATGATACTATCTCTCACATGAAACCAACTGTTCCCCCATAAGAATTGTCATAAGAGCCGTGTTAATAACAATTTAAAGAACTATCTGGGACTTAGCTCTCTCCCTAGCAGTTTTTTAAGGATCACACAAATAGGAAATACGCCTCATTTGGGCTCTGCCATTGGTTTTTGTGGTTTTCCTATAACTGCATAGCCTTTGGTGGTGCTATTTGAGGATCCAACCAGCCTCTGGGTTGATGACCTAACAGACAGGATAAATGTAATAAATAAAATGTTCTAATATCAAAGTTGTCTCTATTCGACCTCAATACATTACACATTTTCTACCTTCAAGCCAACTGGCTTTTGAGATTTCCGAGTCCAACTTCTAACAACTGAAATTTTGTAAGTTCTCTTCTTCGTGTCGACTGTAGCAGATTCACCCTCTCGGACCGATGGATGCTCTGTGCTTATCTCGTGCTCTGAGGGGGTATTTATACGCAATCTAGTGACGCGGTACAACGCGTCCCCCGCTATTGTGCAATCATCGCATCTTCTAACCGCTAGCCCGAATTTTTGGAAACTCACGCCAGAGATTTAGCCTATTTTCCCAACCACAGCGCTGTTGGTTGATTTCTGTACCCTTTTTCACGGGCAAAATTTATTAATTCCTTGGGTTACTTTCCCTCGTACTCAGAGTTGATACATTGCCTAATGTCATTTCCACCATGTCGATAGACAGGCGAACTTCTCTCTGGGCATAACTAAACATATTTCACCCTGTGACGTGAACCATATCAAATAACTACAAAAATTTTAACTAATTACATCCTCGCTAATGATATTGCCGAAATCTCTCCCAATAGGTGTTAATAGGAAAAATTGCATTATTAACTTACCGAGGCCTTCCGAAAGGTTCCGTCCTTGCTCGATGTTTTGGGTCACCTTCTGCTGTGTGTAACAAGCACGGAACATCAAGCTTAGCTATTTACGAAAATGGATGCGAGTTTTCCCCGCTCGCAGCTCACCCTACATAGCCTAGCGGCGGTTCTTTCCGCAATGTTCGGTTCATTCTGCTATGTAAAATTATGGGCTCAGTATATCTTCTCGCATACAATGGACACGCAATTTAAACTGCCACTAGTTCGTAATTTTGGATGGAATGTCAATCATTCTTGACATCCCTAAAAAACATACTCATTTTGAGAATTTTCACGCTAATGGTTTAGGGACCGACGGTGGATTTTCAAATACTAGGCACTTATGAACAGAAGAAGGTGAGGCAGGTCCCAAATTATGTCGGAGACCCCATTCATTTTCCATAGTAACGATTATCCTACCACCCAGGCCAGCTTATTTGTCCACAGAGCCGTTACCAATCATTAATGAACAAGAACGTTACAACATAAATCCACACCAAGAACTACATTACAAAACATATTATAATACGTAGATTCAGGATTTGTAAAAGTGATTTCTTTAATCTTAACACCTGGAAGTACCATCGCAATAGTTTTTGTTGTTTGAGTCATCAGACCATACACTGGTTTGTTGCACCCTTCCATGCCACACTATCATGTGCTAAACTTTTCATTTCTACGTTTGCATCCTACATCTGCTCTAATGTGCTTGTCATATTCACACCTTGGCCAACCTCTACCGTTCTCACCACCTACACTTCCTTCAAAAAACAACCGGGCAAGACCTGGGTGTCTCAAGATGTGTCCTTTCATTTTAACCCTTCTTCTCGTCAAAATCAGCCAAATCGATCTCCTCTCACCAATTCGATTCAGTATATCTTAATTCGTGATTCGATCTATCCATCTCACCTTCAGCATTCTTCTGTAACACATCAATGCAAAAGCTTCAATTCTCTTCCTTTCTGAGCTAGTTATCGACCATGTTTCACTTCCATACAATGCCACGCTCCAGATGGAAGTCTTCAGAAACATCTTTCTAATTCCTATATCAATGTTTAAAGTGAGCAAATTCCTTTTCTAAGCAAAGCTCTTCCTTTCCTGTGCTAGTCTGCATTTTAAGTCCCCCTTACTTCTGCCATCGTTAGTTATTTTACTACCCAAGTAACGGCATTCATCTACTTCCTTTAAGACTTCATTTTCTAATCTAATATTTCATGCATCACCTGAATTCGTTCGACTGCACTCCATTCCTTTTGTTTTTGACTTATTTATTTTCGTCTTGTACTCCTTACCAAAGACTTCGTGCATACCATTCAACAACCTTGCAAGATCTTCTGCAATCTCAGATAAAATAACAATATCATCATCAAATCTCAAGGTTTTGATTTCCTCTCCTTGGATCGTGACTCCTACCGAGCTCGATAGCTGCAGTCGCTTAAGTGTGGCCAGTATCCAGTATTCGGGAGATAGTAGGTTCGAGCCCCACTGTCGGCAGCCCTAAAAATGGTTTTCCATGGTTTCCCATTTTCACACCAGGCAATTGCTGGGGCTGTACCTTAATTAAGGCCACGGCCGCTTCCTTCCCACTCCTAGGCCTTTCCTGTCCCATCGTCGCCATAAGACCTATCTGTGTCGGTGCGACGTAAAGCAAGTAGCAAAAATAGATTGTGACTCCCTTTCCAATTTCTTCTTTGATTTCCGTTAATGGCCGTTCTATTTAAACATTGAAACGGAGAAGGGGAAAACTGCAGCCTTACTTCACTCTTTTCTGGATTGCTGCTTCTTTTCAAAGCCCTCGATTCTTATGGCTGCGGACTGAGTTTTACACAGATTGTAGATAATGCTTAGTTCTCGGTATCTGATCCCAATCATCTTCAGAATCTTAAATAGCTTGGTCCAATCAATATTATCAAATGCCTTCTCTAGATCTACGAACGCCATATTGAACCCTTGAACTTACCATTCCATCGTTGGTCGGCCACGGCTGCTACAGTAGAACAATTTAGAACTCTTAAATCTTGGGTCGTTGCGGGAATAAATTCGGTCACGATCTTAACCAAACGATGGGGTTCAGAAGAGAGCCTAACTACTTGAAATGAGGAGCAAAAATGTGCTTACTAACTTTTATTAAATTGAAAGAGCACGATAACATCATTAATTTAATATGCATTCTTGCAAAAAGGAAAAAAGAATATAAATTATTGGTTTTGAATGTTCCAAACACAGTCACATTACATACCGTCACTTTGTTTCTACAATGTCGAAGAGTTGCTTCGGAGAAGCTAATATGTTAGTGGACAGCGAAACTGAAAAACTGAAAAAGGGAAGACCTGAAAACCGGGCACCTATTATTCCAAACGAGAACTGAGAGTTAATCCACACGATCCGTGGAAAATCTGACTTTCAACAAGTAGAACGCCTGATTTTCTCTCAATTAAGGTTATCTACCAGTCAAATACCCTTCACGGATATGGAACATCCGCCGAATGGGCCCTTAATCGAACCAAACTGACTATCAGTTGCTTTGGATAGGTTGCGAAATATTATGGGAAAGCATGGTGTTCACTACAAGTTAACAGCATCATTCACAATTGAAATAAAATCCCACCATGTATTTGTCATTCATGACACCCTTAAGTGATAAGGTAATCCCGATGCTAAATGTGCATCGCCCCAAACAGCTGTTCGGAAGGAACCAACAACAACAGGGTCCGAGAGGATCTTACGTATAGTCGTTCTAAAGGAACAAAACTGCGAAATGCAGGAAACAATTACTAATCATGCATTTAGAAGAAATGCCAAACACTGAAGATAATTAAAAAGTGGAAAGTCACTTGAAAATTATTATTATCGAACCGATTTTCAGGTTAGAAATGGGTTTGATATGCTTAATAAAATTACCAGTCCACGCTAAAATTTACTACAACTTTAAGGAATTCTTTCCCTTGAAAAACAATGCTACCAGTACAGATCTCTCTATTTACTGTCTGTCCCAACACACTACTTGTAAAGTGATTACTTACTTACTTTAACTATGAATAAAATGAAAGTACTACAAGATTGAAAACAAATAAAATACTGGCTGACGAATCGAAACCGCATTCGCAACTCAAGTCTCACTCTAATACACTGAGTGTCAATGTGCACACTATCAAACGAAAGCGGACGTTAAAACGAGAAAACAATAAAGTCCGTAAATTAAAATTAACATCTCGAAGTCATTAACGCTTAACACGCACGAAGAATCAAGTAAAAACATTTAATCTATATCGAGCCGATATCCAACACTTGGACAACCCTCACTTATCAACAGCTGTCCCGTTATCTCAATGGAGAGCTACGCATTGACCCTCTTCTTAAATCATATCGTATTGTAACTGCTACCTTCCTCCAGGCCGCTTCAACAAACAAAAAAAAAAACAAAAGAAACATCTAAACTGAGACTTGAGTGTGTACAGCTACCATCCCAGACCTATCGTCGGGCTCACTTGAAATCTGTACACCCTAACACTAATCATTATGTACATGATGCCTTCCAAATTCTATCGTCGGGCGTGACCTAGGACGTCTCATCATCAGTGACTCCAAGAATGACATGTGACGTCCTAAATCTATCGTCGGGCGTCAATGTGGGTCGTACTACGCCTCCCTTAATATATCAGGCGAACTGGCAAATTTCAAACAACTCTGACTTTCAGTAATAAATCTGGTCAGACAAAATACGCACGATGGAACCACGTCTCTTACTATCAAATGAATGCAAGTCGAAAAATACAGTAAGTCTCTACCATTACAATACATGAACTCAAAAATAAATATACGTGACGAACGATTCTCCACCTCGAACACAATCCCAGCCTGTGCACTAAAGTGTTAGGGAAGCAAATGAAAGTTCCCAACACACGTTTATAATTTAGTGGATGCCTTCAAAATAATAATCATCACTACCGCATTCGAAATTCTCAAATCGTCTATCATCAATTCCAACTATATTATCAATGACCTCTCCAGTCAACAAATTCAATACAACCCAACCATGGGTCCAAAGTGCTCTATGATCCTCGAGGTCGCTCATTATCTTATTATCCATACGGGCTTTACGTAACACAAATCACTGGATGTTTACTACCAAGACTTTAACATTTTACTAGAGTCGTTTTCACTTGGAATCGTTCTATAAATTTACAATGCTTCACACCATAGTCGTCTCAAATTCGGATTGATTGCGGAAAACAATACAGCCTGCCTCAACACAGCCTGTTCCTAAATACTTCCTCTACAAAAATACAGCTTGTCTCAACACTCTTTCTCCTCGCTTTATTCCAGCGGTATCACTTCTCTCTCATCGCCACGTACATATAAATCCATCGCTCTCAATCCCTTTTCCTTCAAGACCCTTTTTCATACTTCGATCCCCTGGTGAAAACGACAACCATTATTAAACACATCTCTTACTTTACTATTATTACGACTTTCGAACCTCGAGAGTCCAAGAGCACCCAGCGACCTTTCGTATCATTGATATACACGATGTCTCAAAATTTCCTTCCCATTTATGACTGTGACTCTAACAAATTTACATCGAAATCATCTAAATAGGCCTGCGATCCTTGTAAAAATATACTAGTTAAATGCACTTTAACATAGAAAAATTTCCTTATCCCGCGGTAGACATTATTATTATTATTATTATTATTATTATTATTATTATTATTATTATTATTATTATCGACCAACATTTCTGAATTCAACTGACATCTGAGATTAAGATATTCGCCACGACAAATTTACACTTACAACGTTCAAAAATCCACACATTGAATGATATCTCATCTCAACACAAAATTTTAAGCGTCGCATTTTACCGTTCTTGACATGAACTTTACACACTGAAATTTTCACACGCTGACAAAAAATTACAACGTCTTTCGCCTGATAATTACGAATATCAACCCGACAATCATCTGGAAAAGTTGGTTAGGACAGACAGTAACTAACTAACTACAACATAATATAAAATAGACAGACCTGCACAATGGTGACATTCTCAGCATTCTGATTACATCGTCAGCAGCTAACCTCGGGCTTAGCCGCTCATTTTCACAGATAACATTTTCACTTCCAAAATCTCACTTATACAAACACTACCCTTCACACACACGAGATTAAATTTACCATATAAATCAGGAACTTTCTCTGTAACTTGCACCACGAACCTCCCTCGTCCTGCAGTCGACTACAACTTTCTGATGCGTTCCCAGAGTGGTTTCTCTCTCTCCGTTACCTCAATAAAACAGGTGTTCGGCCGATAAGGGAGCAGAACTGCCTTGAATAGCTTCCCCCAAGACTCTGCTTCACTTTCAAATGTACACAAGATGATACAAATAAAACCTGCTGCGTATATTTCAACCAGCCTACACCTTCCTAATTCGTCGGCAAACGTTCGGAACTTTCCCAATCCCTTTTTCTTCTTAACCAAGTATATGGACCTTAGCCACGGACATGTATTTAATTATTGTCGGTCAATCTGGCGCGAATTTCCAATGGCGGCGGGCGCAAGCTCCCGCGGCTTCAAGTTCCAGATCGACACTGCCAAATCTACGGTGGGGGTTTCTTTTATAATTTCAGGAGGGACGCTATCCCCTCCATGAGGCTTGGTTGTGTAATCTGCCAATTTTGCGTCTAATAGACCAATTTTGATGAGACTTGTCCCAGAACTCCGGACAGACTTGCATTTATGTTAGGTGTTAATTTTATAATTTTTCTACACTCACAACACGGGAAATAAATTGTTTCTGCCCGTGCGTTTCGCGCGTTTTCTTCTTCCCCCGACCTTGGCACGTGTAGCTGGCTCGCTGGTCTCACGCTAACATGTACTTAGGCTTAACTGCATTTAAAGTTTTCCCTAGTGTCACTAACTTCACGGAGGGTGTACGAATAATTTTGCTTATTTATTTCTTTCTTTACTATATTGTCAAAATCCCTCGTTGTGCAGAATTCCATGAATTTAAAGAATTGTCGGGCACTCGAGTCCCACCGAGGTGTCCCGGCAATTCACGAGCTCGCCGTGAGTAAGAACCTTCCCACGCGACATCGGGGCTCGTAGGAGCGCAACATGGCTGCCTTCAAACATAAAAGTACTTTCTTAATACCAAATAAATATTTGAGAAAAAAATTTTCTCACCGTAGAATTATGGGTTCATAATCCACCTACAACGACGAAATGTTTACCCAGAAAAGGGAAATATTTAAACAGATATATTCCTTCAAAATTCTGAATTGTACATGGGAATTTTGATACAAATGAACCATGATTCTACGTAAAATTTCCCAGCCGATCTCACTCTTGACGTAGGGCTCTGTTACTTTCATGTATTTCCCTGTTTTCTTCTTCCAACAATAGAATTGCGTTACAGATGTCATCAATAAAGTCTTCTCTTAAGAATGAACATTGTAAACATTCAGCGTCTTCCTCTTCTTTACTCCCGCTGCTTGCCTGTCCTTGGATTGGTGCCTCGACCTGTCTTCCTCTCGACGTGACGATCATATTTACGGGTTGTACTTCTTCTTCTTCTTCTTCGGTGACCATTTCCCCAGCTGGTAAGGCTGCGTCATCCTGTAGTGGAATTCTTTCTTCGGCTCTATGATAAATCTTTAAATTGGCTGCATTGAATATAGCTTCGCTGCTGCCATCCAGACTCTGAATTCTATAGGAATTATTCCTGAAACTTTTGACCACCTCGAAAGGCCCAACATACAAGGGAGCAAACTTAGCGTAGATGTTTTCCTGCGGTTTTGACATCATGGGTCTCCTAACAAGCACCAATTCGCCTTCCTCTAAGGGACGGTGGAATCTCCGGTTCCTCACCCTGCGCAACCGGCGGTCTGCCTGCCGACGTGGATGTTCTGCCGTACTTTGAATGCATAATTCCTGTGACGGGCGGGGATCGATGGGACACTGGATGACACCATGCCAGGATCTCACAGGATACCTATTGAAGTGCACGATAGAGGGAATCCTCCCAATAGATTCGTGTATGGTGTTATTTACACAAGTTACTATCAGGGGTAGCACATCAACCCACTTGAAATGCTCTCGGGCGCAATAAATTCTGCAGAATTTTGCAATTACTTGCATTACCCTTTCGCTAGGATTTCCCTCAGGATGTCTCACGCTGCTCAGGATGTGATGAATTTCCATATTCTGAAGGGCAGTTTTGAACGGTGCAGAGGTGAACTGGGGGCCATGATCTGTTAGAAGGAATTTCGGTGTGCCCATTTCCGGAATGATATTTCGGGAAATACACCTCAAGACTAGCTTGGCGTTAGCTTTTTGCATGGGAAACAGAGTCGTATACTTGGAGAAAACATCGATGGTTACCAGCACGAACTTGTTCCCACGCTTTCCTTTCACGAGCGGCCCATAGATATCCATCGCGAACAGCTCTTTAGGTTGCGAAGGTAAGAGAGGAATAGGCGCCTGCCTGATCAGATAAGGGTTTGCCTTAACCCGTTGACATGTATCGCAGGTGATGATGATGTCTCTGACATTTTCCCTCAGATTTACCCAGGTGAACGTTTCTTGGATGGTTGACACAACCTTATCAATCCCTCCATGACCAATAACCCTGTGTACGTGCCAGATTAATCCCTTCCGCAGCTGCGGTGGTACCAAAATTCGGGATTTCACGTGATCGCTGTCCACGAATTTCACCAACATGTTATTCACGTACAAGTAGTTATTTGACAATTTCTGGATGGCAAAGTACCGTGGATCGTCAGCCGGAAGTGTCCCTCGGAGGAAAGAAATCATTTTTCCGCAGAAAGGATCTCTCAATTGCAAGTCTCCCAGTTGTCTCAACTCTAATAGGAAATCGTGGTCTTCCTGAACTAAGTCCAAATGATTCACGGCGTGTTCTTCCTCATTAGGATTTCGGCTTAACAGGTCTGCCAAGATGTTCGATTTTCCGGAACAGTGCTCAATTTAGAAGTCAAATTGTTGTATGAACAGGGCCCACCTAGCCACTCGTTCACTGGCAACAGCTGTTTTCATTATAAAGGTTAGTGCCTTGTGGTCGGTTTTAATGATTATGTGAAAACCATAAATCATTTTCCTCCAATGTTGCAATGCCTGAACAATAGCCAACATTTCCAATTCGGTCACGCTGTATTTGACTTCGTGTGATCTCAACTTTCGGCTGTAGAAAGACAAATAATTCCTATTGTGAGGCTGGTCCAAACATTCCTGATATAGGAGTGCCCGATTCCTACGGTCGATGCATCAGTCTGTACGATAAAGGGTTTCTCGAAATCCGGATAACCTAGCTTAACGCTGTTTAGCAAGAGCTCCTTGGTCTTTCTGAACGCCTCCTCGTGCTCGGGACTCCATTTCCACCTGTTGTTCTTGTGAAGCAAGCTCTGAAGTGGGGCTACAACCTCCGTGTAATTCATGCAATGGTCCGAAAAATAATTGCACATTCCAAGGAATTGCCTGACGTTCTTAAATTTGAGCGGTCTTGGGAACTTGTCTATGGCTTGGAGCTTCACCGGGTTCGGGCGAACTCCTTCACCATCAATGACATGGCCGAGAAATAGGACTTCCTTTTGACAAAAATGTGATTTCTTCAAGTTGATTTTGAAACCTGATGCCCTCAAATTCTCCAGTAGTTTCCTCAAATCCCTGATATTTTCCTCAAAACTTGATGAAGCTAGCAAGATGTCATCGACGCACCGAGTTGTAGCGGCTTTAACTTCATCAGTTAGACATCGATCTAGGGCGCGTATGAGAGCTGCACCGGCATTTTTCAACCCGAATGGGAGACGATTGAAGACATACGTCTGTTGGTCAAAAATGAAGCCAGTAAATAATTTAGACTTGAGTTCCAAACCGATGTGATGATACGAGGATGTCAAATCTACGTTAATAAAACGTGATTTTCCTCTGAAACGTTTGATAACCTCTTTAATAGGAGGGGCATGGTCATGCTCGGGGACTAGGCGCTCGTTGAGAGCACGTGCGTCCAAACACACGCGCAGAGACCCGTCCGGTTTTTGAACCCCGACCAACGGATTCAAATATGGAGTGGGCTGCTTGGAAATTAGCCCGTTCTCCTCCATTTCCTTAATAATTTTTGCAGCTTGAGCATAATACTTGTCCGGTATAGGGTACGGTCTCCTCTTAAACGGTGTCCAATCCGTAACAGCTAGTGCATATGTGAAATTAGGGATTAGACCCGGTTTGGAATCGAACACAGATATACATTCCATTAAGAGAGCTCTAAGTTTTTCCTTCTCTTCTACAGTACCAGGACATTCCGCGACCTTTAACCCAATTAAGGCCTCGTAATCAGTGTCAACCTCAGCTTCCAAGACATCATGTAACTCCTCCTGATGGATCCCTTCGTCATCTACACTGTCAATTTCACCAGCAACTCCCTCTAATGAATTTACGCAGTCTACACATTGGGCCTCCTCTTCGCCATATTCTAATGTTCTATCTTCTCCCAATTCCTCGTTTAGTGTAACGACTTCTGCTCCCTCTTCTTTCCTGAACTTTATCTGGTTCCTGCTCAAATCAATGACTGCGTTGGTCTCACGGATAAAATCAGCCCCTAAAATTACATTGTAGTGCATTTTGGACATGACTACGAATGCATGAGCGAAAGTGGAATTTCCAATTTGTACATCCAAATAAGTTTGTACCTTACAAACAGCAATTTTGTCAGGAATGACCCCTCGAATTTTTACATTAGACACCGGAATAATTGGCAATTTATTTCGTTGTCTTAAATCGTCAAAAAGAGCTTGGGAGATGATGCTGATACTGGCCCCGGTATCTACCAAACTTTTGACATGAAAATTACAGATGCGGACATTTATTAAAGGCAGTTTCTTTACTTGATTGCTCTCCTGTTTTAAGTGGTCTTCCACCAAGTCATCAGAGGTAATGATCCACGAATCTATCTGTGCGACCACCCACTCATCTGACGTCTCTTCTTCAGAATCTGGGATGAAAGACTCTGAAACATCTCCTACTGGGAATTTGAAGTTTTTTTTTCTATCAAGAGTCGACACTGACTCTTGCTCGAAATTCGGCGCAAACGGGTTCAGACCGGAGTTTCGCTGGTCTTGCCTATGTGCCTTCTGGTATTCCAGATTTTCAGCCCCGAAACAATCGGTGTTGACTTCCTGGCGCTGTATAGCCCCCTTCCATTTTTCCCTTTCGTGGTCCTTCCTTAACCCGTCGGTGTACTGAACACGTTCGCGGTACCTTTCATCATCATCACGGCGGAAGTTCTGGGTGCGATTATTTCCCCAGTCCCTGCGGTTATTATGTCCATTTCTGAAATTCCTCTGGGTTTCTCCGCCCCCATCATATCGTCTCCAGTAAGGGTTCCTCCTCTGTGGATAATTCCAATTACCCCTACGCCTTTTCCAATCCTCATTTCGTGGATGCGAGGGTTCCCAGTTATTACGAAACTCACGCCTCCGCTCAGTCGACTGTGGTTTCCCCTGCTCAGGTGACTCTTGACTTCCCTCTGGAACCTGGCTAACAGTGTTTACATGTTGCTCGTGTGATCGTCCCCCTCTGGGTGCTACTTGATTATGGGTATGATCCAGTTGCCTAAGGATCATTTCTGCTTGCATGGGGTCTCTACCTTTGATGCAATGAGCATCCTTTGTACTTCGGGAGGTAGCTGCTTTTGGATGGCCTGGACCAATTCCTGCTCCGAGGGCGGCGCCTCAAGTTCTCTGAACTTTACCATTTGTGCAATAAAGTACTCACTGAATTTAGTAGGGCCTATTGCAGTATAACGACGTGAGTATAGCTCTAATCTAAGACTCTGCTGAATTTCCGTACTCCAAAATTTATTTAGAAACGTCCTCTGGAATTCATCAAAGGTATCAAAGTGGTATCGGAAGCCTTTGAACCATAAAAGTGGTGCCCCCTCTAAATATCTTTCAGCTACCCTTAATTGACGTTCCTCAGGAATCTTGGCGTCCCGGATGTACTCCCTGAGATCCTTAAGTAATCCCTTCGGCGTGGTATGTGGACCTCCATTAAATTTCTTAGGCTGGTCCTCATGTAACTTAATCATGTTAATAACGTTTGTGACCCCTGAGCCTTGAGATCGACTGGTATCTACATTCGAGCTCTGACCGTTATTATTTACATGACTGATATTTGGCAATTGACCACTGAGGTCAGAGTTAACAGCTGTCGAGGTTTGACTCAAAACTTTGTCCACCTTGGACTGCATATCTACCACGCTGCTAATCCAACTGCTCACTTCGCTCTTAATGAACCCAACTTTCTTGTCCGTTTCTTCCTGGGATGACGTAATTTCCCTCAAGTCCTGTTCTATACTATTTTGCCTGTCGTTGAATTCCCGGGTGTGTTCATTTTTCATTTCAACTAACTCCTCTTGAATTTCTTTAATTAAAATTTCGGAGTCCTCATTAGCCACTTGGAGTTTACTAATTGCTTCCTCATTGATTTGCAACAGTTTCTTCTCCATGGTTTCGGTTTTTGACAATACTTGACTATCCAATTCCACACTAATTTTATCTACCTTGTTGTTCAATGACTTAATGTCCGCTGATAATAACTGACGTTGTTCCTCTATTATGGTTAGCGTTTTCCCCTTTTCCTTACCACTGGAAATCCGCATCTCTACGACCTGTTGTGTAATGTCGTCCTTAAATTCGACCTGACTGTCGATCAGCTGTTTGTGCGCTGCCTGGCTTTCCAGTAAATGCTTGTCAAGTTCCTTCCTCATCTCCTCCTGACTATCGCATAACCTAGTGTACATGTCGTGGCTTTCGTCAAAACGCTTGTCCATATCGGTTTTTAAACTGTCATGGATTTTGGAAAACTGTTTATCAAAATCGTTCTTTAAATTGACCTGCACTTCCGCAAATTGTTTGTCAATTTCATTCCTAATTTCCACTTGGCTATCATCAGAACGCTGGTTGAGTTTACCTATCTCGCCCCTAACTTCCTCTTTAAGTTCGGTGCACATAGTGTGTGTCTCATGAACTACGTTCTTCAATCCAGCCTTCAACTCATCACTAGACTCTTTACACCTAGCCTGGGTATCCTCGATACTACTCTGTAACTCCTCACGAGTGTCTTTCAAACTAGACTGTAACTCCTCACGAGTGTCTTTCAAACTAGATGCCAAACATTCACTTTGAATTTTTATATCCTCCCTCAAATTCTCACTCTGGACTTTCGTGTCCTCCCTCAAACTATTCAAACTATCACTCTGACCTCTCACATCCTCCCTCAAATTTTCATTCTGGACTTTCATGTCCTCCATCAACTTACTATTCATTTCTTCCATCCTCTGCATTAGCAGATCCATCATCGCCTGACACTCCATCTCACAATATCACAAAGAATACAATAATGAGTACGCTGGCTGTTGATGCAACCAGAATACTCCAAACTACTAAGGAAAGAATTCACTATCTACTGCGTTTTCACATACAAACGCTATTATAATTTAATACCGAAACTGACAACATTCCAACAGTTGTCTTATAAAATTTTGTTTATGTGGCTGGTATCACAAACTTGTTTAATAAAAAAAATCTGAGGTTAACAAGTTACTCTGGATAAATATCCCAAATAGTTTCGCTTCCGTAAATTAATTAAACAAAGAACATGTTAACGCATAAACTTTGAATGTAATTCAACGTTACCACTTCCAAAATTTATATTGGCAACATGACATAAGCTTCAATAAAGCTTTAAATACTGGTTTCCTAAAATGCATTGTGACTGTTATTATTATTATTATCTACCAAGTAGTTACGCTCCTCGTTAAACGTGATAATATCTAGCACTCTCATTGGGCATAATTCGTTTAACTGTGGCTCAGCCATAGTTCTCACCCGCTTGTATTATTTATAATGTGGCTTAGGCCTCAACATTATTTTATATTTGCCTAACATTTATTTTCAATATATAATTTCATTATCGTTATCGTGGCATCGTATCGTTATCGTGACTTTGGGCTCCTCATCGTTATCGTGACATAAGCCCTAACGTTGATGGCACCACTTCTTACTGAACCCTTGAACTTACCATTCCATCGTTGGTCGGCCACGGCTGCTACAGTAGAACAATTTAGAACTCTTAAATCTTGGGTCGTTGCGGGAATAAATTCGGTCACGATCTTAACCAAACGATGGGGTTCAGAAGAGAGCCTAACTACTTGAAATGAGGAGCAAAAATGTGCTTACTAACTTTTATTAAATTGAAAGAGCACGATAACATCATTAATTTAATATGCATTCTTGCAAAAAGGAAAAAAAAATATAAATTATTGGTTTTGAATGTTCCAAACACAGTCACATTACATACCGTCACTTTGTTTCTACAATGTCGAAGAGTTGCTTCGGAGAAGCTTATATGTTAGTGGACAGCGAAACTGAAAAACTGAAAAAGGGAAGACCTAAAAACCGGGCACCTATTATTCCAAACGAGAACTGAGAGTTAATCCACACGATCCGTGGAAAATCTGACTTTCAACAAGTAGAATGCCTGATTTTCTCTCAATTAAGGTTATCCACCAGTCAAATACCTTTCACGGATATGGAACATCCGCCGAATGGACCCTTAATCGAACCAAACTGACTATCAGTTGCTTTGGGTAGGTTGCGAAATATTATGGGAAAGCATGGTGTTCACTACAAGTTAACAGCATCATTCACAATTGAAATAAAATCCCACCATGTATTTGTCATTCATGACACCCTTAAGTGATAAGGTAATCCCGATGCTAAATGTGCATCGCCCCAAACAGCTGTTCGGAAGGAACCAACAACAACAGGGTCCGAGAGGATCTTACGTATAGTCGTTCTAAAGGAACAAAACTGCGAAATGCAGGAAACAATTACTAATCATGCATTTAGAAGAAATGCCAAACACTGAAGATAATTAAAAAGTGGAAAGTCACTTGAAAATTATTATTATTATCGAACCGATTTTCAGGTTAGAAATGGGTTTGATATGCTTAATAAAATTACCAGTCCACGCTAAAATTTACTACAACTTTAAGGAATTCTTTCCCTTGAAAAACAATGCTACCTGTACAGATCTCTCTATTTACTGTCTGTCCCAACACACTACTTGTAAAGTGATTACTTACTTACTTTAACTATGAATAAAATGAAAGTACTACAACATTGAAAACAAATAATATACTGGCTGACGAATCGAAACCGCATTCGCAACTCAAGTCTCACTCTAATACACTGAGTGTCAATGTGCACACTATCAAACGAAAGCGGACGTTAAAACGAGAAAACAATAAAGTCCGTAAATTAAAATTAACATCTCGAAGTCATTAACGCTTAACACGCACGAAGAATCAAGTAAAAACATTTAATCTATATCGAGCCGATATCCAACACTTGGACAACCCTCACTTATCAACAGCTGTCCCGTTATCTCAATGGAGAGCTACGCATTGACCCTCTTCTTAAATCATATCGTATTGTAACTGCTACCTTCCTCCAGGCCGCTTCAACAAACAAAAAAACAAAAGAAACATCTAAACTGAGACTTGAGTGTGTACAGCTACCATCCCAGACCTATCGTCGGGCTCACTTGAAATCTGTACACCCTAACACTAATCATTATGTACATGATGCCTTCCAAATTCTATCGTCGGGCGTGACCTAGGACGTCTCATCATCAGTGACTCCAAGAATGACATGTGACGTCCTAAATCTATCGTCGGGCGTCAAAGTGGGTCGTACTACGCCTCCCTTAATATATCAGGCGAACTGGCAAATTTCAAACAACTCTGACTTTCAGTAATAAATCTGGTCAGACAAAATACGCACGACGGAACCACGTCTCTTACTATCAAATGAATGCAAGTCGAAAAATACAGTAAGTCTCTACCATTACAATACATGAACTCAAAAATAAATATACGTGACGAACGATTCTCCACCTCGAACACAATTCCAGCCTGTGCACTAAAGTGTTAGGGAAGCAAATGAAAGTTCCCAACACACGTTTATAATTTAGTGGATGCCTTCAAAATAATAATCATCACTACCGCATTCGAAATTCTCAAATCGTCTATCATCAATTCCAACTATATTATCAATGACCTCTCCAGTCAACAAATTCAATACAACCCAACCATGGGTCCAAAGTGCTCTATGATCCTCGAGGTCGCTCATTATCTTATTATCCATACGGGCTTTACGTAACACAAATCACTGGATGTTTACTACCAAGACTTTAACATTTTACTAGAGTCGTTTTCACTTGGAATCATTCTATAAATTTACAATGCTTCACACCATAGTCGTCTCAAATTCGGATTGATTGCGGAAAACAATACAGCCTGCCTCAACACAGCCTGTTCCTAAATACTTCCTCTACAAAAATACAGCTTGTCTCAACACTCTTTCTCCTCGCTTTATTCCAGCGGTATCACTTCTCTCTCATCTCCACGTACATATAAATCCATCGCTCTCAATCCCTTTTCCTTCAAGACCCTTTTTCATACTTCGATCCCCTGGTGAAAACGACAACCATTATTAAACACATCTCTTACTTTACTATTATTACGACTTTCGAACCTCGAGAGTCCAAGAGCACCCAGCGACCTTTCGTATCATTGATATACACGATGTCTCAAAATTTCCTTCCCATTTATGACTGTGACTCTAACAAATTTACATCGAAATCATCTAAATAGGCCTGCGATCCTTGTAAAAATATACTATTTAAATGCACTTTAACATAGAAAAATTTCCTTATCCCGCGGTAGACATTATTATTATTATTATTATTATTATTATTATTATTATTATTATTATTATTATTATTATTATTATTATTATTATTATCGACCAACATTTCTGAATTCAACTGACATCTGAGATTAAGATATTCGCCACGACAAATTTACACTTACAACGTTCAAAAATCCACACATTGAATGATATCTCATCTCAACACAAAATTTTAAGCGTCGCATTTTACCGTTCTTGACATGAACTTTACACACTGAAATTTTCACACGCTGACAAAAAAATTACAACGCCTTTCGCCTGATAATTACGAATATCAACCCGACAATCATCTGGAAAAGTTGGTTAGGACAGACAGTAACTAACTAACTACAACATAATATAAAATAGACAGACCTGCACAATGGTGACATTCTCAGCATTCTGATTACATCGTCAGCAGCTAACCTCGGGCTTAGCCGCTCATTTTCACAGATAACATTTTCACTTCCAAAATCTCACTTATACAAACACTACCCTTCACACACACGAGATTAAATTTACCATATAAATCAGGAACTTTCTCTGTAACTTGCACCACGAACCTCCCTCGTCCTGCAGTCGACTACAACTTTCTGATGCGTTCCCAGAGTGGTTTCTCTCTCTCCGTTACCTCAATAAAACAGGTGTTCGGCCGATAAGGGAGCAGAACTGCCTTGAATAGCTTCCCCCAAGACTCTGCTTCACTTTCAAATGTACACAAGATGATACAAATAAAACCTGCTGCGTATATTTCAACCAGCCTACACCTTCCTAATTCGTCGGCAAACGTTCGGAACTTTCCCAATCCCTTTTTCTTCTTAACCAAGTATATGGACCTTAGCCACGGACATGTATTTAATTATTGTCGGTCAATCTGGCGCGAATTTCCAATGGCGGCGGGCGCAAACTCCCGCGGCTTCAAGTTCCAGATCGACACTGCCAAATCTACGGTGGGGGGGTTCTTTTATAATTTCAGGAGGGACGCTATCCCCTCCATGAGGCTTGGTTGTGTAATCTGCCAATTTTGCGTCTAATAGACCAATTTTGATGAGACTTGTCCCAGAACTCCGGACAGACTTGCATTTATGTTAGGTGTTAATTTTATAATTATTCTACACTCACAACACGGGAAATAAATTGTTTCAGCCCGTGCGTTTCGCGCGTTTTCTTCTTCCCCCGACCTTGGCACGTGTAGCTGGCTCGCTGGTCTCACGCTAACATGTACTTAGGCTTAACTGCATTTAAAGTTTTCCCTAGTGTCACTAACTTCACGGAGGGTGTACGAATAATTTTGCTTATTTATTTCTTTCTTTACTATATTGTCAAAATCCCTCGTTGTGCAGAATTCCATGAATTTAAAGAATTGTCGGGCACTCGAGTCCCACCGAGGTGTCCCGGCAATTCACGAGCTCGCCGTGAGTAAGAACCTTCCCACGCGACATCGGGGCTCGTAGGAGCGCAACATGGCTGCCTTCAAACATAAAAGTACTTTCTTAATACCAAATAAATATTTGAGAAAAAAATTTTCTCACCGTAGAATTATGGGTTCAATATATGTGGGCCTGTCCTTCCTAATTGGATCCTCTAAGACCAGACGTAAAGTCTGGATTGCTTCACGCGCTCCTACATTTCTTCTCAAGCCAAAATGATCTTCATCAAACACAGCTTAAATTTTTATTTCCATTCTTCTGTAAATAATACGTGTCAAGAAGGTGGCAGGCATGAGATACTAAACTAATGGTGCGGTAGACATGATACTGCATAGGCTTCTGGGGTTATGCCGTGCCATGAAAATAAGGTGAAATTCTTAACGTTCACGTGGCTTCTCGTGGTCAGTTGAGATTTCTTCTGAGGACGCAGAGCACAGTTCTCTGCGAAACGTTAAGAATTTTACCTTATTTCCTTGACACGCATGACCCCAAAAGCCTATGCAGTACCATGTCTATAAGTACGGGCCGGGAAATCATTAATGGCGACATTAACAGTGCGGTAGTTTGCACACTTGTCAGCATCGGCTTCCTTGGGAGTAGGCATAACGATATTCTCCTGAAAATCGGATGGCATTTCTGCTGTCTCATACACCTTACACACTAAATGAAATAATATTGCCATGCCGGCTTCTCCTAAGGTGGTCAATAATTCAGAAGGAATATCATCAATTCCTGCCTTGTTCTTATTCAGGTCTTTCACAGCTCTGTCAAACTCTGACCTAAAATTTGGGTCTCCCATTTCATCAGCATCAACAGCCTCTTATAGTTCCACATTCAAATCCTCTACTTCTTTACTTTGATACAACCGTTGGATATGATCCTGCGTACTTTCCGCTTTGTCTTGTTTCCTTAGAAGTGGTTTTCCATCTGACCTCTTAATATTCATACACCTAAATTTTCTTTCGTATGACCATTCAAACTACGGCATCCTTGCACTTCTCCTTCAGCCATTCTTCCTTAGCTACCTTGCACTTTCTATCCACTTCATTATTTAATCATGTTGTAGTCTTTTCTGTCCTCTTCATTTCTAACATTATTGTATTTTTATCGTTTATCAATCAGGTCTAATATCTCGTGAGATATCCACTGATTCCTAGTTGATATTTACTTCGTTAATAGCATTTCTTCAGCAGCCCTATCGACTTCATTGTTCATGACTATCCACTATTACTCTATTGTGTTTCCTTCAGCCTTTTCATTTAATCTTTGTGCAACATGTTCCTTACAAAAACCCCTTACACTCTTTCCTTTCTACTTGTCCAGATCCCATATCCTTACATCCCTCCTTTTTTCAATTTCTTAAACTTCAAATGTCATTTCATGACAAACAGGTTGTGGTCAGAGTCCACGTTTGCTCCTGGGAAGGTTTTGCAATCCAGCACCTGGTTTCTGAATCTTTTCCTAATCATAATAAAGTCAATTTGATACCTTTCAGTGTCTCCAGATTTCGTCTAAGTATACAGCTGTCGTGGTGTTTGAACCAAGTGTTGGCAAGGACCAAATTATGATCTGTGCAGAATTAAACTAGCTGACTTCCTCTTTCGTTCTTTTGTTCCAATCCGAATTCTCCCACTGTATAATTTTCTCTTCCTTAGCCTACCACTGCATTCCAGTCTCCCATGACAATTAGATTCTCGTCACATTTTACATATTGTATTAAATCTTCTAACTCTTCATATATTATTTCGATTTCCTCATCACCCGCTGAACTAGTAGGCATAGGGTACTGCACTATTGTGGTGGGCATTGGTTTGGTGTTTATCTTGAAAGCAATAATTCTTTTACTATGCTGGTCGCAGTAGCTTAATCCAAAGGATATCTTTGATTTGCAAAGAATCTTCCACCCAATGAGAATGGTAGAATAAATTCCTCATCCTGAAAAAGTGATTATTTAGAGCCTTATTTTACGCGTTAAATATTAACATAAAATACCTGTGGTGCAGCTGGATTGTTGAAGTACTTTAGCAAAATTTTAAGAATCAATCTCGGCTAAGATTCATTACATTATAGCATGTATAAATATGACAAATCTGTGTCGTTGGAATTCGATGGTTTATGAAGTACTCCGAGGCAAAAGCTCTGACACCCGTATCCCTTAAAACATTCAGCAATTTAAAATTTCTCAAACGAATATGAGTCATTTATGTCATGGGATACAGTATATTATTTTTTCTTCTTGCTATTTGTTTTATGTCGCACCGGCACAGATATATTTTACGGCGACGATGGGATAGTAAAGTGCTAGGAGTAGGAAGGAAGTGGGCTTGTCCTTAATTAAGGTACAGCACAAGCATCTTTCTGGTGTCAGAGTGGGAAACCACGGAAATCCATCTTAAGGGTTGCCGATATTTGGGTTTGAGCACACTATCCCTCGGATGCAATTATTGTTATTTGGCCCATTATAAGTATTTTATTCTTTTCATTATTATAAATTTGTTATCGCTGGTATTCACCAACGATGTATAGGACTATCTAGTATACAATGTCAGTTTTAGATTATATGCTTTAGGATGACGAGTTGCTATAGCTTCTCACTCCATTAGCGGTATCACTTCACTTCAAGTAACTTAACAAAGGTTAACTTAATTCGAAATGAAATTGGCAACGTTAACAATTATAGATTAATTGCAGAGTAAAATACGTAACGAACATGTTAAATTGACAGCACTTTTTAAACAACATGCGAAATCGGAGGTATTTTTGAAAATCCTCTTATTATAAATTCGCCATTCCAATAATCCGCAAGTATATTACTATGTTATGTATGCAAATTTACCTTTGTGTAATAGAAACCAATAAATATGTGATTTCAAATAAATTACTGTACTTTGATTTCAAGCGAGTAAAGATATTTTGTTCCACGAAATTGGAGCTCAAAAGGAATGCAAAAAGCATAGCTCAGGGGTGGGGAGAGACTAGTTGTTCATTGTTCGAGGTAGGGGAAATAGTGGACTAGGAAGAGTGACTCATACCTTAGTATTGCTGGCTGCTTCCTACAGTGCATACTTGCCGGTGTTAGGGGCTTCAATATCAACTTTGAAGAAGTTAATTGTAAGTAAAATCTTGTTTGTTACCACTTACTTTAGGAAATATAAGGCTGAGAATGGATTTCAAAGGATGTAATGACATTTTTTCTTATAACGATACATCTTTCATTCGGAACAGGTGCACTAAAGAGAATAGCTCCTTGACGTCACACTCTTCTCACAGAAATATTGACGTGGCTTGTAGTGAAAATTACTCAATTTTCGAGAGAAGCGCTTGATATATAAAGTTATAAGTATGATTTTTCTAAGGAATCTGCCAGTGTTTTAACTGTTCAATGTCAGTATTATCTGGCTCCTTTAGGTCTTTGTGTGAAACCAATACAATGTGATGATGATCCTTTTCTAGAAGTTATGAGCCCAGTTATTGTAGGATATCAACAAATGCTAATAACTATCGCTCTCGAGTAAATTCTTCTTGATCTTCTTATGGCGTCGTCTCCTCACTGTCGGCTTGTAACATCGAAGAGTAGTCCTTCCTATTTTGAATCTCCCGTTCAAAGTTGCGTAACATGGATGTCGAATTACTGTCCGCGATTTGGATTCAAGAATAATTTTCTGCGGCCGTGTGACATTTCTGTTCTGACTTGTCTTTTACGATCAGGTGAATTTCCGTTTCATGGTCACTTGAGCTAAATATCACCTTTCCTAAGTTTTTTGGTGGTTTAAGCACATAAGATTCCTGCACGAAGAAGTACCTCTTCGTTTGTGACGTGTTCTGCCTGTTTGACATTGAACGTTCACATATGCATCAAACCTTCAAGGGATTCTAGTTAGTTCACTAAGGAAATATTTTATATCCACCTTCGATACCGTAAAGCGACACCGGCAGCACCTAACACTTCTCGACACTCCGAGTTTCGAATCAGTAGTCAGAGATGTATTAGTTTCGGGCACAAACCCGTTTCCAGTTTTGATCCCTACTTCTGAATTCCATTGTTTTATCAGCAACCATCCTACGTGTTCGAAATGTGGCACCATTTCATTTGTGTTTCTGTCTACAGTGATATCTCCATTGGTGATTTCCTGCCTGATGATGCCATGAATTCCTCATCCTGACCTAACTGCTTATTTACGTCTTCTATATTGTCATCATTTGTCACGGTGTAATCGACAAGTGTACTATCAGTCAGGTGTGAAATATCAACTTTTGTGTGATATCGGTTATGGGTCCTTTGAATTTATTTTATCTGTATGTTGTGTACCAATTAACTCTGAGTTACTTAAACATTGCAGTTAATTTTCACCAAACCAGTGAAACCGAGTGAGCTGTCTCACCATTACGGGCAACACAGTGCTTAACTTGCATTTTCATAACATTCTTTCAAACTCCAACAGCGACAGCCCTGTAGGTGTTCCTTTCACAACAGTCAAACCCTGGGGCTGTACCATTATTAAGACCACGCTAACTTTCTTCCAGACCGACCGTGTTGTGTAAGGGTACGTGCCTGCCTCTTACTCGGAGGCCCTGGGTGCCATTCACGGCCAGGTCAGCGATTTTTACCTCACTCTGAGGGCTGGTTCGATGTCCACTCAGCCGACGTGGTTAGAATTGGGAAGCTGTCTGACGCTGGTCTAGAAAGCCAAGAATAACGGCCGAGAGGATTCGTCGTGCTCTCTGCATGAAACCTCGTGCTGAGCAGCGGTCGCTTAGTAAGCGAATGCCCTTCAGTGCTCTAGTGCCATGCGTTTAGTTTTTTGGTTAGTTCACTTCCTTCCCAGTGCAAGCCCTTACCTATACTATCGACTGCATAATCTGTGTCTGTGTGAATGTGACATAAAACAAATTGCAAAATACAATTCGAATGTGACATATTGAAGGAGGTTCACTCAGTACCATGAAGTTAATTGAGGTGCTTTCATAGTTGTAGATAAATAATTCCTGTTATGAAACCAAGAAATAAACCTGAGGGTGTCCTAACGCAGAGCATATTACCTCCTTGTTCTTTGGCACGTCTTTTGTTGCAATAGTTGTCTTAACGCTTCATGGACTTTGTGAGGCATGGGTTTGGTTTTTTTTAATACTAGGATTGAGAGAGAAAGCAGATAATACTTTAATTTCAAAAATGTCTTGTCATGTGTGGTTCTTTGCGAAAAGATGTACTTGCATCATATTAGATATTCCTATACTTTAGGCCATGCATTATGTCGGTGATACGTAGGAAATAACGTGCCATTATTGTGTTAATTTCGATTATCCATCCACAGAATTGTTCAATGCGCTTTACCCCACTCCAACTAACCTCATCCAACCTCTCATCGCCATATAAGTAATGAAATCACCGTGTACTGTAATCTGAATGAGTATTGCATAACTTAGAATTCGCTCTCCCAAATATTCTCTGGAAATTCCTTTGTTATGTCATTCTGAATATGTGTCACCTTATAGTATCACTTATCCATCTCTAATATAGGAAAATTGCTCCCTTTTGTTACGATGATGATACAATATCCTCATCTCAACTTAAAACATACTTTGGTTACACCTTATTTCAAAGGTTCCTATTCCCTTTCGTAGCCGTGCTGAGTGGCTCAGACGATAGAACGGCAGTTTTGTGAGCCTACATAGGTGTTCTTTCCTGGACGCAATCTAGTATTCTTGGAGGCGCTCAAATACCCCTGCCACTCCCCACATTTACCTATATATGAAAGAATCCTGCGTGACAATATTCGCGTACCTTGGCGACTCTGAGGACCATAGAACTTGTTAGTAAGTTGTAGAAATAAAAGATAATTTTAACTGTTGGTTATGCACCAGATATTTTCTCCGTTTCACACCCATGCAATATCACACGCAATAAATATTCTTCAATGAGATCTCTCTCACAATCATATATATGTTTCTGTTCTTTCTTGCATTGGTTATTCTAAATTTTACACCTTCTATGTGCCCTCCGTCCTTGGTTATTTGAATATATTTCCCATGAGAACTAATGAGACTCCTTGACTGAATAGTCAGCTTAATGGCCTTTGGTTAATAGGTCAAAATTGATGAGGTGTAAACTGACTGAAAATTCCTGGTTGGATTATTACCTTTCTAATATACGAGTACAAAATTTTCCGACACCTGTAACTGCTTTGAACCAAGAACACGTTCCGTTATCTATTCCCACTGAGGTCTAATTTTAGATAGGTCTCCAAACTCACGAGGCTCATAACTCACGGACTAAAATTAGTAGCTAATAGTATCAAAACGTACGACTAAAAACTACTAGCTAACTTAACATTTAGTCCCAAAATTCACGACTCCGTATACCAGTGCCTGCGATGACCGCAGGTTCGATGAGATGCGTGGTCTCTCAAACACCAGGCCCCTCCGGAGGTCACATACCGTTATTATAAATTTACGGTATGTCAAAGGGAATATGTACGTTATATTAGTTTGAAGACCGTAGGAAAATATTTTGATAAAATAATAATAATAATAATAATAATAATAATAATAATAATAATAATAATAATAATAATAATAATAATAATAATAATAATAATAATAATACACCTCTGTCTCTTTCATTTACGAACCGTTATTTTCTCCTGTGGGTTGGGGTGTCAGAATAACATCCACAGTATCCCCGGCCTGTCCGTAAGAGTTGATTAAACGGGGAACCAGGTGCTCTTAAATCATTTAAGAAAGGGCTAGATAAATAACTGATAAGCAATCTGTCGCCATCACGATTGCTCTAAATGCATATCAGTGTTGATTGATTGATTGATTGATTGATTGATTGATTGATTGATTGATTAATTGATTGATTGATTGATTGATTGATTGATTGATTGATTGATTGATTGATTGATTGATTGATTGATTGATTGATTGATTGATTGATTGATTGATTGATTGATTGATTGATTGATTGATTGATTGATTGATTGATTGATTGATTGATTGATTGATTGATTGATTGATTGATTGATTGATTGATTGATTGATTGATTGATTGATTGAGAGCTTTGGTTGGCGACCGTGGTGCCCTTATCTGAGTCCAAGCATTGCTTCTACTCACTTCATTGCTTTCATCTACCCTCACCGACTTTCCCCAGGCAACTCTTGTTCTTTGTTCTTGTTCTTTTGTCACCCCGACGGTATTAGGTTTCCAAGGCCCAGAAAGTCGTTCATTTTCACGTCCTGCGTAGCCCTTGTCTTTCTTTGTCCGATACCTTCATTTTCGAGGTCCGGCACACATTCCATTTTTCCCACTGATCAGTATTAATAGAGGATGGCTGTCCAGTGGTATTCCCTCTTAAAACGGTAATCACCACCACTACACGTTTCCTTCAATGTTTTCAACCCTTATTGATTCGTATCGACTATTTCCACATTGTATTGGCTAGGGAAAGAACCACTATCACAAATCATCATCATTATTATCATCATCAGGTTCGGCAGCAGCAGCAACAACAGCAGCACTCTGCAGTCTTTTTGAAATCATTTAGCGACAGAATTTCAAAGATAGCGACTAGTGACTTTGTGACGGCATCTGAGAGTGAATGGCTCATTCATACGTGCGGAGCATGGATTCATATTATTTTCGGAAAGCTTTTCAGAGACCATCGGTCGTACCCGCTCACTTCTTGTAAGGGAATGGAGATAAGTAATTTTAATTTCCCTGTGTTGAGATTGATGAGTTGATGAAAACATTGGGATTACTTTTCATTCAATTATTTCGAAAACATTCACTATTCAATTGCCCCACTCATCCTAATGTAATTTTAAACAAATTGCCGAAAAACTGAACGAATTCAAAAATGAAATAATCGAATAAGGGATTAATGCGTATTTGATTATCACATCAAATGAATCTCTAAATGTTGAAAACAAATCAGTGAAATAACAGGCGTAATGTTAACATTGACGCTTTCACTGCTCGTACACGTAGACATGATAAAGGCTTTTGGGCATATGCCTTGTCAAGAAAACAAGGTGAAACTCTTTACGCTTCGCAAAGAACTTTGCTCCGCGTCTTCAGAAGAAAATCTCGACTGTCCACGAGGAAGTTTTCTGAAATAATGAGGGTTTAAATTTAAGAATATTTAATCATTGGAGAATTGTACTGGTACGCTCGTTCGTCCCCAGGTGGTTCGCTGTATGATGGCACAGCGCTCCAAGCGGGAGCTGACGACAACACTAAGCTCCAAATGAGACGTTACACGCGTACGAATGTATGACATTAAACACGTAACACTCAGTTTGGAATGAACCAACTGCTGGTGACGAACGTACGAATTTGGAAAACACCGAAAATTAAAATAGAATTACAGGCTCCTGGAGTATATCACTTGAATGTTGCTGCGGAGCTTCTTATGTTTGTGAAACAAAACGTCTGATCTCCACCCGCCTAAAAGAACATATCCGTCACACCAAGAACCAAAACACAGATATTTCAGCGGTTGCCAAGCATTCCTACGAAACAAGGCACGGAATATCATTTCATAAGACCAAGATCCTAGCAGCTATCCCTTGGAATCTGGAAAGGAAAATCCGCGAGGCTATCGAAATCAAGAAACATCCGAAAAATATAAATTTAGAAGAAGGATATAAAGTCAGTAATTCTTGGATGCCTATCATTCATAGTTTAAGAGATACAGACCACAACATAAACACGCGGGCCGAAACCCCATTACATAACAGAGCGGGCAAGCCCCCGCTACCTGGCTGTGACACATACCTTCCAGAATGCTCACGAGACAGCCAGGGCTTACGGCAGCCAGAAAGGCTAGTATATAAAAGGCCAAGGTCAGGGCCATTCTAGTAGTGTAAATTTCTGCCTGGAAGACTAATTACCTTGGATCGAGTAAGGGTATTTCAGTCGCCTTGACAAAGTATACTGCAATGTATTCGAAACGTCGGCAAACTGTACGTGATTTACAGATAACTACAACACGGTTCAACCCGGAAATTAAACTAAATAATAAGACGTATCAGTTGATGCGACACAAAGCAAAGTGAAAGAATGTACCCTAATCCTATAACCCATCAGTACGGCTGATGCCATGGCATTGTATTCTATCATATGCCTTTTCCAGATCTACGAAACATAACGCATCGAAGACAAACATAAATTGGTTAACAAAATATCTCAGTATTTTTGGGAATTCTTCATGTTTTCGTCCTTATAGTTGGTGCATTTTCTTCTTGCGGCCAATCAGTAGATGTTTTACCCATATTCCCTGGGAAAAGTACAACCCTATGAAATAATTTCATCCCTGCCTTCTTTATATATTTCATCATTACAGGTCTAAACTATATACATAAAATCACATGTCTTGACTGACTGACTGACTGACTGACTGACTGACTGACTGACTGACAGTCTCATCATTGCTGAGTTAAAACTACTGGACATAAAGGAATGAATTTTTTAAGTACAAACATATATTAGAGTGTAGGTGCACAGTAAGGGAGGATTTTTGGATATTCCGTCGCTAAGGGAGGGAAAAAGGGGGTGTATTGTTTAAATAAGTATGTCTATATCTCATAAACTTAAAAGTTTACAGACTAATAAATGGTATTTGGAATGTCCTTTAAAAATATAAAGACAAGTATGTTTTGTTTTCGGAAAAACCCATTAAAAGAGGAGAATAAATTTGGAAAATGGGTGGAATACATTTTATGACGAAGATGTTAATGACACAGAAATTGGTATTTGGAACCTCCTTTTGAAGTAAAGAAACATGTATTTTTTTTCGAAAATCCAGTTAATAGGGTGTGAACGGGAATGACAAATGGGGTGAACTTTTAAAAATACAATATTTACAGTATATCTCAGAAATATAAATTACAGACGTGAAAATTGGTATTTGGAATCTCCTGTAAGAGTAAAGAAAGATAGATGATTTGTTTTCGGAAAATCCTCTTAAAGGGAACTGGAAAAGGAGGTAAATTTTAAAATGAACATATCTGCGGTCTGTCTTAAAAACTTGACATGATACACACGTGAAAATGTGTACTTCCGATATATTTTAAAATAAACACGTATTTTTTGTTTTTAGAAAAAACAATTAAAGGGGGGAATCTAAAACGACTGAAAACGGGGTTAAACTCTTTTGAATAGGACACTAACGTCTCAAAAACTTAAGATGTTACAGGCATGAAAATTGGTATTCGGAATGTCCTTTAAAAATAAGGAAATACGTATTTTTGTTTATGGAAGCTCCACTTAAGGGAGCGGGGGTGAAGGAATCGAAAAAATTAGTTGATTTCTTTGTATGAAGATACTTATAGCTCAAAATCTAAAGAAATTTCTGACGTGAAAGTTGATATTTGGAATCTCCTTTCAAATTAAAAAGAAATACCTATTCTTCTTTTGTCGGATATTCGACTTGAGCGGGGGGTCAAAGAATTGAAAAATTAGTTGAATTATTTATATGAGAATACTTACATCAACAAAAAAGTAAAGATGTTACAGGCATGAAAATTGGTATTTCGGATCACCTGTAAAGGAAACTGCTTTTTGGAGGAAAATCAACGGCCTGGGAAGGGGGGAGAGAGGAGTTGAATTCTGAACATGAATATTCTTGTTTTTGTGAAATTCACTCAAGGAGGAGGGTGAAAAAATGTGAAAAATGTGAATTCTGTTTTACAGACAATTACAGACGTGAGCGTGGGAATTGTTATTTGGAATCGCCTTTAGAAATAAGGAAACACGATTTTTTTGCGGAGGTGGGTGAAACATTGAGTGAAATTCTTATTACGAGGATTCATATATCTCGAAACTGAAGATGTAACAGACATGAAAATTCGGATGTGGAATCTTCTTTCAAAGTACATAAATACGTGTTTTCTTGTTTTTGTAAATTCCACGTAAGGGATGTGTTAGATATGAAAATAGGTATTTGGAATCCCCTTTAAAAATAAACGAAACACCTTCCTTTGTTTTCGAAAAATTCACTGAATGGCGGAGGGGGATTGAAAGAATAGAAAATTTAGTTGAATTATTTTTATATCTCACAAACTAAACATGTTACAGGCGTGAAAATATGTATTTGGAGTCTCCTTTGAAAATAAAGTAATACGTATTGTTTGTTTTACGCAAAATCCACTTAAGGGCGTGGGTGAGAAGGAATCGAAAAATTAGTTGAATTATTTGTATGAGGGCACTTATATCTCAACAACTGAAGGTGTTACTGACGTGGAAATATGTATTTGGAATCTCTTTTAAAATAAAGAAGCACGTTTTTTCTTTTTTTCTTTTGACTTGAAAGAAGACTGTTTTCCACATGTACAGTTCTATGTTGCGTGGTCATATTAGCCCCAAAAGGGAATACCACAAACGTGGTTTACAATATGTTTCTGGTGAAAATGTAACTCACTCTTTCGGTTAGTTTTTATACTTTAGGAATTTTCATATAATGTCTTAGTACAGTACCGAGGAACGAATACGTTTATCAAATTCACGCGAGAGAATCAGCGGCTAACTACTAGTTAGGCCTACATATATTCCTGCTGCTTTATGACTTTTCTTTCAGGTTTTTCACTTTTATATTTCTCATCCCCGTTGAATTCATCGTCTTCGACTTCAAGAGAATGATTCCTTTTTAAGTTAAGAATGTGTATAAAATATTATTTCCGTCTGTCCATCTGTCTCAAATTCTGCTAACAATGATGTATCACTAGAGTGGTTAAGTGTAAGAGAGAGCCAAGAGCCCTAACCACTCTACCTATAAAGGCATAATAAATAAGAAAAATAAATAAATATGTTCCCTAGGACCGGTAACCAAGTTTGTCTAATTCCTATAATTACACTTTCATATCCATTTCTCCCGTTTCTAGGATTCTTTGTTACTTGTCAGAATTATTTCCCTGCCACATGAGTAAGTTTTTTAGGTTGTTACAAAAATCTCCCCCTGTGATTTCTCCTCGGATTCTGCAGCGATTTGTTTTCTTCTCTTTCTTTCAACCACATAGGCTACATTTCGATTTTTCAAGCAGCTCGTGTTTGGAATTATTTTTGATACACCATCTTCTTACATTTACAAACTCGCCTAACTTCACAATTCCACCAAGGTACCCACTTTATTCCATCTTGACACACAGTTCTTGTTAGGATCCCACCTGCCGTATCATTCAGCAATTCTGCATGCCACCCTTTCTCTTCCTGCATCTTCAACTTGCCGACTGAGTGTTCTTTGATACATACCATCAATTGTTTCCATTTAAATCTGTCAAATTTCCTCGTCCTAGACCTGTTTACCCCTATCCGTCCGCAGAGAGTCGTATTTTTCTACATTCTAATAGTTAGGATTTTTCACTGCTGATCAGATGCTGGTCGGTACATCGAGTGATCCCCGGAATATCTGTATATTCGTAACAGATTTTCTGAATTCAAAGTCAATCATGGTATAGTCTATTGGTGATACAAGTATATCCACACAATTATTAATTTATTTACATGCTTTCCAAAATTGATGTTGAATACCATGGTGTTCATGATGAACCGTTCTACCCCAAACTCTGCCTTCCCTTCACAGCACTAATGAAAAACACCTCACAATCTTCCATTTCTTTTCGTTATCTCCCCTTACGGCAATATCATTTACTCCCAGCACATCCAGATGAATCCAGATGATTCAACTAATTCTATGATCTCTTTTCCCATTAATAATTATTACGTCCCATTGAGTTCCGTTGCGTTTGCCAAGGTGATTCCAACGAGTTCTTGGTCTGTCAAATGGAAGTAGCAATCCAATAGGTCCGAGGCCAGTATTACATATTCCGAGCTGCTCTTCTCACTTATATTCCCAGTGTGAATATCACGTCTAATTGTGTAAAGATCCCAAGCGGATTCTGTAGTCCTAGATACCAGAGTACAAGGAGAGCTATGATTCGGAATATGTCCGAGATGTCCATCGCTATTCTGTAGCAAATGATATCTCTACTCTAAGGACCACTTACTATCAGTTGTTGTCCATAGTTAAGGAAATAGAATATGACTACAATAACCTATACCACGAAGTAATACAAATGATATTAAGAATAACCCTGTTTTCTGAATATGCGGTACTGGCCGCGTAGCTGCAAGCTTTCATTCGGTACCTTGGCACCTATATATCGGCAGCTATGAAGACGGATTTATGTTGTTTTCCAAATTCGTACCAGACAAATACCGAGGTTGTACATTAATTGTAGCCATTAAGGCTCATCTCTAAAGATAATAGGCAACTTGATGCTCTTTTGGTAGGTAACGTCCTGGAAAGGCAGGCGTTGACGCTGATGCGGATATATTTGTTAAGGTAATCAGCTATATGGGAAACGACGCAGAAACGAAGGTGACTGTAGAGGGTGATCTCAATTTACTAAATCGTAACAGGGAACGTAATAATGAATATGACAGAAAGGATAACCAACAAATGGTAAAGAAATTAAGAGATCCGAATCTAGAGGGAAAAATATTCTAGACTTGGTGCTGGTAAGAAACATGAGTTCTTAACGAAAGGTTGAAACACTTACTACGAAATAAAATTTACCAACAATGACAGCTGAGAATAAAACAATGGAAAACATAATTGTCAGTTACGTGAATGTTTGGGAAAAATGAAATAGCCTGTATAATTCTTCAGGTAAAAGAGATACGATAAACGGCATTCTCGGGGTTATTAATGATCAAGGGACGATCATATGTGATGACTTAAAGAAGGCTGAAGTATCCAATCAGCACTATGTACAGAGCGTTTTATATGAGGAGAATATCCAGGTAGAGGAGGTCACAAATTCTGGGGACGTAGTGAAATATGATTGAGATAAGAGAATATTTACAAGAAAGTACCTCCTGAACAACAGGAGATAAACTGGTCTTACTCACAAGAAGTGTTTTCGTATTTTTGACGTAATTATCATTTTTTGCTAGAGAATATCCCTGTCGCAGTAACTTTATGGTTAAATTCTACTAAAACCGTTACTCTTTCGTTTCCCATGCCATCTATGCTACGAGGCATTTATCTATACAATAATATTTCGAATTATTTTATCCCTTTATGCAAGAACAATATCACTGTCTCATTGCCTGAATGGTGAGCGTTGAGGCCTTCGGTTCAGAGGGTCGCATGTTCGATTCCCGAACGGCTCCGGGATTTTAATCGCGCCTGATTAACTCTTATGACCTAGGGACTGGGTGTTTGTGTTTGATCCAACAATTTCCTCTTCATATTCATAAAACAGACTACACTACCAACCACCACAGAAACACTTAATAATGATTACATCCCTCCATACAGGGGTTGACAACCTTCCGAGTTGAGTTTCTTGGAGAAGGACTGCAGCACCTGCAGATGATGAGGCGTCTGCTTGCACGATGAACGTCTTAGAGAAATCTGGGACAAATACACGTGTACCACACTGTTCGCATCCGCGTCCCTACAGATGTGGGAAAAAGCTGTAGAAAAAGAAGAAGAAGAAGAAGAAAGGACAAAACCAGTCATCCAAATACAGTATTGACCTCGCTGAACTCAAGTCAACTTCCCATTAATCCTGTTACATTTTCGTGAGTAGTAGTGCAGCAACAAATGATTTCGAGTATCAGGCATCCCAATACACACTAAAAGTCTCCATCCACAGCGGAGAGAGAGAGATTAAAATATGGTTTCCTATATGTTAGTAGACGTATGTGCGAAGCAGTGAGCTGCACATATGCGTAATATAATAATATTTTTACAAACAAGTAAAGGAACAAACCCGTTGGAGAACAGCCCTCTGGGGCCGGCAGTTATTGGAGGGCGGTATTGTCAGTCGTTCTGCTTAGCAACTTCGACCGAAAAAAAAGTTACTTCTCACTTGAGGAAAATAGAGTAAATCTGTTTGGAAATGACGAAATGTTATGAAATTTGTATGGTACGTAGCATCTTTTTTCTTATCTCCCACTTGCCACTAGGCTAACAATGGCGTTTTTGACTCATTTATAGAAACTTATATGGTACCTATGGTTCACGTCATCCTATCTGACAGATGTCCAAGAGAATTAAGGCTCAGTGCGTCAAAATGATACTTCAGTGGTCAAGACCGCATACAGTCTCGAATAAATAAATAATGGATAATAATCGGTCAGTCCTAAGTATTTCCCACTGGTATTCTTCTTACTCGTCAATTTGTGCCTCTTTAATTCATGTATTTCAAACAACACAGACGGAAAAAGTACCTACGCATTCCTTATCTACACGGAGAAGATGATCAAAGGAGCGCTGGCAGAAATTTTACAGCTGCCTATAGATACACCCAACTCAATGATGTAAACCCATCGTAAGATAACGGTGTTGATTAGATTAAAGTCGAATGGAAAGCTGTTATCCAACAACTCAATTTATTGAGGATTCTAAAAAAATCTGTATATCCATACATCACAAACACCAGCAATTTGCATGAGGAAAGTGACGTATATCTAAATCAATTGAAATTAGGAAGGCCTGGAAACCTTTTTAATACCAGGGACAATTTCATGGATGTTCGTAAAGTTTGAACTGAGCTCCGTGACATGGAATACCAATCGGGTTGTAAAATACATCATAAGTATTACGGGGTTGTTCCTTATAAAGACTACACTCCTGCTGGTACTAGAGCGTCAGGATGCCTCAAAATGATGTGTAATGTTGCTGCAGTCCTAGCTGTGCTTGGGAGGAGTCTGGACGGTAACCACTGTCGGCATTGCCACAGTGAAATCCAAACCCTTCCACACGTCTTCGGTTTTTGCCCGCATTGTGGAACTCTTCGTAGTGTCCGTCACTACACCATTCGGCACATGCTAGCCGACTCTTTACAAAGAAAAGGATATACCACTTATAAAAGGGAACACGAGGCGAATAGACTTCATGCACTTTATAGCCGACTCAGAAACTGGCTTCATACTATATCCAACCGTGAGGTTCGAACAGAAATTAGAAAAGCCGCAGGAAGTTTAATGAAGATTCTAAATACCAATTTTTACATCTGTAAACTTTAGAAGTTTTGAGATATAGATGCACTCATTTTAAAAATTCACCCCCCTTTTCACCCTCCCATTAATTGGATTTTCCAAAAACAAAAAAATACGTGTTTCTTTATTTTTAAAAGAGATCAAAAGTACCAATTTTCAAGTCCGTAATGTCTTCATTTTCTGAGATATAAATACCGGTATCCTGATTAAAGGCATTCAACCCCTTTTTCACCCCTCCTGTTGGGATTTTCTGAAAACAAAAAATACGTGTTTCCTTATTTTTAAAGAAGATTATAAATACCAATTTTTACATCTGTAAACTTTTAAAGTTTTGAGATATAGATACACTCATTAACGACGGAATATCCATCAATCCTCTCTTAGCGAGCACCTACATCTTAGTAGGAATATATCCCCAAAATTTCATTTCTTTATGTCCAGTAGTTTTGGCTCGGCGATGATGAATCAGTCAGTCAGTCAGAACAAGTTATTTGATATACAGGGTTATTCACCTAACATGTTACACGCAAATAACTTCTAAACCATTAATGATATCAGCATTCTGTTTTCATATTCGTAAATGGTACGCAGGGTCTTGTAAAATAACGTGCTACTTAGTCTCATGGGGTGATTAACAAGAGATATTGATACTAACTCCATATTTTTAAATAGAACGGCACAAATTCATACAGCTGATTTAAAAGGTTACCTGCGTACAAGTTCAAAATATATAAGTATTTTCAAAATCGGACAATTACTTTTTGAGATATAAGTAAGAACAGCAAGTGCTGTTTTGCATGCCGCATTAGACGGCGTGAAGTCGGGCAAGGACATATTGAGGCCCAAGCAGATTCCTGGGAGTGAGTTCAGCCATAGAGCGAATACCAGGCATGTAAGCACCTCGTACACATGTGATGGGTTTGCAACGTGTGTATGACAGACGAACACATGACAGGACAGAAAGGCTTGATGTATTTAAAACGAATAAAATGAGTACTTTGCCTTGAAAGGAGCTATAATTGTCACTGGTTTTAGTGTACAGTTCATTCTACTCTATGAGTTGAGAAATAAACGTAACACAAAACACCGGAAGAGCTCCTGCTAGAAAAGCAAATGTTCAGAGCTGATCGTAGTGAGATGGCAGCAACACTATTATTTATGTTTTATTTTACACGCATTAATCTCCGCAGAGCTCCAGCGCGACTGTAGTAGCGTGCATTCGGGAGAGCATAGGTTCGAGTCCTGCCTCGCCCAACCTGACATTTATTTTCATGGTGCCGGGCTGAGTGGCTCAGACGGTTAAGGCGCTGGCCTTCTAACCCCAACTTGGCAGGTTCGATCCTGGCTCATTCCGGTGGTATTTGAAGGTGCTCAAATACGACAGCCTCGTGTCGGTAGATTTACTGGCACGTAAAAGAACTCCTCCGGGACTAAATTCCGGCACCTCGGCGTCTCCGAAGACCTCAGAAGTAGTTAGAGGGACGTAAAACAAATAACATTATTATGATTTTCATGGTGTCCCACGTTCAACACCAGGCAAATACCGGATAGGTACCTTTGTGATAGGCCACAGCCGACTTTCTTTCCAAATCCTTCCCATTCCCATCCGTCAGAAAAAAACGCTAAATTGAGCGCAGCCAACTACATGTCAAAACAAAACAATACAGCTTAAATCACCCTTCCCAGTTGTGTGTTCACCAGTCACACAATAACGTTGCACACCCAGAGTAAGTTACGGTACATCACATTATGTTTACAGTACATGCCTGGTATCCGTTCTGTGGCTGGAATCAAGGCCAGGAAGCAGCTTGCGCCTCAAAATGTCCTTGCCCGACTTCACGCCGTCTGATGCGGCATGCAGAACCGCGCACGTTGTTCTAACTTATATCTCAAAAAGTAATTGTCCGATTTTTAAAATACTTACATATTTGAACTTGTACACAGATGATCTTTTAAATCAGCTGTATAAATTTGTGCCATTCCATTTAAAAATATGGAGTTAGTATCAATATCTCAGTTATTAATCATCCTATTAGACTAAGTAGCACGCTATTTTACAAGACTCTGTGTACCATTTACGAATATGAAAACAGAATGCTGATATCTTTAATGGTTTAGAAGTTATTTGCGTGTAACATGCTAGGTGAATAACCCTGTATATGGATTGTCCTTAACGTCTTGTATTATTTTTCAGACTTTTATGAACAATTGTATAACCATGTTATTTATCTTTGTTAAGCTCTGCCCTTGTGGAAGACGTAAAAATATTCAGGAAGGTAATAAAGAAATTAGCAATTCAGATAGACTGTAAAATACATCATTTGGTGTAAATAAAGAGAAATTTTGGAATAATCGTACATTTCTTCTTATAAATATGTTACTTTGATAGTCTGTATTTAAAACTATACGTTCACACAAGCAGGTTTTGGGCCCCTCGTTTCTTTACAGGAGACAGTATATTTTTGTGTAGGCATGATTTTTTGTATCTGAGTACCAATTCTGCCCCTATTGAGTTCATGGTAAGGAACTTTTCACTGCCTATTAGAATCAGACAACTTCTAAATGCCATTGTTTCAGCCGATTTGGACACCTGATAATCTCTTGGCCAACGTGGAGGGGGCTCTGTAATGGTTTCGGGCTGTTTCACATTCAGATGAGTTGGTAGAAATACATCGAATTATAGTCCGACTCGTTGGCTGAACGGTCAGCGTACTGGCCTTCGGTTCAGAGGGTCCCGGGTTCGATTCCCGGCCGGGTCGGGGATTATAACCTTAATTGGTTAATTCCAATGGCACGGCGGCTGGGTGTATGTGTTGTCTACATCATCATTTCATCCTCATCTTCCCATCGCCCCACGAGGCCCTTATTCAGTTTATCGGGTGAGGACACCTGAGCGAGGTAAAGGTCATCCTCCCCATTTGTATTCGCAACGCCAAGTCTCACGCTCCAGGACATCGCCTTTGAGGCGGTAGAGGTGAGATTCCTCCCTGAGTCCAAGGCAAAAGCCAACCCTGGACTGTAAGCTGATTAAAATAGTAAGGAAGAAATAGAGAAATAATAATAATAATAATAATAGTAATAATAATAATAATAATAATAATAATAATCGTATGGCATCAGGTGCCATGTACAGTAATTTTGATTTGACACACTGTTGTCCGCCAACACGTCAATGTCGACGGTGAAATCTACTGTGTCTGATTTTAGAGTAAACCGAATCTCTCTTGGGCGATAATGCCTGAGGTTTAATTTATTTTGGTGGGTAGGTGTGTCACCAGATATCTTTTACAATGCGCCATCGTACGACGTGGAGTATCCAATTGACTTTCTCCAGGTATCACAAATTCGACATTCTCTATGTAGTTCGAAACCGTGATCTATATATGTGGATGCCGACACTCTTACGCTGATCCACAGAGGGAAATAGAACGGAAATAATTCCTGCGAAATGTCATAAGGAACCACTAGGAACTGTACGGTGAGGTATTCATGAAGCTGACAACGTATCGCTCACTTCTGCTCGCTGATCTCAAACCTCTCCTTGTTGTTTTTTAGAAGACGATCACATCCAAGAAAGCGCTCTCTATCTCACAACCACACACAAGAAAGCAAAACAAATACACTTAGTACGGTGATTACCTCTCTTCCAGCGTCCATTATAAACAACAAATACAGCGTGCTTCCTTTCGTGTTAGGAGCTTTCGACATCAGTGTTCATTATCCCTCCCTTGATAAGCTACATCGGTGGAGTGTACGCCTTATGGTGGCAAGTTCGTTGGTTCAGTCCCGGCTCATATATTTAAGATCAGTCAAAACCTTGGCATGTCGTTTCGCTGCTTTAACTTACAATTTGTTTTACGTGGCATTGACACATATAGGTGTTATGGCGACGATGGGATAAGAAAGGCCTGGGAATGAAAGGAAGCGGCCGTGGCCTTAATTAAGGTACATTCCCAGCATTCTGCTGGTGTGAAAATGGGAAACCTTGGGAAACCATGTTCAGGGTTGCCGACAGTGGGGTTAGACCCCACTATCTCCCGGGTGCAAGCTCACAACTACGCACACCTAAGCGCACGGCAAACTCGCCCGGTAGTTGCATTGCTGTTGGCATATTCAATATCTCACGTAGCGTTCTCAGTGTCAATCGACTAAACTAACTTAACTCAGCCGTAGGGGTAATCCAGGGAATTCCACTAGTTGCTAGACAACAGTAAAAGTGGGAAATCAAAATTTGTCTATTCATTACGTAACATCTTGATGTACACCTAATATCCAGTTTTGACATCCCTACATCCCTTGCGTGGCCTGGAACCACAATGGCTCTTACAGAATATGCTCTCTAGCGTGTATCACACTCTGTTTCTCAAATGCCTGGCAATAACTTGCCTGGTATATTGATCATATAAACACCTCAATAGATATTAATCCTTCCTCTTCCTTTGCTGTTAGATTGGTACCGATGGTGCTGGTTTATTAGAAACTTACCTCTATGGAATGCCTCCTTAATCTCATTGATGTATTAGGTCATTTCATCACTTCAGGTCTAAATGATTTAAATTGTGGTTTTCTACGATGATGTATTTTATTCACTATCCTCTCCATATTTCATTGTCCTTATTGCTTCCACTTACTAAAATATGCTGTTCAGGACTGCAAATAAATTTCCTTTCAAATTTAAGGAATTTCCAAAAATGTATTTTCCTGTTCAGTGATCCCCTTACATCAACACCCAGTTTTTCGCTAAAACTGTGTTCATTTCCATTTTCCCTCCTGTTCTAAAATTACACTTTAGAGACCAGAAAGGTTTTATTATCACGCTACCCAACCTTTCTGTTTTTTCTACGTGGTTTCTTGATTTCTTTTGGCATTATTTTTTTACTTTTCCTTCCGCTACGTACTCTTCTATCCGTTGCTTGGAGCTTTTTGAGATGCCTTGCTTCCAGGTATAAAAACTGCCATTATGTCGTCATCATCCAAGACGTGAGTTATTTTCCATCTTTACACAAAGTTGATTCTACTACACATTCCCAGCACACCACCTATCCTATTTCTGCTTCATGAACTTGCTCATTGTCCATTCTTTGGAGCATCTAATCATATCCATGTAATTTGTCCCTTTACAGCGTTTTGTAGATTTTCTGGGCTTTACCGTCGTTAGACCGACTTAAATTTCTCCATGCCTGGCCCAGTGGTAGTTATTTGTAAATCTGAGATGTGTCTCTTCCTATTGGATATGTTTATACTCGCATTTCTTTTCTATATGTGTAATGTTCCATCCTTAATCTGATATGTACGTGAGCTCCAACACTTTAATTTGCAGTGCTTAGTAGCCTCATGGTCAAAGTTTAATTTTGCAGCTTCTAATCCCACACTAGCACTGAAGTCAACTGGATTACTTCCGTACCTATTGGCTTCAATATCTCCCAGTTATGTGAAAATTAAATTTGAATTATCTTCAGTCTATTTCCATTTCTCGCATTTAAGTCACCTGTTTGCACCATACTATAGTAGTACTTGGTCTATACAACATAACCCTGTGCTTGATATCATTTGGCTTCTTCATCTTCACCAACTTCTAGAGGTGATCCAGGGCCTTTATTCCTGTATCCTACAAATCTACGAACTTCATTTGTATACTTAGGAGCCAAAGTTATTTTGTGTTGCGTGGAAAGGTTTCCCTAATTAGAAATTCCTCTCTCTTTCCCTCCCTTAATATTTGTATGTATGAAAATAAACTATTCTGCAGCCTTTTCTCATTATTACCCATTACTCACACAAACTAATGTTAATTTTATATGCGTCACGAAGCAGTCTCTTTCAGTCGCTTCAATGATTAAGCCAGTTCTCCTTAGTTTTTTCTATTATCCCGATTGATAGTAATAAGTTTCCTTTCAATTGCATTTCATTAGCTGAGCTGTATTCAAGGTGTACTTCACCTATCTTATGTAGGAGCGATTACACCACTCTCACACTACCAAGAATTACGAAAAGCATTTTGAGGGTGAACCATCAAATTTTGCAATAGTGCGTACTGGATTTGGGGACGTTCAAAATTGGTTGACACAAAACGTTTTTTTCTTCTCACCTACCATTTATTGAAACAAAATACATTCACGTTATATTCGATGTGTTCTTCACCAATGTGATGCTCGTTTTCTGAGTAGAACTTGTTTTCCCTCATGACCTCTTTCTTTGCGTACTCGCTAGGGGAAAGATCTGTTAGTATGGCGGATGAGGCAGCATGGTGAACCCTGGAGTAATCAGAGTTTCAGTTGCTTCTCCTCTACTGAGTGGTCAAATATTGTTCCGATTCTGCGATTTAGTGTCATCTAATCTGGTGCAAATATGTGCAGCTTCTATCCACTTCCAACAGGAATACCACACAAGTAGTATAATTGGATGGTTCGGCGGCCTATTCCTCCTCCCGCGGGAAATTTGAATTCTGGCGGGAAATTTGAATGTTGGCGGGAAATTTGAATTTTGGCGCGATATTTTAATTTGTAAACAAAGCCACGTGCTTTTTGATAGCTGTCATCGACAACAACGCATCGATAACCTCACTGCTGCCATCTTGACGGGCCTAAACCTCAGTGGTACCAACTTAACCTAACTAGAGCGAGGTAAACAAAGCCACGTGTTTTTGAGAGCCACGTGCTTTTTGACAGACAATAACGCATCGCTAACCTCAGTACTGCCATCTTGACGGGCCTAAACCTCAGTAGTGCCAACTTAACCTAACTAGCGCGAGGTAAACAAAGCCACGTGTTTTTTGACAGCCACGTGCTTTTTGACAGACAACAACGCATCGCTAACCTCAGTACTGCCATCTTGACGGGCCTAAACCTCAGTAGTACCAACTTAACCTCACTAGCGCGAGATAAACAAAGCCACGTGCTTTTTTGACAGCTGTCAACGGACATCTTTAAACTACAGGGCACTGTGCTGCCCTCTTTATCGTAGTAGATGTAAATTCGTCACCTGTCATCGGCAGTGCTGCCATCTTGGCGGGCCTAAACCTTAGTGCTACCAACTTAACCTCACTAGCGTGAGATAAACAAATCCACGTGCAGCTGTCATCCGCCATCTTTAATCTATAGAGCACAGTGCTGCCCTCTTTAGCTACTTACCATTGAAATGTGGTGGCGGATAATTTGAAAAATGCTTTTTGACAGCAGCCATCTTTGAGCACCGTGCTGCCCTCTTTAGCTACTTACCTTTGAAATGTGGTGGCGGTAAATTCCACGTGCTTTACAAACCTATATGCTTTTCTGACAGCTGTCATCCGCCATCTTTAATCCAGAGAGAACAGTGCTGCAATCTTTAGTTGAAATGTGGTGGCGGCAAATTCCACGTGCTCTTGTTTGGAAACAAATCAACATGCTTTTTTGACAGCTGTCAACCGCCATCTTTAATCACCGTGCTGCCCTCTTTAGCTACTTACCTTTGAAATGTGGTGGCGGTAAATTCCACGTGCTTTACAAACCTATATGCTTTTCTGACAGCTGTCATCCGCCATCTTTAATCCAGAGAGAACAGTGCTGCAATCTTTAGTTGAAATGTGGTGGCGGCAAATTCCACGTGCTCTTGTTTGGAAACAAATCAACATGCTTTTTTGACAGCTGTCAACTGCCATCTTTAATCACCGTGCTGCCCTCTTTAGCTACATACCTTTGAAATGTGGTGGAGGTAAATTCCACGTGCTTTACAAACCCATATGCTTTTCTGATAGCTGTCATCCGCCATCTTTAATCCAGAGAGAACAGTGCTGCAATCTTTAGTTGAAATGTGGTGGCGGCAAATTCCACGTGCTCTTGTTTGGAAACAAAGCCATGTGCTTTTTTTTGACAGCTGTCATCCACCATCTTTAATCACCGTGCTGCCCTCTTTAGCTACTTACCTATGAAATGTGGTGGTGGTAAATTGTACGCGCTCTTGTTTGGAAACAAACCGGCAATTTCGTTAGCTGTCATCCGCCATCGTTAATGAACAGAGCACCGTGCTGCCCTCATGCGGGGCAATTTCTTCAGCTGTCATCCGCTCGCATACCCGCAGTGATGCATGTTTAGACTTGAACGCACACATACTACTGTTCAAAACTTATTACAACTTGAACTGCATACTAGTGTCCGATGTTGTTGAACACTGCTCTGTATAACTAGAATCGAGCACTGTTTAGAAAGAAAAACAAAATATCTTCTCAACATACTTACTAACTGCTCTTCTTCCACTATCAAGCTACATCTCTATCGAACGTGCATTGCAAAAGCAAGAGTATTGCAAGTTTAGACTTGAACACATACTACCGTTTATAGTTCGATGTTGTTGAACACTGTATTGCAATCAAACACTGTTTAGAAAAAGAAAAAGAATTCTCTTCTCAACATGAGCTAGACAATAACATACTTACGAATCTGCTCAACACCTTCTTTCTTGCTTTTCTTCTTTGAGTAATAAACAAAAACTCTATCTTGCAAATAAGGAGCGGGAGGAAGGTAATACCTAATCTAAAATAAAAGAATATGCTAATTCTACATTATTTATTTACATCTTGTATGTACAAGTTTTATCTCGAATCATTTTACCCTAGTGATGTTTGCGTACTTCTCGATGCAATTCTTGTATGTACAAGTTTAAACTTGCCGTACTACGCTCTCAGCGTACCTCTCCCTACAATATGTACAGTGAATTGTGATGTAAGACAGCGTAACGTAAGTACACACCTCTAGCATAATGTTTACACACACACCTGCTTTATGTAAAGTAGTACCTATCAATACTACTATGCCCCCAGGCATGTTGGTAGAATTTGGAATGACAAACCGTTTGCAATCATCACTATTAAGGGCTACCTTACTAATTAAATGAGTGTACAACTTGTGCTTCTTGCTTCTAATGACGGACATTTGCTTATGCAAAACAGGTGGATTACTTTTAATGCAATTGTTATAGTTTTCAAAACTTAGCTGATTCTGAACGACATTCTTTTTAACTCCCTTCAATCTCTTTATTTGTAATTCATTAAAGAGTGTTATGCAATATGACTTGGATTTAGTACCTACAAATGAATCGATAATATTCCCAGCACATTCATCTTTCATTTTACCTAGAATCTTTTTGTTCACTAGCGGTAGATGATATTGATTATTTGCAGGATAGTTACTTGTATCAAACCTACCCATGTCTGGCTTTATATCATTGTAATAGTCATCAGTTTTGATTTGATAAATAAACGAATCGGTTTCTGTGTAGAGCAATTGCGCATTATGCGCGTACTTCTTCATCACATAATCGTAATGGAATTCATACATGAGTGTTTTAGCCAATTCAAGTACTGCAAAGCCGACGTAGGTAGGTTTGTCATACTTAACCTTAACACGATTCATATGTATAATAACTAAATTCTCATGTATGATGGTGCAGCTGTGGAAATTTGGTTTACTTATTAAATAGTTAGCACCATACCTTTTCTTAATATTTTCCCAGTTTGTAATCAATTTTACATCAACGCGTTTGTCAACATTTTCCATAGTCTTACCAAACACACTGTTATTCATGAGCTTGTAGAAATCTTTTTCAAACTCGTTAACCGCATTCGTTCTCAAATTATTGTTCAGATCGATATATGGCTTTCGCCACGGTGACTGATTAAATTCTAGTACGCGATGAATTTTCGATAACTTCAAACCATGCTGGAAACACTGTTTAAAATTTCGGTAATGAATGATATACTTAGATTTATCACACAAATTAGCAATTAGCATTTTCGTCGTTGATGCGATGTACGGGGGCTTCATATTTTCAGGGCAGAACAGTAAGTCATTATTAGAAGTGTGTAACTCTTTAGGATACTGTAAGTCAACTTCGAGGAAATAGCCTTTATCAGCTTCATCGCCTAGGGCGTGTAGCTGTAAAGCATCAATTTCGCACTGCGTTAGCCAGCGGAAACCACTCACCGGTAGATGCTGACTCATCGCCCACCCATACTGATTATTAGCATCGAGGTAAACGATATACTGAGATTCCTGACTAGAATCGAAACTCGGCATGTACTTATTATTTGCCTTGGAATACCGCCCGCTGCACTGACTTAGACCGCCTCGAATAGATGATTTTATAAAGTGCACCATATCAATATCAGTTAGCAGTTCCAAATTCACCTGCGTGTATTTTAACATCGCGTCCCAACTTAACGCAGGTGCGGTGAAATACTGACATGGGTCAAGGCTGTAGGTGTTCTTGCAAACACAGCGAAAATTTTCAAAAATATCAGCTAACAAAAGTACATCTGTCTTTAAATATAAATCGGAGTATTCACCCAGCGTTTGAATGTGGAACTGCTCCCAGATATGTTGTGCATGTAAATAGTCATCATCACTAATATCTGCTGAATTCAGCGAGCTGTAAAAGGATTGTTTCGATGGTAAGGCACGTTCTTCGAGGCGTTCTAAGCCGTCAAGATATTCATAACAAAAAACACCCTTACGCCGAAGTAAATTAAACTGCGCATCTTCGGGAAAAACTCGTCGAATTTCCGTAAATTGTTCAGGCTGTAAATGACTAGAAAGTTTATCGAGGCTACTCGCCATAAAGCGAAACGAGTCAAGGAATCTCAGTTTTATAGAATGCTCAGCATCTACTTTTACAGACTTTGCAAACGCAATGTACCGCTCTTTATTCTGAGGGATTATATCTACTTTTTCATCTGAAGCTCCAAATTGTGAAATGATGAAATGAGAGTCGTAACCAGATAAGTTATGAAAAATTACAGGGATAAATTTAGGAACTCTATACTTAAGATTACAGCTATAATGAGCGGCACATCTGTAGAAACCAGTTAAATGATCATGATCAAAAACTTTAGGGTCATTTTCGGAAAATTCCCCATCACAAATGCTACACTTTGTAGCACGTTCATGATCATTTAACTGAATTTCGGTGAGTGGCTTCATAGGAATATTACTATTTAGAATACTACCAAGACGAACTGCATCACTTTCAAGTCTTTCTAAAAATACTTTAGCAGCATCATGTCCTCGATACAGCTCTAACTTGTTAAGCGTACTATCGTAACTACACTTGATGTAATACGCGAAGCTATACGGGACATGCATGTGCGTAGTATTAGTGAAAGAGTTGTCAGGATTAGGTGAGCATGTGTTGCATGGCGTGAGGATAGCTGCAAAGTCTGCATAAATCAGGAACGGTACCCACATCTGCTTGTGAAAATTTGTAAATTTTAAAACATTATTGCCTGTAGTAGGTATCTCTGTACGTACATGATTGCAGTCATTCTTGGAATGCTTCGTTAACTGATATTCAGTTCTAAAATACTGCAAGCATCCATCACATAGCCACTTTTTGTTACACCTGTTTGACAACTGACTACCAACAAGTCTACTCAGATTTTTAATCCAGCAAAAGTGGCTATTTTTACTGTTTTCAATATAGAGTAAGTTAACATGAGTACTCTTCTTATGACATGTATAATACAGAGGACCTACTACAGACTTTTTCTCTACACCATACACGTGCTGCAGACTGTTATTCGGATGAATAAAATGCGTACTTTCAAGCCTGTAACTCGAACGGTACCTAAAAAAGAACAAACAAATATGAATGTAGATGTCTATTACCTAGCGTAGAAGTTGCTTTACAAACAGTAACTAACAGTTCTGACTTACCTTAAGATAAAGGCTGAAGAATAATATTCACAGAAGACAGTACTTAGACGGGAGATGTGTACGTAACAAACGCATACAGAGAACTGTGAGCGCATCACGCAGACTGCAGCGAGTAAATATGCTGCTTGTTACCAAGCGGAAGTGAAAGTCGCTGACAACTGCAGTACAGTTGGAACTAAATGTTAATTCAACAAGAGCTCTCCTGAGGGTCTTACGCTGAGTTCTGCAGGCTGACGTATTTAAGCCGGAATCGAACCTGCTGTTGATGCCGAGGTGTCAGAATTTAAGAGTTCTGCAGCGGATCGAGCCTTGGAAAGTTAGCGCGCGATCCTCGACCTCTGGACTTAAACGGGAGGGTACTATGCTACATCCGCGGTATTCCTTACCTGTAGGCACTTAAAAGTATTGAGCTAAAACTACATTTAGCTAGATCATGTAATTACACGTTATGACGATCGCGCAGGCCCCTCGCCTAGCATTTGCTATTTTTACGGCTTCCAACAGTAGGAGTTCGAACCCGCTATCTTCCGAAGTAGCGAGAATGATTGAAGAGTGTTGAGGGTGATTCATTTGTCGGATGGAGGTGATAAGCCTTGTGCAGGCTTCTTCGGTAGGAGTAGGCTATGTGCCGGTACCGGGACATCTAGTTATAAAACCCGCTACAACTGATTTGTCGCGTATACTGCGATTTAAAATCCTAGTCAGGAAGGGTAACCGGTCGTAAAACTATGGTGTATGATCTAAGAGGCGGGGTGTGCAAAAAAAGCCAGCATTAAGTAAGGGCTGTTGATAGGGGGCGTTAAACCTTGTGCAGACTCCTTCGAAAATGATTGTGAGTACAAGATGTTGATGGTGATTCATCTGTCGGATGGAGGCGATAAGCTGTGTTGAGGCTGAGGGCGTGCAAAAAGCCAGCATTAAGTAAGGGCTGTTGATAGGGGGCGTTAAACCTTGTGCAGGCTCCTTCGAAAATGATTGTGAGTACAAGACGTTGATGGTGATTCATCTGTAGGATGGAGGCAATAAGCCTTGTGCAGGCTTCTTCGGTAGGAGTAGGCTATGTGCCGGTACCGGGATATCTAGTTATAAAACCCACTATAACAAATTTATCGCGTATACTGCGATTAAAATCCTAGTCAGGAAGGGTAACCGGTCGTATAACGATGGTGTATGATCTAAGAGGCGGGGTGTGCAAAAAAGCTAGCATTAAGTAAGGGCTGTTGATGGGGACGTTAAACCTTATGCAGACTCCTTCGAAAATGATTGTGAGTACAAGAGTGTTGAGGGTGATTCATTTGTCGGATGGAGGCGTTAAGCTGTGTGCAGGCTTCTTCGGTAGGAGTAGGCTATGTACCAGCACTGGGTTTTACCCTCTCCCTACGGTAGTATATTACATTCTTAGGTAGTTTCAAGGGCACGCAAAAAGCCAGCATTAAGTAAGGGCTGTTGATGGAGGGGTGTTAAACCTTGTTCAGGCTCCTTCAACAGGAGTAGCCTACATGCCGGCGCCGTGCAGGCTCTTTCGATAGGAGTGGGCTATATGCTGGCGCTGTGTTTTAACCTCTCCGTACAATCATGATGTTTTATGTTAGGATCTTACACGGGCTAAATGCTACACACAGCTAAGAAGACGTTCCGTGAGTTACAAGTGGCTTATCAACACACCGTGTCTTCGTTCAAGGTTACTACAGCCGGAAGATGCGTGTACAATTTCAGCCAACACATACATTCCGCACCTCGCTCTGAATGACTGCGCCGATACAACTTCAAAGACTGTAGAACAAAAAAAATGTAACCCATAGCCTACAGTTTGGTTTAGTGTGCTTGCCTCTCACCCGGCAGTCTCGGGTTCGATTCTCTTGGGAATAAAAATATGTTTTACAGATTTCAAATCGCAAGAATTTGTTTTAAGACTAGTTGCCCTTCCTGACGCAAAACTGGCAGTATCTAGCCTCTTACATCATACACTATTGTTTTCGACCGGTTGCCCTTCCTGACGTCAAATAACTAGGATTAAGAATCTGTTTTACAACTACTTGCCCTTTCTAACACGAGAATCGGGGTTTTACAGCTAGATGCACTTCTTAGATTTTAAATCGCTGTATCATGAACTATTGTTTTACAGCCGGATGCCCTTCCTGACGCAAAACTAAGTTTTTTAATCGCAAGAATGTGTTTTAACACTACTTGCCCTTCCTGACGCAAAACTGGCAGTATCTAGCCTCTTACATCATACACTATTGTTTTCGACCGGTTGCCCTTCCTGACGTCAAAGAACTAGGATTAAGATTCTGTTTTACAACTACTTGCCTTTTCTAACACGAGAATCGGGGTTTTACAGCTAGATGCACTTCTTAGATTTTAAATCGCTGTATCATGAACTATTGTCTTACAGCCGGATGCCCTTCCTGACGCAAAATTAAGATTTTAAATCGCAAGAATTTGTTTTAAAACTAGTTGCCCTTCCTGACGCAAAAGTGGCAGTATCTAGCCTCTTACATCATACACTATTGTTTTCGACCGGTTGCCCTTCCTGACGTCAAAGAACTGGGATTAAGAATCTGTTTTACAAGTAGTTACCCTTTCTAACACGAGAATCGGGGATTTACAGCTAAATGCTCTTCTTAGTGCTGGAACTAAGATTTTAAATCGCTGTATCACGAACTATTGTTTTACAGCCGGATGCCCTTCCTGACGCAAAACTAAGATTTTAAATCGCAAGAATTTGTTTTAAGACTAGTTGTTCCTCCTGACGCAAAACTGGCAGTATCTACCCTCTTACATCATACACTATTGTTTTCGACCGGTTGCCCTTCCTGACGTCAAAGAACTCGGATTAAGAATCTGTTTTACAACTACTTGCCTTTTCTAACACGAGAATCGGGGTTTTACAGCTAGATGCACTTCTTAGATTTTAAATCGCTGTATCACGAACTATTGTTTTACAGCCGGATGCCCTTCCTGACGCAAACCTAAGATTTTAAATCAGAAGAATTTGTTTTAAGACTAGTTGCCCTTCATGACGCAAAACTGGCAGTATCTAGCCTCTTACATCATACACTATTGTTTTAGACCGGTTGCCCTTCCTGACGTCAAAGAACTCGGATTAAGAATCTGTTTTACAACTAGATGCTCTTTTTAACACGAGAATCGGGGATTTACAGCTAAATGCTCTTCTTAGTGCAGGAACTAAGATTTTAAATCGCTGTATCAAGAACTATAGTTTTACAGTCGGATGCCCTTCCTGACGCAAAACTATGATTTTAAATCGCAAGAATTTGTTTTAAGACCAGTCGCCCTTCCTGACGCAAAACTGGGAGTATCTAGCCTCTTACATCATACACTATTGTTTTCGACCGGTTGCCCTTCCTGACGTCAAAGAACTGGATTAAGAATCTGTTTTACAACTAGTTGCCCTTTCTAACACGAGAATCGGGGTTTTACAGCTAGATGCTCAAAGCAGTATCTAGCCTCTTACATCATACACTATTGTTTCACGGTATGGCCGGTTGCCCTTCCTGACGCTGAAAGACCGGGATTTAGCCAGTTACCCTTCCTGATACAACAAGACTAGGATTTAGTTTTTTTGACTGCACTTGGCTAGAAATAGCCACACGAAATTATTATATAGAAAGAGAATTGCTGGGCGGATGACAGCTGACGCAAGAGTGCGGCACGGTGATTAAAGATGGCGGATGACAGCTGTCAAAAAAGCATGTAGATTTGTTTCCAAACAAGAGCACGTGGAATTGGCCGCCACCACATTTCAACTAAAGATTGCAGCACTGTTCTCTCTGGATTAAAGATGGCGGATGAGAGCTGTCAGAAAAGCATATAGGTTCGTAAAGCACGTGGAATTTACCGTCACCACATTTCAAAGGTAAGTAGCTAAAGAGGGCAGCACGGTGATTAAAGATGGCGGTTGACAGCTGTCAAAAAAGCATGTAGATTTGTTTCCAAACAAGAGCACGTGGAATTGGCCGCCACCACATTTCAACTAAAGATTGCAGCACTGTTCTCTCTGGATTAAAGATGGCGGATGACAGCTGTCAGAAAAGCATATAGGTTTGTAAAGCACGTGGAATTTACCGCCACCACATTTCAAAGGTAAGTAGCTAAAGAGGGCAGCACGGTGATTAAAGATGGCGGTTGACAGCTGTCAAAAAAAATGTTGATTTGTTTCCAAACAAGAGCACGTGGAATTTGCCGCCACCACATTTCAACTAAAGATTGCAGCACTGTTCTCTCTGGATTAAAGATGGCGGATGACAGCTGTCAGAAAAGCATATAGGTTTGTAAAGCACGTGGAATTTACCGTCACCACATTTCAAAGGTAAGTAGCTAAAGAGGGCAGCACGGTGATTAAAGATGGCGGTTGACAGCTGTCAAAAAAGCATGTTGATTTGTTTCCAAACAAGAGCACGTGGAATTTGCCGCCACCACATATCAACTAAAGATTGCAGCACTGTTCTCTCTGGATTAAAGATGGCGGATGACAGCTGTCAGAAAAGCATATAGGTTTGTAAAGCACGTGGAATTTACCGCCACCACATTTCAAAGATAAGTAGCTAAAGAGGGCAGCACGGTGGTTAAAGATGGCGGTTGACAGCTGTCAAAAAAGCATGTTGATTTGTTTCCAAACAAGAGCACGTGGAATTTGCCGCCACCACATTTCAACTAAAGATTGCAGCACTGTTCTCTCTGGATTAAAGATGGCGGATGAGAGCTGTCAGAAAAGCATATAGGTTCGTAAAGCACGTGGAATTTACCGTCACCACATTTCAAAGGTAAGTAGCTAAAGAGGGCAGCACGGTGATTAAAGATGGCGGTTGACAGCTGTCAAAAAAGCATGTAGATTTGTTTCCAAACAAGAGCACGTGGAATTTGCCGCCACCACATTTCAACTAAAGATTGCAGCACTGTTCTCTCTGGATTAAAGATGGCGGATGACAGCTGTCAGAAAAGCATATAGGTTTGTAAAGCACGTGGAATTTACCGTCACCACATTTCAAAGGTAAGTAGCTAAAGAGGGCAGCACGGTGATTAAGGATGGCGGTTGACAGCTGTCAAAAAAGCATGTTGATTTGTTTCCAAACAAGAGCACGTGGAATTTGCCGCCACCACATTTCAACTAAAGATTGCAGCACTGTTCTCTCTGAATTAAAGATGGCGGATGACAGCTGTCAGAAAAGCATATAGGTTTGTAAAGCACGTGGAATTTACCGTCACCACATTTCAAAGGTAAGTAGCTAAAGAGGGCAGCACGGTGATTAAAGATGGCGGTTGACAGCTGTCAAAAAAGCATGTTGATTTGTTTCCAAACAAGAGCACGTGGAATTTGCCGCCACCACATTTCAACTAAAGATTGCAGCACTGTTCTCTCTGGATTAAAGATGGCGGATGACAGCTGTCAGAAAAGCATATTGGTTTGTAAAGCACGTGGAATTTACCGCCACCACATTTCAAAGGTAAGTAGCTAAAGAGGCAGCACGGTGCTCAAAGATGGCTGCTGTCAAAAAGCATTTTTCAAATTATCCACCACCACATTTCAATGGTAAGTAGCTAAAGACTGCAGCACTGTGCTCTATAGATTAAAGATGGCGGATGTCAGCTGCACGTGGATTTGTTTATCTCACGCTAGTGAGGTTAAGTTGGTACTAGTGAGGTTTAGGCCCGTCAAGATGGCAGTACTGAGATTAGCGATGCGTTGTTGTCTGTCAAAAAGCACGTGGCTGTCAAAAAACACGTGGCTTTGTTTACCTCGCGCTAGTTAGGTTAAGTTGGCACTACTGAGGTTTAGGCCCGTCAAGATGGCAGTACTGAGGTTAGCGATGCGTTGTTGTCTGTCAAAAAGCACGTGGCTGTCAAAAAACACGTGGCTTTGTTAACCTCGCGCTAGTTAGGTTAAGTTGGTACCACTGAGATTTAGGCCCTTCAAGATGGCAGCAGTGAGGTTAGCGATGCGTTGTTGTCGATGACAGCTGTTAAAAAGGCACGTGGCTTTGTTTACAAATTCAAATCTCGCGCCAAAATTCAAATTTCCTGCCAAAATTCAAATTCCCCACCAGAATTCAAATTTCCCGCGGGAAGAGGAGGAGGCCGCCGAACCATCCAATTATAATACTCACACAGTCCAATTTGGCCATGTTTGTCTGCTTCCTTGTCCAGGGATGCACCCGTACTTGGACACGTATAACGCAGCACTGTTTTACGTGTAAGCAGAAACACCATCAACTTGTGGCTATATGAGGCACTATAGTACTGAACCCTTGTACATACCGTTCCATCGTCGGTCGTCTACCTCCGCTGTTTCGGTAGAACAATATTTGTTCTTAGATGTAGGGGCCGTATAGGATTATTTTCAGTCACTTCATTGACCGATCGACTGGTAGCAGAGGAGAACATAACTACTTAAAATGCGGAGAAAAAATGTGCTTACTAAAAATTTATTGAACAAAATCACGATAAACATAATTACTGAATCACCAATAAGAACAAATTTAATTTATCACAAAATGTTACAAATCAGTCACATTGCATAACGTGAACGGCGAAAGTTTATTGAACTAATTTATATTAGTGACTTCCCAAGTTAAAAAAAGCAATATGAAATTTGTGGACATCAATACCAGAAAAGGAACAGAAAACCTGAAAATCGGACAACATTGACCCAAACGATAAATGAGAGTTAACCCACATGATTCAGGGAAAATCTGACCTTCAACAAATATAATTCCAGATTTGCATTTAATTCAGTTTATCCACCAGTCCAATATAATCGCACATACCGGACTATCCCCGATTGGATTCTTAATAGAACCAAATTAACTTTAATTGCTCTGGATAGGTTGCGAAATATTATTTGAAAGCATGGTGTGTTTTTTTTTTTTTTTTTTACAATTAACCTCAATTCTTACAATCTGACGTAACACCACACCATGTGTTGTCATCTGGTGACACCCTGAAGTTATATATAAATCCCGTTGCTGAAATACGCACCACCACAAACAGATGTTCATAATGAACCAACACTTGACCCGAAGGTATCATCCGTTACATCGTTCTGAAGGAACAAAACTGCGAATTGCAGGGGAATATGAACACACTATGTGTTTAGAAGAAATACCAAACACTGAATATAAATAAAAGTGATAAATCACTTGACAAGTCTTGTTACTGAAGCAAATTATATGTTATAAAACAGTTACGTCGTTAAATTAGTTAAGGTAATATTTAAAAAAACGAAATTATTCCAATTGTACATAACTAAATTTACAAATCTGTCTACCGACACTTGTCCCCATAAACTAAACTACAAGTAATCGGAAGACCAACGTCTCAAATAACTAATGTAAATAACGTAAAACATACATACATGCATTATCATTGTAGACTGTTATGCCTTTCAGCGTTCAGTCTGCAAGCCTCTGAGAATTTACTAAACGTCGCCACAATCCTCGATTTGCAACGACTTTTGTGGCCGCATTTAGTTCCATACCTCTTATCTTGAAATCGTTAGAAACCGAATCTAACCATCGTCGTCTTGGTCTACCTCTACTTATCTTAACCTCCATACCAGAGTCCATTATTCTCCTAGGTAACCTATCCTCCTCCATTCGCCTCGCATGACCCCACCACCGAAGCTCGTTTATGCATACAGCTTCATCCATCGAGTTCGTTCCTAAATTAGCCTTTATCTCCTCATTCCGAGTACCCTCCTGCCATTGTTCCCACCTGTTTGTACCATCAATCATTCTACTTTCATGTCTGTTACTTATAACTTATGAATAAGATATCCTGAGTCTACCCAGCGTTCACTCCCGTAAAGCAATGTTTATCTGAAAACAGACCGATGTAAAGATAGTTTCGTCTGGGAGCTAACTTCCTTCTTACAGACTACTGCTGATCGCAACTGCGAGCTCACTGCATTAGCTTTACTACACCTTGATTCAATCTCACTTACTATATTACCATCCTGGGAGAACATAAAACCTAAAAACCTGAAATTATCGACCTGTTCTATCTTTGTATCACCAATCTGGCATTCAATTCTGTTGAATTTCGTACCTACTGACATCAATTTAGTCTTCGAGAGGCTAATTTTCATACCATACTCATTGCAACTATTTTCAAGTCCAAGATATTAGACTGCAGGCTTTCGGCACAGTCTGCCATTAAGACCAAGTCGTCAGCATAGACTAAACTGCTTACTACATTTCCACCTAACTCAATCCCTCCCTGCCATTTTATACCTTTAAGCAGATGATCCATGTAAACTACGAACAGCAGAGCAGAAAGATTACAGCTTTGTCTAACTCCTGAACCAAGAACTCATTCTACCATCAATTCTCACTGAAGCCCAATTGTCAACATAAATGCCTTTGATTGATTTTAATAATCTACCTTTAATTCCATAGTCCCCCAGAATAGTGAACATCTTTTCCCTCGGTACCCTTTCGTATGCTTTCTCTAGATCTACGAAACATAAACACAACTGACTATTCCTTTGGTAGCATTTTTCAGTTACCTGGCGCATACTGAAAATCTGATCCTGACAGCCTCTCTGTGGTCTGAAACCACACTGTTGTTCATCCAACTTCCTCTCAGCGATTGATCGCACCCTCCCTTCCAAGATGCCAGTGGATACTTTGCCTGGTATACTAATCAATGAGATACCTCGATAATTCTTGCAATTCTTCCTGTTCCCCTGCTTATAGATAGGTGCAGTTATTGATTTTGTCCAATCTGAATGTACCTTACCAACACTCCATGCTAATTTTACTACTCTATGAAGCCATTTAATCCCTGCCATCCCACTATACTTCACCATTTCAGGTCTAATTTCATCTGTTTCTGCTGCCTTATGACAATGGAGTTTTCTTTCCATCCTTTCCACTTCCTCAAGCATAATTTCACCAACACGATTTTCCTCCTCCCCATGAGCTTGGCTGTTCGCAACACCACCATGATGATTTCCTTTTACATTGAGAAGATGTTCAAAATATTCCCTCCACCTCTCCAGTGATTCCCTGGGATCTATTACGAGTTCACCTGAATTACTCAAAACACTATTCATTTCGTTTTTCCGTCCCTTCCTAAGATTCTTTATTACTGTCCAGAAAGGTTTCCCTGCTGCTTGACCTAGCCTTTCCAGGTTATTACCAAAATCTTCCCATGACTTCTTTTTGGATTGAACAACTAATAGTTTCGATTTCATTCTTTCATCTACGTACAAATCCCTGTCTGCCTCGGCCCTTGTTTGGAGCCATTTCTGATAAGCCATTTTTTACGTTTATAGGCTCTCCTCTCTTCATCATTCCACCAAGATGTTCGCCATTTCCCATCTTTACACACAGTTGTTCCTAGGCATTCCCTTGCTGTTTCTACTACAGCATCCCTGTATGCCACCCATTCACTTTCTATATCCTGAACCTGCTTACTGTCTACTGTTCGAAACTTCTCAATAATCATAACCATGTACTTCTGTATAATTTCCTTGTCCTGGAGATTTTCTACCCTTATTTGTTTGCAGACAGATTTCACTTTCTCTACCCTAGGCCTAGAGATACTTAGTTCACTACAGATCAGATAGTGGTCTGTATCATCGAAAAACTCGTATAATCCTAACAGATTTCTTGAATTCAAAGTCTGTTAAGATATAGTATATTATGGATCCGGTACCCCTAGCCACCCATGTGTAGCGGTGAATATCCTTATGCTTGAAAAATTTATTCGTAACAGCTAAACCCATACTAGCATAGAAGTCCAGTAAACGCTTCCCATTCACATTAGCTTCCATATCTTCTCCACATTGACCAATCACCCTTTCGTATCCTTCAGTTCTATTCCCCACTCTCGCATTGAAATCGCCCATTAGCACTATTATATCCTTACTGTTGACCCTGACCACGATGTCACTCAATGCTTCATAAAACTTGTAAACTTCATCCTCATCTGCACCCTCACATGGTGAATACACGGACACAATTCTTGTCCTAGTTTCCCCAACTGACAAATCTACCCACATCATTCGCTCATTTACGTGCCTAACAGAAACTATGTTGCATGCAATGGTATTACTGATAAAGAGCCCTACCCCAGACTCTGCCCTTCCCTTTCCAACACCCGTCAAGTACAATTTATAATCTCCTATCTCTTCCTCATTATCTTCCCTTACCCGAATATCACTTACACCTAGCACCTCCAGATGCATCCTCTTTGCTGACTCAGCCAGCTATAGCTTCTTTTTTCCATAAGCCCCATTAATATTGATAGCTCCCCATCGAATTCCATTTCGTTCGCCAAGTTGTTTCCAAGGAGTCCCTCGCCTGTCAAATAGGAGTGGGACTCCATTACTCCGATAGGTCCGAGGCTTGATTAAAATGTTCTGAGCTCTGTAAATTCATGAAGCAGAATGCTACCCTTCTTGCACATAGTCCAAGTGAGATCTCTCCTCTAACGGGTTATGGACCACCGGTCAATTGTATAGCCCTAGCTGCCGGAGCACAAGGAGGGCCACGACTCTGAATATGTCCGAGATGCAAACTCCCATTCCATAGCAACTGGTATCCCGACTCTCAGGACCACTTACTAGGCCACTAAGCCGTTGCCCATTGTTCACGAACTTGGACGTGACTACAGTAACCCACAAACATGAACCATTAACGTAAAATAATAAATAAAACATTTTAACAGCTTTCAAATCGAAGCTGCATTCGTAGTGTGAATTCCTTAATACAAAAAAAAATAATAATTGAGTGTCAACACACTCCGCTATTTTAATATACCCTGCACCGGAACAACGAACCTCGAAGTAAAAGAAGAACAATGCAAAATAGAAATTGAAAGTTAGCCGAGCTTGAACATACGCGGCTAAGTAGCTAGGACTTTTCTCTATTAGCCAGGTTTCCACGTGGGTCAACCCTTATATTTAAGCCAATACTGATGAAACGCTATGATGAAAGACATTCCAGCAAGTAAAGGTTATGCCGAAACGTGTCCTAAACAGTACCTGCTAATATCTTCCATACGTGCATTCTTTACTGCAGACACTATCATCGTTCAAGTCGATTCATGAAAAAGCCTAACCTAACACTTGACTATGTACAGACGGCGTTCTGATCCTCTAACAGTAAGTATGTACATGCGGTAACCTGAACCTATCGTTAAGCCAACGCTAAACTGCATAATCATCACTAACACTAATCAAGTACTTGCGGCATCCCGAACTTATCGTAGAGCCAACACTATGGTATGTGCACACCTGTAACAGTAATCATGTATATGCTACCCGAACCTATCGTTCAGCCAACACTATGCTATCTACACATCATTGATACAGTCGGGTGAAGTCGAAATTTAAAACAATGTCCGGATATTTCATTGTAATTCACATTGAAGTTCAAACACATGAATTAAAATCCCCTCCAGAAATATATTCGAATCTGGAATGCTATTAACTTTCCTACGGTGAAATGCGAAATCGAAATTAACTAACGGGTTTGAATAGATCAATCTCTCACTCATTCAAGTTCAAAAACATGAAATGAAGTTCGCTAAATTAAAGTAAACCCAAATATGTCCGGCCCAGCTGTGTAGGGGGCAACGCGTCCGCCTTTCACCCGGCAGCCCCGGGTTTGATTCCTGGCCGGGTCAGGGGTTTTAATTCTAAATGATTAATATCCCTGGCCTGGGTACTGGGTGTCTGTGGCGTCCTTAACGTTCCTTTCCTCACATTCATTACTTTACAATTCCGCCACTTCCAAATACACGCAGTTTCACAACATAAGGTAAAAAGTAGGGCCAACAGATCTTCTTTGGTCGACGCCCCGAATAAATGGCATTTAAAACAACAAATATCGTCTGATATAACGGATATTATCGAAAACAATAATCACAACCACCACGATATTCGTGGCCTAGCCTAGAGTGTGAGGCTCCACATAACCTGCAATGTGTACATCCAAACATGTGTCATTGTAAACTATCCAGTGAGTTAAATTTTCATCAACATTCTCAGGGTAAACTCTCAATCTGATAAACTCATTCTCTCACCCAAAATGCTTCCAATTCGCGATGTTTCTCGCCTCGTAAAGATACAGAATAAAATTCGATGTCCAACAAGTGAGTATTACCCCGACCGTATTTAAGGATGTATTTTGTTCGTGAGGTCGGTTATTACAAACTGCACTTCCCTGGTATCAAATAGAATCGTCAACTTAACTGTCTTACGTAAAATAATAATCGTGGAACAACATCACATGTTCTTCCAATTTGCATTAAAAAGCATTAATTAGGATTTGACAACACGTACATTTTTCATAACTACATCAACGTTTTCACTATATCTCAATATTTAAAGCGGTGTATCGATTCAGGATCGCTAAATGATGTCCATCCTCTTATACAGCCAGTCTTGGAAACATTACACATCAACGTATACACCCTTCCACAAAAATTCCTATTCGTCAAACTACAGGGACATTTATTTTCGGCATCCTGCTTAGAACTTCCCACTCATAATATACAGGGCTTACTTTGCTTCAAACTTTCGTACTAATTATTCTCATAAGTATTCCATTCCTCATTTCGATCCATTTCTTCTTGCTTGATCAAATTTTAAGTACAAGTTGTCCCATAAGCAAACAAATTCATAATGATCTCAAAGTAACTGTATGGCCAACTCGCCTGGTCACACTTAATTTTACACACGCCACGTATAGAAAACGGTGTCATGATTTACTAACTAATTAAAAAGACAAGCTTTTACATTTCTTACTACAAAGTCATAATATTGAAATTATACGTGTAAATGTACTGATTGATGTGGCGCTTTTGGCTACATTTAGCAAGCCAGCAAACTACGACTTAGTGCCTCGTAATTACAGGTGGCATTCATCCCTTAAATACTAACATATCATTTACAATGACTCTGCACTTGTCTTGATACAAAACAAATTAATTTTCTGCGGCCTGAACAAACATAATAACAGTTTTTTTTATGCACATGACACAAAATGGACCACGCTGCTTCGTTCTCGACCAGTCAACTGATGGAAAACGCGGAAAGTTCCTAACCCTTGCAAGGTGTTTTCCAAACGTAGCCGCTGGACAATGATACTATCTCTCACAAGAAACCAACTGTTCTCCCTTACAGATTGCCAAAGGAACCGTGTTAATAATAATTTAAAGGAGCTATCTTGGGACATCGCGGTCTCCCTCGCAGAAAATCATGGATCCTACATATAGGCACTACCAGGATCAATGTCGTAAATAAAATCTTCTAATATCAAAGTTGACTCTATTCTTCCGCAATCCTTATATTGTCGGTAGTGTCGCAGGTTCACCTCTCGGACCGATGTATGCTGAGTGCTGCTCTCGTGCATAGAGGTGGTATTTATTCGCAATCTAGGGACGCAGCACATTCGAAATCTCTAATATCTCGTGCCAACAAATATTCATTTCAAGCAAGCCCTCAGAACCACCCAGTACCAGCTTACACACTCTCTTTCATTGGTCACATCCATCAGACGCGTAACACATGCACACATCTGAAGAGTGAGGGGAAGTGGAGAAAACGAAGTGCGAGGATTTCTATCATGGACGAAACACACGCTGAGGTAAAGATACTTGCCTGTCCACAGGTCCCACTGGTTCTACAATGAAGGGAGAGGGGAATGAAGGGAGGAACCACATGGCTCCTTCAAAGTAACTGACGTAATGTGTATGTCAACTCATTGAGGGTCAAATTCTCCAGTTTCTTCGTAATTCTTGTGTGCGAGTTCTGGCGGTCTCGACTATGATTTCATTATCAAATGGCATCGCACTCAACCACTATAAGAAAGAATGACCCTTATTTTCCTCAATATAGGTCCTGTTAAATATTACTACTACTACTACTACTACTACTACTACTACTACTACGGGTAATAATAATAATAATAATAATAATAATAATAATAATAATAATAATAATAATAATAATAATAATAATATTTAGCCTCAAAAAAGGAAAGATTAACCTGGCATTAAATAGTTATGGTTTTCAGAGACACAAGGGCGTTTTGATAACCGTTCCCATGAAGCTATTGTCAGCGCTGATTAAACAATTAAATGCCATATATTGGGGTGATGCTTTTGCTGGCGGGACCTAGTGTTTACAGTGCACTATGTCTTCTGGTATGGGCTAGAGCAATTTTGTTACTTTCATTGATCTGTCTCAGCTTTATCCTTGGCTTTGACAAAATGAAAGTGACTGAGGTATGAGTGATGCTAGTAATGCCATTCCTTCTGTAGCCAGTCCCTGCTATGAATGGTGTGAAATTATTGTTCATAGGGTCGGTTGGTGCATGCATTTCAGTGGGCTTGGCAGACTGATATGTAATAGCAACTTCTGGCTCGGTGAGGAAAGCAACGGGAGACTACATCAATCCTCATTTCCCCAGTACACCTCTTCAGTGATGCCTAGGCCTTCTATGAATGCTGATGGCGGAGCTATTGAGGATCAAACCAGCCTTCGGGCTGAGGACTAAACAACATAACATACGTATTGGGGTGGGAGTACATCGTGCACATCTCATCGCAAATAACTTACGGTTAATTAATTGTCTTCCTTGATTAGGAACAGCTAGTACAGCTAGAATGTTTAACCATAGGAACATCTTAAACACTTCTCGAAAGAATGGAGTTGGGTGTGACCTCTAAGTGCGCAATATCGCAAGCGCACCTCCTGAAAAATGAATACATGTGACGTTGTCTGGTTTACTTCTCCTTCATCCTTAGGGTTTGCCAAAATCTGCGCCCAAACGATACCTGCTTCCTTTTCCACCCGGAATTCTTGTGATCGCGAATGTGAGGAAAGCAACGGGAGACTACTTCACTCCTCATTTTCCTAGTACGCCTCTTCAGTGATGCCTAGGCCATCTATGACAGCTGATGGCGGAGCTATTGAGGATCCTACCAACTTTCGGGCAGAGGACTAAACAACATAACATACGTATTTGGGGTGGGAGTACATCGTACAACGCTCCCCTGATATTGTGCAATCATCCCAGCTTTTAACCCCTAGACCGATTTTTCTGAAACTCACGCCAGAGATTTCGCCTATTATCCCGATCATAGTGGTGCTGTTTGTTGATTTATCCAGCTTCTTTCACGGGCGAAATTAATTAATTCCTTGGGTGACTATCCCGCGTATTCTGACTGGATGACCTCGCCTCATGACATTTCCAATCTACCAGTTGACAGGCGAACTCCTCTCTGGGCATAACCAAATATATTTCTGCCTGTGAAGTGAGCTTCATCAAATGATTCAAAAATTCTTAATTAATTAATTCTTCGTTAAGGACAGTGCTGAAATCTCTACCATTAGGAGTTAATGGCCAAAATTTTATTATTAATTTCCCGAGGTCTTTAGAAAAGTTATTTCTTGCTTGATGGTTTGGGTCACCTCCTGCTGTGAGTAACAAGCAAGGAACATCAGGCTTAGATATTTACAAAAATGGATGCACGTTTCCCCTCTCGCGGCTGACCCTACATAGCCGTGCCGCGGTTTATTCTGCAATGTAAAATTATGGGCTCATTATATCTTCTCGCATACAATGGGCACGCTTTTAAAACTGCTACTATTTCGTAGTTATAGATGAAATATCAATCATTCTTGAAATCCCTAAAAACATACTCATTGTGAAAATTTTCACGCTAATAGTTTATGATTTTCCAATCCTAGGCACTTATGCACAAGAGAAGGAGTGAGGCAAGTCCCAGATCATGTCCAAGATGCCCATTCGTTTTCCATAGTACAGGTTATCCTGAATTCCCATCTCAACTTATTTGCCGACGGAGCCGTTAAAAATCATTAATGAATAATGAACATCACAACAGAAATCCACACCATGAACTACATTAGAAAACATACGGAAACATACTATAATACGTAAATTCAGGATTTTAAAACGTATTTTCTTTAATCTTAATACCTGGAAGTACCACCGCGTTTATCCAAAGGATATCGTCGCTTCACCGGTAAAAGGTTGTAATCCACAAAGCTCTTCCTATCGATTATTCTCCTTAAGACTGGTCACGCCTCCCAGCCACATATGGATATGCAGCCCATCAGAACAATGTCCGTTGTGTTCGTTTTCCTATGCCAACCAGTAACCGAAAATGAACCTAACATGCATTATACAATAGGAGTGCGTCAATACCTAATGCAAGTTTACATTCGTATAGTACGGTACAGTAAGGTTAATTTCCTTTTAACTTGGGCATAGGAAAATGAACACACACAATTTGTTCTTATGGACTGCATAACCATACGTGGCTGGGAGGTGTGACAAGTCTTAAGGAGAATAATCGATAGGAAGAGCTTTGTGAATTACAACCTTTTACCGGTGAAGCGACGATATGTTTTGGTTTGTAATGGAACTTCCTTCCGAACAAAATGGTAGAACGAATTCTTCTTCCTGAAATATCATTATTTAGAGAGATTGTTGAGGTACTTTAGCAAAATTGTAGGAATCAATCTCGGCTAATATTGATGACATTATGGGATGTATAAATAATGCAACTCTGTGTCGTTGGATCTGGATGGATTATAGAGTCCTGCGAGACAAAATTCTGACACGTTTGTGTACCTTAAAAATTCAGCAATTTAAGGTTTCTCAAACGAATGTATGTCACTAAAGTCATGAGATATTGTATATTACTTTTTCTTCTTGCAATTTGCTATACGTCGCACCGGCACAGATAGGTCTTATGGTGACGATGGGATAGGAAATTTCTAGGGGTGGTAAGGAAGCGGCCGTGGCCTTAATTAAGGTACAGCATCAGCATCTGCCTGGTGTGAGAATGGGAAACTACGGAAAACCATTTTCAGGGCTGCCTACATTGGGGTTTGAACCTACTGTCTCCCAGATTCAATTACTGGTAAATAATATTTTCATTATTATCAATTTTATATCGCTGGTATTCGGCACTCGATGTATTGGCCTATATAATATACAATGGCAGTTCTTAGGTTATACGCTGCGAGATAACGAGTGACTTTTCTCTCCGTCAGCGATATAATGGTGTTCACTTCGAGAAACTTCAAAAAGTTCAATTAATTAAAAAGAAAATTGGCAACAATAATTTTTATACATTGATTGCGGAGTGAAATAAGTAACGAACATGTTCAATTGACTAGACTTTTTAAACAACATGCGAAGTCGGAGGTATCTTTGATAACACCTATGAAACAGTTTCCAATAATCTACAAGTATATTTTGATATCTGAAATGTACTATGTTATGTATACCAATTTACATTTGTCTAATAGAAACCAATAAACGTGTGACTTCAAATAAAATGCTGTAATTTTTTTCAAGTTAGTAATGAATTTTTTCTACGAAATGGAAGCTCACTAGGAATGCAAAAAGCTTATCTCAGAGGTGGGGAGAAACAAGTAGTTCTATTGGTCGTGGTAGGGATGTAGAGGACTAGGAAGTGTGAGTCATGTCTTAGTATTGCCGGCTGCTTCTTACAGTGTGCGTACTTGCTGGTGTTAGTGGCTGAAGTGTCAACTTTGAAGATATTAATTGTAAGTAAAATCTTGTTTGTTACCACTTATTTCTAAATATAAGACTGACAATGGATTTCCAAGGATGTAATGACACTTTTACTTATAACGATATAAATTTCATTGGGAACAGGTGCACTAAGCAGAATTGCTTTTTAACACCACACTCTTTTCTCACAGAAATGCTGACGTGGTTTCCAGTGAAAATAACATATTATTCGAAAGTTGCGCTTGACATATAAAATTATACGTTTGATTATTGTAAGGAATCTGTATATGTTTTAAAAGTTTAATGTCGAAATCATCTGGCGCCATCAGGTCTCCTGTGGGAAACTAAGATGATCCTTTACTAGAAATTCTGAGCGTAGTTTATTTTAAGATATCGACAATGCTAATAACTATCTCAATCGTGAAAATACTTCTTGGTCTTCTTATGGCGTCGTCTCCTCACGATCGGCCTGCAACATCGAGGTTTAGTCCTTCCTATTTTGAGTCTGTCGTTCCAAAATTGCGTAACTTGGATGTCGAATCACTGTCCGTGGTACGGATTCCAGAATAACTTTCTGCGGCCGTGTGATATTTTTGATCTGCCTTGCTTTGTACGATCAGGTGTATTTCCGTTTCTTGGGCACTTGAGCTAAATATCACCGTTCCTACCTTTTGTATTGGTTTAAGCACTTTATTTTCCTACACGGAGAACTACCTCCTCGTTTGTAATGTGGTCTGCCTGTGTGATCTTTAACGTTCAGGAATGCATCAAATGGATTCTGGTCAGTTCACTAACGAAATTTATAATATGCACCCTTCGATACCGTAAATCGGCACCGGAAGCACCTAACACTTCACGACACTCCGAGTTTCGAATCAGTAGTCAGTGATATATTAATTTCGAGCACACAACCGTTGCAATGCCGATTCCGATTTTGATTCCTACTTCTGAATTCCATTTTTTTAATCAGGCTGCATCCTAAGTGTTTGAAATGTGACACCATTTCTATGGTGTTCCGGTCTACAGTGATATCTGCATTTGTGATATCTTGCTTGCTGATTGGCATGAATTTCACATCCTGACCTAACTATTTACTTACTTTGTTGTTGCTGTTCAAACAAATTGAGCATCTTCCCAATTGTCTGCAACTGTCACGGAGTAATCTACAAGTGTACTATCACGCAGGTCTCAAATATCAACTTGTGGGTGAAATCGGTATAATGGTCCTATGAATTTCTTTTATCTGTATGTTGTGTTACTAATTAACTCCGTGTTAATTAAACATAACAGAATTGCTGATAAATATCACCAAAACAGTGAAGCCGAGTGAGCTCGCTCTTAATTACGGCGAACGTAGTGCTTAGCTTGCATTTGGATGAGATTGTTTCAAACTCAAAAATCGGCAGCCCTGAAGGTGGTCTTTTACAAGTTGTTTTATGTCGCGCCGACACAGATAGGTCTTATGGCGACGATGGAACAAGAAATGGCTAGGAGTGGGAAGGAAGCGACCGCGGCCTTAATTAAGATACAGCCCCAGCATTTGCCTGGATTGAAAATGGCAAACCACGGAAAACAATCTGCAGGGCTGCCGACAGTTGGGTTCGAACCCACTTCCTCCCGAATACTGGTTACTGGTCGCACTTAAGCGATTGTAATTATCGAGCTCAGTTAAGGTGGTCTTTTTACAACAGCCAAACCCTGGGGCTGTACCATAATTTAGGCCACGCTCACTTCATTCCCGGCCTGCCCCGTGGTGTAGGGGTAGCGTGCCTGCCTCTTACCCAGAGAACCCAGGTTACATTCCCGTCCAGGTCAGCGATTTTTACCTCAATCTGAGATCTGGTTCGAGATCCACTCAGCCTACGTGCTTAGAACTGAGGAGCTAACTGACGGTGAGATAGCGACCCCGGTCTAGTAAGCCAAGAATAACGGCCGAGAGGATTCTTAGTGCTGAGCACATGACACCTCGTAACATGCAGGCCTTCGGGGTGAGCAGCGGTAGCTTTGTAGGACAAGGCCCTTCTCGGCTGTAGTGCCTCGGGGTTTAGTTTCTTCGGTTAGTTCACTTCCTTCCCAGTGCAAGGCTTTACCTATCCTATCGACAACATAAGATCTGTCTCTGTCGGTGTGACATAAAACAAATTGGAAAATACAATTGTAAAGTGACATATTGAAGGAGGTTCACTCAGTATCATGAAGTTAATTGATGTGCTTTCATAGTTGTAGATAAATAATTTCTGTTATGAAACCAAGAAATAAACCTGTGGTTGTCGTAACGCAGAATATATTGCGTCCAGGTTTCTTGGCTCACCTTTTGCTGCAATAGTCATTTTATTGCTTCATGGAGTTTGTGAGCCATGGGTTTGGTTTTGTTTTATGCTAGGATTGAGAGAGAAAGCAGATAATATTTTAATTTAAAAAGTATTGTAATGTGTGGTTCTTTGCGGGAGGATGCACTTATTTCAAATGAGAAATTCCTATGGTTTAGGCAGCGCAATATATCGGAGAATCGTTGGAAGTAAAGTGTCAATATTGGGTTAATGTCGTACCATTATCCATCCATAGAAATATTTTATGCACGTTAACCTCCCCCCCCCGGATCTCTCCCAAACCACTCATCAACATATAACTAAACCACCTTGTACTGTAATTTGAATGATCGTTGGATTACTTTACATCCGTTCTCCCAGGTATTCTCCCGGAATTCCATTCTTATATCATTCTGAATATGTGACTCATTATAGTATCCTTTATCCATCTCTAACATAGGAAAATTGTTCCCTGCTGATACGATGATGATACGATATACACACCACAACTTATAACATACTTTGGTTACACCTCATTTCAAAGGTTCGTATTCTCTTTCGTAGTCGGCCTGGGTGGTTCAGATGAAAGAACTGCAGTTTTCTGAGCTTACATAGGCGTTTCTTACTGGATGAAATCTAGTATAGTTAGAGGCGCTCAAATACCCCTGCCACTCACCACGTTTATTTATACATGAAAGGAATCCTTCGTGACAATATACCCGTACCTTGGCGTCTCCGAGGATCATAGAAGTTGTTAGTAGGTAGCAGATATAAAAATATTCTTAACTTTTGGTTGTGCATCATATATTTTCCTCTGTTTCACGCCCTTTCAATATCACAGGCGATAAATATTATCCTTCAAGGACATTTCTCACACATTAGTATCTATGTTTCTATTCTTTCTTGCATAGGTTCATCCAAATTACACAACTTCTATGTGCCCTACGTCATTGGTTATTTGCCTATACCTCCCGTGAGATCTAGTGTGAATCATTGACTGAATGGTCAGCGTAATGGCCTTCGGTTAATATATGAGGTGTAAACCGACTGAAAATTCCAGGCTATATTATTATATTTCTAATATACGAGTACAGCATTGTCCGACCACTGTAACTACTTTGATGCAAGAACACGTTCCGTTTTCAATTTTCAGTGAGGCTGTCGACATAAATGCTTTCGATTGCTTGTAATAATCCACCCGTACCGAGAAAGTTGCTGCGCGGTTTAATTCACGTAACTATCAGATTGCATTCGGGAGATAGTGGATCCGAAACCGTCTGTCGGCTGCGCTGAAGATGGTTTTCCGTGGTTTCCCATTTTCACACTAAGCAAAATCTCTGTCTGTACCAAAATTAATGCCAAGTAAGCTTCTCTCCCACTCCTAGCCCTTTCGTATCCCATCGACACTAAGAGAACTATCTCTGTCGGTGAGACGGAAAGCCAATTGTAAGCAATAAAGGTCCGTTCCCACTCCTAGTCCTTTCCTATCGCATCGTAGCCACAAGACGTATTTGTGTCGATGCGGCACAAAGCAAGGTGATATAATCTACCACTAATGCTATAACCCACCAGTACGACTGACATCGTATAACTTTGTACTCTATCATATGCCTTTCCCAGATCTACAAAGCATAACACAGCGACGATAAACATATGAGTCTCTACCATTGAGAGATTTTTTTTTTTTAATTTTACCTAACGCGTACTGAAAATATAGTCTTGATTGTCCCTTTGCAGTCTTAAACCGCAATGGTTTTCTTCCATCTTACTCTGCATCATTAATCACACCCTCTGTTACCAAAAGCCTGGGAATGGCACATTTTTTTAACGAAATATCTCGGTAGTTTCTGGTATTCTTCCTGTTCCCCTCCATATAGTTAGTGCAATTACTCGTTGCGGCGAATCAGAAATTACCTGGCCTTCGGTTCAGAGGGTCCCGGGTTCGATTCCCGGCCGGGTCGGGGATTTTAACCTTCATTCGTTAATTCCAATGGCCCGGGGCTGGGTGTTTGTGCTGTCCCCAACATCCCTGCAACTCACACACCATACATAACACTTTTTTTTTGCTAGGGGCTTTACTTCGCACCGACACAGATAGGTCTTATGACGACGATGGGATAGGAAAGGCCTAGGAGTTGGAAGGAAGCGGCCGTGGCCTTAATTAAGGTACAGCCCCAGCATTTGCCTGGTGTGAAAATGGGAAACCACGGAAAACCATATTCAGGGCTGCCGATAGTGGGATTCGAACCTACTATCTCCCGGATGCAAGCTCACGCGCAAGGCCAACTCGCCTGGTACACATAACACTATCCTCCACCACAATTACACGCAGTTATCTCACATGGCAGATGCCGACCACCCTCATCGGAGGGTCTGCCTTACAAGGCCTGCACTCGGCTAGAAATAGCCACACGAAATTAAAAAACAATGTAGGTGCCCGCAAAGGAAGATTTTTGATATTCCGTCGCTCAGGGGGTGAAAAGGGGGATTTTTTAAAGTGAATGTATCTACATATAGTAAAATGAACCTGTGATGTTGCATCCGGGAGACAGTGGGTTCGAATCCCACTGTCGGCAGCCCTGATGATGTTTTTCCGTGGTTTCCCACTTTCACACCAGGCAAATGCTGGGGCTGTACCTTAATTAAGGCCACGGCCGCTTCCTTCCAACTCCTATTCCTTTCCTATCCCATCGTCGCCATAACACCTATCTGTGTCGGTGCGACGTAAAGCCCCTAGCAAAAAAAAGGAAACTTACCGTTTAAAGCATGAACATTGGTATTTGGAATCTCCTTTAAAAATAAAGAAACACGATTTATTTTTCGGAAAAATCCTGTTAAGGCGAGTGAAAAAAAAGTAAAAAAGGGATTGAATACCTTTTATAAGGGTACCGCACTTATATCTCAGAAACTGAAGGTGTTACATTCGTGAAATCTGGAAATTGATATCTCCTTTAAAAATAAGGAAACACCTATATTTTTCGGAAAATCTACTTAAGGGGTGGTAAACAGGAGTGACAAACGAGGTGAATTCTTATACTGAGTGTGTCTCAAAAGCGTAACATGTTACAGACGTGAAAATTGGTATTCGCAATTTGCTGCAAAAGTAAAGGGTTACGCATAATTTGTTTTCTGAAAATCCACTTCAGGGGAAGAGTTAAATGCGGTAAATTTTTAAAATGAGTATTTGTACAGTTTGTATAAAATACTGAACATGTTTCAGACGTGAAAATTGGTATTTTAATCTCTTTAAAATATAAAAGCAACGCGTGTTTGATTGTTTCCGAAAAAAACACTACATAGGGGGCGGGGGTGTAAAAAGAACTGAAAAAGTGGATGAATTATTTCTATGTGGATACTTTTACCTCAAAACTGAAGATGTTACAGACATGAAAATTGATGTTTGGAATCTCCGCTAAAAATAAACACGTATTTTTTTTTTCAGAATATCACTGAAGGGGTGGGTTGGCTGAAGAGAATTGAAGTTGGTTGAATTATTTTTATGGGGATAATTTTGCATCAAATACTGAAGATGTTACAGACGTGAAAGGTAGTATTTGGAATATTGTTTAAAAACAAGGAAACCCGCATTCTTTTGTTTCCGGAATATTCAATTAAGGGTGGGTAAATGAATTGAAAAATGAGATTATTTGTATGAGTATACGTATATAAAAACGAAGGAGCTTACGGACGTGAAAATTGGTATTTTGAATATCCCTTAAAAATAAAGAAACACGCATTTTTTGAGGGGTGAAGGAACAACTGAATGGGGGTTTAAAAGGAGTTGAATTCTGTTTATGAGGATACAAATAAGAAGTGGGCTTGAAACAATGCACTCTTAAGGGGTTTTGACTGGGGCATGAGGAATGATGACAAAAATATACGTTTATATTAAACCGTTTGAGCTACGAAGTTAAAATATCAAATGATATCCTAGGTGCTAAATAACAAAAGGTTTGAAACGAATTTAACCCCTCACAGACATAATTGGGGTTAAGATCCGAAAACAAATACACTGACTGACAGAGCAAATGCAACACCAAGAAGGAGTGGTTCGAAAGGGATGAAAGTTGGGGAAAAAACAGAGACGGTACGGACGAATAATTGATGTTTATTTCAAACCGATATGCAGGTTACACAATGCGCACGGCATCGACTCAGTAGGATGTAGGACCACCGCGAGCGGCGATGCACGCAGAAACACGTCGAGGTACAGAGTCAATAAGAGTGCGGATGGTGTCCTGAGGGATGGTTCTCCATTCTCTGTCAACCATTTGCCACAGTTGGTCGTCCGTACGAGGCTGGGGCAGAGTTTGCAAACGGCGTCCAATGAGATCCCACACGTGTTCGATTGGTGAGAGATCCGGAGAGTACGCTGGCCACGGAAGCATCTGTACACCTCGTAGAGCCTGTTGGGAGATGCGAGCAGTGTGTGGGCGGGCATTATCCTGCTGAAACAGAGCATTGGGCAGCCCCTGAAGGTACGGGAGTGCCACCGGCCGCAGCACATGCTGCATGTAGCGGTGGGCATTTAACGTGCCTTGAATACGCACTAGAGGTGACGTGGAATCATACGCAATAGCGCCCCAAACCATGATGCCGCGTTGTCTAGCGGTAGGGCGCTCCACAGTTACTGCCGGATTTGACCTTTCTCAACGCCGACGCCACACTCGTCTGCGGTGACTATCACTGGCAGAACAGAAGCGTGACTCATCGGAGAACACGACGTTCCGCCATTCCCTCATCCAAGTCGCTCTAGCCTGGCACCATGCCAGGCGTGCACGTCTATGCTGTGGAGTCAATGGTAGTCTTCTGAGCGGACGCCGGGGGTGCAGGCCTAATTCAACCAATCGACGGGAAATTGTTCTGGTCGATATTGGAACAGCCAGGGTGTCTTGCACATGCTGAAGAATGGCGGTTGACGTGGCGTGCGGGGCTGCCACCGCTTGGCGGCGGATGCGCCGATCCTCGCGTGCTGACGTCACTCGGGCTGCGCCTGGACCCCTCGCACGTGCCACATGTCCCTGCGCAAACCATCTTCGCCACAGGCGCTGCACCGTGGACACATCCCTATGGGTATCGGCTGCGATATGACGAAGCGATCAACCTGCCCTTCTCAGCCCGATCACCATACCCCTCGTAAAGTCGTCTGTCTGCTGGAAATGCCTCCGTTGACGGGGGCCTGGCATTCTTAGCTATACACGTGTCCTGTGGCACACGACAACACGTTCTACAATAACTGTCGGCTGAGAAATCGCGGTACGAAGTGGGCCATTCGCCAACGCCGTGTCCCATTTATCGTTCGCTACGTGCGCAGCACAGCGGCGCATTTCACATCATGAGCATCCCTCAGTGACGTCAGTCTACCCTGCAATTGGCATAAAGTTCTGACCACTCCTTCTTGGTGTTGCATTTGCTCTGTCAGTCAGTGTATATTAATTACTTCCCCCGAAACGGTACAACGTACGAGGGCGTAATTCCAAATAGCAATATATTTTTAAAATCCTAGGTTGAAATAGGAAATATGTTCAAATGATCCACCGCTAAGGTGTGAAATGGGCTTAGCTCCGTAAACAAGGTTATTCATCCCTCCAAACCCGTTTGGCGTAGAAAGTTGTAATTTTACGAGAAGGGTTCTACTTGTAAAATACCGTATACTTCAAGAAATGTCTCCGCTATGAGGTATAGATGGTAGTTGAGTCTCAAGAACACAACGTCCATAATTCCCGAACCGTTTCAGACACGAACATAACTTTTCATAAAGCGTTGTCTTCTTTAAGGGGCTGACTGACCGAGGCGGTAAAGGCGTGCTCGGTTTTCCCGGAAGGACGTGGTTTCGAATCCCCGTCAGGAAGTCGTAAAATTTAAGAAACGAGATTTCCACTTCCGGAGGTGCATATGGCCCTGAGGTTCACTCAACCTACACCAGAAATGAGTACCAGGTTAATTCCTGGGGGCAATGGCGGCCGGGCGTAGAGCTAACCACTCTACCCCATCACGTGCCGCGGTTAACAATGGTGGAAGCCTTTACCTTCCACTCCTCCAAGGGCCTTTATGGCCTGTACGGTGGTGTCTTTGTCTTTGTTGTCTTCTATAACCTAGATGTTAATAAATATTTCGTAACGTTCACCCCTCTATTACTGTTCGACGTAACAAATGAAGTTTTCACAAGTTGGTCGCTTTTATGTCCTAAAGGTTAAATCAGATATGGCTAAAAACTTTCAAAATCTTCCGTATGGGATTCAAATGAGTGGTATATTATAAAATAAATAATCATTCTCACAAAACTGTTTGACGTTCGAACTGAGGACGTATTTTACAGGCTCAGCTGACAGCGGACTCTCCCAAATGTAAAACTTTGAATAATAACTTTCATTTAAAAGCCGTAGAAAAGCACGGATATATTGCTAGTCTATGTATATAAAATAACTTGTCCTGTCTGACAGATATATTGATCACCGCCGAGCCAAAACTACTAGACATAAAGAAATGAAGTTTTGGGGATACATTCACATTAACATGTAGGTGCTCGCTACGGGAGGATTTTTGGATATTCCATCGCTAAGAGGTTGAAAAAGGGGGGATTCTTAAAATGAGGATATCTATATCTCAAAAGCTTAAAAGTTTGCAGCCGTAAAAATTGGTATTTCAAATCTCCTTTAAAAATAAAGAAACACGTATGTTTTTGTTTTCGGAAAATCCATTAAGGGTGGTGGAAAAAGGGTGAAAAGGTGTTGAACACCTTTTATGAGGAGACATATATCTCAAAAACTGAAGATGTTACAGGCATGAAAATTAAAACTTGGTATCTCTTTGAAAATAAAGAAACACGTATTTTTATGTTTTTGGATAATCCAATGAATAGGGGGTAAGCAGGAGTGAAAAACTGGGTGAAATTTCAGAAGACTGTATATGCAAATTATCTCAGACACGTAACATATTACATATTTGAAAACTGGTATTTGGAATTTCCTGTAAGTGTAACGAAACATTATTTTTTCAGAAAATCCACTTAATGTGAACTGAAAAAGGGGGTGAATTTTTAAAATTCGCGTATCTACAGTATATCTCAAAAACTTAACATGTTGAAGAGGTGAAAATTGGTACTTGGAATCTCTTTTAAGAATAAGAAAACACGTATTCATTGGTTTTTGCTGAAAATCTTTTATGGGGGGGGGTGAAAGAATTAAAAAATTAGTTGAATTATTTGTATGAGAATATATATAAAAAATCTGAAGTTGTTACAAACGTGAAAACTGGTATTTGTAATATCCTTAAAAAAGAAATAAACACGCATTTTGTTGCGGAATCAACTTGGTACGGTTGGGGGGGGGGAGAAAACGGAGGTAAATTCCTTTTACGAGGATGCATATATCTCAAAAACTGAAGATATTGCAGTCATGATAATTTGTATGTGAAAGCCCTTTTAATGAAACGGGTACTGTTTCTTTTTGGAAAATTCACTTGAGTGTGGAGTGTGAAATAAGTAAAATAATTGAATTCCTTTTCAGGAGAAACTTATATCTCAAAACTAGAGGTTACAGACGTGGAACTTGGTAATTGGAATCTCCTTTAAAAATGAAGGGACACGCATTTTTTGGGTGGGGGGAAACTAACTTAACGGGCGGTGGTGGAGTGAAAAAGGAGTTGGATTATTTTCATGAAGATACTTACATCTCAAAAACTCAAGATGTTGCAGACTTGAAAATTTGTATTTGGAATTTTCTTTCAAAGTAAAGAAACATGTAATCTTTTGCTTTGGAAAATTCACTTAAGGGGGTGAATTAATTCAAGAAATTGTTGAATACTTTGAATGACGATACTTACGTCTCAAAAACTAAAGATTTACAGATGTGAAAATTAGTATTTGGAATCTCCTTTAAAAATAAAGAAACACGCATTTTTTGGAGGGGAGGAATCAACTTTGGGACGAGGTCGGTGAAAAGGAGTTTAATTTCTTTTTATGAGGATTCATATATCTCAAAACTGAAGATGTTACAGTCGTGATAATTGGCATTTGGAAGCTCCTTTTTAAACAAAGAAACTCGTTCTTTTGGTTTCCGAAAAAAAAAATTAAGCGGGAGGGGGGGGGGGGTGAAAGAAGTGAAAAACATTAATTCCTTTCATGGAGAAACTTATATCTAAAAACTTAAGGTTACACACGTGAAATTTGTATTTGGAATTGCCTTTAAAAATAAAGAAACACGTATTATTTCGAGGGGGAAATCAACTTAACGGGCTGGAGTGCAAAAGGAGTTCAATTCATCATATTAGGATACTTATATCTCAAAACTGAAGAAGTCAGAGGCATGAATCATCTTTCAAATTAAAGGGACACGTGTTCTTTTGTGTTCGGAATATCCACTTAAGTGGGGGGGTGAATGAATTGAAAAATTAGTTGAATTATTTATATGAGGGTATTTATATCCCTGAAACTAAAAATTTTAAGGCGTGAAAATTTGAATTTGAATCTCCTTTAAGAATAAAGAAACACACACTTTTCGGGAGGGGGGAATTAACGCAACCGGTAGGAGGGGGGGGTGATAAAGGAGTTGAATTATTTTTATGAGGATACTTATATCTCAAAAACTGAAGATGTTACAGACGTGAAATTAGTATTTTGAAACTCCGTCAAAAATGATGAAACACGCACTTCTTTTTTTGGAAAATCGACGTAAGGGGTGTGGGGTTGAAAATAAGTAAATTGCGACTTGAGATATATTTATGAGGATAATTTATCTTAAAAATTATATCTGTCACAGACGTGAAAGTTGGTATTTTGAATTTTCTTTCAAAATAAAGAGACTCGTATTTTTTGTTTTCGGAAAGTCCGCTTAAGGCGGGAGATGGGTAGAAAGAAGTGAAGAAGAAGAAGTTGAATTATTCTTATGAGTAAATATTTATCTCAAAAACTGAATGTGTTACAGACAGACGTACAGACGTGAAAACTGGTATTTGGAATTTCCTTTAAAATAATGAAACACGTGTTTTTTGGTTTCTGAAAACTCAGTTAAGGGGCTGAAAAGAATTGGAAAAGCGGGTGAATTTTTAAAACGAGTACCAGTATATCTACATTATATGGCAAGAACTTAACATGTTAGAGACAAGAAACTTGGTATTTGGAAAGCCCTTTAAATATACAGGAATATGTACCTATGTTTTTGTTTTTGGAGAAGGCACTTAACAGAAACACGCATTTTTTAAGTTTGTGAAAAATAGTTGAATTATTTTTTATGAGGATAGTTATATCTTGAAAACTGAAGATGTTACAGACGTGAATATTGGTATTTGGAATCTTCCTTAAAAATAAAGGAACATGTATTATTTTTTCGGAAAAACTCTTAGATGGGGGTGAGGGTGGGGAAAGGAATGATGAAGAGGTTGAATTCTTTGCATGGGGATACTTATGTATATCTCAAAAATTGAAGATGTTACAGATAATAGGTATTTGGAATCTCCTTTAAAAATAAAGAAACACGAATTTATTTTTTCGACATGAGAGAAGACTGTTTCTCACATGTACCGCTGTATGCCGTACGGTCGTCTTAGCCAGGAAAGGTGAGACCACAAACATGGTTTACAAAGAATTTCTGGGATAAATGGTACCCAATATTTGGGCGAGTTTTTATACTTTAGGAATTTTCATATAATGTTTTAGTACAACGCCGGGGAACGATTACTTTGATCAAAATTACGAAATTCGCGCTAGCGAAGCCACGGGTAATTGCAAGTATATATATAAAATTACATGTCCTGACTGACAGACTGACTGGACATAAGGGAATAAAATATTAGGGAAATATTTATATTAGAGTGTAGGTGCTCACAAAGGGAGGATTTTAGGATAATCCGTCGTTAAGTGGGCAAACATGGGGTGAAGTATTTCAATGCATATATCTATATCTCAAAAACTTAAAAGTTTACACACGTAAAAATTCATATTTGGAATCTCCTTTAAAAATAAAGAGACGCGTATTTTCTTGTTTTAGGAAAATGCCATTAAGGGGGTTGAAAGAAGGTCAAAGATTGGTTGAATACCTTTTATGAGGATATTATGTCTCAAAAATGAAGATGTTACAGGCATGAAAATTGCTATTTGGAATCTCCTTTGAAAATAAAGGAACTCGCATTGTTTAATTTTGGAAAATCCAATTAATGGGGCATAAACAGGAATGACATATTGGGTGAAATTTCGAAAATACTTATATCCACAGTATATCTCAGAAACGTATTACAGACGTAAAAATCGGTATTTGGAATCACCTGTAAATGTAAGGAAATACAGATAATTTGTTTTCGTAAAATCCACATAATGGGTACTAAAAAAGCGTATATATTTTTTACAATGAGCATACCTACATTATATCTAAACATTTTACGGAAATATAAACTGGTTTTTTAATCTCCTAGGAAAGTAAAGAAGCGCGCATTTTTTTGGTTTCCGAATAACCACTTTGGGGGAGAGGCGTAAAATGTATTGTAAAGTTGGTTGAATTCCTTTTATCTGGATACTGATATCCCAAGGAGTGAAGATGTTACAGGTGTGAAAATTGATGATTGGAATCTCCTTAAAAATTTGGAAATGTGTAAATTTTGGTTTCGGAAAACACACTTAGGTGAAGGTGAAAAAATTGTAAAATGAGTAGAATTATTTGTATGAGGATACTTACAGCTCAAAAAGTAAAGATATTGCAGTCATGAAAATTGTTATTTAGAATCTCCTTTAAAAGTAAAGAAATACATTTTAGAGGAGGGGGAATTATCTTATCGGGGGTGGGGTGAAACAGGAGTTGAATTCCTTTTATGAGGATGCTTATATATATCAATAACCGAAGATGTTACAGATGCGAAAATTGGTATTTCGAATCTCCTTTAAAAATAAAGAAATATGTATTTTTTCGATATATCCACTTAGGTGAGGGTGGGGGAATGACGGGTATAATGGTTAAATTATTTTTATGGTGATACATATATCTCAAGAACTGAAGATGTTACAGACGTGAAAATAGATATTCGGTATGTTGTTGTTGTTTGAGTCATCAGTCCATATACTTGTTCGATGCAGCTCTCCATGCAAGTCTATCCTACGCTAAACTTTTCATTTCTGCGTAATTGCTGGATCCAACATATGCTCTAGTCTCCTTGTCATATTCATACCTTGGTCTAGCCCTACCGTTCCTACACCTACTCTTCCTTCAAAAACCAACTGCACAAGTCCTGGATGTCTTAAAATGTGTCCTATCCTTCTATGGCTTCTTCCCGTCAAATTTAACCAAGTCGAGCTCCTCTCACCAATTCGATTCAGTATATCTTCATTCGCGATTCGACCTATCCATCTCACCTGCAGCATTTTTCTGTAACACCACATTTCCAGAGCTTCTACTCTCTTTCTTTCTGAGCAAGTTGTCGTCCATGTTTCACACCCACACAATGCCACGCTCCAGACGAAATTCTTGAAAATCGTCCTTCTAATCCCTATATCAATGTTCGAAGTGAGGAAACTTCTTTCTTATGAAAGGCCTCCTTTGCTTGTGCTAGTCTGCATTTTATGTCTTCCTTACATCTGCCACCGCTAGTTATTTCAGCACCCAAGTTACGGCATTCATCCACTTCCTTTAAGACTTAATTTCCTAATTTAATATTTCCTGTATCACCTGACTTCGTTCGACTGCACTCCACTACTTTTGTTTGAACTTATTTATTTTCACCTTGTACTCCTTGGAATCTCTTTTAAAATCTTTTTTCCTTTTCGGTTTGAGACAAGACTGTTTTTCACATGTACAGTTCTAAATAGCATGGGCATCTTATTCCCCAAAGGCAATAACACAAACGTGGTTTACAAATATTTGATGACAAGACAAGACTAATGAATGATTCATCAAAAGGGGTTGCAGACCTTCGGAAACTGAAAAGGAAGCAGTTTGAACGATTGACAGATATGGCCTTCTAATACCATTTAACATGAATAAGCTTCGTCGATACCGCTACACGGCTGAAAGGAACGTGAAACTACAGCTGTATCTAACTTCCGAGGACATGCATGTATCTCTGTATGTATCAATGATGTACTGATGGCTTACTCCCGGGTAAAATATATCGCATGTGAAAGACGTCCCCCATTCGTATCATCGGGTGGAGACTACACAGCAGGTGGCATTCATCAGGAAGGCGAATAAGGATATTCTGAGAGTATGAGCGTTGAATGATAGAAGTTGGAATCCTTGTGGCAGGTTAGAGAATCTGAAGAGGGCAATTAATAGACTAAAATTAGGATTAGATGGTATAAGTGAAGTACGTTGACAGGAAGTGCGCGAGTTTTAGTCCGGTAACTACAGGATTATCAACACATAATCACACAGAGTAAATCCAGGAGTTGGTTTAATTATGAATAAAAATAATTGCATTGGGTAAGCTAATACGAGTAGCATAGTGGAAGAATTATTGTTGTCGAGATAGGCACCAAGCCAATGCAAACCACAATATTGCAGGTCTATATGCCTACTAGTTCAGTTGATGATGAGGAAATCGAATGAATATATGAAGTGACTAGCAGTTATATGCGGCTTCGCTCGCGTTGATTTTGTAATGTGATAAAAGTAATCGTTCCTCGGTACTGTACTAACACAGTCTCCGAACATTCCTAAAATATAAATACTCACCGAAAAATTTAGTTTTATTTACCCCAGAAACTCTTTGTAAGCAGCTTTTGTGGTATTGCCGTTTGAGCTAAGATTAGCAAGCGACACAGAATTGTACATTTGAGAGAAAGTCTTCTCTCAAGTAGAAAAAAGCAAACAAACAATTTTCTTTATTTTTAAAGTAGACTCCAAATACCTATTCCTACGTCTGTAACATCTTCAGTCTTTGACATATGTGTCCCCTGCAAAGGAATTCAACCCCTTTATCAGCCCTTCCCCCAACCCCACCTGTATGGATTTTTCGAAAACAAAAAATACGTGTTTCTTTTTTTAAAAAGAGTTTCAAAATACCAACGTTCACGCATGTAACATCGTCTGTTTCGGATATATAAGTATCGGTCATAAAAGGAATTGAACACTTTCTTCACTTCTTTCCACACCCTTCCCCATTAAGTGGACTTTTCGTAAACGCGTTTATTTTTAATCTATATTCCAAATTCCAAGTATCACATCTGTAATATCTTTAGCGTATATAAATATAAGTATTCTTATACAAATAATTCAACTACTTTTTCAATTTTTTACCCCTTAAGTTTATTTTTCAAAAACAAAAGGAGACATGTTTCTTTATTTTCAAAGGAGATTTCTTAAATACCAATTTTCACGTCTGTAATATCTTTAGTTTTTGAGACATATGCATCCTCATACAAAGAATTCATTCACCCCCCCCCCCCCACCTTAAGTGAATTTTCTGATAACACTTTACTTTGAAACTCTTCATGTTTGTAACATCTTCAGTTTCTGATGATGATGATGATGATGATGATGATGATGCTTGTTGTTTAAAGAGGCCTAACATCGAAGGTCATCGGCCCCATCTTCAGTTTCTGAGATATAAGTATCCTCATAGTAATTCAACTCCTTTTTCACACCGCGCCCGTTAAATTGATTTCTCCCACCCAAAAATTAGAAGCCGTGTTTTTTCTGTTTAACAGAGATTCCATATACCAATTTTCACATTTTAACCTTAATTGGTTAATTCCAATGGCACGGGGGCTGGGTGTATATGTTGTCTTCATCATTATTGCATCCTTATCACGACGCGCAGGTGGCCTACGAGAGTCAAATAGAAAGACCTTCACCTGGCGAGCCGAACCCATCCTGGGATATCCCAGCACTAAAAGCCATACGACATTTCATTTCATTTCATCTTCAGTTTATGAGATATATGTATTCTCATCAAAGGAATTCAACTCGGTTCCAACCCGCCCCCACCACCTAATTTGTCTTTCCCAAAAAATGCAGGTTTCGTAATTTTTAAATGAGATTCCAAATATCAATTTTCACTTATGTAAATCTAATTTTGTATTAGATATAAGAATTCAAACAATGTTTCAATACTTTCACCGCCTTAATTGGATTTCCCGAAATCAAAGGAATACGTCTTTCTTTACCTTTAAAGGGTATGCCAAATACCAATTTTCACGTCTGAAACATCTTTATTTTTTGACATATAAGTATCTTCATAAAAATAAATCAACTAATTTTTCAATACTTTCAGCCCCCTTAAGTGGATTTTCCGAAAACAAAAATACGTATTTCTTTATTTTTGAGTGAAATTCCAAACACCAATTTTCACGTCTGTAACATCTTCATTTATTGAGATACCAGTATCCTAATAGCAAAAATTTCAATCCAATTTTCAGTCCTTTTCAACCCCCATCCAAGGGATTTCCCCCCAAAAAATGCGTTTTTCTTTACTTTTAGTAGAGATTAAAATACCAATTTTCACTTACGGAACCAAGAAAGTTTTTGAGATACTGTAGATATTGCTCATTTTAACATTTCAACCGCCATTTAGTCCCCCTTAAGTAAATTTTTCGGAAACAAGTTACTTATGTTTCTTAAATTTTACAGGAGATGCGAATTACCATTTTTACGTCTGTAACGTGTTTCGTTTCCGGGATATACTCTAGATGTAGTCTTTCAAAAAAATGTGCACTCCTGTTTACCCCCTATTAATTGTATGTTTCAAAAACAAACAACAAATGCGTGCTTCTTTATTTTTGAAGGATATTCCAAATACCGACTTCCATGGCTGTAACATCTTTAGTTTTGAGATATAGGTATCCCAAAAAAGGCATTCAACAACACTTTTTACACTCTTCCTTCAACCCCCCTAACGGGATTTTCCAGAAACGAAAAACGCTTGTTTTTAATTTTTAAAGAAGATTCTAAATACCAATTTTTGCATCCTGAAACTTTTAAGTTTTTGAGATGTAGTTACACCTATTTTAAGCATTCATCCCAATTTTCACCCCCTTGGCTTCTGAATATACAAAAATCCTCCCTCATTGAGCACCTTCAGTGTAATATAAATGCGTCCTCAAAATTTCATTTCTTTATGTCCAGTGGTTTCGGCTTGCCAATGATGAGTCAGTCAGTCAGTCAGTCAGAACATGTTATTTTATATATATAGATGGAAGATTTAATACAATATGTAAACGGCGACAGGAATCTAATCGTGATGGGAGACTAGAATGCAGTGGTAGAGCAAGGAAGAGAAGGTAATGCAATAGGAGAATTCGGACTAGAATGAAGACAGAGGAAGTCCGTTAGTTTAATTTGGTCCTTTCTAATTCAAACACCTTAAATTACTAGGTTATACGTGAACGAAACCTCGACACACTGAAATGTATCGAGTCAAATTCAAGACAAATAGGCACAGATTCAGAAACCATGTGTTAGTTCAGAAGATATTCCAGGAGCAGCTGTAGATTCTGTCCACAATTTGATGGTCATGAAATGCCATCTGAAGGTGAAGAAATTGAAGAAAGGATGGACTGCAAGGAGATGGGATCTAGATAACCTTAAAAGAAATATTGGGAAGGAATGTTTCATGGAAGATATTTCAGAGGGAATACCAAAGGCTGAAGGAAACACAATAGGTGAAGAGTAGACAGCCGTAAAGAATGAGTTCAGTAAGACTGCTGAAGAAAGTTTAGAAAGAAAGGTAAGATCAAATAAATATCGGTGGAAATCTCGCGAGGTACTACACCTGATTAACGAACGGCGAAAATACAAGAATAAAACCATGAGGAAGGCAGAAAGGAAAATATGCGAGTAAAGTAGGAAGAAAATGCAGGACAGTGAAGGAAGAATGGCTGACATAGAAATACTAAGTTGTTGAAGGTCCTATGGTTTAATGTTGCTGCGTAACGGAAAATCAAAGAAACCTTTGCAGAGAGCAAAGATGGGTTTTTCGATAAAAGGGCACTGATGGGAAACCATTACTGAGAAAAGAAGTCAAGGTAGAAAGATGACAAAAATACATTCAGGGCCGTTGTCCTTCGATGTTAGGCCCCTTTAAAGAACAAGCATCATCATCATCAAAATACATTCAACAATTGTATCCAACTTGGCAGGTTCGATCCTGGCTCAGTCCGGTGGTATTTGAAGGTGCTCAAATACGACAGCCCCGTGTCGGTAGATTTACTGGCACGTAAAAGAACTCCTGCGGGACTAAATTCCGGCACCTCGGCGTCTCCGAAGACCTTAAAAAGTAGTTAGTGGGACGTAAAACAAATGACATTATTATTACAATTGTATCGCGGGAAAGGAGTAGATGATGAGGTTCTGGAACAAGAAGAGTTTTTGATGCTGATGAAATGGGAATCCGAATATTGAGGTCTGAATTAGGCAAAGCTTTCAGAGACAAACATATGTACAAGGCATCTGGAACTGATGACGTACGCTCAGAATTACTGACTGCTTTAGGAGAAACCAGCATGGTGAGTTTATTCCATTTAGTTTGTAAGATATGTGCTACAAGTTAAATGCCAAGCGATTTCGACAAAATGCCATAACAATTCCCAACAAAGCGGTGCTGGCAAATGTGAAACCTACCGCACCAATAATTTAGTACTTCACGCTTCCAAAATTGTGACACCTATTACTTACAGAAGAATAGAAAGACAAATTGAAGCTGAGTGGGGAGAATATCAGGTTAGCTTCTGATGAAATGTAGGAAAACTTTAAACATTACTGACTTTACGTCTGATCTTAGAGGATCGAGTTCAGAAGTACAAGCGCACGTATTTGGTTTTGTCATCTCCTTTTCAATTTTTATATCAGGTGGCCCGCGGGCGTTGTACTTTCTCCTTATAAATGTCCCGCATGCACAAACGATGAATGGAATGTCTACTAACTGATTTTCACAGGGGTAATACTACCAACAGACAGCTAACATCAGAGTATGAAGAGATAGTAACCGGATGGTCACTCGCAGTATGTTCCTCAGCTCTATTGTTCTAATGCAACCCCTTGCATTATTAAACCTCCTTTTAGACCGCACAGAACAAGGCTTGTGTATGGTACGACAGCATTACGTTTCCTTTCTGCATATCGGCAATGGCTAATGCGTTCAACAACTACGAATATACCTACATCATTTTAGTTTAGGAAGAATCTAGTCGGAATGCAGCCGAAGCTCGCAGACGGTTTGCGCAGGAGTTTCCAAACAGACGTCTTCCTATTACACACGTATTTCGCCGGACAGTATTTGCTTTTGTTTTATATAAACAGCTCTTTTATACAGTGGAATGTTAGCACATGTATAAATTAATAAGTTATTATATTCTCCTTTCTACACCTTTGGTCTATATTTAAATGCACCCTGTTATGGAACGCGTGCAGCAAATTGACTGCTATTTGCTTCACAATGTCCGAAATACAGCACGATGTAGTACTCCTTTGAAAACAAGTTATTAGCCATCCCACGCATCACCAGTGCATGCGGGACATTTGTAAGTAAAAATTTCAGAGCTCGCGGGCCTCCTGGTGTATAACAGAGGTAAAGTAAACGAAAGCAGTATATGTAAAGGGAATCATAATCCAGCAAGTTAAAATTTACTGAGATTTACCGATGATATTGTTATTTCAACTGACTGCAGAAGATGTGGAGAAACTGCTGAATAGTATGGGCACACTCATGGAGGAGTACAAGAATAAATGAATGAATAAATACTAAAGCAATTGTAATGGATCGCAGTCGAACGAAGTGCAGTGACGCAGGAAATATTAGACTAGGAAACGAAGTCTTAAAAGACATAGATTAATATTGTTAGCTAGGTAGTAAGTTAACTAACTAACTGGGGCGAAACGCTGGCAACCAGAAATGAGTTAGCTGGAAAATTTATAATGTCCAACAACGGACCATTTATATTGGTATTATAAATTTACCTTTCCACTTTCTCAACGTGTATTTACCTAACATCCTTGTCCTTCTTCCAATGAGCTCGGCTGTTCGCGACGTGATCAGTTATATTTTTTTTTTTTTTTTGCTAGGGGCTTTACGTCGCACCGACACAGGTAGGTCTTATGGCGACGATGGGATGGGAAAGGCCTAGGAGTTGGAAGGAAGCGGCCGTGGCCTTAATTAAGGTACAGCCCCAGCATTTGCCTGGTGTGAAAATGGGAAACCACGGAAAACCATCTTCAGGGCTGCCGATAGTGGGATTCGAACCTACTATCTCCCGGATGCAAGCTCACAGCCGCGCGCCTCTACGCGCACGGCCAACTCGCCCGGTCAGTTATATTTTTCTATTACGTTGAGATTCTCAATATTACTTGCACCTGTCAATGTTTTCCCGGTATCTACTGCGAGTTTATCTGACTTACCCAAATCTCAATGCATTTGGTCTTTCTCTCCGCTTCTAAGATTCTTCCTTCTTGTCCAGGAGTTTTCCATGTTTCTCGACCATGCATTTATATGTTATTGCCGAAATCTTCCAGTGAAATGGATTCAATAATTCAACATTATTTCAATCTGTTTTTTGCCTACCTACACTTACGTATCTGAATTACTCCTTGTTTGGATCCACTTCAGATGCGTGTTCTTTTCACGTTTACAAGCTTACCTCATTTCATCAGACCACCAAGATGTTCGTACACATAATTGTTCCTGTTCATTCTCTTCTGGATTCTAGTGCACCATTCCTGTATGCCAATTCTCTTTTTATACCATGACACTTCTTAGTGTGTATTGTTTGGAAATTTTCACTAATAATATTCAAATACTTATGTCTAATATCCTCATCCCGGGAATTCTCTACCTTCAGTCGTCACATAGAGATTTCACTTTCTGAATCCTAGTCCGAGGGATACTTACTTCACTAGAGATCATATCGTCGCTGCCTGGACAAAAACTCCTATGTGAAATAATTTTAGCTTAGAACTTTGGCTGGTAAGGTTCTGTCATATAAGGTACAATATCGTGTGCATATTGTCAAGGCATTCTCGCTCTTCACAATGTATGTGCTGCGCGTCTATATATCTCCAAAACACATTATCACATAGGAGGTTTTGTCCCGGCAACGACGATATATTGGTCGGTATCAAACGAAATCCACCATCTTATACCTTTTCTCTAAATATTCTTTATAATGTTTGAATAGTAAGTGTGACAGATAACAGTCTTGTAAAACCACTGCAAATAATTTTAAGTATGATCTCCTCCCACTACCAATGTTCACTGCAGCCTGATTATCAGCACCTGGGATCAATGTATGATTTATATAATATCATTTAATACTAGCTAATGTACCCGTGCTTCGCTACGGAATTCTACACTGTATACAGAATTATAGGTTAGAAAGTGTACACGTTGTGAGCAAGATTTTCTTAAATTGTACAGCTCTTAACGTTGCGCTAGATACGCGACGGGAGGTCACCAAACATCTTTTCTCATATGAAGACTGAGGGAATTTTCACTGTAATGGTAGACCCAATTTCATACCATCAGTCACAATCAGGTTGGGATGTTGTCATTATTATGCCTTTATACATCCTCAGAAAGACTGTCTTAGTGTTTTTCCCAACTGAAATGAACATACAATGACGTCAATAGGAATAGCGCGATTAAAAGCAATGCTTTCATATCACGAAATACTCTTTCAAATTAAACGCCACACATTTTCTCACTTTTAACGAACAGTACAAGGCTGCCTATCTAACAGTCCATAGTTCCAGACCTGGAATGACCAAACCGCAGACAGCCGTGATCCGTGAACACACTTCGGCTTTCTTCGGCGTGGGGAGGGTCTAATAGTGGAGACTCCCAGGGCAAAAGCTATGCCCAATTACTATTCTGTTTCCTAGGAGTACCCGATGAGTCGGAAAATATCACTTCACTACACTGGCGGCGGGAAAGTCTATCTGATTTGAAGGCAAATTTTTCCTCCAAGCCAGAGGAGAAACCCTCTCTTCACTGCTAGTTTGGAGTATATTGAATGTAGAATTTAATAGAAGTGAAGAGAAAGAAGCTTTTCTTAAGAAACGGCTCCTTTCAGAGTTGAATTTTGAGTTATTTAGTGAATATTGTGGTGCTATAATTTGGAAAATGCCTAAGTTGTTATTCTAGACCAGGCCATACAACTACTACTAAGTGAGGCTCTGCCTTAAGTATGCACGCTGCTCATTCAAAACAGCGCGTCAGAGTAGGGATCGAATAGCTGAAACACTATGATGAACCAGTGTGTTACGTACCAGCTGTATCAAAAAATGTATGAACCAGAGGAATGGCATGCTAAAGAGGAAAGTTTTCTAACTCTCCGGCTATTTCCCGCCAATATTCAGTCAGGCAGTCATACTCGGTACGCAGCAGAAATCCCATCTATCGGAGTTGAGAGGCAGCATAAGAGACAAAGAACATCACAACAAACAATGGTCAATGTAATGTTATTGTTGATCAATGTTATGCACTTTCGATATTATAGGCCTTCACGTTTCGTTTTCTTCCGACTCTGAAATACCACATCGTCGCCATAAGACCTATCTGTGTCGGTGCGACGTAAAGCCCCTAGCAAAAAAAAATACCACTCTTATCATACTCGATTCGGTAAAACTGAATAAAAGATAAATGATCAGAAATTGTATTAACTATAACATTTTTATATAGTACTTTTCGATAGGACCAATAATATTGGTATTTAAAAATTGTATTTTAGGCACCTTCCCCTAAACTACAATTTCATCCAGGATGAATAAAATTGTTTGTAGCTTAGATTGTAGTTTCTTATTCCCCGAATCTATATACCAATTTTCATTAAATTCTGTTAACCCATTTTCTCGTGGCTCGGCGTTGATATGGACTTAGCAACAAAAATACAAATTCATGAATATCTGTATTATCCCAGCCGGTACGGTAAAAATGTATAAGACATAAATGGTTGTAAATTTAATTCTCTATAACTTTGGTTATGTAGTATTTATCGATACGACAACTAATAATATAAATATTTGAGAATTACATTTAGTCCTTCCCCTAAGCTACCATTTCACTCAGCGCAAATAAAATTACTTATAGCTTAAATTTTAGTGGCTCATTCTCCGACCTTGCATACCAATTTTCAATAAAATAGGACCACTAATAACGTAAATATTTAAAAATTAAATTTTAGGCTCTCCCCTTAACTAACATTTCACTGAGCGTGAATAAAATTATTCATAGGCTAGACTGTAGCGACGTATTGCTCGACTTTTCATACCAATTTTTATTAAGACAGGACTACTAAAACATAAATATTGCCGGGCTGAGTGGCTCAGACGGTTAAGGCGCTGGCCTTCTAACCCCAACTTGGCAGGTTCGATCCTGGCTCAGTCAGGTGGTATTTGAAGGTGCTCAAATACGACAGCCTCGTGTCGGTAGATTTACTGGCACTTAAAAGAACCCCTGCGGGACTAAATTCCGGCACCTCGGCGTCTCCGAAGACCATAAAAGTAGTTAGTGGAACGTAAAGCAAATAACGTTATTATTATTATTATTATTATTATTATTATTATTATTATTATTATTATTATTATTATTAACATAAATTTTTGAAAATTAAATTTTACGCCTTCCCCTAAACTACCATTTCTATCAGCGTGAATAAAATTACTTATAGCTTAAACTTTAGTGGCTCATTCTCCGACCTTGCATACCAATTTTCAATGAAATAGGTCCACTAATAACGTAAATATTCAAAAATTAAATTTTAGCCCCCCCCCCCAAACTAACATTTCACTGAACGTGAATAAAATTATTCATAGGCTAGATTGTAGCGACGTATTGCTTGACTTTTCATAGCAATTCTTATTAAGACAGGACTACTAAAACATAAATATTGCCGGGCTGAGTGCCTCAGACGGTTAAGGCGCTGGCCTTCTAACCCCAACTTGGCAGGTTCGATCCTGGCTCAGTCAGGTGGTATTTGAAGGTGCTCAAATACGACAGCCTCGTGTCGGTAGATTTACTGGCACTTAAAAGAACTCCTGCGGGACTAAACTCCGGCACCTCGGCGTCTCCGAAGACCGTAAAAGTAGTTAGTGGAACGTAAAGCAAATAACGTTATTATTATTATTATTATTATTATTATTATTATTATTATTATTATTATTATTATTATTATTATTATTATTATTAACATAAAGTTTTGAAAATTAAATTTTACGCCTTCCCCTAAACTACAATTTCTATCAGCGTGAATAAAATTATTTATGGCCTAGATTGTAGCGACTTATTCCCCGACTTTTCATGCCGATTTTCATTAAATTCTCTTTGGCCGATTTCTAGTGATTCGTGTACAGACAGACAGACAGACAGACAGACAGACAGACAGACAGACAGACAGACAGACAGACAGACAGACAGACAGACAGACAGACAGACAGACAGACAGACAGAAATTACGGAAAAGTAAAAGGTCCATTTCCTGGTTACTGTGGACATGACCGATACAGAAATACCATTCTTTTACAATTCTGAGCAATGTATAGTCAAAACTCTTATTTTACGTATATAGATTACCAACAACAATTCCGTTAATACTATGTCCTACCACTTTCCAGGTCAAGGTAACTTGAGAATTACAATTCATTCCCTCTTGCCATTTTTCAGTTACTTTGGCACTATCATTTCCTCCGTTTCTTAATCCGAAAGGACAATATCTTTCCTACTTTCCTATAAAGCAATATACACAAGCAAACTCGTGGATCCGCCAACATATAGGGGAATAATACAGTGAATGGTGGGATGGTATGAAGACGTATGTTAACATATCGGCTGTATGAAGTATACCAGGCCACAGAGAGTTCGAAACACTTGCTCATGTTCTACGATCTCCTGGTGAACTCTCACGGAACTCGTGTCATTTTGCTACAATAAAGCAGAATATTCACATTGGGTGTGATTAGAATTACTTTCATAAACATTTCTGGAATTCAAAATTGTTGCAGTGCTTTTAGTGAAAACATAAGATTCTTCAGTAAATGCAGTCTGTTGGTTAACCAGTCTATAGTTGTAGCTCAGTTCGTTAAAACCATAGTCAATGTAGTCATTACTCCCGATATGGAGGTTTGCTATGATCCAAACTCAGAGTGACCACCCTGGAAACCACAACCAATTGTTGTCAATTTTATCTCATGGCCGAGGGGAAAATTACGTCCATACAAACGAATACAATATAGAAAAAGAATAGATTGGGTGCAGCCAGTACGTGCTCTGCTGTCGAAATAATTATACACTAGCAATAAAACATTTAAAATGATAAAAAATAATCCTCAATATTCGTCCGTCTAAGCCTTGCAAGGTGTGCGTGTTAGCTCGAATGGGTAGGAGAGCAGACAGAGATCATGTGAAAATGTGAGAGTAAGCGAAGCAATTCTCAGTGCCCGAAGTTCAAAGCAGTAAACAGAAAATTAGCGGAATAGTTGAATGATGACTAAAATGGGAAGGTCATAGAAGGTGATAGAAAGCGATAACGAATGAGTCAACTTCTTCATTCGACTCCCGTACGAATATCAGTTGCAGACAATGGTCTTGGTTTCCAATTTCTGATACTTGAACACCGGAAAAAGTTTCTGATAACGTTCATGATAAAGTGTTGTGTAATTTTCGTAGAATCAGAAGCTGTTGCTATATGATTCCATTGCCCATTCACTTAGTAGTTACAGATTTGAAAAACTGCCAGTATCCAGACACTCATGATGATTTTCTGTTGAACGTCGTCTGTTATTTTCGACTACATTCCCGTGAAGTATCTGTTAAATTATTACAGAAACGAAGTCTGTCAGTCTTGTAAGTTTGTGAATATTTTTTTTAAATAAGTCAATCCCAGTGTTGCCAACTGGAGGGACATATCCTTACGTGTGTTGATATTTTGCATATTTCTTTATAATGTAAGACGAGGGGACGGATTTCTCAATTTACTTCACAACGTAGAGTTTTCGGGGAAATATTGTGAAAAAATGCAATGGAATGAAGGATTAATACTTTCTAATATAGAAGAAAAACTGTTCGATTTTTCGGATACTTTGGTAGGTATGATCTAATTGTGTGCAGCGATGTGCGCCTGATAATTGTGGGTAATGCTTTAGAGTTGTGTCAGTGTTTTGTTTACAATTGGTTTTAAATCGCACCGGCACAGCTGGGAATTATGGAGACGATGGGATAGGAAAGGGCTGGGAACAGGAAGGATGCCGTGGCCTTAATTAAGGTTTAGTCCCGTCGTTTGACTGGTGTAAAAATGGGAAACCGCAATAAAGCACATTCAGGGCTGCCGACAGTGGGGTTCGTACCCACTACCTCTTAAATTCAAGCTCACGGTGGAGCGCAAACAACTGCATGACCAACTCCCACGGTGTCTGTAGTTTAGTACCCTCTCTGTGTGGCAATATTGTGCTATGAGGACAAGATCCGGTACCTCAGTGTAGGCCAGGGTGCGAGTTCTCTCACGTATTCCCATAATATCCACGGTGGATATTGCCTAAGAGTTTTAATAAGTCCGAGCGTGTTGGTTTTCTCAATTATAATTTTGAATTTTGAATAGCTGCAGCCACCTCGATTACTGCTTCGTTCCAGTGCGTCGCGACGTATCTCCTTAGGAGTTGAGGAACGTCTCCCATTGTGAAGGTCTAGTGTGCTTTATGTGCTTGCATTCCCAGTGAACTGGTTATTTACTGTGTGTTCCCATGACATTGTTAATTTATTTTCTTGACTATGGTCTTCTATTACTTTCTGAGCTAATTATCGTCCATACTCCATGCCACGCTCCAGACATAAATTTTCAAAAATACCTTTCTGATTTCTGTATAAATGTTCGAAGTGAGCAAATTTCTTTTCTAATGAAAGCTCTCCCTTGCTTGTGATAGTCTGCATTTTATGTCGGCCTTACTTCCGCCATTGTTAGTTTTTTACCACACAAGTAACAATATTAATTTACTTCCTTTAAGACTTCATTTCCTAGTCATATAACCTATATCTCCTGACACCCTTTGACTGCACTCCATTACTTTTCACTTATTTTTTTTTCATCTTGAATTCCCAACCCAAGATTCCGTCCATACCATCCAGCAATTTTTCCAGATCCTCCGCAGTCTCAGATAAAATAACAACAAATCTCAGAGTCGAATTCTTCTCTTTAAATTGTGATTCCCTTTCAACATTCGTATTTGATTTTCTTTGCCGCCAATTCTATACAAACATCGAAAATGATGGAGGACAAACTGCAGCCTTGCCTCACGCCATTCTGGATTGCTGCTTAATTTTAAAAGCCCTCGATTCTTATCACTGCAGACCTCCAAAATCTCAATTAGCTCAGTCCAATGAACGTTATCAAACGCCTTTTCTAGGTCTAAGAACGCCACATACGTGGACTTGTCCTTAATTCGATCCTGTCAGATCAGATATAAAGATTTACCGGGCGACATAGCCAAGCGGTTAGTGATACGCAGTTCTAAGCTTATATTCGGGAGATAGTGGATTTGAACCCCACTGTCGGTAGACTTGAAGATGTTTTTCCGTAGTTTCCCATTTTCAAACGAGGTAAATGCTGTGGTTGTAAATTAATTAAGGCCGCGGCCACTTCCTTCCCACTCCTGGGCCTTTCCTAACCCACCGTCGCTATAAGACTTATCTGTGTCGGTGCGTCGTAAGGGAAATTTTAAAAATGAGACATTAAGCTTAAAGTCAGGATTGCATCACGTGTTACTACACTTCTTTGATGCCAAATTGATGTTCTCCCAACTCAGTTTCAACTTGTCTTTCGATTCTTCTGTAAATAATACGTGTTAAATTGTTGCAAGCATGAGATACTAAACTAATAGGTATAACGAAATTCTGCAGAAAATCGGATGGCTCTTCTCCTGTCTCATACATATTACGGACTAAATGGAATTTTCTCGCCATGTTGGTTTCACCTAAGGCAGACTGTAATTCATAGGGAATGGCATCGATTCCAGATGCCTTGTTCCTATTTAGGTCTGTCAAAGTTCTGTTGAATTCTGACATCAAAATAGGGTCTCCCATTTCATCTGCATCGACAGCCTCCTCTTGCTCCAAAACCGTATCATCTACGTATTTACCTTGATACGAGTGTTGGATATGTTACTGCCAATTTTCCGCCTTCTCTTCTACTGTATATTTATAAAATAAGAGTTTTGTCTGTACATTGATCAGAATTTGAAAAAAAAATGGTATTTCTGTACCGATCATGTCCACAGTAACAAGGAAATGAATTTTTTACATTTCTGTAATTTCTGTCTCTCTGTCGAGTGATGAACCACTACAATCTAGGCTATAAATTATTTTATTTACGCTGAGTGAAATGGTAGTTTAGGGGAAGGCCTAAAATTTATTTTTCAAATATTTATATTATTAGTGGTCGTTTCTTAATGAAAATCGGTAGACAAAGATGGAAAATAAGTCGCTGTAATATAGGCTATACGTAATATGTATTCACGCTGAGAAAAATGGTAGTTTAGGGGAAGGCCTAATGTTTAATTCTCAAATATTTATTATATTAGTGGTCATTTTTTCACGAAAATTGGTATGCAAAGTGGCGGAATAAGTCGCTATAACCTAGGCCATCAGTAATTTTATTCACACAGAATGAAATGGCAGTTTAGGGGAAGGCCTGAAATGTAATGTATATATAACATAAGAGTTTTGTCAGTACATTGCTTAGAATTAGAAAAGAATGGTATTTCTGTACCGATCATGTCCACAGTAACAAGGAAATGCATTTTTTACATTTCCGTTATGTCTGTCTGTCTGTCTGTCTGTCTGTCTGTCTGTCTGTCTGTCTGTCTGTCTGTCTGTCTGTACACGCATCATGAGAAAATGTCTGAAGAGAATTTAATGAAAATAGGTATGTAAAGTCGGGTGATGAACCACTACAATCTAGGCTACAAATTGTTTTATTCACGCTGAGTGAAATGGTAATTGAGGGGAAGGCTTGAAATGCAATTCTCAAATAAATTATTTATGTTATTAGTGGTCGTATCAATAAATACTACATAACGAACATAACTTTAGTTATGTCGTTAGTACTACTTATGTAAGAAGTTATTAAATTTCCGATCACTTATGTCTTATACATTGTTACCGTACCGCATACAATCAGAGATATTCATGAATTTGGATTTTTGTTACTAAGTCCATATCAGCGTCGAGTCACGAGAAAATGCAGTCCACGATACCAATAATTTTGTAGGACGCCCTAATATCACAGAGTCGTATGAAAACTAACTTGAAGGCCTGCAATATAGAGAGTTCATAAACTTTATCAACAATAACATTACATTGACCATTGTTTGTTGTGATGTGCTTTTTGTCTTCTGTTTCCACTTATCCCCGATAGATAGGATTACAGCAGCGTACCGAGGTTTTAAAAATTTGCATTACGTCGCACCGACACTGGTAGGTCTTATGGCGACGATGGGATAGGAAAGGAATAGGGGTATGAATGAAGCGGCCTTGGCTTTAATTAAGGTACAGCCTGGTGTGATGGTGTGCAAATGGGAAACCACGGAATACCATCTTCAGGGATGCCGGCAGTGGAGTTCGAATCCACTATCTCCCGGATGCAAGCTCAAAGCTGCGCGCCACTAACCACACGGCCAACTCGCCTGGTCGTACCGAGTGTAACAACCTGCCTGTGTATTGGCGGGAAGTAGCTTGGGATTTAGATAACTTTCTTCTTTAGCATGCCATTCCTCTGGTTCATACATTTTCTGATACGTGAAGAATGTATTCGTAACTGCTAATCCAATAATAGCACAGAAGTCCAGTAAACGCTTCCCATTCCTATAAGCTTCATATTTTCCATACACTTACCAGTCACCTTCTCAAATCCAAAAGTTCTCTTTCCGACCCTCACATAAAAATATTCCATTAGAACTCTCCTGTCTTTGATGCTGACTCTGAAAATGATGTAACTATGTGCACTATAAACTTATCAACTTCCTCCTCATCCTCAACCTCACGTGGTGAATAGACTGAAAGTATTCTCGTCCTAATTTCTCCAAAAGCCAATCTACCTACACCATTCAATCATATACAGTAAGTGCAATAATAATATTCTTGGTAAACAATCCTATACCACATGCTGCCCTTCCGTTTGAAACACCCATGATGAAATCTTTATAATCTTTCTTTTTTTTTCTTTCTTAAACTGCCTACCCTCCAGGGTTGGTTTTTCCCCTCGGACTCAGCGAGGGATCCCACCTCTACCACCTCAAGGGCAGTGTCCTGGAGCGTGAGATTTTGGGACGGGGGATACAACTGGGGAGAATGACCAGTACCTCACGCAGGTGGCCTCAACCGCTATGCTGAACAGTGGTCTTGGTGGGGGATGAGAAGATTGGAGGGGACAGACAAGGAAGAGGGAGGGAAGCGGCCGTGGCCTTAAGTTAGACCAACCCGGCATTTTCCTGGAAGAGAAGTGGGAAACCACGGAAAACCACTACCATTATGGCTGAGGGTGAATCGAACACACTTCTAGTCAGTTGACCTCCCGAGGCTGAGTGGACAACGTTCCAGCCCTCGTACCAAGCTTCAAATTTCGTGGCAGAACCGGGAATCGAACCCGTGCCCCCGGGGGCGGCAGCTAATCACACTAACCACTACACGACAGAGTCGGACACCTTATAGTCTCCCCATCGAATTCCATTTACTATTCCAAGTTGTTTCCAAGAAGTCCCTCATCTGTCAAATGGCAGTGGGAGTCCGCTACTCTCATAGGTCTGAGGCGTGCTTAAAACGTTCTGAGCTCGGTTAGTTCTGTGAAGTTACTTACCTACGGTTTAGGGGCCACTGGTGGATTGTATAGTCCTATCCACCTGAGCACAAGGTGGACCATGACTCCGAATATGTCCGAGATGCCCTTTCCCCTTCCATAGGAACTAGTATCAGGACCACTCTAGAGGCCACTCAGCCGATGCCCATGCTTCACGAACTAGGACGTGACTACAGTAACCGACGCCAAGAACCATTATAATTATTATTTTTAATGGTACATAATCATTGTGTTCTCTCCCATGCTTGACATCCTCACTCTGACAATGGCTACTAAAGGGCACATGACGATATAAAATTAAATAGTAATAATAATAATAATAATAATAATAATAATAATAATAATAATAATAATAATAATAATAATAATAATAATAATAAATTAGTCTAGACGTACTGTACACCATGTGATTATATTATTCGTACTTTAATTTCATTCTCCTGCCCGACTCGTTGGCTGAGTGGTCAGCGTACTGACAATTGGTTCAGGGGGTCCCGAGTTCGATTCCCGGCCTGGTCGGGGATTTTAACCTTCATTGGTTACCCCAATGGCCCGGGGACTGAAACTCAAACAACACACATAACACTATCCTCCACCACAATAACACGCAGTTCCCTGCACATGGCAGATGCCGCCCACCCTCATCGAGGGGTCTGCCTTAACAGGGCTGCACTCGACTAGCAATAGCCATACGAAATTGTTATTTCATTCCCCTTGGGAACTGACTATTTAGTGTCTGTAGTAACTGGAATCATTCATATTTCAGCCAATGTTTAGGGAAAGAAGGCATATGCCACAAAATCTTTGATGGAATTACGGAAAACAGGTTTCCTATAGAATTGTGATCTGCAACAAGATTCCTCTCCACTAGTACATAAACTACACTATGTTTTACAAGTAAACCTACTACTGAATATTCGCTAATATTGGTTGAGCATTGCGCTATTTTAATAATTTATCTTGTCATCAACACTTTCAAGTGCCGATGTTTGTACTATTATCACTTGAAATTGGCTGATAAAAACTAATATACCAGGTGATCCACCAGCCCCTTATTTTTTAGCAGATAGACAGTACAAATAACGCGTATAACATAAGGATCCTTATAATTTAGTTGTATGAACACCGGATAACTGGAAATTTCTCCTTGTGATCAAAAACCAAATGTGTATTATCACTGTAAATTGATCCACAGACCTAGCAAACCCGAGCGAGTTGGCCGTGCGGTTAGGGGCGCGCGGCTGTGAACTTGCATCTAGAAGATAGTGGGTTCGAATCCCACTGTCGGCAACCCTGAAGATGGTTTTCCTTGGTTTCCCATTTTCACACCAGGCAAATGCTGGGGCTGTACCTTAATTAAGGCCACGGCCGCTTCCTTCCAACTCCTACGCCTTTCCTATCCCATCGTCGCCATAAGACCTACCTGTGTCGGTGCGACGTAAAGGCACTAGAAAAAAAGACCTAGCAAAGAAGACCGCCTCTGTGGTGTAGCGGTTAGTGTGATTATTTGCCACCCCCGAAAGCCCGGGTTCGATTACAGGCTCCGCCACGAAATTTGAAAAGTGGTACGAGGGCTGGAACGGGGTCCACTCAGCCTCGGGAGGTCAACTGAGTAGAGGTGGGTTCTATTCAGACCTCAGCCATCCTGGAAGTGGTAATCCGTGGTTTTTCACTTCTCCTCCAGGGAGATGCCGGAATGGTACCTAACTTGAGGCCACGGCCGCTTCCTTCCTTCTTCCTTGTCCATCCCTTCCAATCTTTCCGTCCCCGCGCAAGGCCCCTGTTCAGCATAGCAGGTGAGGCCGTCTGGGCGATGTACTGGTCATCCTCCCCAGAGTCTGAAGCTCCAGGACACTGCTTTCGAGGTGGTAGAGGGGGATCCCTCGCTGTGTCCGAGGCAAAATCCGACCCGGTAGGGTAAGCAGATACAGTAGAAGACGAAGAAGACCTAGCAAAGGGAAACTGAAATGCACAATTCCACGCCAAATACTAAGGATCATTCTGCAAATATGTGATTTATTGCGCTTCGAAATAACACAGGTACCCGTAATACGATCGGATTAATAGGTTATGCCACGTGCTCGGTGATTCTTTCTTTCTTAATCTGCTTACCCTCCATGGTTGGCATTTCCCTCGGACTCAGCGAGGGATCCCAACTCTACCGCCTCGAGGGCAGTATCCTGGAGCGTGAGACATTGGGTCGAGGTATACAATTGGGGAGAATGACCAGTACCTCGCCCAGGCTGCCTCACCGGCTATGCTGAACAGGGGCCTTGGTGGGGGATGGGAAGATTGGAAGGGATAGAACAGGAAGAGGGAAGGAAGCGGCCGTGGCCTTAAGTTAGGTACCATCCCGGCATTTGCCTGGAGGAGAAGTGGGAAACCACGGAAAGCCACTTGCAGGATGGCTGAGGTGGGAATCGAACCCCCCTCTACTCAGTTGACCTCCCGAGGCTGAGTGGACCCCGTTTCAGCCCTCGTACCACTTTTCAAATTTCGTGGCAGAGTCCGGGATCGAACCCGGGTCTCCGGGGGAGACACGAGGGCTGGAATCGGGTCCACTGAGCCTCGATAGGTCAACCGAGTATAGGGGGTTCGATTCCCACCTCAGCCATCCCAGAAGTGTTTTTCCGTGATTTTCGAACGGTCCTCCTGGCAAATTCCGGGACGTTAACTCAATTAATGTCACGGTCGCTTCCTTCCCTCTTACTTGTATATCCCTTCCAATCTTCCCATCTCCCAATGGGGTCCCTCTTCAGCATAGAAAGTGAGGGAGCTTGGGTGAGGTACTGGTCTTCCTCCGCAGTTTATCCCAGATGCAATGTCTCATGCTTCTGGGCACTGCCCATGAAGCGGTAGAGGTGGGATCCCTGGCTGAGTCCGAGGGAAAACTCAATCCTGGACGGTAAACGGATTAAGAAAGAAAGAAAGAAAGGAAGAAAGAAAGAAAGAAAGAAAGAAAGAAAGAAAGAAAGAAGTACGGTCGAATTAAAATGTATGACTCAAGCTCCGTAATGGTAAAATGTTAATTGGACACTGTAAAGTGGTTAACGTTTCGAAGAGTGGTTACAATATTGTTCGCCTCTGTGATGTAGGGTTAGTATGATTAGTTGTCAGCCCCGGAGGCCCTGGTTAGATTTCCGGCTCTGCCACGAAATTTATAAAGTGGTACCGGGGCTGGAAGGGGGTCCACTCAGCCTCGGGAGATCAACTGAGTAGATGTGGGTTCGATTTCCACCTCAGCCATCCTGGAAGTGGTTTTCCGTGGTTTCCCACTTTTCCTCCAGGCAAATGCCGGGTTGGTACCTAACTTAAGGCCACGGCCGCTTCCTTCCCTCTTCGTTGTCTATCACTTCCAATTTTGCCATCCCCCACAAGGCCGCTGTTCATTATAGTGGGTGAGTCAGCCTGGGCGAGGTACTGGTTATTCTCCCCAGTTGTATACCCCGAGCCAAAGTCTCATGCTCAAGGACAATGCCCTTGTGGCGGTAGAGGTGGGATCCCTCGCTGAGTCCGAGGGAAAAACCAACCCTGGAGGGTAAACAGATTAAGAAGAAAAAGAAGTTACAATATGCAGGGTAACCTACTTTCTACCTACAGACCATCACGTCGTAGTCCAACCTAGTTACGTAACATCGGTAAAAAACCAAATGAAAATTAACTCCTTGGAAAAGGATGACATGTGGGCATATTAAATTCACTGTAAACGGCGTTAAAGGAAGAAAAAAGTGTACCAGGCTGTGATTAGTACCTACGTCCACACAGATTGGCTGATACAACAGCAGCGATACGTTGTTTCGCCTCCTCAGTTACCGCGAGCCTCGGTGCATTGCCTTATTGACACTTCTGTCCAAACGTAGGATCGTGTTACTCGCTGCTGTGATCGTTTTCCTAATTCAGTAATAGAAATAACACTGCTTTTAATAATTTCTACCATATACGCGAGCATTGTATAAACGGTCCGGTTGTACTAAGGCCATAAAGAAGCAGGTACTAATTTTCTCCGGATGACTGTGATATACGAGTTAGTTGGGTTACGTACCTCCGAACAAAATAAGGGGCTCGTGAACCACCCGGTATATTGTGGGCTAATACTGTAAGAAACCGTATATATATTAATGCTATTTGTTCGGGGCGTCGACCTAGGAAGATCTTTTGCCCCTAATTTGCACCATATGGCAAAAAACCTGCGTGTATTATGTAAATGGTGGAAGTGTAACGTGTTGAATGTGAGGAAAGGAATATTAAGGACGACACAAGCACCCAGTCCCCAGGCCAGGGATATTAATCATTTACTATCAAAAACCCCTGACACTGCCGGGAATTGAACCCGGAGTCACCGGGTGATAGACGGGTGCGTTGCACCCTACACCGCGGGGCCGAACTAGGAAGCCGTATAAATCTCGAGATTTTTCGTCATATTGGCCTTTGCGTAGATGAAATAATTTTCTCTTTGCAGACTGAATCCTAATAAATGTAATTTTTACATTGGAGGCGTATGTTCCTATGTATGTATGTACGTATGTACATTATACGTATGTGCTGAGCACTTATTTGGTGCTCATGCAGATTATTACGGCAGATTTGAATGTTATCAATACATTAAAATAATAGCCCTCAAAATTTCATAGCTATGGCATTCAATGGCAAATGTTGCAATTTGACAGGATTCGACGAGTATTAGGAGAGTGTACGTAAGTCGCAAGGGAGAGACCTATGGAACCGTGGTTCGAATGAAAGTGAACTTGAGGAGGCTACATCTGAAGCGAGAGGAAAGCCTGGGATAGCAATGGAACAGGTGCGTCACTTGCTAACGGACGAGCGCCTTGATGCCGATTGCCAGGCTAGATACGTTATTGGCGCAGACAACGGAGGAACTGAATTTCTGAGAAGCAAGATAGAACATTACATATACATACATTATCATTATAGACTGTTTTGCCTTCCAGCGTTCAGTCTGCAAGCCTCTGAGAATTTACTAAACGTCGCCACAATCCTCGATTTGCAACTAGTGTTGTGGCCTTATTTAGTTCTATACCTCTTATCTTTAAATCGTTAGAAACCGAGTCTAACCATCGTCGTCTAGGTCTCCCTCTACTTCTCTTACCCTCCATAACAGCGAACATTATTCTCCTAGGTAACCTATCCTCCTCCATTCGCCTCACATGACCCCACCACCGAAGCCGGTGTATGCGTACACCTTTATCCATCGAGTTCATTCCTAAATTAGCCTTTATCTCCTCATACCGAGTACCCTCCTGCCATTGTTCCCACCTGTTTGTACCAACAATCATTCTTGCTACTTTCATGTCTGTTACTTCTAACTTATAAAGATATCCTGAGTCCACCCAGCTTTCGCTCCCTTAAAGCAAAGTTGGTCTGAAAACGTACCGATGTAAAGATAGTTTCGTCTGGGAGCTGACTTCCTTCTTACAGAATACTGCTAATCGCAACTGCGAGCTCACTGCATTAGCTTTACTACACCTTGATTCAATCTCACTTACTATATTACCATCCTGGAAGAAAACACAACCTAAATACTTGAAATTATCGACCTGTTCTAGCTTTGTATGACTAATCTGACATTCAATTCCGTTGAATTTCTTACCTACTGACATCAATTTAGTCTTCGAGATGCTAATTTTCATACCATACTCATTGCACCTATTTTCAAGTTCCAAGATATTAGACCGCAGGCTTTCGGCACAGTCTGCCATTAAGACCAAGTCGTCAGCATAAGCCAAACTGCTTACTATATTTCCACCTAACTAAATCCCTCCCTGCCATTTTATACCTTTCAGCAGATGATACATGTAAACTACGAACAGCAAAGGTGAAAGATTACAGCCTTGTCTAACTCCTGTAAGTACCCTGAACCAAAAACTCATTCTACCACCAATTCTCACTGAAGCCTAATTGTCAACATAAATACCTTTGATTGATTTTAATAAACTACCTTTCATTCCATAGTCCCCCAGTATGGCGAACATCTTTTCCCTCGGTACCCTGTCATATGCTTTCTCTAGGTCTACGAAACATAAACACAACTGCCTATTCATCTCGTGGCATTTTTCAATTACCTGGCGCATACTGAAAATCAGATCCTGAAAGCCCCTCTGTGATCTGAAACCACACTGGTTTTCATCCAACTTCCTCTCAGCGATTGATCGCACCCTCCCTTCCAAGATGCCAGTGAATACTTTGCCTGGTATACTAATCAATGAGATACCTCGATAGTTGTTGCAATCCTTCCTGTTCCCTTGCTTATAGATAGGTGCAATTACTGCTTTTGTCCAATCTGAAGGTACCTTACCAACACTCCACGCTAATTTTACTACTCTATGAAGCCATTTCATCCCTGCCTTCCCACTATACTTCACCATTTCAGGTCTAATTTCATCTATTCCTGCTGCCTTATGACAATGGAGTATATTTACCTTCCTCAAGCGTAATTTCAGCAACATCATTTTCCTCCTCCCCATGAGCTTGGCTGTTTGCAACACCACAAAGATGATTTCCTTTTACATTGAGAAGATGTTCAAAATATTCCCTCCACCTCTCCAGTGATTTCCTTTTCCATTGAGAAGATGTTCAAAATATTCCCTCCACCTCTCCAGTGATTCCATGGGATCTATTATGAGTTCACCTGAATTACTCAAAACACTGTTCATTTCCTTTTTCCCTCCCTTCCTAAGATTCTTTATTACTGTCCAGAAAGGTTTCCCTGCTGCTTGACCTTGCCTTTCCAGGTTATTACCAAAATCTTCCCATGACTTCTTTTTGGATTGAACAACAATTTTTTTCGCTCTGTTTCTTTCATCTACGTACCAATCCCTGTCATCCTCGGCCCTTGTTTGGAGCCATTTCTGATAAGCCTTCTTTTTACGTTTACAGGCTGCTCTCACTTCATCATTCCACCAAGATGTTCGCCATTTCCCATCTTTACACACAGTTGTTCCTAGGCATTCCCTTGCTGTTTCTACAACAGCATCCCTGTATGCCACCCATTCACTTTCTATATCCTGAACCTGCTTACTGTCTACTCTTCGAAACTTCTCACTAATCATATCCATATACTTCTGTCTAATTTCCTCGTCCTGGAGATTTTCTACCCTTATTCGTTTGCAGACAGATTTCACTTTCTCTGCCCTAGGCCTAGAGATACTTAGTTGACTACTGATCAGATAGTCGTCTGTATCATCGAAAAATCCGCGAGAAACTCGTACATTCCTAATAGATTTCCTGAGTTCTAAGTCTGTTAAGATATAGTCTATTATGGATCTGGTACCCCTAGCCTCCCATGTGTAGTGGTGAATAGCCTTATGCTTGAAGAATATATTCGTAACAGCTAAACCCATACTAGCACAGAAGTCCAGCAAACGCTTCCCATTCCCATTAGCTTCCATATCTTCCCCACATTTACCAATCACCCTTTCGTATCCTTCAGTTCTATTCCCAACTCTCGCATTGAAATCGCCCATTAGCACTATTCTATCCTTGCTGTTGACCCTGACCACGACGTCACTCAATGCTTCATAAAACTTGTCAACTTCATCCTCATCTGCACCCTCACATGGTGAATACACGGACACAATTTTTGTCCTAATTCCTCCCACTGACAAATCTACCCACATAATTCGCTCATTTACGTGCCTAACAGAAACTATGTTGCGTGTAATGGTATTCCTGATAAAGAGCCCTACCCCAGACTCTGCCCTTCCCTTTCTAACACCCGTCAAGTACACTTTATAATCTTCTATCTCTTCCACATTATCTCCCCTTACCCGAATATCACTTACTCCTAGCACATCCAGATGCATCCTCTTTGCTGACTCAGCCAGTTCTACCTTCTTTCTTCCATAATCCCCATTAATATTGATAGCTCCCCATCGAATTCCATTTCGTTCGCCAAGTTCCTTCCAAGGAGTCCCTCGCCTGTCAAATGGGAGTGGGACTCCATTACTCCCATTGGTCCGAGGCTTGCTTAAAATGTTCTGAGCTCGTTAAATTCATGAAGCAGGATGCTGCCCTACTTGCACATAGTCCAAGTGAGGATCTCTCCTCTAACGGGTTATGGACCACCGGTGAATTGTATAGTCCTAGCCGCCTGAGCACAAGGAAGGCCACGACTCATAATACGTCCGAGATGCCCACTCCCATTCCATAGCAACTGGTATCCCGACTATCAGGACCACTTGCTAGGCCACTCAGCCGTTGCCCATGGTTCACGAACTAGGACGTGACTACAGTAACCCACAAACATTATAGAAGCGCTTAATTAATTGACTTAGCCCAAATTACATTTAGTTCACATACTGAAGATTTCCACACAGACATGTTCAGTATGGACTGCAAATCACCTAAATATGGATCAAAATTGTTTAATTCACTTAGATCCTGAATAAACGCACTAATCGTTGACTATAAACACATGGTCGGGCATGAGATTGTGAGACTTGATGGAAATTTGACCAGGATTCAATTCATTTTCCACGGACATGCATTTGATATAATGCAAATTTAAGGTTGATCAATCTATTGAAAACACCAGCTATAATACATATGACACTATAATATACCTGTAAGAAATAGACACTATTAAACAAAGAAAGACATGTTTCGTTCTAAAAGTATATACTCCGATTCTATCAATGAAAATTCACAGCCTGTTTCCAGTCATTGGACCGGGTCAATAATGGAATGAATGAAGCCCCATCTAGCGGCGAGGATAGGAAATGTGCCTGCTGCCGAAGCCTGTCGCATTCCTCTGGAGTAATGGTAAATGACTGACAGATGAAATAAAATGTTAATGAGAGTGTTGCTGGAATGAAAGATGACAGGGAAAACCGGAGTACCCGGAGAAAATCCTTACCCGCCTCCGGGTTGTCCAGCACAAATCTCACACGGAGTGACCGGGATTTGAACCACGGTATCCAGCGGTGAGTGGCCGGCGCGCTGCCGCTTGAGCCAAGGAAGCTTCTCAGATTCTATCAAATCACTTTAAATTATGCTTGTATAAGTACAATATTGTTGAAGTTACACGAACTTGTCAATGATTGAGAGTTGGTGATATTATGAACAAGTGATAACAAATAACAATTATAGTAGTAATCAACCGTCACCTTATTAACTTATAGAAATGATGCTGTACTTACCTAAGCTGCAACACAGTAGTCCGATGCTTTCTATCACTAATTCTGGACTATGGTTCTGATATTGTCGATTAGCTAAACCAGGAGGTAAGTGGAAAGTTTCTGTGGGTGTTGAACTCTGTTCCTTGGAGAAAGTAGGGTAAGCAGGGCACTGTTGCGGATTCCGCCTTCTGTCCATTGGAGTAAGAAGAGCGTTATGTTGCTTCTTCATGTCACAATGTGTTTTATGTACTGAGGAATAAATCTTTGTTCACGATTTTGAATAAACAATGTCTTGAATAGGATTGGAGGGTATCGTGCGAGATATTACATTCAGTGATTAAATAATAACCTGAAAATCCATCACGAGTTGCGAAATGCGTTGCGTATATTGAGAGAATTTAATACAGATAAGAATATCCTAATCCCAATTCCAGAGATTTAAGTCAGAGGTTTCCTGCTGCGCGAATCATTAAGGGGTAATGCAAGGAGTATAAATATTGTCCAGATGTGAATTAAGTACGACTAAAAGGGGCAATTTGTTAGGTATATGATAATTTCGGTTGGCTTGGTTAGATTTTTGCTTTGTAAATTTCGACTTTCTTTAATATTGGAAGATATGCATTTCTTATCGAATCTGTTCCTTGTGGAGTGGAGACAAAGTAGGTGAGTGATGTCGGCCATTGTTCTGTCGATTGGAGAGGGGAGGGGTACCTACCTTCTCCATGTTCCAAATATACTGTATTTGTTCGAAAAGTATCTTGTCGAAAGATGGGATGAATTTGGATGAATTGTTCTGATTGCAAATTCCAGGAAAGCTTATCAAGACAATTTTATTTTTGCTACTTGCTTTACGTCGCAACGACACAGATAGGTCTTATGGCGACGATGGGACAAGGAAGGGCTAGGAGTGGGAAGGAAGCGGCCGTGGCCTTAAATGAGGTACAGCCCCAACGTTTGCCTGGTGTGAAAATGGGAAACCACGCTTATCAAGACTACTTGCCATGAAGCGAGCCGAGTCAATAAGCCGCAGTTTTGTAGTATATCTATCAACTACGTTTCCGAATTTTATGAATGAAATATCGATGGCTTACTTCTAAAACCTCGTATCTCCCAATGCACTTTCTATCCATTTTCATCCTTAACACTGGTCACGCCCTCCAGCCACATACGGATCTACAGTCCATCAGAACTATTTTCGTAGAGTTCATTTTCCGATGGTAACGTTTAAAGGAAAATGAATCTTAAATACATTAAACTGTAGGAGTGCTTACATTCGCCATGAAAACAACATCCCTACAATACTGTATGGTAAGGTCCATTTTCTTTTAGACGTTTGTGCAGGAAAATGAACAGTACGAAAAAGGTTCTGATGGATTGCATGCAAATATGTGGCCGGGAGGCGTGACCATTGTTAAGGATTGTAATGGGTAGGAAGAACATTGTAACATAGGAGGTTTTAGAAGTAAGCCGACGATATACCACTCTTTGTTCTGAGTGTCAATTTTCTCATACAAAGCTCCAAATTCTCCAATAACGAAATGCGAGTCGTAACCAGATAAATTTTGTAGAATTACAGGAATGAATTTAAGAACTTTCTTTTCCATTTTAGAGGTATTACGCGTTGGACATCTACACATCCCTGTCAAGTGATCATAATCGAAGAATTTATAGTCTTTATATGAAAATTCTCCTCCACACGTACTGAATCCCTATTATAGGACAATCACGTTGTTGTAACTCAGTTTGAAAGAGTGGTCCATGGGAACGTTAGCTTTGGTACTTTTTTACAATAATTATTTTCTTTACGTCGTTTTTATTACGCAGATATGTCTTATGGAGACGATAGGATAGGAACGGTCTAGAATTAAAAGGGAATCGGCCGTAGCCTTAATTAAGTACATCCCCAGCATTAGCCTCGTGTGAAAATGAAAAACCGACGAAAACCATCTTCAGGGCTACCGACAGTGCAGTCCGAACCCACCGTGTCCCGACTGCAACCTCACAGCTGAGCTCTCCTACCCAAACGGCCAACTCGCTCGGTTGTCAGTTTGTTAAGTACGGCTAAGGCGTAACACATCTATCTCAAGCCGTTCCTTTAATCTGTAATCTCATCTGTACCCCTGTACAGCTCTAACTTATTTCAGCGAACTACAATTACTAGAACACGGAAAGCTACACGAGTCATGTATGTGATAAGTATTAGTGAACGATAGGTTATGTCTGGATCAGGTGAGCATGTCTTGAACAGCGAGACGGTCGCCACATCATCTGCTTATATGACGAATGGTGCCAAAAACTTAATTTCTTAATTCTTGAATTTCAAAATATTATAATCTGAGGTAAGTAAATCCGTACATAAGTTTATAGTCATTTTAGAATGGTTTGTTAACTGCTCCTGAGCTCTTAAATACCGCTAGCATCCATCACATATTGTCATTTTATATTTGTCCTTTGATTATATTGATTTTCCGTGGTTTTCCATTCTCCTGCACTATGGTAAATGCTGGTACGTTCATTTCCTATTATAGGCCACGGCCGCCAACTCCTTCACCTTCTCCTAACATCTCCTTCACCGAACAAATCTCCCGGCCTGAGAGACGGCGCCAGCGTCACCGTCTGAGAATACCGCCTCCCCCTTCGGTGGAGGAATGAAAATATTTTTAGTAGTAGTTTGTCTATTGACTATTAATAAGTATACTGAAATTCTTAATCCAGCAATAGGTAGTATTCCCACCATCTTCTATGTATAGTAAATGAACATGAGTATCCACCTTCTTTTCAGCCTAATGAAGATGACCAAATACACTTGTTTCCTCTACCCCATACACATTAATGCTAATATTACTCAGTTTGTCAAAGGACTTAATATCTTTTAACTGCAGAAGAAATTCTGTACCTTCTGGATACAACTGCCATCAGAGCGCTCGCCTGTTTAGTGCATGTCGGTATCTTGAAATACAATGATCCTCGCTACAGGTTTTACTTATCAATGTTGACGTCCATAGATAAGTGTAACACCTAAACCAAGTCTCACACTCATTGGAACTCTTCACTGTATGCGATAGTAATGTTAACGAAATATTGGTAAACCATGGAGAAAGTTGTTGATTCACTAATAACTTTGTTTTCTGTATTGGAGGTTTTTATATCGGCAATCGCTCCCTCACTTTTGCTTTTAACATGTAATCCAAAATTTGCAATTTGCTTTACGTTGCACCTACACAGATAGGTCTTATGGCGACGATGGGATAGGAAATGCCTTGCAGTGGGAAGGAAGTGGGCGTGGGCTTAATAATGGCACAGCCCTGTAGGCTAATCCATAAAGCTCAAAATGTACTTTAAAAGTCTTATAAAACATCTCAATACTTCGAGTTTTCCTCCAGTGTGAAGCGATTTGTGAAGCGATTCGACATTTAAAATCACTATCAATTTCCTCAATGATTTGGCATCTGTTTTACTACATGCATTGTTTCTATGTGTATAGCTCCATAAATGACTATGACACTTGGAGGTAAATATAACTTATAGGTTAAAGTACATCATTACTGGTTCAACACTTTTATCCTAAAAGTGTTTTATCTTCTTTGGGGTACAGCTTTCTTCGTTCTGATGAGAACACGTATTCTTCATTATATTATTATGATGTTATTCAGACGCTTCTGACACGTTTTAGCGGTATATCACTTTCACTGACAGATTTCGAGATGTTGAGATGTCCTTTTGTTCCATTTTAATTATGCACATCTGCCGTGAGTAGGGATGCCATATCACCAACCTAAGAAAAGGGAACCCCCAACCTGAAAATAGAGGACGCAGTATACTGATGGAATCGCTGCACAGTAAACAAATTTTTTGGCTTCAATTTTATCACAGGTCATTGGCATATCACCTTTGTCATTAATGGTATTTCTGTGCCATGTGTATTTTTCTAAAGATGAAAAATTCTGTAAAAGTATTTTTCTCTAAAAAATATTGATGAAACTGAAATATTTCAAGTTGTACTGCAAACACACTACACTTTTCAGTCTCCATATTGTGAACCTTTTACTGTCCTTGGTCCACTGTGAAATAAACAATTGAGCTATTTCTTCTGTGTTAGCATTTTGACTTGGAATACGAAAGAAATATTCATATTTATGGCAAGGTAATACTGAATAACACTTTCATAACTCAGTTTATACACAATTTATGCACAGACCCAACCTTTAAACAACGCTTTCTTAGAATGAAAAGGGGAAGCAAACAATAGTTGTAAGCAAAAAGTGCTGCCTATTTAAATGTGGCTGTGAAGTTGCTAACTAAACACCGCGTGAACTTTAATTTTTTTAAAACACCTAAGAGATTAGATTTGTCAAGTTTTCGAAAATCCGCCTGGACAATTTTCGTGCTGTTAAAAAGAGGGCACGTCCTGTAAAAAGAGGACATATAGCATCCCTAGCCATGATGGACCGATACTGTTCTACAGTGGGATAATAGGTATCGCAGATTTCATATCCTGAAATTGTTCAATGACCAAGTTTAGAGATCACATGATGTACAAGATAAATGTGGAAAATACAATGACCGCATGCGAACGTTCTGAAATTATGTTTGACGACCTTATGCCGCTGAACATTTTGACGACTTAATAAATTCTCAGAACACAGGACGCACATAAACTTAACGGATGTTTTTAATATTGATGCGTCAACTTCGGGTGGTTAACAGCAAACGGATGAGTAACCGTAAACATCAACATATCTACAGATTGTCGAAACCCTGTAAATCAACAAATTAAATGCTTACCCTCCGGGAACATTTAACTCATTATGTATTGATGAGATTTTGCTTAAAGTACACACTTTACAACATACACTGCTTAACATTTTCTTACCTGTATTACCGTGCAATAGAACCAATAAAGTTATAGGAGATAATGGCTCTCTCGCAAACAATGATGAACATGATGAGATGTCTTTTAGACCCGTTCAAATTGTAAGTAAGGAGAAGAATAAATTCTTAGTAGACAGACTCCTTCCAGATTTTGTAAATAGAGGAGTTTGTTATTTTAATATTGAAGAAATATATGATTTACGAGTGTTTTTAAGGCTATAGACTTTATTTTTTATTGAATATTGCACACATTATCCTGATTTATTTGAAAACCCATATGACTGCTTTTGCATCTTATTCTGTGCACAGTCCTCAAACATTATTTTTCAGGTCCTACAAAGTTTACAGCAGCAGGTTCATCACCTCCTCTCCTGCACCCGGCACTTCACTCAAAAATCTGCTAGTCTAGCGTGCATGCGTGACGTGTTACATACTCTTGGGGTGACCTTTGAGTAATATCAGGCAGACATTTCTGTGTAAGATGCGACTTGTTGTAGTTTATACCTGTACATGTACTGTATTTAATTAACTAATGAATTAATAATATTACAATATTTATTCTACCGGGGTGCAATATTCCCTACAATGTTTCAAGAGAAGAGACTGATAATATTTCTATTCTGAATGTTCACTTACATGGTTTCTAAGGAGGAGGATGTAATCTGCTCGTCTATCGCTAACAGACTGATAATATTATCTACTACTAAATTGTTATCATTACTTTCCTGGAAGGGGAGACTGGCACCTTACACGGTGAGGCCGCCTCTCAGGCCTGAAGATTTTTGGTGGTGATGTATGGAGGAGGTGGAGGGTGGCTGTTGGGCCTAAACGAAGGACTGTCCCGACATTCACCTTAGTGCAGAAGAATGGAAATCCACGGAAAACTATTCTCAGGACAGCCGACGGTCGGGTCCAGCCCCTCTCCGCAGAAGTATACACCCTCTGTAGAGTCGTAGCCACCTGCCCTCTGCTCGTTGGTCAGTCGGAGTCCAGAGCTTGGAACCACGGACCAGTCGTGGCCACGTGTAGGTCGAGGCTTACTCCTCAACCGCCGACCGATTATAACACAACTACTACAACTAAATCGTTTTCATTCCTCTCCTAACGGGCAGGCGTGCCTTCTAGACGGTGACGCCGCCTCACGGGCCAGGAGATTTGTAACGGAGAAGGCTGACGTCCATGGATACAAGTAGGAACTCTTCCAGCATTTGCCTTAGTCCAGGAGAACGGAAGACCACAGAAAACCTTTCTCAGGACAGCCGACGTTGGGACTATTCCCTCTCCATCTCCGGAATGTGGAAGCGTAGAGCGGCGGTTGAGACGTGGCCACCCGCCCTCTTAAGTGGATTTTCCGAAGACAAAATAATATGCCTTTCTTTACTTTGAAAGAAGATTCCAACTACTATTTTATATGACTGTAACATCTTCAGTTTTTGAGATATAAGTATCTTCATAAAAATAATTCAAATCGTTTTTCACCCCACCCCCAACTGTTAAGTTGATTCCACCCCACCAAAAAAATGCGTGCTTCTTTATATTGAAAGGAGATTCCAAATACCAATTTTCACGCCTGTAACCTTCGCTTTTGAGATATAACTTTCCCCATACTTTCACTTCCTTTCATACTCCCCTTAAGTGAGTTTACTGAAAACAAAAAAGAAAGTGCTTCACGTATAAAGGACCTTTCAAATACCGGTTATCACGAATGTAAAACCTTCAATTTTTGAGATATATGTACCCTCGTAAAACAAATTCAACTACGTTTTCATCCCCCACCCACACCTAGTTGATTTTCCCCCCTCTCAAAATGCGTGTTTCTTTATTTTTAACAGATTCCAAATACCAATTTTCACGTTTGTAATATCTTTAGTTTTCTTAGAAATAAGTATTCTCATACAAATAATTCAACTAATTTTCAATTCTTTCATCCCCCTCCTTTAAGTGGAATTTCTGAAAACAAAAAGGCATTTCTTTATTTTTAAAAGAGATTCTAAATACCAATTTCCATGTCTGTAACGTCTTCAGTTTGTGAGAAATTTGTATTCTCATAAAAGTTATTCAACCACTTTTTCCCCTTTTTTCACCCCCCTTAATGGGATTTTCCGGAAACAAAAACATACGTATTTCCTTATTCTTAAAGGAGATTTGAAATACCAATTTTTACGTCTGAAAAATGTTTCAGTTATTGTGATATAGATATCCTCATTTAAGAATTTCACCCTACTTTCACCCGCTTAGCTACGGAATATCCAATAATGCTCCCTTAGTGAGCACCCTACCCTAGTATAAATTTATTACCAAAATTTCATTTATGTCCAGTAGGTCTGGCTCAGTGATGATGAATCAGTCAGTCAGGACATGTTATTTTATATATATAGATCAGTAAAATCACGTCTGCCTGCTGTCATTTCTTGATGGATACAGTACTTCTGCATCCATCTCTTGGCACAGGCCAGAGTAAAGTGTAGCTTCCACCGAAGTCCCAGTCAACATCCATGGCTGTGACAATATGGAAGTTGCTCGGGTATGGGTTGTGCTGAGTAATGACATTCAGAGCATGACTAGTGCATCTGAGTGTTATGAAAGGTGCTGCTCATAGGGTCAGTCGTGCTGCAATAGTACTTTATGACCCAGTGAGGAAAGCAATGGCAAACTACCTCACTCCTCATCTTGCCTAGTACGCCTCATTTTGGTGCTACCATTGGTTTTTGGGGTTTCCTTATAACCGCATAAACTTTGGTGGTGCTATCTGAGGATCCAACCAGCCTCTGGGCTGATGACCTAACAGACAGACAGAAAATCACGTAGGTATTGTTCAAATGATCTCTTCATCTTACGGAGAAGAATGTCAGTGTACCTTCCGCTTGTTTAATCAGAATTGTATCTGACATCCGTAACGCATGTGCGATATATCAACCTCATTTATGCTCGGCATCAAATGAATTTCCGGCCCCGTGGTGTAGGGGTAGCGTGCCTGCCCAGGCCCCGGGTTCGATTCCCGGCCAGGTCAGGGAGTTTTACCTGGACCTGAGGGCTGGTTCGAGGTCCACTCAGCCTACGTGATTAGAATTGAGGACCTGTCTGACGGTGAGATAGCGGCCCCGGTCTAGAAAGTCAAGAATAACGGCCGAGAGGAACCGTCGTGCTGACCACACGACACCTCGTGATCTGCAGGCCTTCGGGCTGAGCAGCGGTCGCTTGGCAGGCCAAGGCCCTTCAAGGGCTGTAGTGCCATGGGGTTTGGTTTGGTTTTTATCAAATGAATTATACCGTTAATGATACCATATTTATGGTATATTGCTAAGCTTTAAGGTAGTAATTTTGAGAGTACCTATGATCATAGCTTCTCACTTTTCGAACGCCGCTACTTGCATTTGTATTCTTCACGAGTTCGTAATTGAAAACTGTAGCACAGACTCTCATTGATTATTTTCATTGTACAACAGATAACGATCTATTGGACACACAGGACTATACCTTCAAGTAATCATAATAGTCCGGAGGGAACTTAAATAACCCTACATACGTCCTTTGTTTTTTTTTGTTTTTTTTTTTACAATTTACTTTACGTCGCACCGATACTCATAGGTCTTATGGAGACGATGGGCTAGGACATGGCTAGGAGTGGGAAGGAAACGGCCGTGGTTTTAATTAAGGTACAGCCCATGCATTTGCCTGATGTTAAAATTGGAAACCACGGAAAACCATCTTCAGGGATGCGGACAGTGGGGTTCGAACCCACTGCCTACCGCTCGGTGTGCCCTTTTTTAATTCCCTCCCATAAAGATACTCGGTAAACCACAGAGCCATTTCAATTCACGGCAGTATGATGACAATATGGCTATTACAAAATTAAAATGAATTCGGTTCAAATAAGCAGCTTCACATTTAAGAGAGTGCTGATTCAGGTATTCTGCGGTAAAGAAGTTCGCTGAAAAGGAGTAATGCATAGCTCAACGGTGGGGAGACTGACTGCCTCATTGGTCAGGGTGTGGGCGAATTAGAGAGCAGAGAGGAATGACGTAAGTGTTAGTGTCAGGGTACTTTTTGCAGTGTGCTTTCTTAGTGGTGTTAATGTCAGCAGTAACAACTTTTGAAGACATTAATTGTGAGTAAAATTTCTTATTTCTACCAGAGTTTACTGTACATTCTGACTATAAATATCGTATGATTCTTTTCAAGTTCGTATTACGGGAGAGATAATAGCTTTCAGCTGTAAAATATACAATAGGCAAGTTTGATGTTAACTTCATTCGCTCCGCTTAAACAAAGATGCAGTTGATTCACATTGAGAGTCCAATACTCATCCATTCTTTCAAGCAGTACTCTTTTATTTAAATTGAAATATCGGACTACTTCAAGGAACGTGATTGGGTACTATTTGTGTTAATTACTACTGTGGTTACCTTGTGGTCTCACGAGGATTACATTGGGCTGTAAAATGACGGGGAGACGACACCTTGGTAGATATCTAGACCAGTTATCGTGAGATATCACTCTTCGTACAGTCAGTCAAGCTTGGTATGAAATTTTGCTTTTATATTTATGGCATTTGTTTAACATTCCGGTGAATAGAATTTAATGAAGTCGGTAGGTTGATGCACTAATTACCTCACATATTCATTAAAGAACTATAAGTAAAACTCAATCCCCAAGTACTGCAAGTTCATCGCAGTGAAACTTTGAATCAAAATTAAAAATTAAATCCAATATTACCACTTTCTGAAATAGTAAGAATTTTTGTATGGCTTCATTCCTTGAATATCACATCGGCGTTCAAGATTATTTGATTACAGACAGTCATTTCGCCATATTTGATACCTATAAACCATGTCAACCAGATGCAAGTATATGCGGGTTTTCTTTGTGCTACTGGACTAAGTTAAGAGAGGTAATCTCGATAGTGTTTCTGCCTGGTTTTCAGATTAAGCGTGAATGAAGTAGATTGAGGTGAGTCTTCATGTTGTGGCGTCTTACTTCATGAGTCATGGAAAATAAACGAGTATACCTGTTTGTAAATCCTCATTGCTGGGTTGTTGTTTGCGTTGGGTCATCAGCATTAATACTGTATTGATGAAGCGCTGATTACCACCCTACTCTGGAAACTCTTAATTACCACATACGTATTGAATCCTACATAGAGTACACGGTAATAATCCTACCTTAAACATGCCATGGTCGATTCCCACAATATTCACGCCATGATTTTACAACAATTCTGCTTCTCAGGTATTTCAATCTAGGTATCTAATGATATTTCTTTGAATGGATGATTTCTCCTGATTGAATTTCGCCGAATTATTCTCCTTTTACCACCTTGATTCACTATTTCTTCATTTGCAAACAAATCTACTCATATTTTACTATTCTAAGGTAATTTCACATTTCGTGGACCTCTATCTTCCTCCATTCTGGAGGACATATTACCCACACTCGTTTTATTCAATGCCTAAATTGGAAAATATTCACTCCTTATTTCTCTAGTACACCACTACAAGTACATCAAGGTTATCTTGGGCAGTATATTAAGCTGATCAGTTGATGATCCAAACAAACTTTGAGATATTTATTTATCGTATGGCATTGAGTGCCTGGAGTGCCCGAGGACGCATTCGGCTTGCCTAGTGCAGGTCTTTCCATTTGACATCCATGGGCTGCATGCGCGTCTCGACATGGGATGATGATGTTGATGAAAATGAGGTGGGGAGAGGGTGAAATCCCGTTGCGACACATTGCCTATTCCTGATGAATAACACCGAGGGGGTCTGCTCAAGGTATAATGTGTCCATCCGACGTACGATTCATGATCAAGAGTCCCATGTGCTTTCACTCCATATGAGTACTCAGGAGGAATTTGGAACTGAATCCAAATTTTTGGCACGCAGTCTACTAATTCTACCACCACCTATTCTACCCTGCAGACCAACATTCTGATCATAAAATTTATCCACCAAGAAGAATCGAACCGTCTCACCCGGTGGCAGACAATATAGACTTGATGTCTTAACTGTCTTAGCCACCAGGTGAGATTCCAACGCGCTGAAGACTTAAACTACAAGATCAAACCTAGGGACAATATTGCTTACATTATCCCACATTTCTACGGATATAAAACAACCGGGCCACAAATTTGCAGACAATTCTTCTGCATATAATTAATAATAAGAGTTCTGAAGCGTGAGATACTGAAGTAATGGTGTGGCAGTTTTCACACTTGTCAGCACCTCCCTTCTCAGCGATAGCTTTAAAACACATCCATTTAACAATCGGATTGAAATGCTGCTTCAGCATACATGTTACACACTAAACTGATTACTTCCATCATGCCAGGTTTTCGAAAGGTAGTCAGTAATTCTAAAGGTATATCATTGATTCAAGGAGCCTTAGGTCCATAACTGCTCTATCATATCTTGACAGCGAAACTTGTTTTCTCATTTCATCCACATCAACAGACTCTTGTTTTCACAGTATATCATCATCTAATTCTCTCTTTAATAGTTTACCGAGCGAGTTGTCCGTGCGGTGAGGGTTGCGCGCTGTGAGCTTGCATCCTGGAGATAGTGGGTTCGAACCCCACTGTCGGCAGCCCTGAAGATGGTTTTCCGTGGTTTCCCATTTTCACATCAGGCGAATGCTGGGGCTGTACCTTAATTAAGAACACGGCCTATTCATTCCCACTCCTAAGCATTTTTTCTTTTTTTTTGTAGTTGCTTTACGTCGCACCGACACAGATCGGTCTTATGGCGACGATGGCACAGGAAAGGTCTAGGAGTGGGAAGGAAGCGGCCGTGGCCTTAATTAAGGTACAGCCCCAGCATTTTCCCGGTGTGAAAATGGGAAACCACGGAAAACCATCTTCAGGGCTGCCGACAGTGGGATTCGAACCTACTATCTCCCGAATACTGGATACTGGCCGCACATAAGCGACTACACCTAAGCATTTCCTGTCCCACCGTTGCCATAAGACATATCTGTGTCGGTGCGACGTAAAGCAAATAGCAAGGAAAAAAAAACACTTTAACATATTCCTGCAATTTTCCTTCCTTCTTCTCTTCCCCTGGAAGGGAGTTTCCATCTGAGCACTTTAAATTTGTGCGCATAGGTTTCCTTTCTATGACATTTGCTTCGGTTAATCTACATTGAATTAAATATGAAAAAAAAAAAAACATTAAAAGCATATCTAACTTCCACGTTTTTCTAACTTCTAGGCCCTCCTACATTTGCTCTCTCCCCCTTCATTTTTAGCATTCTCGTTCTTCCGTCATTTAACAGTTGAAACGTGTATCACTTGATTTACTTCTCAAATCCTAGAACATCGTTCGATTACACCGATCCAATATTAAGAGCGTTCCAACTGATCTCATTCCACACACACACACATATATCTATAAATTTTTCCGCCTCTGTGGTGTAGTGGTTAGTGTGATTAGCTGCCATCGCCGGAGGCCCGGGTTCGAATCCCGGCTCTGCCACGAAATTTGAAAAGTAGTACGAGAACTGGAACGGGGTCCACTCAGCCTCGGAAGGACAACTGAGTAGGGGTGAGTTCGATTCCCACCTTAGCCATCCTGGAAGTGGTTTTCCGTGGTTTCCCACTTCTCCTCCAGGCAAATGCCGGAATGGTATCTAACTTAAGGCCACGGCCGCTTCCTTCCCTCTTCCTTGTCTATCCCTTCCAATCTTTCCATCCCCCCGCAAGGCCCCTGTTCAGCATAGCAGGTGAGGCCGCCTGGGCAAGGTACTGGTCATCCTCCCCAGTTGTATCCCCGACCCGATGTCTGAAGCTCCAGGACACTGCCCTTGAGGCGGTAGAGGTGGGATCCCTCTCTGAGTCCGAGGGAAAAACCGACCCTGGAGAATAAACAGATAACGAACGAACGAATATGTTGCATGGAAATTGGTCCTTGCGGCACGGTTTTAATTATTTTTGGGCTATAGTTTGGCACACGCGACGAAAATAATCATGTAATTAATAATAATTCTGGGTTTTTCAGGCAGGTATAAACTGTGGAGATACAAGTTTCACAATTCATTATTATTCATAGAATGGGCAAAAATCTAGTTTCGTGCTATGAAGGCAATATTAAACTGGTAATAAATTGCAGAACTACATTTAATTCGCGTACATATCGAAACATTATCTGAGAATATGATCAGAAAACCGTCGCAAGAAGCATTTTTTTACATGACAAGGAGCTGAAAATATGTTAAGCTGGACAAATACAAATGAAAGTTTTAAGATACACACTTGCTATAAAACTACTCTGTACTGTATGATACTCCCTCAGAGTTCTTTCTCTTCTTATATACAGCGTCAGCGTACTAAAAAGTAAATATATTCGGGTTGGATTATTGAAATGGTAGTCCCAAAAACCTGACAGCGAGAGACAGCTTGCTCTTTATACGCCGTGATGCTACCTTATAAATCTGGTATTTAGATATTAAAAGTGTCCGTGGAGTAAAAGTAATAATGGGATTTGAAAGAGGAAATGTTCATTTTCTGGTCAAAACTTGAAATATTTCAGTCATGACTCCCCTTAAGATACGACGCCGCGTATCAGTCCATGCTCTTAATATCCATTATTTTCCTTAAGATGGTCACGCCTTCCATTCACATATGGATATTCAGTCCATCAGAACAATGCTCGTTGTGTTCATTTCTTAAGCGACGCTGGAAAAGGAAATAATCCCTAAATACAGGATTGCGTTTATATGTCGCGCAAACATACATTCCTACAGTACGGTACGGTAAGTTTCTTATGCCACACTTCTCACGCCCTAGTGAACGGGTAGATATCATACGTGTGGACTTGGTCATTTATTACGTCTAGATACCCTTCCGACGCCAATCTTCTGTGTAGGAACATATTCAATATTGTGTGGGTTTTTTTTGTAAAAGTAATAGTGTCATGAGTTGTATATTGTATATCACCGCTGAGGAAGCAATGTCGCATATCTGACATTGTTCTTCCTATGCATTAACGCAGTTACCGAGCTAGAACAGTCGAATCGGTCGGAAATTGAATCAGGAGCTCTCTGAATTTAATGCTAGTTGCTATTTTACATCGCACCGACACAGATAGGTCTTACGGCGACGATGGGACAGGAAAGGGCTAAGAGTGGGAAGGAAGCGTCCGTGGCCTTAATTAAGGTACAGCCCCAGCATTTGCCTGGTGTGAAAATGGGAAACCACGGAAAACCATTTTCAGGGCTGCCGACAGTGGGGTTCGAACCTACTATCTCCCGAATACTGGATACTGGCCGCACTTAAGCGACTGCAGCTATCGAGCTCGGTCTCTGAATTTAAGGGTGCAAAGCAGTCCATTTAGCCTCTCCACCCGGTGGAAATTCCAAGCTTATTGGTAACTCTATTTTACTTAATACATCCACGCAACTCTATGAAATACTCTGACTCTTGCATTCCTGTATTGTGAATGTTGCTGAGCCGACGGGAAAATGTTTATACATTCTTACTCACTGAGAAGTAACTAATGTGTCTGAGTTCGCTCATTACGGATTCAGCAAGTTGTAAAAATAAGAAGGAAAAAATGAAATTGCGTATGGCTTTTAGTGCCGGGAGTGTCCGAGGACAAGTTCGGCTCACCAGGTGCAGGTCTTTTGATTTGATGCCCGTAGGCGTCCTGCGCGTCGTGATGAGGATGAAATGATGATGAAGACGACACATACACCCACACCCCGTGCCAGCGAAATTAACCAAGGATGGGTAAAATTCCCGACCCTGCCGGGAATCGAACCCGGGACCCCTGCGACCAAAGGCCAGCACGCTAACCATTTAGCCATAGAGCCGGACAATAAGAAGGAGTTCCTTCAGGTAGTATATGTTAGTCGAAGTGCAATGGGGTTAAAGGAGGAGTTGTACGTTACTCTCCTTATCGCTCATTTGCCATTAGGCTCACTTCAGGATCATAGCTAAGGAATATCAAGCTGGCTGATTTCATAGGCACGTGGGACCGTAAAGAGAGTAATATCCACCTCTGGAATAGAATCTATTTCCTTGATGGTGTAGAAAGTGCAACTGTACGCCTCGATTAGGGATCTCCTCAGCCTCTTTTGGACCACAGTATAGTTATACATGCTGTTTAAAAAATATATATATAATCTACAAGATTGAGTGGAAGTCACTAAGACAAGGAGAATATTCCCAATGAATATATATCTGGAAACCAATCGCTTCCAAGATATGACGTAGAAACCATTGAAACGTTGTTCATATTTTATGTTTCAGGCATTAGGCTCCACAGTGGAAGTCAGCAGCGTCTTGAAATCGTAGCAACATCTGAGGCAGTCGCTATGGCACCTTTGTAAATAATAAATGGCCACCATGCACATCATGTATGGACATGCCGACGTGTGGGGGTGCCATGGCCACAGCTTAAAACGCTGCTACAAATACAAGGGAGAACTATTATTATCATGTGTTGTTCCACTTCTTCCACATCTTATCTACACACCCTCAATATTTAAAAATACCTTAGTAACTCCCCAATATTTACATCAACATTCATTTTCTAAAATACTAAATAATTACTTATACAGAGAGAACTGAGAGATTTAGCACATGTTTACGGTTTTGTGACAACACTGTATTCACGGTTTTCATTTCATTGACAATGATGGCTTCCCCTAAGTAAACATCTGCATATTCATTAGCTATTACATTATACCACGTCACTAATGGCTAGATTTTGAGACATTCCACAGTTGGCATGTTTAGGACAATATGTTATTTATGGATTGTTCCGCAGATAGGACATGAATTGGTCCTTCTGGAACGAAACACAATACAACGTTTAGAGATATTTATTAATACGTGCAAATGAAGTTCCATCAAACCTTTTCAAATAAATAGAACTCGTAATCTTTAAAAAGTTATGTATTCGATTGGATGCTACCTGGATCACTTTATTCACATTTTGTCATGATCAGTCTAATACAAGTACATTTTCTATGTATTTTAAATACCGACTTCATCGTTTCACCAGTACCGGGCAATTTGGCCGTGTGGTTTGATTCGTGCAGCCGTGAGCTTATATCCGGGAGATAGTGGGTTCTAGCCCTACTATCGGCAGCCCTGAAGATGGTTTTCCGTGGTTTCCCATTTTTACACCAGGCAAATACTGGGGATGTACCTTAATTAAGGCCGCGGACGCTTCCTTCCCACTCCTAGGCCTTTCCTATCCCATCGTCGCCATAAGACCTATCTGTGTCGGTGCGACGTAAAGCAAATAGCAAAGAAAGGTTTTACCAGCAACACGTCCAGAATATTCTTCCCTCTAGTTGGTTCCATAAACTTGTGATTCAGTTGTCTTTCCCATATTAACTGATTTGCCATTTGTTGGTCATGCATCCCATCGCTCGCATTACCTTCTCAATTAACATTTGGTGAAATGAGATCACCCGCTACGATGACGTTCCTTTCCATATCGTTTCCCACGTAGCTGATTACCTTATCAAATAATTCAGAATAAGCGTCAGCGCACCCCTTTCCTTGCCTGTACGCTACAAAGATTTCAAGTTGCTCTTTCATCTTTAAAGATGAGCCTTACACTTAGAAGGCCATGTTTGTCATCTTTAACACTTTCGTAGCTTGCAAATTCTTCTTTCACCAGAATTAATTCTCGCCCTCCTACCATTCCTATCCTATCTCTACGATATACACTCCCGTATTCCCAATGTGTGTGCTACCACTTTATTACTTTTATCACTTTGTATGGCATACTCTTCTCTCATTATATTCACTCCCTCCAGATCCCGTTCAATGGACGAATTGCTATATGAGGCGTACCATGATGGCGTAGACTCTTCTCTACCTTCGGCCAAACGCCGAGATCAGGAATAGTCTAAATGTATACTGTTGTGCACAAAACCAGCTTCTGGTCGTTCATTGCAAGGTCTTCAGTCGTCTAACGTGGTGGTTCCATTTCTGTTTACTTGACTAGACTATTGTTTATTACCTTAAAAATGCTCAGTGCCCTAACTAGGCGTTCCAGAAAATTGAGTTTCCGATTTAGTCTGTAGTCTTAGCCATGTTCGTCAACTTCTCCCACTTTGCATGGTTGCGTAGTTTGCGTATGTTGCGAGTTGGCAGTGGAGAGATGGCGTGGAATGACATTAGTACATGAATAAGTTTGAGTGGTGTTTCTGAAAGTTGGAAATATCACAGTATGAAGATAAAGTTGGAATTCAAGGGGATGAATTGGGGCAAATATTCATTTACAGGAAGGGGAGTTAGAGATTGGAAAATTTTACCAAGGGAGAAATAAATTTCGTGTGGCTATTTCTAGCAGAGTGCAGCCCTTGTAAGGCAGACCCTCCGATGAGGGTGGGCGGCATCTGCCATGTGTAAGTAATTGCGTGTTATTGTGGTGGAGGATAGTGTTATGTGTGGTGTGTGAGGTACAGGGATGTTGGGGACTCCACAAACTCCCAGCCCTCGGGCCATTGGAATTAACACATTAAGGGTAATATCTCCGACCCGGCCGGGAATCGAAACGAAGGCAAGTACGCTGACCATTCAGCCAACGAGTCGGACACCAAGGGAGATATTCAATGATTGATGATTACGTGTAGCCATCTTTTGCATCACAATGACAGCTCCCACTGTGGACTAGGTTGTCTCCCCATTTTACTGCGGAGTATGTATCTGAAGGACACGGTTCATAGAATACACACTATCTACATTCAAATTGGGTTTGCTGAGGTGAAAGCCTCAATTAATTGAAGATATTGAACACATTTCAATGCAATAAGAAAAACAATTTTAAGGATTGTTCTTGAATAAATTTAGTTAAGTGGGCCAGAAAGCTGCGTAATTCTGTAACAGTGAACACAATGAATGTTTAGTGCACCCGAACAGTGCTCGGATATGGTAGATTCTTCTTAGAACGCATTTGTGGAAGACAGATAGGTTTACGTCTTACCTGCCTTGTATTATCCTCCAAGACGAGTTTGAATTAATTTCCTCGTCTGAGATTTAGTATGAAAATCATCATCAATTAACGGTACTCAGAACGGTCAACAGAGACGCGTATCAGCTAAGGATAAACGACACGGAAGCTCAAAAGGAAACTAAGCAGCCAAAATTAAAATGAATCGAACCTGCTAACCAACTTGACTGCATTTAATTTTTCCATCCACCCACTGAATTGAAATTCAGAAGATACTTTAAGTCAGTATATGCTCCTTTAAAAATTAATATTGCGAACTGAAATGGCGTATGCCTTTTTTTTTTTTTTTTTTTTTTTTTTTTGCTAGGGGCTTTACGTCGCACCGACACAGATAGGTCTTATGGCGACGATACCGCCGTATGCCTTTTAGTGCCGGATGTGTCCGAGGACAAGTTCGGCTCGCCAGGTGCAGGTCTTTTGATTTGACGCGCGCAGGCGACCTGCGCGTCGTGATGAGGGTGAAATGATGACGAAGACGATACAATCACCCAGGCCCCCGTGCCAGCGAAATTAACCAATGATTGTTAACTTTCCCGACCCTGCCGTGAATCGAACCCGGGACTCCTGTGACCAAAGGCCAGCGCGATAACCATTTAGCCAAGGAGCCGCACTATTATTTCGAACTGATATTGAAAATCAAGATTTACATTCAAGCCATCAGTTATGGATAACTTTCCATTGGTTGTCACACAATTGATGCGCTGCTTGAGTCATCAGAGCAGAGACTGGTTTGACGCAGCCCTCCATTCCACTCTATCCTGTGCAAAACTTTTCATTCCTACGTAACTGCTACATCCTACATCTGCTCTAATCGGCTTGTCTTATTCATATCTTGGTCTACCCTTCAAGATCATACCGCCTAATCATCCCTCAAAAACCAAGTGAACAAGTCACTTCATTTGGTCAAAATTAGCCAAATCGATCTCCTCTCACAATTTTCATTCAGTATCTCCTTATTCATGAATCGATCATCCCATCTCACCTTCAGCTTTGTTCTGTACATCCACATTTTACAAGTGTCCATGCTCTTTCTTTCTGGGCTAGTTATCTTCTATGTTTCACTTTCATACAATGCCACGCTCCAGACGAAATCTTTCAAAAACATCTCTCTAAATCCTAAATCAGCGTTCGAAATGAGCAAACTTCCTTTCTTAATAATGGCCTTCCTTGATTTTGCTAGTGTACATTTTACGTTCTCCTTACTTCTGCCATAAGGAGTTATTTAACTACCCAAGTAAGAACATTCATCTACTTCCGTTAAGACTTCATTTCCTAATCTAATACTTTCTTCACATCTTGACTGCACTACATTACTTTTTTCTTGGAGTTACTTATTTTCATCTGAGCCGATGACCTTTGATGTCAGGCCCCTTTAAACAACAAGCATCATCATCAACATCAAGCATCATTATTTTCATCTTGAACTGCTTACACAAGAATTCAGCAATTCTTCCAGATCCTCTGCAGACTCGGTTAAAATAATAACATTTCAACAGTTCTCAGGGTTAATATTTCCCCTCTTTGGATTGTGATACCCTTCAAAATTCCTATTTTATTTCCTTTACCGCCTGTTCTACATAAACATTGAATAGGAGAGGTGACAAACAGCAGATTTGTCTCACTCCTTTCTGGATTTCTGCTTCTTTCTTAGAAGCCCTCGATTCCTATTACTGCAGATTGATTTTCATACAGATTGTACATAATACTTCTTTCTCGGTGTCTGATCCAAATCACCTTCAGAGTCTAAATAGCTTGGTTCAATCAACATTACCGAATGTTTTTTCTAAATGAACTAACGCCATGTACGTGGGCTTGTCCTCCTTAAGTCGGTCCTATAAGATCAGACGTAAGGTTAGGATTACATCACATGTTTCTCCATTTTTTCTGAAGCCAAATTGATCTTCAAGAAACTCAGTTTTAACTTTCCTTTCCGTTCTTCTGTAAATGATACATAAAATTTTGCAAGCGTGAGCTACTAAACTAACGGAGCGGTAGTTTTTAAACTTGTCAGCACCCGCTTTCTTGTTTATTTATTTATTTGGGAAACCAAAACAACGAGAAGCCGAATTACAGAGTTCCGCAATGGAAAAATATATTTACAACGGAGTAGCACAAAGCAAACAAAAAATAAGAAGAAGAACAATGAGGAAAAAACATCTAATGATAAAAATAGAGGGGAAAAAGGTATAACAACATTCTGCCGAAAATCGGATGTCAGTTCTCCTATATCATGTATCTTACACAATAAACGGAATAACCTCGTGAGAGAGTTGCAAATAGACAGCGGTTAGTGAGTGTGGTCATTCATGGCTGAATAGAATTGTGTATGTAGTCCTACATATGTGCGAGTGCATATCTTGGGTCATCCTGAAATAAATTAGCGTAATGAAATGGACGCTGCTTCGTTCTCAAGAATACAAAATACTCGTAACATATTTCTCAGTGATCATCGGTAAAATTCAACGAAGAACTTGTCTGTAGCAGTATCTTGTTCAAACACGGCGGCATAAACATGAACATTCTCGTGCATTAGCGACTCGTGGCTCAAATGACAGTTGGGGCTAAATCGGGTTTTATTAAATTATTATTATTATTATTATTATTATTATTATTATTATTATTATTATTATTATTATTATTATTATTATTATTATTATTATTATTATTATAATATAGTGTTTGTTGCTTCAGCTGTGGCATGTAGACGCATATTAAAAGTTGTCATTACATTTTTACTGGAAGTATCAGTACAGTAGGCACGATTGATTCTAAATCATGTTAATAGTAAAATACTTTAAATGTTACGTCATTTACCTCATCGATTATTCTGCGATGCAAACAAATCAATCACTTTTCTGTTAATTCCATATTCTCTGCAATGACGCCTTTATGAGTACTAATCACACCTAATGCATTTAAACGTTCTTGTCCCATTAAGTCCCTTAGATAAGTTTTTCTTTTTGCTATTTGTTTTACGTCGCACCGACACAGATAAGTCTTATGGCGATGATGGGATAGGAAAGGCCTAGGATTGGGAAGGAAGCGGCCGTGGCCTTAATTATGGTACAGCCCCAGCATTTGCCCGGTGTGAAAATGGGAAACCACGGAAAAACATCTTCAAGGCTTCCGACAGTGGGATTCTAACCCACTATCGCCCGATTACTGGATACTGGCCTCACTCAAGCGACTGCAGCTATCGAGCTCGGTAGATAAGTTTTAACTCGTTTTAGAGTACTGAAACAACGTTCTGATTCCGCAGTTGAAATTGGGGTTGTAAGTATTACTTCTGCCAGTTTGTGTACGTCTGATACGGCTGTTTCCAGATCGTTTTCCTTCATTAGGGTCAAAAGAGAAAGTAAACTGGTTACAATCGCTAATTATCATTCCTATAAAGCAAACTTAATTCACTTTCTAACATATACTTCAAAAGTATGGGATAATATTCGACTGCACTGGTTACAAGTACCCTGGAAAAAGCAACTTTATATTCTGGGAAAAATTATGAATCAATTAAAGAAAAGCATTGTGTGCTGCGTTTCTTCGAAACGGCGTTTCATCTGATTCACAACTATGTAGCACGCTTCTTTAGCATAGGCACTTACGTTCACTGGTTTCCGCGCACGTTCTGTTGGGCATTCAGAATTTCGTTACATCATCATCATCATCATCATCATCATCTGTTTACCCTCCAAGTTCGATTTTTCCCTCGGACTCAGCGAGGGATCCCACCTCTACCGCCTCAAGGGCAGTGTCCTGGAGCTTCAGACTCTTGGTCGGGGGATTCAACTGGGGAGTATGACCAGTACCTCACCCAGGCGGCCTCACCTGCTATGCTGAACAGGGGCCTTGTGGAGGGATGGGAAGATTGGAAGGGATAGGCAAGGAAGAGGGAAGGAAGCGGCCGTGGCCTTAAGTTAGGTACCATCCCGGCATTTGCCTGGAGGAGAAGTGGGAAACCATGGAAAACCACTTCGAGGATGGCTGAGGTGGGAAGCGAACCCACCTCTACTCAGTTGACCTCCCGAGGCTGAGTGGACCCCGTTCCAGCCCTCGTACCACTTTTCAAATTTTCGTGGCAGAGCCGGGAATCGAACCCGGACCTCCGGGGGTGGCAGCTAATCACGCTAACCACTACACCACAGAGGCGGACATTTCGTTACAACTCAGGTAAATTCATTTCTGACGTCATTTATTGCAGTTTCGATATTCTGAATTGCAGTACGAACATTTAGGGCATTGGTTAATTATTTCTGTAGTGTATTGTACAGAATGTCAACTTTCATCAGAATGGAATTAAAAAATGCAGGAAAATATTGGAATTCTTCTTTATTCATAAGATTAACTAGTCCTACTGCCTCTCTAACTGTAATGCCACTCCGACTATCCTAATTTTAAATGGTGTAAAAACACTGAAGAAGAGTATCCTTACTGTTGGAGAAAGTATTAACAACTCTTCTATGAAAATTCCAGCACGTTTCTACACTGCCACAGTGCGCTTGCTAGGGATAGAAAAAATGTAATGAAAAGTCCGATATATTGATGAAAATCAACACTGATTTCACAATCGAGCACGCTTTCTTTATTACCAAGTTTAGCTGACGGACGTAACAGTGATCGAAATTTGCATGAGGAAATGTATCTCTTATATTTGCCTGAAACCCCCGCCCCGCTCCGCCATCACCACCGCTAAACACGGCAGCAGCATCATAGGACTGAGCAACAGTCCAATTAACTTCTGTTCTAGCTTGTACGGGTCTAATTGGTGTTTCAGAACTGACTTTAATCCGTCTCTAGTTCGATCTTGAGTACGGAAAAGGGAAATGAATATCTCAACTGGGCCTCTACGAGCAAAAAATCGCAACAATATAACTAATTGTGACATGCACGAAATATCTGAAATTTCATCTAGAATGGCTACGTATTTAGATGTTTGTATTTCCTGTACTATTGTCTCTATAGACCGCAGACATACAATCCAGTAATTCATTCTGAATTGCTTTCAAGATAATTTTATACTGTAAAATTGAGAAGGTGATCGCTTAGAATGCTATCTAATGTCGCTAGTTTTGACAACAGATCGAAGAATACTCCGCGATAGTGTGAACTGTCACCATTGTCATGACCTTGAAGAGTTAGTTCAAGTGTTCCGCAAACCTTAATACAGTTAATTATCCTGTTTAAAATATGTCTGTTCTTATTTACAAGTTCGTTGTGACGCTGATTATAAACAAGGTAGCCTTCATTTAATTGAGTCAAAATGTTTACAGAACCAAAAAGGTACCTTTTACACTGTTTTCAATATGTGTTCCTGAACTTTCGTGTTTCTTAACTCTTTCTGATACCGTAGAGGTTTAAGATCTGTTATGCCTGTCAGTACAACTAGTTTCTTTCTTTAATCTGGTTACCCTCCAGGGTTGGTTTTTTCCTTGGACTCAGCGAGGGATCCCGCCTCTACCACCTCAAGTGCAGTGTCCTGGAGCTTGAGATGCTGGGTCGGCGGATACAACTGGGGAGGATGACCAGTACCTCACCCAGGCGGCCTCAACTGCTATGCTGAACAGGGCCCTTGCGGGGTTTGGGAAGATTGGAAGGGATAGACAAGGAAGAGGGAAGGAAGCCACCGTGGCCTTAAGTTAGGTACAATCCCGGCATTTGCCTGGAGGAGAAGTGGGAAACCACGGAAAACCACTTCCAGTATGGATGAGGTGGGAATCGAACCCACTTCTACTCAGTTGACATCCCGAGGCTGAGTGGACCCCGTTCCAGCCCTCGTACCACTTTTAAAATTTCATGGCAGAGCCGGGAACAGAACCCGGGCGGGCTGCTAATCACACTAACCACTACACGACAGAGGCGGACACAACTGGTTTCCCCACCAAACAATTAGCACACGAAACAGAAAAGCGACTTATTTTCTTCACTCACAGTAAGCCACTTCTTATCAAATCAAGATAACGCAAATGCTCTTTTCTGATTCTTACAGCAGCGATGAAGCTCACAATCTCAAGGTTGGCGCACGCCAAGTAATTTTACTTCAAATTTTTCTTCTAAATTTAATGATGAGAATGGAGATTTCACAAGAGTATCTACTTTATTCAAAATAAAAGACAAGTTACTAATAATTTCACTATGTACTATTCACTATTATAAACTCTGCATGCTAATCACTGTGAGGAAAGCAACGAGAAACTACCTCACTCCTCATTTCTCTAATATGCCCCTTCACTGTCGCGTAGGCTATCTATGACAGCTGTTGGTGGAGCTGTAGAGGTTCCAACAAGCCTTCGGGCTGAATACCCAACATACATACTAGTCACTGTTAAACGAAAACTACCGGGCGAATTGACTGTGCGGTTAGGGGCAAGTAGCTGTGAGCTTGCATCCGGGAGATGGCGGGTTCGAACCCCACTGTCGGCAGCTCGGCAGCCCTGATGATGCTTTTCCGTGGTTTCCTATTTTCACTCCAGGCAAATGCTGGCGCTGTACTTTAATTAAGGTCACAGCCACTTCCTTCCCATTCCGATTCCATCGTCGCCATAAGACGTGTCTGTGTCGGTGCAACGTAAAACCAATAACAAAAAATAAAGGAAAACAATCCAGAACTTATGCTCTCCACTCCCAATTTGCTAAAATCGAACTGTAGACCAAAATTCGAACCGTGTCGAAAGGTTCACTCTGTGATTTGTCACAAGAACATGTTACATGAGGTTATAAGAATACAAGTGAGTTTTCAATAACATCACCATAGCACCCACCGCTACATCTTGGTCCATACTTCTTGTTTCTTATTGAGGGCATTTCAAAGCTAGCCCCTAGCTTGACAGTTTAAAACGCATTGAAACGTTCACTCCCTCAATGGTTCACTACTGGCGCCATAAGACCTATCTGTGTCGGTGCGACGTAAAGCCACTAGCAATTAAATAAATAAATAAATAAATAAATAAATAAATAAATAAATAAATAAATAAATAAATAAATAAATAAATAAGTTTCACTAACCTTCAAAACAGTTACCAATACTCACTGTGAGTACTGAGAGCGAATTATCCCCTGTGTGAGGATAAACGCAGAAACATGTAATACAATCATACTTTCATTTTCTTATATCGTAAATTATTCAGGACAGTAGTACTCAGATATAAATCGTGTCTCATTAAATTATTTAATATATGAATCATATAACATTTCTATACTCTTATGCCCAGAAATCTGGCGAGACTAAGCTTCATTAGTCCTTGATGACGCACCGCCTACTGTTCTCGTGAGTATCTGCAGAAATACGTTATTAATAGGCGCTGGAATTCACAGCTTTTCCAGTGTCTTGAGAGAAACCAAAGATTTTGTTGCAGATGGAATAGACTACATGGTTGCCGAGCCTACCAGTGTATCTGAACCCGTAAAAGCTTTAGGTATTGTCGTAATTACCCTGGGTTTGGATACATGGTGGGTTCGTTGGTTATCCTTTAAACTAGATCCTATAGCTGTCAGTTACACTTGAACGAAAGAATCATACGCTGGCAGTTCAAAAATCTGACGTAAATAGCATCACGGACACTATTAATGAAATAATAAGTAATGGAAAGGAATTCTCATGATTAGTCAAACTAAACGTCTCATGGTATGCATATTAGTTCGAACGAGTACGAGAACAGACGCGCATAATAGAAAATTTTGGGATATAGTAACTTCTTCGCACCTGATCTCTAACAAGAGAAATCAAAGAACAGCTGACTAATTGGACATTGAGTAAGAACGACCGCTGGTTGAAATGTAAAGTGGCAGACAGCATTACAACATTCGTCATCCTTTCCATTCGACTCCCATGTGAACATGAGAAGCGGGCAAATGTCTCGGTTTCCAGTTTCCGAAACATGAATACCCGGAAGGCTACTGATAACATTCGTGACGAAGCGTTTTTGTAACTTTCGTAGAATCTAAAGCTGTAGGTATAGAATTTCATAGTTACGTTCTTGAAGTAGCTACATGTTTAGGGTACTGTGAATGCTTTTAACGCCTCTTAATAATCTTCTCCTCTATGCCATTTATTTTACTTCATCATATTCCTCATGGGAATCTGTTAAGTAATTCGAATTTTTAACCGAAAAAAAATCCCAATTAGTTACAATGATAACGTACATAATTATTTACTTCGGTCATACCTAAGCTGAGCTACGACCAAGGATCGGACTCCTAAGTTGGATAAAACGGGTCCTAAACCCCGTAAGAAAAAGATTGAGGTTCTGTCGTACGTATTTTAGTTGGATCTTATTCTGTGCAGTGACGTGTACAAATGAGTACTGGGAGGATTACTTCCAACGACCGATTCCTAGGAATAGGTTGTGAAGGGAGTCGTGAAGAGTCGAAATCGCTGTCTCTCGAATCGAAATTTTCGTCTCCAGTGTCGAATCCGTTGATGTACTAACGCCATTTGTTAATTGTTTTCGGAACTCCTAGGATTCATAGTTTCACGTTCCTCCCATGGTAAACCCCCGGCAAAATATGGTACGTAAATACCAGGAACAAGGATGAACTCCTAGGATTAATAGTTTCACGTTCCTCCCCTGGTAAACCCCCGGCAAAATATGGTACGTAAATACCAGAACAAGGATAACATTATTGGCCAGCAATCATTAAATATTTTTTCGGTTTATCACCGTTACTTCAATGTACGATTTTGAGAATAATAATAATAATAATAATAATAATAATAATAATAATAATAATAATAATAATAATAATAATATGATCGGAAGGTATACATTTACACAATTGCCCATAAGAACTCATTTACAAAGAAAACGACAGAAAATCCGTCGAGTGCTTAGAAAATAATTTACAATAAATATCTAAGGTACGATATTACAACAAATATTTGCCAGTTATTGTTCACAATAATATTTAATACATGTCATTATATATCCTTTCTTTATTTTTCTTAATCTGTTTACCCTCCAGGATTGGTTTTTCCATCGGAATCAGCCTCAAGAGCAGTGTCGTGGAGCGAGAGACTTCCTCGCCTAGGCGGTCTCACCTGCTATGCTGAACAGGCACCTTGCGGGGGGATGGGAAGATTGTTGTCTATTTTTTTTTTTTTTGCTATTTGCTTTACGTCGCACCGACACAAATATATCTTATGGCGACGATGGGATAGGAAAGGCCTAGGAATGGGAAGGAAGCGGCCGTAGCCTTAATTAAGGTACAGCCCCAGCATTTGTCTGGTTGAAAACGGGAAACCACGGAAAACCATCTTCAGGGCTGCCGACAGTGGAGTTCGAACCCACTATCCCCCGATTACTGGATACTGGCCGCACTTAAGGAACTGAAGCTATTGAGCTCGGTGGAAAAGATTGGAAGGGATAGACAAGGGAGAGGGAAGGAAGCGGCCGCGGCGTTTGCCTGGAGGAGAAATGGGAAACCACGGAAAATCGCTTCCAGGATGGCTGAGGTGGGAATTGAACCCACCTCTACTCATTTGACCTCCCGAGGCTGAGTGGACCCAGTTCCAGCCCTAGTACCACTTTTCAAATTTCGTGGCAGAACCGGGAATCAAACCCGGGCCTCTGGAGGGTGTCACGTAATCACACTAAGAACTACATCATAGAGGCGGACTGTTATTATTTATTACTCATTAAAAATCAATTGTTATATATTCTGACAGAATACTCTTAAACTGTCGCCAATTTCGACTTAAATTGCACATTTATTACAAACATAAAGCTAGTGCAGTGAAAAATCCCTCCAGGTAACATCAGCATTATTAACATGCTGTAAATAATACACAGTTTGCACCCTTCACCCGAACAGAATATGGAAAAAGCGGTGGAAGGAGAAAAATAAAATGGAGAAGAAGAAGAATTAGATGGTGTGGTTGCTTCAATAATCTGGTTGTTGTCGTTCTAGGTTTTATTACCATTGATGTATTTTTTGCATTAATGAAACCTGCTTAGTCAAGGATAACGTGAAAATCAATGGTGTTTTTGCTAGTTGCTTAACGTTGCACCGACACATGTAGGTCTTATGGCGACGATGGGATATGAAAGGGCTAGGAGTGGGAAGGAAGCGGCCGTAGCCTTAAAAAAGGTACTGCTCCAGCATTCGCCTGGTGTGAAAATGGGAAACCACGGAAAACCATCTTCAGGGCTGCCGACAGTGGGTTCGAACCCACTATCTCCCGGATGCAAGCTCACAGTTGCGCGCGCCTAACCGCACCGCCAAATCGCCCGGTCAATGGTGTATATATGTAGACAAATTGGTCTTCACTTGAACCAAGGGCAGGCCTCGCAGACACATAGCGGTTTTGATTACCATTCTAAGGTATGAATGCTACTTTTTTTTGCTAGGGGCTTTACGTCGCGCCGACACAAATAGGTCTTATGGCGACGATGGGATAGGAAAGGCCTAGGAGTTGGAAGGAAGCGGCCGTGGCCTTAATTAAGGTACAGCCCCAGCATTTGCCTGGTGTGAAAATGGGAAACAACGGAAAACCATTTTCAGGGCTGCCGATAGTGGGATTCGAACCTACTATCTCCCGGATGCAAGCTCACAGCCGCCCGCCTCTACGCGCATGGCCAACTCGCCCGGTAGGTATGAAAGCCTCAAAATTATTTAGTTTATTACGATAGTTAATTTATGACGCATATAACGATATCATTTCTTTGCAAACATTCATCATCATCATCATCATCATCATCATCATCTGTTTACCCTCCAGGGTCGGCTTTTTCCCTCGGACACAGCGAGGGATCCCACCTCTACCGCCTCAAGGGCAGTGTCCTGGAGCTTCAGACTCTTGGTCGGGGGATACAACTGGGGAGAATGACCAGTACCTCGCCCAGGCGGCCTCACCTGCTATGCTGAACAGGGGCCTTGTGGAGGGATGGGAAGATTGGAAGGAATAGACAAGGAAGAGGGAAGGAACCGGCCGTGGCCTTAAGTTAGGTACCATCCCGGCATTCGCCTGGAGGAGAAGTGGGAAACCACGGAAAACCACTTCGAGGATGGCTGAGGTGGGAATCGAACCCACCTCTACTCAGTTGACCTCCCGAGGCTGAGTGGACCCCGTTCCAGCCCTCGTACCACTTTTCAAATTTTCGTGGCAGAGCCGGTAATCGAACCCGGACCTCCGGGGGTGGCAGCTAATCACGCTAACCACTACACCACAGAGGCGGCTTTGCAAACATTGCCAAGAGTATTTCTCATTACAAAGAGCAATTTGTTCTGACTGTGGGCACACTACAAAACACATTACACTACCAACCACCACAGAAACACACAATAGTGATTACATCTCTCCATATTGGGTTGGCGTCAGGAATGGCATCCGGCCGTAAAACAGGGCCAAATCCGTATGTGCGACACGGTTCGCAACCGCGACCCCACATATGAGGGAAAAGTGGTAGTAGAAGATTATGATTATGATTATTATTATTATTATTATTATTATTATTATTATTATTATTATTATTATTATTATTATTATTATTATTATTATTATTATTATTATTATTATTATTATTATTATTATTACATGTGTAAGGTTTAAGAAATTAGGAAGAAGTAATTCTGAAATATTAATTACAGACATATCTTCCTTCGGGAGAATCATGATTAAAGAGGGTCGTTTTTTAATTGTTTACAATGGCGTCGTATGTAATTCGGTAATAGGGAACATGCATGATCCGGGGTTTTAATTAAAAATATGCTAATCTGATTCAAAATTTCATGCATAATTAAAAATGTGATCAGAATGTACAAATAATAACTCCGAACATGAAAAAATCTAAATTAAAGTACGAAAATGTCACGTGACGCAAGTACGCGATCTCATTGGTCTGACGCCATCGTACAGGTTGACTGAAATAGCAGACATAGCATGCTGTGAGAAGCAGGATACACCTTGCGTATTTCCACTTTATGTTAGTGTCTGGTGTAGTTAAATTCGAGGTCTATACATTGGATAATAATCTGAGTGGTATATTTTAGGCTTAAAATGAATCCTGCGCAGGCAGTGAGGCAGAAAACTAATAAATGGTGTATAGTTCGGATGTGCAATAGCACATCGCATACCATCCCAAACAAATTGTTTATAAATGTTCCAAGGACGCTAAAACTAGGGAGAAATGGTTTTTGGCGAGCCGGAGAAATGCTGGTGACATATTGGAAAAGTCTACACTTTATTTTGTTGAAGATCATTTTAACGTAATTTGAATTTGGTTTTTTTTTCAATGATTTTTCTATGCAGTTTGCTAGAGGTAAAACTTTAAATTTTAATGTATGGTGCCTTAATTAAATCATCTTGGAAATTGAATGTAATAAACAGTGCATTAATTAATGCTGGAACTGGGTCCTCTCAGCCTCGGGAAGTCAAATGAGTAGAGGTGGGTTCAATACCTACCTCAGCCATTCTGGAAGCGATTTTCCGTGGTTTCCCACTTCTCCTCCAGGCAAACACCACGATGGTGCCTAACTTAAGGCCACGCCCGCTTCCTTCCCTCTCCCTTGCATATCCCTTCCAATCTTCCCCACCGAGCTCGATAGCTTCACTTGCTTAAGTGCTGCCAGTATCCAGTAATCGGGGGATAGTGAGTTCGCACCCCACTTTCGGCAGCCCTGTAGAAGGTTTTACGTGGTTTCCCATTTTCACACCAGGAAAATGCTGGGGCTGTACCTTAATTAAGGCCAGGGTAGCTTCCTCCCCATTCCTAGGCCTTTCCTGTCCCATCGACGCGCCATAAGACCTACCTGTGACGGTGAGACGTAAAGCAAATACCAAAAAAAGAAAAGAGGTAAAAGTCTCAGCACCCAAAGACAGTCCTGTATTGAACGACGAAAATGTCACCAGGACACTTTTCTTGCGTGGTATGCTCAGCTTGTTAAAAGCCAAATATAATTAATGTTATTGGCTTTACGTCCCGCTAACTACTTCAACGGTTTTCGGGGAATTTAGTCCTGCAGGAGTTTTTACGTGCCAGTAAATCTACCGACACGAGGCTGACGTATTTGAGCACCTTCAACTACCAACGGACTGAACCAGGATCGAGCCTGCCAAGTTGAGGTCAGAAGGCCAGCACCTCAACCGTCTGAACCACTCAGCCGGACTTGTGAAAACTAGATGAAGTCATATTTATCTTTATCATGTTGAACTTTTTCCCTCCACCAAGATATTTAATGTTTCTCTTTCATGGACCCCGGAAGTGGGTAGGCCAGTTGCCCCAAACATAAATATACACTTTTCGGGAATGATAGATTATATACCTATAGTACTATGAGCTTTCTTTCTTTCCTTCTTTCTTTCGCCGGGCTGAGTGGCTCAGACGGTTAAGGCGCTGGCCTTCTAACCCCAACTTGGCAGGTTCGTCCTGGCTCAGTCCGGTGGTATTTGAAGATGCTCAAATACGACAGCCTCATGTCGGTAGATTTACTGGCACGTAAGGAAACTCCTGCGGGACTAAATTCCGGCACGTCGGCGTCTCCGAAACCTTAAAAAGTAGTTAGTGGGACGTAAAACAAATAACATTATTATTATTGTAAATGTAATTCAAAGTAATATTAATATTACATTCCTTTTATGTGTATGTTCAGTCCTCAGGCCTAAGCCTGGTTGGATCCCCAACAATTCAGCCATCAGCTGTCATGGATGGCCTGGGCGTCACTGAAGAGGCGTACTAGTGTAATTAGGAGTGAGATTGTTTCCCGTTGCTTTCCTTACCTTGCCAGAAGTTGCTGTTAAATATCAGTCTGCCAACCACTGGAATGCATGCACCAACCGACCCTATGAGCAAAATTTTCACACCATTCACAGCAGGGACTGGCTGCATAAGGAATGGCATTACTAGCATCTCTCATACCTCAGTCATTTTCACATTGTCAAAGAGAAGGGTGAGAATGAGGCAGATTAATGAGAGTAACAAAATTGCTCTAGCCTATACCAGAAGACACAGTGCACTGTAAACACTACGTCCAACCTGCAAAGACTTATTAAATGAAATTGAATTGAGAACATCTGTAGTTAAAGTTATTTGACTCCAAGCATAATTCACTTTGTAATGAGTTAAAGCTCTATTACAGGCAAATACAATCCTTATTTGTCATAATTTTGATGATAAATAATCAATAATAATAAATAACATTTTCTTTACTGAATGTTCCCATATTGACATTCGATAGCAGATTACTATTAGGTCCTATGATTTCATTCTCTTATGATAAAAATGAAACGACGCATGGCTTTTAGTCCCGGGAGTGTTCGAGGACAAGTTCGGCTCGCCAGATGCAGGTCATTTGATCAGACTCCCGTAGGTGACCCGCGCGTCGTGATGAGGATGAAATGATGATGAAGAAGACACATACACCCAGCCGCCGTGCCAACGAAATTAACCAATTATGGTTAAAATTCCCGATCCTGCCGTGAATCTAACCCGGGATCCCTGTTACCAAAGGCCAGCATGCTAACCATTTAGCCATGGAGCTGGACTCTCTTACGATAGTTTTATAGCATTAAATAAAATACCCAGTTCGTTCGTTCGTTCGTAATCTGTTTACACTCCAGGGTTGGATTTTCCTTCGGACTCAGCGAGGGATCCCACCTCGACCGCCTCAAGGGCAGAGTACTGGAGCTTCAGACTATGGGTCTGGGGATATAACTGGGGAGGATGACCAATACCTCGCCCAAGCGGCCTCACCTGCTATGCTGAACAGGGGCCTTGTGGGGGGATGGGAAGTTTGGAAGGGAAAACCGCTTCCAGGGTGGCTGAGAAGGGAGTCGAAACCACTCTAATCAGTTGACCTCCCGAGGCTGAGTGGACCCCGTTCCAGCCCTCGTACCACTTTTCAAATTTCGTGGCAGAGCCGGGAATCGAACCCGGGCCTCTGGGGGTGGCAGCTAATTCCACCAACCACTACAGCACAGAGGCGGACAAAATACGCAGTACAGAAAATAATGTAACAAAGTGGTAGAATTCAAACATCATCATCATCATCATCATCATCATCATCATCATCTGTTTACCTTCCAAGGTCGGCGCATCCCTCGGACTCAGCGAGGATCCCACCCCTACCACCTCAAGGGCAGTGTCCTGGAGCTTCAGACTCTTGGTCGGGGATACAACTGGGGAAAATGACTAGTACATCGCCCAGGCGGCCTCACCTGCTATGCTGAACAGGGGCCTTTGGGAGGGATGAGAAGATTGGAAGGGGTAGGCAAGGAAGAGGGAAGGAAGCGTCCGTGGCCTTAAGTTAGGTACCATTCTGGCATTCGCCTGGAGAAGAAGTGGAAAACCACGAAAAACCACTTCGAGGATGGTTGAGGTGGGAATCGAACCCACATCCACTCAGTTGACCTCCAGAGGCTGAGTGGACCCCAGTCCAACCCTCGTACCACTTGTCAAATTTCGTGGCAGAACCGCGAATCGAACCCGGGCCTCCGGGGGTGGCAGCTAATCATGCTAACCACTACACCACAGAGGCGGACTGAATTCAAACAGATTTTTAAAATTCCCTGACTTCTACTCCTTCTTCTTCTGCATTCATTCCTTTTTTTTCCGTCTGCTAATCCACGGTGGAAGAATTGGTACTCTTGACAAATTAAATTCTACACAAACAATTCTTCCAAATGTTTAATCTTTTCCTTTAGATTTAAATAGGTCCATTATATTTCTCCTTCAACTCAATGTCCGCCTCCGTAGCGTAACGGTTAGTATTATGAGCTGCCGTTCTAGGTGGTCCGTGTTCGATTCCCGGTACTGCTAGAAATTTAAGAATGGCAGGAGGGCTGGTATGTGGTCGAAATTGTACATGCAGCTCACCTCCAATGGGGTGCGCATGCTAAGAACTGCTCCACCGCGGAATAAGGACAGAAGTTTACTTAATTCAACTCAATATTACTCTATGAAGATTTGCGATATGATCTTTCCAGTTCGAACTTCAAAGAAACTCAGAAGGCCTCAACGCTGACAATTCAGCCAATAAGTTTTATAAATTATTTCCGCAATTCCATAAAATAAAAATGGCATCTTGATGTATTTCAGTGACGTGTTATTTGTCCTTTATAGAGACCATTCTCACAGTAATCTACCAACAAGGTGGAATGTATATATCTATGTTCCTACTGTTTGATTCAGTGAAAACATGAACCGAATCACACTCCATTTGCGCGTGGCCAGGTTCGAAATATATGTGACCAATTTTTGGAATATTTACTACTTGGACTGTATACAGAATCATACTTTAAATTAAAAGGCTACAGTTTTGTCTTCCACATGTGTCGGACATTACATGTATATTTTCTTATCTTGCAGTTTGATTGATTGATTGATTGATTGATTGATTGATTGATTGATTGATTGATTGATTGATCGATTGATTGATTGATTGATTGATTGATTGATTGATTGATTGATTGATTGATTGATTGATTGATTGATTGATTGATTGATTGATTGATTGATTGATTGATTGATTGATTGATTGATTGATTGATTGATTGATTGATTGAAGATGAGCCATACCGAAGGCTACTCTACAAATGCTGTTTTTATGACGTATTCACGCACTCCGATCCATATTTCTTTACACGTTAGCAACATGAACACAACGAAAATTGGTCTCATGGATTGCATATCCATATGTGGTTGGGAAGCATGACCAGTCTTTAAGGATAACTTTGGAACAACATAGTCAGATACATGGTGTTACAGATAGGCCGTGGATATTGTAGGAACGCACAGGACCGTCACCAGGAATCAGTGTGTGGAGAGCGATAGCTTACAACAACAATTCACTTCAGATATTTAAGCAGATGACGTTTGAAGGTATCTAATAATGAGTAATCGCCGTGGCCCTTTTATGGAATAAAACACGTCGGTTTCAATTGGACTGTATTTTGTCTTGGATAGCTCTCCATTACTAAAATCAACAGGTTGCTGCTACGCAAAGCAATCGCTGCTTCCAACAAAAATAGTTACAGAAACCAGTAATGCCAATATAAACATATCGGTTTCCGAACATTTCGACCACCTAATTAACAACACTCAATTATCTGACTAAAATTAATATGTTCTTTAGTGAAGTGTTCCTGATAAAGTACGAAGTTTGTTAATTCATCTCTTGAGAAAACTACCATCACTATATCACTGTACTGTATGTACACAGTGCAAATAAAAATTGGCACACTCGGAGTACACCATGCGATTCCCTGTGACTTGTAAAACAAATGTGATTTAGTAAATTGATGCACCTGTGAACAAGCGTCCACGAGTAAATTCGTCAAGTCTTTCTGGATTACGAAGTAACTCAGCGAGGGGCAGCGAATTTAAGGAAGTTCCAGCCGGACACGGTACAGTTTTAAATTTTTCATAACTAATAATGGCAAGTCCCACTACACTCCTCAAGTGAAACGTCATGGTCATTATTCTCGTTTCCCATAGGCCACCCGTAGCTGGTGTATTTGTTATTATAAAGTGGAATACCATTCCTGTTTGTGAAGCATAGTCTTGGAAAGCTTTCTTGAATACTGCATCTGATTGAGGATAATTTACTTAGTTCATTGCTCCCACAATGTGTTAGTCGCATTCTCACTATATGTACACCGGGCAAGTAAAAATTGGCGCACTCGGAGTACACCATATGTATCCGTTTTACTTGCAAAACAAAGCTGATTTAGTAAAATTTTTCCTTGGCCAAATGTTTGATGGAAGAGTGATTTACAAAAGGAGTCGCTGGCAACACTGTAACCACGCTCGGAGCAGCCAATCACAGGTAACATGAACACAAACTTTACCGGTTCTGTCTGATTACCATAGTGACAGAAATGATAGATATGAAAAGACGTTAAATACCAACTCCGTTGTTAAAATCTCTCTCGCTCGTGTGTTTTTCATCCCTTTATCTTCGTATATCTCAGTTAATGTAGAGAATTGTACTTGCTTCTATTCCGTACTTTGTAGCTCTTTTACTGTTACCTTTATTTCAATATTGAAACATATGATTAACTTGTTATAGATGTAAACGAATGCCCTTTTTCCTTCATAAGGCAAATAAATGGAATGGAGATTAAATGGGGATACAGTACCATTAGCTGTATAAAGTGAGGTGAAAAGAAAGATATACAGTAGGTAGGCTACAGTACCTTGCAAACAAGGAGACATATTATGCAGTTCAATCCCATTTTTACTTTTGAATTTCAGATTTATTTTTTCAGTCAGACAGTTCCTATACTATTGGAGAAATGTCTCTTTACAGAGGATATTAAAAGCGCATTTCCAAGCATTTCCACTCCCTGGTTCATACCTTGCTTTAGTTTGCTCAACACATGTGCATCCACCATTGGCGAAGCAACATGTACGTGAGCTGTTGAAATGTCGTATGGCTTTTATTGCCGGGATATCCCAAGACGGGTTCGGCTCGCCAGGTGCAGGTCTTTCTATTTGACACCCGTAGGTGACCTGCGCGTCGTGGTGAGGATGAAATGATGATGAAGACAACACATACACCCAGCCCCCGTGCCATTGGAATTAACCAATTAAGGTTAAAATCCCTGACCCGGCCGGGAATCGAACCCGGGACCCTCTGAACCGAAGGCCAGTACGCTGACCGTTCAGCCAACGAGTCGGACACGTGAGCTGTTAGGCCTTGTTAATGCAGAGACTGAGCTCCTTCACGCGTCCCTACAAATGGAATCTAGTGCTTCAAGGTCCAGGAATCATCGAGGCCAGGACAGTAGACCTTCCTGATCAATCCACTGGAAAGGGTCTATATACCGGGTGGTTCACAAGCCCCTTATTTTTTCGAAGTTAGGTAACCCAACTAATGCGTATATCATAGTTATCCGAAAAAAAAAATACCTTTTTCTTTAAAGCCTTAGTACAACCACCGTTTATGTAATGCTCGCGAATATGGTAGAAATATTTAAAAAGCCCATGGCACTACAGCCCTCGAAGTTCCTTGGCCTAATAAGCGACCGCTGCTCTGCCCGAAGGTCTGCAGATTAAGAGGTGTCTTGTGGTCATCACGAAGAATTCTCCCGGTCGTTATTCTTGGCTTTCTAGGCCGGAAGAAATCATTACTGACAGTGTTATTTATATTACTTAAACTATAATGAATGCAGAAAATGATCACTGCTGCGAATAACACTATCTTACGTTTGGGCAGGAAGTTTCTGTAAAGATTAAAACGTACTGGCACTTCAGCGAGCCTCGCAAGAGCTAAGGTGGCTAAAATAGTCTTCGCTTTTGTTGCATCAGCTAAGCTATGTGGTAGTACGCTTGAACCACAGGTTGGTTCACTTTTTTTTCGACTGACGCCATTTACAGCGACAGTAATATGACCGCATATCATCCTGTTTAAAAGAGTGAATTTTTGTTTGGTCCTGCAAAGGACCGTTTTTATCCGATGTTACGTAACCAGGTTGGACTACGACGTATTTGTCTGTAGGTAGGGTGTATAGTGCGCTGCACATTCCGAGTAACAATTGTTCGAAATATTGTCCACTTTACAGTGTTCATTTAATTTTTTACCATTACGGAGTACGTTGCATACATTTTAATTCGACCGTTGTTCTTCTTCTCCTTCCTCCTCTTCTTTATCTGCTTACTCTACAGGGTCGGGTTTCCCTCCGACTCAGCGAGGGATCCAATCTCTACCGTCTCAAGGGCAGTGTCCTGGAGCTTCAGACTATGGGTCGGGGGATAAACTGTGGGGGATGACCAGTACCTCGCCCAGGCGGCATTATCTGATTTACTGAACCGGGGCCTCGCGGGTGGATGAGAAGATTGGTAGGGATAGACAAGGAAGAGGGAAGCAAGCCGCTGTGGCCTTAAGTTAGGTACCATCCCGGCATTTGCCTTAAGGACAATTGAGAAACCACGGAAAACCACTTCCAGGTTGGCTGAGGTGAGAATCAAACCAACCTCTATTCAGTTGATCTTCCGAGCCAGAGTGGACCCCGTTCCAGCCCTCGTACCACTCTTCAAATTTCGTGGCAGAGCCGGGAAACGAACCCGTGGTTCAGGGGATGGCTGTTAATCACGCTAACCACTACACCACACAGGCGGACAGGACCGTACTTTCTCCACAAATTAGCAATAATTCACCGTACATCGTGAGAAAATGAATAACTGCTATGATGTGTCCTGCTAGGTGTGGATTAATATTTTCCTATGCTGGATTCTGTAGGTTGTGGATTCGAATCGCATGTTGGCCGTCCTGAAAACAGTTTTCCCCGGCTTCCCAATCTCACCACCAGGCGAATGTCGGGACGGTACCTTAATAACATATGAAGGCTGATTTCCTTACCATACCTCCCCTCACCCATCCTTAAGGGAAACACGCCTAGTCAGAGCGCACCCCTTAAAAGCAATAGCAAAAAAATTGATTACTGTATCCCCGCTAAAGTGAAGCACCTTTGTCACTTTAAAGATTTGTTTCGTGCTGGATTCGAGCAAGTACGCTGCCGATACTGACAAATCGTCTGCCCCAGCCCTCAACCGATTCAGCCAAGAAGTGAACTTACATGATTTTTAATGTTGAATACGCCACACACATACTTAAGTATGGCCGTTCTATCTCGTAACACACCGGGCGAGTTGGCCGTGCGCGTAGAGGCGCGCGGCTGTGAGCTTGCATCCGGGAGATAGTAGGTTCGAATCCCACTATCGGCAGCCCTGAAGATGGTTTTCCGTGGTTTCCCACTTTCACACCAGGCAAATGCTGGGGCTGTACCTTAATTAACGCCACGGCCGCTTCCTTCCAACTCCTAGGCCTTTCCTATCCCATCGTCGCCATAAGACCTATCTGTGTCGGTGCGACGTAAAACCCCTAGCAAAAAAAAAAATCTCGTAACTTAACATACGTGTCAAAGTCTTCAATGAAGGTTTACAGTGCTCAATTAACTTCCTTACGTTACAGAGGATGTGGCATAACCTATTAGTTCGATCGTATTACGGGTATCTGTGTAATTTCAAGGCGCAATAAATCACATGTTTGCAGATTGGTCCTTAGTATTTGGTGCGGAGATGATCATAGCAGTTCTTTCCTTTGCCAGGTCCTCGGATCAATTTACAGCGGTGACACACAGATAGGGCGACCACTGTGGTGTAGTGGTTAGTGTGATTAGCTGCCATCCCCTGACCCACGGGTTCGATTCCCGGCTCTGCCCCGAAATTTGAAAATGTGGTACGAGGGCTGGAACGGGGTACACTCAGCCTCGGGAGGCCAACTGAGTAAAGGTGGGTTCGATTCCCACCTCGGCCTTCCTGTAAGTGGTTTTCCGTAGTTACCCACTCCTTCTCCAGGCAAATGCCGGGGTGCTACCTAACTTAGGGCCACGGCCGCTTCCTTCCCACTTTCTTGTCTATCCCTTCCAATCATCCCATCCCCCCATCCGACTCGTTGGCTGAATGGTCAGCGTACTGGCATTCGGTTCAGAGGGTCCTGAGTTCGATTCCCGGTCGGGTCGGGTATTTTAACCTTAATTGGTTAATTCCCGTGGCTCGGGCCCTCATCTTCAGAAACATTCAGCTCGCCTAATAGGCGGTCTACTAGAAAAAGACCTGTACCAGGCCTCTCCAGAGGCCATACGCCATTATTTCCCATCCCCCCGCAAGACCCCTGTTCAGCATAGCAGGTCAGGCCACCTGGGAGAGGTACTGGCCATCCTCTCCAGTTGTCTCCCCCGACCTAGAGTCTGAAGCTCTAGGACACTGCCCTTGAGGCGGTAGAGGTGGGATCCCTCTCTGACTCCGAGGGAAAAACCGAACCTGGGGGGTAAACAGATAAAGGAGAAGAAGAAGAAGATACACAGATAGGGGAGAGCTTTATTGACCATTACGGGAAATTTCAAGTTATTTGGTGATCATAAAACTAAATTATAAGGATCTGTAGGTCATGCGCGTTATTTGTGTTGCCTGTCTAAAAAAAAGAATCGGGGCTTGTGAACCACCCGGTATATGTCTGCGAACATTCATTCCAATGTTTGGGGTTGCACCATCATGTTTAAATCATTGTCGTCCCAAAACATCAAGTGGCACGTTTTCTGGCGTGTCAGAAAAATTGTTGTAAGGAAACGCATGGTAAAGTGGCGCATTTAAATTTTCCGGGAGCAACCAATGGCCCAGAATCTCTCTTCCCATAAAACCAGCTATCAATTTCGTGCCAAATGGAGTCCGAAATGTACATTCTCGGGTGATATCTGAGGTACGGTTAGTAGGCATGTGGTACTAGTAGGTAGATAGTCAAGTAAAGTATGATGCAGTCAGCAGTCAAAAGCTTGGAAATGCAGGTTGGTCGCATTTAACAACTTCTGTAAGGAGACCGTTGCCCATAGGTGTAGGTACTGTCTCACCGAAGGAAAGCCTGGGCTACAGAACTAAAGAATGGGATTTTACTGTAGAGCATGTCTCCATTTATGCAATATACTGCATCCTACCTACTTTACGGCCATTGTGAGGGTTGAAATCACCCTCGCGAGGAAAGCTAAATTCGTCAGTACATACTACATTATTTATGAAACTAACAAGATACCCGTGATTCGCTACGGTATTATAATGAAATTTATAGTTGAATGCTTAACTTTTTATATATAATTCGCCGAAACATGCGATCTAACTCGTTTTCTGAGCGAATCCGCCAAAATTCACAATCTGAATCGTTTTCTGAGAGATTACGGCAAAGTTCCTCCCATTTTCAAACTTTTTTTCCAGCAATCGATTTCGTACTTCCCGGTCTAGTTCCACGTATTAAATAATAATAATGTTATTGGCTTTAGGTCCCACTAACTAATTTTTCGGTTTTTGGAGGCGCCGAGGTGCCTGAATATTGTCTCGCAGCAGTTCTTTTCGTGCCAGTAAATCTTTCGACACGGGGCTGACGTATTTAAGCACCTCCAAATACCACCGGATTGAGCCAGGTTCGAACCTGCCAAATTGGGGACAGAAGGCCTGGGCCTCAACCGTCTGAGCCACTCAGCCCGGCAAGTTCCACGTATTCCAACCGGTCAGTTGGGTCCCTAAATCTTTGCCATCTTTTCCTATAACCAGTTTTAATTTGGATCAAATCCTTAAGGAGATCCATTGTGGTATCGTCTTGGGTGCCTTGGAGGTACTGCATTCTTAGTCATTACCCATCAAAATGTGCCTGTGATAGGTTGAAAATTAATTACAGAAAATTTTCATTGGCCGGATTCAAACTGGCGGAAACGAACTGGTGGTTTGAGGTTACTTCGTTTTGTAACGGTTTTCTTCCTGTAATATGTTAAAGTGATTTCCATGCGTGCCTCCTCAAGTAGCTTGGGATTAGCCCTGTAGGATTTAACTTTCATTACCTGGGAGTGCAGTGTACGCCTCCTTTCAGTTTGTGTTTCGGGCCGTTTACTTAACCTGTTGTTTTTCGCAAAGGTCCCGTAGGTTGGTTACGAGATACCCCTGTTTCAATTTGTAAGTTGGGCCATGGAAGGCCAGAGAGTGTTAGAATTGTGTGCAATGTACCTTAATCGGGCAGTTAAAAACGGATGAATGTTGGAGGGCCTGTTAGCTCTTTTTCCAAGTTTTGATTATTGTAAAGAGTGCGTTTGGAAAGGCAGATATTGTATTTAGGGAGCAAGTGCTCTTGATTTAGGGAATTTCTGCCCCTGACTTAATGGTTCCTAATGGTGTAAACTGGATCCGGTATCCCTGTAATTGTAAAACTACGGGCTTGAAGCCCATAATTTGTAAAGTTCACTAATCTGGAATTCTCCTAGTTTTGTTTCAAGATTGCCTTTGTACCTGACATATTGTTATTTGTTGAGTTGTTGTCTTTTTGAAGAAATATAACCTTCCGTTCAAGTTTCAAATTAATTTTGATATTGTAGTCAGACCTATTCACCCCGGCACATTCTTTATCCTCTTTCTGCTCCACGGGTAACGCTGTAAAATTATTATTATTATTATTATTATTATTATTATTATTATTATTATTATTATTATTATTATTATTGTTACCGTGTTTTTGTGGTAGTTATGCGTGAAAGAAGGTGCGGGTGTGAACGGGTCTCAAGCTACGAAATTAGAGTTCATGTAAAATTAACAAGGTTATATTTTCTTTTCAAAATAAGAAAATAACAAGCATGGCAGGTACAGAGTAGCAAGTCAACAAAATGTAGTTACACAATTTACTGGATTTGGGCTTCGCGCCCCGACTTCACAATGCTTGGGCAATCAGCCCAACCTTACTTCAAAATAAGTTTTAACAGAGGGGCAGAAAACCCCATTCATGCTCAGGAGCACTTGCTCCAAATTACACAGAAAAGCCTCCTCGAGGCATACAACACTCAATTTTCAAGAAAGAGCTACTCGCTCTCAAACTTTAAGCCTCTGAAAGGCCACACCAAACTCCACCTTCAAGTTGTCCTCTCAGGACATAGACACAGGGGTAAAATACCCAACCTACTGAGGTCTATTAAGTGAGAAAAGATTAATTACATGACCTCTAAAATAACAATTTGAGAGGAGGCGAACTTGCGCTCCTAATACTCTTTGTTTAAAACCTACTTGGCACTAGGCCGTTAATACAAGGGCTAATCCCATACTAAAGAGGTGACTTAAGAATGAAACAATTTACATTACGTTAAAGAAGAATAGGTTGAGAAAAATAAGTTCACCTCAAAACAATATGAGTGGGAGCTCGAGAGGGTTAAGCACTCTCTATCCCGATATGTAGTTTAAAGATAGAATAGATACCAAAGGTCTTTACATTTTAAGGAAGGTTACATTATGGAAAAACTTCGGACCCGCCCCGAGAGTTAAACTGCTGAGCTAGCAAAGAAAGAAGTTATTAATCGGCCATTACCTTGTTGTTGACCGCTGCCGAAGAAAGAGGCGCTACCCGCCCCCTGCTATGTACTTTACACACTGAGAGATGGTACAGAAGTGGCGCAGAGACCCAAAAATCAGGAGTTTATATACTCTCGCGGAAAGTTCGAGGCGTTTTAGGGAAGAAAACACCCGCCCACAATCACTTTATTGGGTAGGATACAGCAACATATTCAAGTTGGGGGAAGATACATCAGATTGGTCAGAAATTAATTAAAGAAATTCGGGATTGGCTAAATACAAAACAAGGGGAAAGAGAGGGGTATACAGCCAACTTAAACAATAACAGAAAGAAATTTAACAAGAAACAAACTTTTGAAATAAAAATTTCTCCAAAAAATAGTTCTTTCACATCGCACTAGGGTGCACCATTGTAGTTTTTCAGTAGTGTCCTCTAGAAGAGAAAGTTCACACTTCTTACTACAAGCAAAACAAAAATACGTCGAAAATGACACAGTTCAAAAACTCCAAAATTTCCAGGTAGTGACATCTTCTGAGAAAGTAGAAAATTAATACCGTAGATAAAGTTCAGACTTCCTCCCGCAGAGGAGTTTCAACTGGCGCACATTTTAAATTAGCGGCGTGGAGGTGTACCGCCCGGTACAGACCTCCCCCCCCCAAAAAGTTCCTCCAGGGGTGACACATGCAATTTGTTTGGAAACAAGGTCCAAGTTTTGATGTTGATATGGAGATTAATTGCAGAAGTATTTATAGGATTTTCTTAATGTGGTTTGATTCAGTTTCAAAATTTTTGTTGTGACTGGCGAAGTAAAGTCTTGATGTTTGTAGAAGTTGAATTCAGAAGGAAAACTTTAGTTTTAAAGTTGAGGAAAAATTTTCTAAGTCCACCAGTTATTGTTGTTGAATTTTCAGGTATAGTAATTGCTGATAGTAACTGTCCATGTAGTTGATGTTGATTAAGTTGGATGGCCAGACCGGCCGTTGCGGCTTGCGTCCAAAGGCGGCCGCTCGGACCCCACAAGTACCCTGAGATACCGCTCGCCCGCACTATGAGGGGAGCAGTGGTGTTGAAGCACGCCGCGCCCGCGGTGAACATATACAGGCTGCGGGCAAGTAGTAGGTCGTGCGCCGCACATCAGCCTTGGCCGGGAGGAGAGCTCCGGCTCGCCGTGCACATGTCGTCCTCGCTGGGGTCAAGGGGGCCCTTCCTCTATCCCAGTCGCGGCACGGCGCCGCGCGGCTGCGGGGGCACTGAAACATTAAAACTAGGCGGCAGAATTTGTTGGACCATCATCCTTTTTGAGGGCACAGGCTTGTGGAGAGTTTGAGGGGCCAGCGGCGTGCAGATATCCATTGCATTAATTAAGCCACTGTGTAGAGTGGAGCAGGAGACGGGAGCGTGGTAATGGCCGTGGCAAGGACAGGATGGCAGTTTAACGGTTCGGGGCAGGTTTCACAAAAAAGCTTACATATAAAACAAAATACTATAGAAGGGGCAGAAAGCCTTAAAAGTGAAACTCAAAAAAAAATATATATATATAACCTTCATATTCCTTTCAAGACAATATGAGGCAAGTTAGCACAGAAATTATACAGGTTTCACCTGCGACAAGTGAACCCTAAATATCCTCTCGGTGGCTGGATTGCTTAATAACAACGTAACCGGCGTAAGGAAATCGAGAATGACACACGGCCCATGGAATCTGGGGGCAAGCTTGCCCGCGGGAACAAAATTCTTGACCATTACTTGGTCACCTACCTTCAAAGGGGTGGGTCTCCGTCCACGATCATACCTTTCCCTAACCTTTTCATGAGACACTGTAAGATTGGCTTTAGCCTTCTTCCAAAGATCTTTAATGTTGTCCGGATCTATTGTCTCAGGTAGAATGTCACTCAGGGACCAGAGGTTAGAGAGCGGCGTGTTGGGAACAAACTTGAACATCAAAGAGGCTGGAGTAAATTTATGTGATTCATGAACCACCGAATTCAAAGCAAAAGCTAACCAATGCAGGGACGTGTCCCACCTGGAATGATCTTCATGATGATAGGCAATAAGCGCGGACCTGAGATTACGGTTAACCCGTTCAGACAGAGATGGTTGAGGGTAATAAGCAGAAGTAGTTACATGAGAGATGGACAAGTCAAAACAGAATTTACGAAAAAGATTTCATGTGAACGCCTTAGCATTATCAGACACAATATATTGGCACGGACCAAAAGAGGCAAAAATAGAATTTAAGCAAGTAATGGTGGACTGAGCGGTAGCCAGCTTAGTCGGAAATAACCAGGAAAATCTTGTGAAACCATCTACGCATACAAAGATGAACTTGTTGGCATTTCCCTTTGACTGGGGGAAGGGTCCTACATAATCAATATACAGGCGTTCCATGGGGCGCGACGCTTGATGCGAAGACAGAAGGCCTACCTTGGTGGACATGGTTGGTTTACTGAGCAAACAAGATTTACAAGCTTTTACTAGTTCACGGATTTCACCGTCCATACCCTTCCAGATGAACCTTTCACGAATCTTTTCACGAGTTTTAAAGATACCAAGATGCCCTCCTAATGGGGTCTCATGATAATACTTGAAGATCATAGGTACAAGAACAGCTGGAACGACAACTTTCATCATCTTATCATGCCTCGATGGGCAACATAAAACACCATTCCTCAGAACATAAGGGACAACATGTTCCCCAGAAGAAAGGGTTTCCATTATCGGAGCCAGCCTCGGATCTTCACGTTGGTATTTCTCGATATCCCTAAAGAGCATGGGAGCATCTGTTAAGATGGCATTAACCTCAGATAGCATGGACTCGGGAGGAGATGAACTATAGACCGGTTCATGGTTCTCAACGTCGTTGGAAAACATACGGCTGAGTCCATCAGCAACAACATTTTCCGTACCTCTGATATGCCGGACATCGAATTGGTAGGCAGAAATACGGATGGCCCAACGGGCTATACGACCAGTACGACGCGGCCTACCTAAGACCCAGCTTAAGGCTTGATTATCTGTCTCCAGGTCGAATTTGACATGTTCAAGATAGAGACGGAACTTCTCTAAGGCAAATAAGACTGCCAACCCTTCGAGCTCATAGATAGAATACTTGGCTTCTTGAGCCGATAGAGTCCTAGATGCATAGGCGATGGGTCGCCTCCCTAGTTCAGTCTCTTGAAGAAGGACTGCCGCTACTGCTGACGACGACGCGTCGGTTTGGACGATGAATTTCTTCGAGAAATCAGGCATAGCAAGTACAGGGGCATTACAGAGAGCTAATTTAAGATCTTCAAAAGCGGCTTGTTGAGAAGGTCCCCACTCGAATTTGATGCCTTTCCTACGAAGAAGGTTTAAGGGCGCCGCTCTATTAGCGAAGTTAGGAATAAACTTCCTGAAGAAATTCACCATATCAATAAACCTGGCGATGCCTTTGATGTCCTTGGGAGGTTTAAAATCACGGATGGCCTGTGTTCTGGAATGATCGACGGCAACACCCTCAGGTGACACAATATGCCCTAGGAATGACATAGGGGCTTAGCAAAGGCCACCTTGGACAACTTGACAGTTAACCCAGCCTTACGAAGGCGATTAAGAACTTCTCGCAGATGATCTAGATGTTCTTCAAAGGTCTCCGAAAATACGACGACATCATCCAAGTAGTGATACAAGTACTCAAATTTGATGTCGGAGAAGACCCTATCTAGCAGCCTAGTGAGTACAGCTGCTCCAGTGGGGAGCCCGAAAGGCACGCGGTTGTATTCGTATAAATTCCAGTCCGTGGCAAACGCTGTAAGATGTTTAGACTCTTCGGCAAGGGGAATTTGATTATAGGCCTGATTCAAGTCCAAGATAGTAAAGAACTTGGCCTTACGAAACCATGAAAAACAAGAATGAAGGTCAGGAAGGGGCACGGATTGCAACACCACCTTCCGATTGAGAGCCCTATAATCAATGACAGGCCTGAAGCCTCCTTGGGGTTTCGGGACTAGAAAAATAGGCGAAGAATACGCCGACTTAGAGGGCCTAATAATACCATCCTTCAACATTTGATCGATGATTTCTTTCAATGCCTTAATTTTAGGTGGAGATAGCCTATATGGTGGAAAACGGACAGGAATCGAATCCGTGACCTCAATTTTGTATTCAATAAGGTCAGTAACACCAAGAGTATCAGAGAACACCTCTGGAAATGACTGACATAATTTACGAATACTATCAGCCTGCTCCTCAGGTAGATGTCTAAGGTCTAACAACATCTCATCCTGGGTAGGCGAAATAGATGAACATGATACAGAATTTCACTTTAACAAGGGAATTTTACAATTGGACGCAAATTTGCATGTGCACGACCTACTCTGGAGATCGAGAACAAGACCAGTGTAAGAAATGAAGTCAGCTTCCAATATAATGGGGCAAGACAAGTGCTTAGCCACAAACAATTTGATTTTCCATGTAAATTTAAAAATACGAATTTTGACATTTACAGAACCTAGGATTTCCAATGGAGATGAATTAGCCGAAACATATTGAACAGGAGAAGAGACATAGTCAGGTAGATTACAAACAGATTGCAATTTTGAATACCATTGGTCCGAAATAATTGAACAAACACTGCCTGAATCTAATAGAGCTGTTATAGGCTCGTTATTTAACTCAATCTTAAGGAAAGGAACAGGTGCGGGGGTATCCGCCGCAATCCGAAGACATTCTTTGGGGCATTCAAAAGATAGATTTGCAGATTGAACATTCCCTGAATTTACGACCTGTTTACCAGGGGCTGAGCCTCGGGAAGAGGGATTAGTCGACTCAGCCGAAGCCACTAGTCATTTTTTATTATTGGCATTGGTGGAGTTTGCACCAGAAGTTGAGCAGGAGGGGGTGCTATTTGAATTTGGGCAATTTTTGGCGATATGTGAGAAAGCCCCACATTTAAAACAGCCTTGTGATGAACCGGCCCCATTCCTTGTCCCACTCGGCTTGATCAGTGGACACTTATTGCGCAGATGGTCGGGCGACCCGCAAGCATAACATTTACGGGGTGTGACTGATCGGCGAGGTGGAGGCCGAAGATTACTAAAAGAGGGAGGGGGTTCTTTCGCGACACGCAAGGAGTCGGCGTATCTAACTCCTTCCGCTGAGACGGCCAATGCTTCAAGTTCAGAGAAGGTTTGCGGGCACGCCGCGAAACACAAATATGACCTATAGGATGGTGAAATTCCTTCCACAATAGCTTGTACAATCTGATCCTCAGGGAAGTGAAGAGCAAACACCCTAGTATAGAACTTAATATCTTGGATGAAATCTGCCAAGTTTTCATCCAAGCGCTGTACCCGATAATAGTACTTCTGAATAAGGGAGGACCTTGCCCTGGCCGGGATGAAGTTAGCTAGCAAGTGGGCGTGGAAGTCTTCAATCGATGATTGCTCGGCAATGGCTCTAACTATTTTGTCTGAGAGAATACCTATTGCATATGGATAGATAATTTGCAAAATTTGACATGGAGAAAGAGAAAACACAAGAGCATGATCCTGAAATTCAACTAAAAATCTTAAAAATGAAATTACGTCACTGGTGGTATTAACGGAAAACTTAGAGATACCTCTGAGCAACATTGCCAATGGATGAGGCAAGCTGCTAAACCCGGGTGACATAGTAGGTAAAGGTTTCAGTGGCAAGGAAGTTAATTCAGAACGTATATTACTCAACGATGCACGGCGTTCAGACTCGTTGTCCAATGGGGCAGAGATAGTTTGAGCGGCAACGGTTATCCTATTGGCTTCTCCCTTAGGAGGCTCTTCCTCGCTACCTACATTCATCGTGGTGGGTTGATCAATTTTGGGAGGAACTTCCCCAGTTAACAATTGAGTGACTTTGCTAGATAATTCAGAAATACTTTCAAGCAACGTACTAGCTTCCTTCCTCTGAACGTCATTCAACTTCAGAGACAACAGATCGTTAACTCTATTTGAAAAATGATATAGCCTGGCTTGCACACGCTTAATTTGATTAGGAGAAGGATCATTTTCGTCAAAAAAACTAACTACCGATGCTAGCCCAGTAGTATTCTCGGTGATCGTGGAAAGAGAGTCGTCAATTTCTTTCTCTCCCAAATTGGGGATGGAAATGGGCAAATCAAGGGACTCTCTAAGCTTGTTGGTGTCTATCGCAACTGTGCCTCCAGATTGCACATTTCTGATAGTTAACTCATAGATCAACTCCTCTTTGCGCAAATAGTTAAGATGGAGAACATCGCGAGGGCCGGGCATGATGACAGAACAATTTTGAAAAACTCAAAAAATTCCAGCAACTGAGAAAATGGTTAGAGTTCGGAACAAAACAATGTTTAGCCGTCAAAAGGGGCTAAATTGAGACCCATTCAACCACGCTCTGCTACCACTTGTTACCGTGTTTTTGTGGTAGTTATGCGTGAAAGAAGGTGCGGGTGTGAACGGGTCTCAAGCTACGAAATTAGAGTTCATGTAAAATTAACAAGGTTATATTTTCTTTTCAAAATAAGAAAATAACAAGCATGGCAGGTACAGAGTAGCAAGTCAACAAAATGTAGTTACACAATTTACTGGATTTGGGCTTCGCGCCCCGACTTCACAATGCTTGGGCAATCAGCCCAACCTTACTTCAAAATAAGTTTTAACAGAGGGGCAGAAAACCCCATTCATGCTCAGGAGCACTTGCTCCAAATTACACAGAAAAGCCTCCTCGAGGCATACAACACTCAATTTTCAAGAAAGAGCTACTCGCTCTCAAACTTTAAGCCTCTGAAAGGCCACACCAAACTCCACCTTCGAGTTGTCCTCTCAGGACATAGACACAGGGGTAAAATACCCAACCTACTGAGGTCTATTAAGTGAGAAAAGATTAATTACATGACCTCTAAAATAACAATTTGAGAGGAGGCGAACTTGCGCTCCTAATACTCTTTGTTTAAAACCTACTTGGCACTAGGCCGTTAATACAAGGGCTAATCCCATACTAAAGAGGTGACTTAAGAAAGAAACAATTTACATTACGTTAAAGAAGAATAGGTTGAGAAAAATAAGTTCACCTCAAAACAATATGAGTGGGAGCTCGAGAGGGTTAAGCACTCTCTATCCCGATATGTAGTTTAAAGATAGAATAGATACCAAAGGTCTTTACATTTTAAGGAAGGTTACATTATGGAAAAACTTCGGACCCGCCCCGAGAGTTAAACTGCTGAGCTAGCAAAGAAAGAAGTTATTAATCGGCCATTACCTTGTTGTTGACCGCTGCCGAAGAAAGAGGCGCTACCCGCCCCCTGCTATGTACTTTACACACTGAGAGATGGTACAGAAGTGGCGCAGAGACCCAAAAATCAGGAGTTTATATACTCTCGCGGAAAGTTCGAGGCGTTTTAGGGAAGAAAACACCCGCCCACAATCACTTTATTGGGTAGGATACAGCAACATATTCAAGTTGGGGAAGATACATCAGATTGGTCAGAAATTAATTAAAGAAATTCGGGATTGGCTAAATACAAAACAAGGGGAAAGAGAGGGGTATACAGCCAACGTAAACAATAACAGAAAGAAATTTAACAAGAAACAAACTTTTGAAATAAAAATTTCTCCAAAAAATAGTTCTTTCACATCGCACTAGGGTGCACCATTGTAGTTTTTCAGTAGTGTCCTCTAGAAGAGAAAGTTCACACTTCTTACTACAAGCAAAACAAAAATACGTCGAAAATGACACAGTTCAAAAACTCCAAAATTTCCAGGTAGTGACATCTTCTGAGAAAGTAGAAAATTAATACCGTAGATAAAGTTCAGACTTCCTCCCGCAGAGGAGTTTCAACTGGCGCACATTTTAAATTAGCGGCGTGGAGGTGTACCGCCCGGTACAATTATTATTATTATTATTATTATTGTTATTATTATTATTATTATTATTATTATTGATGTTCGGGGCCCCGCAGCAAGATGCAGGACCGTTACTTGGCGGTAAATTACATCTGCTGCCATTGTAATTGCCGACAATTTGACAAGCACCATTGTAAAGTGAGCAGGATTTCTGGCGATACGAATGATATACAGTACTTTCGTGCATTATTGACCTCATTATTGAGGTGAATACTTGCACGGTCAATTTAATTCCTATCTTTTATTTCAAAAGTTTTTTAAACTTAATTGTTATGCCAGGAGAATCTACTGTAATCTAACTTTAGTTCTGCAAAGGAAAAAATGGCTCTTGAAAACGAACCCAGAAAAGATTAAAAAGGATCAGTTTATGAAAAGAGTAAGTACGTTATGAACAGTAAAATCAATTGGTCTCAACTCCTTTCTCACCCCACCGCCGTAAAATTGATTTACCCCCGCCCCCAAGAGAGGAGACGTGTTCCTTTATGTTTAAAGGAGATTCCAAATTCAAATGTTCACGTCTGTTACCTTCGGATTTGAGATATAAGTATCCCCAAAAAAATTAATTACTTTTTATCACTTCCTTTCACACTCGCCCCCCACTTAAATTAACTTCCCGGCAAAAAAATCCTTGTTTATTTAATAGTAAAGGATCTTTTAAAAATTTCACGACTCTAACATCTAATTTTTTGAGATGTGTGCCCTCATAAAAGGAATTCAACACCTTTTCACCGCCCCCCCCCCAAGTTTTCCCCCAAAACGCGTTTTTTTGTTTTTAAAGGAGATCCTAATACCAATTACCACGTCTGTAACTACTTTATTTTTTATTAGATGTAAGTATACTCATACAATGAATTCAATTAATTTTCCAATTCATTCGCCTCCCCCTTCATTGGATTTTCAAAGAATACGCCTTTCTTTACTTTTAACGCAGATTCCAAATACCAATTTTCACGTCTGAAAAATCCTTCGTTTTTGAGATAATAATGTCTTCATAAAAATAGTTCAACATTTTTTCAATTCTCCTCCCCTTAATTGGATTTCCGAAAAACAAAAAATACTAATTTCATTATTTTTAAGGGAGATTCCAATTAACAAATTTCACGTCTGGAACATATTCAGTTTTTGAGATATCAGTATCCTAATGAAATGAATTCAGCCCAATTTACAGTCAATTTTACACACACACACACACACACACACGCGCGCGCGCGCGCGCGCGCGCCCACGTCACACAAGTGTTTATTCCGGAAAATATACTTATCTATTTTAATAGAGATGAAATACACCATTTTTCACTTCTGTAAGGTGATAAGGTTTTGAGGTATATTGTAGAAATGCTCATTTTAAAATTTCACCCCCTTTTTGGTTCCACATAAGTGGAGTTTCCAAAAACAAATCATCCATGTTTCTTTACTTTTACGGGAGATTCCAAATACCAGTTTTTACGTCTGAAACATTTTATGTTTCTGATATATGCTGTAGGTATAATCCTTCTAAGCTTCTCCCCAAATTATCACTCCCGTTTAACCCCCATTAGGTGGATTTTCCAAAAACAAAAAATATGTGTTTCCTTATTTTTAGAGCAGATCAGACATACCAATTTTCAAGTCTGTAACGTCTTCAAATTATGAGGTATACGTATCCTCATTAAAGGCATTCAACCCATTTTCACGCCTTATCACACTTCCTAGTGGGATTTTCCAAAAACAAAAAAATACGTGTTCCTTTATTTTTATAGGAGATTCTAGATACCAATTTTTACATCTGTAACCTTTTAAGGTTTTGAGATAAGGACACACTCATTTTAAAATTTCACCCCGCTTTTCACCCCCTTAGCGAGGGAATATCAAAAAATCGTCCCTTCGCGAGCATCTACATTGTAATATAAATGTATCCTCAACATTTCATTTCGTTACGTCCAGTAGTTTTCATTCAGCGATGATGAATTAGTCAGTCATTCAGGATATGTTCTTTTATATATATAGACCAGCAATTGCCCGCGGTTTGGCTCGCGTGAATTTCGTAATTTGATCAAAGTAATCGTTCCTTGGCATTGTACTAAGACATTATCTGAAAATTTTATAGAGTTCAATTTACCCCAGAAATTCTTTGCAAACCATGTTTGTGGTATTACCTTTTGGGGTTAAGACGACCATGCGACATAGAACTGTACATGTGGGACACAGTCTTCTCTCAAGTCCAAAAATTATATATTTGTTTCTTTATTTTTGAGGGAGATTCTAAATACCTATTTCGACATCTGTGACATCTTCAGTTTTTGAGATATGCATAAGTATCCCCATGAAGGGAAATCAACCGCTTGATCAGTCCTGCCCCCACCCCACCCCCATTTAAGTAAATTTGCTGAAAAAATACATGTTCCTTTAATTTTAAAGGATATTCCAAATACCAATTTCCACGTCTGTAACAGATTCAGTTTTTAAGACAAAGTAACCTCATAAACATATTTCAACTCGTTATTTATTATTTCCAAACCCACACCACTTACGTCAATTTTCCGAAAAACAAATGTGAGTTTCTTTATTTTTAAATGAGAATCCAAATACTAATTTTCACGTCTGTAACTTCTTCAGTTTTTGAGATGTAATTATCTTCGTAAAAGTAATTCAAGTCCTAATTCACCCTCCTCCTACACGTTAAGTGGATTCCCCCTCCCCAAAAGTGCGTGATTTTTATTTTCATTGAAGATTCCAAATAGCCTACCAATTCTCAAATCTTTAACGTTTTTCGTTTTTGAGATATTAGTATCCTCATACAAAGAATTGAATTAACTTTTCAATTCATTGACCCCCCTTAAGTGGATTATCCGAAGACAAAAGAACCGTGTCTCTTTACTTTGAAAGAAGATTCCAAATACAAATATTCATGCCTCTAACATATTCAGATTTTGATATATAAGTATCCTCATAAAAGTAATTCAAATTCTTTTTCACCCCAGCCCGTTCAGTTAACTCCCCCCAAAATGCGTGATCCTTTATTTTTAAAGGAGTTTACCAGTACAAATTTTCACGTGTGTAACATCTTTATTTTTTACGAGTTAATTATCCTCAAACAAAGAATTCAACAAATTTTCCTATTAATTCACCCCTCTTAAATGGATTTTCCAAAGACAAAAGATTGCGTGTTTCTTTACTTTGAAAGAAAATTCCAAATGCAAATTTTCATGTCTGTAACATCTTCAATTTTTCAGATATAAGTATTCCATGAAAATAATTCAAATCATTTTTCACTCCACCCCCGTATGTTGAGTTGGTTTCACGACACCCAAAAAATGCGTGTCTCCTTATTTTTCAAGGAGATTCCAAATACTGACTTCCACGTCTGTAACCTTCACTTTTGAGATATAAGTTTTTGCAGAAAAAGAATTCAGTTTTTTAAAATTCCTTTCACACTCCTCACTTAAGTGATTTTTTCCGAAAATAAGCAGTAACCGTTTCTTTAAAAGAGCTTCCAAATACGAATTATCACTACGGTATCATCTTCAGTTTTTGAGATATATGTATCCTCGTAAAAGGAATTCATCTCCGTTTTCATCCCCCTACCAAGTTGATCCCCTCCTAAAATGCATGTTGCGTTATTTTTAAAGGAGATTTCAAATATCAGTTTTCGCGTTTTGTAACATCTTTAGATTATATATGCTAGCAATTAACCCGCGGCTTCCCTCGCGTGGATTTCGTAATTTGATCAAAGTAATCGTTCCTCGGCATTGTACTATGACATTATCTGAAAATTCCTAAAGCATAAATACTCACCCAAAAATTGAGTTCCATTTACCCCAGAAATTCTTTGTAAACCATGTTTGTGGTATTACCTTTTTTGTCTAAGACGACCATGCGACATAGAACTGTACATGCGAGACACAGTCTACTCTCAAGTCCACAAAACAGGTATTTGTTTCTTTATTTTCAAGGAGATTCCAAATACCTATTCCCACATCTGTATCATCTTTAGTTTTTGAGATATACATAAGTATTCACATAAAAGGAATTCAACCCCTTGATCAGCCCTCCCCCAACCCACCCCTTTTAAGTAAATTTGCCAAAAAACATATTTCTTTATTTTTAAAAGTGATTCGAAATTCTAATTTTTCATTTTTAAGACAAAGTAAATATATTTCAACTCCTTATTTACTTATTTTCAACCCCACACCCCTTACGTCAATTTTCATAAAAACAAATGCGTGTGTATTTTTAAAGGAGAATCCAAATAATAATTTTCACGTCTGTAACATCTTCAGTTTTTTGTGATGTAATTATCTTCATAAAATAATTCAACTCCTACTTCACCCCCCCCCCCCCTTCAGGTTAAGTGGATTTCTCCCTCCCCAAAGTGCGTGTTTATTTTCAATGGGGATTCCAAATACCAATTCTCAAGTCTTTAACATCCTTAGCATTGAGATATAAATGTCCTCATACAAAGTTTTCAATTAATTTTTAACATCTTTAACATTTTTCGTTTTTGAGATATTAGTATCCTCATACAAAGAATTCAATTAATTTTTCAATTCATTCACTCCCCTTATACGGATTTTCCGAAGACAAAAGAACCGTGTTTCTTTACTTTGAAAGAAGATTCCAAATACAAATGTTCATGCCTCTAACATCTACGGATTTTGAGATATAAGTATCCTCGTAAAAGTAATTCAAATTCTTTTTCACCCAAGTCCGTTAAGTTGATTCCCCCCCCCCCCAAAAAAAATCGGGTTCCTTTATTTTGAAAGGAGTTTGGAAAACAAATCGCGTGTGTAACATCTTTAGTTTTTCAGAGTTAAGTTTCCTCAAACAAAAATTCAACTCATTTTCCTATTAATTCCCCCTCATAAGTGGTTTTTCCAAAGACAAAAGATTGCGTGTTTTTTACTTTGAATGAAAATTCCAAATACAAATTTTCATGTCTGTAACATCTTCAGTTTTTGAGATATAAGTATCCTCATGAAAATAATTCAACTCAATTTCACTCCACCCCCGCATGTTGAGTTGGTTTCACCCCTACCCAACAATGAGTGTTTCTTTATTTTTCAAGAAGATTCCTAATACCAATTCCCACGTCTGTAACCTTCACTTTTGAGATATAAGTTTCTGCAGAAAAAGAATTCAGTTTTAAAAAAATCCTTTTACACTACTCACTTAAGTGATTTTTCCAAAAATAAACAGTAACCGTTTCTTTAAAAGAGCTTCCAAATACGAATTATCACTACGGTAACATCTTCAGATTTTGAGATATATGTATCCTCGTAAAAGGAATTCATCTCCGATTTCATCCCCCCTCGAGTTGATCTCCTCCTAAAATGCGTGTTGCGTTCTTTTTAAAGGAGTGTCCGAATACCAGTTTTCGCGTTTGTAACATATTTAGATTTTATATATATATATTCAGAAAAATAATTCAAATAATTTTATAATTCTTTTATCCACGCCCCCAGCCCGTTAAGGGTATTTCCGAAAAGAAAAGGAAAGATAAGAATACTTGTTTCCTTATTTTTAGAGTAATTTCCAAATACCAATTATCACGTCTGAAACATGTTAAGCTTCTGAGATATACTGTAGATATGCTAATTTTAGAAATTCACCCCCTTTTTCAGTTCCCCTTAAGTGGATTTTAGAAAGAAATATTTATGTTTCTTTACTTTTACCGGAAATTCCTGATACCAGTTTTTCAAATCCGTGATATGTTACGTGCCTGTTCACCCCCTATTCATCGGAATATTCAAAAACACAAAAATACGCGTTTCTTCATTTTCAAAAGAGATTTCAAATACCAATTTTCATGTCTGTAATATTTTCAATTTTCGAGATATAAGTCTCCCCATATAAGGTGTTCAACCGCTTTTTTCCCCATTTTCACCCCCACTTAATGGGATTTTCCGAAAACAACAAAATACATGTTCTTTATTTTTAAAGGAGATTCCAAATACCAATTTCTACGTCTGTAAACTTTTAATTTCTTGAGATATAGTTATCCTCATTTTAAAAATTCATCCCCCCTTTCACCCCTTTAGCGCCAGAATATCCAAAAATCCTCTCTTAGTGAGCACCTAAACCCTAATATAAATGTATCTCCAAAATTTCATTTCTTTATATCCAGTAGTTCTGGCTCGGCGATGACGAATCAGTCAGTCAGTCAGTCATTCAGGACATGATATTTTATGTAATAGACTAGCAATTACCCACGGCTTCGCTCGCGTGGATTTCGTAATTTGATCAGAGTAATCGTTCCTCGGCATTCTACTAAGGCATTATCTGAAAATTCCTAAAGTAAAAACACTCACCCAAAAAGTGAGTTTCGTTTACCTCAGAAATTCTATTTTAACCATTTTTGCGGTATTACCATTTGGGGCTAAGACGACCATGCGACATAGAACTGTACAAATGAGAAACTATATACTCTCAAGTCGAAAAAATAAATGCCCGTTCGTTTATTTTTAAAGGAGATTCCAAATACCTATTCCCACATCTGTAGCATATTCAGTTTTTCAGATATACATAATTATCCCCGTAAAGTGAAACTCGTTGGCTGAACGGTCAGCGTACTGGCCTTCGGTACAGAGGGTACCGGGTTGGATTCCCGGCCGGGTCGGGGATTTTAACCTTAATTGGTTAATTCCAATGGCAAGGGGGCTGGGTGTATTTGTTGTCTTCATCATCATTTCATCCTCATCACGACGCGCAGGTCGCCTACCGGTGTCAATAGAAAGACCTGCACCTGGCGAGCCGAACCCGTCCTGGGATATCACGGCACTAAAAGCCAAACGATATTTCATTTCAACCCCGTAAAGTCCGGCTCCATGACTAAATGGTTAGCGTGCTTGCCTTTGGTCACAGGGGTCGCGGGTTCGATTCCAGGTAGGGTATGGAATTTTAACCATAATTGGTTTATTTCGCCGGCACATGGGCTGGGTGTGTGTGTGTGTCGTCTTCATCATCACTTCATCCTCATCACGAAGCGCAGGTCGGCTACGGTCGTCAAATCGTAAGACCTGCATCTGGAGAGCCGAACTTGTGCTCGAATACTCCCGGCAATAAAAGCCATACGCCATTTCATTTCATCCCAGTAAAAATAATTCAACCCCTTGATCAGTCTTTCTCCACCCCCACACCCATTTGAGTGCATTTTCCGAAAACAAAAATACATGTTTCTTTATTTTAAAATTAGACTCCAAATACCAATATTTACGTCTCTAACATCTTCAGCTCTTAAGATATAATTATCCTCGTAAAAATAATACGAATACTTTTAACTTCTTTTCACTCCCCGTTAAGCAACTCCTCCGAAAACAAAAAGGTACATGTTCCTGTATTTTTAAAAGACTTTCCAAATACCAAGTTTATTGTCTCTAACATGTTAAGTCTCTGACACATAATGTAGATATACCGATACTCATTTTAAAAATTCACCCGCTTTTCCAATTCTTTCCAGCCACTTAAATGGATTTTCCGAAAACAGAAAATAACGTGTTTCATTACTTTTAAGGAGATTCCAAATATAGGTTTTCATGTCTGTACGTCTGTAACACCTTCAGTTTTTGAGATTAATGTTAACTCATAAGAATAATTCAACTTCTTCTTATTCACTTCTTTCCACCCCTCTCTCGCCTTAAGTGGGCTATACGAAATCCAAAAATACGTGTTTCGTTATTTTGAAAGGAAATTCAAAATACCAACTTTAACGTCTGCAAAGGCTTCCCATTTTAAGATGAATTATCCTCATAGACATATTTCAAATCCTTATTATCAACCCCACACCCCTTACGTCGATTTTCCGAAAAAAGGCAGATGCGCGTTTCGTTATTTTGTAAGTAATGTCCAAATATTAATTTTCAGGTGTGTATCATCTTCAGTCTTTGAGATATAAGTATCCTCATAAACGTAATTCAACTCCTTTTTCACCTCCCCACCCTTCCCACACGTTAAGTTTATTCCCCGTCCCCAAAAGTCCGTGTTTCTTCAATTTTAAAGGTGATTCCAAATACCAATTTTCACGTCTTTAACATCTTTAGTTTTGAGACATAAGTATCTTCATACTAACAACTCAACTATTTTTCTATTCAATCACCGCAGTTAAGTGGATTTTCCGAAGACAAAAGAACTCGTATTTCTTTACTTTGAAAGTAGATTCCAAACACAAATGTTCATGCCCCTAACTGCTTCAGTTTTTTAGATATAAGTGTCCTCATACAAACTATTCAAAAAATATTTCAATTAATTCACCCCCATAAGTGGATTTAAAAAAGACAAAACATTAAGTGTTTCTTTACTTTGAAATAAAATTCCAAATACTAATTTTCATTTCTGTAATATCTTCAGTTTTTGAGATATAAGTATCCTCATTCTCCACCCCCGCCCGTTAAGTTGGTTTTCCCCCACCCAAAAATGCGTGTTTCTTTATTTTTGAAGGAGATACCAAATACCATTTTCTACGTCTGCAACCTTCAGTTTTCAGATGTAAGTTTCTCCACAAAAAGGATTCGATTTTTCATTATTTTTACATTCCCCACTCAAGTGAATTTTCCAAAAACAAATAGTACCCGTTTCTTTAAAAGAGCTTCCAAATACCAATTATCACGACTGTAACATCTTCAGGTTTGAGATATATGTATCCTCGTATAAAGAATTCATCTCAGTTTTCATCTTACCCCCCCCCCCCGCAAGTTGATTCCCAACCAAATGCGTGTTTCTTTATTTTTAAGGAAGATTCCAAATACCAGGTTTCACGTTTGTAACAGCTTTAGATATTTTGTTGTATATATACATTCTCATATACATAATTCAACTAATTTTTCAATTCCTTCAGCCCCCGTTAAGGGTTTATCCCGAAAACCAAAGAATACGTGTTTCCTTATTTTTAAAGAAGATTCCAAATACCAATTTTCACGTCTACAACGTGTTACGTTTTTGAGATATACTGTACATACGCTAATTTTAAAAAATTACCCCCTTTTTCAGTTCCCTTTAAGTGTTATATCCAGAAAAATACTTGTGTTTCTTTACTTTTACAGGTCAATCTAAATACCAGTTTTGAAATCTGTAATATGTTACCTGTCTGAGATAATATGCCGATATAGTCTTCTTAAAAATTCACCCCGTTTGTCACTCCTGTTCACCACCTATTCATCGGATTATCCAAAAACACGAAAATACGGGTTTCTTTGTTTTCAAAGGAGATTCCAAATTTCAATTTACATGTCTGTAACATCTTCAGTTTTTGAGATATAGGCCTCGTCAGAAAAGGTGTTCAACCCTTTCCCCTCTTTTTTACCCTCCCCCCTTATTGGGATTTTCCGAAAACAAAAACCCTGTGTTTCTTTATTTTTAAGGGAGATCCAAATACCAATTTTTACGTCTGTAAACTTATAAGTTTTTGAGATATAGATATCCTCATTTTCAAATTTTAACCTCATTTTCACCCCCTTAACGATGGTAAATCCAAAAATCCTCTCTCAGCCTGCCCCTACATGTTAATATGAATGTTTCCCCAAAATTTCATTTCTTTATGTCCAGTAGTTTTAGCTCGGCGGTGATGAGTCAGTCAGTCAGTCAGTCAGTCAGTCAGTCAGAACAAGTTATTTTATATATATAGATAGATAGATGTTTATCAGCTTCCAGTTGTTCCCGAAACCATTCACAAAGGGTACTCGTCGAGTGCGGGCTTCAGGACACTGGTGCTTAGTTAACGTAAAATAATATGGATATAATTCTATACGGTACATTTCAATAGACCGTTTTTGAGTTAGCTGAAACTATCTATCACGTGCACCTCGCAGAGGTTCTTGGTGAATATCTTCTTCCGTATGTTGAGTACGCCTAGTTCTTACTATGGGCGAAAATTACCTGTATCCCGAAGGCGACGCTCCACATGACGAAAAACATTATTTTGCGGACGACATATTTGAGAGTACTATGTAGCATACTAACGAATAGAAACAGCAGCCTACTTATGAAATGCACCCAGCACTAAAAGCATACCTAAGTATTTATAGTATGTTTTTCGGAATTAAGTGTCATGGTAGTCTTCAAAGTATGTAGCGCGTTCTTTTTATCCATCTGGGGCGTTTTATAGCATAATCATGGTTATATTCTTCGTCGTTGTCATTTTCTCTTTCTTCTCCTTCTTAATCTGTTTACCCTCCAGGGTCGGTTTTTCCCTCGGACTCAGCGAGGGATCTCACCTCTGCCGCCTCAAGGGCAGTGTCCTGGAGCTCAGACTTTGGGTCGGGGGATACAACTGGGGAGAACGACGAGTACCTCGCCCAGGCGGCCTCACCTGCTATGCTTAACAGGGGCCTTGTGGAGGGATGGGAAGATTGGATGGTACAGGCAAGGAAGAGGGAAGGAAGCGGCCGTGGCCTTAAGTTAGGTACCATCGCGACGTTTGCCTGGAGGAGAAGTGGGAAACCACGAAAACCCACATCTAGGATGGCTGATGTGGGAGTCGAACCCACCTCTACTTAGTTGACCTCCCGAGGCTGTGTGGACCCCGTTCCAGCCCTCGTACCAGTTTTCAAATTTCGTGACAGAGCCGGGAATCGAACCCGGACCTCTGGGGGTGGCAGTTAATCACACTAACCACTACACCATAGAGGCGGACCATTTTCTCTTTCAATTAAATAAAGGCGTACTACGTGACCTTAAGAGCAGCAGATATACGGTACTGCACTGCGCAGTTCATGAACTAATTCGTGCATTTTAAATTCTCGTTGAAACTTTGTTTAATGGGAAAAAGTTTCACCATGATCAACTCATGCATTTTTGAAGGGACATGTTATTGTAACCCGTGGTTCTGATAATTTTCCCATTCACTGGTTTGATGGTTTCAATCTAGACCATGTCACGCACATCTGAATAGCACTCCTAATCATATTCCTTGAATTCGTTTCCGAGTCTCGTTTAGGCCAGTATCCACCAACGTCAGTTACTTTTGCTGTTACCTTAGATTTCCAAAACCCGGATAACTACATTATCCCCGATAACGCTCAATTCTGTATCCACCGCAGAATTTATTATCTCGGTTTAGCAAAATTACGTTTTTGTTTCAATCTAAATTTGAACCTTAAATGTTTCAGACTGATGCATGTAAAACAAATGACTACGTGCTGCCGCCACTATCGAAATTTAAAGAAGCTTTTGATTCCATTAGATGTTTGAAAAAAAAAATTGTCAAAATTATGTCCGTCGTTGAGCACAAACGAACAAAGAAGCCTAATATGACTTTCCAAGGGAGTGATTTGTTATTGAATTTGGCAGGAGAAAGCATTAACATCATACAGAGTAAGAAAACAAATTATAGCCTACAAGTTTTCACTAAAAAATAAGGCCGTATTCCTTAATTCTTCATTGAAACTCGTCCACTCGTGTACCGTACAAGATATAAGCTATAATCGAGAATACATCTTAGGCCTACCAACAGTGACTCTATCTGTACAGTATGGCCAACGAGTGCTTCATTCTGATTGGCTCCGCCACCTTCTAGCCAAATGTCCCGTCAGCTGATTTAAACGTATGTGTTCCGCACAGGGCAAGATCGCTCTTTACGCAAATTCAGCGAAGTACAGGCTACCTGTTTTAACTTTAATACTACCGAAAATATGTCTTTATTGAACTCGGGGGATTATATAGTATTACTAGTTTCGAAATGTGTGTGAATTTACATAATTCTGAAGTCTTAGTTTTGAAGAAAATTACTCCAATCTGTTGTGCTTATTGATGCAGAAACACATTCGAAAATGAATTTAAAAAGAATTTGGACAATTGCTTGTTTTCAGATCTGAAAGTAACGCGTTATAAGATGTTCCAAGCAACGAGTACAGTTGTTTCATGCATTATAATGTTAACAATAATAACAAAATATCGTTGTTTTTGAGGATGCCAAGGAAGTAAATGTCAGATTTCTCTGTTAATATTCGCTGTATCGAAAACCTATACATAACTTTAGTTCTTTAGAATGTAATTTCGGACCTGTTTCATGCGATTTTACACTGTAAGGAGAATTAACGAAAATTTTCACTATTATATTATTTTTCACACATTTCCAAATATCTATGAGAATATCTCGATGGCTTACTTCTAAAACCTCGTATCTCCCAATGCACTTCCTCTCCATTTTCATCCTTTAGACTGGTCACAACCTCCAGCCACATACGGATGTACAGTCCATCAGAACTATTTTCGTAGAGTTCATTTTCCGATGGTAACGTTTAAAGGAAAATGAACCTTAAATACGTCAAACTGTAGGAGTGCTTACATTCGCCATGAAAACAACATCCATACAATACTGTATGGTAAGGTCCATTTTCCTGTACACGTTTGCACAGGAAAATGAAGACTACGAAAAAGGTTCTGATGGATTGCATATAAATATGTGGCTGGGAGGCGTGACCATTGTTAAGGATTGTAATGGGTAGGAAGAACATTGTTACATACGAGGTTTTAGAAGTAAGCCGACGATCTGTTTAATCTAAAACGAGTACATTATAAAAGTTACAGAAAAGATCGCTTTCGAGCATTTACGTCTCATTCGTTTTCACCGTATGAGATATCATGACTGATATATTCTGGAATTCAAGCTTTTATTGCTATTCATCTCTTAAAGAACCAAGTTAAAGGTGCCACCTAGCATCAAGTTGAGTTTTCCCATATATTATAGTGATAACAGTAATAGTACGACTGCGTGGCTGAACGGACATCGTACTGCCGATCGGTTTGTTAGGGTACCGCGTTCGATTCCGCGCGACTCAGGGATTTGAATAGCTCAGGCTCGGGGAATGGGCATTTGTGTTTTTCCCAACACTCTCCTTTTCGTATTCAGACAACCCATCCTACTACAAACCATCAGAGAAGCACGCAATAGTGATTAAATCCCTTCATTAAAAAATTGGCGTCAATAAGTGCATCCGGCCGTTAAATAGGCCCATTACACATGTATGACGCAATCCGCACCCACAACCCCCACAGTTGTGGGAAGAGCGATAGAGAACGAAGAAGAAGGTAAAGATACCAATAATAACAATGCATTAGCAAAATAGAGAGTAGCAAATAGAATGTTTAAAATACAGCGGAAATCTATCAGTACTTACTGAACTGGGACACTGAATTATTCGCACATCACGGAGATCGAACCGCGTGTGGTCAGTAACCGAGTTCTGAATACAGTACTTCGGGATCAGGTTAACCGCTTGTTTTCAACGAGCAACAACTGCTTTTTCTCAAACAACAATGTATAGCGATACCAATATTTAATAGCTCATTGCCGGGATCAAACCATAACCGTCACTAACACTGCACACATTTTCCCCGGGACCAAGGCATTTGTATATTTTCATTACCACTAAAGATTAGCAGGTTTTCGTTATTATTTATGTTACCGTGGTTTGGTGGATTAGCAGAGGTGAAAGAAGGTGCTGGGATGAACGGGTCTCAATCTACGAAATTAAAGTTAATTTAAAATTTAACAAGGTTATATTTTCTTTTTAAGATCAGGAAATAACAAATATAACAGGTACTTAGTAGCCTAGCAACAAATCGAGAATGTACAATTACAGTGATTACAGGATTTGGGCTCCGAGAGCCAGACACACACTTCTTGAGCTATAAGCCCAGCTTGACACATATACGAGATTCAACAAAGGGGCAGAAGACCCCAATCATGCCCAGGAGCTCTTGCTCTCAATTACACAGTAAAGCCTCCTCGAGGCACGCAGAAACAAATTTTTTGGGAAGAGCAATCCGCTCTCAAAGTTCCAGCCTATCAAAGGCCACACCAAATTCTACTTTCAAGCTGTCCTCCAAGTACATGAAAACAGGGGTAAAAATACCCAACCTACTGAGGCCTATTAAGTAAAGAAACAGGTCAATTACATGGCCTCTAAAATACCAACTTGAGAGAAGGCGTTCTTGCACTCCTAATACACTTTATTTAAAAACCTATTTGGCACTAGGCCGCTAATGCAAGGGCTAATCCCATACTAAAGAGGTGACTTATATAAGAAAACGATTTACATTACATTAGAAGGGAAGAAACGGTTGTGAAAATAAGTTCACCTCAAAGCAATATGAGTGGGAGCTCGAGAGGGTTAAGCACTCTCTATCCCAATTTGTAGTTTAAAAAGATAGAATTGATACCAAGTGTCTTTACATTTTAGAGGAAAGTTACATGGTAAAAGGCTTCGGACCTGCCCCGAGAGTTAAACTGCTGAGCTGGCAAGAAAAGAAGTTATTAAAAGGCCATTACCTGGTGGTTGAACTGCTGCCCGAAGAAAGAGGCGCTTCCCGCCCCCTGCTACACAATTTACACAATGATAGGTGTTATTGAAGTGGCGCGGAGACCCGAAAATCAGCAGTTTATATACCCTCGTGGAAAGTTCGAGGCGTTTCGTGAATGATAACACCCGCCCACAAGAATTTTATTGGATAATGGCAAAAACTACTACACTAGACGAAGAAGAAACACCTTATTGGTGGAAAATTAATTACAGAAATTCCTTATTGGTCAAATTCAAAACTGGCGGAAAGAAAGGGTTAATATTGCCAACTTAAACAATGACTGAAAGAAATTTAACAAAGAACAAACTTATGAACCCAAAATTTCTCCAAAAACACAGTTCGTTCACTTCGCACCAGGGTGCATAATTGTAGTCCATCAGTAGTGCCATCTAGAAGAGAATGTTCATAATTCTTACTACAGGCAAAACAAAAATACATCGAAAACGACACAGTTCAGAAAACTTCAAAATTTACAAGTAGGGACATCTTCTGAGAGACTTGAGAATTAACACTGTAGTTAAAGTTCAGGCTTCCTCCAGTAGAGGAGTTTCAACTGGCGCAATGTTTGAATTAGCGGAGCGGAGGTGTACCGCCCGGTACAATTTATATTAGTACCATATCGATGGCTTTCTTTAAAAACCTCGTAAGTCCGAATACTCTTCCTATCCATTATATTCCTTAAGACTGGTCACGTCTCCCAATCTCATATTTATATGCAGTCCAAAATAATAATTTTCGTTATGGTCATTTTCCTCTGCCAGCATGTAGAGGAAAATGAACCTTACACACATAATACTGTAGGAGTGTATAAATTTGCCATGCAATCAACATCCCTACAATACGGTACGGTAAGGTCCATTTTCCTTTAGACGGTAGCAAAGGAAAATGAACACAACGAAAATTATTCTGATGGACTGCATACAAATATATGACACATATATACATCACACTCTAGGAGTGGGTAAATGTCATGCAAACATACATTCCTTTAGTATGGTACAGTAAAGTTCATTTTCCTTTACACACGCATATAGGAAAATGAACTCAACGAAAATTGTTCTGGTGGACTGCTTATCAATATGTGGCTCTAAGGCGTGACCAGTCTTTAGGGAAATAATGGATAGGAAGAGCATTGTAACATTCGCCCTTTTGGCAAAAGAGGGACAATATAAAAGTACATTATGCAACAAGCCTATAATGGCAATAATTAATACACGAGTATGTTTTTAAAACCAGCGAAGCGAGTTTTATAATTTCCATACGAGTGATTTGATTTCCATTATAGGCGAGTTGCATACGACTGTTTATGCTCGATGATAATTAATATAATTCTGTTTTTTAATATTTATAAATTTCTGTCGAGATATCGCTTAACAGTTGAGTTTACTGAACAGAGCGCTGAGCCCATGCTCTGGAATATTGATTTTCCGTGAGTGGTTCAGAGATCTTCACAATGTCATACGTTTTCAAAGCTTTGATAGAAGGTTATCATACGCTACTTTTATTTACATACAAATTGTTTATTGTACAGTTGGTGAAGTGAATTTGCGGGAATGTGCCATGTGGTTGTAGAATAATGGAAGCAGAAGGTTCACTGATGTTAATATATGTGTCCGACATGTTTGATATTGCTATCCTTACCTAATTGGTCAAGCAATAGTTTCATAATGAATATCTGAATTCTGATTGGTGGAGAACCTGTATCACAATGAAAATTTGAACTCTGATTGGTGGACAACCAGTATCATAATGAAACTTGAATTTTAATGAGCCTCATTAAGGTTGAGTTTTCTGGCATATAATATTTATATTTCGGCATCGTCGAGCATAAATATTATTATAGTTCTAGCTACCAACACAGAATTTCTAACCTCTTACATAATTGTGACTTGTTGTACAGCACGTACAAATGTAAATTCTGAAGTCTTAATGTCAGGTAGTCAGAAACTGAATGTCGTCGCTGCCGGTGAAAAACCTCCTGTGTGAAATATTTTAGCTTAGAACTTTGGCCGGTAAGGTTTCTGTCATCTAAGGTGCAATATTGTGTGAATATTGTCAAGGCATTCTCGCTCTTCGTAATGTATGTGCTGCGCGTCAGTATATCTCCAAAAATATTATCACATAGGAGGTTTTGTCCCGGCAACCACGATATAACAAATACTGATAGGTCTATATACACATAGTATAGTATAAGCCAAAGAAATACCATCTAAGAACATTGAACTATTCTTTACTGAAACAAAATAATATTATTCTCCTTCACCTATCAGTTGATTGAGTACTTGGCTAAAACATGGCGGCTGGACTCAACTTGGCTAGTTATCTCCATGCAGATTCTCACCACCATCCAGCACAAAAACATGGCATTCCCACGATACTTACCAAGAGGGCCAAACGAATTTTTTAACCATCAAATATCCTGGTGGGGATGGACACACTAAAAGTCACGCTCAAGGGTTACAGCGATTCGCAGATACATAGAGCCCTGCATCCCAGAGAAACGACCAAGCAAAACTCACAGAAGGAAGAAAGTGACAGGAACTGCCTACCTGCCTTATATTCACAACACCACAGATCGATTTGCCCAGGTCCTCCGCAAACACAATATAAAACCCGTGCTTGGCACCTTCACTAAAATTGCCCACGGTCTGGGTAAAACCGAGGACAAATTGTCCCCACTTTTACATCCTGTGGTATACGAAATTCTTTGTACTTGTCGTAAGGTATACATTGGCGAAACATGCCGGTCCATTGGTACCCGTGTCAAAGCACATGAACGAAATATTCGTCTAAACCAGTCAGACAAATCAGCATTAGCTGAGCACGCTCTATCGTCGGTTCATGATGTTATTTTTCAAGATGCTCGAGCTCTTACCCACACTAGACACCACAGGTCCACGATTAAAGGGGGAGCTTTCGAAATACGTAGAAATCCTAAACATTTCAACAGGGACACGCGCTTTTAATTAAGTAATATGTGGTGGCGAGCCATTAAGAATTTACATAGTTACTGTCCTTCCCTGTCCCTTCACAATTGCTGTTTCGTTTCGACGTTTTCCAAATTCGTACGGCCCTTATCGCCATATGTTTCATTCCAAGCTTGTGTCAATGTCATACCTTCATACGTGCGTACACCTGGTATGTTATGTGACCCTCGCAGACTGATTCTAATGATTCCGTCAGTTTCCGCCTCGAATGCTAGCCCTGTACCGCGTCCGGGGAGCCATCTGGTGACGAGTGAACGTACAATTTCCGTGTCTAAACTTAAAACTCATTGTTTTAGAAGCCTTTTCTCGTGGACCGTCGAGAACAAAACTAGGTAGGGCCTTATGGACCCCGAGAACCAAGTTTTAACGGCCTGAAACCAGCCGTTTTGGAAATATAGGCATCGCACTTCTCCGCCTTAGGAAATTGATGAAGAAATGACCAGCAGTAACCATGGCAACGTAAACTCAAGGATACTGCAGTAGTATACAGGCTGAGATGAACAGTGACACTTCGCATACCGTTTAAGTCCAAGTTCAGTCCCCATTGGCATAGGGATGAGAAGGACTGAAGAAAGTCCAATATGGACAAATTTATGGATTTATGTGTATGCACCCGTATCAGCGGGAGTGAAAATGGGATGAAGTAGAGAAAAAGTAATACAAAAGGACGAAAGTAGAATCCATAATTTCCGGCGTCGCTGAGATGAATAGTGAGACTCCGGGTTTCGTTTAAGTCCAAGTTCACCCGCATCGGCATGGGGGTGAGAAGGGATAAAAAAAGTATCCAAAATAACCAAAATTATCGGTGAATATATGTTCCAGCATAGCTTCCAAACAAACAAAAAGCATACAAACAAACAAAAAATGAGTGTGGGGGCAGCACTCCTCCAACACCGTGACACTTTGGATGCCGTTTAATTCGGAATCGGGGTTGAGAAGGGCTGAAGAAAGGAATGTTCAAAATGACCGAGACTATGGATGTATGTGTTATTTTCCAGCATAGCTCTCAACTAAATTTTGTACATACTATACTACACTATTTGAAAAACTTACGTGGGCTAATGCACCCTTAGCACCCCTGGCTGAGGGGAAGATACTGAAAAATAATCGAAAACGACGAATATTACTGCCGAATCCATAGCTTTCGTGGTCGCTTAGATAAATATTGACACTCTGGATGCCTTTAAGTTGAAGGTCAAACCCCATCACAGCTCTCAGCCAAACTTGTTACTTCTTGAGTTACTGTCTCGGAAAGGTACCATAGGGGTAAGACACCCATGGGGGGAGGGTATGATATGTAAAATAATAGAAAACAGACGATATTAGTGTCGAATCTACCGGGTGGTACAGCTGCCCCTATTCACGCAGTTTTATGCAACCCGCAGATTATAGTCGAACCTAAAAATATTGACCTTGACTACTTACTACAATGTCTGCTCTTACAACGCTTTCCATAATTCATTTATTCGTGTCAAGCAAATCAGCATTAATGATAAAATACCCATTGATGATAAAGAATCGTGAAATTATGTATCGCAGAAACGTCCTGTACAGAGAATATTATTGGTGAATGACTAGAAGTAGCAGCAACACAACAGCGCTAAACAGCAACCCGTGATAGCCGAGCTTGCTAAAAGTTAGAGGAGAGTACCGGTGTTCGTTAGTAGGCGGTTCGAGATCTGTGTACGACGAATATTTGTATTGCGTTGTTGATGTTGGTGAGAGTCGTGTTCTTGACGACATATCTAAATCATGATCAGTTCTCATATTGCAGGTACTCAACTATGTTTGTTTTTTGAGGAGCTCTTAAAAGAGCTATTTGCAATAAAGTGAGATTGTACCGACAGCGGTGCGATGGGCTTATGCATGGCCATTCGATTAATGAATCAAATGTTCAAAATGACCACCTGTTTCGTTAATGCACATCTGAGCTCGGTGGAGGAGAGACTTTCATGCTTGCTGCAACATATGTGGTGGAATCTGCCTGCAGGCTTCCGTGATGAGCCGCCGTAAATGACTCGGGCTCTCAGTCTCCTGCTCATAGACTATTTCCTTTAAATAACCCCAGAGGAAAAAGTCGAGTGGAGTAAGGTCAGGTGATCTAGCCGGCCATGTGACCGGACCCCCTCGTCCAATCCATCGTCCAGGATATGTCCTATGCAAGTGGTTCCGTACTGCCAACGACCAGTGTGGGGGAGCTCCATCCTGCTGGAACCACATCCGTAACCGTGTCATAAGGGGCACATCCTCCAATAAGAGTGGGAGGTACTCACGAAAAAACTCTAGATAGCGTCGTCCCGTGACGTTTCCTTCGAAGAAATATGGTCCAATTATCTTGTCACCTAGTATCCCGCACCACACGTTGACGCCCCATTGTACCTGAAATCGAGCTCCCCTGATCCAGTGAGGATTTTTAACGCTCCAGTAGTGGAAGTTGTGGCGATTAACAGTTCCGTTGTTGTGAAATCTGGATTCATCACTAAATAGAATGTCCATTAAGAAATTCGCATCAGTTTCAACTCTTTGTAATATCCATTGCGAAAATTCTATCCGTTTTGGAAAGTCATCTCCGTGAAGTTCCTGGTGCAGCTGTTGATGGAAAGGGTGGAATTTATGGCGGTGCAATATTCGCAGTACAGATACATGACTGATGTTCAGTTCATTTCCTATGGCCCGTGAGCTCGTGTGCGGGTTGTATGCAATTGCATTTTGAACAGCTTCGTCGTTATTTCCAGACGTCACTGGAGCAGCCCGAACGGGGGGTAATGTATGAAATGACCCTGTTGCACGCAGCCGTCTTTCAACACGTCGAAATGTATCTGCAGTTGGCAGCCTTCGTCCAGGAAATCGTTCTTGATACAAGCGTCTGGCTTCCCGTGCATTTTGCCTTGCTTCTCCATTAAGTAGTACAATATTCACATAATCATCCCGTGAATACATAATGTTTGCTTTCGTACTAACCGTACAGTACGTGCTCACACGTGACTGCTAGGATTACGATATGCTGTTCCATGTGCCCTACGTATGAATTGTAGACCGCTGTTACTTGGTCTTCGAGTCGAACGTGCGCAGTTGCTTGGTTGAATGGGTGGGTCACAATGTTGACAACACGTGCACTGCGCTTCATTCCCTGTAGTCGTTTGCCAAATGGAAGTCGCATGTTATTATTCCTTTCGTATGTATGCTTTCTTTGTAGAGGTGGCAAATTACTTTTGAGACTTAAGAACGTTAAATATGTATTACGAATGGCCTTAGAAGTATAATATAAAAATAAAATTTAAATGCTCGTAAGTAGATTCGAACTCTAAATGCCTGCTAACATATCGTATGCTCGCTGCGATTGGTGCTATGTATCCAATGCAGGCGACAAAGAATTGGTCTCGTAGCTCTGCACTAATGGAATTACCTAGGCTATCGCTTCGATACTGATCGTTGATGTTAAAAATTCTGAACGCGAATGTGCAAACACCACAGTGAACTAAAGAATCGCGTCTCTCTTACGCCCAGATAGTTGCAACCATTTTCTACGCGTTACTTGATTGAATGAGTCCAGCGTTATGTTTCAGGTGGTATTCACAATCGGTGCGTATGTGGCGATATTTATGATACCTGTTTATTATAACTTCCGTAGAAGAATATCGGAGACTTCAGAAAGGTCTTCGTAAACGATGCCTAGGCGAATACGAAATGACATTAAAAAACGCATGACTCAATAATGGATGGAACCCTTCCTGCTTCAAGTAACCTATCAAGGTACGTCTTCCATACGTAATTCCGCGCATCTATTTGCAACGTACAAGCGCCATTCTTGTAACTCTGTATTCACGAGGAGAGCGGAAGTTCCCGCTTCGGCAAGTTACTGATGAGTTACAGCCTTATGGTCCCGTTTTATGCCTTTTTGATCGCTCTAACGGTATTAATTACATGGCGTAAGCTATCACATCTGCTGTACAGCATTTGCGTGCCACAGATTATAAACTACAGTGCAAAACACGTTTCTATCAATTTCGATGTGACGAGACTGTACAAAATTGTGGTGCATTAACATGTCTGTAATTGGTCTTACCCTATCACGTTTTCTATGATACCACGACCGCCCTTTCTATCAAAAGAAAATGGCCTCTTGGACCAATCAGGTGCGCAATTCTCTACCGACAGCTATAGGCGTGTTTATGGTTTGTACAGTATAGTAACATTTCGTAAAAATTAGTAGAGTATTGGACACCGCTCTACATAAAATGGTACAGTGTTTTTGAGATGGACCTCACTTACTGCCTCTTGTACCATTTTTCCATTGTGCGGAGAAGTCTACATCGGGTTAACTGCACCTAACATTGCTGTAAGGTGTTGCGCAAGATGGGACTAAGAGGCATTTACGTCCTAGCTGGTTGCATATATTCGGGAAAAAATAGGGGCAGCTGTACCACCCGGTATAGTTTCTGGGGTCAATAAGATGAATAGTGGAACTCCAGATGTCGTTTAAGTACAAGTTCAGCACCCGTAGACATGAAGATTCAGACGGGGTGATAAATAAAATGTCCAAATTCGTCCAGATTAAAGTTTTCTACACAGTTATCGGTGTCGATCTGCTGATTGGTGACAGTCACAGTGGCAGCTGGTATCGTGTACACCATATCGACGGCCTAGAATGAATACCTCGTATCTCACAAATTTCTTCCTATCCAATTTCTCCCTTAAGACTCGCCACGCCTCCCAGCCACACATGGATATGCAGTCCATCAGAACAATGTACGTTGTGTTCCTTTTTCCTATACCGTTGTGTGAAGGAAAATGAACCTTACCTTACCGTACTATAGGAAAGCATGTTTGTGTGACATATTTACTAAATCCTAGAGTATATGTTTTATAAGGTTCATTTTCCTTTACGAGTAAGCATAGGAAAATAAACCCAAAGAACATTGTTCTGATGGACTGCATAACCAGGTGTGGCTGGAAGGCGTGACCAGTCTTAAGTGAAATAATAGATAAGAAGAACTTTGTGAGATACGAGGTATTCATTCTAGGCCATCGATATCCATAATGCGACGGCTAAATATATTCCGTTATAACTATATTTTTATTATTTGTTTGAAAGGATCGACTACTTCCAAGATTATGTGGGCTGCCACAAGGAAATACTTTATGTCGAAACAAAATTATCTGAAGCTAGAAGGTACAGTTAAACACATAACAATATGTCGATGGCTTACTTCTAAAACCTCGTATCTCCCAATGCACTTCCTATCCATTTTCATCCCTAAGACTGGTCACGCCCTCCAGCCACATACTGATGTACAGTCCGTCAGAACTATTTTCGTAGAGTTCATTTTTGGATGGTAACGTTTAAAGGAAAATGAACCTTAAATACGTTAAACTGTAGGAGTGCTTACATTCGCCATGAAAACAACATCCCTACAAAACTGTATGGTAAGGTCCATTTTCCTGTACACGTTTGCACAGGAAAATGAACACTACGAAAAATGTGCTGATAGATTGCATTTAAATATGTGGCTGGGAGGCGTGACCATTGTTAAGGATTGTAATGGGTAGGAAAAACATTGTAACAAACGAGGTTTTAGAAGTAAGCCGACGATTTGTAAATTCACAATTTTACAAAATAGTCCATTAATAATCAATCAACCTCACAATTAAGAAAACTTAAAAAACAATTGAAACAGGTGATACAAATCCTGACACTAAAAGGTGTTAAGGAGGAAATTACCGAAATCGTAGATGTACATGTGTATAGTACCTTCCAGAATAGTCCTCAACCAACCTTCGAACAAATACGAATTACTATCTCGAGAAGATACTGGAGGGGTAAAACACCTTCTAGCAAATCTAGGGGAGGGAATGACGTACATGAATAATCGAAAACAACCAATATTTGCGTCGAATTAATTGTTTCTGCGGTTGCTGAGTTGTATTGCGGCACTCTGGATGCCGTTTAAATACCAGTTCAGCTCGTTCAATTTTCAAAGTCCGTTCCTTTGTTGCGCTTAGAAGAATACCTCACATTAGTCGAAGATGGGAACCTCTAGTGATTGTATGAAATTGTTTCCCTCATTAAACTGCAAAGTATTGCTGTTTTCTTTATGAGAATGAACTATCGAAAGCATATATTTCAGCATATATGTTCAGAACTTTTAAAGTTTCGATCGTTATCACCCGGGGATTTCTCACTGTTTTCCTGAAAGGAATAACTCGGCCATTTATGAATAGTCCGTCTCGTAATATATTCAACAATTTCTGAGAGCTAAAAAATATTGCCTGAGTCTTGCAGGGTTTAAGGAGGAGGGAAGTTTTCGAGGAATAGGTATTAATTCCCTTAAGGGTAACGTTGATATTTGTTATAGTTTGAGGAAAAGTCAGAGGTTTTTAGTGAGACAGTATACATGTAAGTCGTTCGCATAAAGGTGGTAGCTACAATTCATAAAGTAGATGTACGATATAAAGAGCAATGGGCTTAACTGCAATTCCCTGTTGGGTGACGCCTTCCTGGTTAGCCAGTGAGAGGTTTTATCGAGCGTTGTGCCTGGTAGTGCGATTCCTTATGTACGATTAAAATAAATTAATACTTCGTTGATTGAAGTAGTAAGATGTTATCTTGCTTAATAGAGCCTGGATGTTTATAGTGTCAAATGCGCTACTGAAATGGAGAAGAGTAAGTATTGTCACCAGCCTTTGATTCATTGCGTGTCTTTATCCTTAGTCACTTTGAAGAGGGTTGTTTCAGTGCTGTTCCTGAAGCCAGATTGCAATGGGTCTAGGAGAGAATGGCCGTTTAACTATTCCCAAACCTCACTATGAAACTGACGTTCGAGTGCTTTGGAAGTATGCTCGTAAATTGAGGATAATTGCATATTGTGGTGCCACACAACGTGGCACTACACAAAACTGGCGCCTAAAGTTTTACGCCTTTCGAATTAAGCAAAGTGACTAATGTCAGAATACTGAAAACTGTTAGAATTGCTTCCTTATAGGAATACGTTAGATTTTTTGTTGTAGCAATTTCGGACGTTGTAGAGGTCGAAATAAGCTATACATTGAAGGTAAAATCTCAAAAATATATATTGTTTAGTTATAACTAGCCCTTTCGTTCTCAGCCATCGCTATGTTCAACTGAGTGAAAGGTATATACGTTTGGTTGCAGGTGTCTGGTAGAAATGCAGCGACGTCCACACGAACGTCCACACGAACGTCCACATGAACGTCCGCACGAACGTCCACACGAACGTCCACACGAACGTCCACAAGCCTTCCCAACTTTTGCCAGCGACGGGTAAGTCCCGTGTGTGAGTTGTGCTCAACGTGTTAATATGTAAACATACGCATGTTTATTAATCATTCTATAGTATTGTATTTGTTACTGAGGTGATCGTTTAGGCTATCAGATATTCATCACTGATATCTGAATTTAAATTTGACTGTTCCAATACGAAATCCGAGCTAAACAAAACGCAACAGAACCAGGTTTACTTCGGAAATTCTGATTTTCTTTCAGGTTACTATTTACTTGCGCCACTTAAAGAACTTTGCACTTTAGGTCTTGAAATTGACTATTACGAACGGAGTAATTTTGTGCTCGATATGCACAAAATTGAATTTGAGAATAGTTACTGAAAAAGAAGTATATCATTTATAAGCAATTCTCTGGCGTTGATGAATGTGCCTATTTTTCTATAGATTGATATGTTTATTGGTTCAATCACTTTGTATTCCTCAAAGAAAGAATTCAATATGGTGAAATTGATATGGAAAATTAATGTTCTCCAACAGTGGGTTGACCATTTTCTTCTGCCTCGATTGCTCTGAAATGACGCTTCGCGCAGTCTGAATATAACGTTACATGTTTGTAATCTTACAACAACACTGTATGTCAACTTGATGTACAAATTCAATTGAAACTCTCTCTGTCAAGTCAAGTAGTAAAATGTAGCATGATTCAGGAACCGCATTTTTGCATATTCCGTGTAATAAAGATAATATACATAAATTTGATGAGAAGGTGAGATGTTTCTCCGGAAGAGTAAGATTAGATGATGATGTATATTCTTAAATGAAATAAATTCTCAGCAGCTATAACCGTTATGTTATAACTCGAAATTTAAATTTTTTAACGTTGGGCACCACTGAAATATACAGTATGTACACAGTACAATTAAATAATTATCAGAACTTGTTAGTCAATTCCACTTAGTTTTGCATTTATTGGTTCTATCGCTTTGTGCTCCTTAAGCAGCAATTCAATATGGTGGAATGAAAATAAAAAAATTAATATGGTCCGGCAGTAGCAGGACATTTTTTTCAGATTTTGCCATGGAGGGAAGTTCCCTGCGTCTGTGAAAACATATACGCAAAACCAAGTACAGTACTAAAATACTTTACATCATGAAATGTGCAGATTCGTACTATTTCACATTTCAGGGCTTTGTTGCTAATAAGTTGCTCCAGAAGCATAAAATGCATTGTGTTGCACCACATAGATCCGTATTTTCATGGTCTTGTACTAACATCAATACAAAGCAGTTATATGCTCAATTATCTATATGTATTCCTAATTCCAATGTTTTTATTCTTAAGGTGTTATAGTAAAAGTAAATAAAAAAACAGAAATTTTACTTCAGCGTATATTTACTCCAGATCACATTCTTAGGGCTTTAAAGACGTAGAACAAATATCACAATCAATTGTTAATTTCGACTGAGATGTGTACTCATTACGAGCTATTGTAGGAACCGTTCGCATGAGGTCTCATTATAGCACATAGCATTCATTAGACAAAAATATTTTGTCGAAGCAACATGAGTGGATGAAATTGAAATGTATGCGTATGGCGGGGATAAAATTGTTTAAAGGATGAAATCCATTGGACAAGACTTGAAGTAAAGTAGTTTGTGATTGTCCTAATTTACCGGCAAGGAAACAGGGTTGATCGCAAGATCTACGAAGGCATTTCTTTGATTAAAATAACAGGAAGAGTGCTTGCAGATATCTCGAAAATAATAATGCAATCCCTTGTTTTAGGTAATGTGAATGGTAATCAGTGTGATTTCGGATTACAACTGATTTTCAGGACAGATTTTCAACGTAAGTTCTTAATGGAATTTTCAGGGAATAATTACAAGGTGCCTAATCGGAGCACACAGAGCCTCTTACTGCTTTCAATAATCGCAGCCCTTTTACGGATTATATCTACACAGTTTTGTACATTTTCATTAGGGTTTTGACAAGTTCCAAGATAAAATGTGTTATTTCTTGCACACACTCATGTACTTGGATACTTATCAATTTAATCCGTCGTAACGAGTTTCTTGGTCATTTATGTGTTATGGTTTTTGAGGAGGTGACGTGTTAAATTCTGTGACCCTAAATTTTGAAGTCCAGAATATAGTATTCAAGACATCGATCTTGAAGTTCTAAATCGTTGTCTTGTTACTTACCTTGCAAGTAGCATCAGTTTTTTAACTGTATTAGTTTATTGACGGTTCTCACACCCTTTCTGGAGTAGGATAGCATGCATTGAACTTTGCTGGAAGGGAGCAGCTCCGTGGATTCAAGAAGGTATCGGGTAAAGATAAGTTTTATTCCTGTCTGTCGTTAAAAAATTTGCGTTTCAAGATTCCGTGTCAAAGCATATTGTAAAATATAGTTGAGTGCTGAACATTTTTTTTTGTGGATATCGGGTAGAAGTCAATATCGCCGTGATTTTCCTATCATTTAAAGTCTGATATTTGCTAGAAATCTGCAGATCTTGTCTAATTATCTGTAGTTTCTCTTGAACAATCTGATTGAACTTGATTCACTTGTGACCTTTCACCTACGTTGTGTAAGGGCTAGAGCTATTACGTGTCGTCCTGGAGTCATCGGGTTGCATTGCCGGTAATCCCAGAGATTTTAGAGCGGCAAGGTTGCTAGTATGTATTTCAAGAATTGTATGTAGATCACCTCCGTGGGTGGTGTGCCAAAAAATCATTACCACGTCGACGAAGTTTATTTAGATTTACGGCTCGAATTCAGAACGAACAGAATGCATAGTTCAAGTATCAATTATAAAATCTCAGAAAATTAGAATGGATGCCATTTGGTAGTTTCGAATGCAAACAAGGTCAGAGATTCTTACACAATTTTACCTTCATCCGAAGTATTGGGGAAAGGTCAGTTAATGTCAAAAGTATGACACAACAACTAGGCACAATTTCTGTCGAGAACTCTCCATACTCTTCGCATAGGTACGTGCTTTAAACTGAATTGTTACCATAATCACAAAGTGTACGAATATTTTCCGATCATGTTTGGTAAAATGAATTGAGTCAACTGAACAGGTATAACTAAAGTAACGTGCATTATTTGTTCACATTGAACACAATTACCTTGTAACCGCAGCGCTGGCACTGGACCCTAGACATCATGTAATGTTGTCCCTGGCAGTCAGCTGTTCAAGTCTGCCCATAAATTGGGTCAAAAATGCTTCAGTGCAATAATTCGATCATCATCAAAGTCGGTAGTGATGCCGTTATCATTCATAGCTAAAATGAATTTCCATTCACATTCAATATGGTATTGTTCGAGGGAACCCTAGGTTGCATACATGAAAGTTTCATTCAACGACTAATGTATTTTACGACTGAAAATCCAAAGTCCACAATCACGCTCCCTCTGAAATTGTCTATTAGTTTCTATCTTCATTCAGTGCTGTGGTTTATGCATTGTAATTTTACTTCCATTCTTTAGAGCTGGACTGGCTTAAGGAGGCGATCATGTATTAAAAGGAATCCAGCGTGAAGGGCGCAATGTGTATGTTTAGTCATCAGCCCGAAGGCTGATTGTATCCTCAACAGCTCCGCCATCAGCTGTCATAGATGGCCTAGGCATCACTGAAGAGGCGCACTAAGGAAATGAGGAGTGAGGTAGTTTCCCGTTGCTTTCCTCACCGAGCCAGATGTTGCTATTACATATCAGTCTGCCAAGCCCACTGAAATGCATGCACCAACCGACCCTATGACCAATATCTTCACACCATTCATAGCAGGGACTGGCTGCAGAAGGAATGGCATTACTAGCATCACTCATACCTCAGTCACTTTCATTTTGTCAAAGCCAAGGTTAAAGATGAGACACATCAAGGAAAGTAACAAAATTGCTCTAGCCCATACCAGAAGACACAGTGCACTGTAAACACTGGGTCCCGCCAGCAAAGGCATAAGGGCTCAATAACAAATTAATATTGATCGCTCATGTAATTTCCAAACTTAAACAAAGAAGATGACGTAATTCTACAAATTAATATTTAACTATTCAAATATTTCTTCCAACACTCTTACAGAAATCCAGCGTTTGGAGCAAATCTCGAAGAAAGAATATGCACCCCTGAGCAGAGGTACTCACTTATAGAAGCCAACATTCATACTTCATGTGAATGTTTTAGTAATAACTTATTTCACGTCAAGAATTTATATTTAGCTATTGAAACAATAAAACCCTTCTTTCAGAATAGCGGATATGCAATAGCTTTTAACTAGAAGGGGATTTCTCCCTTTATACCAAAAAATTAGTTCATAATGTTATTTCGCGACTCCTTGTCACTTAACTTGCAAGTAGCATCAGTCTTTTAATTTATTGGTTTATTGAAAAGGGTTCTCACTAGGATAGCATGAATTGAACCTTGCTGGTAGGGAGCAGCTCCGTGGACATAGGGATCTACAGTAGTTGCATATTTAAATCTTGATATAGCACGGGATATTCTCACTTCACGAGTTTACGCTATTCTCTAATCAGTATTTATGTGTAAAGATGGGCTTCCACATATCACTTAAATGTACGGAATTGTAGATGAACAAAATCAGCAGGGATGTTATCTATAAGCATGCGTAAGCTCTCAGAAAATTTCATATTTCCATTGCGAGAGTGTTTCATAATTAAAATTACTATAGCCAGTTGCATCCGTCTTCGATGATAATAATAATTGAATGGTGGAACTGGCATCCATTCTTATTTCTGATTGACAGAGGCTTGGGAAAACTTAGAAGCTATGTTTTATCCGAGGTAAGCTGATAGAAATATTCAAATTATCACTCATTTTGATTTCCGCATTTTCTACTATTTCCTTCTTCTATCGCTTATCCCCACACTTGTGGGGTCGCATGTTCAAACTGTGTCACCCCTATGACCTGGCCCGAAATTACTGCTGGATGTACTTCCTGATACCAGAGCTATGCTGGGAGATGTATTAACTATTGCACGTTGAAGTGGTGATTCTTAGTGTGGTGAGTTGTATGAATACGAAGGGGAATAAGATGGTACAAACATAAATGTCAGTCTACGAGCCGTAGCAATTAACCACACATACTTACTAACTTCAATAAATTTGGGAATTGAACCCGGGGCCCTCTAAACCCGAGGCCTCCTCCCTAACAATTCAGCTAAGTAATCGGGCAAGGATTTCGATTTTTACACCGTTTAGTCATTACATTTGACGTAAATTACTTCAGTATTGAAATGGATACCTACACGTAAAATAATCTTCATTCAATCAATGAACGTTAGTGAATAAAGAATTATCTTACATTCACGTGAGATACCATGGATAATGAGGTCATGAGCCCAATGTTTTTCGTACAAGATCACTCCCAGTAAGGTAACTGTACTGGCACGTGTGTGTAATTCCTAGAACCAGGGCACTAAACGGCTAAAGTCAATTTGGAGCTAAAGGACACTAAAGGGCATTAATTTGTTAAAGGGGTCTGAAAGGCTAAATATCATTAGAAGGATAAAGGGCTAAAGGTACTAAATGGCTTAACGACTAAATAATAAAATCCTTAAGGGCCCGGAGGTGGTTCAGATAACACTCGAAACGTAAATGAAATGGCGTATGGCTTTTAGTGCCGGGAGTGTCCGAGGACAAGTTCGGCTCGCCAGATGCAGGTCTTTTGATTTGACTCCCGTAGGCGACCTGCGCTTCGTGATGAGGATGAAATGATGATGAAGACGACACATACCCCCAGCCCCCGTGCCAGCGAAATTAACCAATTAAGGTTAAAATTCCCGACCCTGCCGGGAATCGAACCCGGGACCCCTGTGACCAAAGGCCAGCATGCTAACAACTTATCCATGGAGCCGGGCACTCGAAACGTAAATCTACTGCTACAGTAGGTTTAACCCGTGGGATAAGATAGTGGGTGTGAGCTTGGGCCGTACTAAAATCAAGCTATGTTGACATGCATTGATCACGTGGACATGGTTATACATGTTTAGACCGGCTGACGGGCTCTCCGTTAGCTCTCTAGACTGTCATTTGCAAGTTTTTGTCTATCGTGTTTTAAGGGATAAAATATCGGCCTCCTGGGTTCGCGATTCGTACCTTATCCAGCATGCATTTTGTAACATATTACTGTTTCGTATCCACTTGAGCCAAGGAGGCTAACAAGGAATAGGCTAGGTGATTTGTAGAGGACCAGAAGTCCTTTAGACTACATCTTAGAAATAAAAGAGCAACGACTAGGAAAGAATTTGATAAGTGAGAGGAGGGGGAATTAATACATCATTTTAAATTTAACGAAATATTTATTGTTTAATCGTATACAAAATTATGTGAACTACTACCACGTTTAAAAAAATCGTTAGCAAGGTTGCCAAACCCCTACGTTTCTTTACACCATACTACGAAGGGGTGGCATGCCCGAGAAATTGTGAATGTGAGAAACTCCTGAAACATTGAAATTTAACAAGACATTTATTGTTCAGTTATTTACGAAATTAAGTATTCTTATAATATGCACGTTATTCTTTGCAAAGAAGCTGTTGCTGTTTTTACCATGCATCCTAATTATGGTGACATCCATATGTCTCGTTTCCTATGCATTAATCAGAGTCATCTTCTACAGTAAATAATGGTGCAAGTTCACACGTCCACTGTCCAGAGCGTGCAATCAACAGATTAAGTCCATCGCAAACATCGGTTCCATTTTTACGTCGGCACGTGCAATGACGTCGACTGCGTCTGCATGCAGGTACGTCACTTGACATCTTACTGTGGATGGGTAGCATGTCCCAAAAGCAGCTACGTAGGGAGCAGCGTACCGTACGTACACAAAAAGGTTGGCGGTAACACTAAATCAAAAGAATTGGCATCCGATATTTAGAACATCTTAATAGCCCCACTTACTTGAGAGAAATAAATAAGTCGTAGCGTATCACACTCGCTGCTTGGCAAACAGGTTTTACATTCACAGTTTTGTTTGTAATCAGGACGATTGTTTTATCTCTGCATCTTCAATTCTTTCCTCCCCATAATCTTCAGCGTGAGGCACACACTGATGATAATCATATATGCATATTTTTATTTATATTCTTGTATGAATATTCGATAGTGGATGGTATGTTACATACGTCATAAATAATAAGTCAATAGGATGTAGTGTTAGCAGGAATATTTTCAGATGTTCAAGATACTAAACGAATATCGACAGGAGATAGTTTTGCAGATTCTTCATGATACGAGCAGTCAACATAACAAAACATGCCATAGAGTAACCGAAATGTATTTTTCCCGAAATTAACTACTATGGTTTCGCAGGGATAAGTAAGCCCATTGGGTATAGTATAATAGTTCGTAAATTTCAGTGATCAAAATTAGAGCTATCTTTCTCATGGCTGAATTTCCGATGAGTTTCACATTTGCGGATAATATACAAAGGCTTTCCAGTAAAACGTGATGTTCCTACAACCCAAATATGCTTGATTGTACGCGGCAGCACAGGATACTTCTGCTGCTCCCAACTTCGAAAACGTATAGGTAATGGCGTTTCATGTTCTGCAACCCTGAACAATCGAACTTTTTCTTGATCATATAGGGCTACATGTGCAATCCTTCACAATATAAGGTGCAGGGTACTTTTCAAGTCTACTGGAGTTTATGCTCTTTTAAGAGCATTGTTATCACTTCTGTCACGGAACAGAACTAGCTCTTATTTGCGTAGCCAAGAATATGTTTAAATATTAGCATAGCTGTAAACCTACCATTTCCATTAATCGTACAGTTGTTAGTAGTTTTGGACACGATCCTCCCGTACGTAAGATATTAATATCTTCAACACTAAAAGAAGGATACCGTTTCATTGCACTTGTAATAAAAACATTCTTAGATTTATCTATTTCTGCTCGATTTACATCATAACGTGCCTCAGAGAAGGGATAAGCTACACTACTGTTCTTTAGTTTAGATGCGTTCGGGACGCTCCCATCCACCTATGCGTCCTTCGATATAGAGGTAATATTCATGAGGTAAGGATTGATTGTGATAGGAATTTCATCATAATTTCCAACTGTAAAAAGATTGATGTGAATGGAACTCAATTTGTACTACACATCCTTGAGTTACTGTCGTGCTCATAGTGTATAGCATCTCTTCGATATTATGTAGTAGTGTATAACATAAATCTTGGAGAAAATGCCAATGTACATCATTTGTTTACTCGATGACACTTCGCAGGCATGTTGTATGTCTCCTCGAAGTACACCGCGTTTTATAGATTGGTTTCATGCTGGTTTATGATAAATTTTGTGAGCTATATACGCATGACGATCTAAATGAATGACTGATTATGTTTATTGACAAGTCTAAAGGTGATGTTACTAATCTGCTTTACTTTCTGAGGATGATAGGGCAATAATGATTATATCTCATGAATGCTACAACCACTTTCCTCTGTGATGATAAAGTTCTTCAGGACATGCGTAGTATGTTCATTACTACACAAGTCTGTAATAATATTACAAGTAATACTTAACATATAGGTCATCAAGCAATGAAAACACTGCTTCCGAATTGGCGTATAAGCTCGAAAACAGGTGCAAGTCTCCATAACTATGGAAGTGCCATAGTTTAGATTTACCTTTTAGATAGGCAACTTAATGAGTTCCAGGTCCACGACTGTCGTTCAAGTTGATGACAGGACGTGGGTAAGCTGGTATCTAATCTCGCATAAAGACACCGCGAAAATCGTGAAATCCGAAATTTTTGCCAACTAAAAGTCTTCTTCGTGAGTTAGATTTCGATGAGGCAGTGCACTCAGTAGACGTCTCTTGGCGATATGTAGATACCGCGGCCTTCGTGTACGGCAGTAGATTAATGCGTACATCTTTACCTCTAAATGCAATATTTACTCCATCGTCTTATGGCATTCAAGTTCTTTCAACGACTGCTTTGCCTCTCCTACAACCTTTCCAGTTTTTGCTAGAACACTAGCGCCACCTTAAAAAGATCCTAGAGCGCTAGTCCATCAAGCAATGCTGTAAGGAATCCAACTCGTTTTGGTACATTAATAAATCAAGCACGTTTTAAAAACATTGCTTTACTTTTAGGAGAAATTATCACCGTTGCTGAGCGTAGACCCGTAGTGGTAGCTACTCGTGGATTGAATTCTGCTTAAAAAGCTTTCCGGGCTGCCTTTAAAACCACTTTCCAACCTTCGTTTCCATTTTCTATTTCGCAACGTTAGGATATCATTGTTTCATCATTCTGAACAAGGCTTCCCTCGTTAACAGCGCTTTACGAATTGATAGTTACTCCTTGTATTATTGTTTATTTAGATATACATATCATGTACAACTTCTTCATTCAGTCAGTATGAAGATTATAAAGCAGCAAGATACACTGCCTCCCAGTGACATACCTCCCACCTTTCTCTGTAACAATTATGCAAAGTCGTCATTAATCACTGTTCCCCTCTACAATTTTATGTATCGTTACCAGTCAATCGGAATTTGGAGCGATAAGTTTTACTCACACTCATTACCTAATAAAAAGGCATATGCTTCCAGAATATTTACGCTTACACAGAGTCACATTGTAAACAGCTTTATGTGATTCCTTACCTTACCTGGGTAAATCTGGTTTTAATTTTTTTCCAGTTTAATGCGCGTGAACATCTACTACCACCGCATGGTGTGCTTCGTCATTCTTTCACGATCTATGGCGATGTTGCCACAAAACATGAGGAGGTTATTCGTCCATACTTAGTATTGGACGTCATAAACATTTACATTGTTCTTACTTACGTGAAACCCATCCTCACGTGCCCATGCAGATGATACGCGACAACGCCACTATCATTGCGCTTTCTCGACAAGATGGGTGTAATACGCGACACGTGTATGACGATCATGTTAACACTGTTATGACATTCAATGACTTTAAACTCCTGTGCGCTACATTTTGGTCATCGCAACGTTACATAGGCTATTTTTGGTTATTGAGAAAGAAAGTTATGTTCATTATGGCCGGTATTGCATGGGCTCTCATAATTTTAAAAGCATCAACACCGCGGTTACAGACAGCACTGGACCTGAAACCGATATCATGTCGACATAAAGGAAAGCGATTAACCGACGTATCATCCATGTCCGAAACATTATTCGACGTAAATTTAAAGAGCTTAAACTTATTTAACAATATACAGATATACTTTTGAACACCCAAACCGGTACACTTTTAAGGGACATTTTTGATTCTATCACATCGTCTGAGACTACTACAATTTCTGTTACTATGCAAGCACCTGAAGATAAGCAGAAGTAGGAAGAGGAGATACAGGATGAGGAAGAGGAGAAACAGGATTAGGAGGAAGAAGAAAATCTTAACCTCTCTTCACCATCTAAGAAAGTTACTCTTTCAATTACAGATGGTGATGCAGAAACACCTGCAACATTAAAACAAGACCTACCTTCCTTGTATGAAGTTATAATTACACCACAATATCGCGATCTCTTGAAAACATTTATTAAAAATACCCATGATCCTTCCTTGGTCCAGCTGTAGAAAAGCTCTTTACAGGATACACCGACACATCCTACGGTATTCGCTATGAAGATGACTGTTTTAGTACAGGTGATGCTGATGTTACGATTGACACCCCACGTTTAGAACGTTGGCAACTGCTAAGAGCTTCTCAAGATGCTGACCTCATAGGTCATGAATAAGAAATTCTAGTCATAGAGAAGGAATTAGGTCATGCATCTATTATTCAGTAATGGCCCATCTAATCATGACTTCGCCTGTAACGATAGAGCATTGCACACGAGTTACATAAACCAGGTCGTCACACCTACCGTGGCAAACAGTCATTACATCAGGAAAAGATGATTTATGTAAAGCTGACTACTAGAATTTTTTATTATGACTCTAGCAATAAAGGGTATATATATCTATCTACGTACTGTCATCAACGTACTCTAAGTTCGCTTTTACGGAACCCTCCCGTTCTAAGACAGCAGCTCAAGTCAATGATGACTCCAAAGGAATTGTTCAAACATCGAAACACTGCCCATGACTTCTTCAAACTGATAAAGGTAAAGAGTTTTGTAACAAACAAAGTTCCTTATCCTTATTTCAAGTCAATCGGCATTCATCACTATTCTACGTACAGCAATCTCAAGGCAACTGCTGTAGAAGGTTTTAACAGTACGCTCAAAATAATGATGTGGCGAGAATTTACAGCTCAAGGCTCTTATCGCTGGATTGATCTCCTAACAAAATTTGTGTCTACCTACAACGGTACGCGTCATCGCACCATCCGTACAAAGCCACGTCTTGTTACCAAGAGTACATCACTTTTCGATGTTACTCATCGTGTAGTGGAAATAGCTGATCCACTGTGCCATCACTGTCAAAGGAGTGATTTCGTTCTTATCAGCAAACACAAGTCTGTTTCGCAAAAGGATACGCTCTTCACATGAGCACAGAAAATTTTCAAATCAAGGGTGTAGAGCTTAGTAATCCAGTCACTTATTAACTTCACGATATTTCAGGACAGAATATCGAGGGAGGATTCTATATCGAAGAGCTGGAGCAATCAAAACATTCTGATAACTATTTAATCGAACGTGTTATTCGCCGTCGTGGTAATAAAAGGTGTGTCAAGTGTTTGGTTTTAATAATAAATTTAATTCATGGATTAAAAAGGGGATGCACTTTTAAACGTGGGATGGGTTTTATTCCGGAACCTCTACCTCTCCTCTCTATTTTTGCTTAAAATAAGATGAAAATATTTAGTCAACATCATTACTTCTAGTTAAGTTAGGACTTGGAGTATAGGAGGATAAACGTAATAAGTAAAAATCAAGATACAACTGCATTGTTTTACCAATTTCAGCATGAATTCATTTTTCTTTCATCAAGTACATCAGCTTAGTCCTTTTTCATATTTATTTTCTCTCCTCTCTTCGCCTTCTGATAAGTCCACACAACAACAGTTTCCTTTTCATTCCACCAGAACGAACTCACGTCTGTTAGGTTAACGCCAATGTGAGATTAAGCGTGGATTCAAAACGGGCCTCTAATGTTAAGCCAGCACACGTAGGCAGTGTTAGGTTATGACGTCATATGAAATTCACCATGCACTCTCTGCCGCCTGCCCCATTTCAAGTCGCCCACGCTTGTGACGTCGTCTTTTGCACGTATCACCCCCCGATGATCACGGACAACAAACCATTGCGACCCCAAAGTGGTGGATAACAAGCTAACGCTAGACCCGAACGGTTATCACATTGAACCAAACAAAATGGCTGAAAAAAACCGAATCCCAGGCCACGAACTTACGTAACCAAACAAAATGGCAAACAAGAAGCCAAAATCAACGCAGCCACGCCGACTTTAACCACACGAGGCCACCAAGAAATCAACCAAACACCAAAAAGCCAGGTCCACTTTACCCGCACTAGCACTCTACGCCACGGTCCCTTTACACGAAACACACTAACAGCAGCAAATCACGAAAGGGCGTTGCCCACTGACGCCATAGCCTTGCGCCCATGACGCCATAGTAACATCCGCTGTGACGCCGCAAGCTCAAAGATCAGTTCAAGGGTCAAACTTAGTCCAACCTCCATGTAAAGGCCCCACTGTCGCTGAGTACGCGTCTGGTCTCTCCATGAAACCAATGTTCAATCCTTAGCGGAGACAGAAATCGAACTTCAGTACATTCTATTCTGTGGATAGCACGTTTTAATATTCATACTCTACATGCTCATCATAAAATATTCAGACTTAGAGTACGAAGAAACTTAAGTTTTTTCGGTTCTTTTATGCAAGTTGGTTTAGGTCGCATCAAATCTGGTCATTGGGAAAGGAACATTTGGAGAGTAAAGACATCATGCCATTTCCTTATTTTTTCTTTTTACAATTTGCCTTACGTCGCAACGACATAGATCGGTCTTACGGCGACGGTGGGACAGGAAAGGGCTAGGGTGGGAAGGAAGCGGCCGTGGCCTTAATGAGGTACAACCCCAGCATATACCAGGTGTGAAAATGGGAAACTACAAAAAGCCATTTGCATGGCCGCCGACAATTGTGGTTCGAACCAGTTATCTCCCGAATACTAGATACCGGCCGCGCTTATTAACTGCAGCTATCGACCTGGGTACAAATGAAATCTAGCCGGAAAAAGTAACATCATGGAAGCATGATCCATTTCTAATTTTAAATGTAGATGTTACACGTGATTTTCTACTTTAAATCTTAAAGTATCTGCCAATCTGTAATTGGTACTGAAGCTTTAAAATGGGCTTTTGCACATCTCTCAGATTTATAGAATGGAAAATGATCATAGTCAGCATTATGCACATGTAAACTGTCATAGAAAACTCATGTGTAAATACGCCAGGTGGAGAAAGCGTCCTTGGATTAAGGTCAGCTAGTAGAAGTAGTCACATTAACTTAACACTTACTGCAATTTTCCAAATAATCCTCTCCTTTTTCTTCCACTTTTTCCACTCTGATGTAATCAGGGGAGTGAAGAATATCACACATGTAGACCTGACATATTGTTAGGGCCTGGTGCCCATTTTGACGTCAATCTTACGTTGAGGGAGATATTCACTAATTCGAATTTGGCCGTTTGTTGGCCGAGTGGGATGTTGTCTGATAAAGAACAGGGATAATCTATATATATAAAATAAGAGTTTTGTCTGTACATTGCTCAGAATTTGAAAAGAATGTTATTTTTGTATCGGTCATGTTCACAGTAACAAGAAAATGCATTTTTTACATTTCCGTAATTTCTGTCTGTCTGTCTGTCTGTCTGTCTGTATGTATGTACACGCATCACGAGAAAACGGCTGAAGAGAATTTAATGAAAATCGGAATGTAAAGTCGGGTGATGAACCGCTACAATCTAGGCTATAAATTATTTTAATCACGTTGAGTGAAATGGTAGTTTAGGGGAAGCCTGAAATTTCATTCTCAAATATTGATGTTCTTAGTGGTCGTGTCTGAATGAAAATCGGTAGACAAACATGTGAAATAAGTCTCTACAATATAGGCTATACACGCTGAGAAAAATGGTAGTTTAGGGGAAGGCCTAAAATTTAATTGTCAAATATTTATTGTATTATTGGTCTATCATCACGAAAATTGGTGTGCGAAGTCGGGGAATAGGTCGCTATAATCTAGACTATCAATAATGTTATTCACATTGAGTGAAATGGTAGTTTAGGGGAAGGCCTGAAATGTAATCTATATATATAAAATAAGAGTTTTGTCTGTACATTGCTCAGAATTTGAAAAGAATGTTATTTTTGTATCGGTCATGTTCACAGTAACAAGAAAATGCATTTTTTACATTTCCGTAATGTCTGTCTGTCTGTCTGTCTGTCTGTCTGTCTGTCTGTCTGTCTGTCTGTCTGTCTGTCTGTCTGTCTGTCTGTCTGTCTGTCTGTCTGTCTGTACACGCATCACGAGAAAACGGCTGAAGAGAATTTAATGAAGATCGGAATGTAAAGTCGGGTGATGAACCGCTACAATCTAGGCTATAAATTATTTTATTCACGCCGAGGGAAATGGTAGTTTAGGGGAAGGCCTGAAATTTAATTTTCAAATATATATGTTATTAGTGGCCGTGTCTTAATGAAAATCGGTATGCAAGGTCGGGGTAATATGTCGATATAATCTAGGCCATGAATAATTGTATTCACGCTGAGGAAACTGGTAGTTTAGGGGAAGGCCTAAAATTTAATTCTCAAATATTTATTATATTGGTGGTCGTATCTTCACGAAAATTGGTATGCAAAGTCGGGGAATAAGTCGCTATATTCTAGGCCATCAATAATTTTATTCACTCTGATTGAAATGGTAGTTTATGGGCAGGCCTGAAATGTAATCTATATATAAAATAAGAGTTTTGTCTGTACATTGCTCAGAAATTGAAAATAATGGTATTTCTGTATATGTCATGTCCACAGTAACAATGAAATGCATTTTTACTTTTCCGTAATTTCTGTCTGTCCGCCCGTCTTTGTGTATGCCCGCGCATCACGAGAAAACGGCTGAAGAGAATTTAGTGAAAATCTGTATGTAAAGTTGGGCGATGAACCACTACAATCTAGGCTATAAATTATTTTATTCACGCTGAGTGAAATGGTAGTTTAGGGGAAGGCCTGAAATGTAATTCTCAAATAAGTTATTTATTTATTTCTCAAATAAGGTTCTCAAGGGATACCTGGTATGAAGGTATCGATAAATACTACATAACTAACATAATTTTTGTTATGTCGTAATTTAGTAGTACAGTAGTTATGTAAGAAGTTATTAAATTTCCGATCACTTATGTCTTATACATTGTTACCGTACCGCATATAATTGGAGATGTTCATGAATTTGGATTTTTGTTACTAAGTCCATATCAGGGCCGATTCACGAGAAAATGGGTAAACAGAATTTAGTGAAAATCGGTATGTAAAGTCTGAGAATAAGGAACTACAGTCTACGATATAAATAATTTTGTAAGACCCCCTAATATCACAGAGTCGAAAGAAAACTAATGTGAAGGCCTGCAATATAGAAAGCTCATAAACTTTATCAACAATAACATTACATTGACCATTGTTTGTTGTGATGTGCTTTTTGTCTTCAGTTTCCTCTCATCCCCGATAGATAAGATTACTGCAGCGTACCGAGTTTTTTTAAAATTTGCTTGACATCCGACACAGGTAGGACTTATGGCGACGATGGGATAGGAAATGAATAGTGGTGTGAAGGAAGTGGCCTTGGCTTTAAGGTACAGCCTGGTGTGACTGGTGTGAAAATAGGAAACCACGGAATACCATATTTTTTTTTGCTTAACGTCGCACCGACAACGCACCGTCTTATGGCAACGATGGGATAGGAAAGATCTAGGAAGTGGAAGGAAGCGGCCGTGGCTTTAATTAAGGTACAGTCCCGGCATTTGCCTGGTGTGAAAATGGGAACCACGGAAAAACCAGCATCGGGGCTGCCGACAGTGGGGCTCGAACCCACTATCTCCCGAATACCATCTTCACGGTTGCCGGCAGTGGGGTTGGAATCCACTATCTCCCGGATGCAAGCTCACAGCTGCGCGCCCCTAACCACACGGCCAACTCGCCTGGTCGTACCGACTGTAACAGCCTGCCTGTATATTAGTGGGAAGTAGCTGGGGAGTAAGATAACTTTCTTCTTTAGCATGCCATTCCTCTGGTTCATACAGTTTCTGATATATATGGTACGTAACACACTGGTTCATCATAGTATTCGAGCTATACAATCCCTACTCTGAGCCACTGATTGGAATGAGTAGTGTGCATATTTAACTGAATAATGATAGAGGGGTGTTCACGGCAGTCTGTGACCTGGTTATTCCAGCTCTTTAACTTTGGACTGTTAGATCGGTGAGAAAGTGTGCGGTTTTTCATTTGATCGAGTATTTTATATGATAACATTGCTTTCAATCGCTACATTCCTACTGACAATTTTGTAATGACCTATGTTGAATTCAGTTAGGAAAACCACCAAGACAGTCTTCCTGAGCATCCCGTAGCGAAGCACGGGTACATCAGCTAGTCTATATATAAAATAAGAGTTTTGTCTGTACATTGCTCAGAAATTGAAAATAATGGTATTTCTGTATATGTCATGTCCACAGTAACAATGAAATGCATTTTTACTTTTCCGTAATTTCTGTCTGTCCGCCCGTCTTTGTGTATGCCCGCGCATCACGAGAAAACGGCTGAAGAGAATTTAGTGAAAATCTGTATGTAATGTTGGGCGATGAACCACTACAATCTAGGCTATAAATTATTTTATTCACGCTGAGTGAAATGGTAGTTTAGGGGAAGGCCTGAAATGTAATTCTCAAATAAGTTATTTATTTATTTCTCAAATAAGGTTCTCAAGGGATACCTGGTATGAAGGTATCGATAAATACTACATAACTAACATAATTTTTGTTATGTCGTAATTTAGTAGTACAGTAGTTATGTAAGAAGTTATTAAATTTCCGATCACTTATGTCTTATACATTGTTACCGTACCGCATATAATTGGAGATGTTCATGAATTTGGATTTTTGTTACTAAGTCCATATCAGGGTCGATTCACGAGAAAATGGGTAAACAGAATTTAGTGAAAATCGGTATGTAAAGTCTGAGAATAAGGAACTACAGTCTACGATATAAATAATTTTGTAAGACCCCCTAATATCACAGAGTCGAAAGAAAACTAATGTGAAGGCCTGCAATATAGAAAGCTCATAAACTTTATCAACAATAACATTACATTGACCATTGTTTGTTGTGATGTGCTTTTTGTCTTCAGTTTCCTCTCATCCCCGATAGATAAGATTACTGCAGCGTACCGAGTTTTTTTAAAATTTGCTTGACATCCGACACAGGTAGGACTTATGGCGACGATGGGATAGGAAATGAATAGTGGTGTGAAGGAAGTGGCCTTGGCTTTAAGGTACAGCCTGGTGTGACTGGTGTGAAAATAGGAAACCACGGAATACCATATTTTTTTTTGCTTAACGTCGCACCGATACAGATGTCTTATGGCGACGATGGGATAGGAAAGATCTAGGAAGTGGAAGGAAGCAGCCGTGGCTTTAATTAAGGTACAGTCCCGGCATTTGCCTGGTGTGAAAATGGGAACCACGGAAAAACCAGCATCGGGGCTGCCGACAGTGGGGCTCGAACCCACTATCTCCCGAATACCATCTTCACGGTTGCCGGCAGTGGGGTTGGAATCCACTATCTCCCGGATGCAAGCTCACAGCTGCGCGCCCCTAACCACACGGCCAACTCGCCTGGTCGTACCGACTGTAACAGCCTGCCTGTATATTAGTGGGAAGTAGCTGGGGAGTAAGATAACTTTCTTCTTTAGCATGCCATTCCTCTGGTTCATACAGTTTCTGATATATATGGTACGTAACACACTGGTTCATCATAGTATTCGAGCTATACAATCCCTACTCTGAGCCACTGATTGGAATGAGTAGTGTGCATATTTAACTGAATAATGATAGAGGGGTGTTCACGGCAGTCTGTGACCTGGTTATTCCAGCTCTTTAACTTTGGACTGTTAGATCGGTGAGAAAGTGTGCGGTTTTTCATTTGATCGAGTATTTTATATGATAACATTGCTTTCAATCGCTACATTCCTACTGACAATTTTGTAATGACCTATGTTGAATTCAGTTAGGAAAACCACCAAGACAGTCTTCCTGAGCATCCCGTAGCGAAGCACGGGTACATCAGCTAGTTTGAGACTAACGCAAAACCCCAGTCCTGGGGACGGAGGTATTAACCATACACAGTTAAAGCCTTCGAGGGCTGCGGGAATCGAACCATGGCCCTCTGATCCAAAGGCCAGCACACTGGTCTTTCAGCCAAAGATCCACACAGAAATTTCAATTTTCTCACCGTTTAGACTAAATATTGGTCGTGAAAATAATCTTCCTTTATTCACTGAATTCCAATGCATAAAAAAATCGTCCTAATTCGTTCATGTAAGGGCGCACGGAGATTGTCATAATTAGTTACGTGATTTTCGTCAGTTAACCTCCCGTTGTGGCATTTGTTTTAGCACATGATTTTTTTCAATACTGGGGCAAAAGTAGCAAAAGCTGAAGCATGTTTGATTGGTTAATTAAGTGATATCATGATGTGATTCGTGTTGAGTTGTACTGGCAATCCAAGGAAATTGATATTCATACTGTGCCCTCTTCAAGGCATGTATGGCGGTGATCCTCTTGTAGACCCTTGCCTCGCCTCCTGTTGAAAAATAAAAAATACTCACCGCTCACGTAGACTCTTACCTCGGGTGTCGTGCGTCCATGGTTACCTCGTACTAGGGCTGATGTAGGGGGTGGAAAGAGATAGCTACAAATAACGTTACCCAAGACTGATTTTAATTGATAGAATATAATTTATTAACAAAAGCAACGGAATGATGCAAACATTTAAATTTTACTTTTAATTGCAATTAACTGGATTAATTGAAAATAATTAACAAAAAAACTGGCTTTATTGGGATTAAGTAAGAAAAGAATTACTGGATTCTCTTCAATGAAGCAACTAATAAAATGGATAATTTCCATATTAAACAACAAAACAAAATCGATTAACACAATCCTCGTCGAAAGGACGCTAATGCAATAAAGTCTTTACTCTTAAATCAAAATAAATATCACAAATGAATTAATCAGCCATGAAATAATCTAAGTTTGTTAACTGTGATAGCTACTGGACAAAATGTTAAAAATAACATGAAAATACATCTGTTCTATCAAAAATCAAATGAACTAGCCTTCTACGCCAGAGATTCAAAACCGCTTATTACACTTAACCCTATATAATTCATATGTAACACATTGCATTGTTACTGGCGGCAGGTTCCACCTTATTAAATTAGACTTTGCGGCATTAATTTACATTCACATACAATCCAAGGTCGATTCATTTGCATGATTCAATCCTAATTTATATAAGTTTTTAGTGGTGAACATTATGTTTATTTTGCGGTGCCTTTTGTAGCGTAAAGAACAAGCTGTGATTTATAGACAGTGAATAACGGGCGATCTTTGTAATCCTAATAACTATACACAATTCTGCTTGAAATTCATATCTACAAATATTACACACCACTGTCAACATTGTGTTCATTAACGCTTTCACTCCGTCGTAGGGAGTATGGTGGCGTGACCGTCTGGACGCAAATAGCAAGTGGCTCACCGAGCCCGCTGTACGGAATACTCGCCTCACTCCACTCTTCTTTCCGCAGTCGCACCGTGATCTCAGGAGAGTACAGGCAGAGTTTAAAAATACTTTGTTTTATTTGAAATGCACATTCGGTGACATTCTTATGATTATATCGTCGCTTCACCGGTAAAATATTGTAATCCACAAAGCTCTTACTATCGATTATTCTCCTTAAGACTGGTCACGCCTCCAAGCCACATATGGTTATGCAGTCCATCAGAACGAATTTTGTTGTGTTCATTTTCCTATGCCCACGTGTAAAGGAAAATTAACCTTACTGTACCGTATTATACGAATGTATGCTTGCATTACGTATTTACGCACTACTATTGTATAATGCATGTTAGGTTCATTTTCGGTTACTCGTCGGCATAGGAAAACGAACACAACGGACATTGATCTGATGGGCTGCATATCCATATGTGGCTGGGAGGCGTGACCAGTCTTAAGGAGAATAATCGATAGGAAGAGCTTTGTGGATTACAACCTTTTACCGGTGAAGCGACGATATTTTAGAACTTTTCACTCTGCTAGCTTTGTCTACTAAACTTTTCAATCCGGAATTAGCTGCGTCGAACTTATGTTTCCTCGTACTCAAGTTCTCTTTTTTCAACTTTAGTTTTCTGCTCGATTGCTCAGGCACCTGATCTTCATCCTCACTATCTTCATCTTCTATCGAATCGACCTTTTAGATGTCGAAGAGGTAACTTGAGTATAAAACATGCCTGAAATAGAAGGTGTGATTGAAGTCGTTCCATCGGCAGAATCAGATGACAAATAACTCATCGTCATCTTCTTCAAAGTCACTACCCAATATGAGGACAAGAGCTTCCTCCGCAGTATATCTTTCATCCGTCATCAGGACTTTCGAAATTTCAATGCGATTGAAAGCTAAGTCAAGAAGCACAAGGACGTCAGCACTGGGAAGCAACTAGGCGCGAAGTGAGTAGCATACCGGACACATTCCTTTCGTCTTTGAACTTGTTCCTCCTGTCATCTGAAGATCATATCCTTAACTATAGACTCCAAAGACAGTCCCGAGAGACCTCCAAAGCCGAAATTCTCCAGAAGTCTATCTTAGTGAAACGGAAAACAGCAGAAAGACACGCGTTTTTGTATAGCAGTCGACGGGCTATGAGGCACGGCTCCAGCACGACTGCTACAGCAGTCCACCGGGTGCCCGGCACAGTTACCACCTGACTGCTACAGCAGTCTACCGGAGTGAAAGGGTTAAAAACAAAGGGAAATCAAACACACATACACACCTAAACTACGCATGTAATTAATCAATGAAATGATCAGATGTCCACGTACTTTCTACGCGACCTGGAGTTTAATCACGGTTAATCAAAATTAGTCATAATTACTAAATTTACAAGTCCTCATGCTACATCAAAACAAATTATGTACACGGTTAATTAAACTCCCACGGTTATACTTTAATATTAGCTTTCACAGACGCTGAAGTGCTATTGCTGGCAATCGAACCAAATAATTCATTTACTCAAAACTCATAACACAAAATTTTTATCTAGAAATTAAGTCATTTCCTCGACAATCACAACATAACTCCATACCCATTGCCAGCTCGCTCAAACTTCGTGTTTCATCTCGGCCCCTTCATTGGAATATCTCTGAGTATCTCATCACCCGTACTATATTTTGCGTGTTCAACACTTTCCTTCAATTATCTTTATCGACGTAGACCTGAGCTCCAATTCACCTGAGCTAATAACTCGGTTTACTGGAACATCCAGCCCCCACTTCTCATACATATCTCAACGTAGATTTGAGCTCACTTTACTTGACCTAATAACACAGTAATTTTCCATATTTCTCTCATTATTTCAACTCAGCCTTGCTCTAATTCACATGAGCTAATTATCTTCACAGATAAACTTTGTCGTCCTCTTAACCAGAAGATGAAATTCGTTTGATATACTCGACGTGGTCCTCTAGACTCTATTCATTTACTTCATAATTATATTCAGGGGCGCCATTTTATACTTGTAGTCATCTTTCCATATTTCATTCCGGGCCACTATATCACAATACATTTCAACATGCCTATCTCGGCCAGTCAGCAATGGTTTCTCACATAAACCTGTAATATCATTCTCTCTTTTAAACATGATTGCCCGCCAATAGGCTTGAGCTCTCCAACTCCCATTTACATCAACATCGTGAAATCTATTCGTTTATCTTCAAATTGTGTATTATTGTTATTATTATTATTATTATTATTATTATTATTATTATTATTATCCAAAAAATTCTCGTATGATTATTATTATTATGCATTCCAACATCGTAGATATAATATTACTTGATGAATTACGCTACCTCAGCTGAATTTAATGGGCTTTTCAAACAATACAAATTATTATTATTATTATTATTATTATTATTATTATTATTATTATTATTATTATTATTATTATTATTATTATTATTATTATAGTGCTCCATCAAACATGAGAGAATCATTATTAATTAAAGAAAATATGCCTCAGACATTCAAAATTTATAAACACACAATGCATGTTTACACTGATGCACACATATCTTATTATTATCATCATTCATTACTCGAGCTCGGAACATTCACATTTCGAGCGTAAAATCTGATTGTTCCAACATCGATCGTGGGCTATGATTATTGTTCTAAATTCATCAGGATTAGTGTGTATTACGTACGCGAATTCACTCCTAAAATTAAACTATATCATCTTAACCTAATCGGACTACTGTACGCGTTATTCACGTCATTTCAACTACAACAACATCACATTCTTTACCAGGTGCAAGCTGCTAGCTGCATTCCTTCAGCCTCACCTTCACAGTGATTTATTTCATTGAGTCCGACTCGTTGGCTGAATGGTCAGCGTACTTGCCTTCGGTTCAGAGGGTCCCGGGTTCGATTCCCGGCCGGGTCGGGGATTTTAACCTTCATTGGTTAATTGCAATGGCTCGGGGACTGGGTGTTTGTGCTGTCCCCAACATCCCTACAACTCACACACCACACATAACACTATCCTCCACCACAGTAACACGCAGTTACCTACACATGGCAGATGCCGCCCACCCTCATCGGAGGGTCTGCCTTACAAGGGCTGCACTCGGCTAGAAATAGCCACACGAAATTATAATTTTTATTCCATTGTGGACATAGTAGTTAACTTATAAAATACGTCGCACACGCAAATTGGATCTATTGTAATTATACGGGGCACATGCAAGTTGGTTAGTACACACGAATGTTTCTAGCTTAAACTAAGAAACAATTCGTACAACATAAAACTTGATACACTTTATGTTAGACTCCCGTTTGTATTCAGAATGACAGGAATTTTCTCCTTGAAATTAGCCTCTCAGACAGCCGGTTACCTCTGCTCCCCATTCCAAAATTCTAGCCGTTGTGTATGTAGAGGATTAGTGGTCATTAACCTCGCTACCGAACCAGACAGTATACGACCTTGCCTGCCTACCTCCCGTTTTCTGCAATTGGCTGTCAGGCAGCTGCCCTTGAAATTGTACAAAGTAATCAGCCGGGCTCGTCACTCCATTCTCGAAACTGGTATTGTCTTTATTGAAATGTCATCAGACGCTGGATTAGCTCGGTGGCTTTACTGATTACAAAACACCCTGCACACTTAGTCCTTGTGAGTTCTTTTTATTGTTAGTTGTTTTACGTCGCACCTACACAGATAGGTCATATGGCGACGATTGGATAGGAAAGGCCTGGGAATGGTAAGTAATCGCTGTGGCTTATTTAAGGTACAGCACCAACATTCGCCTGGTGTGAAAATGGGAAACCACGGAAAACCATCTTCTGGGCTGCCGACACTGGGATTCAAACCCACTATCTCCCGGATGCAAACTCACAGCCGTGTGCCCCTGACCGCATGGCTAAATCGCCCGGTGGGAGTTCGTAAATTTCACCTGAGCTCTCATATAAATTTTTACTTGCAGCGTTACTTATAAATTTGCAACTCCTATTGATAAATATATTATCATAACTGCGTTTTAGTTTATGGTCTACAGCGAATATAAATGTTCCAACGGCTATCACCCTGGACTTAGCAAAGTTCATCTAGGTGTTGACGCTAATTTAATGATTAAATGTCTACTGATGAGAAAGTAATACTGCTGATTCTAAAACATTCCGAGGGTTCTAAAAACTCGGACAGTTCAACACTTACAACAGTTCATAGCATCTCACATTTCGATAACACTCAGATCGCATTACAACTCACTGGATATTCGCGACGTCTGAACACACAGCGGCGATTTAAAATATAGTTTGAAGCTTTGCTTTCCGCGGCCGGCTCAAGATATTCGACACAATCTTGACTGACGACTGATGACTGCTGAGTGAAGACTCTACTGACTGAAAAATGAACGGTCCGACGGCCTCCACTGCTCATTTTGTAAGTTTTGAGAACCACGCCTCCGAACTAACTCTTGGGGAGGTGGTGGCGTAGTGAAATCGTAATCTCACGTCGAATTTCTAAGTGTCCGCAGGTTAATTAATCACTGAATTATCTCTTGTGAATTATAAAATGGGTGCGGTTTCAATGTTTCACAAGATTTTTTTTTTTGCTAGTTGTTTTACGTCGCACCGACAGATAGGTCTTATGGCGACGATGGGACAGGAAAGGGCTAGGAGTGGGAAGGAACCGGCCGTGGCCTTAATTAAGGTACAGCCCCAGCATTTGCCTGGTGTGAAAATGGGAAACCACGGAAAACCATTTTCAGGACTGCCGACAGTGGGGTTCGAACCTACTATCTCCCGAATACTGGATACTGGCCGCACTTAAGCGACTGCAGCTATCGAGCTCGGTCACAAGATTATAACAATCGATTTTCCACTTTCCCACAATTTGCTAAGTGTCACTGGAAATATTTACACTGATGGATTTTGACAGTTTCCAGCCATGGGACTCGATATTGCTGGCGAATCCAATCTCCGCAAACTTACGACGTAAATGCCGATAATTCGTTAATTATAGAATAATGTATCACTTAACCGCACAGAAAATTCCTTGTAAATTAGTCCAATGCTAGAGCACATTATTTTTCCTCTAATTCCCTGCTCCAGATCGCAAACGACTAAATAATATTTCTGCTTCGGCAGGGCGGATAAATTTCTAATTTTCTGATTGGCCGAAAACTGCCTACATCTGTACTGACGTTTTTGAAGAAGGACCCAACCAATTTCTCAGAGGGGTTTCAGGTATCATTCTGTCTCGTGGGCTAGTGCTTTCTTCGTCTCTCTTTAAGGTGTGGAAAATTTCTTTCAATGTTCCCTTTCTCACGGGAAAGTTTTTCTGGGGTGTCCCGCTGTCGGCTTGTTAATTTTATTGGATGCTCCTTATTACCCTTGGGTCTTCCTGGGACGTGCTTTAAAGCAAGTTGAGGGGTTGTATCTTCTCTGTGAGGTCTCTTTGTTGCGAACGTGTGAAATACCTCCACTGAATTTGCCATCTCTAGTTTTCACATATTGAATCTGATTATTTAATTAATTTGTTCGTCTGGCTACTCGCCTTATGGGTGCAATGTGTAACATGAAAAAGGTTCGTATTTCAGTTCACTTGCCTGTTAAATGTTTCACCGAGCGCTGTGTTCGCCTCACATCAATCCGTTAATGTATTGTTCAATCTCTTGTAGGTCTAGAAATTCAACTGACGTGCATATTATTTTTTGTGGATGTTCAATTACTATTTATATATGATTCCGACTGAGGGAGTATGAAAACGACACTTATGTAAGGGATCAGCTCCTTCGATGCTAGTATCCCTTTACATATATATATATTTACATATATTTATATTTATTGGTGTAACTCATAATTTTCTCAAATTTACGCATTTCTGCTCAAAATTTAAGTGATAATACGCCTCCATACGTCACTTATATTTATGTCTTAAACTATCAGGTGTGGTTTCGATCCAAATCTTAACCATACAGGGCTGATAACCTTACTGAGTAGACCATTATTATTATTATTATTATTATTATTATTATTATTATTATTATTATTATTATTATTATTATTATTATTATTATTATTATTATTATTATTATTATTATTACTTTTGTTATTGTTGTTGTTATTCTGGGCATACTGTCGAACGCAGAGGTAAAATAAGGTGCGGGCATGAATGGGTGGATATATAAAGGACAGAAGATTAATTTAAAAATTTAAAATTCATATTTCTTCCTTATAACTTTTGTTTCTTTTCAAAATTTGAACATGATTAGAAAATAACAATTAGTCAGGTACACGTTTTTAGCTCGAAAGCTTCAGTAAAAAATTTAGAGAGGTCTAGAATAATCTGATAACAATAATTGAAAAATTTGAGCTTGAAGCTCCCTAATTACAAAATTTACATGAGCACTGCTGCAGCTTTCAACCAACAGTCAAGGAGACGGACCTCCCAATTTTTACAATAGTAGGACAAACGTCCTTACTGTACTCTACACAATTTCTTCCTAACAGACTATTTTCCAAATTACAAGTTCCGGCACCTATCTACATTCAACAAAACCGAACAGTAAATTCTGTCTTACACGCTCAACAGTCTAACTTACATTAAACGTAAAATAATGAAATTGACTTTAACAGGGCTAAGAAGAACCCATACTACGTGGTCTTTAAAAAATGAAAGGTTAAAGTTACTGGCTGAAAATTAGGAGGCGAACACTTGCACTCCTTGAAATTCACACGAAAAGACTTAGAACCCTACTGTATGTGGGCTTATGACGCGACGTTATACAGGCTAAGCCTATACTACGGAGGTGACTAGATGAAAGAAAGTTCATGAAATTATGAGATAAATTTGAAGGTTACAAAATCATAATCACTTCAGCATCAAGTTGAGAGGAAATACAAGAGGGTTCCTCACTCTTTATTCCATAAGTTCGAGGAAGTTCTTTAGACTAGTTTGAGAATTTGTATTTTGGAAAATAGGTTTCATTCCGAAGGAAATTTGAAACCTTCCTCTCCAGCTAGCGTTCAAAGACTATCATATTTTTTAGCAGAATTTGCCATTACCTTGTGCTGGTTGACCTCCCGAAGATGGACGAGGGACCCGTTTCACCTTGTCTTCGTTACGAGCACACCCTAGACTGGAACGGTCACAAAGACAACATGGCCCGAAATGGCCCAGCTTTTATAGCGGAGAGGAAGGTACAAGATTTATCTGCGTCGAAACCCTGACACACCCCCAATTTTCATTGGACAATCAAGTAATTACCAAAAACCGTGATTGAATATTTAATAAATGTACAAATTTTCTCATTGGTTAACTTATTAATTTGTCGGGTTATTGATAACTTTAGAACACCAAAAAACAGTCAATACACCATTCAGTTTAGGAAACCTTGTCACAGAAAATTACTTCAAAATGTAATTGTTCATTCTCGCAGCAGAGGGTTCATCTAAGTAGATGCTAGAGACATCTGTCGAAAATGTCCAAAGTTCTTGTATCAAAGAGTTTGACGACCAAGTTCTAGATGGCTTTGTCAAAGGGCCTTAATTGAAATGCACGGGGCAGGTGTACCTCCGGTACAGTTATTATATCATTTCTGTTTAATTCGTACTTGCTGTGTTATTTGAATGTAATACCCTATCCTCATAAAAAAATTATTCCTGGCTTTATTATGAAATAACTATTGTGACTTGTGGGTAGCTTTATACTGTATGTGATTTCCAAAGACAGGTGATTTTTGGCACTGCAACCAAAAATACATTCCTTCTTTTCTCACTGAAGTGGAAAGTCTCTATTTTTCCGGAAGAGGGAATACTATTTCTAGCCTCTTCGTTGTATGTAATTCTAATAGCTGTGTACTATTACATTTCAAGAAATCCATTGCAAGTGAATGACAAATTCTTAATTGAATCGACGTAAACTTTTTCTCTTTCAGATTCCAAGGGAATCCTGCCAGAGTATCCGGACCTGGTCAGTTTGGATTTCAAGGACCGTAAGTCTCAAAGTCATCTGTATTTTCTTCTAAAACTAATATCTAATGTATTTTTATATTTTACATGAATTTGTTGAAAGCCGGGCTGAGGGGCTCAGACGGTTAAGGCGCTGGCCTTCTGGCCCCAACGTGGCAGGTTCGATCCTGACTCAGTCCGGTGGTATTCGAAGGTGCTCAGATACGTCAGCCTCGTGTCGGTAGATTTACTGGCACGTAAAAGAACTCCCGCGGGACTAAATTCCGGCACCTCGGCGTCTCCGAAGACCAAAAAGTAGTTAGTGGGACGTAAAACAAATAACATAATTATTATTATAATTTGTTGAAAACGAAACTTAAAAATAATTATTTCTGAAGTGCACATATAAAAATAAAGTCTTACTTTCGATGATTCATTTTGTGTCATTTGTTATTTAGGCTTATATGGATACCGATCTAACACTGATTTGGTATTTACGTTCACATGACTGTGACATCACATGCGTGGGAGGTTTGAAAAGTAGGCGCGCCTAAATGTTGCGTGGTGCACCACAGACGAACTTACATCTAGGGTGGGGAAAGAGCGTGAACCAAACAGGACATGCCGAAGTGAGACAAGGGATGCTAATCATAGGAACCCAAGTTCGATGCGCATAAGAATGCAAGTTTAGTTTTGCAGGCGTGGATTCTACTTCAGGCTTAACGTTTGTGATGCCATATTAGCTCGTAATGATCTAGTACACGTGAAACGATTTCTGGATTCCAAGCATAATTGAGGTCATCCAATCAATATAGACAAAGCAGAAATTTTAATTCATAGATCATTAATTGAGTTGGCATAACCCGCCATGAGGTCATGGATCCTTATTAAACATAATTTGCACAAGTCAGTACGGTTGATTACTAAAGGAAATTAGTTAATGTGGCTGAGGGCCCTAAAATTAAAATCATCGAGCCTTATATCCTGAAATAAATCCCAGTAAAGGTTGATGATGTCAAAAACACAGTTAACTTAGGTGGCTGATAACTAGGTTTCCATTTATTAAATCCGTAGCAAATGTAGTGCCCAAGAATTCAAAAATCAAAAAAATAACAATGTGCTCTCATCAGATGTATCGGTAAAGTCCCTTACATTCGGAACTGCCCCCTTAATCGTAATGTTGACAAGTTAACTTCCCCAGAAAATCAAACTAAGACTTCCAGAATTAATATCGTCGCTTCACCGGTAAAAGGTTGTAATCCACAAAGCTCTTCCTATCGATTATTCTCCTTAAGACTGGTCACGCCTCCCAGCCACATATGGATATGCAGCCCATCAGATCAATGTCCGTTGTGTTCGTTTTCCTATGCCGACGAGTAACCGAAAATGAACCTAACATGCATTATACAATAGTAGTGCGTAAATACGTAATGCAAGCATACATTCGTATAGTAAGGTACAGTAAGGTTAATTTTCCTTTACACGTGGGCATAGGAAAATGAACACAACAAAATTTGTTCTGATGGACTGCATAACCATATGTGGCTGGGAGGCGTGACCAGTCTTAAGGAGAATAATCGATAGGAAGAGCTTTGTGGATTACAATATTTTACCGGTGAAGCGACGATATGAATCGATCACTTGACGTTACACTACTCCAAGATACGTTTTGGACAATATTAATAAATGAATTAACTACGTAATGAATTCAGCATCTCATTATGAAAGAATAAATTCAACTAACAAAAAAGAAAAAATGTTTTCTCTAACACACGCTTTCAATTTCCGTAAAAAATATGTATTTAATTATTTATTGTTCACAGCCACGTTATGATATTCCGGTATTGGATATAAAAACACATTTATCACCAACTGCGAGGAATTCTGTGTTTACATCTTTATGCCAACCATCTGGTCGTAACTCTAAGTTATTTACATTATATCTTATACAAATCTGAAGCTTGGGAAATCCCCATCCTGCCGGGCTAAATGGCTCAGACGGTTGAGGCACTGGCCTTCCGACCCCAACTTGGCAGGTTCAATCTTGGCTCAGTCCGGTGGTATTTGAAGGTGCTGAAATACGTCAGCCTCGTGTCGGTAGATTTACTGGCACGTAAAATAACTCCTGTGGGACCAAATTCCGGCACCTCGGCATCTCCGAAAACCGTAAAAGAGTAGTTCGCGAATGTTATTATTATTATTATTATTATTATTATTATTATTATTATAATTATTATGATTATTATTATTATTATTATTATTATTATTATTATTATTATTATTATTGTTCCGGTTGGTACACCTACGCGCCGCACATTTGAATTTTGCGCCTTAAAGTTCTCCTCTACAGCTGAAACTCTGAACTTTAAAACTGAATTAATTCAACCGTTTATCTGAAGATGTCACTGAATGAATTTCGAATTGTTTTTGTTTACAATTATCAAGAAGTGTGGACATTCTCTCACAGATGTCCCTACCAAAAACTATGATCATGCACCCTGGTGCGATGTTTAGGAACTTTTCTTGAAGATATTTTGTATTCATAAGTTGTAGTGTTTACTAAATTTCGTTCTTCCTTCGGGCAGCAGCTCTTCAACAAGGTAATGGCCGTTTAACAACTTTCTTTTTTCCTTGCTAGCTCAGCAGTTTAACCCGCGGGGCAGGTCCGAAACCTTTAATATGTAACCTATAACTTAAAACATGTAAATCTGTTTCCAACTTTGTACGACTTCATATATCTTTAAATGTAAATCGGGGATAGGGAGTGCTTTACACTCTCGAGCTCGCCTTCATTTTTGAGTTGAGGTGACTATGTTTTCGTAACTGATTTTCTACTCTTACCTAATGTGTTAAAATTGTTCTTATATCAGTTACCTCTATAGTATGGGAATAGCCCCAGTGTATCGGCTTAGCGCCACTTAGGTTTTAACAAGCTTTCATGTAGGAGTACAAGTACACGCCTCCATTCATCTTGATATTTTTTGGGCCATTTAATTAATCTGTTCCTTTTCCACGAAGGCCCAGTAGATTGGGTACTAGATACCCCTGTTTCTTTGTAGGTGTGCCTTGAGGGCAGTTGATAGTAATGTTGGTTGTTGCCTTTGATAGGCTCGGAAAATTGAGAGTGGGTTAGCTCTTTCACTTGTGGTAATGAGCCTCAGAGAGGCTTGAGATTTAAACGTGAGAGCAAACGCTCCATTGTATTGAGGGAATTTCTGCCATTTGGTAATATGTTGGTTGTGAGCTGAGAGCTCAGGAATTGTAAAAATTAGGGCTTGTGGCCCAGGTTGTTAAAGTCTATCTAAATCTCGGCTTTCTTGGTCTTGTACCTGATTTGACTTGTTGTTATTTGTTAAAAATCCGAAATATTTTTAATGTGAAAATTGTTAAGTTTTGAAAATATAACCTTTATTGAAATTTTAATTCATCTTTCGGCCTTGTAGTTGACCCATTCCAGCCCGCACCTTCTTTCACCTCTGCTGATCCACCAAAACAAGGTAACAATTATTATTACTATTATTATTATTATTATTATTATTATTAATCCCCATCCTAATATTTTATTACATCATCTACATTCAAATACATAGCACAGTTAAACGCACGTTAAAAAACAACCATGCATATTATTTACGATACTTTGACACCCGTTGTAATAATTCATGACATTAACACATCCTCTCGCTATGAAAAGTCCAAACACCGAAACTCATATTAAAATAATAAACAAATAATCGCATACATTTATTTTTGCACCCCTCAACAACACAAAACAACTCAGGTGTGGTCCTTCCTTGTACGTCCTTCAATTGGACAACATCACAAATTTTGGCCTCCCTTGACAACCTCGAAAACGCAAGTGAGGTATCAAGCCTTGATAGCCCTTAAAATGTTCATCCGAACAAAAACTTATCTTACTGTTGTTACAGTATTCCCGTCATCATTAATATTGAAATGAAGATTCTCTAAATTAGTTTTAATTCTGTTGGTCAATTACCAAAGCATGTTCCTCAAATCTTGACCATGAATGACAACTTTGACTTCAGTTTCCCTGTTAACGAAAAATGCGATCTCGACTGCTGGCTAGACCCGACCAGTAATGAAAGGACATATGGTCAACCACCTGAATAGCATTTTATATGTCTCCCCGCTTTCAAGCTTGAAAGCAATTCTGTCTCCTCTACACCAGATAAACTCTTTTAAACACAGGTACATCAAAACCTCAGAATGAAACTTATGTCTTAAATATCTTAGCGCGTCAGACATTAACAAGAATCTAACATGTATGCGAAAGGATTTTAATTGACACGTCTCACGAAAGTGTTCTACCAATCTTATCCAACGGGACCTACGATTCTACGTGAAATTCTTACCATGGAACGACTCAATATTCCCATTTGACCAGCGGGATCCTATTCCACTATAAAAAAGTGCACATCAGACGGCCTAGCCTCACTTCCCACATACTCCTCAACCTGACAATAAATTTAAGAATTTGGGCCGAAGACCTTAGATGTTAGGCCCCTTTAAACAACAAGCATCATCATCATCATCATCATCATCATCATCAAATTTATGAGTCGAAAACTGGAACTTAGACTCCCTGATAAATAATTTCGGAATTTAATATACAAAATTTTACATTACATTTCGTTAACACTCAGAAGTGTATCTCCCTTCCAAAAGCCGACGATGAACAGCATTTACATAAGTAAACGATTCCCGAAACTAAGAAACGACTTTAAAATTTCATGAAACACCATTCCACCGAAGTCTCTCACTAAATGAATGTTGAAACGTAGACATAACGGAAATAACACGGCACTTTTACAAATGTAATTTTGCCGTCATGAAATACGTTCATTTATACACGCACGCAACATTGCTTCCAACAATGTTTACCCAAGAAATACAAAATCACGTAATACAATCTTGACGTTACAACACAAAGAAATTGGTGACCAAAATTCGTCACAAAATGTACAGGACATACTGAAACAATCACTTTATGAAAGGGGTAAGTCACTTTACCTAATGTACACATCAGATCCGATCGCGGAGGTTGTCACCAGCGTCTTCCATGCTTTAGCCGATCTTCATAAATACGTTCATGGATTTGCTATAAAATTGTGTTCCCTTATTTCCGATTTTCGTTATGATACAATTGTTATTACGTATTTCTGAACATGTAAATATATCCTCACACGCAAATTGGCTTTTACAAATACGCAGTTGTTTGTACGAACGTTTCACACGCTTTCATTACACGTACAAGAACACTTTCTATTATAATTCAATTCGAAACATCGGCGTAAGTACGACAATCTATTTTACCACCCATGAATTTTAACATTATTCCACATCTGAAATACCGACTACACTTTTAACTGTTATAACCGACAGTTTCATTTGCGCTTTGAAGTGCTTTACTAATTCTTTGGTAACTGCCATGAAATATCACTAGTGTTACAGAAATACTTTCAACTCTACTGCCCGAGGCTATGTTCCAGGCTAGCCTACACTGCTGAAACCTAAGTCCCGTTTTCGGACTTAAACGTTGGAGCGGATGCAAAGGGACGTGGATTCACTCCAAGTTATCAAGCGAAAATGCCCAAATTTAAGATGGCTGGAGCTGTTTTAATGCATCGTGACGATGTCATAAGCCAAACACTGATGAAATTATATGTCCAGATAATATTCACCGGTACTCGTTATACGGTATTGGAAAAATACACTGTTATGTGTTCTGTTAGTCCAACGATTAAGAGATTTAATTTTGAAGTCTTTACTTCCATACTGAAAGTTCACTCAGACACTTTTTTGACGATGTCGCACAGCTATACAGTCAGGCGCGTATTTCCAGGATATCCCTGATGTGAGGACTACAGACTTTAAACCCTCGTAATTAACAATTAATTAATTAGATTTGCAATCTTTGTCACTTTCCTTCCGTCAATTTCGTCCCAGTTCCTCTGCAACTCAAAAGGACTGGCAAAAACTCCCACCTAACATCCTGTATACTTACACCCCGTCCACGCGAGTACCTGACGTAATTTCTTCATTCGTGGGAAACAAAGAACCCTCATGCCTTTCCATGTGACCAGGCTGACCAAGAAAAGTATATGAGTCGAACTCCCCATGCTGTTTGCCCGCCTGATTCAAACATTTAGAACTTCTCAGTTACGGCCTCTGGTTCACCGCTCGGGTTCAATGCTCTGGTTCTTCCTAGCAAAACGCTTATGGGTTCAATGTATCAAATAACCCCAGACTGTTTCTTTTCAAAGTTTTGTGGTAAATATATCCTCATAAGTTAAAAAAGTCTCGGCTGATACTTAAAATTACTTTCGGTGCAAAGAATACGTTGAGGATGAAAACTTCCCTTGAGTTAAAGCATCATTTTCTCCTCAACTTAGAAAACAGATATTTAGTATAAAATTCACCAAAATTTATCATCTAACAGATGATATATATCACCTCACCCCCGACTGTTTCCTTTCATTTTTCTTGTAATAATGATATCGAACGTTAAAAAGACTCGGATGCTCCTATAGTAAAAAGTACGTTGTGGTTGAAAACATACCCTAATTTAAAAAATCACTATCGCCTTAAACGACTGCATTATAAAACTGTTCATTAGTATAAAATGTTTCATTGTACTTGCTGTACATCTTCACATACCCAATCAAATCCTTGTCCCTATATATTCAAAATATGGTGTACGGAATGTAAATAATTTTTATTTTCTTATAGTTTATAGGATTTTGTGTTATCTTATGCATGCTGTTATAGGACAAACTCTAGTTCAAGGTTGAATCTTGTATGCTTTAAGTAATTCTAGATGGGACTTCAGTTCATTCTTTGGATTAAGTAGTGGATATAGGGCTAAAGGACAATTATAACTAGGGTACAGGACCGCTGCGAGTACACCGTACCTTAAAGGCCGGACTCAGGTGTGCTAGAGTTTCAGGTTTTAATTTTAATTTCGTTTGGCTATTTCTAGCCGAGTGCAGCCCTTGGAAGGCTGGACCTTCCGATGAGGGTGGGCGGCATCTGCCATGTGTAAGTAATTGCGTGTTATTGTGGTGGATGATAGTGTTATGTGTGGTGTGTGAGTTGTGAGTTGTAGGGATGTTGGGGACAGCACAAATACCCAGCCCACGGGCCAATGGAATTAATGAATGAAGGTTAAAATCCCCGACCCGGCCGAGAATCGAATCCGGGACCCACTGAACCGAAGTCCAGTACGCTGACCATTCAGCCAATGAGTCGGACATAGTTTCAGGTGACTATGTATCTTGCTAACTAGAACACTTAATTTCCGATTTTAACTCTTCGAGCTGATATATTTAACGCTAAAGTCTTCCAGTAACCTACATTAATGGCAGGTTCTAAAGTGCAGGGGCAACTGAGCCTGGGTTAATGAGCAAGGGGTTGTAAACAGTTACTAATGAGCACGGTCTAATCAGCAGTCGCAAGTGAGCAGTAGCGACTGAGCTGGGTCAAATGAGCAGGAGCCAATGAGCAGTCACTAGTCAGCAGTGGCGAATGAGAAGGGGCTAATTATCAGGGCATAATGAACAGTTTGCTAATGAGCTGTTGTTGCTCATGACCAGTGGCTAATGAGCGGAGCATTGCATGTTTTTTTAGATTTTGTTCAAATATTTTCTCACAAAGCAGCAAAAGTCTAAATTATAGGTCATCTCTGTTATTATAGCCTGTACGCAAAAACAAGTTAAGACTAAAATTATTATAAATTTTATTATCCACAACTCTTACTTTTCAATAGAACCGTTACTAACACAATTATAAGAGAATGAAAATTTTGACTTTCCATTTAACTATCATTTTAGCTACCGTGAACAAAATTATTTATACTCTAGGTTTCAACTCTTCGTGGGCGGGAACATGTATTCATATGCTCTAAATTTCCTTATCTTCGGGCGTCCTCCCCTGCGAGCCATGTGACCTTGCTGCGGTGAGGAGGCCTGCGGGTCCCAATGAAGCAGACAGCCAAGCGGCAGGTGCAGCCAAATCGGAGGGGTGCCTGTTGAGAGACCACACTAACGAATGGTTCATCGAAACGGGGGTAGCAGCCTTTCGGTAGTTGCAATGGTGGCAGTCTAGATGATTGACTGATACGGCATTGTAATAATACTCAACATGGCTTAGCTGTGTTGATACTGCAACACGGCTGAAAGCAACGGGAAACTACAGCCGTAACTAACTCCCGAGGGCATGCAGCTCTCTCTGTATGAATGATGTACTGATGATGGCTTCCTCTCGGGTGAAATATTCCGGAGGTAAACTAGTCCCTCATTCGGATCTCCGGGTTGGTACTACGCGAGAGGGGGCGAACATCAAGAAGATGGATTCTGACATTCTGCGAGTCGGACCGTGGAATGTTAGAAGTTTGAATCGTTGTGGTAGGTTAGAGAATCTGAAAAGGGAGATGGATAGATTAAATTTAGATCTAGTTGGTATAACTGAAGTACGTTGGCAGGAAGAACAGGACTTTGGTCAGGCGACTACTGAATTATCAACACTAAATCAATTAGAGGAAATGCAGGAATTGGTTTAATAATGAATAAGAAAATAGGGCAGCGGGTAAGCTACTATGACCAGCATAGTGAAAGAATTACTGTCAAGATAGACACCAAACCAATGCCCACCACAATAATGTAGGTCTATATGCAAATTAGTTCAGCGGATGATGAGGAAATCGAAAGAACATATGAAGAGAGCGAAGATTTAAAACAATATGTAAAACATGACGAGAAACTAATTGTGATGGGAGACTGGAATGCAATGGTAGGCCAAGGAAGAGAAGGCAATACAGTAGGAGAATTTAGATTGGAACAAAGGAACGAAAGAGGAAGTCGGCTGGTTGAATTCTGCACTGATCATAATTTAGTCCTTGCCAATACTTGGTTCAAACACCACAAATGATAGCTGTATAAGTGGACGAGACTTGGAGACACTGAAAGGTATCAAATAGAATTCATTATGATTAGGCAGAGATTTAGAAACCAGGTGTTGGATTGCAAAACTTTCCCGGGAGCAGACGTGGACACTGACCACAACTTGTTGGTCATGAAATGCCATCTCAGGTTGAAGAAATTGAAGAAAGGAAAGGATGCAAAAAGATGGGATATAGAGAAGTTGATAGAACAGTGTGTGAGGGATGCTTTCAAGAAACATGTCCCACAAGGGCAAAATGAAAAGGCTGAAGAAAACACAATAGCGGAAGAGTGGATAGTCATGAAAAATGAAGTCGACAGGGCTGCTGAAGAAATATCAGGAAGGAAGAAAGGATCAACTAAGAATCAGTGGATAACTCAGGAGATACTAGACGTGATTGATGAACGACGTAAATACAAGAATGCTAATTGTAGCAGCAATCCAGAAAGGAGTGAGGCAAGGCTGCAGTTTGTCCCCCCTATTTTCAATGTTTACATAGAACAGTCAGAAAAGGAAATCAAAGAGGAATTTGAAAAGGGAATCACAATCCAAGGAGAGGAAATCAAAACCTTGAGATTTGCCGATGATATTTTTATTTTTTCTGAGGCTACAGAAGATCTAGAGAAGCTGATGAATGATATGGACGAAGTCTTGGGTCAGGAGTACAAAAGGAAAATAAATAAGTCCAAAACAAAAGTCATGGACTGCTGTCGAATGAAGGCAGGTGATGCAGAAAATATTAGATTAGGAAATGAAGTCTTAAAGGAAGTAAATGAATATCGTTACTTGGGTAGTAAAATAACTAACGATGGCAGAAGTAAGGAGGTCATCAAATGCAGACTAGCACAAGCAAGGAAGAGCTTTCTTAGAAAAAGAGATGTGCTCATTTCAAACATTGATATAGAAATTAGAAAGTTTTTTTGAAGACTTTCGTGTGGAGCGTGGCACTGTATGGAAGTTAAACATGGACGATAACTAGCTCAGAAAGAAAGAGAAAAGAAGCTTTTGAAATGTGGTGTTACAGAAGAATTCTGAAGGTGAGATGGATAGATCGAATCACGAATGAAGAGATACTGAATCGAATTGTTGAGAGGAGATTGATTTGGCTAAATTTACCGAGGAGAAGAGATAGAATTATAGGACACATCTTAAGACACCCAGGACTTCTTCAGTTGGTTTTTGAAGGATGTGTAAGTGGTATGAACGGTAGGGGTAGACCATGGTATGAATATGACAAGCAGATTAGGGCACATTTTCGATGCAATCTTTACGTAGAAATGAAACGGTTGGCATAGCATAGGGTGGCATGGGCAGCATAACACGTGTATATTTTCAACGTCTTAGAAATTTTTCGGAATTTTGCAAGAATTTTGTTGTTAGCATATTAAAATATTCAGTTAAGATAGCGGATAAATATATTGACAGACGTATTTGAGTATCAGTCAGGTTTTCATATAACCTTCTAATAGAGTATCGGTATATTTCTCTCTGATGTTATCCGTTATTAGCCAAATATCTATCATGAAGCAGTGGTCTACAGGCTACATTTGCAAAAAGTGTGGAAAAACCTTCCTCCGGGGGTAGATTAAGGTACATCATGAGATGTCGTGTTGTACAATTCTTCAGTGCAAACACTGTAAAAGACTGTTCAAGATCGCTTACAACGGCAAACGACATGAAGAAGCTTGCAGTGTAGCTTATTCGATAAAAAGTTTAAAGAGCTAGACGTATTCAAGCAGAAAATAACTGCTACGTGAAATATAAAACTCTATTAAAATGTTTCATTCTAATTCATTGTATAGATCTACAAGTTCTGTTCCTATCTCAAGGTAATGAGAAGCAAGGTAGAAAGGAGGAAGAAAGTGAAGGTCTCAAGTTTTTTCCCTATCAGAGCTTTTCAATTCTAGTTCTACGTCTGAACTTTCCATATGTCATGTCGCCATGCAAACATCTCAATAAGAAGGGAAGCAAGATAAAGTAGAAAAGATTTGAACGTCTCTTTACCTTCAAAGCAAGTTAAGTTTGTACCCACAAACGCTATTGTAGAAACACCTACTACATCAAAACAAGCTTGACTGTTTCATACATATCAAGATCTACAAGCCTCTATTGCCCTATATACTGTAGAAGTATGGTACAGGAAAGACGCTAACATACTCGTAGAACGCTTTCAGCTGCTGGGAGCCTATCAAGGTGCTGATCATACAGGGTATAAAGCTGATATTTTAGAAGTACGTCATGCTTGTATAATTGAGTTTTTAGCACTTGAAAGCAAAGAACTCACCTATAAGGTATATCTCTTATTGTACAGTACCCTAAACACCTTCCTATATTCTAACTAATACACCTCAGCCTTTTTTATTAACACCTCGCCTTATGGTGTTACTCCGCCTGTAGCAGTAGACCCGGTCGCAAGCCCGGATACAGGAAGAGAGACATACTGCACCTTCCAGGGTTCGGCAGGTTGCTGAATATAAAATTGAATTTCACAAATTAATGTTTGGATGGAAATCTTCTGGGTGAGGAACTTCGGAAATCAAACGCGGGCATCGAAGTCCCATCCTCCCTACTTTCAACTGGCACAACGAATAACCCCAAGAGCATACGGGTCAATTGTCTGTTCGTAAGAAATGTGGGCAATTAATTTAAATGTATTGAAAAAACGGGACTCTATAATACAAGAGGATTGCACTATACTATGGAATAAAAATAATGTATTGTTCCCAATTCAAAACATAAATTTTAACAACTGATAATGTCACATTAAATATCTGTACACGCGAGAGATGCAATGTGATTTCCTACGTGGCAATTTTTAACACAAAATGAATTATATGGGAAATGCAGTTAATGTCCATGTATCAGTCTGATTCACTTCTGAGTATCATTTTGGCATTCTTACATCAATTTATAAACACTGTACACATATACACTACACTTCTTAACCAAAAGGGATTTATCCCTTTGTCTAATGTCGGTAAACGCTGGTATCCGATATATTACAATATAAGAACACAAAGATCATATAAACAGGATGGCATCCTCGTGAGGAAAAATGTATATTTTTGCTATTTGCTTTACGTCGCGCCGACACGGATAGCTGTTCTGGCGACGATAATATAGGGAAGGCCTAGGAGTGGGAAGGAAGCGGCCGTGGCCTTAATTAGGGCTGCCGACAGTGGGATTCGAACCCACTATCTCCCGGATGAAAATCATAGCTGTACGACTCGAACCTCACGGCCAACTCGCCCGGTGAAAACAATATTATGCACTGTCGTACACCGTCGTAGTATTAAATTATTTTATAAACTACAATTCCGCACATTTACCCAATCATAAAAATCATGTCATCGTTTGCCGCTAATAAAGTCTACTTCATCATATTAGTTACGCATAATATTACCGAATATAATTTCCGCGTTTCTTTGAGGCACTGTCGTATTCTAATTTCTTACAAAGCGGACACAAACAACGTTGATATCCTGTGAATCACCATAAATCACGATAAATCACCATACACTGACATACTACGTAAATATACACACACGAAGAATGAAGCAGTCACATGAAATACATCAACATAAGATATAATTCACACAATTTAATGCTCCCTGAAGTTAGGACCCCTTTAAGGTCGTCTATTGTTCTTCTGTGGGATATCGATACCAACCGGGTATCGAACCATGGTAGTCTGATTCCGAGGTGCTATCTGATAACCCTACTACAATCTCATTTAACTACAAGAGTTGGAGGACTGTACTTCACCTATCGGATCCTGAAGCATGCAACGTCGATGGCGACATATTATTAAGACGAGAATGTTTAATACAGTGTTGAACGAGGAAACACCTTATGTGTATTCTTGTGAGCATTGTGACAGACATAACGGGCCAGCCTCGAAGGCTCTGTCGCTTCTCAACCTGTCCTATATTCCCAAAGCCATAAATCTCTCTCTCTCTCTCTAAATCAGCTTGCTACCAGCTGAGGGAAATATTTTTACTTCCCCAGACATAAATAAGTATTTCTCAGTTTAGTTCACTGGTGTTTCTTCAGGCAAATAATCATTCATGGCTACCTTCAAATATCAACTTATCAAGACTTCGACCATATTCAGTCTTGATTCACTCCATCACTATCACTATTATTATTATTATTATTATTATTATTATTATTATTATTATTATTATTATTATTATTATTATTATTATTATTATTATTATTATTATTATTATTATCATATTTCTATCTGCCATTTTAAATATCTTCACATATCTCTTTTCCCCCTTTCATTTCACACACGTGAACCTCAAATCCACATTATTTACACACTGAGATCATAGGTCAACAGGTGGTTATATAACATAATGATCACTCGCGCAACTATCTAGATCATGTGTCCTCACCTCAAAAACATATCTTCCTAGTTGTCAGCGTCCGTAAATTTTATAGGGAGATTGCTGTATACATGCATTAAAGTCGTGAAGCATTTAAATTATATATGTTTGGAAAGTTGAAAAGACATCTCAGCTAACTGACTTGGAACAGATTATGAAGTCCTCTGAATTATCAACTCCACCCTTGCGAATGATTCACTCAAACCCAATACACTTCGGGCCTTACCACTAATTCTTGCAAACATGCACGGAATAAATGTGTGATAAATCCGTAATCACAGAAGACCAAAGCGAAATTTAGCCTAATTAACAACTTTACCCCATTGAAACACGCACATTTCGTTACCTATACGTTATCATGCCTGCTGAAATTGTATGTGTACAAAGTTAAGTTTTACAGATTACGGCGACACTAATCATCACTAATCATCACTAGGAGTCATCATGGAATGTACTTATCATTTGCTATGTGTAATCATGCTGTCATCAGGAGGTACTCGTATGAACTTAGGCCTCCATCACTGACGCCGCATTACGGGCTAGTCCTAGGTTCATGTTCTTCGGGGTTGAATCTTTGGTGTCGATCAGAAATCTCGTACTTCTGGAAGGTATATGTGGTCCCTGGGACTGGTATAATGCAGGCACACCAGCGCGTCCTCGTAGAAGGGAATCCTTGGTCCGACGAGCTCTTACACACAAGTGAACAAGGGAATGCCTGGGTGTTGAAGCACTGTCTGTATGTCTTCGGATAACCTAATATCGATAGACCCACTCATAGACACGAATGGATTACCCGAGTAGCGGTTGCAGTCCCTGGATATCACTACTCGATTTCCCTTTCTTATAAAGCTACACAATTACCGGCTTTGTTCATTCTTACGCGAGCGTCACTTGTTCACTTATAGAGCACTTCCCGGCTGGTCTAACAGCTTTTACTTGTTAGGATTAGTGATTTCTACACTGCACGTGCCCTAGTTCCAGTACAACAATTATTTGTACTCTACTCTCAATAACTCACTATGTCATGACGATTACTGAAATATTACGCGGTCCTTGAAATCTGTCCATATGAGCCGTCACTGATATATCCTGTCTGCGTTCCCTAAACATATATTGGGATTATAGTCACATAGATACACACACCAAAATTATTATCCCATCGGAAACAGGGAATTGTGTTAGGAACGTGAATAAGCCTAACGAAGAGTAGACTTCCGTCTAACACAATATCGATCAAAACTGGTTCACTGGGTAGCAATACATAGCACTAGTCAGCAATGAATAACACAATGACTGACTGAGTCTTAGCAACGAATGAGTACGAATGAGTAACGAGTGCTGTTCTGTTCTCCTTTTATAAAGAATGCGTTTCGCCGACGATGGTGAGTGTAAGCTCCGCCCACTAGGCACAAATCGGTCCGCTAATACTGATCACTCAGGATCGTATGAATGTTCATTTTGTAGATTTTAACTTCCCTATTTCACTGATCCGCTTTCATGTAAATCGCATCGCTGAATCTCTCGTAACTTGACTGCTTTCTCTAGGATTGGGGGCTCCCTTATTTCTGTCAAGATAAGAGTTCGCGACATCTGATTCCCATTATGTACATCAGTCTAATGTGCGTCATTACTGACAGGTTCATTAGGTAGTACATCTTCCGACATCATTAGATATTGTAAGGTGTGCGCGTTTCAACGAGTCCTAACTTGGGAATTTCTAAGTCTTGTACCAACATTTTATTATTATTATTATTACTATTACTTGACGCGCGGAATTTGTGAGTTGGTATTCATGAATTTAAAGGGAAATTGCTGGCAGTATCCAGTTCTCAAGTTAAAATCCTCTAAAGTTAACTCCGCCTCCTAACCTAGATAGTCTCTGTGTGCTATATCCTTCTCGCTCAATGGATACAGAGTGTAAATTTAAGATTTCGCTGTATGAAATTTGGTAAGTATAATTACAGCTTAACCCCTCGAGCTAGCACAGCGTCGCTCGTATCCTGGACCGGGAATAAAGTGCTCATTACTACCAAAGATGTCGTAGAATGGCGCGGAAGACTGCATATATGACTTGCTGAACCTCTTAACGTGCCTATTAGCATAGTGTAGAACGGTTACAGTACTAAAGAGTATACTACATGAAATTGTAGTTTAGCGGTAAGTTTTAAAAAGTTGCCCTCCTATAGCTGCGTTAGTGGTTCTAACAAAAACTACTATACGACCAAAGTAGTAGAGAACAATATTTATAATCACGTTTGTCTTAATATGTTTTCCGCAAGAGCAGCATTAACAGATATAATAATGCACTTAGACTTCTGCAGAGTTGCGAGAAAATATCTGAATAGAACGTAATATCACTAGCAATGTATAGGTTAGGTATAAAGCACTCTCATGCAGCCTATAAGTAATATTATTAACGGATGCTTAGGGGAATGTTTACAAATTTATCTCCGTATAACAACGCTAGTAGAGGTCCAGAAAGTATTACATAACCAAAGTTGTAGAAAATAAAATTTCTAATAATTCTTGTTTTAACACACTTTTCTGTATGAGCTATAATAACAGAAATTCGTGAATGTATAACTTTATGCCGAGTTCCAAGAAAATTTCTGAACGGAAGTAAATAACACTCGCAATGTAAAGGTTATAATGCAGTGTCGTATGGCTTTTAGTGCCGGGATATCCCAGGACGGGTTCGGCTCGCCAGGTGCAGGTCTTTCTATTTGACTCCCGTAGGCGACCTGCGAGTCGTGATGAGGATGAAATGATGATGAAGACAACACATAAACCCAGCCCCCGTGCCATTGGAATTAACCAATTAAGGTTAAAATCCCCGATCCGGCCGGGAATCGAACCCAGGACCCTCTGAACCAAAGGCCAGTACGCTGACCGTTCAGCCAACGAGTCGGACGTAAACGTTATAAATAAAAGGCTACTCCGCAGGCTATAAATGATTTTATTCATGATAACTGAAATTGTAGTTTAGGGGAAGTCTTAAACGTTATCCCTTTATAACAGCGTTAGCAGCGGTTCTATCGAATTATACGACATAACCTAAGTCGTAGAAAATTGTACTTTTAAACTTTTTTTTTAATTCCTTTCCGTACAGACTATGAGAACAGAGATCATCGTGAAATTAGACTTTTGCTCAGTTGCGAAAAAGTGGTTCAACAGAATGTAATGAAACTTGCAATGTAAAGTATAGGAATATAATACCTAACACGTAGGCTATAAATAACTTTATTTATACTAGCTGAATCGGTAGTTTAGAGAAAAGTCAAGAATTCTATTCTCGTATAATTGCATATAGTATAATAATGTTTCTAATGGTCCGACTCGTTGGCTGAATGGTCAGCGTACTAGCCTTCGGTTCAGAGGGGACCCGGGTTCGATTCTTGGCCGGGTCAGGAATTTTAATCGCTTGTGATTAATTCTTCTGGCTCGGGGACTTGATGTTTGTGTCCATCCCAATACTTCCCCCTTGATATTCAGAGAACATACCACACGACCAACCACCACAGAAAACACGCAATGGTGATTACATCTCTCCATATAGGTTTGGCGTCAGGAAGGGCATCCAGACGTAAAATAGCGCTAAATCCTCATGTGCGACGCAGTTCGTATCCACGACCCCACAGGTGAGGGAAAAGAGGTAGGAAAAGAAGAAGAATTTGTAATATTTCTATTGAAAATAATGATATACCCAGTGGCGTGAAAACAAAATTTCTTAATCTTTTTGTCTTAATATGTTTTTGTACAAGCTATAATAACGGAAATAATCAATAATTTAGTCTATCGCTGTGTTGTGAGAAAATCGTTGAACAAACTGTGATAAAACTTGGAATGAATTGCTCATTAGCCCTGGTCATTAGGAATTGCACTTCAACCCCTGGTCATTAGCGACTCCCCGTTAGCCCTTAACAATTAGCCCCTGCTCATTATCAGCTGCTCATAGCTAGTACTCATGAGCCCCAGCTTATTAGTCCCTGCCCAGTAGTGAATATTCACTAGCCCCGCCCATTAGTCTCTGCTCATTAATGATCGCTCGTTAGCCCCAGTTCATTACCGAGTACTCATTAAGCCGTGCTCATTAGCGACCGCTCATTTCTACATGATAATTAGGCACTCCTCATTTGGGATTGCTCATTATCCATTGCTCTTTTGCTCCTGCCCATTAGTGACAGCTCATTTTCGACTGCTCATTAGTAACTGCTCAATAGACCATGCTCAATTTGCCCTGCTCATTATTGCAGGTAACTAGAAGCTTTTAGAGTTTAAATACATAAGCTCAAAACGTTGAGATCAGAAATTAAGTACTCTGGTCAATAGAAGACGTAGTCACATGTCAGCTGAAACACAAGCACTGCTGTCTGCAGGGTATAAAGTACGGTGCAATAGCAGTGGTCCTTTACCCTCTGTTTAGCCTATATGTGTCCTTAAGCCTTATATCCACTACTTCAACCGAAGACTGAAATAGAGTCACCTCCATTACCAAAATTAGCTAAATCATATTAGAACCGAACTTGATCAAGCGTTAGTTCTATAAGAAAAGGCATAAGATAACATATACATTAAGAATAAATGTACATTAAAATTGGGTGTTATCTAGGCAGCCATACCCCATATTTTGAACATATGGGGATAAGGAGTAGATGCGTTAAGTGAAGATATAGAACAGTTAATAGGAAATAGTTTAAGCTAAGAAACAGTATTCTAAGGCTATTGGTTGAGGAGATAATGATTTTTTAGTTTAACGAAAGTTTTCTCTCTGATATACATTTTAATCTAAAAGTCATAGCTACCATCCGAGACTATTTTAGCGTTCGAGATTTTTTTTACATCAACACTTTGAAAAGAAACTCTCAGAGGTGATTTGATGTATATCACATCTTAGAGGATAATAACTGATACATTTTAAGCAAAATATCAGTTTTCGCAGAATATCGGAAGAGGAGATAATGTATTTATAAGATAAGGGGTGCTTTCATACCCAACTATTTTTTTCTAAATTCAAAATACCATCCAAGATTTGTTTCATGTTCTAGGCCATTTTTACACAAAGATCTTGAAAATAATTTGAAGCTAAATATAAATTTTTAAGGCTATCTGTTAAGGCGATAAGGAATTTTTAATTTAAGGGATGTTTTCACCCCCAACGTATTTTACTGTAAGGGTCATTTAAGGTACATTGCGAGGATTTTTAACTCCCGAAATAATTTTTACTGAAAAATTTGAAAAGGAACAGTCAGAGATGAGTTGATATATATATATATATCTTGATTTAGAGGATAATCTTTGATAAATTTTAAACTAAATGTCAGTTTTCCAAGGCTATCGGCTGAAGAGATAATGAATTTAAATAAAGCATTTTATACCCCCATATAACACTAGTACATTTTAACAAATCAAAGCAAAAAGCAAAGTCATCTCCGTTACAGGCCCTGAAGGCCCTGGGAGGGGTGGAATGTAAAATATTACACTATCCCTAACCACGGCACGTGGTGGGGTAGAGTGGTTTGATCTACGCCCGGCCACCTTACACCCAAGAATATACCTGGTACTCATTATTGGTGTAGGCTGAGTGAACCTCAGTGCCATATCGATGGCTTACTTCTAAAACCTCGTATCTCCCAATGCACTTCCTATCCATTTTATTCCTTAAGACTGGTCACGCCTCGCAGCCACATATGGATGTACTGTCCATCAGAACAAGTTTTGTTGTGTTCATTTTCCTATGGTTATATATAAAAGGAAAATGCACCTTAAATACGTTAAACTGTAGGAGTGCTTAAATTCGCCATGAAAACAACATCCCTAAAATACTGAATGGTAAAGTCCATTTTCCTTTACACGTTTGCACAAGAAAATGGACACTATGAAAAGGATTCTGATGGATTGCGTATAAATATGTGGCTGGTAGGCGTAACCAGTGTTAAGGAATATAATGGGTAGGTATAACATCGTAACATACTGTGACCGTTCACGGTACTTTAGATACCATATCGTGACATCCCATATCAAGAATATGCCGTTTTCCGCGTCATTCTACGACGTTTAGCCGCAAAGCTAGCAGACCACAGCGCTGCACGGTATACGAACGATGCGCTGCTACTTTAGAGGACAAGGGGCTCTGTGCGCGTAATGACAAGGGCGAGTCATACGCTAGCCAGCAATTAGGATGTTTCTCTCTCCTGTGCGAGTGAGTTGGAAGGAGTAGAAGGTCATGTGACAGCCCGCCAGCCATGCTTAATAAGTGGGGTTAACTTGGGGAGAAGTAACTCCCTAAATATTTGTTGGTGATTTTAGTGATACCAACCAAAACCTTCATTTGTTTCAGAATTTTCAATATTAATAACAATAATAAGAATCATGTGATTATTGACTTACGCATCTAATATTCATGAATAAGAGCTTGCCAAATATCTCATCACGTATTTTCCATTCAGCTGATGCACTCACGAATTATTATTATTATTATTATTATTATTATTATTATTATTATTATTATTATTATTATTATTATTATTATGATTATTATTATTATTATTATTATTATTGTGCACTGAAACCCCGGACAGGCACAATACGAGGTTTTAGAAGTAAGCCGACTATATGCACCTCCGGAAGTGGAAATCCCGTTTCTTAAATTTTACGACTTCCTGAATATTTTAACACACTAACATATTTACCAAACACAACTTGTCAAATAAGTACAAGGGGTGATGACCTCGATGTTACAAAGGTCCTAATGAATCGGTAAACCAACTGAAAGAACGGTCCGTTAATGAGGGAACGTGGAACAAACAGTTAACAAAAAGGGGTTTAGTTACACTGCCGTAAGGAAGTGTTAGTCTACTGAGGAGTAGGAGTAACCGCCAGAAATGATTCCATTAGTGCCATAAAGCCAATGAGTAACAGCCATCTTGCCTAGTAAACCTGGTGCAGAATCCAAACCTGTCAGGTTAAGCTTGAAATATTTTATGCAACGAACTTGGATCTGGAAGTTTGGCAGTCTCGCTCTCAGGCTGGCAAGCTATTTTCTGTTACCACGCTTTAGCCATCCTAGACACAAAACAATCTGCTAAGTAACATGACCCGCCAACAAGTACCGCAGGATCCACCTCTCGAGAGCATCCACTTTTCAAATATCCCGCACTTGTAACGTTAGTGGGACCGGCAACAGCCAATCAGTGCTTCATCTTGTACCAGTGTAAGGTATCTAATGACATTGCTCAGATATGACTAACAATTGAAGTGAAGAACAACTCAAAACTGTATAATGTAGTATAAATTTGACAATCGGCAGCCTCCACCTACGCTAAGGCCTGGCAGGTGACCTCCTCCGCTATAATAATAATTATAATTTCGTGTGGCTATTTCTAGCCGAGTGCGGGCCTCGAAAGGCAGACCCTCCGATGAGGGTGGGCGGCATCTGCCATGTGTAGGTAACTGTGTGGCCCCCGGGCCATTGAAATTAACCAATGAAGGTTAAAATCCCCGACCCGGCCGGGAATCGAACCCGGGACCCTATGAACCGAAGGCCAGTACGCTGACCATTCAGGCAACGAGTCGGTCACCTCCTCCGCTGAAACGTGCTGACTATGAGAGCATACTTAACCACAAATGAAGTCACTTGGCGGTCGGTTTGAAAAGTAAGAGGGTACGTGTGCAAGCATAACCTCACTAGCTTGTATTCAACCGATTAAAGATATTACTAACCTCACTGATACGAGTTCGATGCGCAAGATTGCAGGCTTAATCAAAGAGGCTTGGATTCGATCCAAAACTTAACCTTACAGTGTTGATAACCTTAATGAATAGCCGCTTATTATTATTATTATTATTATTATTATTATTATTATTATTATTATTAATACCATTATTGTTATCATTTTCTTCATATTTCGTGTGTTTTGGGGATAAAATATCACAACCTCATCATAGAGTTTATTTCCCGTCGTTATTATAAAATTGTTATTCCGGCTGGTGGGTAGTTATATACCTTATATGATTTAAATGAACACCCGTTTTTTCAGATTACAACCAAATATTCCTACTTGTGTTACTGGAGATGAATGACTCAGTTTCTTTCGTAAGTAGGAGAACTGCATTTCTTGCGTAAAAAATATAATATGTAGTCTATTCTTGATATATAATTCTAAGAGACATGTACCTTTAAATTTCTGGAAATGCGCTTCAAGTGAATGAAAAATCGTTATTTGAATCCATGTATTATTTTTCTATTACAGAATCCAAGTGTATCCTGTCATACTACCCGGACCACTCCCTTGTGGACCGCAATATCCGTAAGTCTTGAATCAAGTATATTTTCTGTAGTAGATGTGACGTAATGTATTGCTTTGTTTTACAATACTTGGGCGAAACCGAAATTAAAAAATAACTAATTTTAACTTGCACACTTAAGAATAGATTCTTCCTGCCGAAGGTTCATTGTGCTACGTACAGTATTCAGAGAATACTTAAATGTTTAATCGGTGAGAATAAAATGTCCCACGCGTCAAAGTTGTTTAGAAATGAGTACCAAATAAGGTCAAGAATGCTTAACCTTACAGGACTGATAACCTTATTGCATAGACGCCCATTATTATTTTTATAATGATTATTATTATATTATTATTATCATGTTTGGTGTGTTATTCGAATATAAAGCCATAAGCTCTAAAACAATTTATACCGAGCTCGATAGCTGCAGTCGCTTAAGTGCGGCCAGTATCCAGTATTCGGGAGATCGTGTGTTCAAACCCCACTATCGGCAGCCCTGAAGATGGTTTTCCATATTCACACCAGGCAAATGCTGGGGCTGTACCTTAATTAAGGCCACGGCCGCTTCCTTCCCACTCCTAGCCCCTTCCTCCCTCATCGTCGCCAAAAGCCCTATCCGTGTCGGTGCGCCGTAAAGCAAGTAACAAAATAAAAAATCCTTCCGTTAATACGAAATTATTATTATGAGTGGTTGGTAGCTATCTATCTTATATGATTTCCAATAAAGTCTATATGTACTAGCATGTAACCGTGGCTTCACCCGCGTTTAATAATTCATAAGCCAGATATTTTTAAAACCATTCACTTAGTAGCAAATTTAAAAAAAATTAACACACATTGTTTTTACGTAAATTGCATTAATTGCATAATTTAATTTTAAAAATGTTGTTACTTCCAATTATTAAGGTATACCGGGCTGGTGGATGGTGCAAATAATATTAAAACAATATAACAGATCTTCTGATTAAACCATACTAATTGTCCTTCAATTTGGAGCTATGATGTATAGTGTGTTTTCCATTACTACTCTTGATCAACACACGTACAGTTGACAATTAGAGAAGCACCGTTTCAAATGATCGAGTCCTAAATATTTAAGCTATGCGCTTGTGCCTTGTTGATGCACATATTGAAAATTAAATAAATCGGGGAACTGCGGATGTCTGAATGAACGGAGACAAAAGTTCATTCCTCGGATTCAAATGATCTCTTAGGATATACCGTTTCACTACAAACTCAACATAACCAGTCATGATGGTGGCTTCAATATATTCGCCTGAGTGCCGTATTCCGTTGCAGAAGGAAGGAGGATTCATATCGATGGCTTACTTCTAAAACCTCGTATCTCCCAATGCACTTCCTATCCATTTTATTCCTTAAGACTGGTCACGCCTCCCAGCCACTAATGCATGTACAGTCCATCAGAACAATTTTCGTAATGTTCCTTTTCCTATGGGTGTGTGTAAAGTAAAATGAACCTTAAATACATTAAACTGTAGGAGTGCATAAATTCGCCATGAAAACAACATCCCTACAATACGGTGTTGTAAGGTCCATTTTCCTGTACACGTCGGCATAGGAAAATGAACACTACGAAAAATGTTCGGATGGATTGCATATAAATATGTGACTGGGAGGCGTGACTAGTCTTAAGGAATATAATGCATGGGAAGAACATTGTAACATACGAGGTTTTAGAAGTAATCCGACGATATACCCGAGAAGGATAATCGATGCCACAATCTTCCACTCCAAGATGTTCGTGAGTACTCCAGGTGACTCCAAGTTGTTCAGAAGCTCTGTCATTTACTTGACAGTCTCATCTGTATTATAAGTTGCGTAGAAAGACTTGGCAATTTATATAACACCGGGTAAGTATTGTAAAAGTCGCTTGATGACAACGTTGACAACTTCAGTTCTTGGACCAAGAATTTCTCATTGAAACAGCCATGCGTGGTTTGTGAAATGCTGTATCCACCTATGACAAAACATTCAGGCCTCTCTGCGTGCCGTAGATTTTGCTGGGCATCGCACACAGACAAACACTTCCTGATATTCTGGACTGAATTTGACACCTCGTGTCAGAGAACAAAAATGGCTTCCTACGCCGTGGACATAAAAATGGCTCCTTGACGTTTATTACCTATTTTACGTACGTTGCCTAGTGACGGTGAATCTATGCTGGTGGCAGCATGATTGCCATAATCCAACACACGTTTTCCGAAATTAAAAAATAACACACACACAGGGGGCAGTATATCTGACATCAGCAACCTCATAAAGTTGTCAAAAGAAAGCGAGTAGGCACGATAACATACGATCAGGTGACACGGAGATTGTACGTGGCGAGGGAACGTCATAAATTTGTAAGAAGTGAAAAGTTAGATTTACGCCTTCAAGGATGCCAGGCGTACGCTCGGCGTATGACTGTAATAATCGGAGCGCCTTGTGCTTGTGCACTGGATCGATATAGGACTATTTCTGTCAATCGTTCACCAAGTCTGCTAAATACTTTATTTTACTGCTGTTTGTGAAATTCATGCACATTTTAGATTCCAGTCACATTAATATTTAAAATCAGACTGCACTTCATAATGGACAACATTCGAGGTTATATTTCAGCTAGCAATCCCAGTATGTTATGGTAATTGGACAAAATTATATGTCCCCTAAATTATAATAAATCATTACGTTATACAATTACCGTCTTACTAATAAACGGTGTATAACAGGTTTATACACCGTTTATGTGAAATTCGTTACTAATAAACCGCGTATAAGCCTCCTGTGTATACATCTGTTATAGTTATTCATCGAATTGCTTATACAGACCAGGACCCTTGTATAAGCGCTGTATAGCAGCGAGTAGCGGAAAAAGAAACGAGTGAGCAATTTAATTTCGTGGTATTTATTGTCTACAGTAATATAATCGTGGTGAAATATTCGACTTATCCATATAACATGGAACACACATTGAAAGAATGGACGATAACGTTGATGATCTTCACGGTATTTTAAACATAGAAGACATACACCATTCAGAGGTTATGGAGGCCAGACATCTTCGTAAAGTAAAACACTTTATAGGGACGGATTGACAATGAATGACTATAAAAGAAATCGATGGCTTTCTTTAAAAACCTCGTAAGTCCGAATACTCTTCCTATCCATTATATTCCTTAAGACTGGTCACGCCTCCCAGGCCCACAATTATAAGCAGCCCAAAAGAATAATTTTCGTTATGGTCATTTTCCTCTGCCTCTTTGTAAAGAAAAATGAACCTTAAATACAATATACTGTAGGAGTGTGTAAATTTGCTATGCAATCAACATCCCTACAATACGGTACGTTAAGGTCCATTTTCCTTTAGACGTAAGCAAAGGAAAATGAACACAGCGAAAATTATTCTGATGGAATGCATACAAATATATGACCGGAAGGCGTTGCCAGTCTTAAGGGATATAATAGGTAGGAAGAACATTTGGACATACGAGGTTTTAAAAGAAAGCCATCGAAATGATGGTTGGGCGTATTTTTGTGTAATAATGTGTTACTGCTTAATTGCGAGTTGATTATACACCGACTGACAGAGCAAATGCAACACCAAGAAGGAGTGGTTCGAAAGGGATGAAAGTTGGGGAAAGAACAGAGACGGCACTGACGAATAATTGATGTTTATTTCAAACCGATATGCAGGTTACACAATGCGCACGGCATCGACTCAGTAGGATGTAGGACCACCGCGAGCGGCGATGCACGCAGAAACACGTCGAGGAACAGAGTCAATAAGAGTGCGGATGGTGTCCTGAGGGATGGTTCTCCATTGTCTGTCAACCATTTGCCACAGTTGGTCGTCCGTACGAGGCTGGGGCAGAGTTTGCAAACGGCATCCAATGAGATCCCACGTGTTCGATTGGTGAGAGATCCGGAGAGTACGCTGGCCACCGAAGCATCTGTACACCTCGTAGAGCCTGTTGGGAGATGCGAGCAGTGTGTGGGCGGGCATTATCCTCCTGAAACAGAGCATTGGGCAGCCCCTGAAGGTACGGGAGTGCCACCGGCCGCAGCACATGCTGCACGTAGCGGTGGGCATTTAACGTGCCTTGAATACGCACTAGAGGTGACGTGGAATCATACGCAATAGCGCCCCAAACCATGATGCCGCGTTGTCTAGCGGTAGGGCGCTCCACAGTTACTGCCGGATTTGACCTTTCTCCACGCCGACGCCACACTCGTCTGCGGTGACTATCACTGACGGAACAGAAGCGTGACTCATCGGAGAACACGACGTTCCGCCATTCCCTCATCCAAGTCGCTCTAGCCCGGCACCATGCCAGGCGTGCACGTCTATGCTGTGGAGTCAATGGTAGTCTTCTGAGCGGACGCCGGGAGTGCAGGCCTCCTTCAACCAATCGACGGGAAATTGTTCTGGTCGATATTGGAACAGCCAGGGTGTCTTGCACATGCTGAAGAATGGCGGTTGACGTGGCGTGCGGGGCTGCCACCGCTTGGCGGCGGATGCGCCGATCCTCGCGTGCTGACGTCACTCGGGCTGCGCCTGGACCCCTCGCACGTGCCACATGTCCCTGCGCCAACCATCTTCGCAACAGGCGCTGCACCGTGGACACATCCCTATGGGTATCGGCTGCGATTTGACGAAGCGACCAACCTGCCCTTCTCAGCCCGATCACCATACCTCTCGTAAAGTCGTCTGTCTGTTGGAAATGCCTCCGTTGACGGCGGCCTGGCATTCTTAGCTATACACGTGTCCTGTGGCACACGACAACACGTTCTACAATGACTGTCGGCTGAGAAATCGCGGTACGAAGTGGACCATTCGCCAACGCCGTGTCCCATTTATCGTTCGCTACGTGCGCAGCACAGCGGCGCATTTCACATCATGAGCATACCTCATTGACGTCAGTCTACCCTGCAATTGGCATAAAGTTCTGACCACTCCTTCTTGGTGTTGCATTTGCTCTGTCAGTCAGTGTACATTATCTGCTTCTACAAAGATCTTTATCAAATTTGAGTAAGTTACCGGTATCCTAAAAAGGGACATATTCCTAGCCATAAAAAAATGGTATAACTTGAAAACCGTACGTAATATGAGTTCCACACTTTGTAGTTGAATACGCAGAAATATGATGCATATATGCCTAATAGAAACTTTTTTGATCAAACCTTTCTTTTAAGCTACAAAACAGTTTTTATTTTCCCCTGAAGAGTACCGTAAGGATTTTGGAATGTGTACCGTACCATTTTCAACTCGCCGATTCAATTACAATTGCTTACGTTTTCCTAAATATCCAAGATAGAAGCTTTTAATCTTTTCTTAAGCTTTTCCATTTCTTTTTTGGCGTTCATTACACAAGCAAGCTGAAGAAATATTGATATCCAGCTGTCTCACGGAATGACAATGAATAACGATAAAAGAAATGATGGTTGGGCGTATTTTTGTGTAATAATGTGTTACTGCTTAATAGACTTTTCAAATTGCGAGTTTATTATACATTATCTGCCCCTACAATGATCTTTATCAAATTTGAGTACCCTAAAAAAGGACATATTCCTCGACATATAAAATGGTATAACTTGAAAACCGTACGTAATATGATTTCCATACTTTGTAGTTGAATACGCAGAAATATGATGCATAAATGCCTAATAGAAACATTTTTCATCAAATCTTTCTTTTAAGCTACAAAACGGTTTTTCTTTTCTCCTGAATAGTACCGTAAAGATTCTGGAATGTGTACCGTACCATTTTCAACTCGCCGATTCAATTACAATTGCTTACGTTTTCCTAAATATCCCAGATAGAAGCTTTTGATCTTTTCTTAAGCTTTTCCATTTCATTTTTGGCGTCCGTTACACAAGCAAGCAGAAGAAATGTTGATATCCAGCTGTCTCACGGAATGACAATGAATAACGATAAAAGAAATGATGGTTGGGCGTATTTTTGTGTAATAATGTGTTACTGCTTAATAGACTTTTCAAATTGCGAGTTTATTATACATTTTCTGCCCCTACAAAGATCTTTATCAAATTTGAGTACCCTAAAAAGGGACATATTCCTCGACATAAAAAATGGTATAAGGTGAAAACCGTACGTAATATGATTTCCATACTTTGTAGTTGAATACGCAGAAATATGATGCATAAATGACTAATAGAAACTTTTTTGATCAAACCTTTCTTTTAAGCTACAAAACGGTTTTTCTTTTCTCCTGAAGAGTACCGTAAGGATTTTGGAATGTGTACCGTACCATTTTCAACTCGCCGATTCAATTACAATTGCTTACGTTTTCCTAAATATCCCAGATAGAAGCTTTTAATTTTTTCTTAAGCTTTTCCATTTCTTTTTTGGCGTTCATTACACAAGCAAACTGTAGAAATGTTGATATCCAGCTGTCTCACGGAATGACAATGAATAACGATAAAAGAAATGATGGTTGGGCGTATTTTTGTGTAATAATGTGTTACTGCTTAATAGACTTTTCAAATTGCGAGTTTATTATACATTATCTGCCCCTACAAAGATCTTTATCAAATTTGAGTACCCCAAAAAAGGACATATTCCTCGACATAAAAAATGGTATAACTTGAAAACCGTACGTAATATGATTTCCATACTTTGTAGTTGAATACGCAGAAATATGATGCATAAATGCCTAATAGAAACTTTTTTGATCAAATCCTTCTTTTAAGCTACAAAACAGTTTTTCTTTTCTCCTGAAGAGTACCGTAAGGATTTTGGAATGTGTACCGTACCATTTTCAACTCGCCGATTCAACTACCATTGCTTATGTTTTCCTAAATATCCCAGAGAGAAGCTTTGATCTTTTCTTAAGCTTTTCCATTTTTTTTGGCGTTCATTACACAAGCAAACTGAAGAAATGTTGATATCCAGCTGTCTCACGGAATGACAATGAATAACGATAAAAGAAATGATGGTTGGGCGTATTTTTGTGTAATAATGTGTTACTGCTTAATAGACTTTTCAAATTGCGAGTTTATTATATATTATCTGCCCCTACAAAGATCTTTATCAAATTTGAGTAAGTTACCGGTATCCTAAAAGGGGACATATTCCTCGACATAAAAAATGGTATAACTTGAAAACCGTACGTAATATCATTTCCATACTTTGTAGTTGAATACGCAGAAATATGATGCATAGGTGCCTAATAGAAACTTTTTTGATCAAACCCTTCTTTTAAGCTACAAAACAGTTTTTTTTTTCTCCTGAAGAGTACCGTAAGGATTTTGGAATGTGTATCGTACCATTTTCAACTCGCCGATTCAATTACAATTGCTTACGTTTTCCTAAATACCCCAGATAGAAGCTTTGATCTTTTCTTAAGCTTTTCCATTTCTTTTTTGGCGTTCATTACACAAGCAAACTGAAGATATGTTGATATCCAGCTGTCGCACGGAATGACAATGAATAACGATAAAAGAAATGATGGCTGGGCGTATTTTTGTGTAATAATGTGTTACTGCTTAATAGACTTTTCAAATTGCGACTTTATTATACATTATCTGCCCCTACAAAGATCTTTATCAAATTTGAGTACCCTAAAAAGGGACATATTCCTCGACATAAAAAATGGTATAACTTGAAAACCGTACGTAATATGATTTCCATACTTTGTAGTTGAATACGCAGAAATATGATGTATAAATGCCTAATAGAACCTTTTTTGATCAAACCTTTCTTTTAAGCTACATAACAGTCTTTCCTTTCTCCTGAATAGTAAGGATTTTGGAATGTGTACCGTACCATTTTCAACTCGCCGATTCAATTACAATTCCTTACGTTTTCCTAAATATCCCAGATAGAAGCTTTTGATCTTTTCTTAAGCTTTTCCATTTAGTTTTTGGCATTCATTACACAAGAAAACTGAAGAAATGTTGATATCAGTGTAAGCCAATTTCCAGCTGTCTCACTTTGTGTTGCCACTGCCTTTTCGATATGCCGTGCTACTGCGCGACTTTCCGGAACGTTTTGCCCGTAGCTAACCAGCAGAAGCGATCATAAAGGCGGTGAACGTGCGAAAAACGCCAGTGAACTGGAGGAAGACATTCCTACGCCTTGGAACGAGTGTATACGTGCTGTATAGTAATACAATGCGTATACCACGTTTATTAGTAAGAAAAATATAAAACGCTTATGCAGGGTTTATTCACTGCATAACTATACAAGTGTTAAACAACTGTATAAGCACTTTTTATTAGTAAGACGGTTATAGTGGTACTCAAGGGGATGCAATAAGTTTAAGAAACGATCAGAATGAGGTGGGTTATGGTTTTATTTCTTTTTTAATGTCGCACCAACTCATCGAAGGTTTCGGCGACGGAGGGATCGGAAAATGCTGGGATTGGGAATGTAGTGATCATGAAAATGGAAAACAACGGGAATCCATCTTCGGAGCTTCCGTCGGTGGAATTAGAACCCACTATCTCCACAATGCAAGCTCACAGCTAGCTCGACCCTAATCACACGGCCAACTCGCTCAGTTGAGGAATAAGGTTGTAACATTTCGTAGGTTCTTTTCATTTTAAGGATTTCAGTCATAAACACTCATATATTTCGACGGTAACTTTTATTTTTTGTTGCCATTTTGCTTAACGTCGCACCGACACAGATATGTCTTATGGCGACGATGGGATAGGAAAGGTCTAGGAAGTGGAAGGAAGCGGCCGTGGCCGTAATTTTTATTTGATTTACACTTAACCGCAAAAGCCAAGCTAAGTAACGCCCTTGATCCAATGACATGGTCAATTCGTACGTCACTGTATGACGATTCTCCTTAGATACCTTTCGAAGTACCCTAAAATCAGCTGATCGTGATACTGGCCTCGCGCCGCAACACGGATGAAGTGGCGGTATTCGCAATCTGTTATTATTAATGCCCTAAGATTTCGGCTAACTGTCCTTAATTTCGCACCTGTGACTCTATATTGCTAATTTTCAATATTTTTCGTCATTTAAGAGCCACGTCCCATTACTTTACTACTGTAATCATGGCGGACGTTCGTACAGTTAAGTTCAACCAACCAGCGCTTCCCAATCTGTATGTCAGTTTAGCTCATTTCATGCATTACAGGAAGATATATTTCATTTCATTCCCACTGCCAGTTTCTGAGAGAGGGATTACCCTGTATTCTGCCTATTGCTAAGTGGTTCATTGTTATGGTTTGGTAATAACACGTAGAGCAGGTCATTGAGAAATACACACACGTGTAGAGAAAGGTATCGCAGACTCCTAAATTGTGCTGTAATTAGTTTCTTAGATGTTACGCTTTTCTTTACATATGACTGTAATATTTGTTACCTTCTGAGAGTGCCTGTGCAATGAACTGTGCCTGTTGGATGCGGCGTATGATTTATCTTTGGTATTCCGTAGCTGTCGTGACAGGCCACTAAAAGTGGTAAACCTACGCTTTAAATATGAAACCGTAGGGTCCCAAGTCATGCCTGATATTGCTTCCATAGACGTCTACCATATTCACCACATTCATCTTTCTATCGGACTTCACTTAGTCAAACCGTTTGTTCTTCCGATCCAGACAGAAATCCGCTCGCATGACCTAGCCTAACTTTTAATTTTTATAGCTCCCTGTGATCAGGATATTTGCCCATTTCTTACTCTGATCCGACCCCAACGTTGTTATGTTTGTGAGACCTAGGGAGTGGACTTTTCCCTGCTCTACGACAAAATGCCCTACATAACACTAACCCTGTGTAGACGGATGTATTGAAAAATTACGTGTTTTTGCAATGGCTGGCAGTGTACTGGGCTGTGTGTGCAATTTGAAGATCTGGAAAGGAACCCTTTGAACTAAATAGCACTATTAATTTATTTATACGCCAACAGCTACTTTTAAAGTTTTCGGAGATTCCTAGGTGGAGTAATTTCGCTCCTCAGCAGTAGTTTTACGTGCCAGTAAATCTACCGCCTTGAGGATTCGTACATGATCACATTGAAATATCACTTTTACTGTTTGGGCTACTCAGTTGAAGGTCGTTACGCTGATTACTCAATCATTAACTGCTCATCGGAATGGTATTATTGAACCTTACATGTATTTATATTATTATAATCCTTATTAATGTAATCGAATTTATTATTACTTGATTTGTTTTGCTCTGGTCATGCCTTTGTCTTTCTCTTCTACTGTTAACCCTATAGACGACCTTTTAACCCGATGCAACACGAGTCGCCTCATTAATTTATTTATTTACATATGTACCGTTCTTTATGCACCTCTTTTTCCTCGTACGCCTTCTCAAAGAGCATGTTCCAGTACACAGCAACTTCTCTAGATCCTGTCTATGGTAGATTCAGAGATAATATGCCTTCAGATATCCTATGTAGGGGTCAGTTGATTTACATGCCAGTAAATCTACCACCGTTACCTGAGCACACTGAAATATCGCTTTTACTGTTTGGGCTAATCGGCTTGACACGCATCCTAAATACGTTACGCCGGTTACTCAGTTACGGACTGCTCATCTCGACGGTGTTATGGAATCCTACGTGCATCTCTTACAAATATTACTATTAGGGGCAAAAGTTTTCTATAGGTCGACGCCCTGCACAAGTAGCATTTTCTTAAAATCTCACTATTATTATTATTATTATTATTATTATTATTATTATTATTATTATTATTATTATTATTATTATTATTATTATTATTATTATTATTATTTGATCATTTTTGCACTGTTCATATCTTGATCGTTCTCTTCTATTGTAATCCCTTACCACGTCCTTTGGATGCGACGCATCACGAATCGCCTTAATTACTTACTTATTTAGTTAGCTAAATTGTAATTTACCATCCAGTCATTTATGCATCATTTTCACCTATTATGCTTTCTCAAAGACCATACTCTAGAACACAGCAACTTCTTCATATCCCTTATACAGTAGTTTTCGAGAAATTATGCGTATATTTAACTTTTGTTCATGTCGTTCTGATAAGAAAAAAATCTTTAGAGCTCTTCGTTCCGCGGATTTTGTCGCACATAGCACACATACAGACAAACAATTCCGGATATCACTGACTGACTGAATACGACTCTTCGCGTCTGTGACCGAAAATGGCTTCTTACAACATGGACTTACAATGGCTCCTTGACTTCCATTGCCTATTTTATGTACGTTGCCTAGCTGCAGTGAATCTATGCATTTAATCTTGGTGACAGTACGTTGGATTGTCATATCCTAACAGACGTTTTCCGATGGTTTTTCATTCGTAAGTCACCAATGAAAGCGAAAATGAAAAATCCGCCTTCGAGGTGCATTCGGACCCCCTTCCTTCTACCTCTGTTAAAAATACCAGAACAGTGAATGCTGTAGATTTTGCGGGGAATTTCACACACATAGGCAAACAGACAAACAATTCCTTTTATTGTTGTAAATAATCCTAATTCTGACCCTGAAGTTAAACGACTCAATATTCTTCGCAAGTAGAAGAGCTCTATTTTGGTATAAATAATAACCCAGCCATTTCTTGATACATATTTCTAACAACCATGCACCTTTAAATTTCATAAATCCACTTTAAGTGAATGACAAATCGTTACTTCAACGGGCGTAAATGTTTGTTTCATAATTCACGTTAATCCTCTCATACTTACCCAGACCAGTCCAGTTTGGTATGCCAACACCCTAAGTCCTGCTGTCAAGTATACTTTCTTCAAAAGTTACGATCTAAGGTATGCTTATCTTTATATTTATTAGGCAAAACCGTAACTTAAAAATAATTTTTCTCACATGCACGTATATAACTACAGTACAATCTATCTCCGATGGATCATTTTGTGACTTACAGTATTTAGAGGAAGCTTTAATGTATATTCGGTGAGTATAGAATGTCCCACTCGTCGACATTGTTCAGAAATGAATACCAAACAATGTCAACAAGAGCTCAAAACTATGAAAAGCAGAAGTAACTGAAGAGTCCGTCCCCACTTTGGCCTGGGAGGCGACCTCCTCCGCTGAGATATGCTAGATAAGTGTGCATGCTTTACCTCACATGATGTCACATGGCGAAAAATTTGAAAAGAAGGCGATTGGATACGTGTGCAAATTTAAACTCATAGGCTTGCATTCGGCCCCTTTCAGGAGTTACAAGAGTCCGATGACCAAGAATGCAAGCTCAATATAAAGCTCTTCGATTCGATCACAAGCTTGATATTACAGGGCTGATAACCTCACTGAATAGACTCTTATTGTTATCAAGACAAATATTTTTAATAATATTGATTTCGAGCTTGGTGAGTATGGAGTAACTATGAGTGCATTTCATCAACCTGCTTTAAGCTCCCTCGTTAGGGAAGTGTTCATCTATATAAAGAGTGTTAGGGATGTGAGTGCAGATATTTCTTGTAGCAATGGAGAACGATGTAACGACCCACTATATATCAAACTTTTACTAATCCTAAGAAGTTACAGTCGCGAGCAAAGGGATACAATGTTTTTAAAAATAGAACACAAGTTACGCGCCATTCTTGTCAAACTGGTCTTGTTTACGTTTAAGGCCCACGAACTACGTTATCTACTGCTAATATCCCACTATATGTTACTTAACAATTTTGCCAAACAGGTTTTATATTCAAAAGCAACTGAACTATGATAACTGCTGAAGGCTCCTGTTTTTACCGCATGCCATGATATACACTGACTGACAGAGCAAATGTAACACCAAGAAGGAGTGGTTCGAAAGGGATGAAAGTTGGGGAAAAAACAGAGACGGCACTGACGAATAATTGATGTTTATTTCAAACCGATATGCAGGTTACACAATGCGCAGGGCATCGACTCAGTAGGATGTAGGACCACCGCGAGCGGCGATGCACGCAGAAACACGTCGAGGTACAGAGTCAATAAGAGTGGTCGTCCGTACGAGGCTGGGGCAGAGTTTGCAAACGGCGTCCAATGAGATCCCACACGTGTTCGATTGGTGAGAGATCCGGAGAGTACGCTGGCCACGGAAGCATCTGTACACCTCGTAGAGCCTGTTGGGAGATGCGAGCAGTGTGTGGACGGGCATTATCCTGCTGAAACAGAGCATTGGGCAGCCCCTGAAGGTACGGGAGTGCCACCGGCCGCAGCACATGCTACACGTAGCGGTGGGCATTTAACGTGCCTTGAATACGCACTAGAGGTGACGTGGAATCATACGCAATAGCGCCCCAAACCATGATGCCGCGTTGTCTAGCGGTAGGGCGCTCCACAGTTACTGCCGGATTTGACCTTTCTCCACGCCGACGCCACACTTGTCTGCGGTGACTATCACTGACAGAACAGAAGCGTGACTCATCGGAGAACACGACGTTCCGCCATTCCCTCATCCAAGTCGCTCTAGCCCGGCACCATGCCAGGCGTGCACGTCTATGCTGTGGAGTGCAGGCCTCCTTCAACCAATCGACGGAAAATTGTTCTGGTCGATATTGGAACAGCCAGGGTGTCTTGCACATGCTGAAGAATGGCGGTTGACGTGGCGTGCGGGGCTGCCCCCGCTTGGCGGCGGATGCGCCGATCCTCGCGTGCTGACGTCACTCGTGCTGCGCCTGGACCCCTCGCACGTGCCACATGTCCCTGCGCCAACCATCTTCGCCACAGGCGCTGCACCGTGCACACATCCCTATGGGTATCGGCTGCGATTTGACGAAGCGACCAACCTGCCCTTCTCAGCCCGATCACCATACCCCTCGTAAAGTCGTCTGTCTGCTGGAAATGCCTCCGTTGACGGCGGCCTGGCATTCTTAGCTATACATGTGTCCTGTGGCACACGACAACACGTTCTACAATGACTGTCGGCTGAGAAATCACGGTACGAAGTGGGCCATTCGCCAACGCCGTGCCCCATTTATCGTTCGCTACGTGCGCAGCACAGCGGCGCATTTCACATCATGAGCATACCTCAGTGACGTCAGTCTACCCTGCAATTGGCATAAAGTTCTGACCACTCCTTCTTGGTGTTGCATTTGCTCTGTCAGTCAGTGTATAACAATTTAGCCAGGCTGATTTAGAGGTTGTTACTAAGTTGTTCCCGTCTTAGGGGCTTCAGACATCCTTCATCATCATCGCTTTCGGGCACTGGAGTTAATGGGGGTTCTTTTACTGTTATCTCCTTTAAGGGATTGGGACATGTGTGGTCAGCAGCTCCATGTTCTATTGAGTGTGCAAATGACCTGAGAATCTGTGTTGGTACGGGGCCTGTGCGAGTGCGTGATATATTGATTTGAGCGATGGGTTGGGATATGAGCTCCGGGATGTGAAAAATCAATCAATCAATCAATCAATCAATCAATCAATCAATCAATCAATCAATCAATCAATCAATCAATCAATCAATCAATCAATCAATCAATCAATCAATCAATCAATCAATCAATCAATCAATCAATCAATCAATCAATCAATCAATCAATCACGATCTGCATTTAGGGCAGTCGCCCAGGTAGCAGATTCCCTATCTATTGTTTCCCTATACTTTTCCTAAAGGATTTCAAAGAAATTGGAAATTTATTGAACATTTCCCATGGTAAGTTTTCCAATCCCTAACTCCCCTTCCTATAAACGAATATTTGACCCAATTTGTCCTCTTGAATTCCAACTTTATCTTCATATTGTGAACATTCCTACTTTTAAAGTCACCATTCAAACTTATTCGTCTACTGATGTCCTCCCACCCCATCTCTCCACTGACAGCTCGGAACATACCACTTAATCGAGCAGCTCGTCTCCTTTCTCCCAATTCTTCCCAGCCCAAACTTTGCAACATTTTTGAAAAGCTACTCTTCTGTCGAAGATCACCCAGAACAAATCGAGCTGCTTTTCTTGGAATTTTTCCCAGTTCTTGAATCAAGTAATCCTTGTGAGGATCCCATACACTGGAACCATACTGTAGTTGGGTTCTTCCCAGAGACTTATATACCCTCTCCTTTACATGCTTACTACAACCCCTAAGTGCCCTCATAACCATGTGCAGAGATCTGTACCCATTATTAACAATCATATTTATGTGATTACCCCAATATTAACACCTAGGTTCTTACAATGATCCCCAAAAGGAACTTTCACCCCATCAACACAGTAATTAAAACTGAGAGGAATTTTCCTATTTGTGAAACTCACAACCTGACTTTTAACCCCGTTTATCATTATACCATTGCCCACCGTCCATCTCACAAGACTATAGAGGCTACCCTGCAGCCGCTCACAATCTTGTAACTTATTTATTACTCTATACAAAATAACATCATCTGCAATCAGCCTTATCTCAGATTTCACTTCTTTACACGTATCATTGATATATATATAAGAAAACATAAAGGTCCAACAATACTGCCTTGACGAATTCTCCTCTTAATTATTACAGGGTCAGATAATGCTTAGCCTACTCTAATTCTCTGAGTTCTATTTTCTAGAAATATAGCCACCCATTCAGTCAAAAATTTTTCTAGTCCAATAGCAATCATTTTCGACAGTAATCTTCCATAAGCTCGCATTGATTAAATGGACAAGGAACAAGGCAAAATCTTGGTGACGTGTAGGTAAACAATGTCCCTTACCAAAGCGAAATAATGCATGGGACAGGATATCCATTTGAATGGTATCGGAAGTGAATTATCGAAACACATCCAACGTTCCGTTTCAATGAACAATGGGCATGTTATAAAAGTTAATAAATACGGAGAAACAATTTTATCACTTAAATATTTGGAGTATTGGACATTATTTACAGTTAAAAACTAATCTGAATCTCAGATTTAACACTCTATTTTATGGGCATGCCCCTTGTACAGGATTTTAGTTTTAGCACAATCATTAGCTATGTTAGGGGTACTTTAGCAGTCAAATATCGACTATGTTGGTGATAGTTGGTGGTTTTATATAAGAAATGTGCATCATGTATTAAAAGTAATTATCTTATTTATTAAATGTAATTAACTTATCTTAACTCAAAATGCTCCGATCTTAAAGTTCTATAATTTCCGAGACTGTAATTCAATTTTAGCTCAAATGTTGAGCAAGTATGCTGATGTTAGCGGTCATAGATGGAAATCTTTTTCTATCAGAAACTGTTATAACCGATTATCTGTAATCTCGAAAATTTCCTTTGATGATCAAATTATTTCGATATTCGTAATCATTTTGTGTGTAGAAATTCAAAAGGCAAGGGTACTAATATCAAGATTTGAGAAAGATTTGTATAGCTAAAAATACAGTCCCTTAGTTCAATTGAACACTTGCTGTATGCGTATATACTTTTATACCATTTACTCACACATTTAGCTCTTTGCCTAATATATTTCCAATTTTCAGCATGCAAGCACCTAATTGCTCAACTATTTGGTTACCACAACATGAAAAGTGGCCTCCAGGAGTCCCACCATATGGATATATATCTCTAATGGGAGCATTCCCTGTTCCTGCAGGACCTGGGTAAGTTCGTTACTTCCTAATTATCACTCATTATATACAGTTGGAAGATTAGTCTTTCTAAAAAAAACTGATTAACTTCAGAAGCTCAGGATTCATTTCAATGACTTACTTTTTGATTATAAGTTTACCCTGAGAGACTGGTAAGTTTGGGCGGATAATCATGTTGATTTTCACTAAATGTTGGTTTATAGTTTGAGTAACAGCCTGGTCTTATGAATAACGTGTAATCTCGATTTAAATGTTGCACTGAGACAAACCTACGAAGAAAATTCCAATGAAACTTGTTATCTTACTGATATACTAATATTGATTGAGTAATACCGCTTCAATTAACCTAACTGAAATTACAATTAATCACAAAGATACAGAATTTAAACCTACACTCATGATACATAATGAACCTGAAATATGCAAGATGATTTCTTCCACCGTGTAGGGACTGATCGCGGAGAGGGTACAGAATAAGAATTGGCTAATGAACGTATGTCCGAAATACATGGTGTCCTTGCTAGCGACCATGTATTCAATCATAATATCGTCGCTGGAAAGGTAAAAGGTTGTATTCCACAAAGCTCTTCCTATCAATTATTCTCCTTAAGACTGGTCACGCCTCCCAGCCACGTATGGATACGCAGTCCATCAGAACAATGTCCGTTGTGTTCGTTTTCCTATGTCGACGATTAAACAAAAATGAACCTTACATGCATTGTACACTAGGAGTGCGTAAATACGTAATGCAAACGTACATTCCTACAGTACGGTACTGTAAGGTTCATTTCTTTTACACATGGGCATAGGAAAATGAACACAACAAAATTTGTTCTGATGGACTGCATATCCATACGTGGCTGGGAGGCGTGACCAGTCTTAAGGAGAATAATTGATAGGAAGAGCTTTGTGGAATACAACCTTTTACCTTTCCAGCGACGATATGTTACAGAGACTGCAGGAAAATACGCGCCGTACCATACCGCCACAGTTACACTATGCGTGGTTTCCTCCTAGAGGTTGGTACTCTTCCTCATACGTCATGACCTAGGGCCCTCTCCTGCAATTGTCATTGGTACCGTTTCGTCCGAGTCACTTCTCGTGACTCACCGGATAGTGGATGTTTTACAGCTTTGTACTCAATGACTCGTATTCGATTTGAGAGTTTGCCGACATGTTGTTTACTTACGGCAAGGCAAATGGCATTTGGCGGCGAGCAGCACGGTTGTATCTGGACACCTGGCGCATCAGCATTCAAGTATTATAACAGTGTTTCACCGTTTTTCTGAGACAGGATCATATAAGGTAGCACGAAATCATGGGCATGCCCGTCGTATTCGGGCAAAAGACGTGGAGGAAAATGTGATTAACTCTGGGCAAGGTGACCGCCGTGTCATTACCAGGCACTTGGCCCGCCACTACAGGGTAAGGCGGACAACCGTGTGGAACATTCTCCATGAAAATTGGTACAGCATCCTGTTGCGTGTTGTTTAAAATTCTAAGGTAATTGGCCCACAATTGTTACTACATTTATCACTTACATCGTGTGCAGGGCTTACTAGGGACAGACTTTGCACATCGGGAGCAGTTTGTCACTGAATTATTCACCAGGCAACCTCGGTTCCGGGATTTGTGTCTTCCATCCTATTCACAGTTGAGACCACCTTTACGCGGAGTGGTATCCTTAACTTCTCAACTTCAAAGTTGTGATATTTATGGATTGAGCCAACGCCACTCTTATATCCTGTGTCGATTTCTGCAAAAGACATGGATTCAACGAATATTTCATTAATGCTATTGCTCTATCATCAATGAAGCGATAAGTTGGGATATTGGGATATAATCTATATTCGTCCTTATGTTAACCCGCTAAATGTACAGCGAAGGAATAATATTCGCTTTGATATATACAGGCTGCTTTTTTCCTCCGTGTACAAACTGTAGGGATTGCTCGATGAGCCACAGTTACAGTATGTGTTGAAAATGGTTCCCACAAACCTTCACGCATGCTTCTACGCGCCATAGCATTTTCTGTGGGTATTGTTTTTCACGTGGTTCATTTGGGCTGTACGAGGGAAGCACATTCGATGGTTTCGATCTGATGTTATAGCATGTTATAGACGTGAAGTAATTACTTGCATCCGCATGGTGAAAATCTACAATTTCCGTATTGTGAGCAAAGAGGAACGGTTATGAAGTACTGTAATGAAAGCTTATGTTGTTGAATGAAGGAAATAGCGATTGGTTCGGCCAATGCTTACTTTATGGAAATAGATACCAACTATCTTGGATGTGAGTGTTCCAAATCTGGTAGCTTTCCTTTCATTTTAAAATTTCATGAGGGTAATTCTTCTATCTTCTCTTTGCATATTTTTATTAACATCCCTATTTCAATATATTGCCGCTTTTATGTTACTTATACGATAGACTCCTATCCTGGCTGTAGAAGGATTGAGAAGCTAAAATCCAGCTCCTGACAGTATTCTGTCAGTTTTAGTCGGTTCCAAGGAATTAAAGAGCGCTATTTTGAATTACCATGGGTACTAGTTTTCATTTGTAGCATACAACTCTTCTAGGTATTCAGACTTCACATTGAACGTACGTTCTATTTTCTATCCGTGTTATATTCTAGACCTACCGAACCGCGAGTGTGATGCGGGTGATATTCAGAGTGTGTGTTTGGAAGAAATGTCTCACCGGGAGGTAGATTTCGAGTGAAGTATACATGGATGTTTCTGAAGCCAAATTGATCTCCTTATTCAGTTTCAATCTGTTTTTCCATTCTTCTATAAATAATTTGTGGTAGAATATTGCAGGCGTGAGATACTAAACTAAAGGTCCGGCTATTTTTGTAAAAGATATAAAACATTTTGCTGAAAATCGGATGTCATTTCTCCTCTCACATGTATCTTACACACTAACAGAAATAACCTCGCCATGACGGTTTATCTTAAGGCAAACAGCAATATAGACGGAATGTCATCAATTACAAGTGGCTTGTTGCTAATATGGTATCTCAAAGCTCTCTCAAATTCTGACCACACCATTGGGTCCCCCATTTTGTGAGGATCAACAGCCTCTTCTCCTTCCAGAACCATATCATCTACATCTTTACTTTGAAACAACAGTTGGATATGTTACCGACATCTTCTTACATTGTCCTTTATCCCTGCAACTGTTTTTCCAAACTGAGCTCATAATATTCATACGCCTAGTTTTCCTTTCTCCCATGGTTTCTTTCTTTTTCCTATATGCAGCATCTACCTTTTCTAGGATCATGCAACCTTCAACATCATTGCATTTCTCCTTCAGCCATTCTTCCTTAGGTGCCCTGCACGTATTATCCACTTCATTCTCTAATCGCCTGTATTCCTGTTTGCCCTCATCATAAATTTTCATACTTCCGTCGCTGATCAATCAGGTCTAGTATCTCCTATGTTATCCATTGCTCTTTCCTTTCTTAATATCATTCCTTCAGCACCCCTAGAGATCTCATTCTTCACGCAATCCATTGTTCCTCTATTGTGTTTCCTTCAGCCTTTTCCTTTAGTCCTTGTGCAACATGTCCCTTGAAACAGTCCTTCACACTTTTTTCTATCCATTTGTCCACATTCCACATATGAGAATCCTTTAACACGTTGGGTGCCACGTGCCGCCATATGGCGTCACGGTGGTCTTCAAATTTGAGATGGCGTGACGCCATATGGCGGCACACCGTTCTTGAAATCAGAGTTGGCGTGACGCCATATGGCGGCACAGTTGAGTTTCAGGCGATGCGCCGTAGATAATCAGCTGTGACATCTATGCGCGTAAAATTGGTACTACGTGAAGGGCGAACTTCAGGGTCTATTCCAGCTATGTATTTTTACTGTATGCCACCACATGGCGCCACAGTATTCTTCCGAAGCCACTGAGTGGCCTGTGGTCGTTGTCACAGGTGAAAGCGCGCCAGGCATTGTTTATTCCTCGTTTACGTACGTATTATCACTCAGTTTATATAGTTGTGCAAAAATATAAAAAAATGGAAGATATTGGTAATAATCTTACGAGGGAACACATACATGTGTTACACTCGGATTCGGTTGAAATTTGGTAGGAATATTCGTGGGAGACAGTAGAAAACTTGCTGTACCCAGCGCAAGTTTAAACGCCAAAATTGAACAAATAAATAGTCATAAAATTAGAAGTGCCGCGGGAGTATCGGGGTGTGGCGGAGAGGTAGGGAGGAGCGAAGCAGCGGACGTGAACCAACCGGGCTGCGTCGAGCTGCGCCAGCAGCCAGGTAGCGTAAGGTTAGCGCGTTCCCCTTAACTTTCCGATCAGATGTGCAAAACGTAAATATGAAAACAGCACATGAAACAAGTGTACAAAGGACGATGTTTGAACAACGATGCCAATAAGGTTTGAAAAATTGCAACGAGTAACAAGAACTCGGGCGAGCCGAGACGCATATTTTCAATGTTTAGAGTTATCAGAAAACTGTTATCAACAATATGTAATGTAATATAAGTACTTGTTTTGCATTTTATTAGGTTTTCATGAATATTGCGTTAATTTGAATTAGCAAATAAATATCTCGTATTTGAAATTCGTATTGCACATTCCATGTCAAAAAATTCTGTGACACCATATGGCGTCACGCTATATTTTATCTTTCCTAAAAATTGATGTGACACCATATGGCGTCACACATGACCATGGTATGGTGAGATAAAATTTACTTAGTACATCATATAAATATATCCCAAGATTATATAAACAGACTACAACGCGTACAATTGCTTTGGCACCAGCGGAATGCAATTCAAAAACAAGCCCGGCACCAGTGGAATAGTGTGCTACAATCGGCTCGGCACTCAACGTGTTAATTTCTTCTATTTCTTCAACATCATGTGGAATTTAATGACCAAGTTGTAGCCAGAGTCCACGTCTGCTCCGGGGAATGTTTTGTAATACAACACTTGGTTTCAGAATCTCTGCGTAATCATGATGAAGTATATTTGTTACCTTCCAATATATCCAGGACTCGTCCACGTATACAGTCGTCCTTTGAAGTGTTTGAACCACGTGCAAGCAAGGACTAAATTATGTTCGGTGAATAATTCAACCAGCCGAATTCCCCTCACATTCTTTTGTCATAATCCAAATTCTCCTGCTGTACTACCTTCTCTTCCTTGGCCTTCCACTGCATTCCAGTCTATTATCACAAATAGATACCCGTCGGCTTTTACATATTGTATTAAACCTTGTATATCTTATTTAATTCTCCCGATTTCTTTGTCATGTGCTGAACTAGTACGTATACTGACCTGCACTGTTGTGGTCGGCGTAGGTTTGGTGTCTATCTCAACAAAAATGAACCTTTCGCTATGCTGGTCATAGTAGTATCAATGCCATTTTATTTCAGACATATCACTCGAACGATTCACGAACTTTGCGCCTATTGTTGAAAAGACGGTGAGTATTGTTATTTCGTCATATAGAAAGGCGGTTATCGTATAGGGGCACGCAGGTGTGAGCGTGCATTGGAAGTTAGTGTGTACGAACTTCACTGCCGATAGCCCTGAATATGGTTTTCTGTGGATTCCCATTCCACACCATACGAGTGTTGGGGCTGTAACTACATTCAGGGCTCGGCTGCTTCCTTGCACATCCTAGCCATTTCATATACCGTCATCGCCATAGAAGCTATCAATGTCTGCGCGACGTAAATTATTTATAAAAATTCATAGTGTATTGAAACAGGAACGCCCGTACTCAAGTTTTTCGGAGAGCATGAGAAACGACAAGGCGTGCACGGCCCATGCTAAGAGAGTGAGAGAGAAGGGTACTGAAAAAAAATTATGATTAAAGTGGATCCTTCAGTTTATTCAATAGATATGCAAAGAATTATGTCACCTGTTACAGCTGAATCGTGGGGTTGTCCTTGAAGGCGTGGAGGGGACGTCGTCCTGCGGCGTCTGCGTCTTCTTGCGGTCGGCGTCGGCGTTGTCTTCCGTCGTTGGTGTTTTCTCTGTATTAGTGTTGATGGCGACTCGAACCTGAGGCAGGAACGTGGAAATGTGGAGCTTCCGCATCGGACGTCATGGGACTCTGGTGTGACACCTTTCTAAGGCGAAGTGCACCGAAATAGTTCCCACAGTCAATGACGTTGAACGCAGTTTAGCAACAAGGATAAAGTCAGGGTCACAGTTCCATGAGATTAAGATGTAAGGAGTTATCGTATTTGGAATAATAAACAAACGAAAACGATCTAGGACCTTCCGAGGTGCAGTGATTAAGCACTTCACAAAGAAAATTAAATTCACCGGGTACAGTCTCTGCACTGTACACCATGAGCACAATATTCACACACTTGTTGAAATAAACGACAGTCCAAGTTCTGTTACGTCGTAATTTTCAGAAGATTATCACTGACACTTAAGATCATACGTGATTCTGAACAGGTTATGATGGGATTTGGCATGGTCCCTCGGAAAGAAATGACGATACCGTATTCCACAAGTTAATACTGTCTTTAAGAGGGAATGTCGGCACAGTTTTATTACGAACACAGTTCCAAAAAATGGATAGACACAGTCTCTAAATGAAATGAAGGCTGGCACAGTTTATTCTAGAAACATTCGTAGTCCACAAACGAAATATAATCGCCCAGTCGTACAGACTGATAAAACGAAATTACGTTTTTGTTCAGGCACAAAGTTCAAGCCCACGGAGAAGGCTTCCAACACTAACGTTTCCGAACTCAAGTACACAGCCGGACCGAGTGACGAATTATATCGCGACGTGCTTACTTGCACACACACACTGAGCTCATGGCTTACTGCCGACTCCTCTCACTCTCTCTGCCTACGGCACACTGCAGCTGCACACTGCACACACTGCACACTCTCTGATTTACCCCAGGCTGGCGATTCGCTTATATTGCCGAAGGTCGGTGGGGGTGGTTACACATGTGGGCCCCAAGAAAATTTTATATCTTGGCCATCTTTACACCGATTGACATGAAATTTCGGCTAGTAGCGTTCATTATTCCTGCCTGCAAGGTGACGTTATTGAAATATTGATATCATATTTCGTTCATGCTGCAATGCTATGGAACACGAAAGAACCTTCTGCGTGACGTCGCTTGACCTTGGCCGGTGTTCTGGAACAGCGCGAGCTTGCTTGCAGTTCCCACAATGCCTGTGCGCTCGGCGCAAGTTTTAAATGCTTACGGCTGGGTGTTAGCGAGTTCCTCTTAATAAATGAATGAAACGTGAATGCTCTTAGGGCATTCCCGTTTCAGTATATGCAATTCATATTTATAGTAGATGTTCAAGGAAAGATAAAATGGAGTATAATGTGATGTAATCGTCCATTTCAAGCTTAAATAACGAGATCGCCAATTCGACACGTCATTTATTTCCTGTCTGCTGACGTAAGTATACGTTATGTTGGATTCTGTGTATGACAACTAACCGTTTACTGTAACAACTCCAGTCAAAACTGATGTTGTTACGGAACGGTATGTGATAGCATGCTCGGATAATTCATCGACCTATTGACAGCAGCCTCAGCTACTCAGCTCCTACGAAGTAGTACGTCTTAAATATTATGCCATAAGCTCTGAAAACTCTACACGCGAAACGCAACTCTGAAAGTTCAGCCAGCAACTCAACAACGTCACGATCATTAAACTTTACCTCGTTATCCCTTAGAGAATATTTTTACCTTGTCGATGAATACCATGCACACGGTCAACGTGTGAATTTTTTCGATGATAAGTCTAGCAACGATAGGTGCTCTGTAATATGTCCTCCCGCAGAAGAGGCAGTTAAAGGAGAGTGTGTAAAACGACTAACACATGCATCCCAACATTCTTTCCTTTTCTCCACCTCCTTCATATCTTTTTCCCCTTTCTCGTCTATCACCGAGACTTCGCCTCCAACAGTTGACTCCTAACGAGCTGCGTGTTTTGTTTTCGGGACTTCGATAACATATTTAAACGGCTGCGGCTTGAGTTTTCAAGGTTTTTTCTTAATTAAATTAAATACAAGTTCTAAACCTTCTTCAACAGCCTTTAGACCAGCTGTTAAATTCGTATACAGTATTTCGCTATCAGACGTGTAATAGCGTCAATTAAATTCTGAGTAACACCTTACCTATTTATATTCTCCCCCGAGGTAAAGCATGACGGATTTTCAGTATCAAAAATTATTTTTCCTTAATGCTCTTCTGTTTGAAGTAATTGAAGTCGTCACTTGCTTCCATTAATTATACTAAACGTTTGTTATCCCATCCAATATTCACAAATGCCTCCTACATAGTCTCAGTGACAAATTATCGTTTACCCTCCCAACGCGTATATTTATCCCATCATATTTATTATAAATTTGGACCCATGTATGACTCCTTTACCGTCAGAATACTGCCTATGAATCGTCTTAAATTTCCTTCCTCCAATTATTCCAATCGTTCGCTTCACTTGCTAATCCAGTTAACAATCGGCGATTTAATTGCATGACCCATACTGTAGGAGGTTCTAAACCGATATAAGTAGGCGAATGTTAAGAAAACCATTATTATACTGGAAACCATCGTCGAAATTAATCCGTCATAAGACCCTTACCGGTAAATGTAGTACAGTAATCCAAACAGAAATTCTTCCAGCATCAAAACTAGGCCTCATCCAAACAGAGAAAGGCAACCAACAGTAAAACTTCCCTTCATCCACCATAGAGTCATAGCATGTTTATCGGTAGGATAGGGGTAAGTGTGGAAGCAATGGAGCAGAAAAAATGGGACAGGAGCATAAGAACCACCTTGACAGGGAGATTTATATCTATGCGAGGAATGTTTCATCCAGTGATTTAGGTTGTGGGAGAAGCGATTTACCGTTAGGTTGGCAGCGCTGCACCGCCACATTTTGCAGTAAAACCACGCATGAGATAATATCCCTGATGAAAGACAACCCGCAGAATTCGTGCATAATTTTAACTTTACAGATGAAAATCCTTTTGAAAAACAATATCTTCAAATTTCAGAAAACGCACGAGGTCAGAGAGCAATCCCCGTGCTGTACAAAGTTCGCATCACTATTTTCGAATTATGAATAATGATCGAACCATGATATAGGGAGGTGTCACTATAGGACCTGATGTATTACCACCGCATTCCACTGTGGGTACGGGATGTTGGAATATAACCACGACAACCCTTTTCGGACATAAGGGGCGACTAAATAGTGAACACAAAGGGCAACCGTAAACTTTGCATTGTCATATTCTTACTCGTATTATTCTCTGTACTTTCATGTTATACATATTCAATATCCGATATTTCTTCGTCAGTATTTTCATATTTTCCGAACTCTGTGGCAATTACTTACGAGTGTTGGGATGCCTCTAATTTCAAGGTCTCCGTGGCTGTTCCGTACCCTTCACTGACCAAAACCAAACCACACCTCATGGCACTACAGCCCTTGAAGGGCCTTGGCCTACCAAGCTACCGCTGCTCAGCCCGAAGGCCTGCAGGTTACGAGGCGTCGTGTGGTCAGCACGACGAATCCTCTCGGCCGTTATTCTTGGCTTTCTAGACCGGGGCCTCTATCTCACCGTCAGATAGCTCCTCAATTCTAATCACGTAGGCTGAGTGGACCTCGAACCAGCCCTCAGGTCCAGGTACAACTCCCTGACCTGGCCGGGAATCGAACCCGGGGCCACCGGGTAAGAGGCAGGCACGCTACCCCTACACCACGGGGCCGGCTACCCTTCACTGATACCTTAATATTTCGAAGTGTCGGACCTCCTCCAGTTTACATCTATTTAGTGTTGATATATGATGGCTTTAGAATTTTGCTTCCCCTTAATTCATTCGCCACCACCAGCACCCAAAGCCACTATCGACGCGATGTTCTATCACCTGGATGACACTTATCCGCATCGTGCGGCATTTCAATCTTCTAACCAATATATATTAAAAACCTTGCTTCCATCTACGAATTAACTTCTACCGTGTATTTCATTCTCTTCCAGGCCCTATTAACATTATGATGCTAATTTTACCATCGCGGTTTCTATTATGTCATTGATTTTATTGTTTGATAATTTTCTGGATAAGTACCTGACAACAAAATGAGTGTAATTATTATTCATATTTTTTAATTCCAATTTATTTAAGTAATATGAGAAATCTGTGTTATTATTTTAATTTTCCATTCTTAATCCTTTGAGTTTTAATTTGACTCCATTAATAAAGTTAAATAATCAAATCTCAAAATTTTTAAAACTTAATTTTTGGTCGATATTTCAAGTTATCTAATGAACGTTTTGAAAATTGCCCTTGGTAATAAACTATTAATGTACAGTATATTTTTCTCCAGAAATCATGGAGAAGGATTAATGGCATAAGACCAGTTTCAGTTTTCCATTCCACTTTGATAAGTTTCAATACCGCTGTATCCTTTTCTATTGTTGTCTTTTAATTTTATTTTAAATTTTTCTTTATTCTACCGACGGGCATGGGACTCGTGCGGAGGCACAATTGTTTTACGTAAACATTTTGAATATTGTTTATTATTTACAATTTAAAACTAAACTGAACCTCAGAATTGACGTTGGAATTTTTGGATATTCGCTGCGTACAGGATTTTAGTTGTACTGCTAAAATTAACTACGTTATTGCTACTTTAGAAGTAAAATGTGATAAAGTTAATACCAATTTACGGTCTAATGCGAGAAATTATCATAATTGATTAAATGTAATTCACTTCTTTATTAAATTTAACTTGCTTATCGTTACGCAAAATGGTCAGATCTTAATATTCTATAATTTTTGAGAATGTCCTTCAATTTTACTCAAATGTTGAGCAGTATGCAGATCAATGAGGTCACAGCGGTCTTGTACTAAAACAAAATGTTGCAACCCAATATCCATAACCTTGAAAATTTCCTTTGACGATCAAATTACTTCGATATTCGTAATCATTCGGTGTGTAGGAATATAAAAGTTAACAGTACTAATATCAATATTTCAGAAAGATTTGCATCGCTAGAGATACCGTGAAGTCACTCAGTTCAATTGAGCACTTGCTGTACGTGTATTCATTTTTATACCATCTACTCACAAATTTAGCTCATTGCTTACTATATTTCCAATTTTCAGAATGCAAGCACCTAATCCGAGAACGCGGTTGCCACAACATGGAAATTTGCCTGCAGGACACCCACAGTATGGAGATCATCCTCTAATGGGGGCAATCCCTGTTCCTGGAGGACCTGGGTAAGTTCCTTATTCCTTGATTATCACTCATTATCTACAGTTGGAAAATTAGTATTGCTAAAACCACTGACTAACTTCAGAAGCTAAGGATTCATTTTAATGGTTGACTTTTAGATAAGGTGTTTACCCTGAAATAAACCATTGTCGTCTAGCTAATTAGAGGCTGATAAGTTTGAGTGGATAACAGTGGATTACAGTTTGAGTAACAGCCTGGTCTTATGAATAACGTATTATCTCTATTTCAATGTTGCATTGAGACAAATCTACGAAGAAAATTCTAATGAAACTTGTTGTATTACTGATATACCAATATTAATTGTGTGATATCGCTTCCATTAAACTACCTGAAATTACAATTCATCACAAAGATATAGAATTTAACAGCACTACATTAATGATACATAAAGAACCTAAATATACTGGGTGAATTTTTCCACCATGTTCCAACTCAAGAGATTGATCGTGGGGAGGATGCGGAATTAATATATTCTAATGAACGTGGTTCCTGGAAAGCATGGTGCCCATGCTATCGAACATGTATTCAATTATACTTCGTTACTGAGACTGCAGTTCAATAAGCGCTTTACCACGCAGCCAGAGTTACACTATGCATGGTTTCCTCCTAGAGAGTGGTGCTGTTCCTCATATATCATGCCCTAGCACCCTCTCCTGCAATTGCCCTGGCACCGTTTCGTCCTAGTTACTTCTCGTACTGATTCATAGGGTAGTGGATGTTTTACAGCTTCGTACACAATGGCTCGTATTCGACTCAAGAGCTTTCCGAAATGGTGTTCACTTACGCCAAGGCGATTGGCAACTGGCGACGAGCAGCACGGTTGTATCTGGACACCTATCCCCGCCCACAACAACAACAACAACAACAACAACAACAACAACAACAACAACAACAACAACAACAAAAACAACAACTACAACTACAACGACAACAACAACAACAACATTCAATGTTTGCAACAGCGTTCCGCCGTTAGTCTGAGACTGGATCGTTTAAGGAAATAGGGAATCACGAAAGACTTACCCTCCCTATCCGGGCACCACTTGTGGGAGAATATGTGAATACCACTGTGGAAAGTGACCGCCGTGTCGTTACCAGGCAGTTGGCGCGCCAGTACAAGGGTATGGCAGACAACCGTAAGGAACATTCTCCATGACGGCTGGTACTGCTTGTTGTTGCTTGTTTTTTAAAAGGGCCTAACACATAAGGACATTGGCCCACAATTGTTACTACACTTATCGCTTACAGCGTGTGTAGGTATTACTAGCGACAGACATTTCACATCGGGAGCAGTTTTGTCACTGGTTTATTCAGCAGGCAACGACGGTTTCGAGATTTGTGTCATCCATGCTATTTACAGATGAGGCCACCCTTACTGAATGGTTTCTCCAACTTTCATAACACTCATATGTGGGATTGTATGCAGAATCCGCATGGTTTGTTGACAGCGAATCGTCAAAGCGGTTCAGTCGGAATGTGTGGGCCGGGAAAATTGGCGACTGTGTTTGAGGACCAGTCACGCTTCCACTTCGTTCAAAAGGCCGGAACTATCGGCGTTTCTTGCGGGTGACATTGCCTCCCCTGCTGGAAGACGTATCATTGATGATTCGCATGGTTATGTGGCTGCTACATGACGGTGTTCCAACCCACTTCACCATGAACGTCCGGACGCATCTCCATCGAGTCTTCCCTGGTCGATGGATCTGGCGGGGTGTCCATTTGCACGGCCTGTTCGTTCACCAGATTATTATTTAAAATTGCCGTGCGACTTCTGGTTACGGTGCCATCTCAAAAGTATCGTATATGCAGAGAACTTTCCAGGTGAGGAGACATTGGAGTAGCGTATTCATGATGCCTTTGACATTGTTCGGACGCCGCCAGGTCGATGTGAATGTGTGAGACAGAACATGCTACGGCGCGTACACGCATGCGTGGAGGTATATGGGAACCATTTCCAACACACACTTTAACTGTGGCTGCATGGTACAGCGCGTATTAGACCACGATCTCTGTAACAATGGATGATTCATTTATTCAACGGCCCCTATCAAACAAACCATGCATTTTCGGACATACGTTCATTAGATATTGCCTGTTCCATATCCTCTCTTCGAGCAATCCCTACAGTTTTTACACGGGGAGAACTCACCCTGTATATATCAAAGCAAGTATTTTCATTTTGCTGAACATTTAGCGGGTTAACACAAGGAAGACTGTGTATGAAGTCCCAATATCCTGATTCATCACTTCATTTTTGATAGGGCAATACCGTTGATGACATCTTCGTTGATTAAAATCCGTTGCGGAAATCGACAAAGGACATTACAGTGTCGTTGACTCAGTACAGAAATCCCACAACCTTGAATTTCTGCAGGTGATATTTATTAAGATATAAGTAGACTATTACGTACATTACACAACTTTAATAATAATATTAATAATAAAACAAATAGTGTTTAAAATGATGATAATTAAAATTTCAACAATAATAATAAATGACTCTTGTTCATTGTTCCCAGCAAAGCAGACGATTAGTAATGAAGAAATTTAAGCTTTAGTTTAATCGCGTTGTGGATTGCAGTTCCATTCCGTTCTTCCTCTAGCAGATATCACGCGGACTACGCATTCTACTTGCGACAAATGTCAATATTGCTCAACCCCGTAGATATCTTGGGAACCGGAGTTCCAACATGGCTACGCAGTTGACAATTAACCATTACTTAATTTGATTTTAATATATTCTGAAAATATGGCAGATTTTAATGTGTCGGTATACAAATAGGAACCAATACATTAACAGGAAAAATAAATGTATTTCCTATATTGCAAGTGCCAGTTTCCACAGATTTTAAACAAATGCAGTATTAAACGTAGCTATTTAAAGGGTTAAATTATCGTTGATTGATAGAACACGTTAAATAACATTATTTGGAAGATAGTTTAATGAAGTGCAGAAATAGGTAATTCTTATGAGTTACAAGGTTTACAACGTCTGGTTCTTGAAATTATATTATAGGGGAAGGAAAGGCAGGGAAATAATAACAATATATGCAAATGAGACCCATCTATTATGGTACCGTAGGTATTTGATGAATAGGCGGACTTAAAGTAGACTGGACTTGGGAGATCTTTTCTTTATCAGTTGCTTATTAACGGACAAATAAGACTGAATGGGGGTTTGAAAGATAGGAAAGATATTAAAATGAAAGTAAACTAGTAACTGTTGAGGAAATATTCGAGCAAATGTTCGCGTATAGAATGATGTATTAGGGATTGGAATAATGTACCAAGTGCGCCGCGACTGTGGCGTCAAGGAATATATCGTTTTGCTCTGATATCGCAATGTTAGCAATCAGCTGTGTCGGAAGATAATGGCTACTTCCATATTATATGAATGACTTGTAAAGATAAACATGACCAGATGCAGACAGATAGCGCCTCTGACCCAACTAGACATTTTAATCCCTTTGTTCTGTCGTCTTTGATGGTTGTGTCTCGAGTTGGAGGAAAATAAGCCAGGAATTGCCTTTTCTTCGTGTAAAAGGTATTTTAAGCGTTTTTAATATGTATCCCTTGGACTCTCGCTCATTTCTGGAGTATTATTTCCATCATGTCTTGAGGTAATAGTATACTTTAACTTGTGAGTTTTGGCATGGTTTGATTACAGTTCTATTCGGCCGCAGCCCGGCTCTTCTCTTGCACTTCAAATCAAATCAAATCTCTTTATTTGCAAATGAGGTGTCCACCTCGGTGGCAAATGGCACACTAAAATACATTATTGTCAGGCACTAGATATTAAATTAATAAGAGAAGAATATTTACCCAAAATACAATATTATACAATTTATGCTAACAATTTTTTCTATTAAACACACAGCTCGTCCTTAATAAATTTAATTGTTTACAAAATTCTTCTTATAATATCTCCTGTACTACTTACAAATATAGTCAACTGACTTACAGTATGTGGAATTACTTCAAATGATACTATACAACTGGTATAAGATTATAATTTAGATTGCATTTGTTTACTTTTTTTTACCCATTCTGGAACCTAAGTAGCATAACGACCTGCTGAGTCTTAACCAGAGTCCCTTTTGTCACCACTTTTCAGAGTTCCTGAAGGGCCTTCACAGCTACCGTAGCGGTCCCAGGGCACTCGAAGTCCCCACTGTACTTCACTCCTACAGGCAGTCCCCTACTTTGGCTGTCCATACACCTTAGACTAGGGGATGGAATTAATTTATTCACACACATTTTTATTTACATTAACCTGCACTGGTCGAATGTCCTCTAACATTTCATTTATTTTCTCTGTTGCTGTTTATTATCTTCTTGAATATCTGTACAGATTTTGGAAAAGGTTCAAACACTATCCCTGGTAAACTGTTCCACTCCTTCACACCCTTCCCAATGAATGAAAATTTACCCCAATCGCTTCTGCTAAAATTCCTTCTAATTTTATATTTGTGGTCAGTCCTGCCGATATAATTATTTTCCAACTGAAGCCTCTCACGGGTATCTCCCCATGCTTCTTCTCCTGTATAGGCTCTATATAATCCTAAATGGTGAGAACTGATCAAGAAAAAGACATGCAATGCCTCCTTTGGGCCTCCCTACTGGAGGTTTTTCTGCCATGACGAATGTTGAATAATGTCTACTAGTTTGCCACGCATGCGTTAAAAATGTTTCCACTAGGATTATTACATCAAATTCCTGTATCATCTCTTCTAGTGTGTTTGTCATGCTCAGCAGTCCTTCAATATTCCATAATAGTAGCTTAATCTTTGATGTAGGCAAAACGTTGTCGTCCTTATCGGGATTTGACACCATAAGCAGAACCATACTGTTAGAAAAATTGGAGAGTTTCATTGGTAGTACGAACTACCTTATACCGCTGATTAGGAACTTACTGCTCAACAATTCAATAGAAGTAGATGATGGCATTACCAAATCTATTACTTTGGAACAAACAACCGGGGTATTACAGGGAGACCCGTTAAGTCCATTATTATTCATCATTGCGACAGCAGACATAGTAGATTTGGTAAACCAGGAAAGCGTCAAACTATTAATGTACGCTGACGATATGGTCTTAACATCAACGTCAGAGAAGGAACTCCAGGAATCATTCAACCAAATAATAGGCTGGATAAAGAAAAATGAGCTCAAACTGAATGTAGAAAAAACAGTGTCCATGACGTTTAGAAGAGGGAGACCTCATGGAATCTTCTATTGTGAAGACCAAGAACTTAAGTCCGTAAAGCATTGTAAATACTTGGGCGTAATTTTTCAACCCCAAGGTAATGTTTTCACCCTCCATCTCATAGACCGTCTAAATGCATCTATGAAAGCAATATCTGACATTAAGCACCTGAGAAACTTGTCTTTAGAAACGGCCATAAAACTCTTTCATCTAAAAATCAGCCCTATAGCAACATATGGCTTGGAAAACATTTGGGAACATTTGAGTATGAAACAGTTAGATAAAATCGAGAAGTTGAAGGCAATCTACTTGAAACGGGCTCTGTGCCTCTCCAAATATTCTCCTTCCCGGCTCGTGTATGAGCTATCCAGAGAGGGATTTTATGTGGAAGAGCTAAGGTTACAGTTGTTACTTCCAGCAACAACACCCTATATACATCTGCTTCGAGACCTACGATCGAAGAAGGCTGACATCTGGGAAGATTTCTACTCTACCGATGCCATGCTAAATCGCGAGTGGGTTCAAGGTGGATATGAACTGCGACACCTGCTGACAAGGTTCTCCGTTCATGGGTTCCATTATAAACTGTGTAATATTAAGCGTTATCATGAACCAGGTTTGAACTGTGTATGTCTAAGATGTGGTGCACACTGTACTAGGTACCATGTTTTAAATTGTAAACAGCGATCAGAATCACTGGTGAAATTTTGCAACGAAGACTAATGTTCTATATAGTAATTCTTTGCACATTGTGCGCGTTAAATAAATTATTATATAATCCTATAAGTCTAGTTTTCTCCCTTCTCTTACTTAAAGTTTCCCACCCAAGTTCCTTGAAAATTTCTGATACACTACTCTTTCTCCTGAAATCCCCTGTTATAAATCATGCTGCTCTCCTCTGCACACTATCTATTTATTTTATTAGGTATTCTTGGTGAGGATCCCAAGCACTGTTTGAATATTCCAACAATGGACGAACCATATTTAAGTAACTTTTCTCTTTTAATTCCCTGTTGCGTCCTTTAAGTAGCCTCATTATGACATGTAACGATCTGTGTGCTTTCCCAACAATGTCATCCACATGACCCTTCCAGTGCAAATTACTTTCAAATCTCACACCTAAGTATTTGCACTTGCCATCTTTTGGGATAATTACCTCATCCAAAGTATACTCAAATTCAGTTTTAAAACTCCTGTTTGTAAATGTTGTAACAGTTGATTTGCCTCCATTAACCTTCATATTATTCTCTTCAACCCATTGCTGGATATTCCCAAGGTCCCTTTGTAATTCTGAACAATCCTCAATATTATTTATTTCCCTACAAACAATTATGTCATCTGCGTACAATCTTATTTTTGATGTTATAGTTCCCTAAATCATTAACGTATATTAAGAAAAGTAACGGACCCATTATACTACCCTGTGCAATTCCCTTCCAAAGTTTCCCTTCCCGTGATACATTATTTCCTACTTTGACTTTCTGAACACTTGAAATTAGAAATGTTTTTATCCACCATATAACCCTTACGTCCAATCTTATTCCCTCCAATTTCTTTATTAATGTTCCATGTTCCCCTCTATCAGTGACTTTGGAAAGATCTATGGCTATGCAATCTAACTGGCCTCCTGAATCCAATTTATCTGATAAGTCCTGCTGAAATCCCACCAGTTGTGTCTCACAAGAAAATTACTTTCTAAATCCATACTGGCTCCTCATGAACCAATTTTTATCATCACATATCCCTCTGATGTACTTTGATATAAAACTCTCCAGTATTTTAAAAACTATACTGGTCAGGCTGATTGGTCTGTAGTTCTCTGGTTTCCTTTTACCACCCTTTCCCTTATAAACTGGTACTATTTTACATTCCTTCCATTCCTTTGGTATTACACAATTATTTATGACATAGTCAAAAAGAAATTTTAAGTAAGGCACTATGTACCACTCCATTGTCTTTAACACCTCCCCAGTAATTCGATCACTTCCTGCTGCTTTTCCTTGCTGAAGCAGTTGGATTTCTCTGAAAATATCTTAATTTGTGAATGAGAAGCTTCTTGTTTCCCTCTGTGTCTCTCCCACTCTATCTTCTGTTTCGGTTTCCAACTCCAGACAATCATCTACTGAATCTCTGAATTCCCAACTAAATAGGTTTGCTTTCTCAGTATCTGTTAAATAGTGTTCACCCCCTTCTCCCATCATTGTAGGAATTTGGATTGCTTTTCGTTTTTGATTCCTGATATATGAATACAGTTTTTTTTCCATTTTTCTTTGTGGTCATTACCCTCTTGAAGTATGCCATTCATATAGTTCTCTTTTGCTTCCTTTTTCATTCTATTCAGTTCCGTCATTAGGTGTTTTTTAGTTTCTCTACTGTTCCTGCCCTCTTTGATTTTCCTGTTTACTATTCTACATTTTCTTTTTAATTTTCATATTTCCCTTGTATAACAAACAGGGTCTGAGGATATTTTACCCTTCTTGACAGGTTCAAATCTCTTCTCTCCTTCCCAAATGTATCCACATTACTCCCTTCGCTTATCCAATAACTGAATTGTGATTTAAGGTAAGTCCCAAATTCTTCAACTTTAGTTTTTCTGTACAATTTCTTGTCTTGTGTGACCCCCTTATTAAGCCTTTTTGGTAGCAGTCCTACATCCATTATTAAAGCCTAATGGTCACCCATTCCTTCAATTACCTCAGTTCTATCAACAATTTCCCATGGTTTAACCAAGAATACATCTAGTAAGTTATTAAGACGAGTCGGTTCTTGTAATACTTGTGTAAATCCTCCCTCCCATATTAACTTATTTGCCAGTTTCTGTTCATGGGCTTCACTTGCTGCTCCATTCCATTCAACTTCAGGCAAGTTTAGATCTCCCCCAATTATTACCATATCATTATTATTGTTTTTATGAGTATAATCTATTATTATCTCAAATATTTCTATGTCTCTTTCCTCTCTTCCTGGCCTGTATAATCCTATAACTCCCACCTCCTCCATATTATCACAAACTAATTTTATCCCTGATACACTGACTGACAGAGCAAATGCAACACCAGGAAGGAGTGGTTCGAAAGGGATGAAAGTTGGGGAAAAAACAGAGACGGCACGGACGAATAATTGATGTTTATTTCAAACCGATATGCAGGTTACACATTGCGCACGGCATCGACTCAGTAGGATGTAGGACCACCGCGAGCGGCGATGCACACAGAAACACGTCGAGGTACAGAGTCAATAAGAGTGCGGATGGTGTTCTGAGGGATGGTTCTCCATTCTCTGTCAACCATTTGCCACAGTTGGTCGTCCGTACGAGGCTGGGGCAGAGTTTGCAAACGGCGTCCAATGAGATCACACACGTGTTCGATTGGTGAGAGATCCGGAGAGTACGCTGGCCACGGAAGCATCTGTACACCTCGTAGAGCCTGTTGGGAGATGCGAGCAGTGTGTGGGCGGGCATTATCCTGCTGAAACAGAGCACTGGGCAGCCCCTGAAGGTACGGGAGTGCCACCGGCCGCAGCACATGCTGCACGTAGCGGTGAGCATTTAACGTGCCTTGAATACGCACTAGAGGTGACGTGGAATCATACGCAATAGCGCCCCAAACCATGATGCCGCGTTGTCTAGCGGTAGGGCGCTCCACAGTTACTGCCGGATTTGACCTTTCTCCCAGCCGACGCCACACTCGTCTGCGGTGACTATCACTGACAGAACAGAAGTGTGACTCATCGGAGAACACGACGTTCCGCCATTCCCTCATCCAAGTCGCTCTAGCCAGGCACCATGCCAGGCGTGCACGTCTATGCTGTGGAGTCAATGGTAGTCTTCTGAGGGGACGCCGGGAGTGCAGGCCTCCTTCAACCAATCGACGGGAAATTGTTCTGGTCGATATTGGAACAGCCAGGGTGTCTTGCACATGCTGAAGAATGGCGGTTGACGTGGCGTGCGGGGCTGCCACCGCGGGGCCGATCCTCGCGTGCTGACGTCACTCGGGCTGCGCCTGGACCCCTCGTAGGTGCCACATGTCCCTGCGCCAACCATCTTCGCCACAGGCGCTGCACCGTGGACACATCCCTATGGGTATCGGCTGCGATTTCACGAAGCGACCAACCTGCCCTTCTCAGCCCGATCACCATACCCCTCGTAAAGTCGTCTGTCTGCTGGAAATGCCTCCGTTGACGGCGGCCTGGCATTCTTAGCTATACACGTGTTCTGTGGCACACGACAACACGTTGTACAATGACTGTCGGCTGAGAAATCACGGTACGAAGTGGGCCATTCGCCAACGCCGTGTCCCATTTATCGTTCGCTACGTGCGCAGCACAGCGGCGCATTTCACATCATGAGCATACCTCAGTGACGTCAGTCTACCCTGCAATTGTCATAAAGTTCTGACCACTCCTTCTTGGTGTTGCATTTGCTCTGTCAGTCAGTGTATTTCATCCCTTTCATCGGTAAACAATTCATGTGAACAATAAGTTTCCTTCACCAGAATAAACACTCCCCTCCCTTTTTATCTTCGCGGTCTCTACGATAGACTGTGTACCCTTCTGGAAATACTTCTCTCTTACCCACCCCTTCTCTCAACCACGATTCCACTCGTATCACCACATCAGTCTCATAAGATTCCATCAATGTGCCGAATTTTAATTGTTTATTTCCTACACTCTGGCAGTTTACCAAGAGCAATCTCAGACCCCCTTCCTCCCTAAAACTTGACTGTTGCAATTGGGTAACTTGGAATTCCTTACTTTCCTGAGTTTCATTTTTTGTTCACTGAGCCAGCTTGAAGTACAGCTGGGTTTTTCTACTAGTTTTCCTGGTCAGTATTATAACTCAAGGGAGTTGCCTTTTTTACAGTACATATCTTAAGGTTAATAAAATCTAGAACAATATTTGCTATCTTCTGTTTACCTGAATTGTTTAGATGAAGGCCATGCTTTGTGTAACAGTGTCTCTCGAAACTGCTCCTATCAATTACCTGTGTATTACGAAAATGTTTATAAATTTTAACCATCTCTGTATTAACGTTGTCCACTTCAATGTTCACACACGAGTCTCTAATCAAATCATGCCTGTGGGGCACGTTCACGACAAAGATATAAGTGTGAGTCAGCTTACCTAGTGTACATTTAAGTTTAGAAATGACATCATTAGCGTCGTTGTGAGCTACGTCGGTCGTCCCGCCGATGATCACTACTGCATCACGACTTCCGAGATTTCTTGCTGCCTGTTCCATGTTTTCCAATACCTTCTCGACTGGGGCCCCAGGATAGATGACGGCCGATGCTGCAATATCTTCATTGTTCATTTTCTCCGCAATTCCCCTCGCCTGGCTATCACCAAGTATAAGAATGTTCGACACTTTCGCCTGAGCACTGTGTGGGATTTTAGGCCTAACTTTGCCGCTTCTCGTAACGGATTTTGCGCTATACGTTTGACTGCTTCCCATACGGATAAGTCTTTGCGTATCGCCTACTTCCCTCAGGGCTGAAAATCTATTTTTGGTGTCAATTACAAAGTTGTCCTTATTTAACTGTACACTTTTCCTCCTAGAATCTGAAACAACCTGACACCACGCGCTACACCACGTGTTTACTGGTACCGGTACTTTCGATTCCAGTAAACGTACCTTCTCCATTAAAATCTCATTCTCCGCTTTTAATGCTTGTAAATCCTGTTGCAATAAAGAGGGAATCACAAGTATATTATCATTACCTCCATCCTCCAGGGAATGAGACGCCAGCGATTCGTTGACCGTTGTAGGCCTAGGTTTGTTACCGCTATTCAAATTGCTCTCGCCACAGCTCACACAGGTCCAAGTATCTTCAATTTTAGCAAACCTAGCCCTACACATACACTCAAAATGGTACCAAATTAAACACTTTTCACACTGGATACCATACTTCACTCGCTTCGTGTTTACACCACACTCATTCCCGATTATTTCGCAAGAGAATCGGGAGCTATCTTCACTTACATCCTTTGCTGACGTCATATGTTTTCACACTCTTTGCTTTATGTGTGTGCGTTTTTGATTAATTTAATAATTATGGTAATGATAGGCGGTTTTGTTCCAATTATGTGTGTTGTGTCTGTATGACTGTTTATTTGTGTGTGGTTGGAGACCGTTGTATTGTCGACGTACGAGACTGCGACATATGACTCGATCCCAGCACTCTTTGATTGGTTTCCTTTCGTTTGATGCGCGCAATTCATTTTCGCATGGGGGCTCAGGAGCATTTCATTTTATAATTTGTCAGAAGGGCAACAGCGTGGTTACAACTTGTCGTCATGACTTCGGAATTTGGGTCTCTGCATGCGTGTCATGGTGGTTTAGAAACGGGATATATATTCTCTTTCGAACCTTTTGTACGTCTTATATGATTAATTTATTTCTCGTTACTGGCATATTTCGCCATTTATTTCTCTAATATTTATGTACAGATAACCTCAGTTCATTATCTTCTTTATTAAAATGTAGCCGAGGCAAAGCTTTCGCATGGTCAATTGTCACTTTCTTGTATTGTGCATTCGGCATATGCTTCCGGGTTTTAACCTCCTTCCACACATCACGTCAGTTGTGATGATTATTGTTCCTTGGGATTTCAAATTTTCTGTGGGTATTGTTATTCACGTGGTTGAATTTGGGCTGTATGTGGGAAGCGCATGCGATGGTTTTCATCTGATATTATAGCATGTTTTAGACGCGAAGGAAATACTTGTATTCCTTTTGGTCAAAATCTATGATTTTTGTATTGTGAGCAAAGAGGAACGATAATGAAATACTGTAATGAAAGCTAATGGTGTTGAGTGAAGGGAATAGTATCTTGGATATGAGTGTTGCAAATCTGGTAGCTTTACTTTTACTTCTTGATTTCATGATGGTAATTCTTCTGACTATCTTCTCTTTGCATATTCCCGCTTTTATGTTACTTATACGATAGACTCCTATCCTAGTTGTAGTAGGATTGATAAACTATAATCCAGCTGACTGTATTCTGTAAGATTTTGTCGGTTCCAAGGAATTAAAACGCGCCATTTTGAATAGACGATGGATTCTATTTTTCATTTGCAACATACAAATCTTCTAGGTATTCAGACTTCTCATTGAACGTCCTATTCGTCGGTTCCAATTTCTATCCGTGTTACTGTATGTTCTAGACCAACTGAACAGCGAGTGTGATACAGCGGCTTTTCAGAGCGTGTGTTTGGAAGAAATATCTCACCATGAGGTAGATTTGGAGTGAAGTATATTTAGATTTGATGGATTATATAATTCGTGTGCAATTGTAAATGTACACTACGAGGAATATTTAACGGATTACATTTTCAAGACCTACCTCTTGTGGGTTTGCCTTCCAAAATTCTATCCTCTAAGATCAAACGTAAAGTCCGGATTGCTTCACGTGTTCCAAAATATTGCCGAAGCCAAATTGAGCTCCTTACAATTCAGTTTCAATTTGTTTTTCCATTCTTCTGTAAATAATACAATAATACGTGGTAGAATATAGCAGGCGTGAGATACTAAACTAATGGTCCGGGTTTTTGTTTGTAAATGATATAATACATTTTGCCGAAATCGGATGTCATTTCTCCTCTCACATGCATGTTACACACTAACTGAAATAACCTCGCCATTCCGGTTTACCATAAGGCATTCATTAATTCAGGGGGAGTGTCATCAATTACAGGTGCCCTGTTGCTAATAAAGTCTCACAAAGCTCTCTCAAATCCTGACCGCAGAACTGTGTCCCCCATTTTTGCCTCTTCTCCTTCCAGAACCATATCATCTACATCATTGCTTTGAAACACCTCTTGGATATGTTATTGCAATCTTCTTACCGTGTCTTTTTCCCTGCAACAGTTTTTTCCAACTGAGCCCTTAATATTCCTAGACTTAGTTTTCCTTCCTCCAAAGGTTTCTTTGTTTTTCCTATATGCAGCATCTACCTTCTAGGACCATACATCCTTCAACATCGAAAGCGACTTTCAACCTATTAGGTCGTGTTACGTACATTTACTACGTGTTGAAGAGATGTTAAGTACAGAACAAAAATGGCCAACCAGACACCAGTGGGATCCGAACCCATAACCTCCCGATTTCGCGTCGGTTGCTCTACCAATTGAGCTATGGTGGCCAAGGCCATCTTTGTTCTGTTGGAAAGGATCTAAGCTACAGGTCTGGTACTACTACCATCACACTGTAGAGTGCGTTTAAGTTGCCCGTTGAGGGCCAAGTCAACGAATATTGAATTTTCACGACCACATTGTAATCAAACGCGACTTTCGACCTATTAGGTCGTTTTACGTACATTTAGTACGTGTTGAAGAGATGTTAAGTACAGAACAAAAATGGCCAACCAGACACCAGTGGGATCCGAACCCACAACCCACATACTAGCATCCTTTCTTTTCTTCAATTTCTTCAACATCATGTGGTATTTAATAACCAACAAGTTGTAGTCAGAGTCCACGTCTGCTCCGGGGAATGATTTGTAAGCCAACACTTGGTTTAAGAATCTCTGCCTAATCAGGATGAAGTATAATTGATACCTTCCAATATATCCAGGCCTCGTCCACGTATTCAGTCGTCCTTTGAGGTGTGTGAACCACGTACGAGCAAGTTCTAAATTACGTTCGGAGAATAATTCAACCAGACGACTTCTTCTCTCATTCATTTGTCCCAATCCGAATTCTCCTGCCGTACTACCTTTTTTTCCTTGGCCTACTATTGCATTCCAGTCTCCAATCACAAACACCAGTCGTCTTTTACATGTTGTATTAAATCTTCTATATCTGATTTAATTCTTCCGATCTCTTCGTCATGTGCTGAAATAGTACGTATACTGACCTGCACTGTTGTGGTGGTCGTAGGTTTGGTGTCTATCTCAACAACAATGAACCTTTCGCTATGCTGGCCATAGTAGCATTAATACCATGTTATTTCAGACATATCATTCGAAGGATTCATGAACTGTGCGCCTATTGTTGGAAAGAGGGTGACTATTGTTATTTCGTCATAGAAAAAGACAGTTTTGGAAGGTAGTGAGTACGAACTTCACTGCCGACAGCCCTGAAGATGGTTTTCTGTGGAATCCCATTCCACACCATACGAGTGTTGGGGCTGTAACTGAATTCAGGGCACGGCAGCTTCCTTGCACATCCTAGCCATTTCATATCGCGTTATCGCCATAAAACCTGTGCGACGTAAATTATTTATAAAAATTCATAGTGTATATGCAATTCATATTTATAGTAGATGTGTAAGAAAATATAAAAAGGAGTATTTTTTATGTAATCGTACATTGCAAGCTTAAATAACGAGCTCGCCAGTTACAACACGTCATTTTTCTCCTGTCTGCCGAAGTAAGTTTACTTTATGTTGGATTCTGTGTATGACAACTAACCGTTTACTGTAACAAATCCCGTCAAAGTCGATGTGTTTACGGAACGGTATGTGAGAGCATGCTCTGATAATTCATCGGCCTAATGCAAGCAGCCTCAGCTACTCAGCTCCTACAAAGTAGTACGTCTTAGAAATTATGTCATAAGCTCTGAAAACTCTAGACACGAAACGCAACTCTGAAAGTTCAGCCAGCAACTCGACAACGTCACGATCATTAAACTTTACTTTACCTCATTATCCCTTAGAGAATTTGTTTCACCTTGTCGGTTAATACCATGAACACGCTCAACGTTTGTATTTATCGATGATGAATTTAACAACGATTGTTACTCTGTAATATGACCTCCCGCAGAAGAGGCGGTAACAGAAGAGTGTGTAGAACGACTTATACGTGCATCCCAACTTTCTTCCCCTTTCATGACCTCCTTCATGTCTTCTTCTCCTTTCTCATCTATCACCGAGTCTTCGCCACTAACAGTTGCCTCCTAATATGCTTCCTGTTTTGTTTTTTGTTTTTCAGTAACATATTTAAACGGATGTTGCTAGGGATTTCAACGGTTTTTTCTTAATTAAATTAAATACAATTTCTTAAACTTCTCTTCCTTGGCCTACCACTGCATTCCACTTTCCAATCACAATTAGAAACCAGTCGTCTTTTACAAATTGTATTAAATCTCCTACATCTTATTCCTTTCTTCCTATTTCTTCATAATGTGCTGAACTAGTACGTATAATGACATGCACTGTTGTGGTGGGCGTAGGATTGGTGTCTATCTGGACAACAATAAACATTTCACCACGCTGGTCATAGTAGTATTAATACCATGTTATTTCAGACATATACATATAAACGATTCACGAACTGTGGGCCTATTATTGGAAAGACTATGAGTATTGTTATTTCGTCATAGACAAAGAAGTGAGAATTAATAGCAAGAGATTCTGGTTTGTGATAAACAGCAGGAAAAATACAAAGCGTGTGGCAGACACAGCGACTTGGGGTGATAATTTAGCCAGTGGTAGTAATAGACCGGGAATTTACAAAGATTGCTTTGCGTCTAATTTTGTTGCACCTGTTCAGTTCACAGATTTTCCGTGTATTGATTCTTTTCCTTCTCATACTCTCAGTAATCTTTCCACCTCTAAGTCAGAAGTCGATTCTTTACTTTCCTCCCTGCCAGAAAATAAACCTACTTGTCCGGATGGTCTCAGTCCCGTCTTCCTTATGAATATCGCTACGACTCTTGCCCATCCTATTACTATTAGATTTAACCGTTGCTTCTTAGCCGGCTACTCTCCTGACTACTGGTAAATCGCTAACATCACTCCGGTTTTTAAAAGTGGAAAGAGGTCTGATGTCAAAAACCATCCGCCGATTTCTATATTACCCACACTGTCACTCATCTGTGAAAAGATTATCCACCAGCGTCTTCTTTCTCTCACACTTACTTTTATGTCGTCCCAGCAGCGTGGTTTTCTTCCTGGTAGCTCCTGCCCAACTAAACTGTCTGTTCTTCTCCGTCGTGCAACATCTGCTCTTAATGCCGGTTGTCAGCTTGGCGTGCGCTATATTGATATTGCAAAGGCTTTTGTTACCACGCACTTCTTTTCTATAAACACTCAGAACGTTTTAATATCCATGGTCGCTTCCTAACTTTCGTGCAGAGCTTCCTCAATGACAGAACTCAGCGTGTGGTTCTTGATGGGTTCAGTTCGACTCTTGTTATGGTACATTCTGGCGTCCCACAGAGCAGTGTCCTAGGTCCGCTTCTTTTTGTTTTATTTATTGACGATCTCATTAATAATATACACTCCGTTTCTTGCGAAATTCTACTATTTGCAGATGACTGTAAAATATTCAAACAAATCGATTCATTATCAGACGTAAACTCTTTACAGAGTTTGATTAACTCACTCTCTGAATGGTGCTCCACATGGCGTCTTAAGCCTAATCCTACCAAGTGATCCCCTATATCGATCACGCTTCGTAAATCCCCTATTGATAGTAAATAATCCCTCCTCGGTAACCCGTTCCCAACTATAACACAACAAAATGACTTAGGAGAGTTGTTTGACAGTAAATTATTACTTGTCCCCCATATATAAAAGATAACCTCACGAGCAATGTCACTTCTCGGTTTGTTGTACCGGTATAGATTTTGTGACATCACAGATATTCACGCCCTCCGAGCCTACTATGTCTCTTGCATCCTTCCGATTACTGAATTCGCGTCTCCCATTTGGTCTAGCTCTCCACCCACTGACCTCAATCACATTGTGATTGTCGAAACTTGAGCAGTAATCAGATACTGGATAAGTTAAACCTTCGCCCATTGTTTAGTCGCAGGAAAGTAGCCGACCTTAGATTCCTATATAACGCTGCTCCAAATATGGCGGAACTTTGTTAGTGCTGTGTATGTGTGCTCCCAGTTTTCGATCATTAGCAGGTGTAGTAAAGGCGTAATTCGTTGCGAAAATAGTAAATTTCAACTCTAAAAGTATGTGTTGTTTATTCCACGACATCGCTCAGTGCTGTGCAGTGGATTTTTTTAAATATGAACAACATTTAACTATGGGAAGAGACAAGAAGAATGAGGCCAGCCGGAGAACCAGGACTGAGGCGGGGCCTGCAACCGGCAGCGTTAGTGAAGCCACCCTAGCGGACAGCATTGTTCAGCAGGTAAGGGAAGCTCTACAGTCGAAAGACATTCTCTCAACTATCGTTGAGGCAACAACTGAAAGTGTCACAAAGGCCGTGGCTGAACAACTCAAGGCCAACCTGGACTTCAACACTGAGATTATCAATGAACTTAAAATTGGTATTAAAAATAGGGAAATTGAACTGAAAACAGTGCAGGAGGAACTCAACAGGAGTACAGATGGTCTTGAGCAATGTCAGCGTAGTAGAAGTGTGCATGTGTTCGGAATTCCCGAATCACCAAATGAGAATACGGACGAACTTTCAGTCAGGTTGTTTAAAGACAAACTTGGCCTTGACATCGCTGTGCAGGATATTGATAGGTCTGACCGTGTTGGCAGGCCGGGGCTGGGAGTGAAACGGCCTATAATAGTGAAATTTGTAAGCTACAGGAAAAGGGAGGAAGTCTTTCGTAACAACCGCAAGTTAGCAGGTACTGGAATCACTATCAGGGAGGACCTGTCTGCGGCTCGCACTCTAATATTAAAGACGGCTGTAGATAAATTTGGAGTGAGAAATGTCTGGACCATACAGGGACTCATTGTTGTAAAAAGAGGGAAAACCAGACACAACATAACAACAATGGATGAAATGAACTCTCTCAAATAAATGAACAATACCCTGTGTCTGTAGATTCTATTGTGAAATAACTTTCTAGTTCCTCAACTGTTTCTTCCTAAGTGATTTCTTCATTTGTAACAAATTCGTAAAATAGTCGTATAGCTTTCAAAAGTTCCACCCATACCTACAAACTCTTTCTCTTCTACTTATTCCTGAAATGCTCGCCGGCAGGTGCACTTAAATAAAGCCTGGGAGTACAGCACCTTAGCAAAACCCTACTCTAGACTAACTCTTCAACTGTATATTAGTGTAATTTTATGAATATCCTTATTATTATTATTATTATTATTATTATTATTATTATTATTGTTATTATTATTATTATTATTATTATTATTCTTATTATTATTATTTGTCTACTGAAATGTCCAAACATATGCTATGTGTCCGTAATTATCTGCGTGTGTCTGTCAGTGTGTGTGTGTGTTATCAGTGTTTGTTCCAGAAAATTGTCACCTACCCTTTAAATACGTCAGCAGCTGGTGTCCTTGAAACTACTGTTACGGTAGATGAGGCATTACTGAGTGTCATTGATCCGATTGTATTCCAAGATGAAAATAACTCTCGTGTACCTTCACCAACTGTCCCCAACCCTCAGTCTTCTGAACTGCTATTGAAACAATCTCTGTCTCAGTTCTCGCGAAGTCTACAGTGTTGCCATATAAATTCTCTCTCACTCCTCAGTCACATAGATGAAGTTCGTTCGATAATATCAACCTGTAACATGCATGTTATGTGTATTACTGAAACCTGGTTGTCCGATAAAATTAGCTCTACCCTTGTAAAACTAGGAGGATATAATCTCTATCGGCATGATCGCACTGCCAGGCGAGGTGGTGATGTAGCAGTATATTGTAGAGATGATATTAAATGTAGAATTATTATCAAATCATCATCTGGCATTACTCCACATACGGAATATATGTTTGCTGAGACCATAATTAACCAGCAAAAAGCATTGATAGGAGCTGTCTATAAACCACCGAATGTTACTAACATCTATGACCTTGAATCTGACCTTTTGAAACTAGTACCAACCTACGAGCATGTACAAGTTCTTGTTGACTTGAACTCAAATATCTTATCCCCGACTGGCAAATCAGACTGAATCAGCAACCTATTTACCTCCATCGACATGACGATTTTATCACTGTACGCAACTAATCATTTTCATACACTGAGATATACAAGCCATACTGGAATTGACCCCCTGATTACAAATAGCCAGCATAAAGTTCTTAAGTATGGTCAATTTCCTGTACCTGGCATCTCAACTCATGACTTAATTTACCTGTGCTACCCTCTACGTGTACCAAAATAAAAAGCTAAATACATTAGTTACAGGGATCTGGAAAATATTGATCTACAACAACTCCAAAACGATGCGTACAGTTTACCTTGGGAGGATATAAAGCAGTTGCATGACACAGACATTAAAGTGACAAGATTTAACTCCTTACTCATAGGACTATATGACATGCATGCTCCAGTTAGGCAAGCTAGAGTCACTCGGTCGCCTGCACCTTGGTTAACATGCGCTATAAAAGCAACAATGGATCGCCGTGACGCAATATTTCACCGATACAAGGAAACAAATAATGAACTAGATTTTGAACAGTAACGTCTTTTACGTAACAGAACAAAGCAATTAATTCGCAATAGCAAATTTAATCACATTAAAAATGTAACAAGGAACTTAAACGCACGTGAAACCTGGAACGAACTTCGGGTTATGGGAGTTTGAAAATGCAAGGAGCCACATGTGCCAACTATATCTCTCGATACACTTAACTCTCACTTCGTAACTAACCCAATAAAGGAATCTCAACCTCAAAATCATATCAATCTAAATAAAAGGAACAGTGACCCTACAGACAACGAACATAATTTCTCTTTCATCCTGTCAGTGTAAATGATGTAAAGCGTATTTTGAATTCAGTTAAGTCACAAGCTAAAGGAGCAGATAACATCCCAATGGGCTTTATAAAAAACATTATTGGCGCGGTCCTACCAATTATTACCCACATTGTATACCACTGTCTCACCCACAGGGACGTTTCCAACTGCACGGAAGGATGCTCTAGTAACCCCAATATTAAAGCACGCCGGTACCACTGCAAATGCGCCATCTGATTTCCGGCCTATTTCGATTCTTCCCCCTTTATCGAAAGTTCTTGAACGAGTTGTACACGAGCAGTTACTACAATTCTTAACCAGATATTCTCTTTTTGACCCATTGCAATCTGGCTTCAGAAAGGGACACAGTACTACGACTGCAATTCTTCGGGTAACAGATGACATAAGACTAGCAATGGACAAATGGTAGGTGATGATACTGGCACTCCTTGACTTTAGTAGTGCGTTCGACACGGTAAATATAGACATACTACTATCCAAGCTACGTTCTCTGCATATCGGACCGATAGCCCTAAATCTTTTAAGTCATACCTTACAAATCGTCGCCAGTGCGTTGTGGTAAAAAATTAAAGATCCCAATGGGCTGTAAAATCATCCGGTGTCCCTCAAGGGTCTGTTCTAGGACCCTTACTGTTCGTCTTGCATATTAATGACATACCTTCCACACTTCAGTATTGCAGCTACCTCTTATATGCTGATGATCTGCAGATATAGAAACACACCACTACAAACAATTTACATGAAACAGTTCAGCATATTAATTCGGATATCGAAAGGCTTACAGACTATGCTAAAACAACCACTTAATCCTAAATCCTCGTAAAACATAAAGTATTATCATAGGAAACTCTAAATTATTACATGTAATAAACAATATCAATCCTTCTCCAATCATAATCAATGACATTGCTGTACCGTACCTTAAAAATGTAACTAACCATGGAATTTCCATCAATGCGAATCTGACCTGGAATGAACATGTAACAAATGTGTGTAGAAAGGTTCATGCAGCTCTATATCCCCTGAAACGTCACAAGAATTATTTTCCTCAAAAACTTAAATTAAAATTAATCCAAGCACCACTATTCCAAATTCTAGACTACTGTGATACGGTACTAGTAAATCTAAATGCTGAACAAGCTTTAAAACTTCAGTGAGCACAAAACTCATGCATACGATATGCCTTCCAGCTGCGACATGACGCTCATGTCACAACAAATTTCAAAATATTGGGATGGCTACGCATAAATGAACGAAGGAATTTTCACTTAATGACACTTGTTTACCAAGTGCTCTCGACGAACACTCCTACTTACCTCTCTTAAATTTTCGTTTCCTTTCCTCATTCCACGAAATTAGTACACGTTCTGGTTCCCTACTTGAAATTCCACTAAGTCGAACGAATTCCTACAATCATTCCTTTTTAGTTACTGCATCGAGACTCTGGAATACACACCCAATGGGCATTCGGCACCTTACTTCCTCTCGTAAATTCAAATCTGCCTGCCGAACGTTTTTCCTGGGAACATAAAACTTAGTTGTGTGAATGATTGTGTGTTTGTTGTGTGAATGGTTTTTTTAAATTTATTATTATTATTATTATTATTATTATTATTATTATTATTATTAGTAGTAGTAGTAGTAGTAGTAGTAGTAGTAGTAGTATTGTCACACTAATTGCCGTACTGATATGTAGGCCTAACTTAGTCTTAGAATTATCTGTCTGTAGTATTATGTCCTTTTTGAATTTCTATGTCTTACTTTTATGTTTACATTATTAAATTTTATTGTTTATAGTGGTTAAGTGTAAGAGAGGGCCGTGAGCTCTAACTTCTCCACAAATGTAAGTCACGAATAATAAATAAATAAATAAATAAATAAATAAATAAATAAATAAATAAATAAATAAATAAATAAATAAATAAATAAATAAATACTTCGCTCTCCTGAAAGTGCATCCTTCTTTCCTTACATGTTCCAACTCGCAAAACCAGGACTAATCCGCCACTTCATATTCCGTATTCCCGCCTTTCTCTCGTTCAAAGAAGTTTATTTACCCGCATACCAACCCTCCTTAACTCTTTATCTTCTGACAGGAACTTGGACTTTATTCCTTCGTATGCCTCCTTTAATCGATTATTCGTTAATTTAACCTAGTACATTTTCTTATATTATTATTTTCTCTTCTCATTGCTGCTCCCTCATTTGTACATGATGTAATATAAATTAATTTATTTTTTACTGTACTATATCATTACTTATGTGTTACGTCTGTATTTGTTTTACTGTGCCTAGCAATAAGTTCTTCTCTTCGTTTCACTTTTAATCTTCAGTTTTCCTCGTTGTTTCTTTTGCCTTTATGTTTTGTTGTTAATTGTTGTGTCTCTACAGTTATTTTGTTATTTTGTTACTTTTCAATTTTTCTCTATTTTTATCGTTAGATGATTTCCCTTCATTGTTCTTACACTTATGTTTTTAAGGTTTGCATTGTACTACTCTATTGCAAATGTATTTACCATTGCGGAACTCTGCAGTTCGGTTTCTCGCTGTTTTGGTTACCCAAATAAATAAATAAATAAATAAATAAATAAATAAGTTATCGAAGAGGTGCACGCAGGTGTGAGCGTGTATTTGGAAGGTAGTCAGTTCGAACTTCACTGCCGACAGCCCTGAAGATGGTTTTCTGTGGATTCCCATTCCACACCATACGAGTGTTGGGGCTGTAACTAAATTCAGGGCACGGCCGCTTCCTTGCACCTCCTAGCCATTTCATATCCCGTCATCGCCATAAGACCTATCAGTGTCTGTAAGACGTAAAATAATTATAAAAATTTCATAGTGCATATATAATTTATATTTATAGTAGAGGTTAAAGAAAAGATCAAAAGAGTATATTGTGATGTCGTGATCGTACATTGCAAGCTTAAATAGCGAGCTCGCCAGTTACGACACATAATTTTTCTCCTGTCTGCTGACGCGAGTATACTTTATCTTGGATTCTGTGTATGACAACCAACCGTTTACTGTAACAACTCCCGTCAAAGTCGATGTTGTTAAGGAACATTATGTTAGAGCATACTCTGATAATTCATCGGCCTAAAGCAAGCAGCCTCAGCTACTCAGCTCCTACGAAGTAGTACGTGTTAAAAATTGTGTCTGAATCTCTGGGAACTCTAGACACGAAATGCAACTCTGAATGTTCAGCCAGCAACTCGACAACGTCACGATCATTAAACTTTACCTCTTTATCCCTTAGAAAATATTATTTTACCTTGTAGATTAATACCATGCACACGGTCAACGTCTGTAATTGTCGATGATAAATCTAACAACGATAGTTACTCTGTAATATGACCTCCCGCAGAAGAGGCTGTTAAAGAAGAGTGTGTAAAACGACTTGCACGTGCATCCCAAAATTCTTCCCCTTTGTCCACTTTCTTCATGCAATCTTCCCCTTTCTCATCTATCACCGAGTCTTCGCCACCAACAGTTGCCTCCTAATATGCTGCGTGTTTTGTTTTCGGGACTTCGATAACATATTTAAACCGCTGCTGCTAGGGGTTGAAATGTTTTATTCTTAATTAAATTAAATAAAAGTTCTAAACTTTCTTAAACAGCCTTCAGACCATATGTTAAATTCGTATACAGTGTTTCGCTATCAGACGTGTAATAGCGTCAATTAGTTTCAGCTTAACACCTTGCCCATGTATATCCTCCACCGAGGGTGAGCATGGCGGATTTTTCCTATCAAAAAATATTCTACCTTTATGCTCTTCTCTTTGAAGTAATTGTTGTCGTCACTTACTTCCGTTAAATATATTAAACGTTTGTTATCCCGTCTAATCTTCACACCTGCCTCCTACATAGACTCAGTGACAAATTATCGTTTCCCCTCCCAACGCGTATATTTATCCCATCGTATTTTTATAAATTTTGTTTCATGTATGACTCATTTACCTTCTGAATACTCCCTATGAATCGTCTTAAATTTCCTTCCTTCCCTCATTCCAATCGTTCGCTTAGCTTGCTAAAACGCTTAACAATCGGTGGTTTAAGTGCACGAAGCCTACCCTAGGAGGTTCAAGACCGTTGTAAGTAGGCGAATCTTTAAAAATGTACCATTATTATCGTACCGTTATTACACTGAAAACCATCGTCGAAATTAAATGATCGTAAGAACTTTACCGGTAAATGTGCTACATTAAACCCAAACAGAGAAGCCTTCCAGCATCAAAACTAGGCCTCCTCCAAGCAGAGAAAGGCAACCAGCAGTAAAACTGCGCTTCATCCACCACAGGGCCATAGCACGTTTACCGGTAGGAGAGGAGTGTGTGGGAGCTAGGGAGTGGAAAAAAATGGGACAGGGGCATTAGAACAACCTTGACAGGGAGATTTATTTCTATGCGAGGGGAGTTTCATCCCGTGAGCTAGGCTGTGAGAGAAACGAGTTACCGTCAGGTTGGCAGAGTTGCGCTGCCACCCTTTGCATTAGAAACATGTATGAGTTAATGATATTTTAAAATTTCAGAACACGCACGAGGTCGGAGAGAAATCCCCGTGCTGTACAACGTTCCCATCACTATTTTCGAATTTCAAATAATGTTCGAACAAAGATAGAGTAAAGTGTCACTATAGGACCTGATGGTGGAATATAACCACGATAACCCCTTTCTGCCATAAGAGGCGACTAAATGGTGAACCCAAAGGGCAACGATAAACATTGCATTGTCTTATTCTTACTAGTATTAATATCTTCACTTTCATACTTTATACATTCTATATCCGAACATTCTTCGTCAGTTTTTTAATATTTTCCGAACTCAGTGGCAATTATTTACGAGTGTTGGGATGGCAGTTGTTTTCAAGGTCTTCGTGGCCGTTCCGTATCTTTTACTGATGCCTTAATACTTCGAAGTGTCTGACCTCCTCCATTTTACTTCTAGTTAATGTTGATAATGATTGTTATTGAATGTTACTTCCCCTTAAATTCATTAGCCACCACCAGCACCCAAAGCAACTATCGACGCGTTATTCTATCACCTGGATGACACTTATCCACCTTGTGCGGTATTTCAATCTTCTACCGAAAGTTTATTAACAATCTTGCTTCCATCTACGAATTACTTTTCTTTTTTTGCTAGGGGCTTTACGTCGCACCGACACAGATAGGTCTTATGGCGACGATGGGATAAGAAAGGCCTAGGAGTTGGAAGGAAGCGGCCGTGGCCTTAATTAAGGTACAGCCCCAGCATTTTCCTGGTGTGAAAATGGGAAACCACGCAAAACCATTTTCAGGGCTGCCGATAGTGGGATTCGAACCTACTATCTCCCGGATGCAAGCTCACAGCCGCGGGCCTCTACACGCACGGCCAACTCGCCCGGTCTACGAATTACCTTCTACCGTGTATTACATTCTGTTCTAAGCCTTATTAACAATAAAAATATGGTGCTAATTTTACCATTGCGGTTTCTGTTATGTCATTGATTTTATTGTTTAATATATCCAGGATAAGTACCTAAAAATAAAGTGAGTGTAATAATTATTCATATTTTCGATTTCCAATTTATGTATGTTATGTGAACATTCCATTGTTAATCCCTTATTTCAGTTTTAATATGCCTCCATTAATAACGTATCATAATTAAACGTAAAGTTTAATAAAATGAATTTGTGACCGATATTTAAAGTTATCTAATGAACACTTTGAAAATTGTCCTTGGTAATAAACTATTAATGTATGTTTCTGTCCAGTATTTATGGAAACGGATTAATGGCACGAGGCTACTTTCAGTTTTCCATTCCACTTTGATAAGTTTCAATATTGCAGTATCGTTTTCTACTGTTGTCATTTAAGTTTATTTTAAAATTTTCTTCATTCTAACGACGGGCATGTGATTCGTACGTAGGTATAACTTATACACCAAAACATTTTGAACATTGCTTATCATTTACAGGTTAAAAATAAACTGATCCTCAGAACTGAGGCTGTATTTTTTGGATATTCGCCTTGTACAGGATTTTAGGCTACTTTAGTAGTAAATGTGATAAAGTTCATACCAATTTACGGTCTTATACGAGAAATTAGCATCATTGATTAAATGTAATTCACTTATTTATTAAATTTAATTTACTTATCGTTACGCAGAATGGTCAGATCTTAAAATCCTATAATTTCTGAGAATGCCCTTCAATTAAAGTCTAATGTTGAGCTAGTATGCTATCTCAGCTATCACAGAAGGAAGTCATGTACCTTAAAAAATTGTTAGAACCGAATATCTATAATCTTGAAAATTTCCTTTGACGATCAAATTATTTCGATATTCGTAATCATTCGGTGTATAGAAATATAAAAGTTAGCAGTACTAACATCAAGATTTCAGAAAGATTTGCATCGCTACAGATACCATCAACTCACTCAGTTCAATTGAACACTTGCTGTACGAGTATTTTTTTTAAACCATCTACTCACAAATTTAGCTCATTGCTTAATATATTTCCTATTTTCAGCATGCAAGCACCACATTCGACAATGCGCTTACCACGACATGAAAATCTGCCTTCAGGAATCCCACGAAGTGGAGATATTCCTCTAATGGGGGCATTTCCTGTTCCTGGAGGACCTGGGTAAGTTCTTTATTCCCTAATTATCACTCATTATCTTTAGTTGGAATATTAGTTTTGCTAAAACCACTGATTAATTTCAGAAGCTCAGAATTCGTTTTAATGGTTGACTTTTAGATAAGGTGTTTTTCCCTGAAAGACACCGATATATTTTAGTTACTTAGAGGCTGATAAGTTTGAGCGGATAATCATGTTGTTTTTGACTAAATGTTGGATTATAATTTGAGTAACATCTTGGTCTTATGAATAACGTGTATATCGATTTAAATGTTGCATTGAGATAAAATACACGAAGAAAATTATAATGTAACTTGTTATGTTACTGATATACTAATATTGATTGAGTAATATCGCTTACTTAAACCTAATTGAAATTACAATTCTTCATAAAGATATCGAATTTAACAGTACTACACTGATGATTCGTAAAGAATCTGAAATATACAGGATTATTTCTTCCACCGGGTACAGAATCAAGGGATTGATCGCGGAGTGGATACGGAATAAGAATGGGCTAATGAACGTATTTCCGGAAATGCATGGTGTCAATCCTAGGACCGTGTATTCAATCAAACTATGTTACAGAGACTGCAGGCCAATAAAAGCTGTACCATGCGGCCACAATTAAACTATGCGTGGTTTCCTCCTAGAGCGTAGTACTGTTCCTCATACGTCATTTCCTAGCACCCTCTCCTGCAATTGTAATATGTACTGTTTGGTCCGAGTTATTTCCCTTGCTGAATCACCGGGTAGTGGATATTTTACAGCTTCATATGCAATGGCTCGTATTCGACTCGAGAGCTTGCCGACATGGTGTTTACTTAGGGCAAGGCAAATGGCAACTTGCGGTGGGCAGCACGGTTAAATCCGGACACCTATCCCAGCGGACAACAACCACTGGATTCAATATTGCAACAGTGTTTCGCCGTTTGTTTGAGACAGGATAGTTTAAGGAAGCAAAGAGTGATGAAGGACATACCTGCCCTACTCGGTCACCAGACGAGGAGGAAAATGTGATTAACACTGTGGAAGTTAACCGCCATGTTCTACCAGGCAGTTGGCCCTCCTCTACAGGATAAGGCAGAGGACCGAATGGAATATTATGCATGACAATTGGTACTGCTTGCTGTTGCTTGTTGATTAAAGGGGCCTAACATACAAGGTCATTGGCCCAAATTGTTACTACCCTTGTAACTAACAGCGTGTTCACGGCTTACTAGCGACGGACTTTGCACATCGGGAACAGTTTTGTCACTAGTTTCTTCAGCAGGCAACCATGGTTCCGGGATTTGTGTCATCCATCCTATTCACAGATGAGGCCTTCCTTACTCGGAATGGTGTCTCCAACTTTCATAACAGTCATATGTGGGGTTGTATGCAGAAACCCCATGGTTTGTTGACAGGAATCATCTGTAGCGGCTCTGCCAGAATGTGTGGGAAAGGAAAATTGGCGAATATGTTTTGGGACCAGTGACGTTTCCACGTCGCTTAACAGGCCGGAACTATCCTCGTTTCTTGCAGGTGACATTGCCTCCCCTGCTGGTAGACGTACCATTGTTGATTCGCAGGTTTATGTTTCTGCTACATGTTGGTCTTCAAACCCACTTCACCGTGAACGTCGAGAACGTCCGGACGCATCTCCATAGGGTCTTCCCTGGTCAATGGATCGGACGGGGTGTCCATTTGCACGGCCTGTTCGTTCACCAGATTATTATTTAAAATTGCCGTACGATTTTTGGTTACGGTGCCATCTCAGAAGTATCGTGTATGCAGAGCCCTTTCCTGATTAGGAGACATTGGTGTAATGTATTCATGATACCTTTGACACTGTTCGTATGCTGCCTGGCCGATGTGAATGTGTGGAACAGAACATGCTACGGCACGTACACGCATGCGTGGAGGTATATGGAAACCATTTCCAACACACACTTTAACTGTGGCTGCATGGTACAGCGCGTATTAGACCACGATCTCTGACACAAGGGATGTTTAATTTATTCAATGGTGCCTATCAAGCAAACCATGCATTTTCGTACATACGTTCATTAGACATTATGTGTTCAATATCCTCTCATCGAGAAATCCCTACAGTTTTTACACGGGGGAACAAATCACCCTGTATATATAAAAGCGAATATTTTCGTTTTGCTGAACGATTAGCGGATTAACATAAGGGCGACTGTGTATGATGTCCCAATACCCTGATTTATCACTTCATTTCTGATAGGGCAATACCGTTGATGTCTTCTTCGTTGATTCCAAGTCTGTTGCAGAAATCGACAAATGACTTAACAGTGTCGTTGACTCAGTCCATAAAACCCACAACTTTGAAGTTCTGAATGTGATATTTTTTACGAAAATAGAAGGCTATTACGTACATTAAAGAATTTTAATGATAATAATAATAATAATAATAATAATAATAATAATAATAATAATAATAATAATAATTGAAGTAATAATAATAATAATAATAATAATAATAATAATAATAATACTAATAATAATAATAATAATAATAATAATAATAATAATAATGAAGAATATTAATAATAAGGATTGATTCTTGGACATTGTTCCCAGCAAAGCCAAGGATCAGTAATGAAGAAATTTAAGCTTTAGTTTAATCACGTTAGGGTGGCCAGTTCTATTCCGGTCTTTCACTAGCAGACATCACGCGGTCTCCGCATTCTACTTGCGACAACAGTCAATGTTGCTCTACCCCGTAGATATTTTGGGAACCGGAATTACAACATGGCCACGCACTTGACCATTAACCATTTTTAATGTGATTTTAATATATTCTGAAAATATGGCGAATAATATAATGCAGATTTTAATGTTTGGGAATAAAAATAGTAACCAAAACGTTAACAGAAAAATTAATTTTTCCCCATACTGCAAGTGCCTGTTTCCCTAGATTTTAAACAAATGCAGTATTAAACGTAGTCATTCAAAAGTTTAATTTTCGTTGATTTATAGAACACGAACAATAACATTATTTGAATGATAGCTTAATGAAATACAGAAATAGGAAATTCTTACGAGTTAAAAGGGTGTACAACGTCTGTTACGTGAAATAATATTTGAGGGGAAGGAAAGGTAGGGATATACGTCTGTTACGTGAAATAATGTTAGAGGGGAAAGAAAGGCAGGGAAATAATGAAAACATATGTAAATGAGGCGCATCAATTGTGGACCCGTAGGTAATTGACGATTAGGTGGGCGTACAATAGGTTTGACTTACCAGTTTTTATTTATCCTCTTCTTATAATAATAATAATAAAAATAATAATAATAATGTTATTTGTTTTACGTCCCACTAACTACTTTTACGGTCTTCGGAGACATCTTCTTCTTATTATTAACGGACAAATAACACAGAAAGGGGGTTTCAAAAGTAGGAAAGATAACAAAATGAAGGTAAATTGTTAACTGAGGGGGAATCATCCGGGCAAATATTCGCGTAGAGCAAGAAGAACTACGGCTTGGAATAATGTACCAAGTGAGCCACGACTGTAGCGTCTAGGACTATATCACTTTGCTCTGATATCGCATTGTTTCCAATCAGCTGTGTCGGAAGATAATGGCTATTTCCGTATTCTATGAATGACTTTTAAAGGAGAACAAGACCAAACGCAGACAGATAGCGCCTATGCTCCAATTTGATATTTCATCCCATTGTTTAGTCGTTCTTGATAGTTGTGCCTCGATTTGCCGGAGAATGAGACAGAAATTGCCTTTCCTTCGTATAAAAGTTATTTTAACCGTTTTAAAGATGTATCTCGGTACTCTCGCTCATTTCGGGAGTATTATTTCCTTAATGTCTTGAGGTAATTGTATACTTTAACTTGCGAGTTTTGCCACGGTTATCTTAGAAATTTTCTTTGTTTATATATTTGATTACCGTTCTACTTGACCGCAGCCTGGCTCTTCATTTGCACTTGCTTTATGTGTGTGTGCTTTTGATTTATTTAATAAGTATGATAATGATAGGCAGTATTGGTCCAGTTATTTACCCTGTGTTTGTGTGTGTGTGCGTGTGTGAGACTGTTTTCTTGTGTGTGGTTGGGGACCGTTGTGTTATAAACGTACGAGACTGCAACATATTACTCGATCCCAGCACTCTTTGATGGATTTCCATTCATTTGTTGTGCGCAATTCATGTTCGCATGAGATCTTTCTTATATGGTATGAATATGTGTTGGCAGCGAGTACAAATGTCTACGTGGCATGTTCTATTAGCAGAATAGGCTTCTTGTGCTAGTTCCTCCGACTGGTTTACTCTTTCGGACTGGGCTCACCAGCATTTGATTTTTTTATTTTGACTGAACGGCAAAAGCGAGGTTTCGACTTGTCGTCATGACTTCAGATTTTGGTTCGCTATATGCGTGTGAATGTGGTTTAGAGACGGGATGTATATTGCTTTTCGAAAACTTTGGGTGTCTTAAATGATTCCTTTATTTCTCGTTACTGGCATATTTCGCCATTTAATTCTCTAATATTTTTGCATAGCTAACCTCAGTTCTTTATATTATTTCTTAAGAGGAAGCCATTGCGACGCTTTTTCATTGTCTATTGTCACTATGTTTCTGTTGCATTCGGCACATGAATCCTAGTTTTTACCTCGTCCCACACTTCACGACAATTGTGATGATTTTCGTTCCTTGGGATTTCAAATTTTCTGTGGGTATTGTCACTGGCGTAGCCAAGGGGGGGACCCAAGGGGCACCTCCCCCCAATTTTTCCAGAAACTAGAGCTAGGATCAGGCGTTGTTTTACGTGCGGTACGAACAACTTAAAAACTTACGCCGAAATGTTAAATTAACGTAGCGACAAAGAATCAACTACCAAGGCTCAATAGGGCCATACATAATTCTCCATAATTGCACTGCTTGAATGAAAAGTAAACACTTAGGATTGTGATGTGCGGGGATATTTCCCCGTAGAGGCCTCGGTATTGGGAATGTAACCGTGTGTTGACAAATATCAAGAGATGAGGAAAAGGACAATTAGCTAGGGATTACTCAGTAGGGGGCCGGAACGTGATGACCGAAATAACGGTAATCACGGCCAGAAACAGTTGCAAGCTTACAATATCGTACCAGCTTTTGCACATCGGTTCTAGGAAACAACAATATCCTAGGGATCCTCGGGTTGTACCATGGTGAGAAATGTGCTGTGTTTAAGTTGCAGCGTTGGGAAGACTGTGACAGAATTTTGAGCTGCACGTTAGTTCCCCATTTCGTGCCATTTAAGTAACATTTTTTGAAGAGGGACCATTTTGTCACTGAGACGCCAAAACTATGTGCATCCTAGGAAAGTTTTGAAAAGGTTTTTTTTATTCTAACAGTAGCAAGGCAATCTCGGAATGCGTGCCTATGTTCGATAGGTAGGTCTATATATTTTGTGAAATGTCCGGAGACTGATCGGAACCTCAAATGGGACCATCAAAAGTGCGGATAAATATTTTGTCATTGGCGGGCGTGATAACTCAGTTCCAATGGTTCTATCTTTTCATCAGGACTGCCCAGGCTTGAATCCCAGTCGATGCATGAAACATTCTCACAATGGGAAGTCACGTTCTATTGATTCGGATTCTACTTAAAAAACTAGATCCCGTCCCTTTCCTTCCCTTAGTACATTTGAGCCATAGCCGCATCATTTATGGTGGTGTATTTTGAGTATCCAACCGTTAGTCGGGCTTACCTTGTACCTTAAGTGGTGAGTGGATGCAGTGGCGTGCCCACAAAATAATTTCACTGGGTGGCTTGTAAGTCCAGGCCAGTAGCGTGGATACGACTTTTCCTTGGAAGGGTTTGTGAAATGATTTTTGATTTAGGATTTGCTTTACGTCGCACCGTGGGTCTTTTTGCGACGATGGGAAGGGAAAGGGCTAAGGGTGGGAAGGAAGCGGCCGTGGCCTTAATTAAGGTACACCGCCGGGCTGAGTGGCTCAGACGGTTAAGGCGCTGCCCTTCTAACCCCAACTTGGCAGGTTCGATCCTGGCTCAGTCCGGTGGTATTTGAAGGTGCTCAAATACGACAGCCCCGTGTCGGTAGATTTACTGGCACATAAAAGAACTCCTGCGGGACTAAATTCCGGCACCTCGGCGTCTCCGAAGAACTTAAAAAGTAGTTAGTGGGACGTAAAACAAATAACCTTAATTATTATTAGTTAAGGTACAGCCCGAGCATTTGCTTGGTGTGAAAATGGGACACCGCGGAAAACCACCTTTAGGGCTGCCGACAGTGTGGTTTGAACCCACTACCTCCCGGATGCAAGCATACAGCTATGCGCCCCTGATCGCACTGCCAGCTCGCCCGGTGGATATGAAAAGAAAGCCGGTCCTACCGAGTGCGGTGACGGATCTTCAGTAGATATTGATGGTTTTTATTGTAACCGTGTACAATCATAACTTCTGACTCTTAACATAAACCGTCTTCATTATTGAAACTGTTCGTAAAATTGATAATATCGTGCTTCGTTTGTGAGGAAGTAGAATCTTCATTTGGTTTCTTAAGAAAGGAACCACTTTGGTACTATACCCCATGAAGGTGACTACCTTCCAGGTCGTAGATATTTCGATTACGGGGGCTCAAGGCCAACTCTACTGCATCCACAGACAAGGCTGTATCTTACCCACCCCATGCCTTTCTTAACACTGTCAGTGCCGAGAGTCGAATGCAGGATGCATTAAGTCAAATTCTAAAATAAGGAGACCTAAAATTAACCAACCGACGCTGCGGTGTAGGGGTAGCGTGCCTGTCTCTTACCGGAGGTACCGGGTTCGATTCCTGGCCATGTCAGGATTTTTACCTGGATCTGAGGGCTGGTTCGAGGTGCACTCAGTCCACGTGTTTATAATTGAGGAGCTACCTGACGGTGAGATGGGCACCGGTCTAGAAAGCCAAGAATAACGGCAGAGAGCATTCGTTGTGCTGACCACACGACACCTCGTAATCTGCAGGCCGCCGGGCCGAACAGCGGTCGCTTGGTAGGCGATGGGCCTTCGGGGCTGTTAGGCCATGGAGTTTGGTTTGGAAAAGTGAACAGAGAAGTGACACACCTGCAAGGCTCTAGCTTCCAGCTAGTTCTTCTGTCCGGCCTTGTGGACTTAGGACAGTTGGAAAACGTACGCCGTAATAAATGCTCCTCATAAAACCTTTGTAAAAATACTAACTGCATCTATTTATAACAATAATTACAAACGCCTCCTTTTCATGTGGCTCAGTTGGTTGAGTTACTGTCCTACTGAGTCCGAGTTCAAAGGTTCAAATCCCGGCTTCGGCTGATGACCTCCGATGTTAGGCCCCTTAAAACAACAAGCAAGCAAATTCCGGCTTCGGTCGGTGGCCCTTAAAACGGTGCTAAAATGGTAACAGCTCCGTGTCGTTGGTTTCTGGTACGTTGTAAAAATTATACATACGAATATTAGCGTCACAAAACTGTAACTTTATACTACTCTATTCTGTATCCCAGGCTTGCGATTGAAACTAATTAACTATTTGCTTTACGTCGCACCGAAACAGATAGGTCTTATAGCTACGGTGGAATAGCAAATTCCTAGGAGTGGGAAGGAAGCGGGCATGGCCTTAATTAAGGTGTGAAAATAGGAAACCACGGGAAGCTTTTTTCAGGACTGCCGACAGGGGGGTTCGAATCCACTATTTCCCGGATGCAAGCTCACAGCTGTGCGGCCCTAACCGCGAGGGAAACTAATTGTACGAGGTAAACCCTACCTAGCATACGTTGTCACGTGTATTTTTCTTTACCAACTAACAAAATACTTATACCCATACGCTTTACATTCTATATTTATTTATTTATTTATTTATTTATTTATTTATTTATTTGTTTATTTATTTATTTATTTATTTATTTATTTATTTATTTACTTATTTATTTATTTATTTATTTATTTATTTATTTATTTATTTATTTATTTATTTATTTATTTATTTATTTATTAGTGCCTTCTGTACAGTGGTGAAGTTAGGGCCCCAGGACCTCTCGTACACTTAACCACATACTAATCAGAATCTTAAATAAAATACTGAGATACTTAAAATAGTTAAAACTACATAAATTAATAGAATTGAAAATAAACTTAAATAAATTACTAAGTTAATATTAAAACTAATTAATATTAAAAACTCTTAAAAATGACTAATCCTCAAGCACGCACACATTCATACTTCAACTATTCATTCAGCTGTCCTCAGCACGTAGTCTGGGCAGGTGACCTTAAATCGTGATAAAGAAAGTTAGTTTCTGTGACCTGATCTGGCGAGGAATTTCATAATCTGGAGACAGTCACCAAAAACTGTCTATTAATTTTATTTGTGCAGTGCATAGGAATAGAAAGAATGAATCTGGAACGTGTATTTAAGTTGTGAAATGATGATGAAAGGATGAATTTAGAAGAAATATACAGTGGCTGACTTTCAGCTACCACTCTAAACACCATCGTTAAAGTGTGTAGCTGCCGACTTTTACCAGATATCAGTCATGAGACAGCCTGATATTATGGGGTAATATGAACATCGTACCCGATATTGTAAATAAATCGCATCGTCACCATAAGGCCTATCTGTGTCGGTGCGATGTAAAGGAAATTGCAAAAACAAATATATATATAAATATCGCAGGCAGGAATTCAGTGCTCGTTGAAGTTTAAGTATTTCTTCTTCTCGTCATGTCAACTGAAACAACGTCACTATAATTAAGAATAGGGAGAATGAGTGTCTGAATGAGTGGCCTGTAGCTCAAATGGAAATACATCCCTCTGCCGATTAAGGGGGTGAAGCACTCCAAAAAATCCTTTTACGTATTTCTTTCGGGTAATCAGACCAATCAACTGTTTCATTCATAATTACGCAGATAATTTTAACCGTTTTACTTTAGAGAATAATGTTACCATTCAGTAGGATAGGCGGGATTGCGACATTGTTTGAGTAGCTCAGTAATTTTCGTGATCCAATTATGATTGCGTGAGATTTTGTGCTGTTTAGTATAAGAGAGTTTCGTTGTGCATATATACGTGTATTGAGTTGTGTTGCAGTGTCGATATATTTGAAGATCGTCAGCATAGAGGTGGTGTATGTTATTTCCTATCACAGATAGTATGTAATTGATATAAATACAGAAAATTAGGGGCCCTGGAATACTGCCCTGTGGAGCAACACTAAGTTCCATTTTCCATTTAGAGGCCATGTCGTTTAATGTTACACGATGTTGACGGTTACTCAAATAACGAAAAACCTTAAGAGCAGTCAGGTCGAAATTTAGAAGTTTCATTTTCTTTATCATAGTCGGAATTACTATAGTGTCAAAGGCGCTACTGAGGTCAAGTTAAGTATAGTGAGCAGTCGTTTGTCCATAGCGTTTCTAATCACTTCAGTAACCTTCAAAATTGCTGTCGCGGTACTGTGACCCTTCTTAAATCCAGATTGCAGAGGGTGCAAAAGAACATTTTTAATTAGCTATTCCAGAACTTGCCCGTATACTAAACGTTCAAAGGCTTTAGAAAGCACAAGGAGTACAGACATAGGACGATAATCAGAGGGTGATTTTAGGTCTAAACTCTTAGGTACCGGTATAATATTGGCTATTTTCCAGACAGTAGGGAAAGTTCCGTTTAGTAAACAGTAGTTCAGTATGTGCGTCAGTAGTATAGGCTGGACAACACCCATAATGTATAAAAGTAATAGGAATATCATCTACACCTGTAGCCTTTGATTTAAGGGAATACAAAGCTTTTTTAGCCTGATTTTCTGTGACATTGTGAAATGTGAATGGTGGCTTGGCTGGAGGGTAGGGCGATGAGTCGGTGCAGTTAATTGGGGTAGGTTGAATATTTATGCTACTAAAGTAATCGTTCAGTTCGTCAAGTGGAATGTCAGGAGTTGTCCGTCTCTGTTGATGATTTCCTATTCCCAGAGTTCTAAGTTGGTCCCAAGCACGATTAGAATTTAAGTTGTTAGCTAAATTCCGGAAATTTATACATTTTGTATTTCTGATTAACTGCCTTTTGCGACTTCTTAAGCTGCGGTAAGATTGGAAGTCTGTGTCATCTAGGGTTTGTTTATAATGTCGAAATAATGAGTCGCGGGGGACCATCATTCTCTTGGCTTCATCATCTAGCCATGGACAAGAAGGGCGAATAACCTGTACTCGACGTGTGTGTGTGTGTGTGTGTGTCTGTGTGTATTTATTTGCCGCATTACTTGTATAAAATGTCACTTCTTTATTGCTCATCACATGACCATTATTATAATAATATTACCGTATTTATTCTAAAAAATAATATTTCATCTTTACTCAAACTGTTTATCCTCCCATTCATTTCACTTGTGCTCGAAATATATGAAATGCTGTAGTAATGTTGGTATGGGAGTAACAGCGGCAACCGGGGGTGGGGGTAGGGGGCTATCATCCAACGAGTCCGGACACCCCAGGAGTATTAACAAATCTACTTTTATTAAGCATTTTATATCTAATGTATATTAATATTAGCTTCCGGAGTCCGACTCATTGGCTGAATGATCAGTGTTGAGAACTTCGGTTCAGAGGGTCCCGGGTTCGATTCCCGGCCGGATCGGGGATTTCAATCGCGTCTGATTAATTCTTACGGTTCGGGGACTGTGTCCTTTTCCCCACACTTTCCTCTTCATATTCAGACAACATACTACACCACAGACCCCCAAAGAAACACACAACAGTGATTACATCCATCCATGTATGGTTGGCGTCGGAAGAGCATCCGGCAGTTAAACAGGGCCAAATCCACATGTGCGGCACAATTCTCACTCGCGACCCCACAGATATGGGGCAAGAGAAGAAGAAGAAAAAGATTACTATGATTACTATTAGCTTCCGGAATCCGCACGAATCCACCACTCTTACTTGGATCACAGGACACTCATTTCCTTTTTAGGTATTCTACACCATCTAAATTCTGGAAGTTGGATACCTATCAAAATAAAATTCTGGATGAATGCCCCCCCCCACAACTGAAATACTGGCTATGCTACTGGGTATTGTTATTCACGTGGTTGATTTTGGGCTGTACGTTGTAAGGGCATGCGAAGGTTTTGACCTGAATGTATAGCTTGTTTTAGGCATGAAAGAAATACTTGCATCCGTTTGGTCAAATTCTATGATATGCTTACAGTGAGCAAAGAGGAACGATGGTGAAAAATTGTAATGGAAGCATATGTTGTTGGATGAAGGGAACAGTGTTTGGTTCGGGCAATACTTATTTTATGCAAATAGATACAAAGTATTTTGGATGTGAGTGTTGCAAATCTGGTAGCTTTCCTTTTATTTTTAATTTCATGACGGTAATTCTTTTGACTACCTTCTCTTACATAGCTTTATTAAACATTCTTATTTCAATTTATTGCCGATTTTATGTTACTAAATAATAGACTAATATCTTAGTTTTAGTAGGTTAGAGAAGCTAAAATCCAGCTCTGATTGTATCCGGACACTTTTGGTCGGTTCCAAGGAACTAAGGGCGCCATTTTGAATTGACCATGCGTACTACTTTTCATTTGTGGCATACAGCTCTTCAGACTTCTGATTGAAAGTCCTATTCGTATGATCCATTTTTATCCGTGTTATATTCTAGACCTACTGAACCGCGAGTGTGTTGCACGTGCTTTTCAGAGCGTGTGTTTGGAAGAAATATCTCACTGGGAGGTAGATTTCGAGTGAAGTACAAAATTGGTGGGCAATTTTAAATGTACACTACGAAGAATCTTATTCTTATTACATTTTCAAGATCTACGAACGCCATGCATGTGGGCTTGTCTTCCTTAATTCGATCCTCTAAGATCAGATGTAAAGTCCGGATTGATTCACGTGTTCCAAAATTTTTCTGAAGCCAAATTTATCTTCTCACAATTCAGTTTCAACTTGTTTTTTTTCCATTCTTCTGTAAATAATACGTGTTAGAACTTCGCCGGCGTGAGATAGTAAAATATAGTCCGGATTTTGGGAACAGGTATAATAACATTTTGCAGAAAATCGGATGGCATTTCTCCTGTCACATGCATCTTACTCACTAACTTAAATAACTTCGCTATGTTGGTTTATCTTAAGGCAATGTGTAATTCACAGGGAATGTCATCAATTACAGGTGCCTTGTTGCTAATAAGGTCTCTCAAAGCTCTGTCAAATACTGACCGCAAAATTAGGTCCCCCATTTCGTCAACAGCCTCTTCTACTTCCAGAACCATGTCATCTACATCTTTACTTTGAAACAACTGTTGGATATATTCCTGCTGTCTTCTTACCTTTTTCGTTTTCCCGGCAACTGTTATTCCAAATAAACTCTTAATATTCATGCGCATAGTTTTTCTTTCTCCAAAGGTTTCTTTGCTAATCATATATGCAGCATCTAACTTTTCTAGGACCATACAAACTTCAACATTTACGCATTTCTCCTTCTACCATTCTCACTTAGGTGCCCTGCAATTCCTATTCACTTCATTCTCTAATTGCCTGTATTCCTGTTTGCCCTATTCATATCTTGCATACTTTCGTCGCTGATCAATCAGGTCTAGTATCCCCTATGTTATCCATTGATTATTAGTTGATCATTCCTTTCTTCATATCACTTCCTCCGTAGCCCTAGAGCCTCATTCTTCACGACTGTCCATTCATCCTCTATTGTGTTTCCTTCAGGCTTTTCATATAGTCCTTGTGCGTAATGTTCCTTGAAACAGTCCTTCATACTTTTTTCTATCAACTTGTCCAGTTCCCACATCCTTGCATCCTTTCCTTTCTCCAATTTCTTCAACATGAGGTGGCAATTAATGATCAACAAGTGGTAGCCTGAGTCCATGTCTGCTCCGGGGAATGTTCTGTACTCCACCACTTAGTTTCTCAATCTTTGCCTAATCATGATTGAAGTACATTTTATATCTTCCAGTGTATCCAGGCCTCGTACACGTATAGAGTCCTCCTGACGGGTTTGAACCAGGTATGAGCGAGTAATAAATTATATTCGGATCAATATTCATAATTCAACCAGCCGTGTTCCTCTCTAATTCCCTTGTTCCAATCCAAATTCCCCCTGTCGTACTCCCTCCTATTCTTTGGCCTACCACTGCATTCCAGTCCTCACTCTCATTCAGTTTCTCGTCGTCTTTTACATATTGTATTATATCTCCTATATCTTATTTTATTCTTTAATTTTCTTCATCATGTGCTGAACTAGTACGCATATTGGGCTGCACAATTGTGGGGGGAAAAGGTTTCTTGTCTATCTTGGCAACAATAAACCTTTCCCTCTGCTGGTCATAGTAGTATTAATACCATGTTATTTCAGACTTATCATTCGAACGATTCACGAACTGTGCGCCTACTGCTGAAAAGATGGCGAGTATTGTTATTTAGTCATAGACAAAGACAGTGGTCGAATATGGACACGCAACTGTGAGCGTGCATTTGGAATGTAGTGGGTTCAAACTCTACTGCCGACAGCACTGAAGATGGTTTTCAGTGGATTCCATTTTCACATCAGACGCGTGTTAGGGCTGTGACTGAATTCAGGGCACGGTCGCTTCCTTGCAACTACTGGCCATTTCGTATCCCATCATTCCCATAAGACCTATCAGTGTATGTGCGACGTAAGGAAATTTATAAAAGTATATACCGTATATATAATTTACATACACAGTAGATGTGTAAGCATTGATCAAAAGGAGTGTATTATGAAGTCGTAATCGTACCTTGCAAGCTGAAACAGTGAGCTCGTCTTTCTCATTTTTTCTCCTGTCTTCTGACGCAAGTAGACATTAGCATGGATTCTGTGTATGACAACTAACCGTTTACTGTAACAACTCCCGTCAAAGTCGATGTTGTTACGAAGCGGTATGTGAGAGCATGCTCTGGCAATTCTTCGACCTAATGCCTGCAGTCTCAGCTACTCAGCTCCTACGAAGCAGTACGCCTTAGACATTATGTCAGAAGCTGTGAAAACACTAGACACAAAAGGCAACTCTGAAAGTTCAGCCAACAGCTCGACAACGTCAAGATCATTAAACTTTACCACTTTATCTCTTCGAGAATATTTGTTACCTTGTCGTTTAACACTAGGTTTACCGCAGCGGTCAAAATGACCGTTTTCAGTTTTGTTTTCTCTATCACTCTCGTTATACGGTTAGAACATACAAACCCTTTGGTGGCTTTTATTGATATTAGGTGTACTTTTCGGCATATAGCTTAAAAAACCCGTAACTCCTTTCTAATTAGCGCTATGAGGTAATATACCTACTTTTACCGAGCGGTCATTTTGACCGGTATTGCAGTAGCTACCCCATCAGACTTTTGTTGTATTCATTTAGAACGGGATATCACTCTAACAAGCAGTTACAGTGTACTTTATTACCGTAGTATAGGATAGAACTTATTGTTGTGCTGCGATGGGACAGCCGATGGCTCTTTTCAAACATGATACAAATACACTGACAGGAAAATATAGTCAGTATTTGTTCAGTAATGAATGGTGTGCAATCGTAAACAGCAGTCAATTGTCGTGTTCACTCGTTACAAACATTCAAACTAGATTTCCCGATTGTAATTCCCTCGAAGAAGCATGTTCTCGCGTAGTCTGCAAATGGATGCCGAAATTCTGAAGCATAAGCATCATGTAATTTCCCCATCACAATCAAGCGATGAAGCTGGGACTTATTTAGACCTCGATAATTGAGAAGACCTGTATAACTAGACAGACGGAAATAGTTCGGGTAGTGATTCTAGTTGCGTCGAGCCTGCAGAATTTCCACGTGAACATGAAATCACACAGCAGCCTTTGACCTCAAAGGATAGGGAACTACCCGCCAAATGGCGATGCACGCACACTAGCAAAGCAGCTGATGACAAAGGTAAGACTATTTGAAGTTAGTCATTTTGTATTTACATAATTCTGTGCACAGTGTAAGTAAGTTTGGTATTACATTTTTCAGGTGAAGGAAACACTAAGGAAGATAATGAAATTACTAGCAAGGAGCACGATATCAACTACAGAAGGCCGAGCATACGCTGTGGTGTGTCAGCATATGGCCGTGGTCAGCATATGACGGTCAGCGAGGAAGAAGTCGCTTTGGATGGAACAGTACGGACTCTTGTTGATCTACAAAGCCTGCCAGGCCGTCGAGGACAGTAAAGTATACTGAGGGAAGTCCGAGGTCCCACAGGACATGCAAAACGCCACATTGAAAGAACTTGTGCCGCTACAGCTTGTCGTCTTTTTATTGACGAATCCAAGCAGCGCCACATCGAATGATATACTGAAGTTGGAGCCCGCGAAGTTCTGAACAATCCTGAACGGACACTTTCTTTGGAAGAATTGGACGCTGTCATTGGTATTTTATACGCACACGGAACGTATGGAGCTGACACGAACGTTCTCGATCTGTGGTCACAGAAGTGAGGTCATGAAATTTTCTCCCAAACTGTGGCACGAAACCGTTTCCTGGATATCATGAGGTTTCTTCGATTCGATGACAAATCTACCAGCAGGGATCATCTGAAAATTGATGGATTAGCGCTTGTACCTGTTGTGCGGGACAAATTTATACCTAATTTTACCATTTGCTTCAGACCAAGTGAGAACATTACCGTGGATGAACAGCTCTTTTCATCGAATGCTAGATGCCCATCCAATAAACCAGAAAAGTTTGGTATGAAATTTTGGTTGGCTGTGGATGTGGACATCAAGTATGTTGTAAACGGTTTTTCTATCTTGGAAAAGATGAAACGCGACCCACCGATCAGACCCTAAGTGAACACGTAGTGTTGCGTCTTGCTGAGTTTTTCATCAATCAGAGAAGAAGTGTGCAAAGGGAACAAGATAATTGAAAGGTGTGCAATCTCTAAAACAACTGGTCTGTTGTTAAGTTCACTTCAAAGGTGACCAAGCAAAGTGTGTGTGTGTTTAGTGCGACAAATAATTTGAAAAGCAGAAAGTGACATTTATGCAGATATGTATACAATGTAAGGTAAAGTGTGTAAGAAGAACATTCTGTCTTACTAGTGTATTTATTTATTTATTTATTTATTTATTTATTTATTTATTTATTTATTTATTTATTTATTCATAATAGTGTTTACAAGTCGTGCATGATAATAATTAAATTATGGTCTATGATGTTTTTATACTAAATTCAAACCTTTTTCAGACATCAATATCGTCAAGAAACGAATACCTGCCACTATCGGTCAAAATGACCGCTTCGGTAAAAGTAGGTAGAAAGAATGTTTGGTAATCCTAGTGTTAATACCATACACACGGTCAAGGTCTGTATTTGCCGATAATATACCTAACAACGATAGTTACTCCGTAGTATGACCTCCCGCAGTGGAAGAGGTTAACGAAGGGTGTGTAAAACGATTTACACGTGCATCTCAACTTTCTTCCTCTTTCTCCTCCTCCTTCAGGTCTTCTTCTTCTTCTTCCTCACCTATTACCGACTCTTCGCCAACAACAGTTGCCTCCTGATATAATGCGAGTTTTGTTTTCTGGGCTTCGATAACATATTTAAACCGCTGCTGCTAGGAATTTTAATAGCTTTTTAATTACATTAAATATACGTTCTAAACCTTCCTCAACGTCCCTTTGACCAGCTGTTAAAATCTTGTACAGTATTTCGCTTTCACACTTGTAATAGCGTCAACCAATTTCTGCTTAATATCTTAACCAGTTTTATCGTCCACCGAGGGTGAGCATGGCGGATTTTTTCTATCAAGGAAATATTTGTCCTTAATGCTCTCCTCTTTGAAGTAAACGTTGTCGTCACTTCCTTCCGTTTATGATATTAACCGCTTGTTATCCAATCCATTATTCACATCTGCCTCCTACATAGAATCAGTGGCAAATTATCATTTCCCCTCCCAAAGCGTATATTTACACCATCATACTTATCATAAATTAGTATTTATGTAGGACTCATTTACAGTCTGAATACTCCCAATGAATCTACTGAAATTTTCTTCCTTCCCGTATTCCAATCGTTCACTTCGCTTGCTAAACGGGTTAAGAATCTGTGGCGTATGCGCATGAAACATACTGTAGGAGGTTCAAAACCAATATAACTAGGCGAATGTTTAAAAATGTACCATTATTATACTGAAAACCATAATCGAAATTAAACCATCATAAGATACTTACCGGTAAATTTAGTACATTAACCCGAACAGAGAAGTCTTCAAGCATCAATACTAGGCCTCATCCAAACAAAGGAAGGCAAACAGCAGTAAAAGCGCTTCACCCACCTTAGAGTCACAGCAAGTTTACCAGGAGAAGAGGGGTAAAGGTGAGAGTGAGGGATGGGGAAGAATGGGACAGGGGCATTAGAACCACCTTGACAGGAAGATTAATTACTATGCGAGGGAAGTTTCATCCCGTGAGTTACGCTGTGAGGGAAACATTTTACCGTCAGGTTGGCAGGGCTGCACCACCACCTTATGCATGAGAGCCATTTCTTAGTTAATAAACCCGCTGAAAAATAACCCGCAGGATTCGTGCATAATGTGAACTGTACAGACGAAACGCCTTTTACGAAGAATTATATCTTCAACTTTCAGAACACGCACGAGGTCGGAGACCAACCCTAATGCTGTACAACGTTTACAAAACTGCTTTTGCAATTCGAATAATTTTCGAACAAAGCTATAGGGAGGTGTCACTATAGGACCTGATATATTACTACCGTATCCCCCTGTGGGTACGGGATGGTGGAATATACACACTATAACCCCTTTCTGCAATAAGAGACGAATAAAAGGTGAAACCAAATGGCAACGATAAAACATTGTCATTGTCATTCTCTTACTCGTCCTTGTCTCTCTATTTTCATATTTTATACATTAAATATCCGACCATTCTTCGTCAGGTTTTTTTTAATTTTCCGAACTCAGTGGCATTCATTTATGAGCCAATCAATCACTACTGATCTGCATTTAGGGCAGTCGCCCAGGTGACAGATTTCCTATCTGTTGTTTTCCTAGCCTTTTCTTAAATGATCGCAAAGAAATTGGAAAATTATTGAACACCTCCCTTCGTAAGTTATTCCAATCCCTAACTCCCCTTCCTATAAACGAATATTTTCCCCAATTTGTCCTCTTGAATTCCAACTTTATCTTCATATTGTGATCTTTCCTACTTTTAAAGACACCACTCAAACTTATTCGTCTACTGATGTCCTCCCACGCCACCTCTCCTCTGACAGCTCGGAACATACCATTTAATCGAGCAGCTCGTCTCCTTTCTCCCAAATATTCTCAGCCCAAACTTTGCAACATTTTTTAACGCTATTCTTTTGTCGGAAATCACCCAGAACAAATCGAACTGCTTTGGATTTTTTCCAGTTCTTGAATCAAGTAATCCTGGTGAGGGTCCCATACACTGGAACCATACTCTAGTTGGGGTCTTACCAGAGACTTATATGCCCTCTCCTTTACATACTTACCACAACCCCTAAACACCCTCATAACCATGTGCAGAGATCTGTATCCTTTATTTACAATCCCACTTGTGTGATTACCCCAATGAAGATCTTTCCTTACATTAACACCTACTGTAGATACTTACAATGATCCCCAAAAGGAACTTTCACCCCATCAACGCAGTAATTAAACCTGAGAGGACTTTTCCTATTTGTGAAACTCACAACCTGACTTTTAACCCCGTTTATCAACATACCATTGAATGCTGTCCATCTCACAACATTTTCGAGGTCACGTTGCAGTTGCTCACAATCTTGTATCTCATTTATCAGTCTATAGAGAATAACATCATCCGCAAAAAGCCTTACCTCCGATTCCACTCCTTTACAATATCATTTATATATATAAGAAAACATAAAAGTCCGATAATACTACTTTGAGAAATTCCCCTCTTAATTATTACAGGGTCAGACAATCTGTATCCTTTATTTCTACTCTAATTCTCTGAGATCTGTTTTCTAGAAATATAGCAACCTATTCAGTCACTCTTTTGTCTAGTCCAATTGCACTCATTTTTGCCAGTAGTCTCCCATGATTTACCCTATCAAATGCTTTAGACAGGTCAATCGCGATACAGTCCATTTGACCTCCAGAATCCAAGATATCTTCTATATCTTGCTGGAATCTTACAAGTTGAGCTTCAGTGGAATAACCTTTCCTAAAACCGAATTGCCTTCTATCGAACCAGTTATTAATTTCACAAACATGTCTAAGATAATCAGAAAGAATGCCTTCCCAAAGCTTACATACAATGCATGTCAAACTTACTGGCCTGTAATTTTCAGCTTTATGTCTATCACACTTTCCTTTATACACAGGGGCTACTATAGCAACTCTCCATTCATCTGGTATAGCTCCTCCGACCAAACAATAATCAAATTACTTCAGATATGGTACTATATCCCAACCCATTGTCTTTAGTATATCCCCAGAAATCTGATCAATTCCAGCCGCTTTTCTAGTTTTCAACTTTCTTAACTTATTGTAAATGTCATTGTTATCATATGTAAATTGTATTACTGCTTTGGCCTCAGTCTCCTCCTCTATCTCCACATTATCCTTGTAACCAACAATCTTTACATACTGCTGACTGAATACTTCTGCCTTTTGGAGATCCTCACATACACACTCCCCTTGTTCATTAATTATTCCTGGAATGTCCTTCTTGGAACCTGTTCCTTCCTTAAAATACCTATACATAACCTTCCATTTTTCACTGACATTTGTATGTCTGCCAGTTATGCGTGCCATCATGTTATCCTTTGCTGCCTTCTTTGCTATATTCAATTTTCTAGTAAGTTCCTTCAATTTCCCCTTACTTCCACAGCCATTCCTAACTCTATTTCTTTCCAGTCTGCACCTCCTTCTTAGTATCTTTATTTCTCTATTATAATAAGGTGGGTCTTTACCATTCCTTACCACGATTAAAGGTACAAACCTGTTTTCGCATTCCTCAACAATTTCTTTAAACTCATCCCAGAGTCTGTTTACATTTTTATTTACCGTTTTTCACCGATGAGAGTAACTCTTTAGAAACTCCCTCTTGCCTGCTTTATCAGCCATATGGTACTGCCTAATAGTCCTACTTTGAAGACCTTCCTTTCTATCACATTTATTTTTAACTACCACAAAAACAGCTTCATGTTCACTAATACCATCTATTACTTCAGTTTCCCTATAGAGCTTATCTGGTTTTATCAGCACCACATCCAGGATATTTTTCCCTCTGGTTGGTTCCATCACTTTCTGAATCAGCTGTCCTTCCCATATTAACTTATTTGCCATTTGTTGGTCATGCTTCCTGTCGTTCCCATTTCCTTCCCAATTGACTTCTGGCAAATTGAGATCTCCCGCTACAATCACATTTCTTTCCATGTCGTTTCCCACATAGCCGACTAACCTATCAAATAATTCCGAATCCGCGTCAGTGCTACCCTTTCCCGATCTGTACACTCCAAATATATCAAGTTGCCTATTGTCTTTAGAAATGAGCCTTACAAGTAGAATTTCATGTGACTCATCTTTAACTTTTTCGTAGCTTACAAATTCTTCTTTCACGAGAATGAACTCTCCCCCTCTCACCATTTCTATCCTATCTCTACGATACACACTCCAGTGCCGTGAGAAAATTTCTGCATCCATTACATCATTTCTCAGACATGATTCAACTCCTACCACAATATCTTGTAAATATATATCTATTAAATTACTTAATTCTATTCCTTTCTTTACAAGACTTCTACAGTTCAAGACTAACAATTTTATGTCATCCCTACTTGATTTCCAGTTCCCTGATCCCTTATCACCGCTCCCTAGGCCATCCCGTTTCCCTGAATGTACCTCGCTATTACCCTTCCAAACAAATTTCCTAACTTATACGTACCACTGCGGTTTAAATGAAATCCATCCGAGCGCAGATCCCTATCTCCTACCCACCCATAAGGATCTAGAAATTTCACTCCCGGTTTCCCACATACCCACTCCATAGTCTCCTTTAAATCCCCAATTACCCTCCAGTCAGTATCCCTCCTACACAGTATTCCACTAATAACAATCTCCTCTTTCTCAAACTTCACCCGTGCTGCATTTACCAGATCCCACACATCTCCAAATATGTTGGTACTTATATCAGCTTGCCGTACGTTGTTGGTACCAACGTGAAACACTACCACCTTCTCCTTCCCCTCTTCCCTATCTTCTACTTTCCTCAACATCTGCCTCAACCTAAGTCCTGGATAACATTGGACCCTGGTTCCCTTTCCTCCACACCTTTTCTCCACGTGTCTAACGGTGGAATCCCCCATGACCAGAGCCTCAACCCTACCTACCTCATTTGATCCCCTCCTATCCTGGTCTGCCCTATCTTTCCTGATAACTGCAGAAGCTACTTCCTCCTCCCTTTTCTCCTTCCCATGACCCTGTTCCACCTGTCTTTTCCTATCCTCTACTCTACATTTCCCTTTCCTACCTTTTCCCTTCCTCCTACTTCCACACATCTCACCAACAGTTGCCTGTCCCTCATCTTCCCTCTGTTGATCTACCTGGAGTGACTCGTACCGATTTCGCACAGAGACCTCTCCTGAATTCTGATCCTGAATAGAGCCCTTAGACTGCACGCTCCTTCCACTTAGAACATTAGACCACCTGTCTTCTGAAACTCCCCCCTTTCCTTCCCCTCCCTCTTGTACACCTACTGTAACCTGTACATTTTTGAGGGAGCCCTATCTTCCTTCCTGTCTTCTGTGAGAATCCTAATTATCTCCCTCAAACTTTCCAACTCCTCCCTCATACCCCTCAATGCCTCGCTACACCCACAGTTCGTACACTCGCGCTCCTTAGCCATTCTTTACGGGAAAAAAAGAAATTAAAAATAAAATAACTTGTTTGCAAAAAATTAGTGAACGGAGGGATATATTGTCTGGGATAGTACCTACTCAAAGATCACACAACAGTAAGGTAATTAATATACGACTATAACACTACAATACTACTTAGTCGTGCTCTATTTTTTATCCTACAGCCCCTAGTTCAATTGAACACTTGCGGTATGTGTTACTCACAAGTTTAGCTTATTGCTTAATATATTTCCAATTTTCAGGATTCAAGCACCTCATTCGACAATGCGCTTACCACAGAATGAAAACAGGCATGCAGACATTCCTCCAATGAGTGAATTCCCTGTTCCTGGAGGACCTGGGTAAGTTCCTTATTACCTAATAATCTGTCATGTACAGTTATAAGATCAGTTTTGCTAAAACCACCGATTAACTTCAGAAGCGCAAGAATCATTTTAATGATTGCCTTTTAGATAAGGTGTTTATCTGGAAAGAAACCATTCTATTTTAGTTGCTTAAAGGCTGATAAGTTTGGGCGGGTAATCATGTTTTTTTTCCCACTAAATGTTGGATTATATTTGGAGTAACAGCTTGGTCTTATGAACAACGTGTAATCTATGATATAGATGTTGATAATTTACGAGTTGCATTGAGAACAATACAAGAAGAAAATTCCAATGAAACTGGTTTTGTTACTGATATACTAATATTGATTGAGTGATATCGCTTCCATTAACCTAACTGAAATTACAATTGATCACAAAGGTACAGAATTCAACAGCACTACACTGATGATACTTACAGAACCTGAAATATGCAGGGTGATTTCTTCCACCGTGTACAAACTCAAGGGATTGATCGCAGGGAGGATACAGAATCAAAATGGTCTAATGAACGTATTTCCGGGAAAGCATTATACTATGCGTGGTTTCCTCCTAGAGGGTGGTACTCTTCCTCATACGTCATGCCCTAGCACCCTCCCCTGCAATTTTTATTGGTACCGTTTTGTCCGAGTTACTTCTCGTGATGACTCACCGGATAGTGGATGTGTTACAGCCTTGTACACAATGGCTCGTATTCAACTCGATAGCTTTCCGACAAGGTGTTTACATACGGCAAGGCGAATGGCAACTGGCGGCGAGCAGCGCGTTTTTATTGGGACACCCATCCCCGCCGACAACAACCGCAGTTTTCAATCTTGCAACAGTGTTTCGCACTTTGTCTGAGACAGTAACGTTTAGGGAAGAAAGGAATTATGAAGGACATACGCACTCTATTCGGACACCAGACGTGGGGGAAAATGTGGTTACCACTGTGGAAGGTTACCGCCCGTGTCATTACCAGGCAGTTGGCCCGCCACTACAGGGTAAGTCAGACGACCGTGATGAACATTCTCCATGACAACAGGTACTGCTTGTTTTGGGTTGTTGTTTAAAGGGACCTAACATATAAGGGCATTGGCCCGCGATTGTCACTCCCCTTATCACCTACAGCGTGTGCAGGGCTTACTAGGGACAGACTTTGCACATCGGGAGCAGTTTTGTCACTAGTTTATTGACCAGGCAACCACGCATCCTGGCTCATCTTTTTCACTTGCTTTGTGTGTGTGTGTGTTCATTGATTTATAAATTATGGGAATGATAGGCAGCATTAGTCCAGTTATGTGCTGTGTGTGTGTGTGTGTGTGTGTGTGTGTGTATGTTTATTTGCGTGTGGTTTGAGACCGTTGTATTATCCACGCATTAGACTGCGACATATTGCTCGATCCCAGCACTCGTTGACTGTTTATGTGTCATTTGCTCTGCGCAATTCATTTTCGTATGAGATTCTTATAATGTGGTATGAATATGTATTGGCATCGAGTACAAATGTCTACGGGGCATCTTGTATTAGGTGAATAGGCTTCTTGTGGTAGTTCTTCCGTTTAGTTTTCTCTTTCGGACTGGGCTCACGAAAACTTGATCTTATATTTTGGCTGAACGGCAACAGCGAAATTACGACTTGTCTCTGTATGTGTGTGAGTGTGGTTTAGAAACGGGATGTATATTGTTTTTCGAACCCTTTAGGAGGTCATGAATTATCCCTTTATTTATCGTTACTAGCATATTTCGCCATTTAATTCTCTAACATTTATGCACAAGCTAACCTCAGTTCTTTATATTATTTATTAAAAGGTAGCCATGGCAACGATTTTGCTTGGTGGATTATCACTTTATTGTTATGTGCATTCGGCACATGCCTCCTTGTTTTGACCTTTTCCCATACTTCACGTCAGTTATGATTTTTTTGTTCCATGGAATATCTAATTTTCTGTGGGTGATGTTATCCACGGTGTTGAATATGGTCTGTGAGTGGGAAGCGCATGTGATGGTTTCTACAAGATATTATAGCACGTATTAGACATGAAATGAATACTTGCATCCGTTTTGTCAAAGTATATGATTTTCGTATTGTGAGCAAAGGTGATCCCTGATGGAATATTGTAATGAAAGCTTTGGATGAATGGAAAAGTGATTGATTGGGCCATTGCTTACTTTATGTAAATAGATACCAAGTGTCTTGGATGTGCGTGTTACAAAATCTCGAGGGTTTCTTTTTTTCACATCATGGCGGTAATTCTTTTGACTATGTCCTCTTTGAATATCTTTAATAAGCCTTTTTATTTCAATTAAGTGCCGCATTAATGTTACGTATATGTTAGACTCCTGTCCTAGTTGTAATAGGGTTCAGAGTCTAAAATCCAGATCCTGACTGTATTCTGTAAGTTTGCGTTGGGTAAAATGAATTGAACAGCGCAATTTTGGCTTGAACATGGGTAGTAGGTTTCATCTCTGGTATACAACTCTTCCAGGTATTCTGACCTGTGACTGAACGTCCCATTCGTATGTTCCTTTTGCTAACCGCCCTATATTCTAGGCCTCCTGAACCGCGAGTGAGTTGCAGGTGGTATTCACAGCGTGTGTTTGGAAGAAATACCTCACCGGGATTTAGATTTCGAGTCAGGTATATTTGGATTGGATGGATTACAAAATTGGGGGGCAATTGTAATTGTAAATTGTAAATGTCCACTACGAGGCATCTTAAACTTATTATATTTTCAAGACCTACGAACGCCATTTATGTGGGCTTGCCATTCTTAATTCGATCCCCTAAGATCAGACGTAAAGTCCGTATTACTTCACGTGTGCCAACATTTTTCTGAAGCCAAATTGATCTTCTCCCAATTCAGTTTCAACTTGTCATTCCATCCTTCTGTATATGATACTTGTTACAATTTTGCAGACGTGAGATACTAAATGAATGGTCCGGCTTTCTTTGGGAATAGCTATAATAACATTTTGCCGAAAATCGGATGGCATTTTCTCTTGTTTCATGAATCTTACACACTAAGTGAAATAACCTCAGCTTATAAATCTCATATTTATTCCGTATTGGCTCAGCACAACTAAGGTTAAGTTATGAGTAGGTTCCCACCTTCCAATACTTATCAATTTCTATATGATAGGCTTATTAATTACATAATATAAACCATATAATCTCTAGTACATGTTTCGTTCCGATTATGGAACATCTTCAGCTAAAATTTGATAAAATGGCAAGACAATTAAAATACATTGATGTTGTGATGATACAAAAGCTAAAAGATATGATAAAATGGCTCGAAGATCATCATTATCATATGTTTTTACTCTTCGAGCCATTTTATCATATCTTTTAGCTTTTGTATCATCACAACATCAATGTATTTTAATTGTCTTGCCATTTTATCAAATTTTAGCTGAAGATGTTCCATAATCGGAACGAAACATGTACTAGAGATTATATGGTTTATATTATGTAATTAATAAGCCTATCATATAGAAATTGATAAGTATTGGAAGGTGGGAACCTACTCATAACTTAACCTTAGTTGAAATAACCTCGCCATGCTGGTTTATTCTAAGGCTATCAGTAATTCAGAGAGAATGTCAACAATTACAGGTGCCTTGTTACTATTAAGGTCTCTCAATGCTCTGTGAAATTCTGACCTCCTAATTGGGTCCTCCATTTCATCAGCATCAACAGTCTCTTCTTATTTCAGAAACATATCATGTATATCTTTACTTTGAAACAACTAGTGCATATGTTGCCGCCATCTTCTTACCTTGTATTTTTTCCCCACAAATGTTTTTCCAACCGAGCTCTTAATATTCATACATTTAGTTCTCCTTTCTCCAAAGGCTTCTTTGCTATTCCTATATGCATCATCTACCTTTTCTATGACCATACACCCTTCAACATCCTTGCATTTCACCTGGGTTACTTCGCAATTCCTATCCACTTCATTCCTTAATCCCCTGTATTCCTGTTTGACCTCTTCATTTTTTGCATACTTCAGTCGCTCATCAATCAGGTCTAGTATCTCCTATGTCATCTATTGATACTTAGTTGATCTTTCCTTTCTTCCTATAATTTCATCAACAGCCCTAGGGACCTCATTCTTCACGACTGTCCATTCTTCCTCTATTGTGTTTCCGTCAGCCTTTTGATCTAGTACTTATGCAACACGTCCCGTGAAAATTTCCTTCACACCCTCTTCTATCAACTTCCCTAGATCCCACATACTTGCATTCCTTCCTTTCTGCAATTTCTTCAACTTCAGTTGGTATTTAACGACCAATAAGTTGTAGTCAGAGTCCATGTCTGCTCCTGGGAAAGTTTTGAATCCAGCACTTGGATTCTGAATCTCTGCCTAATCATAAGAATTTGATACCTTAAAGTGTATCCAGGACTCGTCCACGTATACAGTCGTCCTATGAGGGGTTCGAACCATGTATGAGCAAGCACTAATTTATTTTCGGTGAATAATTCAACCAGCCGACTTCCTCTCTCATTCCTTTGTCCCAATCCAAATTTTCCTGCTTACTACCTTCTCTTTCTTGGCCTACCACTGCATTCCAGTCTTCAATCTCAATTAGATTCTCGTCGCCTTTTACATATTGTATTCAGTCTTCTACATCTTCATCTCTTCTTTCGATTTCTTTGTCATCTGCTGAACTTGACTTTTGACCTTAATTATTGCGATGGGCGTATGTTTGGTGTCTATCTTGACAGCAAAAAATCTTACACTATGCTAGTCATAGTAGTATTATTACCATGTTACTTCAGACACATCATCCGAACGCTACTCTGCGCCTATTGTTGGAAAGACGGTGATTATGGTTATTTCGCCATAGACAAAGACAGTACTCGGATAGGGGCACGCAGCTGTCAGCGTTCATTTGGAAGGTAGTGGGTTCGAACTCCACTGCCGACAGCCCTGAATGTGGTTTTCTTTGGATTCCCATTTTTACATCAGATGAGTGTTGGGGCTGTAACTGAATTCAGGGCATGGCCGCTTCCTTTCATTTCCTAGCCATTTCATATCCCATCATCCCTTTAAGACCTAGCAGTGTCTGTGCGACGTAAGTGAAATTGTAAATATACATACTGTATTTATATACATGGTAGAGGTCTAAGAAAATCGTACGTTGCAAGCTCAAATGGCGAACTCGCCAGTTACGATACGTCATTTTTCTCTTGTGTGCTGACGCAAGTAGACATTATCATGGACTCAGTGTATGATAATTTATCGTTTACTGTAACAAGTCCCGTCAAAGGGGATGTTGCTACGGAAGAGTATGTCGAGACCATGCTCTGATAATTCGTCGGCCTAATACCAGCAGCCTCAGCTACTCACCTCCTTCAAAGTAGTACGTTTTAAACATTATGTCAGAAGCTGTGTAAACACTAGACACGAAACGCAACTCTGAATGTTGAACCAGCAACTTGACAACTTCTCGATCATTAAACTTTAACTCTTTATCTGTTAGGGAATATTTTTTACCTTGTCGTTTAGTACCATACACACGGTCAATGTCTGCATTTTTCGATGGCAGATATAACAACGATAGGTACTCTGTAATGTTTATGAGGTTCGAAACCTACCTAATGAGGCGAATATTTCAAAACATGCCATTACGAGTATATTACTGAAAACCATTCATCGTAACAGAAACCATAAAAAGTCCCTTGCAGGTAAAATTAATTCATTAACTCAAACAGAGAAGTTTCAGCTGCAAAACTAGGCCTAATCCAAACAGAGAAATGCAAACAACAGTAATACTGCGGTTTATCCACCTGAGTTTTACCAGGAGGAGAGCGTTAATTGAGGGAGCGAAGGAAGGGAGAAATGGAACAGGCCTGCACCGCCACCTATTGAATTAGAACCATTTCTGAATTAATCACCTCACTGTAAGGTAACCCGCAGAGTTCATGCATAATGTTAACTTTACAATCGAAACCCCTGTTATGAAGAATGATATCTTCAAATTTCAGATTACGCACGATGTCAGAGAGCAATCCCCGTGCTGTTCAACGTTAGCATAAGCACTTTCGTACTTCGATTAATGTTCGGACAAAGGCATACGAAGGTGTTACCACATTACCGGAATTATTACGACCGTATGCCCCTGTGGGTACAGGATGGTGAATATTAACGTTATAACCCCTTCCTGCCAAAAGAGGTGAACCCATAGGTCAGTGATAAACTTGGCATTATCTTTCTCTTACTCGTCCCATTCTCTTCACTTTCATCTTTTATAAATGCAATATCCGACCTTCCTTCGTCAGTTTTTAATATTTTCCTAACTCAGTGGCAATTATTTACGAGTCTTGGGATGACATTTAGTTTCAAGGCTGTCGTGTCCCTTCCGTATCTTTTACTGATATCTTAATAATTTGAAGTGTCCGTCCTCCTCCATTTTCCCTCGAGTTATTGCCATAAATGATGGTTTTTAAATTGTTATTTCCCCTTAAAAACATTCGCCACCACCAGCACCCAAAGCCACTACATACGCGATGTTCTATCACCTGGTTGACAACTTTCGGCAACCTGCGGTGTTTCAATCCTCTAGCGAGATTTATTAACAGTCTTGATTCCATCCACGAATTACCATATACCGTGTATTTCATTCCCTTCCAGGCCCTATCAACAATATCGTGATTTCTGTAATGTCATTTAATTTATTGTCTCATAATCTCCGGAATAAGTACCTAACAAGTAAATGCGTTTCATTAATGTTGATATTTTTGGTTTCCCATTTCCTTTGTATATTATGAAAAGTCCGTGTTATTATTTGAATATCCATTCTTAATTCTTTATTTTAATTTGACTGCATAAAACAACGTAGCATATTTAAACCTCAAGTTTAATAGAATGACGTTTGTGGCAGATATGTAAAATGATGTATTGAATACTTTGCAAATGGCACTTAGTAATGAACAATTAATGCATGCTTCTGTGCAGAATTTATGGAAACGGATTAATGGCACAAAGCCAGTTTCATTTCCCCATTCCTGCTTGATTAGTTTCAATACTGCTGTATGGCTTGCTACTACTGTCATTTAAGGATATTTTAAAATTTTCCTTATTGTACCCACGGGCGTGAGACTCAGACGGAGACACAATTTTTATCACGTAATGATTTTGAATATTGGACATTACTTACCGTTAAAAATTTAACTGAACCTCAGAATCGACGCTCTAATTTTTGGTTATACCCCTTGTGTAGGAATTTATTTGTACTGCAATGATTAACTATGGCTACACTAGTAGCGAAATGTCGATAATTTTGATGACAGTTTATGGTTTTATACGAGAAATGTGCATAGTTTATAAAAGTAATTAACTTATTTTATATATTTACCGGGTGATTTGGCCGTGCGGTTAGGAGCGTGCAGCTGTAAGCTTGCTTCCGGGAGATAGTGGGTTCGAACTCCACTGTCGGCAGACCTGAAGATGGTTTTCCGTGGTTTCCCATTTTGATACCAGGCAAATGCTGGGGCTGTTCCTTAATTAAGGCCACGGCCGCTTCCTTCCCATTCCTAGGTCTTTCCTACCCCATCGTCGCCACAAGACCTATCTGTGTCGGTGCGACGTAAAACAAATAGCAAATAAAGAAATTATTTATGAAATATAATTAAATTATCTTTAAGCAAAAATGCTCAGATCTTCAAGTTCTATAATTTCTGTGACTGTCCTTCAATTTTAGCTCAAATATTAAGCAAGTATGCTAATCATAGCGGTCACAGGTAGAAGTCCTGTACTATCAAAAACTGATATAACCAAATATCAATTATCTTGAAAATCTCCTTTGAGGATCAAGTAATTTACATATTCTTAATAATTTTGTGTGAAAAAATATTAAAGGCAAGGGTACTAATATCAAGATTTCAGAAAGATTTGCATCGCTACAAATACTGTCTCGTCACTTAGTTCAAATGAACACTTGCTGTATGTGTATTTATTTTTATACCAGTTACTCACAAATTTAGCTCTTTGCCTAATATATTTCCAATTTTCAGGATGAGGGTACCTCATTCTTCAAGAATACGGTCACCACAACATGAAAATTGGCCTGGAGGAGTCCCACAATATGGAGATATTCCTCCAATGGGAGCATTCCCTGTTCCTGGAGGACATGGGTAAGTTCCTTATTTCCTAATTGTCACACACTAACTACAGTTGGAAGACCAGTTTTGCTAAAACCACTGATTAACTTCAGAAGCTAAGGATTTATTTTAATGATTGACTTTTTGATAAGGTGTTTACCTGAAAGAAACCATTCTATTTACTTAGAGACTTATAAGTTTAGGCGGTTAAATATGTAGTTTTTCAGTAAATGTTGGATAATATTTTGAGTAACAGTCTAGTCTTATGAATAACGTGTAAACTCGATTTAAATCTTGCCTTGAGATCAATCTACGAAGAAAATTCTAGTGAAACTTGTATACCAATATTGATTAATCTATTCCATCAACCTAACTTAAATTACAATTGATCACAAAGATCTAGAATTTAACAGCACTACTCTGATGATACGTAAAGAACCTGAAATGTATATATCAAAGAGAGTATTTTTTATTCGCTTAACGTTTAGCGGGTTAGCATAAGGATGAATGTAGATGATGTCCCAATATCCCAATTTTACTTTTCATTTCGGATAGTGCAATAGTGTTGATGACATCTTTGTTGATTCCAAGTGTGTTGCAGAATTCGACAAATTGCATAAGTATATCCTTAGCTCAATCAATAAATCCCACGACTTTAAAGTTCTTCAGGTGATATTTATTAAGATAGTCGCATGCTATTAAGTATGTTAGGGAATTATAACAATAATTAATAATAGTAAATGAGTGTTGGTCATCGTTCCCAGCAAGGCCAAGGACCAGTAATGAAGAAATTTAAGCTTCAGTTTACTTGCGTTATGGTAACCAGTTCCATTCCCTTTCTTCACTAGCAGATATCACGTGGAATACATATTCTACTTGCGATAACTGCAAATGTTGCTTAGCCTCGTACATATCTTGGGATCCGGAGTTCCAACATGGCTACGCAGTTGACCATTGATCATTACTTAATTTGATTTTAGTATATTCTAAACATATGTCGAGAAATACTTTACAAATATTAACGTTTCGGAATACAAATAGAAAGGAAAATATTAACAGGAAAATTAAATTTCCTATATTGCAAGTGCCAGTTCCGGTAGATTTTAAAAAAGTGCAGAGTAAACGTAGTCATTTAAAGAGTTAAATTATCGTAGATTGATAGAACACGAACAATAGCATTATTTGGATTATAGCTTAATGAAGAACAGAAATATGAAATTCTTATAAGTTACCAGGATGTACAATGTCTGTTACGAAAAATAATTTTAGAGGGGGAGGAAAAGCAGGGAATAATGACAACATACGCAAGTGAGAATCGTCACTTGTGGAACCGTATGTCATTGACGAATAGGTAGACTTACACTAGGTTTGACTTACGAGTTATTTTTCTTTACTTCTTATTTACAGACAAATAAGATTGAATAGGGGGTTAAAAGTAGGGAAGGTAATAATCTGTATATATAAAATAAGAGATTTGTCTGTACATTGCTCAGAATTTGAAAAGAATGGTATTTCTGCATCGGTAATATCCATAGTAAGAAGGAAATGCACTTTTTACTTTTCCGTAATTTCTGTCTGTCTGTCTGTCTGTCTGTCTGTCTGTCTGTCTGTCTGTCTGTCTGTCTGTCTGTCTGTCTGTCTGTCTGTATGTATGTATGTATGTATGTATGTATGTACACGCATTACTAGAAAACGGCTAAAGAGAACTTAATGAAAATTTGTATGCAAAGTCGGGGAAAAAGTCGCTACAATGTAGGCTATAAATAATTTTATTCACGCTGAGCGAAATAGTAGTCTAGGGGAAGACCTAAAAATTCAATTCTTAAATATTTACATTATTAGTGGCCCTATCTCACTGGAAATTGGCATGCGAAGTCGAAGAATGAGCCATTACAATCTAGACTATAAATCATTTAATTTACCCTGAGTGAAATGGTAGTTTAGTGGAAGGCCTAAATTTAATTCTCAAATATTTATATTATTAGTGGTCGTAAGGATAAATACTACATAATCAAGTTATATAGAATTTAATATCCGACCATTTATGACTTATACATTTTTACTGTACCGGCTGTGGTAACACAGATGTTCATGAATTTGTATTTTTGTTGCTAAGTCCATATCAACGTCGATTTACGAGAAAATGGGTTAACAGAATTTGATGAAAATCGGTATATAGAGTCGGGGAATAAGAAACTACAGTCTAAGCTATAAACAATTTTATTCACCCTGAATGAAACTGTAGTTTAGGAGAAGGCGCCTTAAATGTAATTTTTAAATACCTATGTTATTGGTCCTATCGAAAATTACTACATAACAAAATTTATAGAGAATACAATTTCCGATCATTTACTTTTTTATTCAGTTTTAATGTACCGACTATGATAAGAGTGGTATTTCCGAGTCGGAAGGAAACTGAATGTAAAGGCTTACAATATCGAATGGGCATAACATTGATCAACAATAACATTACATTGACCATTGTTTGTTGTGATGTTCTTTGTCTCTTATGCTGCCTCTCAGCTCCGATAGATGGGATTACTGCTGCGTACCGAGTAAAGTAGCCTAACTGAATATTGGCGGGAAATAGCCGGGGAGTGAGAAAACTTTCTTCTTTAGCATGCCATTCCTTTGTTTCATACATCTATATATATATAAAATAAGAGTTTTGTCTGTACATTGCTCAGAATTGGGATTTTTGTATCGGTCATGTCCATAGTAACAAGGAAATGCAATTTTTACTTTTCCGTAATTTATGTCTGTCTGTCTGTCTGTCTGTCTGTCTGTCTGTCTGTCTGTCTGTCTGTCTGTCTGTCTGTCTGTCTGTCAGTCAGTCTGTCTGTCTGTCTGTCTGTCTGTCTGTCTGTCTGTCTGTCTGTCTGTCTGTCTGTCTGTATGTCTGTCTGTCTGTCTGTCTGTCTGTATGTATGTATGTATGTATGTATGTATGTATGTATGTATGTATGTATGTATGTATGTATGTATGTATGTTCACGCATCACTAGAAAACGGCTAAAGAGAACTTAATTAAAATTGGTATGCAAAGTCGGGGAATAAGTCGCTACAATGTAGGCTATAAATAATTTTATTCACGCTGAGCGAAAAGGTACTTTAGGAAAGGCCTAAAATTTAATTCTTAAATATTTATGTTATTAGTGTTCATATCTTAATACAAATCGGTATGCAAAGTCGGGGAGTAAGTCACTATAATCTAGGCCATAAATAATTTTATTTACGCAGATTGAAATGGTATTTTAGGGAAGGGCTAGATTTTAATTCTCAGATATTCATGTTACTAGTTTTCTTAATGAAGATCGGCAGGCGAAGTCGGGGAATAAGTCGCTATAATTTAGGCTGTAAATAATTGTATTCACGCTGAGAAAAATGGTAGTGTAGAGGAAGACCTAAAATTTAATTCTCAAATATTTATGTTATTAGTGGTTGTATCGATAAATACTACATAACTAAAGTTATATAGTATTAAACTTACGATCATTTATGTCTTATACATTGTTACGGTACCGGCTATTATCACAGAGATATTCATGAGTTTGGATTTTTGTTACTAAGTCCATATCATTGCCGAGTCATGAGAAAATGGGTAAACAGAATTTAACGAAAATCGTTATGTAAAGTCGGAGAATAAGGAACTACAGTCTACGCTATTAATAATTATATAAGACCCCCTAATATCACAGGGTCGAAAGAAAACTAAATGTGAAGGCCTACAATGCAGAAAGCTTATAAAATTGACCAACAATAACGTTACATTGACCATTGTTTGTTGTGATGTGTTTTGTGTCTTCTGTTGCCACTCATCTCTGATAGGTAGAGTTAATGCTGCGTATCGATTTTTTTTAATTTCCCTTGCGTTGCACCGAACGATGGTGACGATGGAATAGGAAAGGGCTATGAGTTTGAAGGAAGTGGCCTTGGCCTTAATTAATGTACAGCCTGGTGTGAAAATGGGAAAACACGGAATACCATTTTGAGGGCTGCCAACAGTGTGGTTCGAATCCACTATCTACGGGATGCAAGCTCACAGCTGCGCGCCCCTAACCGCACGGCCAACTCTCCCGGTCGTACAGAGTGTGACAGCCTGCCTGAACAATGGCGGGAAGTAGTTGGGGAATTAGATAACTTTCTTCTTTAGCATGCCATTTCTATGGTTCATAAATTTTCTGATATTACCGGTACTGGTATGAACACACTGGTTCATCATAGCATTCGAGCTATTCAATCCCTACCCTGAGGCACTGACTGGAATGATCAGTTTGCATATAACGGAATAATGGCAGAGGAGTGTTCACGGCTGTCTGCGGCCTGGTCCTTCCAGCTCTGGAACTTTGGACTGTTAGATCGGCACCGTAGCACTGATCGTTGAAAGTGACAAAATGTGTGGTTTTTCATTTGATCGAGTGTTTTATGTGATAACATTACTTTTAACCGCTACATTCCTACTGATGATTTTGTAATGACCTATGTTGACTTCAGTTAGGAAAACCACGAAGTCTGTCTCTCTGAGAATCCCGTAGCGATGCACGGGTACATCAGCTAGTATGAAGGTAAATTGGAAACTTAGGAGACAAATTCTGGCAAATATTCGCGCATACTAAAATGAATTAGGGACTGGAATAATGTACGAAGTTAGGCACGACTGTGGCGTATATGAATAGTATGTCAGTGTGCAGGGTCTACATAGTCTAGAGTAAATGACACTACCTATTCCACTGACTCATCTTGCAGACCCGCTAATGTGTCATATCGTCGCTGCGATAACAATACCTCGCATCCCACAATGCTCTTCGTATCCATTATTTTTCTTAAGACTGGTCACGATTTCCAGTCACACATGGATATGTAGTCCTTAAGAATTTGTTTTGTTTTGTTCATTTATCCCATAGATGTTTGTAAAGGAAAAGTAGTTTTACCGTACTGCAGGAATGTATGTTTGCGTAACGTATTTACGGATTCATACAGTATAGTGTATTTAAGGTTAATTTCCCTTTATACCCTCGCACACTAAAATGTACACAAGGAACATAGGAACATATGCATATGTGGCTGGCATGCCCGATATGTCTTAGGGAAGTAATCGATAGGAATAACATTGCGACATACGAGGTATTGTTCCCGCAGTGACGATATTATATATTAGCGTTTTAGAAAAATGAGTGAGTGGAATACGTAGTGTTGTATACTCTAGATTATGTGGACACTGCATACGCGGAGTGCACTGATGAAGACACGGGTGAAAGTGCTAAAGGAACAGATGCCAACCGAAGGAAAGTAAAGGATAGAAGGAGCATGGTGGGATACGAGTTTCTGATCCCGCAGCGATTGTATGCCTCTTCTTTCTCACTCTGAGAAATGGCTTGCGTTCCCTCCCGGCGCAATGTCAACGTTTGAGACTATTGTTGTGGACACAAAACAACGTTGGCTTTGTTTATGGTTGTCATTCCACTGGAGTAGGAAGGGTGTGTTGATACTGGGACAAGCGCTGACTGGTTGTTGAGCGTCTGACGTCACTTCACGGAGATTTTACAAGTGTGCGGTGCCATTTTGGTTCAGGCCTCCAGGTGAGCGGTTTGAAAATTGGGTGGCTGGCTACGTGTGGAAACTTAAACTAACAGGCTCGGATTCGACTCCAGATTTAACTTTACAGTAGCGCTAACAGTACCCAACTTCGATACACGGATTATCTATAAAAGGTGCAAGATTAACGTTAAAAACTTGGGCTCGATCCCAGGCTTAACCTAACTCTCCTACTACGCAACATGGCTAATATGCATTGATATTAGGAGACTAAACCTAGAGAGCTAACTCAGGGTCTCTCAACTTTCAACTTACGACCTATTGTTATTATCGCACTTTTAGAACTTTTGAGAACTGACGCAAGGCTGCAAGGCAATATGGCAGCTATATATAGCAGTTATAGCGATAACTTTTTACAGATACCTCAGGGACTCACACTTGTATCTCACTACAAAATGATTTTATAGGAATAAATTTTATTAACTGATACATGGCTAATAGACAAGATGGGTACTGTACATGGCTCATATAGGTTTATATCTGGAGAGCTACCTTAGAGGATCACAACTTGTAGCTTCGAGTTAGACACCTTGGCTAACCTCGCAGACTCATTAGCTAACCACAACCTTACAAGCTCGAATTCAACCCTGATTCGAACAGTTAATTTGTTCGCACTTTCTCAGCTTCAAGGGTAAGTTTCTTGTACGCTTCAGTTAATTCTGCATCAGGAAAGGGTCCTAATCCCCTCCTCCACCTCTGCCTCAACTCCACCTCCGCCCCACCACGTCATAGGCTTTGTAACGTTTACATATTATAAGACGTCCTACTCCTTAGAAGGGTTTCTATTCTACTCCTGCTCCTCTTCCTCATATATGTATTATTAAAGAAAAGCGTATGTGTCTTTCGAAGTGAGTGACAAGTTGTGACTTGTCTGTGAACGCGTTTCTTAACGCTCTGAGTAACCGTGACAATGAAGTGGCCTGCTGCGAAAGCCGTCCGAAATGAACTTTATTTATGATTACGTTTTTCTGTGAATGGAACACTCAGTTTCAGATTTTAACTTTTGATCTTGTAGATTTATACTCTAGTGTCTTCTAGTAGCCTTCAATTGATTTTACATCACTCAGAGATCAAAACTTTGTGTTCAGAACCGCTACTAAACATTACTTCGTTACTTCCTTTCTGGAAGGAGATTTTCATACCTGATATAGTTACGACATAATATTTCAGGACGTATACATGGAATAATACTTTCCTGTAACACGCAAGTAATGTATTCACTTACGTAACTGCATATTTTTTCGTTCATGAAAGTGGAACTGATTGTCGTATTATTAGTGGCAGTTAAACGGATAGGCTTATTATAACAAATAAATAGACACAATAGGTTTCTGCTTTCCTTGTATATTAAAACAACTCGGATACAGCTTTAAAATCTTGCTTTAAAATACATTGCTCAATTCACGCATAAGCCGTCTATAGTCCTTAATCAATGGTTTGATTCATATCTATTGTTTTTGCCGTCTTTACCTAGGTATATTTAATGTCGTTGACAACGTCTGCATGTGACTGCTTCTAATGATATATTACTGTGGAAAGTAAGCATTTTCAAAACGAAATATATTTCGGCTGCTGCGTAGGTTGAGAGAAACCCAGGTGGTAAATTTGTAAACAAATGCTGTGGCATACGGTATAAGCATTTAAGTGAGTAATAAGCTGTAGTAGCCCTACTCATTAGTGCATCGTAAGGTTCGATGCAAAATTCGAGCATACAGTTTCCTCATACTTGCCTGCTAACAAAATAATTTACTGAATCATCTCTGCGTCCTTCGTTCGTTCGTTCGTTTGTTCGTTCGTTCCTTCCTTCCTTCCTTCCTTCCTTCCTTCCTTCCTTCCTTCCTTCCTTCCTTCTTTCCAATCCACAATCTACGATGTTCAAGGACACAGTTATGAAGTAGAGGCACTCTTAAGGGGCCGATGAGCTTTAAACCCCATTAGTACCCTTTAAACAATAATAATAATAATGATAATAATAATAATAATAATATTAATAATAATAATAATAATAATAATAATAATAATAATAATAATAATAATAATAATAATCTTCAGATGTCCTTACATATAGTCTTTTTACGTTATACGATAGTGGATAGTAAGTTATATGAGCCATATAGAAAATGAGACAATACGTTCATGGTAGTGTTTAAAGGAATATTTCCAGATGTTTCAAATTCTAGACGCATATCGACAGGAGATTATTTTATTGACTCTTCAATGTAAGAGCAGTCTATAAGTAAAATAGGCGCTTTATTTATAAATTCATCAGATGAAAATTGCGTGTGAACTTATTTCTGGTAATACGATGACTAGAATTTTAAAGCATATCATAGAGTATAACAAATTCAGTTTTGTAGAAATTAATGTCCATTTATTAGTAGGGTAAGTAATTCCGTTCGGGTATAGTCGAAAAGTTCTTGATTTGTAGTGTTCAAACTGAGAGCATATTTTCATGGCTGAACTTACGATTCGTTTAAAATCCACAAATAACGAAAACGGTTTTTCAGAGAATCGTGATGTTTTACTCCAGGGATATGCTTGTTTGTAGTCGGTAACATAGGATACTCATGCAACTCCCAATTTCTAAAACGTATATGTGTATATTTTTACAATATTGAACATTCAATTTTTTTCTTGAGAAGAACATTTAATATGCGGAATCTTCCACAAGGTACGTTCGGCGTTATTTTCGAGACTACAGGCGTTCATGCTACTTTAAGTACATTGTAATCACTTCTATTGCTTCTCAGACTTATTTCTTGCTTTGCGTTTATTATAAAACGTCCAGAGTGTTCAGCGAAGCTTGAAATGTATTTTAATGATGATATACATCTACAGGTACCGTCCTCATTAACCATCCAGTTATTAGTAGTTTTCGGACATCACCCCGTCATCCGTAAGTTATTACTTCCTTCAGCACTAAAAGAAATATAGAGTTTCATTGCATATGTAATATCAACATTCTTAGTTTTATCTACTTCTACACTATATTCTTCACAACACGCCTGAGAAAACGGAAAGGCTACTCTATGATTGTTTAGTTGAGATGTGCTCGGGCTACATACATCTCTTTCGATATAGAGATTCATAAGGTACTAGTCATACTTCTTTCGGGTTGATAATGTTGCGAATTTCATCACTGATATTTGGTCCAAACGTAAATTGACGCTAATATTGATGCACAATTCGTACTAGACATCCTTGAATTCATCCCATTCTAATGATGTCTAATATCTCTACTATATTGCCGTAGTAGCGTATTACCTAATTCATGGAGTATTTTCTTATGTACGTCTGTTAACTCGATAACTCCTCGCAAGCATGTGCTGTATTCCTACAATGATCACCGTGTTTTATCGATTCTTTTCATACTGGTTTAAGATGAAGTTTGTAGACCACGCACGTATTGCGATCTAAATTAATGAGCTGATTATGTTTATTCGTAAGATTAAGGGTGACATCACTGATGTACGTTACAGTCACATAATGATAAAGCATTACCACCGGTTTCTCACGAATGATATAACCACATTTTTTCATAATGATAAAAACGTGCAGTATTTGCGGTGTTTATGATTACTGCATAAGTCTGTAATGATACTATAAGTGATGCTTAAAGGACGGTCATAGAAAAGTGTTATAGGATGATCAGACTCATGACGTACGTTCAGTGTTAGTTCTCTTGGTGAAAATCTGATCAACCGTTCAGTCGGATCATTTTGTGATTTCAAATCAATCTGGAAAGAGGATTCAATAATACATTTATGTGTGACATTGATTACTGTAAGGGAGGAGCTTCAATTACGATAAATAAAACTGTTATCACTGAACTTTTTAATCAACGCCGTTAAAATATACTTATGAATATCGTCCTGAATGGTAGCATTAGCACATGCTCATCGTAATAGAGCTTGTTTATTGCATCTCACACTTTAGAGATTGTAGCTATCAATCGATATAATCCAAGATCATGAGACCGATGCTTCAGTCCGATCAATGAATTAAAGAAGGCAGTTGTTTTAGATCATTATTCGTGTAGAGTGAACGTTCTTGCAACGTTGGACATCGCGTGCACACCGATGATCTTCGTATACAATCTTGGTTTCATTTAGGAACATTCGATATAATCGAACTCACATGCGTTTATTCAAATTTTTTGTGAGTAGTTTTATTGTAAACAATGATTTCACAGCTTCCGAAGGAGCGTTTGAGCTCAAATGAAGAGGGTAAGCCTCCATAACCATCGAAATGACATACCTTAGACTGACATCCTACGTAGGTAACGAAATGTGTTCCAGGTCCACGACTGTTGTCTAAGTTGACCACAGGATTGTCACGCTCACTTGAGTCGCAACAAAGTAAGTTTATTTTTGCATTCTTCAGCTGGAAACCTGACGGAATACAAATTATTCACTTCACATTGGCCTAAGCAATACCTCACTGCGAAATAATAAATATTTTTGAAAACTTAGTGATGCCAAGTTGCACTGCAATATCCTTTCAGACTTTGTCTGTCGCAGCCTCTATGCAGTAAATAATAAAGACATTCATGTTGCTGAATAAAATGATCACTTGTTTGTCCACATTGAACCAAGAAAAGCACGCCACTGCTACTACTGCAAACTGGCAAACAATGTAGCTCCCACCGATTGCTTCCGATGCTCACCGAAAGAAGATGAAGTCCACTTTGGTGACACTAGGGAGGGTGTTTCTCATTTTATCATATGGTACAGTGCTGAGACTAGGCGACGACTGCATAGGCTATAATCGTTCTGCTTGGGGACCCGTGAAAGCACAGTACAAACACAGTGGGGGTACAGTCCTACATGTGAAAACACTCAACTGCTGTTCAATCCGAATTTAATGATTGTTTATACACTACAAGGCACAGTCAAGTCACAGCCGCAGCACAGTCATACGTGAGCAAACACGCCTTTAAATGCGTCCCATAGGCTCACGCTCTGTTCAGCTTTGGATACCTGCAGTTCCGTCTCCTCTTGCCGTTAGCAGCCAACACCGCGGACGCACGGATGATGATAGTTGGAGCTTCGAAGGCATTCAGTACCTTTGGCCGTTCGTGAGGTCATGATCATTGTCAGGAACACCGTGTCGTCGAAACGCTAGCCAAACCATACAGTTAGTACAATATGTACTGGAAATAACACAGGCGCTGCAGTCCTGTGCGAAGTTGAGCGAACGCACTCTTTGGCAAAAGCTGAATTGTTTGGCATTGTCACTACTGGACTTTCCCAATAAATTGAAGTGTATACCCTTCTGTGAAGGAAAATTCCAGGCTCTTATGCACAATGAGGTGTCCACAAAGAGCAATGAAGTATCATTTCACAGGTCTGTTTACTTGAAATTCATTTTCATATGTATAAAGTATTATTTTGTGTGACACGTATTATGTGGCTCGGCCTACTCGCGCCGAATTTGCGTTGATTTGTTTATATTTTCCTGTCAGATTGAATGGTATTTTTTGTACTTCTATCCATGGGTTCCCTCTGAATAGGACGATGATGTCCTAATGGTGGATATTAATCATGAACGGACAACACAAGTTGCCAACAAAGCGTCTCGTCGCTGCCGGAAGGAAACATCGTACAATGCTATTGCTATCCATTACTTTCCTGAAGACTGGTCACGCCTCACAGCCACATACGAATATGCGGTCCATTAGAATAGTCTTCTTTGGGCTCATATTCCTATACCAAAGTGTAAAGGAACATTAATTTTAAGGGCATTATACTCTAGGAGTGACAAAATACATTACACACACATGCATTCCTACAGTCCGGTACGGTAAGGTTAATGTTCCTTTACTCGCCAATTCAATTTTACCATTCTTGTCCATTTTAGTAAAATATTGTTGCTCTTGAAAATGTGATATGTTTGAATGGTATATACGTTCCTCGGTAGATACAGTTTCCAACACATTATTAATTGTAGATTGAGGTAATTTCTGTCATCACTTCTTTTCCTGCAAGGAAAAAAAAATAGTCATAACGTATTGCGTTATTTTCTATCCCAATGTGCAGAAGGCAGGACCTGCACGTTCACAAAACACCAATCCCTTCTCATACTATAGAAGCTGCTTATTCTGGAATACTCGTGGAATACTGGATTATTGCTACATGTTTCCCGTTCCACCATCAGAAGAAAGTTAATACATAGGTGCTATTCCTAGCCCGAAAAGTTGAAGCAATGAAACATCAAAGTAAATTCACTGGAGGAGTTTATTCGATGCCTTGAAGGAATAAGGACTTAAGACTCAGGTAAATAATATAATTTCAGACAATTTTCCAGGCATCCTTGATTCCTTCAGCGAAAGGAAAGCTAGCACCCCCGTGCTCAATATGATGAAAGAATGTAATCATTTCCTTTGACTTTATATTTATATTCACCTAGGGCATACGAGTTTTTAAGGGAATCTCTTGGTTTGTGTTTGCTTACTTCTATTACACTAAGACTCCGGTGTAAGGCTTGAAAGGGCCGCCAGGTTTACAGCTGATGTCCTTAATGAATTAAACAAAAAGTTGAAAACTAGAATGAGTCTGCTCCATTATATTGCTGTTTGAATCTTGAGGAAATGTCAGTAAGGAAAAAATGAATGGAATGGTTTTCGTACCTTTTGTGGACAGTGATGACTGTGGATTGGGTGTACTCATCAATTTAAAGAGATGACTTTTAAAACTGTATGGAAATTGATATATTGTTTGAAACTCTTACGTACAAATAATCTGAGAAACTACAGTATACTTTTGATGCTTTTCTCCCGTACAAAGAAAGCCCCAAACCCATAAATAAATCAGAAATGCACGGTAGGGTAAGACAGTGTTCACTTACACTTAAACAAAAAATAATTAATTCGCATTAAGTCTTCAAACAACGTACTTTTAGATGGTAGGTACGTATAATTTGCTTCCTTGTACCTAATTGGCCAGTACTTCCGGCTTAATTCCTTCCAACGGCCGAAAATATTCCGTCTGGTACGAAGCGAATGAGCAACGTTTAGGCCTAAAAGCCTCAGTGAGATTTTGGAGCAAAGTAGCAAATAACAATTGTCATCGTTGGATATTAAACGCGATTAAAAGTGAAAATACGACAATCGCTTGTGATTTAGCTATATAGGGTTTTTTTATTTATCTTTTATTGAAATATTGATTGTTTAAGATTTTAAGTTGTAAAATGACTTCCTTTAATGGAAAATTGGAGTAGGAGATTGTTCCATTGAAGAAAACTGAAAAATGATATAAATATTGTTTGTGTTTGTATATAGTCCTATATGAATTTAATGTAATAATAATATTAATGGACATAAGGGACTCAGGTGTTCAAATGGTGCTGTACGTCTAATACATAAAATATAATTATGGTATAATTGAGGGCTTCTGAACTTTTTGTATGAAGGCAAATTAATATACTTTATATGCAGAAAATGCACCCAATAGCTGTTACTGAAATAAACACATACAAAATGTGAAAAACTTAGAACTATGTACAACTGCAAACTATCATGCACATGCATGGCATTACAAGAAAGGAAAAGAAATATAGAAAATGCATCTATATATTTGATTTGTAAAAACTGAATATTCATCACATGAGCTACCAGTCACATTATACCAATCAATATAATCAGTACTGTTAGAAATACAGTATACTGAGAAATAAAAGTTACCTTCCTATTAGAAAGAAGGATAATAATGTATCAACCTATCTTACTGGTTACGAAACAAAATTGTTTTTGTTACACTACTTCTAACATTAGGATCATGCATGCCATTACAAGAAAGGAAAAGAGCATGATACAGGCGTTTATTCGTATAATCTTTCACAATCAGTTTAATCAACCCAATTACATCATTTTCTGGATATTCAGTTCCAAAGTCAGGACCATTTAGTGAAAGGAAAAGGAACATTTCCTTAATCATTACTTTCAGTCTTCAAGATAAGGTAACTTACGGTAATTCAGTAATTTACTTCGAAGGTACCTCTCTGTCAGGAAGCACACACGTTAACAGACCCAGATACGTATGCGGTGATTTAATTTGATATCTCAGACAATGACGTATCTGGAAAATCAGGTATTTCATGAAGATCGTTTTCGGGGTTCTGTTCTTCAAGGCGAGTGTTGCAACGTATTACACTCTCTGAAATATCATGGTAAACAACCCGGCTTACTAATATTGTTGTGACATACTGTGGAACACAATTTCTAGTTGCAGAAATGTTTATAATGTTGATTATGAGATGTTTTCTGTATGCTGCTTGGAAGTGAACTCAATAACTAGGCAGAAAATATTTCAGCATGATCTTGACACATTGTATACGTTGGAAGGTTGTCAACATTCTTTATTGCTATCATCTCATCAAACATCTGGTTATAAACTACAGCAATACAAATAAATCCAACAAGTCCTGTCCTCCTCTTGGTATCAAGAATTATTTTACCTGTAGCAGGGACAGTTATACCTAAAATGTAATTACAAACATGTTTAAAGCGTTGTCTCTAGCATGATTCACTGCTAGCTCCCAGACCTGCTTTGTTTCCTTTTGCAAGGGTGTTCATAAAATTGGAAGTGTCAAGTTTTCTATAAAAAATATAACAAAACCTAGCTAATCGACCAAAGTGCTGAAAGTCAGGAACTTTGAGATGATACTCTAACACAGTTAATTCATCACCAATAGAAGTACTTAGGAGCTGGGCAGGACTTTCATTTTAGGTTTATACCACAACAAATTATTGGCTCTTCATTTAATTTCTAGAGTCAGTCACAGCTTCTCCTGCAGTACTTGCAACTTTGGAAAAATACTTCCAGTTTATAACTGCAACATCATGATCCAGAAGCTGTTTATTATCTCCTAAAGTATTTCTGACTAATTTTAGCATATAGAAAGGATCAAGTAAAACAAATATTTTTCCTGCTCTCACCTGAAGCGTCTGGAAACCAGGGCTTAGGATCATCTGCTTAAAATTATGCCCCTAAGACCTTTACTGCATTTAAATATTCTTCTGTCCCATAACAAGTTACAGAAATTATCCTGAGCTATATTTCATTAGGAATTTGAAGTGGCTGGGCCAGTAAATTACATTTTTTCGGCTGATATTCCATCAATAAAGAATAACCTATAGGCTCTTTCCAAGAAGCATTTAAAGTCACTACCATGAAAACAATACTTCTTTAGCAACAGAAAATTCTTGACTAATTATTGCCAAACTGTTTAAAATTCATGTTCTACTGGCGAAAGTGATTCACTAGCTGACGGTCGCACCGCTGCTACATCTAGTGTAATATTTACTAAATCTATGAAGCTAAGCTGATTACATGGGAAACAATCAGATGCTCTTTCTAGGTCCAGAGAGGCCAGTTAGAGCATTTTGCATTTCTCAAGAAAGTTCTCGATGGTAAGATGTGCGGGGTGGATCGAATGAAGTATGCTGAAGTGTTTCAAAAATGCAGCTTCGATTTTGGTCGTATTACGAATATCTTCTTCCATAATGCAGTCGAAAATTGCCATTGTATAGCTCAAAAGTTGGATCTCATGTTAGTTAACATACTCGGCGAGCCTTCTCTTCAAATGAACAATGCATATAGTATTATCCCGTTATCAGACAGCTGGTATTTGCCGTTCAATAATTTGGTCAAACAATTGGATTAACCAGCTTCCTGCATCCAATCCTTCCGAGCACCACATTAATGCCGTAAGGTCGGCTGTATCATTTGTTTTTCCTAACTAAATTAGCTTCGGAGTTGTGCTGAGTTTGGTGAAATCAGTTTGTTCGCTGTGCCTTTATACGGTACTGGTGGTGGGGTGGTGGTATGTGCAGCGTTTTGAATGGCCTCTTTCACTTCGACACTGTTGTTTGAAAGACATACGCTGTGTCATCCACGTGTTTATTGCACGTTTTTTTTAATGTAAAATCATATTAAATATTTCTCACAAGGAGGTATAGTGATCTAGACTTCATTTTCAACCCTATAGTGTGTCCTATCCTGTTACAAGTACTGCCTGGTACTTTGCACATTGTGTTTATGACCACTCTTTGTCGGTAACATGCCGACTTCGTGCATACAAGAAATGACTTCCAGAATGTTTCAAAATTATTTTAAATAGTTCTATGATATCTTTTAAAAGATGAATTGAATTTTAGACGAATACACAGTGGAGTTAATATTATTATGGCCATCTCGATTAAGAAGTATTGACCAGCACGATCATCTGCTAAACGGGTTGGGAGTGCTCAATATCCCAAGTGTCTAGAACCATGATGCTTATAGTGTAATCCTCAGCACCTGGATGTTGTAAGGAAGATAATCCATAGAGCTACCACAACGATTGACGTGATCCCACAAATTCTGAATTGAGCTCAATTTCGGGCTACTTTGGGGCCATAGAAGTACTAGGAGAGTTAGGTCATGTTCTCCAAACTCTGTCCCATATTTCAAGTAGGCGTGACACAAGTCTGATTGGATTCCTGAAAGAACCAATCCCCTCTAAGAACGATGATAGCTGTTTGAAGGGGCGTAACATCGAGGCCATCATCGCCTATGAAGTAGGTAAAAGGACTCATCGGAGTGACCCTTCTCTGATGAGGGAACGACCATCTGTGAGACTTGGTTATACACTTCGTTGTGATATTGGGATGTTACATGTACTCAGTGAACGGAATTTGGTACGGCACGTGTCCATATATATACAAAATTTATCTAAGATGAAGCAAGCGATAATTCACTAATACATACCCAAATCAGATTCTAGAATTGAATCAAACAATAATAATAGTTACAACAATCGTAACAACAACAATAATAATAATAATAATAATAATAATAATAATAATAATAATAATAATAATAATAATAATAATAATAATAATAATAATTGTTACCGTATTTTTGTGGTAGGTAGAGGTGAAAGAAGGTGCGGGGGTGAACGGGTCTCAAACTACGAAATTAAAGTTAATGTAAAATTTAACAAGGTTATATTCTCTTTTCAAAATCAAGAAATAACAAGCATGGAAGGTACAGAGTAGCAAGGCAACAAAAGAGCAACAACAGTATTTACAGGCTTTGGGCTTCGAGCCCCGAACTCACAATTCTTGAGCAGTTAGCCCAAGCTTGCATGTACATAAGGTTTAACAAAGGGGCAGAAAACCCCAATCATGCCCAGGAGCACTTGCTCCAAATTACACAGTAAGACCTCCTAGAGGCACGCAGAAACAAATTTCAAAAGAGCGATCCGCTCTCAAAGTTTTAAGCCTATCAAAAGGCCACACCTAACTCGACCTTCAAGCTGTCCTCTAAGGACGTAAACACAGGGGTAAAATACCCAACCTACTGAGGCCTATTAAGCGAGAAAAGGATAATTACATGGCCTCTAAAATACCAATGTGAGAGGAGGCGAACTGCACTCCTAATACATTTTGTTTTAAAACCTAATCTGGCTCTAGGCCACAAATGCAAGGGCTAATCCCATACTAAAGAGGTGACTTTAGAAGGAAACAATTTACATTACGTTAAAGAAGAATTGGTTGTGAAAAGGTAAGTTCACCTCAAAACAATATGAGTGGGAGCTCGAGAGGGTTAAGCACTCTCTATCCCAATATGTAGCCTAAAAGAGAATAGATACTAAGAGTCTTTACATTTTAGGGAATTTACATGGTGGAAAAGCTTCGGACCCGCCCCGAGAGTTAAACTGCTGAGCTAGCAAGAAAAGAAGTTATTATACGGCCATTACCTGGTTGTTGAACTGCTGTCCGAAGAAAGAGGCGCTTCCCGCCCCCTGCTATGTACTTTACACACTGAAAGATGGTACAGAAGTGGCGCAGATACCCTAAAATCAGCAGTTTATATACTCTCGCGGAAAGTTCGAGGCGTTTCAGGAAAGAAAACACCCGCCCACAATCATTTATTGGTTAGGGTTAAGCAGCATATCCAATTTGAAGAAGAAACACCTTATTGGTCATAAATTAATTAAAGAAATTCGGGATTGGCTAAATTCAAAACAAGGGGAAAGAAAGGGGTATACAGCCAACTTAAACAATACCAGAAAGAAATTTAACAAGAAACAAACTTTTGAATTAAAAATTTCTCCAAAAAAAAACAGTTCTTTCACCTTGCACTAGGGTGCACTATAGTAGTTCTTCAGTAGTGTCCTCTAGAAGAGGAAGTTCACACTTCTTACTACAAGCAAAACAAAAATACGTCGAAAACGACCCAGTTCAGAAACTTCAAAATTTCCAAGTAGTGACATCTTCTGGGTAACTTGAAAATTAATACATTAGATAAATTTCGGACTTCCTCCAGCAGAGGATTTTCAACTGGCGCAAAGTTTGAATTAGCGGCGTGGAGGTGTACCGCCCGGTACAATAATAATAATAATAATAATAATAATAATAATAATAATAATAATAATAATAATAATAATAATAATAATAATAATAATAATAATAATAATAATAATAATAATAATAAAATAACGTTAATAAAAATACAAATAAATAAAAAATAATTTAGATGAATGCTTGTAGCTGGATTTGAACCGTTACATTCGCCTCCCTCATAAATAAATCGAAGAAAAAAAATCGATTGATTTATGAACAACATAATATATGTAATACTGACATTGACAGTTATAAACATTTTTAAATGAGTATACTACATTTTTAACACATTAATACATTTTATAAAATACCACTTATATGGGAACTTTTCCAGCACATTGTCATCATACATAAATTTTAATTGTCCCGTTCCCTCCTTATCATAGAATTCTCAACAATATAACGCTTACTTCTCCGTGTACTGGAGATCAGTGCACCAATACGGCACTTGATTCACACGCTAATTCACAGAAGTTACAGTTTATTTTATGCCAGCTGCTTACAAAATACAATATTCTTATTAATATCACAACAAATCTCATGTGACGTACTTCTTAAAATTTTCTGATGTTATAATAACCGACAATATTCCCTTTCTGATCTCTTAAGGAATATGTACCCTTCCCGTTATGGTTCACAATCATGAAATGCTTCTGATACAAAAGAAAGAATGCAGACATATTTCCCGCCTCGGCTGATGAAGGAAATGGAACCCTGAATAGCATCTTGTCACCCAAACTGAATTCAACCAATTTTGCTCCTTTCTTAACTTACATTTCTTCATCGATCACTTCTTTCGTCTAACTTACTACTACCATTAATTACTTTATTAACTACTAGCAAGATACCCGTGCTTCGCTACGGTATTATACTGAAATTTATAATTGAATGCTTATCGTTTTATATATAACCCGCCGATATTCGCGATCTGACTCGTTTTCTGAGAGATTACGGTAACGTTCCTTGCAATCTTCAATCTTTTCTCCAGCAATCGATTTCGTACTTCCCGGGATAGGTCCAGGTATTCCTCCCGGTCAGTTGGGTCCCTAAATCTTTGCCATCTTTTCCTATAAGCATTTTTAATGTGGATCAAATCCTTGAGGAGATCCGGCGTGGTGTCGTCTTGGGTGCCTTGGCGGTACTGAACCTCTACTTGGCGGTAAATTCATCTGCTGCCGTTGTCATTGATGACGGTATGACCAGCACCATTGTCGCCCGTAGGCAAGTGCGCAGGACTTCTGGCGATACGAATGACAACTTCCTTGCATTATTAACTTTATTACAGAGGTGAACAATTGCACGGTCAATCATATATCTATCGTTTATTTCAAATATGTTTAAAATTTTGTTTATAGCCAGAAGAATCTACTGTAGTATAAGAAGGTTCTACACAGGAAAAGATGGCTCTTGAAAACGAACCCAGGAGAGATTAAAAATCATCGGTTTATGATCAGAATAAGTACATTGAAAATCCACAGCCTGTTTCCAGTCATTCAACCGGGTCAGGAATGGAATGAATAAGCCCTGCCGAAGCCTGTCGCACCCCGTGGGGGGAATTATTAAATGAATGAAAATGAAATGAAATGATATTGGAGAGTGTTGCTGGAATGAATGATGACGGGGAAAACCGGAGTACCCGGACAAAAACCTGTCCCGCCACCGCTTTGTCCAGCACAAATCTCACATGGAGTGACCGGGATTTGAACCACGAAACCCAGCGGCGGGAAGCCAGCGCGCTGCCGCCTGAGCCACGGAGGCTCCTTATAAGTAGATTAGGAACAGTAAAATCAATTGGTCTCACCTTCGTCTTCACCCCACCGCGGTTAAGTTGATTTACCTCCCCCCCCCCAAAAAAAAAATGAAAACGTGTTCCTTTATGTTTAAAGAAGATTTCAAATACCAATGTTCACGTGTGTTACCTTCAGTTTTGAGATATAACTTTTCCCATAAAAATGATTCACTTTTCTCACTTACTTTCACACTCCCCGCTCCCCTAAAGTGAATTTTCCGGCAAAAAAACACTTGTTTCTTTAATAGTAAAGGATCTTCTAAATACCGATTATCTTCAGTTTTTGAGATATGTGTCCTCATGAAACGAATTCAACTCCTTTTCACACACGCCCCCAAAAATGATTCTCCGCCCCCCCCCCCCAAAATGCGTCCTTTTATTTTTAAAGAAGTTCTAAGTACCAATTTTCACGTCTGTAACAACTTTAGTTTTTATTAGATGCGAGTATCTTCATACAATTAATTCAATAAATATTTCAATTTTTCACCCCCCCCCCCCAACCTTCATTGGATTTTCCGAGAATACCTGTTTCTTTACTTTAACAGGAGATTCCAAATACCAATTTTTACGTCTGCAACGTTTTACGTTTCTGAAATATACTATAGATATAATTTGTCACTCCCGTTTAATCCCCATCAATTAGAATTTCCAAAAACAAAAAATAAATGTTTCTGTATTTTTAAAGGAGATTCCATATACTAACTATCTGGTCTGTAATATCTTCAGTTTCTGAGATATAAGTATCCTCATAAAAGACATTCAACCACTTATTCACATTTTTCACCCCTCCTGTTGGGATTTTCCGAAAACAAAGAAATACGTGTTCTTTTATTTTTAAAGGAGATTCTAAATATCAATTTTTACATCTGCAAACTTTTGAAGTTTTGAGATATAGATACCCTCATTTTGAAAATACACCCCCCTTCACCCCCCCCCCCCACTATTTGGATTTTCTAAAAACAAAAAATATATGTTTCTTTATTTATAAAGGAGATCCCAAATACCGATTTTCAGGTCTGTAACATCTTCATTTTCTGAGAAATAAGGATCCTTATTAAAGGCATTAAACTATTTTTCACCCCTTTTCACCCCTCCTATTGGGATTTTCCGAAAACAAAAAAATACACGTTTCTTTATTTTGAAAATAGATTCTAAGTACCAATTTTTACATCTGTAAACTTTGAAATTTTGAGATATAGATACACACATTTTAAAAATTCACCCCCCTTTCAACCCTCCACTATTTGGATTTTCCAAAAACAAAAAGTACATGTTTCTTTATTTTTAAAGGAGATCCCAAATACCTATTTTCAGGTCTGTAATATCTTCAGTTTCTGAGATATAAGTATCCTCATCAAAGGCATTCAACACCTTTTCTCCCCTCCTATTAGGATTTTCCGAAAACAAAAAAGAAATACACGTTTATTTATTTTTAAAGGAGATTCTAAATACCAATTTTTACATCTGTAATCTTTTAACGTTTTAAGATGTAGACACACTCATTTTAAAAATTTACCTCCCTTTTCACCCCCATTATTTGGATTTTCCAAAAACAAAAAATATATGTTTCTTTATTTTTAAAGTAGATCCCAAATACCAATTTTTAGGTCTGTAATATCTTCAGGTTCTGAAATATAAGTAGCCTCATTAAAGGCATTCAACCCATTTTCACCCTTTTCCACCCTTCCTATTGGGATTTTCCGAAAACAAAAAATTACGTGTTTCTTTATTTTTAAAGGAGATTCTAAATACTAATTTTTACATCTATAAACTTTATAAGTTTTGAGATATAGATACACTCATTTTCAAAATTAACCCCGTTTTCACACCCCCCATTAATTGGATTTTCCAAAAACAAAAGAATACGTGTTTCTTTATTTTTAAAGGAGATCCCAAACACCAATTTTCAGTTCTGTAATATTTTCAGTTTCTGAGATATAAGTATCGCCATTAAAGGCATTCAACCCATTTTTCACCCCTTTTCACCCCTTCTATTTGGATTTTCTGAAAACAAAAATATACGTGTTTCTTTATTTTTAATGAAGAACCTAAATACCAATTTTTACATCTGCAAACTTTAAAAGTTTGGAGATATAGATTCACTCATTTTAAAAATTCACCCCCCTTTTCACCCTCCCATTAATTGGATTTTCAAAAAAACAAAAAATACGTATTTCTTTATTTTTTAAAGAGTTCAAAAGTACCAATTTTCAGGTCTGTAATATCTTCAGTTTCTGAGATATAAGTACCGGTATCCTGAATAAAGGCATTCAACCCTTTTTTCCCCATTTTCACCCTTTTTCACCCCTCCTATTGGGATTTGCTGAAAACAAAAAATACGTATTTCCTTATTTTTAATGAAGATTCTAAATACCAATTTTTACATCTGTAAACTTTTAAAGTTTTGAGATATAGATACACTCATTTTAAAATTTCACCCCCCTTTTCACCCCCTTAGCGAAGGAATATCGAAAAATCCTCTCTTAGCGAGCACCTACATCTTAATATGAATTTATCCCCAAAATTTCATTTCTTTGTGTCCAGTAGTTTTGGCTCGGCGATGATGAATCAGTCAGTCAGTCAGTCAGTCAGTCAGTCAGGACAAGTTATTTTATATATATAGATGACTACGTCATTACTTAAAATATCTCACTTCACATTACTTAGGTCACCATCACACTGTACTCTTAAATCTACTTTTACTACATAATTATTTATACTACTTACCTGTTCAACTCCTACCTTCGGCCTGTCCACGTGACCTACTTTATCCGATATCCCGAGAGTTTGAAATACACTGGCTCGACAACGACTCCTTGATAACATTCATATTCGGCCTATCATAACTCTCTGATAACACATGTGCATACGCCTCCGATCTTCGGACTGTCACTGGTAACTCTGCTGACCCATATCACCATTGAAATTACTATTAGCCTTCTGCTGATCTTAATTACTACCTATCTCATACTTGTCTGACATGTTTCCCCTCCTCCCTCCACTGCTCTGCTTATACCAAACGTAATACATTCTCTCCCGCGACCCTGTACGTATTCATCCCAAAACATGTCAATGAACTTATCTTTAAATTCTCCGAAATTAGACATATTATTCCTGTACACTTTAAACCATCTTTTACTTTCACCGATAATAACATTCCACAAGATCTCCATCACGTTTTCTCATTCAATAATATTATTCCTCAACTTACTTGCGAACTTTTCTTAACTAGTCTTACAAATTCCATAGGATTGAACTGTTTTCCAGAAAACATAGGTAAATCTTGGTCCCTACTGAACACACCACTCTATACCAACACCTCTCCCGCCGTCTGACGTCTAAATTCTTGCCGTATCACTCTCTGGCAACTCAAAATTTCTTCTTCCGCTACCCTCTCAGCGTTTTCATTCACTATTCTTACTTCTTCCTGTAATATTTCTTCTTTCTCTGTCGCCACCTGTGATGGCGTTTCCCGTATGTACCGTAGTTCACTGGCCCCCAAGTTTGCTTTCAAATGGTTCGATTCTACTAACCCGTTCCCTCGTATCCTGCCCAACTGTACTGTAAATCTTGTCCAATCGTTTCTCAACCACCTCATAAATGTTTTTCCGATTACTAGAAATCTTTCTACTTAACGGTGCGATATTGTTACTGTATTCTCTAGTTATTTCATTGATTTGCTCGGTTTGAGTATGAAGATCGCTCCGACAAAACTTCATTTCACCTCTAATTCAACACACAAATTATTTGACTTATTTTCTAACTTAGATGTTTGATCTGTGGCCTCTAATATCTTAGTAACAATTTTACTAATGAGCGGACTGTTACTACTACAAATTATTTCTTCCATTCGTTTATTACTATTTTCGCTACTGCTACTAGTCATATGTTCCAACTGTTTCTTAGTATTTCGTTACTAGTATCAACCTTTTCCTCCATTCGTTTATTACTATTTTCGCTGAGCGCTTGGTCATTCTGGCCATGAACAGATTAACAAAATTTGGGTTCTTACCACCCGCGACTTCCTTTTGGGTGTCAGTGTGTTTCTCAACTTCTTCACTTTCCTGAATTACCCCACAACCTACCATCCTGTTCATAAGCTCCTTGTTCTGTACCTCACCCTGGATGTTCGTGGAAGCAATAGCCTCCTCATTGCGGGACTGTCCATCTTTGGTTCACTAGTAATAGTACGCGATCTCAAATTGATTTCCCTTATCAAAACTCTTGACATGCCCCCGAAATGCAAAACCGTAACACAAAATTATTCAATCGTCGGACTATGTACTTACACTTAGTAATTAACTGATTACCTTCGCATACAATTGTTGATGGGAGCCAGCTACAAATCAATGTAACGGTAATAGAATGAGAGCCTTGAATATCTCTAGGGTGTGAGGTAATAAGCTTACTTTGACAGCATAACGTATATGTTCTTGGAAAAGGACGTTGAAGTTTGATTTCCCCATTAAAAAGTGAAGTTATATGATCTAATATTGAAATGAAACAATATTGTATTTGACACTAAACAAATATATTCCTTAAAAGTTGACATTAACGAGTGAGATTTACTGGGATAATTCAAAAGGTAGTATAAAACTCTGACATTGTAACTGAAGGAAACTCATGGCATAAAATTTGAAATCCTCTCAACCGGACATTTAAAAGTTGCACAAAAATTGTATCCCCTCGCTGGTTCACGCAACAGTGCCTTCAACACTTTGAGTGTCATTACGACGTATTCTTTTGAGTTGGTATCAGCTGTAGGTATCTCAAACCTAATTCGGTGATGTATCCTTTCAGTTTCACAAGCGAGATGTAGCATGACTTCAAATTATATTCACACTTCACAATCAAATTTACAAGTAATTCACCTACAACTCTTAGTTTGCATTACGATGACTCAGTACCCTGCTGTCACCGAACTGACACAATAACTCGAGCGAACAGATACACGAAACACACTCCGAACACATAATCCATTTCGCCACTGACGAATACGTATCCGTATCACTGTTCGCCATCCGTCTCCTTCCAATTGACTGCAATTGACTTCATGGCAAGTCTCTCCATTCAACTTCTTCCAACCACCTGAACTATCCAACTGACTTCCTCAACTGAACTGGCGCAACAGGATACAGCCCTTTCAATGGACATAAGTTGTCATACACACGTCATATCCAAAAAGCAGAGGTGATGTTACTCACATCCAGCTACAAACGTTACATATTGTGTTGAAATAGCCCGACAGTTACCGGGTACTGTAACTGTATTACACCATACGTTGCAATGTCAAAACCTTTTAAAAAACATATCCAAATCTGATATTTGGCAGAAACTCTCACTATGCATGGTTTTAATGCTAATATGCACACACACATATATACACAATAAATTAACTACAATGAAGCGAGCGATAATTAATTAATACATAGCGAAATCAGATTATAGAAATGAATCAGAAATAATAATAGTTATAATAATAATAATAATAATAATAATACAGATGAATGCTGTAACGGGATTTGAACCATTACATTATAAAGCAAGTGATTATCTTTTTCACATGTTCCGATATCCTAATACAGTACTATCGATATGAGCAATTGACATGCGGAAATTCAAGCAGGCCGGCTTCCCGGTCACCATCACTATGCTCGAGGGAAATGCGTAGTCACTGATTACGCTTTTCCTAAGAATGTAGGCAGCATCTGCTTTGTTTAGGAATCTGATTTATATTGCGGTAAAATATTGTTCTCGAGTCAGAAGAGTTAAATTCTACCACCCAGCTGAACCATCGTTTCGCTATTCAGTGAAGGTCAAACAAGTAAAATAATGCCAGACTCTGCTAGATGTCCTATAGTCGTCAATCCACGCTACCAAGAAGAAATTGTCTATGTTCCCATTCTAGACGCCTGCTGTGGCAGTATTCCAACACTCTCCTACCTTGAGATAAAGCAAATGTCACTGTTATCACATTATTCCACCAAACACTGAGGTAGGAGGAAGAAGCCGCCGAATTAGCCCAACACGCATTAGCCCATGGTCCAGCTTCTTAAAGCTAGTCTCATACAAACTTATGTTTAGCAGCCACCTTACCTAGGAGCCCTACTGCAACTCTTCAGATTTATTCTCATAAGGGGCAATGCATGCGCATTAACCCCTACGCCAAACCACACTTATTATAACTCAGAGTTCTAATATTACCAGAGGCTGGTTCGATCCTCAAATAGCACCACCAAATGATATGCAGTTCTGGGGAATCCCCCAAAACTAATGGCAGCACCAAGATGAGGCGTACTAGACAGTACCTTGGGACTGTTCCACGAACGAACTTTGCAACTTTTAAAATTTGCATTTTTCACTTTTCAATTCTTGCAAAGTACAAAGTCTTTCTATTCCACCATTATCTAGGTTGTACTTTTCAATTTCTTTGCGAATGAGTAATCCGATCAAGTTTGTTCCATGGGCAAACTGTATGACTTCAATCCTTTACTTTTCGCGGCGAACTTCACGGTAGAATTGATGTACTGTTAGTTTTAAAGTTATTATCATGGGAAAGAAAGGTTGTTTCAAGAAGCTGGCTGTGCTGGAAGTTGTCAAGGTGAAACGGGACATCCTTTTCGGCAACTTTAACAATAACTTCTCAAATGATGATCAATATTAACGAGAGTACCGGTACCGCCAACAGATCTACACGCAGAAGGAAATTCACCCTTCATTAGAAATCCCGTCGCTACATTATGTGGATTATCAGGCCAACGTACTATGTTAGGAAATATTACATTTACTACAACATCTATGACTTTGGTAACAGTTCTGCAAATAATTGGTTTCGATGTCTCATGCTTTGCTGCTACACCGTGCAGTTGGGCACCATTTACTAACCAATGTAAGCATGTAAGAATTTGTTCTTTTTCGGAAAGGGATTGACTTATTTTTGTTGCATGATTCAATAAATTACCGATCATTTCAAGAATATAGTCAGCCTGTGTTGAGGAAATACGAAATCACTCGCGAAATTCCGTCCAAGTAAGGTTACGAAAATGAATCCTCTCTTTGTACGTGCTCTTGTTGAATTATTCACCACTGTCCTCACTTGATGCTAACAAAAGCTCTCATCGTAACGTGTTTATACCACTAAACCAAATTCTACGCCGAGAAACTAGTGTACATACTTGTTAATTAACAGATGAAAAGGGAATCATTTCTTTCCAAGATTTATGAAAACGTTTCGCTTCATTTCTTTGCACTTTGCATTTCTGTACCGATGGAGGAACATAACAGGCTTGAAAAGTGAAAAGATTCCTAACTTGTCACTGTTCACTTTTCACTGTGCAAGCTAAATCTGAAAAGTGATGGAACAAAATCTGAACTGAAAAATGCAAAGTGCAAAGTGAAAATTTGCAACGTTCGTTCGTGGAATAGGCCCCTGGAGTGAGGTAGATTGCCACGATTTTATCACCACTGCTATTGTAGATCGACTTATACTACAAGCAACACCTCTCATAACAGTCAGACGCATTCGTTGCGCTACTACTGCTATTACTCAGCATCACCCACACCCTAGCAGTTTCCATATTGTCACAATCATGGGTAAGACTGGGAGTTCGGTGGAAGCTACACTTTTCTCTGGTCTGTGCCAAGAGATGGATGCAAAAGTATTCTATCCATCGAGATATGGCATATCATGAAATGACAAAAGGCAGCGCGGGATATACTATATAAAGAAATTAAAATGCACATGGTATACCGTTTTCTCTTTCAGAATGCCACCTTTCCGACCAAAGTCACCTATGACTTCTGCTAGACGTTCGTCACCCGTGCTAGGTGTGCAGCCGGTGGTGGCAATCCCACTTCTACCACCAGGAGAAAATATAAAGCCAATGAGTCACCCTTATGTTATGCCACAAATGGTATACATCCCACTTGTGCCACATACGCCGCCCATGCCACCGGCTTGGCCTATGATGTCTACGGTTCCCATATGGTCTATGCCTGCATCACCAGATGTAAGAAACCCAAATGTTTTACATCTTGGGCAACAACAAGGGATTCCGGACATGAAGCCTCCTGAAGCGCGGGGGTAAGTTTCAGAGATTATTTTTTGCTTACTAAATCACTGATGATATTCAAGTTGCAATCACGTTGTATAAAATGATTAATGAGATGAACAATTTAATGCCAAAAACTAGTCATAGATTGATTGTATTAAATATACATGTATCAAACTAAAAACAGGAATCTGTACTCCACACAGTAGAAGTAATTAAACAATCTATTTATCCGTTGATTATATTTCAGAAATTAGAGCACCATTCTCGTGTTGAAGATAGACTGATCTAGTTAGGTATGGTGGTGGTGGATTGCTGTGTATCGAATACATTCTAGACTGGGCTAGGACAACGACCGTTCCTCCTACATAGTACACCGTGTTTGGTAATATGGGGACTTGGAAAAGTCCTGTTAAGAAGATTTCCTAGCCCTCAAATAATACTATTTATTTTAATTGCCTTGTTTCCTTCAGTACCGTAAAGGATTGGTGCTTGGGAATGTTCTTATTGTTCGTTGTCAGGTGCACTATATTAGGGCAGCGATGTGAGAAACGCACAATTTTTCATTTGTGTAACAATGGCATGCAAACCATAAATAATTTCTACCCTCCGTATAAATGGAAAGTTTCGTAATATTGATTTCAAAATTGAAGTTGTTCGGCGACCGAATTCTTGTATATACCTAGGTAGAATACAATACGACGTACCATTCTATCCTGGGTCGTCAGAAACTGAGGAGTAGGTTAGTTTATTGTAATCAAAATTCTTTTGCAACATGAACTTAAATAATTGTTAATATTGACTATTAGTACTTAGCAAATCCGGCTCAGGGCCTAACTGGCCAGAGTCCTGGCCACATAGGTCCAGAGGGTCCAAGGTTCGATTCCCAGGCCGTGTCGGGTATTTTAACCATAATTTGTTTATTCTTCTGGCTCGGGAGCTGGGAGTGTATGTGCCGTCTTTATCATTATAAATTATCTTAGGTAAAGCCCAACTCTCAGAGATACAAAGGCCGCATTTAGGGCGTCTACAAAGAAAACACCTATACCGGGCCATCCGGAGGCCATACGCCATTATTATTACGAAACATTTCACCTAGGTCTAAGAACAATTTAACATCCACTTTACACGTTATCACTTTTCTTACTTAATTTCATTTTAGGTGATCAGTCTGATGTCACGATGGACGCTTCTTCCGGACATTGTTTACTATTAGGGCCTACTATTTGTAACTTGGACACGCTTTCTTCTCCTCTTACCTTTTACCGGCTCCACGATTCGTACATTGATTTTATGTTGATACGCTCTGTTGATGAATAAAACAATCGGTCATATGGAAATATTGTAGAATTGAATTTTTGTGTATCGTGGTTTATTTCATATTCCAACATTGGGGGCAGCTGACAGGATTTGATTAGCGAAGGTTGTTTTATTCTGAACACAGTAAGCAGTTTATTGCTGGAGTGTTCTAGACTTCAGTTGAGCCATCATATTGATTGTAGTGGCGAAAATGTCCCGTTGGATTATCCGAAGGTCGTTCAGCAAAATCCAGAGGGAACTCGAAGTTTTATTTTGATCAAATACGTACGTAAGTAGGGAGAAGGTTTAGGAGAAGGTGGCATTTTTCTACGGTTTTAACAACAACGTAAGGCAAACAGGATTAGGCAGTAACGTAGTTGAGGAAGAGTGGGATCTTTTTACAGAACTACGGAATAAGTTTAATGAAGCATAGATTTTTATGAGTGAGATAGTGACTGGAGGGTATTTACAGATGTTTAACAGACTAACCGGGTACCGTATTCGCTTTGTGTTTGCACTGTGTTGTGCAGTGTGACAAAACGAACGTTTCTGCATACGGCGGGCGGTTCTATAAACAAAACGTGCTTCTGAAATCACTATGTGCGAGAACATTCAACGCAAGCACTTCGGTAACAACGCTAGAAGCGTCACGTGCCAGTTTGCAGCAGTCGACCGGGGTGTGATTTTGAGTTGCCTCCCTCACATCCGGCTGAGTAAAGCTGTCCAGTGGCGAGTTAACTTCCGTAATAGTCGTTCGCGAGTTGCTCAGTAGTAGTATTTGAATGATGCCCGTGTAAAAACCACGAGTACCTTGATACGCTTCTATCGTTCGGTGAGGCACACGCCGCGTTACGCGAATTTATTGGGGAAGGTTTCGCGACAGACGTATGCCGGATCCAGTAAAAACACAATCTCTCATGACCAACTAGCAAATACATTTCCCTATTAAATGAATGTGCGTAGAATAAAATATAACTCATGTTCTCTCATTAAATCTAAATACGAAGTCGACCTCGATGTGCCGCTCCAAATTGTTACAGAAATACAACCCAACAGGAGGTATTCAATCTACTTGGTTTGTCCTTGGTCTTCAGCACTAAACTGGCTTCTTCCAATCTACACGAATTGAACCTTTAAAAATTCTTAAATGTCTCAAAGTGAGATCCGTGGCACGAGTACCCATGGCTTGGAATAACCTTAAATGATTTGTTGTATATGTGAAGGGATAATATTTGAAATGTCGCACAGAGTTTATATCACGACTCTGATCAAATGACATAGAGCTTCATACTAGAACAGTACACATGGCTACATTGAACTTCAAAACCGTTTGCCACAAAAACTACTCTTCTGGCCCTTTCAAATATGATCCCGGAATTACTGTAACCTTCAATACATCAGGGTTCAATCTGGCACCACATATCGTCACCAAGCTCGGGACGTAACCGCCTGAGCTGCAAAATCTCCTCAACCCAAGAACGACATGGGAGACACAGACCACAAAATCCACTCTACTAGCCATGTAATACCTTGTGACGAAATACACCCGTTCCCAATATATCCTTCATAATAGCAACATAATACGAGAACCGAACCCTGGAACTAACGCTCCCTTGCCCAGAATCTTAGTAGTTTTCAACGCATTATATTTTCAAACATAATCTCGCTGACTCTCGGAATACAATATCCCTCTAAAAATAACACACCATGTAACATTAATTTTATCATCGGAGAAAATACAGCTCTCTCATCACGCAACGCCTGAGCATGCGCGGTTGGAACATATGGTACGGCGCGAGGGAATAAAGCCACTCTCTGAAGCACTAAACATGGAATAATTTACAAAATCACAGTCTAAGGGATGAACCTACAGATTATGGGTAACAAAACACAGCAATAATTTTAATCACATACATGAATAAACAACCCCAAAATCTAACAATAGACTTCAAACATTTCTAAGTAATTCTCACAGAACTTTACGGGCAAAAATCAGGTCCGAAACAAACACTACGGGATAACACAGTCCTCCGACTACGAGGTAATCGTCCCACTACTGGTTAATAATCTCATTACACTCTCTTCCACGGTGGAGTACCACACATGAAATACAAACCCTATCACACATATTTATATTACTGGCAAAAAGTTATGTCACAGAGAAGATTAAAAGAGCAAAGTGAGCAACATCTACAACATTAGAGAGAGTCCTAAACTTTCACTCTGTACGGTATCCTCCATCGCGAGAAATAGGCAGCTGCTTCTATTTCAATTAACAAGACAGTGTTATTTATCATAGACCTCATTCGGGATTTCGTACATATATTTTGGGTTTTTACATGATTCTATCACCTGAAAATAATGACATAAACAAAAATAATATACCCTGACGTGCAATAAATTCTTGTCTCTTGAAGAACGTACTCGGGTTTATCAGGAATATGGCGATACACACACAGATTATTTTCGGTACTAGACAACCCGCGCTTTGACTGTTTCCAAGATCGCGGCATTAAATACGACCATCTATAACGTGACTGTTCACCGTGATTTACAGGCATCAATTGAGACTATCACCTCCTTAATTACTGAGCTCGTAAATTTTACACTGTCCCTTCTATTGAAAGTAACGTGCGCCAATTATTTGTTCCTGACTGGCATCAAATTGGCGTTAAGGTAACTATTTTCAGACTGTTCTTAGCTAAATGCGTACTATCACATTAACTTCTCAAAATGTTTTAACTTCCACAGTGACTTAAATTCTTAGTTCACCTGTATCGCGTTTTGCGACTATGTCATTTTCTCCGTGACCCGCCCAGTGTTTAAAACCCCAACACTGGACTTAGCCTACAAAACGAGCTTCTACCGCCTTATATAAAGTGGCGTGGCTATACAGTGTCCTACTTCTCGTTGGAACATTTGAAATACCACCTGTTAACCACAAATCGCCCAGTCCATAATGAACAAAATGGAGCTCCTAATCTTAATATTCCAGCTCACTCGATGTTATATATTTTGGTAAGTTTTGGGCTCTAGTTCAGTCATGGTTATGGTTATGGTTTCAATACGTACAACATCATTATGGACCCTTATGATGTCCAGCTTTCAATATGCAAGCATGCGCGAATTTACTGAAATCCTCCGAAATTCTCTGATTTAATATAGCTTTGTAGCCTTGTTTAGTTTTCCATCTCTTTTCTCCAAAAAGTTACAAACTGAGTCTAAGCATCGTCGACTTTGTCTCCCCCTACATTTCTTACCCTCCATAGCGGAATCAACTATTCTCCTTGGTAAATTATCCTCCTCCATTCGATTCACATAGCTCTACCACTGAAACCTGTTTATGAATACAGCTTCATCCATTCAGTTCATTCCTAGCTTATCATATTATCTCCTCATTCCGAGTACCATTTCTCCATTCTTACCACTTCCTTGTACCAGCAATTATTCTCCCTAATTTCATGTCTGTTCCATCGAACATATTAATAGGTTATCCCGATTCCACCCAGCTTTCATTCCAAAAATTCGATCTAAAACAGACAGATAAAAACATAGCTTCGTTCGAATGACGACTTCCTTCTTACAGAATGTTGTTGATCGCAACTGCTTGCTCACTGCGTTAGCTTTACTGCACCTTGGTTCAATTTTACTTGCTATACTACGCACACGGGATAACACACATATTAAATACTTGAAATTGTCTACCTGTCCCGGCTTTGATTCCCAATCTGACAATCAGTTCTTTTGATATCAATATCAGATATCTGATGTCATTTTAGTCATGGAAACGCTAATTTGGAAACCATATTCCGTGAACCTATTTCCAAGTTGGAAGGTATAAAACTGCAGGTTTTCGACACAATTTTTAATAAATACCAAGTCGTCAGGATAAGCCATACTGCTTACTATATTTTCACCTAATTGAATCACTCCCTGCCATTTAATACCATTCAGTAGGTGCTCGATGTAAACTATGAACAACAAAGGTGAAGGATTACACCTTTGTCTAACACCTGCAAGTACATTAAACAAAGAACTCATTCTACCATCAATTCACACTGCAGCCCAATTGTCAACATAAATGACTTTGATTGATTTCAATAATCTACTCTTAATCACTTCGTCACCCATTTCGTCGAGTATACAGTTCTTTCCCTCGGTACTCTGCCATAAGCCTTCCCTAGATGCACAGAGATAAGCTTAATTGTCAATTCTTCTCGCAGCATTTGGAATTGTCTGGTATACCTCAAATCTGTACCTGACAGTCCCTCTGTGATCTGATACCACACTGGCTTCCATCCTACTTACTCACCGCGACTTATTGCACCCTCCCTTCCAGAATCCCAGTGAACACCTCGCGTGGTATAATGATCAATGCGATACCTCGATAGTTGTTCCAATTATTTCTGTTCTCTTGCTTATACATAGCTGCAATACCGCTTTTATCCAGTCAGAAAGAACCTTGCTAACAATCCATGCTTATAATATTATTCTATGAAACAATTTCTCTGCCTTCCCACTATATTTCACGATCTATGGTCTAAATTCGCCTATTCCTGCTGCTATATGACAATGGAGTTTATTTATCATCTCCTTCACTAACTCAAGCGCAATTTCAAGAAAATCATTGCCTCCTTCCTACGAACTGGATTGTTCGCGATTTCATCACGATTGTTTCATTTTAGGGTCAGAAGATTTTTTAAATGTTCCTTTCATGTGTGCAGTTATTCCCTGGCATCTATTGTGAGTTTAACTGATTCGTTCGTAACACTATTCATTTCTTTTCCCAATTTCTCATCCTAAAATTATTTATTACTGACGAAAAAGGTTGCAGCTTTTTGATCTAGCATTTCTGGCTTATTATAAAAATCATCCTGTGACTTCTGCTTGGATTCACAACTATTTGTTTCGCTGTAATTTCTTCATTTATGCAAAATTCCCTGTATTCATCAGAATTTGGTTGGAACCATTTCTTATACGCACTCGTTTTACATTTACATGTTGCTCCCACCTTATCAGTCCACTAGGATGATAGATTTTACCCACCTTTACACAGAGTTGTTCGTACTACAGCATCCCTGTATGCCACCCTTTCTCTTCCTATATCTTGAATCTGCTTACTGTTCATTGTTTATGAGCACAGCTTCATTACATCCACGTACTTCTATCTAATTTCCTTGTCAAGCAGATTTTCTACCCTTATTCGTCTACAGAGAGATTTCAGTTTCCCTATCCTAGGCCTAGAGATACTTAGTTCACTACAAAATGCGTTAGTGGTGGGTAACAACGAAAAATACCAGCAAAACTCGCCCATAACTAACAGATTTCCTGATTTCAATATTGGCTTAGATATAGTATATCATGGATATAGTACCCCTATCCGAACATGTCTAGTGGTGAATAGCCTTATGATTGAAGATTATACTGGTAACTTCTAATCCCATACTAGCACAGAAATTTAGCAATCGGCTCGTATTGCTATTAGCGTCTATACCGTCCCAATATTTACCAAGCATCCGCTCGTATCCTTCAGTTCTATTTCCAACCCTCGCATTGAAATCGCTTATTAGCACTATCCTACTAATGCTGTTAACCCTGACTACAATGCCACTCTATGCTTCAAAAACTTGTGAACTTCTACCACATCTGCACACTCACATGTTGAATACACCTAGAAAATTCTTGTCCTAATTCCTCCAGCTAACAAAATTTACCACATCATTCGCTCATTTACGTGCCTAACAGAAACTACACCCCATGAAGTACACTTTAAATTATCTTCCTCGTTACCACCCCTTACCCGAATATCATTAGCTTCTAACACATCAGAATGCATCCTCTTTGCTGACTCAGCCAGTTCCACTGTCTTTCTTCCATAAGCCCTATTAACCCTCGACTGGCATTGTGGGGTCTTTGAAGATACCAGTGACTTTGTACAACCCTGGCGCTCCCTCCGTATTACGTTCTGGCTATAGCCGTTCACTGTAGCTGCTACTTAGTGCAAGGTCAATTGCTATCTGGATTTGTTGCGTTTAGTAAATATTGGTTTTCTTAAGAACTTGATTTAAATATGGTGTGGTGCCGTTTACGACCCCACAACGGCGTCTGTGTTACGAAGTTTGTTGTGACTTAAAATTTTGTAAGTGTTCATATTTCAATAGAAGTGCGTGTTTGGTACTTTTTCTCTGTGTAAGCCTTGCTATGGCTTCCACGTCTCACCCTGGCATGTCAGTGTGTGATCCTAGGATCGCAGTGTTTTAGAGGAAGATGCCGAAGGAAGTGGCGACAATTATATCTCAGAGGAAAATGATCCAGATTACAATTCCGAGCACGACACGGATTTGGAACAAGAAGAAGGTGAGGAGGACGAAGGGTGAAGTTTCACGGACCACCTAGACGTCTACAACCAGCCGTCATCTTTCTGTGGTGGAGCAGTTAGGAGTGCTCAGCTACCGAATCCAATAGGCAACTAAGACATCAAAGTCAGAACATTATTGTCAAATTTCCAACCATCAAGTGGTTGTGAAAATGACGTAAATGACAGTGACATTCAAACGTTTTATGAGTTTTGTATACTATAATATTTAAATTTACTTTTGAATTTGCTTTGGAGCAATGACATTTTGAAATTAGTTTTCATTTAAGTTTAATTCATGGAGTGTGATTTTCCTTTAAAATCAGTGACGGTAAAACAATTGTGCATTATCTCACAACCTGTAATTAGCAAAGATATTAATTTCACATTGTACGTAATACAAAAGGTATAAGGCAATATACCTTTATTTTTGAAACTTAAATATAGGGTGTTTGAGGTCATCCATTCTATGGTATCATTTCCGACCCCACAATGCCATTTACGTACCAAAGTTTTCACAACGCCAGTGGAGGGTTGATATTGATAGCACCGTATCGAATTCAATTTCGTGGCAAAAGTTGTTTCCAAGGTGTCCCTCAATTGTCAAATGAAAGCGGGACTCCGTTACACCCGCAAGTCCAACACTTACTTAAATCATTCTGAGTGTGTTCCGTGAAAATTCTGTGTAGCAGGATACTGCCATTACTTACATATGGTCCCCGTGAGGATCTCTCGCCTAACGCATTAGGGACCAGCGATTGACTTTATAAAACTAGCCGAAAGCACATGTTGTGTCATGAGTAAGAATATGACCGATTGCCCGATTGACCATAGCAACTGGTGTCACGCCTCTCACGACCACTTAGTGGACCACTCAGTCGTTGCCCATGGTTCACGATCTAGGACGTGACTACGGTAACCCCAAGCATGAACCAATTATTGTTTTATTATTGTTGTTATTTTTATTAAACATAAGATTCCCCAACTTCAGATAAATTGACTGGCGGCTTATCTTCCCATATCACGCTTGAAACCATGCAAAGTTTGGCAGTCTCAGTTACCGATGACGTATGCATGTATCTGAGGTATATATCTAGGAAGATACTCAGAGGTGTTGTAAGAACATCATTTACAGTGAAAATCACAAACCTATCCGATAGAGCACAGTTTATATAGTTGTCAACGACTTTCATCCTAGAACAAATTACTTATTCAATCAATCAGTACTCTTGTACGTTTAGGCCAGTCGCCCAGGAGGCAGATTCCCTACCTGTTGTTTTCTTAGCCTTTTCTTAAATGAATGCAAAGAAATGGGAAATTTATTGAACATCTTCCTTGGTAAGTTATTCCACTTCCTAAATCCCCTTCCTATAAACGGATATTTGCCCAAATTTGTTCTCTTTAATTCCAAATTTAACATCATAGTGTGATCATTTCTACTTTCAGGAAACCATTCAAAATTATTCGTCTACTAATATTATTCCACGCCATCTCTCCACTGACAGCTCGGAACCTACCAATTAGTCGAGCAGCTCGTCTCCTTTCTCCCAAATCTTCCCAGCTTGAACATTGCAACATTTTTGTAACGCTACTATTTTGTCGGAAATCACCTGAACAAAATGAGCTACTTTTCATTGGTTTCTTCCAGTTCTTAAATCAAGTATTGTGGTGAGGGTCACATCTACTGAAACCATATTTCATTTGGGGTCTTACCAGAGACTTAACTTATATGCCCTGTATTTTACATCTTTACTACAATTCCTAAATACCAAAATATCCATGGGCAGAGATCTATACACTTTATTTACAATCCCATTTATGTTATTACCCCAATGAAGAACTCCCCTTATATTGGCACTTAGTACTTAGATCCCCAAAAGAAACATTCACCCCATCAACGCAGTAATTAAAACTGAGAGGACTTTTTTCCTATTTGTGAAGCTCGCAACCTGACCCTTAACCCCATTTATCAACATACCATTGCATACTGTCCACCTCACAACATTATCAAGGTCATGTCCGACTCGTTGTCGGAATGGCTATAGCACTGGCCTTCGGTTCAGAGGGTTCCTGCTTCAATTCCCAGCCAGGTCAGGGATTTTAACCTTCATTGGTTAATTCCAATGGCCCGGGGTCGGGGTGTTTGTGCTGTCCCCTACTTCCCAGCAATTCAGACACCACACATAACACTATCCTCCACCACAATAATACTCAGTGATTGATTGATTGATTGATTGATTGATTGATTGATTGATTGATTGATTGATTGATTGATTGATTGATTGATTGATTGATTGATTGATTGATTGATTGATTGATTGATTGATTAGGAACCCATACACTGGAACCATTCTCTAATTGGCTTCTTACCAGTATCTTACCCTGGTTCACATTCTTACTACAGCCACTTAATACCCTAATAACCATATGAAGAGATCTGTTAGCTTTATATAGAGTAGGGTTGTGTGAATGTGATCTCTCGAATGAAGATATTTTCTGATGTTAACGTCAAGGTACTTACAGTGATCCGCAAAAGACACTTCTACCCATTGAACACTGTAATTGAAACTGACAGGAATTTTGCTCTTCGTTAAACGTATAACCTGACCCTTCAACGTACCATTTTCTGCTATCAATTTCACAACCTTGTCAAGGTCCCTTTGCAGTCGCTCACGGTTCCTTAACTTATTACTCTACAGAGAAGAGCGTCATCATGAACAGTCTGATTTGTGATTCCAGTTCTATACTCATATTATATAAATAAGAAAACAAATAATACTAACATTGCTGCTTTGAGGACCCCACCACTTATTCAATGCAGGACCAGGTAATCATTCACCGACTCTAAATCTCTGAGGCACGTCTTCTGTAAATTCAGCCACCCATTCAATCACTTTTCTTCTAGTCCAATAGCTCTCATTTTCATCAGTAATCTCCCGAGAACTACCAATTCAAATACTTTGAATACGTCATTAGCGACGTAGTCCAATTGATCTCCTGAATCTAAAATCTTGAGGAATCCTATAAGTTGAGCCTGACCGATGTAACAATTCCTAAACCGAAACATATATCAAACCAGGTAGTAATTTTATAAACATGGCTCATATTATCAGAATGAGTGTATTTCTAGATCTGACATTCAATGTATGTCAAGCTGACAGACCTGTATTATCTTCTTTATGTTTATAACCCTTCTTTTTGTACACCTTGGCTACAACAGCAACCCTCCACCGAGCGGATTGGCTGTTTGGTTTGGATCATCTTGTTTTGAGGTGATGGGCTCGAATCTCTCCGTCTTTAGCCCTGAATATGGTTCACTGTGTTTTCCAATTTTCACACCAGCAAATTCTGTTGCTCTAACTCAGTTCAGAGCACGACCATTGCCTTTCCAATCCTAGCCAATAGCTGCGTAACAGAAAAACTACGTTGGGTTAGTGCGAAGTTAAGCCACTATAAGGAAGCCCTCCATTCCTTTAATATAGTTCTTTAATGCAAACGGAAATAAAAATGTTATAGGCTCTTCGACCCAATATCGGATTTTAATTTTTACAGAGACGCCGCAATATCGGAATATAGTACCTCGGGAGTTCATTTGCGTGCCGGTAAATCGACCAACACGGGGCACAGTGGTCCAATTTTGCTATCTAGCGCGACAAAATTCATTTACACGATAAATAACAAAAATGAATCAATGAAATGTTTAGGAAATGCATACATTTATCTATTATTTTTCTTTCGAGCGTTTAAAATACTACAGAAGCGTATTTGTATAGAATGTTTCTAGATTATTTAATAGTATCCCAACATAGAAGAAAATTCCAGAAAACTACAGTAATGGGTAAAATACGTCTACGTACTCCCCGTTTAGCCCATTACTCTTAATAGATAAAATGAGGTATGAATAATGCTGTAGGGTACGATAAGTCTCGAGATTACAAGTCAGAAATTGAGTATTCCAGACTTTAGTTCTTTAGTACACTTCATCACTTCAGTCCTTTAGTGTTCCTTAGGCTTTTAGTGCCCTCTATGCCCTTTAGCACTTTAGTGTCATTTATCCATTTTATGCCTTTAGACATTTAGTACCCTTTATCCCTTTAGTGTCCTTCAGCCCGTTATTGCGTTATGTCATTTAGCCCTTTACTGCCCATTTCCTCTTTTAGCCTTTTAGTGCCCTTTTGACAATTTAGCCATTTACTGCCCTTCATCCCCCAGTCCTTGAGTGCCCTTTATCTCTTTGGATATTTAGTGCTCTTTTTAGCCATTTGTGACAATTAGACGTTTAACCATTTAGCTCCCTATGGATTACTTTATCAATTTAGTTCACTTTGGCCCTTTAGCCCTTTAGCCTGTTAGTGCCCTCTAGCCCTTTAGCTCTTAGTACAGTTGAGCCCTTTATTGCCCTTGATCCCTTTCTTGTCCTTCAGCGCTTTAGCCATTTTAGCCCTTTAGCACATTTAGCCCATAAATGCCGTTAACCCTTTAGCCCTTCGTGCCATTTGGCCCCGTATTTCCCTTTATCGTTTTACGCATTAGCTCTTTTGCCACCTGCCAAATTCGATTTAATGGTTGCGAGACCTTGAGGTTGATCTCTAGACTTAGGACCATAGGAATAGATTGAAGCACTCAACTTCCCCAATAGCCTTCGTGTCAGTTCTTATAAGGTAGGCTGATAAAGCTAACAGGTCCTAAGTTACTAGCTGTGACCCATGATGTAGCTCTCTAAATTAGGCCCATAAGAATAGTGTATAGAAGCCACCTTGCCTATTGACCGTTTTGTCATTTCCAAAATGATACGCAGATAAAACTAGTAAGTTCTAAGTTACAAGAAGTAAGGTGGATAAGAATAGTGCATAGGCGCTAACTGTTTAGTTATGTTAAGCCTGTTGTAGAATGCGAGCCTGTAGGATTAAGCGTGAACTTGTATGTGGTTAGCCCGGGTGCGAATTTTGAATCTGTTATGCTGAGCTTACACTATTCGGTACCGAACTTAGGTTAAAGCACTTATGAGGTTAAGCCTGGAGACGAATCCGAGCCTGAAAAGTTAAGCTCGCCCACGTAGACAGCCACCGTACGTTTCAAATCACCCACGCTATGACGTCACAGCTCCGTGAGGAGCAGGCCTCTCCCAGGCCTTTGAGTCGGAGGGGGCTGCAGAATCATTAAAAGTATAATACTACGGATGCTGTAATCCTACTAATCAGATTAGTGTTCCAAGTTCATAATAGATAGATTCTAAGCCTAGTCGGGTCGGATATTTCGTTCGTGCCAAGTAATACTCTTTCGTCACTAGGCTTTTATTACTAGCAGCAGTATTCAAGGATGTTGGTTACATCGCATGACCAGGTTTATCACCAGCAGATTCCTGAAGTCGTGTGCCGGTGTGTATCTCACATCATAACCTTCATGGGAAGCAAACGAATATCCTCTTTAATGTTAGATCTCCTAATACTACCGATCTTAGCAATTCACATGCGAAAATTCAGGCGGGCCTGCTTACCCATCCCCATCCCACACTATACTCAAGTAAAGTGCCTGGTCCGCGAGTACACTGTTTCTACGAATGTAGGCAAGATCTGCTGTGTAGGGAAACTGATTGTTCTCCAGTCAGAAGAGTTAAAATGTAGCACTCAGCTGAACCATCGTTTCACTATTCAGAGAATGTTAAAAAATAAAACAATGACAAATACTGCTAGAGGTCCTATAGTCATCAACCCACTCTCCTAAGAAGAATGTGTCTAAGTTCCCATTCTCGTCGCCTAATACATCAGAATTCCACCACGCTAACATTCGGAGAGAAAGAAAGTGCCATTGTTATTATATTACCCCACTAAGAGCTGAGGTTTGCAAGGTGGGCCGATTAGGAGGATATAGCCGCCGAATTAGCCCATGCCCCTTCTCCTTAAAATTAGTCTCCTACAAAAAAGTCCCTAGTGAATCTTTTCCGATTTAGTCTCATGAGAGGCAATGCATGTGCATTAACCCCTGCGCCAATCCATACTTACTATAACTACTTAGGTCATCATCCCTGAGGCTGTTTGGATCCTCAAATAACACCACCAAAGGATATGCAGTTGTGAGAAAGCCACAAAAATCAATGCCAGCATCAATGTGAGGCGTACTAGACAAGATGTGGAGTGAGGCAGCTTGTTATTGATTACATCACTGGGTCGGACAGTGCTAATTTTGCACGACATATTCTACAAGCAACACCTTTCATATAACTCAGACGCACTGGTTGTGCTTCGACAGTCATTACTCAGCAACTACCATATTGTCACTGACATGGATAAGACTAGCCTTCGGTGGAAGCTACACTTTGCTCTGGCCTGTGCCAAGAATTGGGTGCAAAGTACCGCATCCATCAAGAAATGACAGCAGGCAGCGCGTAAATATATGGAAATTAAAATTCACAATGTATGATATTTTCTCTTCCAGGATGCCACCTTTCCAACCAATGTCACCTGTGGCATCTTCAAGAGGTACTTCTGCCGTGTTAGGTGCGCCGCCAATGGTGCCAATGGCACACCTACCACCAGGGTCACATATGACACCAAACAACTACCCGTATGTCATGCCACAAATGGCATATATCTCGCAAATACCAAATGCGACGCCCATGCCACCGGTGCAGCCTATGTCACCTACAGTTCCCGTATGGTCCATGCCTGCATCATCAGATGTAACAAAAGAGAATGTTGAACAGCCTGGGCAACAACAAAAGACTCCCGACGTGACACCAATCGCTGCATCTGCGTAAGTATCAGAAATTATTTTTTAAATGCAATATCACTCATGATATTCAAGTTGCAATCACATTGTTTAAAATTAATAATGAGATAAAGAATTTAATGTCAAAAATTGGTTTTAGATTGATTTTCTTAAAGGCATGTCTCAAAATAAAACCTACTGCAAGGCAACTGAATCCGTACTTCATCTGGTAGAAGTACTCGTATTTGTCCGTTAATTATACTTCACAAACTATGAATTAACTGCGGCTTCGCTCGCGTGGATTTCGTAATTTTATCAAATAAATCGTTCCTCGGCATTGTACTATTACATTATCTGACCATTCCTAAAGTATAAAAACTCACCCAAAAATTGAGTTTCTTTTACCCCAGAAAAACTTTGTAAACCAAGTTTGTGGTATTACGTTTTGGAGCTAAGACGATCCTGCGACATATTGTAGAACTGTACATGTGTGAAACAATCTTCTCTCCTTTAGAAAAAATAAATACTTGTTTCTTTACTTTTAAAGGAGATTCCAAATACCTATCCCCACGTTTGTAACATCTTCAGTTTGTACGATATACATATGTATCCCCATAAAAAGAACTCAATCCCTTTATCAGTACTTCCCCCAACCCCACCTCAGTGTATTTTCCGAAAACAAAAGTACATGTTCCTTTATTTTTAAAGGAGACTCCAAATACCAATTTTTACGTCTGTAACATCGTCAGTTTTTAAGATATAAGTATCCTCATAAAAATTTCAACTACTTTTCACTTCTTTTCACCCCCCGTTAAATGCCATCTAGGAAAACAAAAAGGTAAATATTCCTGTATTTTTAAAGGAGTTTCCAAATACCATGTTTCTTGTCTCTAACAGGTTAAGTTTTTGAAATATAATGTAGATATACCGGTACTCATTTAAAAATTTCACCCGCTTTTACAATTCCTTTCAGCCAGTTAACTGGATTTTCCGACAACAAAATACGTGTTTCATTGTCTTTAAAGGAGATTCCAAACACCAGTTTTCATGTCTGAACGTCTGTAACACCTTCAGTTTTTGAGATAAAGGTATACTCATAAAAGTAATTCAACCTCCTTCGTCTTCTTCACTTCATTCCACCCCTCTCCCACCTTAAGTGGACTTGCCGAAAACAAAATATATTTGTTCCTTTATTTTGAAAGTAAATTCAAAGTAAAACTTTCATATCTATAACAGCTTTTATTTTTTAGGATAAAGAAGACTCATAAACATATTTCAACTCCTTATTTACTTATTTTGGACCCCACACCCCTTACGTCGATTTTCCCAAAATAAACAAGTGCGTGTTTCTTTATTTCTAAAAAGATTCCTAATATGAATGTTCATGTTTGTAACATCTCCACTTTCTGAGAGATAATTATCCTCATAAAAGTAACTCAACTCCATTTTCACCCCTCCCACTCCTTTCGACCAGTTAAGTAGACTCCCCACTCTCCAAAAGTGCGTGTTTCTTTATTTTTAAAGGAGATTCCAAATACCAATTTTGACTTCATTAACACCTTTAGTTTTTTTAGATATAAGTATCCTCATACCAAGAATTCAACTAATTTTTCAATTTATTCGCCACCCCTTAAGAGGATTATCCAAAGACAAATGATTACATGTTCCTTTATTTTGAAGGAAAATTCCAAATACAAATTTTCATGTTTGTAACATCTTGAGATTTTCAGATATAAGTATCCTCATGAAAATAATTCAACTCGTTTTTCACTCCAGCCCCGCCCGCTAAGTTGGTTTCTTTATGCGTGTTTCTTTATTTTTCAAGGAGATTACAAATACCAATTTCTAACCATGTATCCTTAAGTTTTGAGCTATAAATTTCTCCAAAACAAGAATTAAACTTTTTTCATTTCCTTTCACATTCCCCACTTAAGTGAATTTTCAAAAAATAAACAGTGGCCGCTTCTTTAAAAGTGCTTCAAAATACGAATTATCACGACTGTAACATATTCAGTCGTTGAGATATATGTATCCTCGTAAGAGGAAATCATCTCCGTTTCCATCCCCCCTGCCAAGTAGATCCCCCCCCCGCGCCAAATGCGTGTTTCTTTCCTTATTTTTAAAGAGATTCCAAATACCAGTGTACACGTTTATAACATCTTTAGATTTTATACATATATGTATTCTTTCAAATAATTCAACTAATATTTCAATTCTTTCACCCCACACTCACCACCCCGTTATGGGTTTTTCCGTAAACAAAAGAATACGTGATTCCTTTTCTTTAAAGGAGATTACAAATACTAATTTTCACGTCCGCAACATGTTACGTTTTTGAGATATACTGTAGATAAGCTAATTTCAAAATTTCACCCCCTTTTTAGTTCCCCTTAAGTTGAGTTTCCGAAAACAAAGCACCCATGTTTCTTTACTATTACAGGAGATTCCAAATACCAGTTTTCAAGTCTGTAATATGTTACGTGTCTGAGATAATTTGTAGATATAATCTTTTTAAAAATTCACCCCTTTAACACTCCGGTTCACCCCCTATTCTTCTGAATATCCAAAAACAAAAAGTATGGGTTTCTTCGTTTTCAAAGAAGATTCCAAATACCAATTTTCAACTCTGTAACATCTACAGTTTTTGAGATATAAGTCTCCTTATAAAAGGTGATTTTCCCCCTTTTTACCCCCTTAATGGGAATTTCCGGAAACAAGAAATACGTGTTTTTTTATTTGTAAAGGAGGTTCTAATTACCAATGTTTACGTCTGTAACCCTTTAATTTTTTGAGATGTAGATATCCTCATTTTTTAAATTCACCCCCCCCCCTTTTCACCCCCTCAGTGCCGGAATATCCAAAAATCCTCCTTAGTGAGCACTTACACACTTATATACATGTAACCCCAAAATTTCATTTATCTCCAATAGTTTTAGCTCGGCGATGGTGAGTCAGTCAGTCAGTCAGTCAGTCAGTCAGTCAGTCAGTCAGTCAGTCAGGACAGGACATGGTATTTTATATTTAGATAGATTAATGTACCATTCCCGTGTTGAACATGTTCCTTTCTAACTACATGTAGGTACGAGAGTGATGAATTGTTGTATTCAAGTTTACCTGTGTATCGAATAGATTCTATACTGGACCAGGACAAAGCTCGTTCCTGCTAATTAGTACACCTCGTTTGGTAATTTGGGGACTCGGAAGTGTCCTGTTAAAAAGATTTCCTAGCTCTAAGATTGTAACACTTATTCTAAGTGCCTTGTTTCTTTCAGTAAAATGAAGGGTTGGTGCGTGGGAATGTTGTTACTTTTCGTAGTCAGTCGAACTAAATTAGGGCCGCAACGTGAAATTCATCTTTTTCGTAATCTACGTAAGGATGGTACACAAACGTTAAATAATTTCTTCCCTTCGCATCAGAGCAAAGTTTCGTATTTAGCAGACCATTCTTCATTTATGTTTCAAATATTGAGTTGTTCGGTGATCGCATTCTGGTATTCAACAAAAGCATAGAAACCACTATTCTGTTCTGGATGGTCAGAAACTGAGGAGGGTGTTCATTTACAGCAATCAAAATTGTTTTGCTACATGTACTTAGAAAATTCTGAAAATTGCCTATTGGTACTTAACATATCCAACTCCGTGCCTAAATGGTCAGCCTTCTGAACTTTGGTCCAGAGGGGCCCAGTTTCGATTACCCAGGCCGGTTAAATCGTCTTGCTCTGGAGCTGGGAGTGTATGTGCAGTCGTAATCATTAGAAATCATTTTACGTAGGGCCCCATCCGCAGAGACATACAGGCCGCGTTTATGGCGTCTACTAAGAAAAACCCTGTACCGGGCCTCTCCGGAGGCCATACGCCATGCGCATATTGCCATGTTGCGGGCATTCCACAGCTCGCCGAGGAGATCGTAGTATGGAATTCATGCATTAACTTCAATTACGCACGAATGAAAACACCTGTCGGCAGGTAATTTTTATTCCTGTGATACAGAATAACACGGTAAGAAAAGATATTCATTAGATACATCCGAAATAAAATGTTCCAAATGTGCCGCTTTAGAAAGCAGAAGATCCGTACTGAAATGTTGCATTCCAAGCATCAGGGAAATTTAGCCAAATCCAGGGGCTAATTCATTAATAATAAATGGCAGAGACTACACCGACTAACGTGAATAGAAACCAAACCCCATGGCACTACAGCTCTTGAAGGGTCTTGGCCTACCATGCGACCGCTGCTCAGCCCGAAGGCCTGCAGATTACAAGGTGTCGTATGGTCAGCACGATGAATCTTCTTGGCCGTTATTCTTGGCTTTCTAGACCGGGGCCGCCATCTCACCGTCAGATAGCTCCTCAATTCTAATCACGTAGGCTGAGTGGACCTCGAACCAGCCCTCAGGCCCAGGTAAAAATCCCTGACCTGGCCGGGAATCGAACCCGGGGCCTCCGGGTAAGAAGCAGGCACGCTACCCCTACACCACGGGGCCGGCATGACTAACGTGAATACACGCAATAAATATACAAGAATCAAGACGGTAATTACACGAAAATGATACTTTTGAACATTTACTGAACACATTTGCTTTGTTATTGAGCAAATCTCCACAAACCATTTGGATAGCTAGCATATAAGTAACAGACGTAATAAAACACGATTTAGAATACTGGATAAGACTAGACTACAAAATACGCTACTAATGATAGTAAATATATACGTACGTAGAAAAAAACATGTCTTAAATTTAGAGAATACTCTCCAAAAATAGAAAAAAACATTGAATACCAGTTCATTACATTAATATCTTCAAAAACGAACATGTACGGTAGCTCACATTAGGCCTACTATAGTGATCATGTTTGTAACGGATTTGTATGCATATTTGGAATAGACACATGTAGGCCTAATGAATTCCTAGACTCTGCACTTAAGATCTCATGAAAATACCAAGCCATTTTCAAATCACAGCAGTTTACTACTTCAGCATGGTTTACCGATCATGAGGAGAAAAACAATCTTTTACCTGTAACTTAGGAGACTAGAGGACATCAATAATCCCTCAATTCTTTCAATATTTACAGTATTCACAAACAATTTTGTCAAAAGAAAGAATCTGAGATATTGGTAAAAAGAAAACCTGTGAAATAGAATGTTTTCTACGAAAGTTACATAGCAGAACTATACTTTCGGATGAGTAATCACAGCAGGTATTATTCAGTACTATGAACAGATTGTTGAAAAGGTACATGACTGCAAAAATGTGTAAAAAGGAAGAAAAAGAGAAATGTCCAGTGTTCACCACGAGTAACTATACTAATTCCTATCTGAATGAAAATTTTCATTTTTTTATTATTTGCAGGGCATGAAATATTATATCAGGGTGAGTATACCTTCGACTATGATATCTATATGGTTTGGAAAATGGCTACATTAAATCTACTGAGATATTGTTCTAATATAATTAGAAGGTATTACCAAATCAAGTTAGCAGAGAAAAGGATTCTTACCTACTGGTTCATGAAGTGAATGGATTCAATTAAATGCTGCCTGACAATCTACTTGTGTAGACTCACACTGTAATGTTTAGCAGCATGGTGGAATCTCACTTTCATGTTCATTTCCACAGTTAATGTGATAATCCTCAACACATGATTATCTAGGAATTCATTTTCCAGGATGTGATCTTGAAACTGGGGAAATAAGGAAGGTACGTTGAGCTGCTGGAATACCATGTTCTTTATGATGAGGGCAACAGGTTCTTTGGGAGGTCTTCCCCCTGCTTCTTTCACACTTGTCGCATTGCTACCTCAAAAAGACGACATATTTTAATATCTTCTGATGGTATTAGAAGACCCCGTTATTTTTCGCAAGTAAAATGGCCAGATGTATCACAGTCTCATTACCATAAAGTGCCTTCCTGCACTTATTGCAATAAACCCTGTCACTCGTTTGCCTAACTATGAAACCAGCAATGTATACAATGACAATTTCTGAATATTCAGACACAGCAGAGGAGGAAAGGAAGATGAGGCTATATCTATCAAATGGTGGTGGTGGGTCTATTTGATCAAATCTTCTTCGATGGTCATAACTCTGGTGATACTGGACTTCACTGCTGCTCATAACGTTAGCCTTCTTCTTTCCATCCCATACCTACAACTTTGTAGCCATCGCCTTTCCATCTCATACAAACAACTTTGTTTTCACATTTTCTTCAACACAATTGCCAGTAATTTTGCTGCTTAGATTATTGGCAATTAGCAGACAGACACTTATACGCTGCTTTGCATTTCTAAGCAGAAGGATGGTTGTTAAAATCAAGTCTACTCTTCACCATGCAGAAGAAAGTTTCAATATGATTCTGACTGAATTTATGTTGCTAAATAGCTCAGCTCGCATGATTCCACAAATGCAACATAAATATCCTTTTTTCCCTACACAACGAAAAAAGCCCAATTAAGTGGTCTTTCTTGGCAACTGATACAAGGGTCTTCTTTCCTTATCCTTCAGACACAGTAAATACAGCTCAGCATATTCACGGTTAGCAAAATTAACTCCTTATTTTTAGAATTTAAAATCATCTGACCTTTAGCAAGTGAATTTTTTGAGTTCATGATGCTGTATAAACTGTCAAAGAAGATACAGAACTTTGCAGTTGCCTATGCACCCTGGAATTCTTTTAATTTCAAGTCATTCCATAAAAACAGCAAATCGTTACCAACAGAAGCACTTTATACTTGTAGTGCCAAGAGAATCTTCATTTTTTAGTTCTTGAAAAATATGTGGTGCTTAGTTTCTTTCTTGGCAAAGGTAAGGGATTCTTTACTTTGTAGCTCTTCCAGCAACTCCACATATCTCCACTCAATTACACTATTATCTTGATCCTTTAAAACTTCCATGCCGCTAAACAGATTTCTCATCAACTAGACCATATGGCAAGCATCAAATATCATCTGTACAACACTTCCAGCTACTTGGAAAGATGCATCTACCTTCTCAGCTTGGAAATTTAGCTTAGTCTGCTCCCTATTACTATGTTACTGCTCAGTCCATCACACACCACTGAAACAACAGTTACCTTACACCACTTTTCCCTCTCATACTATTCTCATCCTAAAAAATCAAACCCCATGGCACTACAGCCCTTGAAGGGCCTTGGCCTACCAAGCGACCGCTGCTCAGCCCAAAGGCCTGCAGATTACGAGGTGTCGTGTGGTTATCACGACGAATCCTCTCGGCCGTTATTCTTGGCTTTCTAGACCGGGGCCGCTATCTCACCGTCAGATAGCTCCTCAATTCTAATCACGTAGGCTGAGTAGACCTCGAACCAGCCCTCAGGTCTAGGTAAAAGTCGCTGACCTTGCCGGGAATCGAACCCGGGGCCTCCGGGTAAGAGGGAGGCACGCTACCCCTACACCACGGGGCCGTCATTCTCATCCTAGGCCTACTGATTTTGTGAAACTCGAACTGAAAGGACATTTTCTGAGCACGAATTAAAATTGAAGCTGTGTTCTAACTTCGCAATTACACGAGCATTACGATTCCCATAAGGAAGAAGATAATGAAGCTTGAATATTAAGCACAGATGACTGACTGAACTGCCACGTGGACTGCGATCTATGGTGTTATTATGTTGATTTGTCCCTCCAAAATCTAACTTCCTTTTTAAAATCCTACGGGGAACTTTTCAGTCTGAAAAAAAAATATATATATATAGACCTATTGTATCTACCATAAGTAAAACCTTATCACAGATAAAAAATAAAACAAAGTAATACAATATCTGAGACAAATTACTTGACCTACATATACCATTCTTAGATGATCTAGAAAGTCAAAATATGTTGGCACTGCATCATCTTTCAGAATTTTGTTCCCGTCAGATTGCCAATAACTAGCTTCTGTGAAGTGAATTGAGCATAATCTATGGGAATAAGGAGAGACCGTATAAATCTCTGGTAAGACCCCAATTACAGTATGGTTACAGTGTATGGGACTCACACCAGCAATAATCAATACGTTAACTGTAGAAGATATAAAGGAATGGAGCACTTTTTTTCCTGCGTGATTCCCGACAAAAGGGTAGGGTTACGAAAATGTTGCAAACTTTGGGCTGGGAAGACTTGGGAGTGAAGAGATGATCTGCTCGGCTATGTGGTATGTTCCGAGCTGTCAGTGGAGTTACGGTTTGGAGTGGCATTAGCAGAAGAATAAATCTGAGTGGAGCTTTAAATGTGAAAGAGATCATAGAGAGAAGATAAAATTAGAATTCAAGGGGACGAATAGGGCCAATTATTTATTTTTATAATTTCTTTACTTCGCACCGACACAGAAAGGTCTTACGATTAGTTTGGAATGGCCTAAGAGTTGGAAGGAACCGGCCTTAAACTTAATTATGGTACAGCCCCAGCATTTGCCTGGTGTGGAATTGTGAAACCACGGAAAACCATCTTCAAGGCTGTCCACTCGAACCCACTATCACGCGGATCCAAACTCAGAGCTGCGCGCTCCTAACTGCACGGCCAACACGCCCCATGAAGAAGGAACTAGGGACTGGAGTTATTTTATCAGGGGAAATGTTAGATATACCCTCAATGTTTTCGAAATGATTTTTTGTTAAGACTATGTAAACAACTGACAGGGCGACAGTCTTACACATAGATCAATGATGATTTATTTATTTATTTATGCCTTGATTGATTGATTGATTGATTGATTGATTGATTGACTGATTGATTGATTGATTGATTGATTGATTGATTGATTGATTGATTGATTGATTGATTGATTGATTGATTGATTGATTGATTGATTGATTGATTGATTGATTGATTGATTGATTGATTGATTGATTGAGGGTCCCATACACTGGTACCATTCTCTAATTTGGTTCTTACCAGTATCTTATTCCGGTTCACATTCTCCTACAGCCACTTAGTAAACTAATAACCATGTGAAGAGATCTGTAAGATTGATTTAGAGTAGGGTCCTGTAAATGTGATCACTCGAATGAAGATATTTCCTGATTTTAACGCCAAGGTACTTACAGTTATCCGCAAAAGACACTTCTACCCATTGAACACTGTAACTGAAACTGACAGGAATTTTGCTCTTGGTGAAATATATAACCTGACACTTCAACGTACCATTTTCTGCTATCAATTTCACAACCTTGTCAAGGTTCATTTGCAGTCGCTCACGATCCCTTAAATTATTTATTTTTTGCAAGTTGTTTTACGTCGCACCGGCTAGGAGTGGGAAGGTAGCGGGCGTGGCCTTAATGAAGGTACAGCCCCAGCATTTGCCTGGTGTGAAAATGGGAAACCACGGAAAACCATCTTCACGGCTGCCGACAGTGGGGTTCGAACCTACTATCTCCCGAATACTGGATACTGGCCGCACTTACGCGACTGCAGCTATCGAGCTCGGTAACTTATTTATTACTCTATAGAGAAGAGCGTCATCATCAACAGTCTGATTTGTGGTTCCAATTCTTTACTCATATTATATAAATAAGAAAACAAATAGGTCTACCATTGGTGCTTTGCGGAACCACACAACTTCGTCAATGCAGGACCAGGTAATCACGCACCGACTCTAAAACTCTGACGTATGTCTTGTGTAAATTTAGCCACCCATTCAATCGCTTTTCTCCTAGTCCAATAGCTCTCATTTTCATCAGGAGTCTCCCGTGAATTACCCTATGAAATATTTTGAATACATCATTAGCGATGTAGACTAATATTATTGATCTCCTGAGTCCAAAATCTAGAGGAATCCTATAAGTTGAGCCTGACTGATGTAACAATTCCTAATACTGAACATATATCAAACCACGTAATCATTTTATTAACTTGTATCATATTATCACAATGAATGCATTCCTAGAGCTTACATGCAACAATGTCAAGCTGACAGGCCTGCATTATCGTCTTTGCGTTTATAACCCTTTCTACCGGGCGAGTTGTCGTGAGGTTAGGAGCGGGCAGCTGTGAGCTCGCATCCGGGGGATAGTGGGTTCGACCCCCACTGTGGGCAGCCCTGAAGATGGTTTTCCATGGTTTACCATTTTCACAACAGGCAAATGCTGGGGATGTACCTTAACTAAGACCACGGCTGCTTCCTTCCTATTACTAGGCCTTTCCTGTCCCATCGTCGCCGCAAGACCTATCTGTGTCGGTGCGACGTAAAGCAACTAACAAAAAATAACCTTCTCTTTTGTACACCTTGGCTACAACAGCAACCCACCAACGAGCGGGTTAGCCGTTTGGAGAGGATCATCTAGCTTTGAGGTGGTGGGTTCAAATCCCACCGTTGGTAGCCCTGAAGGTGACTTTCCGTGTTTTACAATTTTCACGCCAGGAAATTCTGTTGCTCTACCTCAGTTAAGGCAAATCCTAGCCGACAGCTGCGTCGCCTAAAAGTTGCGTTGTGTTAGTGCGACGTTAAGCCACTAGAAGGAAGCCCTCCCTTTGCTTAATATAGTTCATTGATGCAAACGGCAATAATAATGTTAGTGGTCCTTCGACCCACTAACTGATTTTATGGTTTACAGAGACGCCGTAATATCGAAGTGTAGTCCCTCGGGAGTTCTTTTACGTGCCGGTAAATCCTCCAACACTGGGCACAGTGGTCCAATTTTGCTATCAAATACGACAAAATAAGTTTATAAAATAAATAACAAAAAATAATCAATGAAATGCTTAGGAACTGCATACGTTTATGTGTTAATTATCTTAAGAGGGTTTGAAACACTACAGAATCACATTTCTATAGAATATATCTAGATTACTTAATTACAATCCAACATAGAACAAAAATCCAAAGAATTACAGTAAGGCCGAAGATACATCGACGTACTCCCCGTTTAGCCTATTAGCCGTTATTGATATCAAAGTGATATGAATAATGCTTTAGGCTCAGACACGTCTCTAGATTTGAAATCAGAAATTGAGTATTCCAGACTTTGTCCTTTAGCAACCTTTAACTCTTTAGTACATTTTCACACTTCAGTCTTTTCGTGTTCCTTAACCTTGATCCATTTAGTGCCCTTTAACCGATTTAGCCTTTGGGTGTCCTTTAATACTTGATGACCTTTAGCATTTTAGTGTCTTTTTCCATTTTGTGCCCTTCAATCAATCACTACTGATCTGAATTTAGGGCAGTCGCCGAGGTGGCAGATTCCCTATCTGTTGTTTTCCTACCCTTTTCTTAAATGATTGCAAAGAAATTGGAAATTTATTGAACATGTCCCTTGGAATGTTATTCCAATCCCTAACTCCCCTTCCTATGAACGAATATTTGTCCCAATTCATCCTCTTTTTTGCCTTTTAGTACCCTTTACCCCTTTATTGCCCTTCGGCCCTTTATTGCGATTTGTCATTTAGCCCTTTACTGCCCGCTTGTTCATTTAGTCTTCTAGTGCCCGTTAGCCCATTTATTCATTTAGTGCCCTTCAGCCCTTAGTCCTGGTGTGCGCTTTGGCCGCTAGTGCCCTGTAGCTCTTTAGATATTTAAAGCCCTTTATCCATTTGTGACATTAGGACATTTAACCATTTAGTTCCCTATGGAGTCCTTTATCCATTTAGTTCACTGTTGCCCTTTAGTCCTTTAGCCTTTTAGTGCCCGCTATCCCTTTAACTCTTTTGTATACTTTAGCCCTTTATTGCCCTTGATTCCTCTGTTTTCCTTTGGAGCTTTAACCATTTTAGCCCTTTAGCCCATTCAGCCCATTAGTGCCTTTAACCCTTTAGTCATTTCGTGCCATTTAGCACTTTATTGCCCTTAGCGTTTTACGCATTAGCTCTTATGCCACCTGCCAAATTCGATTTACAGGTTGCGAGCCTCTTAGGTTGCTTTCTAGACTTAGGTCCATTAGAATAGAATAAAGCTCTCATCGTGCATATTAGCCTTTGTGTCAGTTTTCAAAAGGTAGGCTGATAAAGCTAACAGGTCCTAATTTACTAGCTGAGAACATGAAGTAGCTTTCTAGAGTTAGGTCCATAGGAATGGTGTATAGCGGCCCTCTTGTCCGATGGCCCTTTTGTCTTTTCCCAAAAGGAACGCAGATAAAACTAGTAAGTTCTAAGTTACAAGTACTTTGACATTGGTGCATAAGAATAGTACCTAGCCGCTAAGTTAGTTAGGTTAAGGCTGTGATCGAATCCGACCCTGTAGGATTAAGCTTAACATTTTATGTGTTAGACAGGGTGTCGAACTTTGAGTCTGTTATGTTAAGCTTGCACGCTTGGGTATCGAAGTTGGGTTAAAGCCCTTATAAGGTTAAGCCTGGAGTCAAATCCGAGTCTGAGTAGTTTAGCTTGCACACGTAACCAGCACAGTACGTTTCAAATCACCCGCTCTGTGACGTCACAGCTCCGTGAGGAGCAGGTCTCTCCCAGGCATGTGAGGCGGTGGGGGCTCCAGGACCATTAAAAATATAATACTACCTATGCTGTAATCCTACGAAGCAGAGTAGTGTTCCAAGTTCATAATACATAGATTCTAAGCCTAGTCAGGTCGAATATTTCGTTCGTGTTAAGTACAATAGCATGCAAAGTAATATTCCTTTCTCACTAGGCTTTTATTACTAGCAGCAGTATTCAAGGATAGTGCTTATATCACATGATCAGGTACATCACCAGCAGATTCCTGAAGTCGTGTGCCGGTTGGTATCTCACATCTTAACCTTCATGAAAGCAAGTGAATAAATTATTTCATGTTAGATCTCCTAATACTATCGAAATTAGCAATTGACATGCGAATATTCAGGTGGGCCAGCTTCCCCGTCACTACCCCACACTATACTCGAGAGAAGTGCCTGGTCCGCGAGTACATTATTTCTACGAAGGTAGGCAGGATCTGCTGTGTTTAGGAAACTGATTGTTCTCCAGCCAGAAGACTTAAAATGTAGCACTCAGCTGAACCATCGTTTCCGCATTCAGAGAATATGAAACAAATAAAACAATGTCAAACACTGCTAGAGGTCCTATAGTCATCAACGCACGTTCCTAACAAGAATGTGTTTAAGTTCCCATTTTAGTCGCCTAATACATCAGCACATTCCACTCGGAGAGAAAGTGCCATTGTTATTACATTACCCCACAAAAGGCTGAGTTTTGCATGGTGGGCCGATTAGGAGGGCCGAGCCAAGAAATTAGCCCATGCAGAGCTCTTTAAAATTAGTCTTCTACCAACAATCCCTAGTGCATCTTTTCCGATTTAGTGTCCTGAGAGGCAATGCATGTGCATTAACCCCTGCGCCAATTCGTACTTACTATAACTCCTTAGGTCATCATCCCAGAATCTGTTTTGTTTCGCAAATAGCACCACCAAAGGATATGCAGTTGTGGGGAAGCCACAAAAATCAATGTCAGCATCAAGATGAGGCGTACTAGACAAGATGTGGAGTGATGCTGCTTTCCATTGATTACGTCACTGGGCCAGACAGCGCTATTTTGGCACGACATACTCTACAAACAACACCTTTCGTAACACTCAGACCCACTGCCTGTGCTCTGAAAGTTATTACTCAGCAACTCCCATATTATCACAGACATGGATAAGACTAGACTTCGGTAGAAGCTACACTTTGCTCTGGCCTGTGCCAAGAGATGGGTGCAAAAGTACCTCATCCATCAAGAATAACAGGAAGCAGCGCGTAAATACACTGACTGACAGAGCAAATGCAACACCAAGAAGGAGTGGTCAGAACTTTATGCCAATTGCAGGGTAGACTGACGTCACTGAGGTAGGCTCATGATGTGAAATGCGCCGCTGTGCTGCGCACGTAGCGAACGATAAATGGGACACGGCGTTGACGAATGGCCCACTTCGTACCGTGATTTCTCAGCCGACAGTCATTGTAGAACGTGTTGTCGTGTGCCACAGGACACGTGTATAGCTAAGAATGCCAGGCCGCCGTCAACGGAGGCATTTCCAGCAGACAGACGACTTTACGAAGGGTATGGTGATCGGGCTGAGAAGGGCAGGTTGGTCGCTTCGTCAAATCGCAGCCGATACCCATAGGGATGTGTCAACGGTGCAGCGCCTGTGGTGAAGATGGTTGGCGCAGGGACATGTGGCACGTGCGAGGGGTCCAGGCGCAGCCCGAGTGACGTCAGCACGCGAGGATCGGCGCATCCGCCGCCAAGCGGTGGCAGCCCCGCAAGCCACGTCAACCGCCATTCGTCGGCATGTGCAAGACACCCTGGCTGTTCCAATATCGACCAGAACAATTTCCCGTCGATTGGTTGAAGGAGGCCTGCACTCCCGGCGTCCGCTCAGAAGACTACCATTGACTCCACAGCATAGACGTGCACGCCTGGCATGGTGTCGGGCTAGAGCGACTTGGATGAGGGAATGGCGGAATGTCGTGTTCTCCGATGAGTCACGCTTCTGTTCTGTCAGTGAGAGTCACCGCAGACGAGTGTGGCGTCGGCGTGGAGAAAGGTCAAATCCGGCAGTAACTGTGGAGCGCCCTACCGCTAGACAACGCGGCATCATGGTTTGGGGCGCTATTGCGTATGATTCCACGTCACCTCTAGTGCGTATTCAAAGCACGTTAAATGCCCACCGCTACGTGCAGCATGTGCTGCGGCCGGTGGCACTCCCGTACCTTCAGGGGCTGCCCAATGCTCTGTTTCAGCAGGATAATGCCCGCCCACACACTGCTCGCATCTCCCAACAGGCTCTACGAGGTGTACAGATGCTTCCGTGGCCAGCGTACTCTCCGGATCTCTCACAAATCGAACACGTGTGGGATCTCATTGGACGCCGTTTGCAAACTCTGCCCCAGCCTCGTACGGACGACCAACTGTGGCAAATGGTTGACAGAGAATGGAGAACCATCCCTCAGGACACCATCCGCACTCTTATTGACTCTGTACCTCGACGTGTTTCTGCGTGGATCGCCGCTCGCGGTGGTCTTACATCCTACTGAGTCGATGCCGTGCGCATTGTGTAACCTGCATATCGGTTTGAAATAAACATCAATTATTCGTCCGTGCCGTCTCTGTTTTTTCCCCAACTTTCATCCCTTTCGAACCACTCCTCCTTGGTGTTGCATTGTCACTGTCAGTCAGTGTATATGGATATTAAAATTCACATGGTATAATATTTTCTCTTCCAGGGTGCCACCTTTCCGACCAATATCACCTACAACAAAAAACAACTATCCGTATGCCATGCCACAAATGGCGTATATCCCACAGATGCCACCTGCGCCGCCCACGTCACCCATGCAGCCTGTGTCACCTACGATTCCCGTATGGTCTATGCCTGTATCATCAGATGAAGCAGACCAGAAAGTTGAACAGACTGGGCAACAACGAGGGACTCCCTACATGACGCCAATCGATGAATATGTGTAAGTATCAGAAATTATTTTGTACACATAATCACTCATGATTTTCAAGTTGCAATAACATTATTTAAAATGATTAATGAGACGAGCAATTTAATGTCAAGACTTGGCTTTAGATTGATTCTCTTAAAGGCATTCTTCAAACTAAAAGCTACTGCAAACCAACGGAAACGGTACTTCGTCTGGTACAAGTACTCGTATTAATATCCGTTCATTATATTACACAAATTAATGTACCAACCCCGTGTTGAACATGGTCCGATCTAACTAGGTATGAGAGTGGTGGATTGCTGTATTGAAGTATACCTGTGTATCGAATACATTATATACTGGACGAGGATAAAGCTTGTTCCTGCTACTTAGTAGACCTCGTTTGGTAATTAGGGGCTCGGAAATGTCCTGCAAAAGAAGATCTCCTAGCTCTAAGATTGTAACACTTATTCGAATTGCCCTGTTTCTTTCAGTACAATAAAGGGTTGGTGCGTGGGAATGTTGTTACCTTTCATAGTCAGTCGAACTAAATTACGGCAGCGATGTGAAGTTCATGTATTTCATAATTTACGTAAGAATGATATACAAACGTTAAATAATTCCTTCCTTCGTATTAGGGCAAAAGTTTCATAATTAGCAGACCATTCTTCATTTATGCTTAAAAAATTAAGTTGTTCGGTGATCGCATTCTGGTATTCAACAAAAGCATAGGAAGCGCTATTCTGTCCTGGATCGTCAGAAACTGAGGAGGGTGTTCATTTACAGTAATCAAAATTGTTTTGCTACATGTACTACATGGTACATGTTTGTGGGTTACAGTAGTCACGTCCTAGTTCGTGAACCATGGGCAACGGCTGAGTGGCCTAGTAAGTGGTCCTGAGAGTCGGGATACCAGTTGCTATGGAATGGAAGTGGGCATCTCGGACATATTCTGAGTCATGGCCCTCCTTGTGCTCAGGCGGCCAGGACTATACAATTCACCGGTGGTCCATAACCCGTTAGAGGAGAGATCCTCACTTGGACTATGTGCAAGTAGGGTAGCATCCTGCTTCATGAATTTACCGAGCTCGGAACATTTTAAGCAAGCCTCGGAACTATGGGCGTAATGGAGTATCACTCCCATTTGTCAGGTGAGGTACTCCTTGGAAACAACTTGGCGAACGAAATGGAATTCGATGGGGAACTATCAATATTAATGGGGCTTACGGAAGAAAGAAGGTAGAACTGGCTGAGTCAGCAAAGAGGATGCATCTGGATGTGCTACCAGTAAGTGATATTCGGGTAAGGGGAGATAACCAGGAACAGGTAGGAGGTTATAAATTGTACTTGACGGGTGTTAGAAAGGGAAGGGCAGAGTCTGGGGTAAGGCTCTTTATCAGGAATACCATTGCACGCAACATAGTTTCTGTTAGACACGTAAATGAGCGAATGATGTGGGTAGATTTGTCAGTAGGAGGAATTAGGACAAGAATTGTGTCCGTGTATTCACCATGTGAGGGTGCAGATGAGGATGAAGTTGACAAGCTTTACGAAGCATTGAGTGACATCAAGGTCAGGGTCAACAGCAAGTATAGAATAGTGCTAATGGGCGATTTCAATGCGAGAGTTGGGAATAGAACTGAAGGATAGAACGGGGTGATTGGTAAATGTGGGGAAGATATGGAAGCTAATGGGAATGGGAAGCATTTGGTGGACTTCTGTGCTAGTATGGGTTTAGCTGTTACGAATACATTCTTCAAGCATAAGGCTATTCACCGCTACACATGGGAGGCTAGGGGTTCCAGATCCATAATAAAGACTATATCTTAACAGACTTTGAATTCAGGAAATCTGTTAGGAATGTACGAGTTTTTCGCGGATTTTTCGATGTTACCGACCACTACCTGATCTGTAGTAAACCAAATGTCTCTAGGCCTGGGGTAGAGAAAGTGAAAACTGTCTGCAAACGAATAAGTGTTGAAAATCTCCAGGACGAGGAAATTACACAGAAGTACATGGATATGATTAGTGAGAAGTTTCGAACAGTAGACAGTAATCAGGTTCAGGATATAGAAAGTGAATGGGTGGCACACAGTGATGCTGTAGTAGAAACAGCAAGAATATGCCTAGGAACAACTGTGTAAAGATGGAAAACATCCTGGTGGAATGATGAAGTGAGAACAGCCTGTAAACGTAAAAACAAGGCTTATCAGAAATGGCTCCAAACAAGGGCCGAAGCAGACAGGGATTTGTACGCAGATGAAAGAAACGGAGCGAAAAAAATTGTTGTTGAATCCAAAAGGAAGTCGTGGGAAGGTTTTGGTAATAACCTGGACAGGCTAGGTCAAGCAGCAGGGAAACCTTTCTGCACAGTAATAAAGAATCTTAGGAAGGGATGGAAAAGGAAATGAACAGTGTTTTGAGTAATTCAGGTGAACTCATAATAGATCCCAGGGAATCAGTGGAGAGGTGGAGGGAATATTTTGAACATCTTCTCCATGTAAAAGGAAATTATCCTGGTGGTGTTGCAAACAGCGAAGCTCATGGGGAGGAAGAAAATGATGTTGGAGAAATTATGCTTGAGGGAGTGGAAAGGATGGTAAATAAACGCCCTTTTAATCAGGCAGCAGGAATAGATGAAATTAGACCTAAAATGGTGAAGTATAGTGGGAAAGCAGGGATGAAATGGCTTCATAGAGTAGTAAAATGATCGTGGAGTGTTGGTAAGGTACCTTCAGATTGGGCAAAAGCAGTAATTGCACCAATCTATAAGGAAGGGAACAGGAAGGATTGCAACAACTATCGAGGTATCTCATTGATTAGAATACCTGGCAAAGTATTCACCATCATCTTGGAAGGGAGGGTGAGATCAGTCGTTGAAAAGAAGTTGGATGAAACTCAGTGTGGTTTCAGACCACAGAGATGCTGTCAGGATCAGATTTTCAGCATGCGCCGGGTGATTGAAAAATGCTACGAGAGGAATAGGCAGTTGTGGTTATGTTTCGTAAGATCTAGAAAAAGCATATGACAGGGTACCGAGGGAAAAGATGTTCACTATACTGGGGGACTATGGAATTAAAGGTAGATTATTAAAATCAATCAAAAGCATTTATGTTGACAATTGGGCTTCAGTGAGAGTTGATGGTAAAATGATTTTTCGGTTCAGAGTACTTACAGGGGTTAGACAATGTTGTAATCCTTCACCTTTGCTATTCGTAGTTTACATGGATCATCTGCTGAAAGGTATAAAATGGCAGGGAGGGATTCAGTTAGGTGGAAATGTAGTAAGCAGTTTGGCCTATGATAACGACTTGGTGTTAATGGCAGACTGTGCCGAAAGGCTGCAGTCTAATACCTTGGAACTTAAAAATAGATGCAATGAGTGTGGTATGAAAATTAGCCTCTCGAAGACTAAATTGATGTCAGTAGGTAAGACATTCAACAGAATTGAATGTCAGACTGATGATGCAAAGCTAGAAAAGGTCGATACTTTCAAGTATTTAGGTTGTGTGTTCTCCCAGGACGGTAATATAATAAGTGAGATTGAATCAAGGTGCCGTAATGCTAATGCAGTGAGCTCGCAGTTGCGATCAGCGGTATTCTGTAAGAAGGAAGTCAGCTCCCAGACGAAACTATCTTTACATCGGTCTGTTTTCAGACCAACTATGCTTTACAGGAGCGAAAGCCGGGTGGACTCATTATACCTTATTCATAAGCTAGAAGTAACAGACGTGAAAGTAGCAAGAATGATTGCTGGTACAAACAGGCGGGAACAATGGCAGGAGGGTACTCGGAATGAGGAGATAAAGGCTAATTTAGGAATGAACTCGATGGATGAAGCTGTACGCATAAATCGGCTTCGGTGGTGGTGTCATGTGAGGCGAATGGAGGAAGATAGGTTACCTAGGAGAATAATGGACTCTGCTATGGAGGGTAAAAGAAGTAGAGGGAGACCAAAACGACGATGGTTAGACTCGGTTTCTAACGATTTAAAGATAAGGGGTATAGAACTAAATGAGGCCACACCCTAGTTGCAAATCGAGGATTGTGGCGACGTTTAGTAAATTCAAAGAGGCTTGCAGACTGAACGCTGAAAGGCATAACAGTCTATAATGATATTGTATGTATGTATGTATGTATGTATGTATGTATGTATGTATGTATGTATGTATGTATGTATGTATGTATGTATGTATGTATGTACATTTACTTAAAAAATTCTTAAAATTGCCTATTGGTACTAACATATCCGACTCCGTGCCTAAATGATCAGCGTTCTGGCCTTTGGTCCAGTGGGGTCCAGCTTCGATTACCCAGGCCAGATCAGGGATTTAAACCTTAACTGGTTAAATCGTCTCTCTCTGGAGCTGGGAGTGTATGTGCCGTCGTCATTACTAGAAATCATCTTAGGTAGCGCCCCATCCGCAGAGACATATAGGCCGCGTTTAGGGCGTCTACTAAGAAAAAAACATCTACCGGACCACTCCGAGGGCCAAACGCCATTTTTATTACTACTAAACATTATGCCTAGCTCTAAGAACTGTTTAATGTCCTGTTTAAACATTATCGGGTTTCTTACTTAATTGTGAGTTTAGTTGATCAATCTGATGACAGGAACGAAGCTTGTTCCAGACGTTGTTTATTATAACTGTATGTAATTTGGACACGCTTTTTTCTCTTTGTATGTTTTAATGGTTCCATAGTTCGTAAATTGTTTTCATATTGATAGGCTTTGTTGATGAATAAAATTATCCGTCATATTGAATTTTTGTATATCGTGATTTTTTTCATTTCTCAACATAGGGCGTTGCGGACAGGATTTGATTAGCAAAGGTAGTTTTATTCTGAACCCAGAAAGCAGGTTATTACTGGAGTGTTGTAGACGTCAATTCAGTTATTGGAAGAAAAAACCTCGTGGAATTTTCCGATGGGCGTTCAGCAAAATCCAGTGGGAGATCGAAGTTTTATTGGATGGTGGAGATAATACGAATGTGAGCAAATATGTACGTATATGGATGTGCATGCAATACGCATCCAAATGTTGGAAATTAAGGACGCAATTACATACGACTATATCGATGGCCTAGAATGAATACCTCGTATCTCACAAAGTTCTTCATATTCATTATTTCCCTTAAGACTGGTCACGCCTTCCAGCCACATTTGGGTATGATGCAGTCCATCAGAACATGGTTCGTTGGGTTTATTACTTCTGGATACATTTCAACTGCACCAGGGTAACTCTCAGCTTGTTCCGTAGCAACAGAGTTAAAAAATCCCTCAGCATAGGAAAATTAACTTTACAAAACATATACTCTAGGAGTTAATAAATACGTCACGTAAACATACTTTCCTATAGTACGGTACGGTAAGGTTCATTTTCTTTCACACATCGGCATAGGAAAAAAGAACACAACGAACATTGTTCTGGTGGACTGCATATCCGTGTGTGGCTGGGAGGGGTAACCAGTCTTAAAGGAAATAATGGATAGGAAGAACTTTGTGAAATACGAGGTATTGATCTAGGCCATCCATATGCTCCATGATAATACCTTGCCCGAGAAAGAGCTTGACTTGAAGATGGATGACGTGGCAAAATATGTCCTCACGTATTTTAGGTTGAAACGTAATGTCAATAATTTACAGTATTTGAAGGTGAGTTTTGGTCGACTCATTCCAATCAATCGTTTGGGAATTCATCCCTATAAATGCTTCAAGTTGCACTTACAGACTCCCTCAGCAGAAACTTAAGAAATTCAACGGGGAATTAGTTACCGTTTTGATCACAGTTTGAGTAGGAAAATAGCTACCGTAATATGGACCGCCAGTGATAATTTCAGTAACTTGTCAAGGCCACATTTTATTAAACTCTCTTGCTACGGAACATGCTGAGAGTTACCCTGGTGCAGTTGAAATGTATCCAGAGGTAATAAAGGCCCTAAAAGAACGATTTGGAAGCGAAAATTTGCTAACTGAATTCTACATTAGCGAACTATTGAAAACCATCTTGAAGAATGCAATCTCCACCATAAACATGTCCTTATCATTAAGTGTGATTAATTACAAAGTCAACTTAGAAATCCTTACACGTTAGGTTTTACGTCAGAAAAATATGGCCCCGTACTTTTGCCTTTATTATAGTCGCGTCTGCCAAATAATGTTTTGAAAGTATGAGAAAGAGGTAGCAGAGAGCAAATAAACTCGCATCGTAATTGACAGATTTTCTGGAGAATCTTATTCAGTTCATAAGGGCAGAAGATGAAGTAGAACAGAAAATGACTCTGGCTTTCTCTATGTTTGGTTTGTCAATCCCCTCAAATAATTACATGGGAAAAATGGAATTAAAACAGCCTGTATATATTATGCAAAATTCTTGGTTAATTAACACTGCAAAGGCAGGATCTAGATGCATCTTCTGTTGATCAGGGTTGTATTAACGCTCAGGCATCTCTCTCGCCGAGAGGCATCACGTCCTTGACAGCAAGAGGGCTTGTTCTTGTTGTCTTCGACAAGGACATCGTGATAAAATGTGCAAAAATAGGCCAAAATGCATAGTTTGTGGCAAGTCGCATATTGTTATTGTTAGTGATACACTACCTCAGGTGACTGATGGCTCTAAGGAGGTAAAAACGAACATTCATAACAGTTCTACAGGATCTAAACCACAATTTCATAAAGCTCTTGCAAGTCAATCAAACAATAGCAATGTGTAGGTGCAGGCGCTTGTAGTCAATATAATAAGTTAAAACAATAATCGTCCTGCTCGGGGATTGATTGACACTGCTTCTCAACATTCATATGTTCTTCCTAGCACAGTAGCAGACATTGAATAGCAACCAAATGCCGAAGAAATAATCCAACATCCACATTCTTTTGGAGGATTTCCCGGATTTTTTTCAGCGTTCATCTCTCCGATATAGAAAACAAGCATGGATGCCATTTCAAGAGCATTATACCAGAGTAGAATATGTGGAAAATTTTCTCCTGTCAAACCAGGACCACGGAGTGATGACCTTGCGAAGCTAGATATCAGTCTGAGAGATTTTAAATATGCAGGGCCAATAGAAATACTAATTGGAGCTGATGTTGTTGGTCAAATTCTGACTGGAGGTAGGTGAATGCTCACATGTGGGCTGGTGGCGACTGAGATCAAACTTGGGTGGACATTAATTGGAAGAATTCGAACAGGACAGGGTTCTAAAAGTAACTAAGGTAACCTTGCCGTGGTTGTGGCGAGGATATTCATTAAGGACGCTGTGTTACCAGATCTGCGGACACCAGACACCTTTGGAATCTCAGACCTCGCTGAAATTAAAAAAAAATAGAACTTCAAGCCTCAGTTCAGCCATTTCATGGATACAGTGACCATCAGAGAGGAAAAAGCGAAATCATCTACGCACAAGCCATGAAGGCCCTTGGAAGAGTGGAAGGTAAAGGCTTCCACCATTAGTAACCTCGGCACGTGATGGGGTAGAATGGTTAGCTCTACGCTTTTGCCCCCAGAAATTAACCTGGTACTCATTTTTGGTGTAGGCTGAGTGAACCGCACGGCCGTGTGCACCTACGGAAGTGGAAATCTCGTTTATTAAATTTTACGACTTTCTGACGGGAATTCGAACCCTCGCCCTTCCGGGCGAACCGAGCACGCATTTATCGTCTCGGCCAGGCAGCCCCTATCAGAGAGGAAGGGTGCTATAAATTACATTTACTCTGCAGTGCAGGTCACCCAACCCTGCCTGAAAACTACTACCTAGATCTGAAAAGGACGGACTCCAGAGTGAGAAAATTGAAAGCCGAGGGGCTGTTTGGTGCTTATCAACAGTTTTAGACGAGTGCATTTATGTAGTAAGGAGTTATAGAGGAAGTGCCTCAGCAAGATATGAATTTGCCTGGGCATTACATTCCCCACAATATGTTATGAAGATTAATAGCATTACACTTCTACTTCCACACTTCGATGTCTCTGCTCGGAATGGGAAGACCTCAAGCATCAATCAGTGTTTAGATAAGGGTCCAAATGTTATTGAAAATATACTTGCTGTTCTTACTTGATTTCGTCTCAAGGAAATAGCCGTTGATGGGGACATCAGAAAAACCTTCCTCCAAATCAGTTTATATACAAGTGACTGCAACTTCCTCCCATTTTTATGGATAACGGAGGAAGGGGTCACAAAGATCTACAGTCACTGTCACTCTGTATTTCGTGTGTTTTGCAGCCCTTTTCTGTTAGAAAGCCGTTTAAATCTTCACATTGAGACCACCTTATCCCTCTGCAAAGAAGGAATGTTGTAATAGCCGATTTCGTTAGTCGAGGAGCTCCTCACAATCTCTGTGTTGATAACTGTGCGTCTAGCTTGAACGATGCATAACAGGCCTTGGGACCCATCAACCCAAACTAGCTACTGCAGTTATGAATGAATGACGATTGGAACCAAGAGTGTGGGAGGTAAGTTCAACCTGTAAATATGTTAGGGCTTCTCTGGGATCCGTCTAGACATACTGCGGATACATAAGGAAAGTCTTTCTTCTTCATATACGGATAGGGTTACTATGAAACCCATGCTGAGTGCAGTTCATAGGAATTTTGATCTTACGCGTGTTGTATGTAGTGTCAGGTTGGTACCCAATTTTTTTTTCGAAAACATTCGGAAAATGGGTATTATCTTATATATAGAATTTGATACTGAGATATTGTCAGAGTTCAACCCTAGAACTGCTGCAGGTTTACCTGTCGAGTGCTGCAGTAAATTGGCATAATGCACACACTAAAGGAATTTGATATCTGTAAGCGGACTGCAATCATGAAATATAACTTATCACACATCAATCGAAAGCTGAAAGACTGTTCTCTGTTATTTTGATAGTGATGAATCATTCAGAGTCACTAGTTTGAAATAAAGATAAAAATATATTATTAAAAAGTTATAAAATAAATATTGATTATTCTGGTATAGAAAAAGCATATTACCAAGTTAAATGTGTGTCAGAGACATCATAAATGAAAAGTTCACAGTTTTGTGTTTATATTTCAAGAACCAGTTTTAAATTATTCCTGTTATTTACTAAAATAGAAAATTATTTTTAAAATATGACATTTCCCGATTTTGCACACACATGACAAATGCGCTTTCTGCCTTTTCCTTATGTCAGTTTCTTTCTTCCTGTATTATGATCAAAGTCTTTGTAACACTCTTTTACCTGGAAAGTCACTTTCATCCGGTTGTACATCAGTCCAATTCACACTTACCCCTTCATGGCTAACATTAGGCATGTTTACCCTGTCTGTAGGAACATGATTACTATCACTTGCATTGAGGGGATTTCCATAACTTGCGGGACATCCTGTTCGCCGGTATCACTCCCACTGCTTTCACCATCTTCATTTTCATACGAACCCACACAATAATCACTGTCATCATCCGTACTAACAAACGAATCATAAAAAATCAAGCACTCATTTTCTGGATCGTCAACATAGTTGGCTGCCATTTTGCTCATGGCATCCTCCATGTCAACATGAAAGTACTTCCACTTCTGCAGTCAAATAATAGCCTGCATATTGTTATCTGTTTGCCAAAGGCTTTTGCTACGAAAGATAAAGCATCGGTATCCAGCATGGCTTGAAATTAGTGTCATCTGTTGGCTAACAGAAGTACTATATGGATGGCTTACTTCTAAAACCTCGTATCTCCCAAAGAACTTCCTATCCATTTTCTTCCTTAAGACTGGTCACGCCTCTCAGCCTCATATGGATGTGCAGTCTATCAGAACAATTTTCGTTGTGTTAATTTTCCTATGGTGATGTGTGAAGGAAAATGAACCTTAAATACATTAAACTGTAGGAGTGCTTAAATTAGCCATGAAAACAACATCCCTAGGATACGGTGTGGTAAGGTCCATTTTCCTTTACACGTCAACATAGGAAAATGAACACTACGAAAAAGTTTCTGGTTGATTGCATATAAATATATGGCTGGGAGGCGTGACCAGTCTTAAGGAATACAATGGGTTGGAAGAACATTGTAACATACGAGATTTTAGAAGTAAGCCGACGATATGTGAATTCCGAGACCGTCTCGCAGGGAGACGACCGCACTTGACCAAACATCACACCGTTTTTCTGGAAGACACTCCGCAGTTCCAAGGATATGTTGGTTGTAGTGTGTACCAGATGTCGTACAAATTAGGATCCCTCGTAGGTTACCAGTTTATACTGAGTGAGCCGCAAGAACTTTGCGTATCTTCTCAACTGTTTGTCGAACATCTTACGCAGCATTAGAATTTCTACGTGTGGAACACGAAAGGGATGTCAGGGTCCAACTTGCGACTGCTAAGACTACGGTGTCAACGCTCAGTAAGCCCAACATAAAGACAACAATTCCAAGACATGAGCTGTTGGCTGCCACAATTGCAGCGACAACGTACTCTAGCTTTATTGATGACTAGCTGATGTACCCGTGCTTCGCTACGGGATTCTCAGAAAGACTGACTTGGTGGTTTTCCTAACTTAATCCAACATAGGTCATTACAAAAACGTCAGTAGGAATGTAGCGATTGAAAGCAATGTTATCATATAAAATACTCGATCAAATGAAACACCGCAAACTTTCTCACTTTCAACGAACAGTACTACGGTGCCGATCTAAGAGTCCGAAGTTCCAGAGCTGGAATAACCAGGTCGCAGATTGCCGTGAACACTCCTCTGTCATTATTCCGTTAAACATGCACACTACTCATTCCAATCAGTGCCTCCGAGTAGGGATTGAATAGCTCGAATACTATGATGAAAAAATGTGTTACAAACCAGATATATCAGAAAATGTATGAACCAGAGGAATGGCATACTACTTCCCGCCAATATACAGGCAGGCTGTTTCAGTCGGTACGACCAGGCGAGTTGGCCGTGTGGTTAGGGGCGCGCAGCTGTGAGATTGATATATATAGATTTATCTATACGACTACTAATGACATAAATAACTTATTTGAGAATTACATTTCAGGCCTTCCCCTAAACTACCATTTCACTCAGCGTGAATAAAATAATTTATAGCCTAGATTGTAGTGGATCATCACCCGACATTACATGACGATTTTCATTAAATTCTCTTCAGCCGTTTCCTCTTGATGCGTGTACACACATACATATAGATGGACAGACAGAAATTACGGGAAAGTAAAAAAATGCATTTCCTTGTTACTGTAGACATGACAGATACAGAAATACCATTCATTTCAAATTCTGAGCAATGTACAGGCAAAACACTTATTTTATATGTAGATTACATTTCAGGCTTTCCCCTAAACTACCATTTCACTCAGTGTGAATTACATTATTGATAGCCTAGATTATAGTGACCTATTCCCAGACTTTGCATACCAATTTTTGAGAAGATACGACCACGAATACAATAAATGTTTGACAATTAAATTTTAGGCCTTCCCCTAAACTACCATTTTTCTCAGCGTGTATAGCCTATATTGTAGCGACTTATTTCCAATGTTTGTCTACTGATTTTCATTAAGGCACGACCACTAATAACATAAATATTTGAGAATTAAATTTCAGGCCTTCCCCTGAACTATCATTTCACTCAGCGTGATCAAAATAATTTATAGCCTAGATTGTAGCGGTTAATCACCCGACTTCACATTCCGATTTTCATTAAATTCTCTTCAGCCGTTTTCTCGTGATGCGTGTACAGACAGACAGACAGACAGACAGAAATCACGGAAAAGTAAAAAATGCATTTTCTTGCTATTGTGAACATGACCGATACAGAAATATCATTATTTTCAAATTATAAGCAATGTACAGACAAAACTCTTAATTTATATACAGGGTGAAGCGAAATTCGCGCACTCAGGCGTCGCAGCGCGACTGCTCACATGCCAGCAATAAAAAAATGTCTCTCACAAAAGTTCGTCCTTCGAGTATATCCGGCAGAAAAAGGGCGTTGAAGAGTGGCAATCTGGCAACACTGTAACCACATGTAGGGTAAGTACCTCTGTCAGCACGTATTCTTTGTGCTGTACAGTTGGTGCAGTGGTTACAGTTCTGGGTTAGCATTCAGGAGGTCGAGGGGTCGATCCTGGGTTGAAGCGTATTTTTTTAATTTCATAAATGTAGTCCAGGTGGTATGGTATCTGGCAACTTAATCGTCAACAGCCATTGCAGCGGGTCCTCTAGAAACCCTTTGCACTTACATACTACGATCCTACAAATGGACGAACAATCGTTTCCCTTGGTCAGCTTTGAAAGACGTCCTTTCCACGTCGTGGGCGTGAATTTATTCGCACAAATTCATATACTAAATGCGAAACCTGTTTTCTTTCTACCGTCCTCCAACGATCTCATAGATTAGTAGCCACTGTTATTCTTGCCTCGTTCAAGTCCATTGTATTTCGTAAGGGCTTACGTTACCAGTAGGCCTAGCAAGGTATTTGTTGTGTTCAGCGTTACAAAATGTTGTAAATGTAGGATACATGAGACCTAAGGTACGGTGTTTTACTGTATTACAGTATGTAATGTCCGATGGAAATTAGTAAACAAAAAATTGCGCCTTAACCCAGGATCGAACCCTCTACCACCTGCATGCCAACCCAAAACCCTATCCAATTCACCAACTGCTCAGCAGGGACATATGATGCTGACAGAGGTACTTACCGTACATGTGGTTACAGTGTTGCCAGATTGCCACTATTCAACGTCCTTTCGCTGCCTGATATACTCGCAGGACGAACTTTTGTGAAAGACATTTTTTATTGCTGGCATGTAGGGAGTCGCACTGCGACGCCCGAGTGCGCGAATTTCGCTTCACTCTGTATACAGATTATATTTCAGGCCTTCCCCTAAACTACCATTTCACTCAGTGTGAATAACATTATTGATAGCCTAGATTATAGTGACCTATTCCCCGACTTTGCATACTAATTTTCGTGAAGATAAGACCACTAATACAATAAATATTTGACAATTAAATTTTAGGCCTTCCCCTAAACTACCATTATTCTCAGCGTGTATAGCCTATATTGTGGCGACTTATTTCCCATCTTTGTCTACCGATTTTCATTAAGACACGACCACTAATAACATAAATATTTGAGAATTAAATTTCAGGCCTTCCCTAAGCTACTATTTCGCTCAGCGCGATTAAAATAATTTATAGCCTAGATAGTAGCGGTTCAACATGCGACTGTACATTCCGATTTTCATTAAATTCTCATCAGCCGTTTTCTCGTGATGCGTGTACAGACAGACAGACAGACAGACAGAAAGACAGACAGAAATTACGGAAAAGTAAAAAATGCATTTTCTTGTTACTGTGAACATGACCGATATAAAAATAGCATTCTTTTCAAATTCTGAGCAATGTACAGACAAAACTCTTATTTTATATATATAGATTACATTTCAGGCCTTCCCCTAAACTACCATTTCACTCAATGTGAATAACATTATTGATAGCCTAGATTATAGCGACCTATTCCCCGACTTCGCACACCAATTTTCGTGAAGATACGACCACTAATACAATAAATATTTGACAATTAAATTTTAGGCCTACCCCTAAACTACCATGTTTCTCAGCGTGTATAGCCTATATTGTAGCGACTTATTTCACATGTTTGTCTACCGATTTTCATTAAGACACGACCAATAATAACATAAATATTTGAGAATTAAATTTCAGGCTTCCCCTAAACTACCATTTCACTCAGCGTGATTAAAATAAGTTATAGCCTAGATTGTAGCGGTTCATCACCCGACTTTACATTCCGATTTTCATCAAATTCTCTTCAACCGTTTTCTCGTGATGCGTGTACATACATACAGACAGACAGACAGACAGACAGACAGACAGACAGAAATTACGGAAATGTAAAAAATGCATTTTCTTGTTATTGTGAACATGACCGATACAAAAATAGCATTCTTTTCAAATTCTGAGCAATGTACAGACAAAACTCTTATTTTATATATATAGATTTCACAACGGAAGTTCATTCCAGCACCTGCACCATGGTAGTGAGTTTGGTAGGAGCACTTAGTTGCTGTTGTCCAGAACGTAGTGTGAAGAGTGTTCGGCCATTCTTCCGTAGATTATTATGAGATACAAACTATCTTGCGTGACTGAGAGCGAATCATCAATTCTCATCCACTGAATGATGTGTCCCAAGATCCCATGGATTTGACTCCTCTAACACCCGGCATGTTCTTGTAAAATGTAGAAGACGTAGAAGTTCCCAATTTTGAATTGCTAGAAGCTACTGATCTCAAACGTCGGTTGCGATAACCAAAGAAGTTTAGGTAGAATCTGCGTGAATGTTTTCGTTCTGAGAATATAGGTCAATTGCACTTGCTGGCCAACAAGGACAAGGTAAGAAAACACACTTGTGGTTGAAATTGTATTGATTGGTAGTTATGTTTTGAAAAGACTCGCGTACTGTACTTCTTTGGCCATACAATTTTATAATACAAAATTATTTAGGTGCCTATCTCGTTGTGGTTCCCTGTGTTTAGTAATTCGACGCTAGTATAATATTCTCCAGCAATTTATACTTCAGCTTTACAGTAGATTCACTACCAGGGTGGATATTTTTTTCCAAGTGAAACCGTATTCCTACAGTTCTTTCAACGGATGTGCTCCTTACAATGTTTCACCACAAAACAAACCAAGATTCTCGTCATTTTTATCTCCTCGCCCTTTATCCTTGTAGATACCCATTAACCGCCACACTGTACCTCTCACTTCTCTATCAGCAAGTCTTCCCTTATTGTCAAAGTTTCCTAATCTTACAGAATTGTCTTAATGGTCTGAACGTTTTAAATCAATCAATCAATCAATCAATCAATCAATCAATCAATCAATCAATCAATCAATCAATCAATCAATCAATCAATCAATCAATCAATCAATCAATCAATCAATCAATCAATCAATCAATCAATCAATCAATCAATGTATAAATAAATAACTAAATAATCGACATCGATATTAATTTACGGCTGGCACCGATCTCCCCAAAATATTTATAGAGTTTCTCTCAAATGTTTTCAACGAACTTGGATATATGTGGTATATATCCCTTCATTAAATAATTTCACCCCATGCAACGCAGCAATTATAACTGAGATAAATCACTCTTGGTGAATGTTGCAACCTCACTTCTAATCACCTAAGATACTCAGGAGGAGAAGCACGTTGGAAAGGAACAATAAAGTTTGTGGAAGTAACTAAGAATGGAAGGAACTTACTAGGACATCAGCTAATTATACGTATATGACGGCAAGCATAATAGACGGTCTATGACTTTTTTGGAAAAACGGAAGCGTATGTATATGTACTTAAAGGCAGGAACAGGTACCAAAAGGGATATTTTAGGAATCATTCATGAACAAGGCGTGTGTAAAGGGAGTGTATACGTGAAGATATAGAGACAGCAAAAGTATTCACTCAGCAGAATGTAAAAATCGTTGGATATAACAAAAATGACTAATGCTAATGAAGTATTGAAATTTGCCTATAATAAGAAATATATTTGGAGTTCGACAAAAATAGGGAATTAGAAATTCATTTGGAAATGATAAGTTTTCTGCGGATACATCAAATCAATGGGTAGGGGTGGAGATCATATTATGAAGTACTTATTTGCTTAATATTTGCATGTCCTAGGCATATCAAATGAATGCGGAGTTTTTAAGATAGTCCCTGTTTGAAAAGGGAGGAGTGAAAAACATAACGGGGCAGCACTGAAGATGGTTTTCCGCGGTTCCCCATTTTTACACCAGACGAATGCTGTGGCTTTACCTCAGTTAAGGACACGGCTGCTCGCTACCATCCCAATACTACCACTTTCCCATCCTTGTGACGCTGAAAACGTTACCTGTGTTACTGAGAGGTTAAACAAAGAGCCAAGAAAGACATAATACCGATAAGTACAGGCCAGTCAGATTGATGTGTTGTTTGTAAGCTGTTGGAAAGCATTCTCTCTGACTGTATTAGTCATTTTGGCGAAATTATTTTTGTACACTCTGATTTGCGTCGCACCAACGCAGATTGGTCTTACGGTGACGATGGGAGAGGAAAGTGAGAGAAGTGACCGGGGCCTTAATTAAGTTACAGGCGCAGCATTTGCCTGCTGGACTGTTAACATTTGTCCTATTCAAGCATCTCATAGGGTAGATCATGGAATACTACTGACAAAAATGGGACAACTGAGTCACTGAACAGTTGGCTTGAATTCTGGAAAACTGAACTCAGAGAATCAGAGTAGGTGAATCATTATCTGATTCTGTAATGATTAGAAGGTGAGTTCCCCATGGCAGTATATTTTAATTTTTTCTTTGTCTCTCATCGGTTGGCCAGAAGCGTGCCCATCTTATTTGCCTCCAGCAATGTAAAATCCAATGAAATATCACTAATTGAAGTTACTACTTATAAACACGAATATTTATTTAACTAAGTGCATCATGCACGCATAAATCATCTGCATTTGAATAAGTATTAACGATTTTATAACTAAGATAATACGGAGCTCTTGTAACAGACGACCACTTGGTAGATCGTCCATTAATTACATTCGTGTCATAAGTCTCATTAATACGAATATCACCCCATCGAATTCCACATTGGTTCATCAAGTTCATTTATAAGATTCCATGGTATGTCAAGTGAAATATGGACTCCATTAATTCCCTAGTTACATTGCCTGTTTGACATATTCTGAGCACCGTTTTTCTGTTAATTATGATGTTAACTTACTTACACGTTACCCAAATGTTAATTTCTCCTCTACACGTTTAGGATATTCCTGTGTGTGGTACGGTCGTTTTCACTTGAGCACGACGAGGGCCACGACTCAAAATATGTTCGTAATACCCACTCCCATTCCACAGCAAGCGGTACCCTGATAGTCATTCCTAGATCATTTGTCTCGCAACTGTTGCCCATGATTCACGAATTAGGACACGATAAGAGGAAACCACACCATGGACCTTATAATAACACTAAGAAGAAGCCGAAGACATATAATATTCAGAAGAAGAATGAGGATATATCGTAGGCTTACTTCTAAAACCTCGTATGTTACAATGTTCTTCCTACCCATTATGTTCCTTAAGACTAGTCACGCCTCCCAGCCACATATTTATATGCAATCCATCCGAACATTTTTCGTAGTGTACATTTTCCTACGCTAACATGTACAGGAAAATGGACCTTATAACACAGTATTTTAGGGATGTTTTCATGGCGAATTTATGCACTCCTACAGTTTAAAGTATTTAAGGTTCATTGTTCTTTACACGCTCCCATAGGAAAATGAACCCAACGAAAATTGTTCTGATGGACTGTACATTCATATGTGCCTGGGAGGCGTGACCTGTCTTAAGGAAGAAAATGGATATGAAGTGCATTAGGAGATACGAGGTTTTAGAAGTAAGCCATCGATATATTATTCCCGTACTGGAACGCTGGCTGTTGGCTTTATTGAAGTGAACCGGAAGTGAGAACGGAACATATTTGGTTCACATTTGGTTGAAGTAATTGAGAGTACTTATGAATGGTAACTGAGACAATTTTTTAGTATAGATATATAATTGCATACTGAAAACCTTTGACTACGTATTTATTGTTGAACCATGCTTTACCTTCCACATTATGATAGCATAAATATGAGAAATCTTCTGCAGGGTCACTTACAGGATCTTAATTACTTGCTGGTAAATCGTAAGGTGCACAGGGTTTCCTAAATACAAGGCATTACATTCTGAGGTAGGTTAATTGAAATTACGTTATTACTGAATAATCTGAACGATATGTAATGTTTTCCAAAACATGACAACAATTAAGTAATCCTGGGATGGCTCCTGAAATTTAAATGAATGAAGTTAAAGTATTAAACACATAGAAAATTATTAACGCGCTGTATTAATTCAGGAGGTGTTCAATTAACAACATGAAGGGCTACTTTACTGGAAAACCATTCTTATACATTAGGATGATTAAGAATAGAACTTTGTGGAGTTCCTTTAAATTTAACAGTCCTCCTCAACGTTTCTTTGCTAAGTTACTTCCCCACAAGCAAGTATCTAAAACTTCCAGAATGAGCTTCACGTTAATTACTTCGGTTTTCCAAAATGCGAACTTTTTAAAATCGATAAAACAATTAAATTATTAGAATTTATTATCTAGTAATTAAACAAAACTGTCTTATATCGAAGAGTTCGATACCCTAGAAATCTGACAATCTTCTTCTAAGTTAACCTGTTACACGACTCTGACCTTTCTTGAATATTTATATATAAATAATAATATTTCTCGTTGAACTGGTCATAATTGTACGAAGCCGTCGTAATTTTCTTTCAGTTACTGTAAAGGAATACTAATGTGCATGACTAACAAGTACTGACTTTGATACGTCACTGCTTCCCACTTTTAAATGTAAACAACGAAACGAATACGTTATAAATAAAATATTATGATGGGTAAGCCCTAACCGAATTTCTTATGAAACTATTTTCATCCTACATCAAAACCCTAACGCATGAATCCATCCAAACTATGTGCAACTACTCCGGTAATACTTGGACTAATCCACAGCACCGACGTCCATGTCGCTTCATAACGAAGAGAGTTAAGCTCTGGGATGCACCTCACTAAAAATCTAATAATAATAATGTTATTTGCTTTACGTCCCACTAACTACTTTTACGATTTTCGGAGACACCGAGGTGCCGGAATTTAGTCCCGCGGGAGTTCTTTTACGTGCCGGTAAATCTACCGACACGAGGCTGACGTATTTGAGCACCTTCAAATACCACCGGACTGAGCCAGGATCGAACCTGCCAAGTTGGGGTCAGAAGACCAGCACCTCAACCGTCTGAGCCACTCAGCCCGGCCACTAAAAATCTAGAGTTGGCATCAATTATATCTACGGTTACGACCCGCTACCACAATGAACGAACAGTCTGTGCATTGACTGGCGAATGTCAACAACCACAAACACTTCGGACAAGAATTTGATGAAATGAAAATCGCCCAAGTACATTTAATAAATTAAATGTAGAGAACTATACTTGGACTCCCCTCTTGTTTTCAACTGAACACAAACGAAGCCTCTCCTGGACACCCCCCAAAACAAACAATTTAAAATAAAACATCAGTGCATTATTCCAATCACATCCAAACAATGCACTCGACACCGTTAAGTTCACCACCCCCCATGACCAAATAGCAATTACATTTCCCTATTAAATGGCTGTGCGTGGGATAAAATATAACTCATGTTTCCTCATTAAATCTAAATATGAAATCGACCTCGATGTCCGTCTCCACAATGTTACAGAAATACAACCCAATAAGAGGTATTCAATATCCTTGGCTTGTTCGTGGTCTTCACCACTAAACGTGCTTCTTCCAATCTGCACGAATTAAAATTTTAACAATTCTTACCTGTCTCGAAATGAAATCCTTGCCACGAGTACCATGGCTTGAAATAACATTTAACGAATTGTTGGAAATGTGAAAGGATTATATTTGAAATGTCTCATGGGAGTGCTACCACAACTCTGATCAAATGACATGGATTATATAGTCCTAGAACCCGTAAACAGCCCTTTAACCAGCAGGAATGAACAACTGACAATAATTCAATCTTTCTTACAACAATCCTAACACATTAGCAATGAATGGTTTCATGCCAGTTGACAAGATTCTTAAAGGTCTAGTTACTGTATGCAATTCCTGCTTCTTTCTTAATGGGAATCCACATTGTGCCATGATTCAAAATATGGCCCTTTGCCCAATTACGTTAGACAAGAGATCCTCACTGGGACCATGTGTAAGTAATGGCAGTATCCTGCTTCATAGAATTTTCACGGAGCACACTGGGAATGACTTAAACAAGCGTCTGACCTACGGGTGTAACCGAGTCCCACTCACATATAACAAGCGAGGGACTCCTTTGAAACTACTTGGTGAACAAAATGGAATTAGATGCGGTGCTATCACTATTAATAGGGTTTATGGAAGAAGGTTAGACGTAAAATACAGTATCCAGTGTCGAATAATTAACTAAAAAGCATTGAGCAGAGAAGATGGAATAGCAAGTTTTAGAGCCTTATGTGATCCTTTCGCATGATCACTGCGACTTGTAAGCGTGACCAATGTGTTCAAAGTTCATTTTACAGATTGGACGATTAACCAGAATCGCAGTCACCCTTAACGGAAATTAAAGTCCCTGTCACTAGACGAAAAATGCCTTTATTACCCCTATTTAAAACACAACAATCTCATGATAGTAAGGCTGTACAGAAACGCAATGCTGTTTCATGATTAGGAAGTGGCTCCTAAATATTTTCGAAATGTACAGACCCGCTGCATAAAATGGACATAGTTCAGCGTAAAACTTAACAACTTCTAACCCAATTACGTAACCAGACTATAATCATCCGAAATCCCCTCCCATTCGTGTCCGACGGATCTTACACAAAATTTAAAGCGCTTCAAGTTCGGAAGCTTGCTTAGCCAACACTCCAAGTTAATAGAAGTAGAGCGAGGAGAACATCCGCCGTAACGAATGCAAAACCACGTACGAATATTTTAGAAGCATTCACTTCGTTTCATATCGAAGGCATCTTGATGTAGAGCACATTGACTACTCACAGGGCAATAGTTATTCTAGAAAGATGCTGTCTGACCGATGTTCGTTACGTACAGTCCGGTGATAGTAGTCCCTTGGGGCAATGATTAATGGCTGACAGGTAACATGAAATTATATTGGAGAGTGTTGCTGAAATGAAATGTGACAGGGAAAGTCGGAGTGCCCGGAGGAAAACCTGGCCGCCTCTGCTTAGTCCAACACAAATCTGACTTTTAGTGACCGGGATATGAACCAGGAAAATCATTGGTTAGAGGCCGTTGAGCCGCCGCTTGAGACACGGAGGTTCTTCTCTTATTTTCACATAAATTCTCACGTTCACTCCTGACAAATTATGCAACACTATGTTATTAAAAGCCGATGGGCAGAAAATTGCAAAAGTCTTTTAGCAACATAGCCATGGATATTTATCAGAACATTTCCAGAAACACAAAAAACACATAGTTAAGGTCTATGTTATCACCAGTTATTTTAAGGACGACAATGATGACGACGCATGGACAACAGCATTAAGAACGATAACAGCAACTTGCTGAAGAGCTAGATTCCAGAAACCTGATTTTATTTGAACGAATACTGGTATTAAAAGTAAAATGATGTATGAATATTAGGGATGGATCGATTCCAGTTTTTCTGGATACTCGATACCGAAACAATATATATTCCACTATACCCGATATTTCGATACTCGATACAGTCATTTCTAATTCTAGTTTCAATACAAAATAGAATGTTCGGAGAACTGTGTAATGCCAATGAAATTGATTAAGTGCACATATTTAATGAGACAACATTTAAAACCGTCAGTGTGCTTATTTTAAAAATTTACATTAGATATTTAAAAGGAAAATGCGTTTGTGTAACATTCAACTTTCATAACAGCTATGCGCTAACTGTTCACGTTTGAAGTCAGTTTACACATATCGCCGTTGTCGGGACAAAATCTCCTATGCGATAATAGTTTTGGAGATATACTGACCCGCAGCATATACATTATGAAGAGAGAGAATGCCTTGACAAAATTCACACAATATTGCACCTTAGATGACAGAACGTTACCGGCGAAAGTTCTAAGCTAAAATATTTCACATAGGAGGTTTTGTCCCGGCAGCGACGATATGCACTGCTGAAGATAGTGGAGTATGAGTAACTGAGCAGATTTCTTGTAACTATGTCCTATCTTCTGAACTAGGTTAAATGTTGTAGAATTTGAAGAGCATCAAATCCACGTTGTTCAACTTGGCAGTTAAGGAATCAGTTTAGGGAAAGATAAAATGTAAAATCGCATTTCTTATTCACCTGCGCATAGCCCCTAGTTCTGATGCTCAAATATTGACCGTAGTAATGGCATAATACCGGGCGAGTTGGCCTTGCGAGTAGGAGCGCGCAGCTGTGAGCTCGCATCCGGGAGATAGTGGGTTCGAACCCCACTGTCGGCAGCCCGGAAGATGGTTTTCCGTGGTTTCCCATTTACACACCAGGAAAATGCTGGGGTTGTACCTTAATTAAGGCCACTGCCGCTTCCTTCCTATTCCTAGGCCTTTCCTGTCCCATCGTCGCCATAAGACCTACCTGTGTCGGTGCGACGTTAAGCAACTAGCAAAGAAAAGTAATGGCATAATTGGCGTGCTCTAATAGGGATATTGGGAAATTGAAACTGCTACGTTTGAATTGTATCTAGGAAATGAATTGCTATCGGTAACCGATGCTACATGGTGTTATTATCAATGTTATTATTATCGTCATTATTATTATTTTTTTACAAAACTAGTTTTTATTTATACTGCTCCTGAGATTTTGGGCGTAGTATAAAAGCCAATTCTTGCAACAGATAGCCGAGATTTAGTACAGTAACCAAAGTTTATTCGTTGTTTAACTCAGAATATTTACAATCGGTATGGGGTGAGTATTTGGGAGCTAAAATAAATGGCGTGTGGCCTCCGAAGAGGCCGAGTGCAGGTCTTTGGAGTTGACGCCGCATAGGCGACCTGCACGTCTATGAGAATGGGGCCATACCTATAATGAATTCTAATGCTGAAGACGACACACACACACACAGCCCCCGAGCCATTGGAATTAACCAATGAAGGTTAAAATTCCCGACCCGGCTGGGAATCGAACTCGGGACCCTCTGGACCAAAGGCCAGCACGCTAACCATATAGCCATGAAGCCGGACATTCGGGAGCTGGAAGCAACGTTTAACAAAAAAAAAAACTCACAGTTTTCGCCAACAACAAAGAATGTATATGGGATGTGCATTCTGAAGATTGAGTTGATGCCATGGTTCCACTTTGTATTTGGTGACATTGTTTGTAATGTCCGACTCGTTGGCTGAATGGTCAGCGTACTGGCCTTCGGTTCAGAGGGTCCCGGGTTCGATTCCCGGCCGGGTCGGGGATTTTAATCTTAATTGGTTAATTCCAATGGCCCGGGGGCTGGGTGTTTGTGCTGTCCCCAACATCCCTACAACTCACACACCACACACAACACTACCCTCCACCACAATAACACGCAGTTACCTACACATGGCAGATGCCGCCCACCCTTGTCGGAGGGTCTGCCTTACAAGGGCTGCACTCGGCTAGTAATAGCCACACGAAATTATATTATATTTGTAATTAAGTTTAGCTCTATATCCCATCTGTGGTTTGCAATTTATTTTGAACTAAAATGAGGACAGGAAAATATTTCAGCATTTTATCACCGTCAGATTAGCTGTCTGAAGCTACAGTGATGATGGAACTATCAATAATAAGTTCCCTATTCATAAGTGTCCATAATATTTTGGCCGATATGGGGAACCAACGAAATGAATTAATGATAATATAGATGGCTTACTTCTAAAACCTCGTATCTCCCAAAGCACTTCCTATCCATTTTCTTCCTTAAGAATGGTCACGCCTCCCAGCCACGTATGGATGTACAATCCATCAGAACAGTTTTTGTTGTGTCCATTTTCCTATGCTGGTGTGTAAAGGAAAACGAACCTTAAATATATTAAACTGTAGGAGTGTTCAAATTCGCCATGAAAACAACATCCCTACAATACGGTATGGTAAGGTCCATTTTTCTCTACACGGAAGCACAGGAAAATGAACACTACGAACAAGGTTCTGATGGAATGCATGTAAATATGTGGCTGGGAGGCGTGACCATTGTTAAGGATTGTAATGGGTAGGAAGATCATTGTAGCATAGGAGGTTTTAGAAGTAAGCCGACGATATGAAAAATTATCCCTTCAGTTTCTACTGAGTTCATTTATAACTGTTAGGTTCTTCAGTCTGCCAAAACTAATTTTGAATAAATTCAGCAAATTTATAAAGTACCTATAAATGAATACATTTGGTAACATAATTTTGCAAGAACGTTCTTTGTTTCAATTTCAGGTATATTTATGTTAAAATATGTTTCCTTTTTCAGACAGTTTATAAATATATTTATTCAAAATGTTTTTCCTCAGGCTGAAGAAACTAAAAATTATAAAAAGTGTACGTGTATATGCAGAAAAACTTCTCTGCTTTCATGGCATTTAATTGTACCTTATCCAGGTGTACCTTGTCAAAAAAGAGGTAATATTGGCAGTAATCACAGTCCTCCGACAAATATTGCTCACTGCATAATTGTAATTTCAGCCCATCACGGCCTTCTCATAAAATCCCGGAAATTCCCGAGGGTCTCCATTGGTCTAGTCACGTGGAAACATTCGGAGGAAATGGGTAAGTTTCCAAATGTAATTTTTGCATTTTATATTCAACTTTAAATTCAAGGATTAGTTTGGGAAGCCAAAATTTTAATTATTGGCAAAATATCATTATCTTCATAATGAGACGTTCAGTGTTTGATTGTCAGCACTGCCTAATTTAAACCAATACTGTGATAATCATACATCAACGGTATCGTTACTTGCATTCCACCAAGAGAGCTAGAGTTTGAGTCTCTGCTATTGAGCGTGACACCTTCGAGCATAAATCAACCGTCTAAATATTTCAATTTGCACATAATCATGCATTTCTCAAGATTTGAGGACATTAAAATATTTCACTTATTTATCTGATACCTCCCCTCTCGATTATCAACATCAGTGGACAGAACAGTGTGCAAAAATAACCACTATCACGTATGTAGAGAAGAATGGTGATGGATTGTAACTGTTATGTCTTACACCGGTAACATTTTAGGAATAATTAAAAATAATAATGTATTAGCTCTGCTCGTCAATATTTCCATTGCCATCGTCATAAAGTACCACACTAAAATCACACTTATAGATTTTAAAACACTCAGTTATTATTTGCCTAACTAACTAAATTCCTCTACAATCAGATATCAAATTCATTTGAATGTCCCTGAACTTACGGGGTTCATCTGCCACGTTTTACCTCCTTGTACTGGTATTGGAAGTAAAATGATGTGTAAATATTATGGATGGGTCGATACCAGTTTTCTCGATACTCGACACTCGATGCTGATACGCGGTATCTTCCAACATACACGATACTTCGATGTTCGAAACTGTCATTTCTACCTAGGTACTTCTACTTCCAATACAAAATTGAATGTTGGGAGAACTGTGTAATGACAATGAAATTAATCCCGTGCACATATTTAATGAGATAAAATTTAAAACTATCAAGGTACTTATTTTTCAACTGCACGTTAGACAATTAAAAACAAAATGCGTTTTGAAACAGTCCACTTTTATAAGTTTTTGTTCATTCTCGTTCTTTCGTGGTCACGTCTACTTCTTTCTCTGTCACATATGAGTCCTTCTCTGCCACATAGTCTTTCAGGTTGCTCGTGGGATTCACAAATGTTTAGCGGCTATTTTTTTGTTATGAAATTTTTAAATTTGTTTTCCAGTAATCCAGTGCTCTAGAAAGAGGAGGTAACAAATCGCCTTTGAGATAGGCCTATGCAGTGTTTTCTTGATGGGAACTGTTAACTGACAGTGAATCTGACACACGATTATTTGGTTGCATAATAATACTTTAAAGGTACCACATTACTGGCAATTTCTCGGGATTTTCAGTAGGTGATATGTAAAATACAATAAAGATATATTTGTGAACGGATCGATTTTTACGAGTATGTCAGTATTACACGAATATCCCTACATAGGTATCCGAAAATCTTATAAAAATAATAAAAATAAATTTTACCTCATCATCTTTGGATGCAGAACATTCCTTTTGGTTATCAAGGTCTACCAGTTGATCTTTAGCACAACTGAGAGCACTGGGCTGTGAAAACTCGTCCTGTTAAGCAGGGACCCAACAGCGTGTTAATGGAACATATTTAATTTTCTTCAATGGATTTATACCTCACGTTCATTTCATCCAGCAATGACTGTCAAAGAGTCGCAGTTCCTGATCTACTGTGTAACGGCTTTTCCAATTCACAAATAACACTATTCACAATGGGTATCACTTCGGACACTGATACTGAAGGTGAACTTACAACGAGTGTTGCTTGATCGAAAATATTTAATATGTCACTCAGTATATTAACAAGATACCACTGCTATACTGTAAGATTCACTGGCAGGGAGAGATCAGAGGACGCCAAAACTATTGGCCCTCTTTTGCTGCCGAAGTCTTCTTAGTATATGTAGGGTTGAATTATATTGCGTATGTCCATCCTGAATCAAGCTGTGTTGTAGTAAGGAAAGATGCTTCTGTGGTGCTTTGAGAATCCTAGTGGATTTTGAGGAGTGTTTGAAAATACGAACTAGTTCCTGCATGACGGAATGAGACTTCCAATAATTTTACAAGTGAAAAGTCATTCTTAAAAACATGTTGGAATATGTGAGCTAAACACGACATGTGGGTAATGTTTCCTAACTTCATAGCATTTACTACATTGCGACGTTTTCATGAATCACGATCGTTAATTTATCAATTTCTGAAGTTTCTGAAGTTTTCTTTAAGAAATAAGCTATATTTTCACCAGTGTGGCTCATTTCTTCAAATGGTATCCCTTCAATGCTTATATGTTTAAGATTATAGTCCAGGTCCAGAAAATGAACGGTGAAAATTGATCGCTGCAGGCTGTGGACGTCCACATACGTCGTAACAGCTACGCTGCTCCCGCTTTGGAGCTCTTTTCTTACCCTTCTTTACATTTATCCGAAAAGTTCTGGAATTATTTGATTAGATATTTGCTTACAAGAAGGCATAGCATATCTAGGTTCAAGATACTTAATCAACTCCTTAAATCCTTCATCCTCAACAATGCTGAATGGTTGGTTATTGTTGCATACCATTGTAGCGATTTTTATGGTAATTTCTTTGCCCGACTATCACTTTGTTTAAATATAGATTTCTTGTCAATAAATGATTGAAGTTTGGGTTGAGACTGCTGAGAGGATTGTGGTGGTGATGATGTCGATGTCGTCGATGACCGCGAAAGAAGAAACACAGGTTCATCTACTATTACTTCTGCAGAAGTTAAATTTCCACTTCCGCAGTATTTTTTGTTAAGATGTTCTGGAAAAGCAATTTTGTGCACTGATGTGACATGTATTTTAAGTTACTAGTGATGTGAGATTTTCCACCATGCGAAAAACTCTTTTTTAAGAAAAGCGACAAATAGCGTGATCATGACAAGGAGGTTTATTTGAAAATAGTTCCACACTTCACTCACATTGAACGGAATAGAATACAGACGGTAAGGTACCACAAAACGAAACACACAGTCTTCTGTCACGTAGAGGTAGCAACTGAAGAATTAATAATCAGTTTTTGAGTGGTCGGGGGGAGGGTGTAGTGGTAATAATAATAATAATAATAATAATAATAATAATAATAATAATAATAATAATAAGGCAAGATCCCCATGATTCATACCACCGAGAAATTTCAAGATGAGCTAGAATTCACACCATCCAGTTATGTCAGATGGATAAATAGAGGGCGTAGAAATAATGGTAATTTCGAAGTACCACGATAGATTTCATTCTTGCCCAGTGCAGTGGAAATCGTGCATATGGCCATAGAACAACAGAGAGGGCCAAGTCAAGTTGGGAACGTGATAGGTGAAGACTAAAAAACAAGAGAACAGGATAATAAATTTTGTAGACAAATGTATTAAAACAAATGAAATTCTTTTCAAATTTTCACAAAATACCAAGAAACTATACAAATATGGTACTTTCCCAACCCTTAACCTGAAAATACGGAACATGATATAGGATAAAACCTACAAGAAAGAAAGAAAGAAAGTAGATAAGGAAGAAAGAAGCAGGAAAGGGACGGAAAGAGCAGGAAAAAGGAAAATATGCCTACCTATTGAGAAGTTAAGAGTAACAAGAAATACAAAAAATTACATAATTACAAGCTTAGGATACAATAGAAAGTCCTCCGAAGTGAAGTCCAAACATAAGTCGGAACTGCATCAGTTGCCAGTCAGTGACAGTATGAGTTCATATTAAGTAAGATCATCAACCGGGCCGAAATCACAATTATGCAAGGAAGCTGTTCCAAGATAGTCTCATTCTAATACACACCATTATAAACATGAATACGAAGCACTATTCACGTTTAGGCATGTTAGGACTCGCGAAGCACAGATATGGAACACGCACAGCTCGAGAGAGAATTACACTAAAGTTCGTGACTAGAATCAATACGTAGATTGAAAGAAGGTATATATTTGGTTAATAAATGCCATGCTCCAGATTTGAATTTCCAAAAAAGGAAGGTTGTTCCTTCTTAAGCTAAAATTTTACAGGAAAGAATTCAAAAGTTTTTCGTACCTGATCTCGATGTTTGCGGTGCTGGCACAGAAAAGGCACTCACGTGCACAGGGCCCTAATGACGGAGACGACGTTTAATGTTCCACCATCCACACAGGCTAAAGTCCATCTCAATTAATACGGAGAAAGTCCTGGTTTTTATACGCTAGAATAGAGGGGAAATAATTGAGAGGAAATACATCGGGAATGTTCCAAATGTTACGGGAGCATGCGCAGCAAATAAAAAAAGTATCGTGTAACGTCAGCGGGAAAGAAGGTAGTCAGTTGACAGCAGATACTGAAGATGGATAGAGCTGAAGTCCGTACAAAGTATGTGATTTTCAATAAATATTTTGGACGAGGTATTTGAGGCCCAGTTACAGAGTAAAATACGGCGTGTACTCGTTATGAAGGTGAGTCCATATCAGTTGTAGAAAGATAAGGGTTATGTGCATGGCTAATTTCGTTGGCGTACAGGGGTTGGAACACTTGCACGGAGTGACACTTGCACGGAGTAACATTTGCACGGAGCCTCTCACTCTACTTGATGAGTCAGAAGTAGGATGGTGACACTTGCACGGAGTGACACTTGCACGGAGCTTTCATTCTACCTGATGAGATGAGTCAGAAGTAGGATGGTCATACTAACATAAATTTTGGTTACCTAATCTGATTTGATAGGTACTTTGACGATGCACATAAATAATGGCCTTCAACATGTAAGAAAATGACTCAAAAAGTATAAAAAATTCTTCGGCTCGCCAGGTGCAGGTCTTTTTGATTTGACTCTTGTAGGCGACCTGCGGGTCGTACACCCAGCCCCCGTGCCAGCGGAACGATCCCAGAACCCATTATGGTTAAACTTCGCGACCATGCCGGGAATCGAACCCGGGACCCCTGTGACCAGAGGCCAGCACGTTAACCATTTAGCCATGGAGCCGGACAATAAATTCCATAAAATGACCGCATAATGACTAACATATTTATAAAATGACCTAATAATACAAAATGGCAAAAAAAGACAAAGATAACCTATTAAATTAGCATTTTTTTGCTATTTGTTTAACGTCGCACTAACATATCGAAGGTTTTCGGTGACGGAAGGGTGGGAGATTGGGAAGGTAGCGGCCGTGGCCTTCATTAAGGTAGAGCCCCAGCATTTGCCTGGTGTGAAAATGGGAAAACACGGAAAACCACCTTCAGGGCTGCCGACAATGGGGTTCGAACCCAGTATCTCCCGAATGCAAGCTCACGGCTGCGCGACCCTAACCGCACGGCCACTTGCTCGGTAATTAGCATTTCTACAATATGGGAACTATGATAAGGATTTCTATTCAAGTTAGCCATGTCTATTTAGAATCAATTAAAAGATTAGATGTCATCAAAAATCCTATCTCTGGTAATCACGGTAGTGAATTTAGATGCAATTTATAAGTAACTGTTAATTTTATAAATGCCGGCCCCATGGTGTAGGAGTAGCGTGCCTGCCTCTTACCCGGAAGCCCCGGGTTCGATTCCCGGGCAGGTCAGGAATTTTTACCTGAATCTGTGGGCTGGTTCGAGGTGGTTAGATTAGAATTGAGGAGCTATCTGATGGCGAGATAGCAGCGCTGGTGTAGAGAGCCAAGAATAACTACCGTGAGGATTCGTCGTGATGACCACACGTCACCTCGTAATCTGCAGGCCTTCGGGCTGAGCAGGGGTCACTTGGTAGACCAAGGCCCTTCACAGGCTGTTGCGCCATGGGATTTGTTTTTCTGGTTAATTTTATACATTGTAAGAGACATTTAGCCGACTTAGCGCCGTTGCCAGGGAACACCACGAGGAGGTAGTTTCTTTGCGTTCCCCATAGATATATTTTTTTTACTTTATGCAAGTTCGTCAAGTTTTTTTATTTTTTAAGTGCTGATTCAAGATGTTTGCATGGTTATGCAGTGATGTTCCATTGTCACGTTTTCTCTTTATTAATTACGATTCAGTATATTTATATATTTACATGATTTACAAATCCTGTAATATTCCAGGGTAGTTTCACTGCAGTTTCTGAGCGTAAACAACACAAACTAGGAATGATCTTAGTTTGCCATCAACTTCAAGTATTTTTAAGACCTTTGAACTACTCTCAACGATCTTCACTGCTCATTTCTTTCTTCTCTTCCCATCGATATTCAAAACTATCCTGTCAAATTGGTGACCGTAGTACTCTGCGTCATCTCGAAGAGTCTTGATCAGCGAATATACATTCGGGTGCGCTCTCGAAATTAAACTGTTTATTCTTTGGTTCCAGCCTTCAGAAACGTTATTGGTCCGATGCCGCCTTCCACAAACTCCTTGGCATGTGATCGTTATCCAGCCATTGATCGATGACATTATCGTAAAACACCTGTAGATTCTGATTTTCAGGCGAGCTCTCCTGAATACATAGCCAACCATCATCAATCATTTCTAGGGAAATGTGCGCTAGTGCTGAACACATTCTAATATGAAGTCTAATTTCTTCATTTTCCCTGTACGCAGTAACAAGGCCACAATCTAGTATTGTCCTCCATAGACATTGATTAAAATGATAGTTGCAATCAAATATCTCAGCTTGAGGAAACATCGTTTTACAGGGTGTCACAGGGTCCCATCCTGGTACGTTGTTTTTAACAGCTTCGAAGGAACGAGCATAACGTTTCCCGTTTCGTGTTTGGTAACAGCGCGTAGACAGCTGGTATCGTGTTGGTTTCTTCCCAAGAACTTCCAAGATCGGCGTGGATGTTAAATAACAGCCCAAACTGCTTGCTTGAACTTTTGAAGGTCTCGTCGACAAAGAAGGAAGAGCAACTTGATAAAGCAGATTTTCCTTTCTCGCTGGCAAACACTAATATCCTGTCTTTAATCCTCCTGTTGTCGTCTTCAAGTAGGAATTTTCCACCATCGTTCATTGCTGTGTCTTTCCTGTATTATTACACCTCCAGAATCGACCGGGTCTTTTGTAGGTCCCATTCTCTTCCGTCGGATGTGATGTAATGACTGTTTGGCACTTCTATGTGATGGCAGCGATGTCACATGTCATAGCCTGTGTTGAAGAGCTGACCTACGTCTCCGGTGTAAACTGTTGAAATCATACTGTCTGTTTCCCTTGCACATTTTTTTTTTTTTGCATTTACTACAATTTTTTTAACTTCATTCGCCGCGTCGTCCGGAATGCAAACATGACTTGTCTCGCCTAAAACTGTATTATCTTTCGTTGTTATTCTTCCTTCACTTATACTTTTCTTGAAATATACGCACCGCCAATAAGTCATTTAATATTTATTCGTATAGTCCACAAAATACTGATGTCCGTCGTAAATCAATAAAGGCGGTCTCAGTGAACTCCATAGCTGCAGAGAAATTATCACCAGTTCAACACAGAACACTACTTGTTACACACGTATCAACTGTAGCAATGAATTCCACTTACCGGGTGGACATTCCCCTCCCCTGTTTCTGGTTTTCCAACCCTCCTTGGGCCTCCGTGCAAGTGTCACTGTTTGAAATAGTCATGCTTAGTAATTTCCAGGAATTTTTGTCTTTCCGTGCAAGTGTCAACACATTCCATCTCCGTGCAAGTGTCACTCCGTGCAAGTGTCACAACTTCGCATATGATGCCCCCCCCCCCCCCTCATATCACAGAGCTGGCATTAAAACACGAGACTTAAGAATATACCAAAATAGATCGCTTTTTGATTGGATAATAAAATCAATTGACGTACCTTCACCAGAAAGCTCTAATTATAAGTTGATCTGTCAAACATTTATTTTAGGAGATGTTTCATTTTTTCCACAACGCAACGAAGGTAATTTCTCTATTGTTGTAAAATCACAAAGAAACACTTCCTAGAAAATTCAACACAACTTTTATTAATACTCAGGTTCTTGCTTGCCTTGCAGTGAGGTAATTAGGAATGTGGGTCTGCAATGAATAAGCAGAAACTGAAGGAAGGGTCTTTCTGACCGTGAATCCGTCTTCATCTCTACTGTTTACGTAGTCATTGAGAACAATTTAAGATATTCTACTTGCAGAAGTAATATTTTGCGATTTTAATATAAAATAAAAATTGCAGAATTATCACTGACGTATCAAAAAAGTATCGAGAGAATTTTCTGAAACATCGTTCGATGACGATTCCATGTAAATATCGTGAGTACTGAGGTATCGAAAGTATCGAGGACACATCCCTACTAAATATACAAATTTGTAGACTGAATAATATCAAGTACGTGATGGATGGTGTATATTATTAGTTGCTAGTTCTAATAATACTAATGTCAATACATTATTTAATGAGTTGTTTGAAAAATAAAAGCCATACGTTTTCTACACAACAGGAAATGGCAAACAGAGAAACCATATGCAAATCAAATGTATAAAATGTTTACTAGAAGTGTTGAATCTAGGACATCAGTAGCTCAAAATATATTATTTTGCTATACTGAATTTAGTACTGTAATTCAGTAAATGCAAGGCTTATGGAAATGAAAATATCAGCCACAAACCCTTATATAATTTTGTCATGAAATCTGGGATAGTGTCTCTCTTTACGACCATCGAGTCAACTGCCTTACGGAAGCCCTGTTGTTACTTCAACCTGTAGAGAGTAATGATTAAGTGGTAGATGAAAATTTTCATGTATAAATATAAAAAACTGGTTAATGGTTTCGTTAATGGTGTAGAGTCTACAATGTAACTTTGGTTGCTGACTGAGGATGGATGATGATCGTATTAACCGGAATCGCGATGCCTGATGAATGAACTTAAATAACGCTACAGTACTTTGTATCATAGTTACCAGCAGATAATTAATCATTTTCAGTAGGAAATAAACATTCTAAATCCAACTCATGTAGATCAGACGTCCCCATACAAGAAGAGATGGTCCTGCGTGAGCAGCTCGTTCGGCTGATCCCACCGCTCGTGACTTCTTCTTAAAGGGTCATGTGAAGAGTATCTACGAGACACCGACTGAAGACGAGCTCCTGGGAAAGATCTTCTCTGCTTGTAACATCGTTAAAATGACGCAGGTGTTGTTCGACCAGACACACCAAAAGTTAAACCGACGTTGTCGTCTCTGCATCGAAGCTGGAGTATGCCAATTTGAACAACTGTTTTAAATGTATTCGTAGCGTGTGCATGTGAACTAAGGTATTGAATTGCCACATAAAGATTCTTCAGGTATATTAACCCCGCGTTCATAGACATCCCGAAAGAAAATGGCTTTCACTCCAAGAGTGAGGCGTTTCCAGATCGTGTTACCTGTCTCAAATTGGAACATGTGCACTTGTCAATCATTCCTGAAAGTTTGTATCATCATCAAATACTAGACGAAACAGTTCGGACACAATTAATAATGGTAGTCTATCATCCCGGTGCAGAAGAATGAAGTAGAAGCTTCATTTCGGATGTGAAATTATAATTTCAACTGTGATAAGTTTCTGAAATTGATTTCAATACTGTACTTTAGATAAGTAATATCGTTATAAAATTGTACTCAAAAATGTTCTGAAGGCAAATTTGAATTCCAAAATTGCATTTCATTTTATTTCGTGCTAACATATGGAGCAATATTTTGATGTTGAATGTAATGGAACACACAGAAAACAAATGCATTTCTCCGGATAATTTGCAGAAGCATATGCATTCAAATCAATGGATGTATGAGATCAGATTCGTACAGCATTGGGGTATAAACAGTACAGACATGAATTTGGTATATGTCTACCTCCGTAGCGTAAAGGTTAATATTACTAGCTGCCGTCCTCGGGGGCTAATGTTCGATTCCCTGTACTGACAGAAATGTGAGAAGGGAGTGGGAAGGAAGCGGCCGTGGCCTTAATGAAGGTACAGTCCCAGCATTTGCCTGGTGTGAAAATGGGAAACCACCAATTTTCACGTCTGTAACACCTTTAAATTTTTAAATACCATTTTCTGCTATCAATTTCACAAACTTTTCAAAGTCTCTTTGCAGTCGCTCACAGTCCCTTAACTTATTTATGACTCTATATAGAAGAACATCATCAGAAACAGTCTGATTTGTGATTCCAGTTCTTTACTCATCTTATATGTGTAAAATTGGATGTTGGCATAATTGAAATTAATAAACTCAATAACTACTCGACCAATTTCGTTGAAGATTTCACAGATTATTCTTATTACATCTGATAGTGATTATGAAGTGGTTTGAACGAAATCTGATTTGTAAGTCGGCACTAAAAAGGGTGAAAAATAAAACAGGGCAAGATAAGGAAACCTTGCGTTTATAACCCTTTCTACCGGGCGAGTTGACCATGCGGTTACAATCATCTAGCTTTGAGGTGGAGGGTTCAAATCTCACCTTCGGTAGCCCCGAAAATGTTTTTCCGTGTTTCGCAATTTTCACACCAGCAAATTCTGTTGCTCTGCCTCAGTTAACGCCTTTCTAATTCTAGTCAATAGTCACCGAAAAGTTTCGTTGTGTTAGTGCGACCTTAAGCGACTAGATAGAAGCCCTCCATTCGTTTAATGAAGATGGAAACCTACAACCTGCTTTCCAGTCATTGACCGGGTCAGGGATGGAATGAATGAAACAGATATAGGCTATTATTACAATGGATTCACCACTCCCAAGGTGATATTAATGACTAATAAATGCTATGAAATGACAATGGAGAGTGTTGCTGGAATGAAAGATGACAGGGAAAACCGGAGTACCCGGAGGAAAACCTGTCTCACCTCTGTTTTGTCCAGCACAAACCTCACATGGAGGGACCGGGATTTGAACCACGGTATACAGCGGTGAGAGGCCAACGCGCTGCCGTCTGAGCCACGGAGGCTCCCCATTCGTTTAATATAGTTCCTTAATGCAAACGGCCATAATAATGTTATTGGTTCTTCGACCAACTAACATAATTTAATTTTTACAGAGAGGCCGTAATATCGTAATGTAGTCCATCGGAAGTTCTTTTACGTGCCGGTAAATCTACTAACACGGGGCACAGTGGTCCAGTTTTGCTGTTTTGCGCGCCATAATTCATTTACACAATAAATAACAAAAATCAGTCAATGAAATGTTTAGGAACTGCATACATTTACGTATTCTTCATTTTATGAGCTTTTAAAAGTCCTACAGAATCGCATTTGTATTTGATTCGATTATTTAATTATATTCCTACATAGAACATGTATGAGAAAGAACTAACGTATGGCGTAAGATATATAAACTACTACGGGGTTGATGTTGGACTTCTGCCGAAAGTTCGTGTTTTCCCACAGCCGTAAGTACACGTGTTTATCGGTCAACTGAATGTGGTGGAAGTGAGCGGTTCTCATTCGGTGTAATAAGATTCGAATTTGGATTTCTTATAATGTATTGTTTAACGGAAATTATATACTTTCTCTTTATGTAAATGTACATTTTTGAATACATACCATTTAAGTGTGATTAGACTCATATGAGACAGGGCAGTAAAATGTGCGTGATTTTAAACTATATGTGGTATATACAAGGCTGCTACACATTTTCCTATGTGTTTCTGTGAGACTTTATTTTTCCACCAAAAAGTACGTAATCCATAGAATATATTTGATATGGTTTTGTCTGCCGGAGCTTGCTACCCTCAGGTACATTTTGTTATTTCTCCACGGAGGTGACTGACCGTGTCGGGAAGAGTTACTAAAGAGGTTGCCTGTCATATTACGCACTATTTCCTGTGGTTATGACAATGAAGTGCTTGCAGTGGAGAATTACTGTAAAGAAACTGCTGAGTTTATGTGTATCTTTCATAAATGGTTCTCAGTATTCGTAACTGTCCACCTTAAATACATCACACTCTAGGAGTGGGTAAATGTCATGCAAACATACATTCCTTCAGTATGGTACAGTAAGGTTCATTTTCCTTTACATTTTCTCATAGGAAAATGAACTCAACGGAATTTATTCTGGTGGACCGCATATCAATATGTGGCTGGCAGGCGTGACCAGTCTTAAGGGAAATAATTGGTAGGAAGAGCATTGTAACATTCGCCCTTTTGGCAGAACAGGGACGATGTATTTGAAGCATTTTTGTGTTTTACGGTATGAAATAACTTCGTCGCACTAGATTGCAAAAATGGACCACTGTGCGAAGCTGACATATTTGAGCACCTTCATATATTACCGGATTGCGCCAAGATTCAACCGCCACCTTGGGCTCAGAAAGCTAGAGCCTTAACCGGCTGTGCCACTCAGCCCATCTGATGCAAGCAGTATTCACATAATACCCAAACCCAGAAATCTTATAAATTCCGGCTGCTTTTCTAGTCTTCAAATCTCGTACCTTTTCGTAATTATTTACAAGGTGCTTTACGTCTTGCCGACACAGTTAAGTCTTACGGCGACAATGGGATTGGAAGGGGCTAGGACTTGGAAGGAAGCGACCATGCCTTTAATTAATGCACAGCCGCAGCATTTTCCTGGTGTAAAATTGCGAAACCACGAAAATTATCTTGAGAGCTGCCAACAGTGGGGTTTCGAACCCGCTATCTCCCGAATGCAAGCTCATAGCTGCGCGCCCCTAACCGCACAGCCAACTCGCTCGATTTTTGTAAATGACTTTGTCATCTTAGGTACATATTGCCTTCTTCTTCTTCTTATACTGCTTTTCCCACACCTTTGGGTTCACGGGTTCGAACAATGTCGCACTGGTGTATTTAGCCCTGTTTTACGGCCGGATGCCATCCTGTCTCCTACATCGAGGAATGTAATCACTACATCGTATATCTGTGGTGGCTGATAGTGTGGTCTCTTATGTGTGTGTAAGGAGGAGAGTGTTGGGGCAAACACAACTACCCAGTCCCCGAGACAGACGAGTTAATCAGACTCGAGTGCTACCCCCGAACCGGCCGGGAATGCGATTCGGCACACTCTAGCATCTGTGAAATTTCACGTACACATTGCCGTTGTTAATTAATTATTCTCGGGATGTATTTTCCGGAACATGTGTCCGCCTTAACGTACCGTTATATTTTTGCCAAACATTCACATGACTTGCAATTATGCTTCCCATCATTTTATCCTTACCCGACTTCTTCGTTAAATTCAGTTTCGTGGTGAGTTCTTTCAATCACTGCTTACTTCCACAAACATTCCTAAATGTATTAATTTCCAAGCTGTACATCCCTCTTGTCTTATGTATTTACCTGTCAGCAGTCTTTAATATAGTTTTCCATTGTTCATCGTTTCCAAAACAGGTAAATGCTAGCGATCGTTCTTAATCAAGGCAAAAATCGCTAAACCAGGCTACCAATTACCATACAAAATAATATTCAACTAGCTATCCTCTAAATAATTTTCTACGATTTCTCATTTTCTTATCTGGTAAGTTAAAAGATTATGTTCAAGCTAAATGTCTCAAGAGTGTGGTAAATATAGCAGGTAAATACCACAAAAAATTATTTTAAGTCCCTTCAAAAAGGCAAGTTCCAACACTCGATTCTCAATTTTGTCTTAATGTTGGATTCAGTTCTGACACTATGTGCAGTGACAGCTTACCCAACCTACCCATTAGGATAGGATACTAAAAGACGCCGAGCTTGGTCGGGAGTCAAAGAGAAAAAGCTCAGATTCCATCAGTTAGATACGGGGTTTAATTCTTGCGTGTTCTAAAACCAAGGCTGCGATCTCTGTTATAAAAAAACTACTGTAGCCTACTAGAAATCTCTAGAGTTCAAAACCTATAAGCTCAAGTGTTCAGTTTAGATCATAAATTGAGTGTTCCAGTCATCGGATACCATGACTGTGTTCCAACCGCCTAAGAGATTCACACATGAGGTCAGCTTTGGCTAGGACACTTTCATGGCTGTCCACATGATCACTGCATGTCAAGACAGCGAGAGCTCGGTGTGTCGAATGCTCCAAACCCCGCGATCTTTTCCCACCCGTAAACATAGTTGTCTCAGTTCGAAGACAGCTATCAAAAGCACGTGCAATGACAAGCTTCTACTTGTCAAAACACTTGCACAAACTGTCTCTCCCTCTCTCTATAATGCGTGGTCTGAGCATTCAAGCACATTCAAAATGCGCGTTGAAACTACCATTACACACGTGAACTTGGTTTTCAAATGGTAAAAAACAACAACAACAACGCCATCATATTCTAGAAACGTCTAAGCTTTCCTTCTAAAGAAATCTCGCGCTCGATCTTCAGTCTAGCGGTGATCTCAAGAGTTCGATGGCTTCTGCACGCGGGCCTAACAACTACCAAATATTTAAACTGCGAGCTTAAATGCACTTGGCCTGTGACAGACGTCAAAGTGACAGAGATAGAAGTCAGATATCATATGTCCGCCACCTTGTACTTGTGTCGATGGCGCTGCGCTTTGTATTCCCCAGGTATCTACTATAAGCCACAGGAGCGGCAGATTGTCGACAGTCTGTCGTCGAGATAGAACGACTGGATGCCTTTGAGGTTAGGTGAGGACTGTTATATTACGACGTGTGCGTGGTCTGTAACAGATATTCGCCATCGTGGTCTAAGTCCGATGGTCCTGCACTCTGCGTCCCCTACTAGTAACCGTTAGGGGCGCCCTCTATATCATCTTACAACTTCCCATTTCACCCACTCTTCACCTCGCAATGAACCACAAAATCAAATCAAATCAAATCAAATCAAATCAAATCAAATCAAATCAAATCAAATCAAATCAAATCAAATCAAATCAAATCAAATCAAATCAAATCAAATCAAATCAAATCAAATCAAATCAAATCAAATCAAATCAAATCAAATCAAATCAAATCAAATCAAATCAAATCAAATCAAATCAAATCAAATCAAATCAAATCAAACCAAATCAAATCAAATCAAATCAAATCAAATCAAATCAAATCAAATCAAATCAAATCAAATCAAATCAAATCAAATCAAATCAAATCAAATCAAATCAAATCAAATCAAATCAAATCAAATCAAATCAAATCAAATCAAATCAAATCAAATCAAATCAAATCAAATCAAATCAAATCAAATCAAATCAAATCAAATCAAATCAAATCAAATCAAATCAAATCAAATCAAATCAAATCAAATCAAATCAAATCAAAATCTCTTTATTTGCAAATGAGGTGTCTACCTCGGTGGCAAATGGTACACTAAAATACATTATTATCAAGCACTAAATTTTAAATTAACAAGAGACGAAGAAAATTTTCCTACAATACAATATTATACAATTTACGCTAATAATTTGTTCTATTAAACACACACATCTTCCTTAATAAATTTATATTGTTTACAAAATTCTACTTATAATATCTTACAAACATAGTCAACTCATATACAGTATGTGAAATTACTTCTAATAATAATATACAACTGTTATAAGATTAAAATTAACATTGAATTTATTTACATATTTATATTTTACCCATTTTGGAACCTAAGTAGCATAACGACCTGCTGCGTCTTAACCAGAGCCCCTTTTGCCACCACTTTTCAGAGTTCCTGAAGGGCCTTCACAGTTACCGTGTAGAAGGAAGGAACACTCGCAGTTCACTTTCGAGTAAACAGCCCATTACTGAGGGGAAATCGGCGAATGCTCACTGGGCCAGTGGTTGGCAATTTTTGGTGGACTGGTCACTCACCTGACTGATGGGCTCCTCCAAGTAGTCTGCGTTGTTAGGTAGGACTGTGAGGTTAGGAAAGAATAGTTGGGTCAGGGTAGGTTTTCTTATGACGTGATGGTCACATCCTTCATGGCGACAGAGATATTCACCTCGTAGTCATCGACACCGGATGTAACCGGAGACACGTGGAAAAGCGCTGGTTCAGCTCATATTGTATTTGAACCTGATTTATGTAACTACGCGGCACGTGTATGTAAATTATTTTCAAAAATGAATATTTAATTTCCGTCTATTATTATTCTTTGGAGTTCTCTCTTTCAGAATATATATCGTCAGCTTACTTCTAAAACCTCGTATGTTACAATGTTCTTCCTACCCGTTACAATCCTTAACAATGGTCACGCCTCCCAGCCACATATTTATATGCAATCCATCAGAACCTTTTTCGTAGTGTTCATTTTCCTGTGCAAACGTGTACAGGAAAATGGACCTTACCATACAGTATTTTAGGGATGTTGTTTTCATGGCGAATGTAAGCTCTCCTACAGTTTAACGTATTTAAGGTTAATTTTCCTTTAAACGTTACCATCGGAAAATGTACTCTACGAAAATAGTTCTGATGGACTGTACATCCGTATGTGGCTGCAGGGCGTGACCAGTCTTAAGGATGAAAATGGAGAGGAAGTGCATTGGGAGATGCGAGGTTTTAGAAGTAAGCCATCGATATATAGTTTGCATATGTTAGCAAGCATATTTTGTCCTAAATTTTGCTTTTATAAGTGTTGTGCTGACTAAGCACGCCCCTATAATTGTCAAAGATTTGAAAGCGTCATAACTTTTCCACCAGTAAATATATTTTTAAGCGGCAAGTTGTATTTTACCGATTGGTTGCCCTAGGTAAGAATTGGTTGCTCCTAGACCTGCCAGCTGCAACGTACTAGGTTGTAAACAGAAGCCAGTAGCGTGCATGAAATTCTCTATTTGTAAACATCTCGTCGTTATTCAGATCCGTTTAGCCTGTGTGTGTTTGTTGGTCTATAATAATGCCCGGTAAGAAGGCATTTTGTACCGGTAGACGTAAGTTTTATGACAATCAATTCGCAAAGAAACAAAACAATGAACCAGGTAGGAGTTCTACAAGTCACTTGGTAGCACATGAGGTTAGGACACCTACAAGTGCATCAAAGAAAAAGCTTTGCTACTTAGAAGAGACTTGTGAATGTGTTGGTATAGGCCTAAATCATATCGTCCCTGTTCTGGAAAAACGGCGAATGTGACAATGGTCTTCCTATCCATTATTCCCTTAAGACTGGTCACGCCTTCCAGCCACGTATTGATACGCGGTCCATCAGAACAATTTTCCTTGAGTTTATTTTCCTATGCGCGTGTGTAAATAAAAATGAACCTTAAATACATCACACTCTAGAAGTGGGTAAATATCATTCAAACATACATTCCTTCAGTACGGTACAGTAAGTACGGTAAGTAACCGTGGCCTTAATTAAGGTACAGCCTCAGCGTTTGCCTGGTATGGAAATGGGATACCATGGAAAACCATCTTCAGTGGTGTCGACAATGGGATTCGAAACCACTATCTCCCGAGTGCAAGCTCACAACTCCTGCGCCCGTAACCGCACGGCCAGATCGCCCTGTACAATTACATAGATGTACGGCATGATTATGCAATTAATAATCATTTAGTATTTGAATACACACTAATAAACTAACAGACAATAAAGAGACTGCCAGACTGACGAATGCGAGCGGCAAGCGGATGAATTATAACTCCGTGGCCTCGGGAAAAAATTGTACTCCTACTACCCTTCCTCACAGCACATGCAACGTCTCCACTACTTGCCGTAGCGCTATACAATAAAGGAAAGATTTAGCATATAAGACAACAAGGCTTGTACAAATAGCCTTTTAAAAATAATTCTAGTTCCAGATGGCTAAAATGGAATAAATATCATATTTACTCTACAAAGTGCGGGTGGGAGCGACTGTCCCTCCTCACCCCACCCCCTAACCGCCGCTGCTGTTTGTAGACACGCCAACTTATTAATTTAGACACGTGTAGACATTCAACTCGATGAAAGAGGTGATTGCATGGAACAAAAACGAATACTGTTCGGCTAAATATGTGTGTAGAAGGCGTACGTCTGTTTGGAACTTCTGTTGCATTCCGACCAGGTTGTCCAGCTTCAAATAATGTCTATGTATTCACCGCTGCTGATCACATTAGCCATTGCCGATATGCAGACAGCAAATATTGTGCGGCTGTACCATACACCAGCTTAGAACTATGCGGTCGAATCGATGTTTACGAATGCAAGGGATGCATTCGACCGGCAGCGCTGAGTAACGTGCTGCGAGTGTGACTCTGTTTCTTATCTCTTCATATTCTGACGTAACCTGCCCGCTGGCAGTAGTTTCCCTGTTAAAATCAGTTTGTGGACACCCCACACATAACTTATGCATGCGGGACATTTATAAGTAGAAAGCACGGCGTCCGTGAGCCACCTGGTATATGTGTATGTTAGCATTAAACTTTTGTAGAGTGAGAGATGCTGCCTATATGAGATATGGATATATATTATTCAACTTTTAAGACATTACAAAATATGGTGTAATACTGTTACAGTAATTGTCGGGTTATCACGCTTTCATTGAAAGCATTTAGACTATGAGATGATTTTGGGAGTTTCTACCTTTCCTCAGGCTGATTCAACACATTATGTAACGCTTGGGAGTTGGGTGGGAATGACATCATGTACTCTTTATCCCAAACGTGGCTGTAATACCATGTGACAACTAATGTCTATATAAAGGGATGTTTCCTATAGCAGATAGTCAATTGGAGTTAATTGGAAGGAGACGTATGGTGAATAGTGAGATAGTCGTATGGAGAGTGAGGCCACAGTTGGTCAGTCAGTCAGTTGAAGAAAGAGCAGTGATATGGATACATAATCGTCAGTGACCAAATGGATTAAAGGAGTGTGTTTTCGTGTATGTGTTCGGTCGAAGTCTTGTGTCAGTTCGGTGACAGCCGAACAATGAGTCGTCGTAATGAAGACTAACATTTATTAGTGAATTATTGTAAAGCTTACTGGGAAGTGTGAATATAATTTCAAGCCATGTTATCTCGATTTTGAAACTGAAAGGATACATCACACAATTAAGTTTGATACCAATTCAAAGGAATACGTCGCAAAAGCACTCAAAGCGTTGGAGGTACTGTCAAGTGAAATAGTGAGGGATAAATTTCTTGTACAGCTTTTAAATGTCCTGTCAAGAGGATTTCAAATTTAATGCGTAGAGGTTCTTTCAGATGTAATGTCAGAATATTTTATATTATCATCCGAATTACCGCAGCAAACCTCGCCATTTAATTTATAAATATAGAGAATTTATTTTGTTTAGTATCAAATACAGTTAATTGTTTTATTTCAATGGTAGATCAGATAACCTCACATTATTTGGGAAACCAAGCTTCAATGTCGTTTTCCAAGAAACTATGTTATGCTGTCATCGTAAGCTTATTACCTCACACCCTAGAGATATTCAAGATTATCATTCTACTTTACATTACATTGCATTTATTTGTAGCTGGCGCCCATCAACAATTGCATGTGTAAGTAATTAGGCAAGTACTAAGTGTGAGCACGTAGTCGGACGATTGAATATTTTATTTCGTGAATATAGGGCCCATCTTAAGTCCGGGGAATGTACATGGCACACAGATGGCTCCCGGACGGAGAAGGGGACAGGCGCCCGGGTCCGGGGGCCTAAGACAAGGCTCTCCCTTCCTATGGGTAAATATGCTACTGTTTTCCAGGCTGAAGTATACGCAATACTAGCCTGTGCTGCATATATATGGATTATGCCTGGACACAGAAGACGCATCACTATTTGTAGTGATAGCCAGGCAGCGCTAAAAGGACTATGTGCAGTTAAAACAACATCAAAACTGGTATGGGAATGCCAAAGGATGTTAGATCAGCTGTGTGAATTTAGCTTAGTTACCGTATTATGGGTCCCTGGGCACACAGGTATCAGTCGAAATGAAGAAGCTGACAAACTAGCGAAACAAGGCTCAAAAGGTTCTTTCACAGCACCAGAGCCCTTCCTGGGAGTGTCACTCCGAAGCGTGAGACTGGTAATACCCCAGTGGACAAACCAGTCTCACTTAGATATTTGGAAGAGGTTAACCATAGCAAGGCAGGCACGTGAACTTATCAAAGGGCCTAGCCAAAGTTATAAAAAGGTCCTAAGGAATTTGAATAGGACCAGAATGAGAATGATAGTTGGACTGTTAACAGGCCACAATACCTTACATAGACACCTACACACCATGAAAATCACCCAGGATCCGATGTGTAGAAAATGCGGTAAGGAGGAGGAGACCTCCGCGCATGTGTTATGTCAGTGCGAGGCTCTTGCAAGCACTAGACATCGATACCTTGGATCACATTTTGTGAGCCTGGAAGACATCAGGAATGCCAATATCCGGACACTGGTATCCTTTATAGGAGCACTAGGGCTGGACTAGGCAAACCCGTTTAAGGGGCACAAAGGGTCTTCATAGACCTACGTGTGGAGCTCTGCGAACACAGAGCTCACCCATTTCTTATCTATCTATCTATCTATCTATCTATCTATCTATCTATCTATCTATCTATCTATCTATCTATCTATCTATCTATCTATCTATCTATCTATCTTCGTGAATATATTAACTCTGTTTCAATTTAAAATCCGTGAGTAACCACACCACATCTATTGGTTATGATATTATTAAAGGTTGAATGAATGCGTGACAAAACATTTAGCAGTACATATATTTTACACTCACCGAGTCAAGGTTACATTTCATTGATCGGCGAGAAGGATGACAGGTGTGAATGGCGAGCACGTGTTCGTGACAAAATGGCGATTTTATGTTTTCTATACATGGCCGCATATAACAGTATTGTGTATGGAAGGCAAATCTTTAAGTATCGGAAATTTGAAAGAGATTTTTCACATTTTTGAAGGTATGAGAAGCTCTGTTGTTGTAAACTGAGCTCACAAGAATGATAGAATATGTGACCATATATAAAAAAAATACTTAACGTTACTTACGTCAGGAATGATACAATAACTCCTTCTCCGTATTGATTGTTACAGGATCGTGATGCAAATGAACAAATTATAATAAGAAACCTGACATTCCAGTGTTATATTTATTTCTACGTTTATCCGGCTATGTCAAGCTTAGGAAAGCATAGTAAATGGAAGGTATGTTTCTTATCAGGGAACAGTACGACATAATTCAGTACAATTAGAAGTGATATGATCATTACTGCTGGAATTTAAGATTCTGCAGTTATTTCACACTGAATTGTGGTATGATTTAGAATCTGTTTTTGTATTTGTCCTTTGTGAATAAAATTTGTTCGAGGATGATTAATCTAACAAGTACTTTCTCTCTGTGGTTGTGATGTTATCCAATTAACTTAATTCAAACCCGGCGTGACCCTGTAGTTTGATCATGCTTACCTAATCCTAATCCCTTTAGGGCACAGTATACATTTCCTTGTATCTATCTTATGGCTGTGTATTCGCTAATGGCATATTTGTCACACAGTGCTGGCTAGAATTCTCAAAGTGATCGAAATCTGGTATGGTAGATATTGCTGAAAATATCTGCAACATTTATGGTTAACAGTATGGAGTTCCAAATATAGTTCTCTGAATCATTAGTTATCACTTTGTTTGAAATATTCCTTTTTTTTTCAGAACACAAGCGTTGCAAGAACGTAATAACGCATTTCCACTTGAGCAAAAATGGGTAAGGAGGCCAGTTTCGCCTGAGAAGGCGAGGTAAGTCTGAATGTACTCTAAATCCCACTACACTACAGTATACTAAGTCGAATGGACAACACTATTTGAGGTTGTCTTCCCAGGAATATTTACAGTACTTGAGTGTGTTTTCTACAACATAGAAGTATTAGGAGTGATCTGACACTAAGATACAAAAGAGCAAATTTAAGGTGTTAAACGTTCTTCTCCAAGATTTTCTGTAAAAGGTATATATGTACGCACTGACGAGTTCAGTATTTGTACATGCGTACAACGTTTGATTATTTCCTTATTTTCAACGAGAGTTAGTATACAGTATAAATATATAAATATAACCAATTTATCCATTCTATTACATCTACAACTTTCTCAACAACTAATTATTGCACAGGGAGTTCCTAGATTGGAAAGGATTGATCAAATTGATTTCCCTGGCTTCAGGATCATTGTTTACCTATGCCATGTATAGTAATGCAAACTGAGAACCAGGTAACGTAGGTTAGTAAAGCTATGGCACCTTGTTACTGTGACAAGGAACCTAAACTCAGAAGAAATTTACCGGAAGAATTCTCGGAAATGTGGTGGCTGGATTAGTGCACAGATTAGAGTGACTGCTCTCATTAGGGTGGCTACATGTTCAGTTTCCAATATTTTAACAGAAATTGTTTACTGTTTTATAATTGCTTCACGTTTCCATGACTCATCAAAACTAATTTTCACCTGTCTGATATTGTCGTGAATTGGATTGTCAGAAGGACTTTGTAAACTTCGAATCGGGGTGCCTGTCTAGCGAATTACTTAGGCATTAGCCAAGCATAAAAGTTTACATGTTCATATTTAAATTCGATGTGTCCTCGATGTTCGAGAGGAAGATACAATGGCTTAATTTCCGGTAAATTCGGTTGTAGGTTCTGTAAAATAATTTGCTAATGAGTTGTATCCTTATCTACTGCTTGGTACATATAGTACGACTCACGTGGCAACGACATACAATTTGTGATATTTTATTTTCAGAAGATTTATATGCTATGTCCGGCTCCATGGCTAATCGCGAATCGCAACGGAGCATACTTTCTTCACTGACGAGACTGCACTGACAGACTGTACTCGCCACACAGGTCAGACTGCTCTCTCTGTGGACTTCGCCCAGTGGCATATATATACACGCCAGGTGGGAGGCGCTATGAATCAGCTGACGGAGGGGTGTTAATTCTTCCCAAACTTTAAATCGTTATATTTCGAAAACTACTGGATGGATTGACTTGAAATTTGCAGGGCATTTCTTCCATAATGTTAGCTATAATTTAGTGGTGGTCTCCTTTTAATCGGTCCAGGCGTTAAACAGTTAATGAAAAAACCTTCTAGAAATATCTGTAGGGGAAGTAAGCAGTAAAGGGCGGTGACGTCACTTGATCTTCCTTGACTTGCTCGTGAAGTGTGGTAGGTATTAGAACATTCTTTCACACCGCCGCTTACGTATCGGAATGAAATTGTATGCTGGAAATAAAGTTTTTAATTTATATGTGCCAGGACCTAAGCTTTCCTGGTACAATACATACATACATATATACACAGACTGACAGTGACAATGCAACACCAAGGAGGAGTGGTTCGAAAGGGATGAAAGTTGGGGAAAAACAGAGACGGCACGGATGAATAATTGATGTTTATTTCAAACCGATATGCAGGTTACACAATGCGCACGGCATCGACTCAGTAGGATGTAGGACCACCGCGAGCGGCGATGCACGCAGAAACACGTCGAGGTACAGAGTCAATAAGAGTGCGGATGGTGTCCAGAGGGATGGTTCTCCATTCTCTGTCAACCATTTGCCACAGTTGGTCGTCCGTACGAGGCTGGGGCAGAGTTTGCAAACGGCGTCCAATGAGATCCCACACGTGTTCGATTGGTGAGAGATCCGGAGAGTACGCTGGCCACGGAAGCATCTGTACACCTCGTAGAGCCTGTTGGGAGATGCGAGCAGTATGTGGGCGGGCATTATCCTGCTGAAACAGAGCATTGGGCAGCCCCTGAAGGTACGGGAGTGCCACCGGCCGCAGCACATGCTGCACGTAGCGGTGGGCATTTAACGTGCCTTGAATACGCACTAGAGGTGACGTGGAATCATACGCAATAGCGCCCCAAACCATGATGCCGCGTTGTCTAGCGGTAGGGCGCTCCACAGTTACTGCCGGATTTGACCTTTCTCCACGCCGACGCCACACTCGTCTGCGGTGACTATCATTGACAGAACAGAAGCGTGACTCATCGGAGAACACGACGTTCCGCCATTCCCTCATCCAAGTCGCTCTAGTCCGGCACCATGCCAGGCGTGCACGTCTATGCTGTGGAGTCAATGGTAGTCTTCTGAGCGGACGCCGGGAGTGCAGGCCTCCTTCAACCAATCGACGGGAAATTGTTCTGGTCGATATTGGAACAGCCAGGGTGTCGTGCACATGCTGAAGAATGGCGGTTGACGTGGCGTGCGGGGCTTCCACCGCTTGGCGGCGGATGCGCAGATCCTCGCGTGCTGACGTCACTCGGGCTGCGCCTGGACCCCTCGCACGTGCCACATGTCCCTGCGCCAACCATCTTCGCCACAGGCGCTGCACCGTGGACACATCCCTATGGGTATCGGCTGCGATTTGACGAAGCGACCAACCTGCCCTTCTCAGCCCGATCACCATACCCCTCGTAAAGTCGTCTGTCTGCTGGAAATGCCTCCGTTGACGGCGGCCTGGCATTCTTAGCTATACACGTGTCCTATGGCACACGACAACACGTTCTACAATGACTGTCGGCTGAGAAATCACGGTACGAAGTGGGCCATTCGCCAGCGCCGTGTCCCATTTATCGTTCGCTACGTGCGCAGCACAGCGGCGCATTTCACATCATGAGCATACCTCAGTGACATCAGTCTACCCTGCAATTGGCATAAAGTTCTGACCACTCCTTCTTGGTGTTGCATTTGCTCTGTCAGTCAGTGTACATACAAACATACATACATACATACATACATACATACATACATACATACATACATACATACATACATACATACATAAATCTTCATTACTGAGTTACACTTTTCAGCGTTCAGTCTGCAAGCCTCTATGTATTTGCTGACTGCGGCCACAATACAGTATTTATAACTAGTTCCGTGGCCTCGTTTGGTTCTAAACCTCATCTTTAATCCGTTAGAAACTGAGCCTAATCATCGTCGTCTTAGTCCCCCTCTAATTTTCTTATCCTCCACAACAGAGTCCATTATTCTCTTAGGTAATCTCTTCTCCTCCATTCACCTCACACGACTCCAAAACCGAAGTCGTTTTAGGCGTCAATTGAGTTCATTCCTAACTTATCCTTCATCCCCTCATTGCGAATATCCTCCTGTCATTGTTCTCACGTGTTCGTACCAGCAATCATTCTCTCTATTTTCACGTCTGTTATTTCTAGCTTATGAGTAAGGTATCCTGAGTCCACACAGCTTTCACTCCCGTAAATCAAATTTGATCTGAAAACAGACCTATGTAAAGATAAAATAGTACGGGAGGTGACATTCTTCTTACAGAATACTCTTTATCGGAATTGCAAGCTCGCTGCATTACATTTACTGCAACTTTGTTCAATCTCTCTCAATATAGTATCATCCTAGGAGAACACACACCCTAAATACAATACTTGAAATTATCTACATGTTACAGCTTTGTATCCCCAATCTGACATTCAGTTCTCTTGAGTTTCTTACCTCCTGACAAGAATTTAGTCTTGAAAAGACTGATTTTCATTCGGCACAATGGACGAAGTCGTCAGCAGAGGTGAAACAGATTATTCAATTTTCACCTAACTGAATCCTTCTCTGCCACTTACTACCTTTCAGCAGATGATCCATGTAAACTATGAACAAAAAAGGTGAAAGGTGTCTCACCCCTTTAAGTACCTTGAACCGAGGATAAAACTTCTACTTCTTGTAGGTTGTTTGTAAACGTGAAACTAAAGCATAATATTAATAGTGCAAAGTCACATTAAGAATTGTACGTTGTCACTGGAGTAGGATTCTGAATTCGCGTTCTAGTTCGTTAACGGCTGAGTGGCTTAGCAAATTGCCTTGAGAGCCTAAATAGTGATTGCTATGGAACAGGAGTGAGTAACACCTACGCATTGTCTGTTACGGCTTTTATTGAACGCAAGCGGGTGTGACTATACAGCACACTAAAGTTTGCTAACCCGTTAGAATGAAAAATCTCCCTGGCATTACGTGTAAATATGGTAAAACACCATATCTAGCAAAAATTAAACGAACACACTCACAGTGCTTCTACGAAGCCTTCAACTTCTGAGGGCGTAACAGTTATACGGACTAATAAAATTTGACAAATCTGATTAGACCAGAAACTCATCGGAAATAACTCAGCGATGGGCATGGGATTCGATGAGGTGCTCTCAGTATCAAAAAAGGTCATGGAAGAGAGGATTTAGAATTGGTTAAGTCAGCAAAGATGATGCTCCTCGCTGTGTAAGGAGATGCCGATATACGGCTATGGGGAGAAAACGATCACGAGATATGGTGTAATAAAATGTTGAAAGGATTTAAAATCAGAAAGGCACTGCACAGGGAAGAACTGCTCGTGGACAAAACAAAAGAAAACACCAGAGTTTCTGTGAGGCACTTACCGGAAATAATAATGTAGATAGAATTAGTAGCTGCTGGAATTATTACGAGAATTGGCTCAATTTCTTCACGATGTGAGGCAGCAAAAGATGATAAAACACATACGTTTCCAGAAGCACTAAATGATTTAGTCAGTGTCTAGAGCAAAGCCCGGTGGGCTGATTTCAGTGCAAGAACTGAAATCTGAACTGAAAAATTAGAGAAAGTAATAGAAAGTAGTAAGAGAAAATAAATGTGTTTGACATTGAAGCTACGAGGAGCGGGAGGCATTTAGGTGACTTACGTGCTGGTATGGGATTAGCTATTGCAGACTACCACATCAATCAGAAGACTATTGACTGCTACTCCTGGAATGGAAGGAGTGCGAAATAAATCAATGTCTACATCGTAACTACCAATTAAACTAAGGAAGCCTGTTAGAAGTGTAAGGATTTTACTGGGATTATCTGTGATGCAGACACTGTCTGACCTACAATGAATTTAATATCGATGTGCCTGGGATAGAGGAAGTGAAATCTGTCTGAAAGGCGATAAGTGTAGAAAATCACCAGAATGAGAATGCTAGACAGACGTCCAGGGATACGATTAGAGAAACGTTTCAAAGCATTAACACAGAGCAGGTTCATGATATACAGGGGTGTCCATCCGCTCTTTAAAACTTGGCTCGTAAAGCCTGCCACATCGGTTCTTGTTCCTGTACAGGGTAGGTGCAAATCATTTTTTTGCTGAAGTTCGACAATAAAGACAGAATTGATGGTGCCTATTGTAATTCAGTGGTAGAAACAGTAATGAGTTCGTGAAACTCTCACGGATGTTAATAACACTTATGTTAGGAGCAGAAACGAACATTTTTTTATGAACAGATATTTTTCGAAGTGTGAACTTCCTGCTGATAGCTATGCGTCGTCCTATCTAAGGCAGGAAGAACGCTCTTCTTGGTCTTTATGAAGCTACGCCGTGCAGAAGCAGGTTCCAATTCCCGGTAATAACTATTTATTTCTGTTTGTTACTGTGGTTGTGGTATTATAAAGTTACAGGTCTGCTCGTTTCCAAATATTATTTTTATACTGGGCCCTAAAATATCAATTCGCACCGGATGATACGTAGGGCGATATTCATGAAATTGTAATTCATCCCAAAGAAAGGACTATTGAACTATTGATAATAGTGCTGCATCACTGCACGTATTGTGTAATATACTATCAAAAAATATCCCTCAGGAATATAAGTCTCATTGTGAATCTCTTAAGTGCTGTGCAGCTGGATGACTTTGCATGCGGTTTCAGGACAAATTATGTTTTTTTAATAACTGTCGGGTTTTTCAATCTGCTGAAACTAATTTTTAATAAATATTATAAACTACCTGAAAAATAAAACATATTTTACCATATAAAATATGCCCATACCTAGCTGGTTTGAAGATATTACGCAGGGCGTGTACGGTAAATCGGATTGGAATGTGTACAGAAAGAGGTTTTGCTTTTAAATATTTAATTTTGAACCTTTTGTTTATTCAAAAAATACAAGTTCATAATATATCAGCTTTAGTAGAGATCATGTTGGAAAAGGCGCGTAGTTCCCCTGTCTTGCGGCCGGAGATGTCCGACGCTGTTGTTGCACATTCCATGCACACCGGAGAATGGCTCTCAGCACCATGGAACCAGGTATTAATCCATCGGAGGCTGCTCAAGACGTTCTGGAAATTTGAAAAGATCTCTACGGTCAGGGAGGTCGAATTTGAGGGCTCACTCACTAAGTAATATTACGAACACTCGACTTACTTGAGGTGATTTTTGAAGTGAAGTTTGAATGGTTTTACCGTTCCCGTGAAGGGATTAAAGAAATTTGAAATCATCGTGTTGAACGTCAATAAGATCGAACACGAACAATTCTTAGTGGGAAACGAACTTGTCACTGATTTAGGAGAATATATCGAGACTGTTCTGCTGTCGGGGGTTGATGAATTCGAACACGCGCTCTTTAACATAAATTTAGGTCAGCACAATTTTAAAGATTGTTTGTAGAAAAAAATAATTTACTTGTGCATGTCACTGTTCACTGCCCAACGAAAGAGGACACAAATGCTTATAGAGTTTTGCTACGTCCTACTATTGCTTTAGTTTATTTATAAGTTTGCACATCACAATAATCTGACACTGTTCACTACAATAATTTAACTTTCACCTGAAGCAGTTAAACGCCTACGTATGAAGTGAGTTCCATTCACACCTAATTATTGCGTGAGGTTAACACTTAGTAGATTGTTTATATGGAGTGCATTTAGTTCCATTCACAGATAATACTGCGGTGAGTTAGAACACAAATGAAGATATTGATCTGATTTTATAATCACTTCCTAGTGAAATAAGTTCCGGTCTCTGAAGTTAATATTTTCATTTAACTGACATATGAGTTTAAACGTCAACCAGTACTCCAACTGTACTTAAGAAAATCAAAACTTTAATACAATGTTCTAACGACTCAGAGTTAATGCTTCCATACGATAACACAAGTTCTAATATTTGAATTCATTATCTGAATTCCATCAGAAACACAATTTCTAATATTGGTATTCTGTATCTGACTTTCAAAATTACGAATGAATATTTTCTGAAATGTAATGTCACTTGGAAAAGTATAAGTTAATAACTATACTACGTGAGATGCGAGTTAATGTTCGACTAAATAATGTCATTTTCTTTACGTCCAACTAAATACATTTACGGTTTTCGGAGAGTTAAAGTTCTTCGCGGACTGAAATAGTTTTAGACACCTTACATAACAAACTTCGTCGAGTTTACCTGCATACTTTCAACACCGGCAGTATCTCGCCATAGAACTTCCATCAGCCAACCGACATGGCTGGATTGTTGAATAACACTGTACCCTCAATTGTATCAGGACAGGCCATGGAAAGTGCGCTGAATTCCTCTATAAATGGAGCAAACTTCCCTCCCCGGAATGTAGCTGTGGTGCCTCTAAGCAAACAGTTCGTCATATAGTGGATCAGTGCCCCCTGAGTGCTTATCAGAGTAGCCGAAAATACTTTCTTGACCCAAATCCTTCTTGTATACACTATTTGCAGAGCTTGATGGTGAAATTGTAACCTACATTGTGTATTGTATATTTAATTTGTGATTGTGTGTTTTTAATTATAATGTCTAAATAGACTTTTCACCTGGCTCATTTTATACTGTATCTGTCGTATGAGTCACGGAATTCAGATATCACTTCAAGCTAAAATTACATCACTAATCCTGCAAGGATTTTCGTGAACTTGGTGGTTATGTAGATTCTAATTCTGGCTACACTGTGATGAGGTTCAAGTGATTGTACCAGTTTTATTAAATTAGTTATTAACCATAGAAAGAATGGAATGTTCGAAGTGACGTAATTAGTCCTTGACCGGCCGCAGCGAGGTCATACCAATTTCGCCACCAGCGGTCGGCTTTCCTCGCGCACAGCGCGTACTTTAAATTCGAAATACTTCAGTGTTCCTGGATCAATATGGTTTCGGCAGGCGGAAGAAAATATAGTTTATAAATTATCTGACTCGTAACTGAATAAAGATATCTTCAGATACGCAAATGATAGTTGTATTTCACAGATCTGTGAGAGTGAGTATTAAGAGAAATACAGAAATGGGCCAGTTAAGTGTGACTGAGTTTAAAGTAAACAAAGAGTAGACTTAAAAGTACTTGTAGTTTCAGCGTTTAAATTATACAATTTACAGAGTATATTTTCTAAAAGCATCTTCAGACAGGTTCTCTATAAATAATAACGTCTCTGAAACGGTTAATGACTAAACAATTGAGGGGTCTTAATAGGGGAGCTATCAAAGGGAAATATGAATTCATTCAATAGTAATAATTATTTGAAATAATTATTTAACACTGTTGAAGCACTTCAATTTATGGATGCTGTAAGAAATGTATTTTATTCCAGACTGCAAGAATCTGAGGAGAAACCATATACTAAGTCACATTGGCCTAAGGAATTTGCTGCACCAGGGATAGAGAGGTAGGTTCTAAATAATTATTAATTTAGCAAGCGATCCTTTTAAGTGTACTATGCCTTTGAATAAAACCTGAGTGTGGGCAAATCCATATTGGGGATTTGTTTATACTTTCTACCTGGAATGCCATTAATTCAATGTATATAAATATGTTTCTACTTGTTCAGTATGTAATACTTTCCCTCAGGATGCGTTATATTTAATACTATGTGAAATGTTTAATTAATTATCAGTGGCTGCATGCAAACTTTGGTTGGATCGACCTATGGCTACCAATTTAACGTTCTTGATGCCGGCAGTAAACTAAAGTCTTTCATGCCTAATGTTCTTCTTCTAATGATCGTGATCGGCGTAGCCGTCCCATAAACAGAGATAGCATGGATGCTTCGTATAGCCTCTCTGCAAACCCATGACAAACGATATCATCCATGAATCTACCATGCCCCGCCTACTTGTGGTCATCGCTCATTAGTTTTCCATCAATATGTGTACACCATCGTGGAATTCACAAGAGGGGCTGTGGAGTACTGATCTCCGTTATGCAGCAGGACTGATTTTCGGCTGTGGGAGCAACCATAAATTAACGGACGCCATTTACCTGGCTCGTATTCAAGTCCTATCTCTTAGAAAAACCGTTTGAACATCGTGACAAGAACACAAGTCTCCTTCTTTGGTTGAGAAAGCTGTATGAAGCTTTATCTGCTCAGACCCGTGCACGGTTTCTTCGACGAAATTCCACTCCCTTAGCCTCGAAGTCACTTCAGCAGATCTAGATCTCGTACCAAGAAATGTATATCCTCTTGATTGTAGAAGTAGGTTGCTTTTGCTGTATCCATCGGATGAAAAATATCTTGAGATCTTACGAGTGTTTCCTGGCTGCTAGAAGTTTCGCTTGACGGTGAACGAGCAAACTGACGTACTGGCACAGGAAAAGCAGAGGAAGAAAACACATCTGGATACCCTATTTCGGGTTCATTTTTTGGTTTCCTTTCCTGCTCTTGGCTTCAGCACATAACTAGTAGCCATCGTCATAGTTGCTCGGCTCACTCCAAATCCACGGAATTTTAAAAATGATGGCTCTCCCCACTGTTCTGTAGAACAATGCCCGGTTCTATAGCTAAATGGTTAGCGTGCTGGCCTTTCGTCACAGGGGTCCCAGGTTCGATTCCCGGCAGGGTCGGGAATTTTAACCTTAATTGGTTAATTTCGCTGGCCCTGGGGCTGGGTGTATGTGTCGTTTTCTTCATCATTTCATTCTCGTCACAACCCGTAGGTCGCCTACGGGAGTCAAATCACAAAGACCTGCACCTGGCGAGCCGAACTTGTCCTCGGACACTCCCGGCACTAAAAGCCATACGCCATTTCATTTTTTTGTAGAACACTAAAACAGCCTAAAAGAAACGATACATAGACAAAATTCTCACTTGAACGACATCGTCCAAAATGCAATATTTCCTTTTTTATTTATTCGTTAGAAAACACCATATGTACTTATTGTCCAAACAATTATAATTTTTTGAGGATTTCATAGAGGAGATTAACTTAATGACAGTTAACTTTGAAGAAGCAGGAATTATTATTTTTGGAGATTGGAATACACGAATTAGGCAGTGAATATCACTCAACCTATAGTAAACAGGGAATGGAGACAATAATAGGAGGAAAAACCAGTCACGATGAAGAGCGGGATGTATATGATGACAAACTCTTAGAACTATTTGCTTCAATAAATCTATATATTCTGAATGGACGATGGCAGAGTGATGAACTGGGAGGGCTGACATATATTACAATGCACGAAGGTAGTATCATTGAATTTCTCTGGGTACAGGAGATAATTTGGAAGTGGTAAACGAAGTAGAGATTAATGATTAGGCCGAATCTCATCATTGCCCGTTATCTATTAAGTTACGGGTGTATGGAAAGGAGCAGAAGGAGGGTAATATTGTAAGGAAAAAAGAGGATACTATAACATTGAATAAATATAAGTGGTGTGGTAACACCTCAAAAAGGAGAGCAGGAGAAAATTTAAAATAATTAAGAGTGGAATAGAGGTAGCGTTATTCATGAATAATATAGACGAAGCGGTAGTGGTGATAGAGAAACCCAATAAGACCGTAGCTCATGTGAAAAAAATCAGAGTAACAGTAATAATACAAAGGGCAAGGGAAAAGTTTGGTGTATTGAAATGTGTAAACGCAAGAAAATGGAAATATTCAGAGCCCTTACGGCCTTTATGAAAGAGGGTGATCCGTAGGTACAAAAACACTGCTGTGAACTAAGAGAGGAACATAAAATATTATTAGTAGAACAAAAGAGGCTTTGGCAACAGGAGCAGAAGAAATTAATAAATACAGATTGTAAAAGGAATCATAGTGATAAGGTATGGAATAGAATTATAAAATGAGTAGAGAAGATAGAGGATATATTAATGTTAAATTGCTAATGTAGTTTGGATTGATTATTTTAAATAGACATCACCAATGGAGGAGCGCAGTGTTGTTATAGGATAGGCGATGGAATAATATGTGGCCAAGTAACACCTAAATTGGGATTTTAAACAATGGTGTAAGCTATCTCCTACTTTATTCTTATTATTTATCAATGATATATTAAATGGGCATAAAGGAGATAAGTGGACGTGTGCAGCTTTAGAAAACCATGAATTACCAGGCCTAAGTTTCGCAGACGATGTCCTGTTGATGTTAACGGCCGGAGGTATGCAAAAGTGTATCAGTGTTATGGGAGAATTTTACTAGAACATGGACGTACGACACTATTCTCACCAGAATCCACACATGCGTACTAAGCGACAGTGATTATGCCCTATATGATGTTTTAATGGTGTTATATTGTTGATCTTTGGTCTGGTACATATTTCTACATCTCCCTGGAAGCACCTGTCAGTGGTGCTGGATCCAAATAGGGAGCAATTTTGAATGGACTGTCAGTTCTAGTTCTGACACTGGATACCTCTACCTGGTGGTACAGTTGCACCTACATTTTTCCGAACATATTCAACATGAATTGAACATAACAGGCTTTCGCCAAGTCTCAATGTTCCAAATATGCAATTCAAAATAAACACTCACAGACTGTTTAGAGCTAAGCACTAACTACTTACTCCCTCTAAATCTACTATGTAGCATCTTGCACATGGGCGGAACGCCAGCCAGCTCCACATGCAACACGCCACCTCTACTTGTAACTAAACTAACTGCTTTACCACATTAAATATATACTAATTCTATCCTAAATCTGTCTGGCCACGTCATCACCCCTGGTGAGGAACTGCTACCACCCTTCCTTGATATGTCACGACCAGACATGTCTCATGAGGCTCGGGAAACTATACCTCATAGAACCCTTATGCTGTCAATGTTATTTCCTCATCACTCCTTCATGTAGCAGCCAGCATGTGTGCGGATTGCCCAGCTCGACATGTAGGCTGACACGCCTGTATTCTTCTGCTGAGATAGATTACATAGCTCGGCTCATCTTTCACTGTCTCCTTGACAACTTACTTCTTCTAAACCTAACACTATTCACAACCTTACTCTACACGTGCAGACGTACCGAATCAACACTTTAGCTTGGGATAGGGAAGGCCTATCTCACCCTCTTCCAGCTCCACTGTACGTCAGCAGCCAAGACAAACTAACTAACAAAAACCAAAGGCAAAATAACAAAAAACAGGCAGACAAACAACAAAGAACCTCATTAGAAGGAATACAGTACGGCTTACATATCAATGAACTGAATCTACTAATTAGACAATATACAATACTTAAGGAACAAAGGAACAAAACCGAACAAATATAAAAACCAAACATTATACTAAAATTTTAATTATTGCCTCCCTTACTTATTAGTGACTTGAACTCTATAATGTTCCGTACCTGTGTATCAAAATTGTTTTATCCACGTACATGGTTACAAACTTCGTTATTATTAACTCATACAGAGATGATACGTCAGAGATAAATATTTCCGTATGCTTTCTTCTACTCTACTTTAAATTCTTATTCAGTGTACGGGTAACTGATCGATTTGGATTCTTGCTCTTCCAACTTCGGTTGTCCGAGGTAGGAGAGCCGAGACTTGGTTAATCCTGAAATACTAGCATGCGTTCCTGTATGTGTAGTTTAAGTGTCCCATAATATCCTTTTAACCATGTGTACTCGTGCTGATTTCGCTGTTTCATTTTCTTCAGCAGCATGTACCATTCCCTCTTTTACTATTTTCATTTTTTTCGTGCCTTCATCAGCAGGTGCCTCTTCCCTCATTCACCACTTTCATTTCCTCTCAGACAAGCTTTTTACAGTTGTAAATAATTTCGTTAGTTTCCCTAGCTTTCTCCATTCCCTGTTTACTAATTTGAAAACAGTATAGTACTCAGATTCTCTTTCCATTTTATTTATCTCTTACGCTTCCAAGTATTTAACCCGTAATGCTCTTGTACGTTCACACTGTCTCATGAAATGTGCAATTCCTAACTCATTTTCACACAATAACCATGTATTTGCAACTTCAGTCTTGGCTGAGCTGAGTTAGTGAGCAGACGTGCATGGTGACGGTCCAGAAGTGCAGGAAAAGCAGTATGGGCGTAACAGTGAGGCAGTATGGGAGTGTGATAGGGCGGTGGCACAACCGGGCCAAGTGGATCAAGACGGAGTGTAAATTAGGATTTAAGAAAGGAATAGGACTGACAGAAGTGTTGATGGCGGCAGCTATAGTGGCTACTCTATTAGTCATCGGAGGCGTCGAGATGAACCAAGGCCCATTAACATAGGAGGACATGGAGAAAATCAAGGAAGTTTCCAGCGATACTTCTCAGGCTTACCAGACCAAATAAATGTTCGAAGCACAGTTCCAAGAAATTAACGATATGAAGGATGGCATAACAAAAGGTCCAACAAATATCAAGGCAAAGATAAGAGAAGACAAGGAAGAAAGAGCTATAATAAATCAGAGGAGATAGGCGCTAGAAGAACAAGTACAGGTACTTCAATGGCGAGATAGCAGAAGAACGGAGGAGGAGAACAGAAGAAATATTATTATTTACGGACTGGATGAAACGGAAGGAGTATCTAAGATGGAATTTATGAACGAAGTCTTTAAGCTAATGAGAGAGCAATTAGGCATTGATTGTACTGAAAGGGAGATAGATGATTTTTATAGGATGGGAAAGAATAGGAGAAGAAAACCTGTTAGGAATAAGTTTATTTCCTAATTAATGGCAAGCCGAATTTTGAATAATGCGAGGAACTTGAAGGGCAGCAGAGTTTGGATAAGAAGGGATATGGACAGAAAAAGCCTCCAAGAGCAAAGAGTTCTACAATTCCATTTACGACAAGCAAGAAAATCGAATCTACGGGCATTTGTAAGAGGAAACAGCTTGCATGTGATGGGAGATACCTGGGCGAGAACGTGGACGGTCAGTGATCTGGCTGATATGTTCAAGAACGAAGTAAGCAGTCTGGGTCTTCAGCAGAAATGCATGGTGAAGGAGTGATAACACAAGGGATTCCAGAGTATACGTGCGCTGCTGGTGTTGATAACCCTGGACAGGTGATTCAACAGTCTACGTCAGATCTTCCAATGGAGTTAAATAACAAAGGGAGGAAACACGATGCGAGCCGGATGTCAACAGCGGCGCCGCGTGGAGGAGATGAGGATAGTTCCATGCGTAGGTCAGTGAGTCAAAAAGATTTTTTTTTTCAGAAGAAGGAGATGCGTTCAGGTAGTAGATTAACATCACAGAGGAACTATCTGAGAAGGAAGTTATTTGCTCTCCGGAGGGGAGTATAATGGAAGTGGAAAGATCTAGAATGACAAGAAGTAAGTCAGGGAGTTTAGAATATAGAAGTAAAAAAATAACTAGAGTTAAAGGTATCATGTGTTAATATGGAAGGAATATGGAACAAAATAGGTAACGAAGACTTTAAAGAGCTACTGGAAGAAATGGATATCCTTGGGCTTGTAGAAACTTGGGCTGATTACAAGAAAGACTTAAAGATAGAAGGGTGTATCGTATGGAGTCAATATGGATCAAGGAGTTCCAATAGAGGAGGGATACCGGGCGGAATTTCGGTGGTAATCAAAAACAACTTTAAAGATAGAATACAGCTCTTAGAATCTGAGTTTAAGGAATTGATCTTGATAAGAATATTAGATATTGTCAACTGGAGGAAAAAAATATGTATAGCTTTTATATATAATACACGTTTGAGCTCCCCATCTGCACAGAATGAATGTTTTGCGATTTTAGCGACAGAAATGAGACGAATGGGAGTACGCATGATCAGGCAAGCATTGTTATTATGGGCGATCTTAATGCGAGGATAGGGGACAAGAAACCATTTACAGTCATCTTGAGGACGGGGTACTAGTAGGTGGCTTTGTTTACAAAGAAAAACACGTGATCGTGACGTCACGGTCACGTGGTATGCTGCGTCAGCATGCGAAGTTCAAAATCCAAGCCCACGTGGTTAGAACTCCTTAAAAGCACGCAGGTTTTAAATTCCGCGCACTACGTAGTTAAGTTAGTCCTCATAGGACATGCTAAGATAGCAGCTGTCATCTTAACGACGTAGGCGAATAAATATAAAATTCACTAGTTTTTGACAAGTTCAAACCACATGGGCGTGGATTTTGGAACATCATGTGCTAACGAAGCATACAACGAGACCGTGACGTCACGACCACGCGCTCTTGTTTGTAAACAACGCCACGTGCTTTTTGACAACTGTAACCTTGACACTAACCTCACTTTTAAGAACAATAGAGCGCTAAACCTTATTGCTGCCACCTTATGCACGTTGTAGCGCGGAATTTAAAATCCACTTGCTTTTTTGGCAACTTTGAAGATAACAGCAGTCATTTTTAACCACGTGGTCGCGGAATTTTAAACAGCAGAACATCGCTAAGCCTCACTACTGCCATCTTGACGACGTTAAACCTCACTGTTGCCACCTTATGCACGTAGTAGTAGGCAATTTAAAATCCATGTGATTTTTATCAAAACTCTGTTACTATGGAGGTAGTAGGGTCGTAGCCATAGTTAAGGAACATCCCAGCGTCTGCTTGGAAATCCGAGTGAAGGTGGGTGTACCTTAAACAGCTGTAAAGATAGTAGCTTCCTCTTCCTCCTCCTCCTGCTCTCAAAGGCACAATTCCTCCTCCTCCTCCTCCTTATTAGGCGCAGTTTTACAGACAGACAGGCAGATGTCATTTTCCGGTTGCAGTGTAAAACTATACATCATATCTACCTGGAAGACATCTATTATGTTTCTGTGTGATCTTTCTAGTGTGAGTTTTTCAAGACGTGACAATCTTCGACGGCATAAATCTGTAAAGCATAACTTCGATATATATATATGCATGCAAACAATGTACTGCTATATTCAGCAGACGTGATAATCTCACACGACATGTTAATTCTAATCATATTTATTTAAAGAATTTACCGGTAGAACGCATTGAAACATTAACTAAATACTGAATGCGCGATATAAAGGAGCGTAATCGAAATGATATATAATATCGTCGCAGCTTACTATATGTTCTGTTACTAACCTCACACCACCCTGTAAAGAGGAGATGCATATGGAAGCAAAAGAAGAACACAATGTTTCTTTTCCATCAGAGCTTTTTCATTCTACTTTATTTCCTAAGCCAACAACATGTTCTCTAGTTGTGCAAACATCTCAAGAAGAAAAGCAAGATGCAGCTGTAGAAGTAAAAATGAAGATTTAACCGATTATTTTCAATCAAATCGTGTTAAGTTTATATCTGCTTATAACATTGCAGAAGCACATATCGCATCAAAACAAGTTCTTCCGTTTTACACACATCAACTGTCTACACGTATCAGCAAAACTCTGTTACCCTATGCAGATGTGAGGTACTGTAAAACCATTAACCTACTCGTTGAACGAATACAACCCCCAAAACCTTATCATGATTTTGGATACACAGTGTATGTACGAGAGATTCAAGAAAAAGAAGACGAATTACGTCGTAAGCGTATTACTGTGTAACATAGTCCTTTCCCGGCACTATTATTTTTAAATCTAACAGCTGTTAAGATAACAGCTTCCTCTTCCCCCTCATTCTCCAGCTCCTCCTCCGAACGGACATAGCCGTGTCCATTCTCCTCCGGCTCACAAGTCCCTTACGTTCTTCCTCCTCCTCCTCCCAGTTACTCAGGTTAGCTCAATCCCTCCTCCTACGGAATATTCTTGCATCATCAAAATTAGTGTGTGCTTCGACATTGTACGATATGGAACAGAAAGAAGGAAAAATCTACACGATTACAGACAATCGTCTGATTAACAAGCAAAACTGTCAACGTGCATGCTGTTCGCATGCTAATAGGCAATATCTTATTTATCTCACCCAAGTAACAAAGGCTATTAAGATGTTCTATAAACATGGAACCTTATACAAAATGCCGAAACATCTGATTCAATGTTTACCAGCAGTATTTTTATCTTCGTAAGCTGCTCCTTTCGTAAATAATGTTCGGGACATCCTTCCTCTTTAAAGTAAGATGTAAATCGATGTAGCTTTATGCAGAACCTGTCAACGTCATTACATGCAACGAGGACAAAATGATGATGATGACGATGATTGTGATTAATCAAATCCAAGGATTGAACACTGTACACAGTGTATGGATAAACTTTTCCATTCATCTTAGTACGTGATCAAGATAATTGAGAAAAGACACAAACCACATGGATAACAAAAAAGTTAAGAACTGCATTATCTTCTTTGTAATGCATAACATATAAAGTATAATATATTTCGTAAACACTAAATGTTTTGTTTAATTTAATATTGCTGGCGGTATTACAATTTCGGAAGCATACTACCTCCTCACAGAAGGCTATTAAATAGCATAGCAACCTTGTCGGCAGCAAAACCAAGACTGTTGTATAGGATTGTTTTAATTTTGAAAATCATTATAGAATAAATATTTCATTGCATTCAAAATGTAGTGTTCCGCACGAGCTACACCCTTATAACCCGTGCCAACAGACCCAAATATTACATTTCCGAACTGAAATTTCAATTTACATGTTTATCCGAAAAATGAATCGGTTATTTGAGAAAGCACACATGTCCACTACTACTAGTTTTGAGAAAAGTGGAAAAAACTGCCTAGAGCTTCTAATGTATGGAATATGTGTCTAGTTTTTACACCGATTATTTATCACATCTTTTGTAATAACTCTGGTCATTTTTGACAAAAAAAGTTTTCAAACAAGTGTGATATGGGGACTGAAAGTCACTGGACATGTGTGATTTCTCAAATAAAAGAACTGTTGCTTGCAAAAACATACCAAAATGAGGTTATTTAATGCTTACAAACACTTAAGCACACTACATATCACACTTTTATTATGTAATAAAGTTACATCTTTCATACAGCAACTTTACATTCCAAAATTCTGAACATTTTCTAACATTGTCCGTCTTAACAATACCACTTATTATAGTTACTTATGGACATCTTCCCTGTTAACAACAACGCCAAGAGAATGCCTTGTCATGCCTTTTAGTCAAGGTCCTCAGATGCGTCCTGCCTATTGACAGCAGACCAGAAGAAAATCTTGTCGTAGAAGCTGTTGATTTCATCCTCACTTCTTCACACCTTCGATTTTTTGCTCATTGATTGGGAGACGGCCTTCTGGGTATGCTTTCACAGTGGGTAATGATGGCACTGAAGATGTTGCGGACAGCCGAAATGTATGACTTACCATAATGTCAATGTACGGCCTTGCAATTACTGATCCATTCATGTCACTATTGAAGGTAAAATGATTAAATTTGCTTATTTGGAAAGGTACTTTGTGTTCTCTATCTAAATTCTTACCACACAATTCTACAAAAATAGTTTTTTTCTTATAGAACTGCTGCCACCATGTTTTGAACTGCAGTATATTATCAGAGGTTTCCACCATAATGACTGTAAACTGATTTTTTTGCTGTATGTTATTATTAGTTCAACATAATCCGTCAGCAAATAAATTCAATCGGTCCTCCTCACCTTCCTTTTGATGACACTGAAATCTCGGTCGCAGGGCATGAACGAGTGACCTCGTGTAGGGAAATAGTGGTGTATGACATTGAACCGACCTTGGCATGTCAGTGTTAGCCACATTCGTAGGACTGTGTGGTTTTTATTTTACGCATCACAAGCATCGGAAAACACATGTAATTCCCTCATGCCATGTGGAACACTTTTAAGGTATTGCATAATAATAAATTAAGTTAATATTTCAGGTTATGTTGTGTATACTTACATCCATGCTTACCCACGATGTCTTTCTTGCACTATGTCCTCTCCCCAGTTTTCATGTTGTAAGCCCTTCATGCGAGCTCTCTTTAGAATCTCACACTTGTGCTCTACTTGTTTACGTGCCTTTTTCCTTCCCTTAACGTCCATATCAACATTCGCTTCTTCCATGATGAACTAAAACAACAGCTGTTTAACAGCGACAATTATAGAGACCAGTGTCATTGGTCATATGGTTGTCACCAGAAATGTTTAATTGAGAAACAACTCATGTCCTGGACATGTGTGCTTACTCAAATAAACATTATCTTCAAGGTCCCAGCAAAACCCTTGAAATTAGGCGGACATGTTTGATTTCTCTATGAAAGATGCGAATACGTAAAAAGTTCACATATAAGCATTAAACCCATTTTGTCCAAAAATGGACATGTGTGGTTTCTCAAATAATCGTTTCAAATGTGTTTGACTGCTAGGGACTTAAATGTAACCAACGTATTATTTATACCACGAGGCCTTCTGTTTTAATTTCGCTCCTGCATGAGCTAATGCTTATAACATATAGCAACAGACTGACATAATAATTTTCCGAAACGATATTTCATATTACATGTTTATGCGGTAATTTGTTCGACTGCTAGGATCTGAAATGTAAGCAATTTATTTTTAAGACACTAGGCGTTCTGTTTAATTTCACTTTCCCCATGAGCTACATGCTTATAACCAATGGCAACAGATTCATATAGTATATTTCCGAACCGAAATTTCAAGTTACATGTTTATCCGATAATTTGTTCGACAGCTTGGTGCTTAAATGTAACAAATGTATTTCTTATTTCACGTTCCGCATGAGCTACAGGCTTATAACCCATGCCAACAGATTCAAATAGTATATTTACGAACTGAAATTTCAAGTTACATGTTTATCCGATAATTTTTCGACTGCTAGGGGCTTAAATGTAGCCAAGGTATTTCTTAGAGCATGAGGCGTTCTGTTTAATTTCGCTCCTGCATGAGCTACAAGCTTATAAGTTACTAGCTGATGTACCCGTGCTTCGCCACGGAATTCTACATCTTATACAGAATTGTAGGTTAGGTAGAGTACACGTTGTGAGAAAGACTGTATTAAATTGCATAGCCCTTACCTTTACCCTAGAAATGCGACGGAGAAATCACCAAACATCTTTTCTCATATGACGATTGCGTTAATGAATTTTCATTGTAATCGTAGGCCCGCTTGCCTACCATCAGTCACAATCAGGTTGAATAATTACGTTGTAATGGCAGACAGTCACTCTCCACCTACCTTTTTACATCCTCAGAAAGACTGTCTTAGTAGTTTTCTCAACTGAAATGAACATAGGTCATTACAATGATATCAGTAGGATTGGTGCGGGTAAAAGCAATGTTTTCACATGAAATACTCGATCAAATGAAAAGCCACACATTTCTCATTTTTAACGAACTGTCCTATGCTGCCGATCCACCAGTCCAAAGTTCCAGAGCTGGAATGACCAGGCCGCAGGCAGCCGTGATACATGAACACTCTTAGATTTTTCGGGGTGGGGGTCGAATAGTGGAGAGTTCTAGGGCAAAAACTATCCCATTTTACTAATCTGTTTCCTAGGAGTACCCGATGAGTCGGAAAATCTTAATTCACTACAATGGCTGCGGAAAAATCTATCTGACTTGGAGGCAATTTTACCTCCAAGCCAGAGGAGAACCCCCCTCTTCACTGCTAATTTTGAATAAAATAAATGTGAATTGAATAAAAGTGAAGAGGAAGAAACTCTTTGTAAGAAACGGTACTTCTCAGTGTTGAATTTTGAGTTACTTAGTGAATTGTGGTGCTATAATTTGGAATATGCTTCAATTGTTATTCTAGACCAGGTCATACTACTACTACTACTACGTGATCCTCTGCTTTAAGAGTGCACACTGCTTATTCAAAACAGCGTGTCAGAGTAGGGATCGAATAGCTGGAATACTATGATCAACCAGTGAGTTACGTACCAGCAGTACGGTATAAGAAAATGCATGAACCAGAGGAATGACATGCTAAAGTTTTCTAACTCCCCAGCTATTTCCTGCCAATTTTCAGTCAGGCTGTTATACCCGGTACGCAGCAGTAATCCCATCTATCGGAGTTGAGCGGCAGCATAAGAGACAAAGAACATCACCACAAACAATGGTCAATGTAATGTTATTGTTGATCAATCTTATGTGCTTTCAATATTGTAGATCTTCACATTTAGTTTTCTTCCGACTCTGAAATACCACTCTTATCATAGTCGGAACGGAAAAAAGGAATAAAGCGTAAATGATCGGAAATTAAGTTTTAGGCACCTTCCCCTAAACTACGATTTCGTGTAGGTTGAATAGCATTTCTTATAACTTACACTTTAGTTTCTAATTCCCCGACTCTATACACCGACTATCATTAAATCCTGTTAATCCATTTTCTCGTGGTTTGGCGTTTATACGGAATTGGCAACGAAAATACAAATTCATGCATATCTGTATTATCAAAGCCGGTAAGGTAACAATGTATGACATAAATGATCGAAAATTTAATTCTATGTAACTTTACTTATGTAGTATTTATCGATAGGACCACTAATAATATAAATATTTGAGAATAAAATTTTAGGCCTTCCCCTAAACTACCATTTCACTCAGCGTGAGTAAAATGATTTATAGCCTAGATTGTCGTGGTTCATCCCGTACTTCACTTACCGATTTTCATTCGATTCTCTTCAGCCGTATTCTCGTGATGCGTGTACATACACACATACATACATACATACATACATACATACATACATACATACAGACAGACAGACAGACAGACAGACAGACAGACAGACAGACAGAAATTACGGAAAAGTAAAAAGTGCATTTACTAGTTACTAAGGACATGACAGATACAGAAATCCCACTCTTTTCAAATTCTGAGCAATGTACAGACAAAACTCTTATTTTATATATATAGATAGCAACAAGCTGAAATAATAACGTTTCCGAACCGGTATTTCACGTTACATGTTTATGCGATAATTTGTTCGCCTGCACGGCGCGTAAATGTAAGCAAAGTACTTCTTATAACACTAGGCGTTCTGTTTAATTTATCTTTCCGCATCACCCACTTAGTTATAACACATCCCAACAGATTCAAATTGTATAATTCCGAACTGAAATTTCAAGTTGCACGTTTATCCGAAAATGTGTTCGACAGCTTGGCGCTTTCTTAAGGCACAAGGCGTTCTGTTTAATTTCATTTTCCCCATGAGCTAAATGCTTATAACTTCATGCCAACGGATTCAAATAGTATATTTCCGAACTGGAATTTCAAATTACATATTTATCCGATAAATTGTTTGACTGCTAGGGGCTTAAATGTAACCAATATATTTCTTATAGCATTAGGCGTTCTGTTTAATTTCACTTTCCCCATGAGCTACATGCTTATGACCCATTCCAACAGATTCAAATCGTATATTTCCGAAGCGAAATTTGAAGTTACATGTTTATCCAACAATTTGTTCGACTGCTAGGGGTTTAAATGTAACCAATGTATATGACCCACGTTTCGCCTGAGCTACATGCTTATAACCCATGCCAACAGATTTATATAGTATATTTCCGAACTGAAATTTCAAGTTACAGGTTTAATTGATACTATGTTCGAATGCTAGGGTCTCAAATGCAGCCAATGTATTTCTTATAGCACTAGGCGTTCTGTTTAATTTCGTTCCTGCATGAGCTACAAGCTTATAAATTATAGCAACAGACTGTAATAGTAACGTTTCCGAACCGGTATTTCATGTTACATGTTTATGCGATAATTTGTTCGACTGCTCGGCACTTAAATGTAAGCAAAGCAATTCTTACAACACTAGGCGTAATGTTTAATTTATCTTTCCGCATGACCCACATACTTATAATACATCCCAACAGATTCAAATTGTATATATCCGAACTGACATTTCATGTTACATGTTTATCCGAAAATTTGTTCGACAGCTTGTGGCTTAAATGTAACCAATGCATTTCGTAAGACACACTGCTTTCTGTTTAATTTCACTTTCCCCGTGAGCTACATGCTTATAATCCATGCCAATGGATTCAAATAGTATATTTCTCAACTGAAATTTCAAATTACATGTTTATCCGATAAATTGTTCGACTGCTAGGGGATTAAATGCAACCAATGTATTTCTTATAGCATTAGGAGTTCTGTTTAATTTCGCTCCTGCATGAGCTACAAGCTTATAACTTATAGCAACAGACTGAAAAAATATGTTAGCGAATGGATACTTCATATTACATGTTTATCCGATAATTTGTACAACTGCTAGGGGCTTACATGTTACCAATGTATTTTTTAAGGCACAAGGCGTTCTGTTTTTTCTTCACTTTCCCCATGAGCTACATGCTTATAACCCATTCCAACAGATTCAACCAGTATATCTCTGAAGCGAAATTTGAAGTTACATGTTTATCCAACAATTTGTTCGACTGCTAGGGGATTAAATGTAAGCAATGTACTTCTTATATCATGTTCCGCATGAGCTACATGCTAAAAAAACATCACAACAGATTCATATAGTATATTTCCGAAACGAAATTTCAAGTTACATGTTTATACAATAATTTGTACTCTACTAGGGGCTTAAATGTAGCCAATGTATTTCTTATAGCACTAGGCGTTCCGATAAATTTCACTTTCCGCATGAGCAACATGCTTATAACCCATGCCAACAGATTCAAATAATATATTTCCGAACTGAAATTTCAAGTTACATGTTTATCCGATAATGTGTTCTACAGCTAGGGGCTTAAATGTAAGAAAAGCAATTCTTACAACACTAGGCGTACTGTTTAATTTATCTTTACGCATGACCCACATACTTATATCACATCCAAACAGATTCAAATTTGTATATATCCGAACTGAAATTTCAAGTTACATGTTTATCAATTAATTTGTTCGACTTCTAGTGGCTTAAATGTCACCAACGTATCCAACGTATTTCTCATAGCACTAGCCGTTCGAATAAGAGCCCATGTATAGCCGAGCCTATGTATAGCCGCCATCTTGCGTAATTGCCCATGGTCGGCATTTTTCTCTATAAGAGCCCATTAATAGGCGCCAGCCTGTGCAATCGCCAACGGCCGTCATCATTCTCCATAAGAGCATGTGTATAGCAGCCATCTTGCGCAAGCGCCCAAGGCCGTCTCATAAGAGCCTGTGTATAGCCGCCATCTTGCGCAGTAGCCCCTCAGCTAGCATTCTCCACGAGGGCTTGTTTATAGCCGTCGTGCACAAGCGCCCCAAGCCGTCTATGTATAGCCGCCACCTTGCGTAAGGGTCCCTATGCCGTGTCATAAGAGCAGCCGCCATCTTGCGCAAACACTGCTAGGCCGTCTCATAAGAGGCTATGCATAGCCGCCATATAGCGCAAGCGCCCCTAGGCCGTCTCATAAGAGCGTATGTATAGCCGCCTTCTTGCACAGTAACATCTGATCCATGTTCTAGGAGTTAGTCCCATAAGAGCCTGTAAAAACCCGCCATCTTTTGCAATTGATGTCAGACGGGGCATCGGGCGGTAAAACTGAGGTTAAGCTACTCCATGTAGTTAGTTGTGCTCTCTTATGCGAATTTCCATTGCCCTACTACTCAAAATAACATCTCGAGAATTCCCATTGTCCTACTACTCAAGATGGCGTCGGGAAGGGCACCTGGCCGTAAAACTGAGGTTAGGCCCCTCCATGATAGCGTCTCTGAGGTTAGGCTTGCTCTCTTGCGCATAAAAATTAAGGTTAAGCCCGTCCAAGGTACCGTCTGTGAGGTTAAGCTGCAGTCTTAGCCAACATAGCATTGAGCTTGCCAGAGGTCAAAACGGCGGAGGCCTCTCCCGAGGGCCTGTGCAGGCGGTGGTACCAGAATTTTCCTAAAACAGCTACTCTCAGTATACCTGTAAATTATTCATGAATGCTATCCCAAAATATTAATAAAATTACGTTATTTTAGCCCTTCGTTAAAGCAAATTTATCCGAGTTCGCGTCCTAAAATGGGCTCGACAATTTACATATACCGGAAACATGCTATAGTCAATGAACCTAGGATACTCTCAGTTTCAAGATTAGCAAGACGCACTAGCAAATACTTGCCCGTCTACGAGCTGACAACATTTCACTCTTCATTTGGATATATAAGAGTAACGGGAAGAGGCTTCCCCTCTTAACCGCGATATGTAATTCATTCACACGTATCCCCTAAAATACCAAGGCTTGCTACAAATGCATCACCCATAGCCTAGAACCCTAACCAGTAGAATTTGAAGAATTCTATCCAGTCATTTTATTATCAACTAGCAATTACTCGCGGCTTCGCTCGCGTGGATTTCGTAATTTGCTCAAAGTAATCGATCCTCGGCATTGTACTTGAAAATTCCTAAAGGATAAAAACTCACTCAAAAATTGAGTTACATTTACCGGATAAATTCTTTTTAAACCATGTTTGTGGTAGGCCTCTTACCTTTTGAAGTTAAGAAGACCATGTGACATAGAACTGTACATGTGAGAAACAGTCTTCTCTTAAGTCGAAGAAATAGATACACGTTTCTTTATTTTTATAAGAGATTCCAAATGCACATTCCCTGAAACTTTCCTAACTCGCTGACTAACTTTTGAAACATATAAAGCTGCATTTATATTGAAAAATATGAAATATCTACATTTAAAATGGATAATATGAAAATTAATATTCATTAAATAAAATACACAATCGTCGAACCTTGTACTCACACTTACTTGTTACCTGCTTACTTACACATACGTTATTTGAAGGGCGCCAGCTGCCACTCAGTGCAGCAATAATAGAATGAGACTCTTGACTATCTCTAGGGTGTGGGGTAATAAGCTTACTTTTGACAACATACCATACAAGTTCTGGGAAAAGGAGATTGGCGTTCGGATTCCCCATTAATTTTGAGGTTAAGATATTTTACTGTCATTGAAATAAAACTATGAATTCGTTTGATAGAACAAAATATATTCTTTAAATAATATATAAAAAGTAGTGAGTCTTGTTGCGATAAAACAGACGAGAATATGAAATTATGACATTGCAACTGAAAGAAACTAGGCATGAATTTGAATTCTTCTTGACCGGACATTTAACAATTTGTACGAAATATTTTCCTCACTGATTCACTTGACTGTACCTTCAACACTTTGAGTGTAATTACGACGTATTCCTTTGATTTGGTGTTTACTGTAGATGTGTCACGCCTAACTTGGTGATACATCCTTGTGACTGCTTCTTCTCCATATCATCTGACTTCTTTGTAAGTCAATATGGTATTACCTCATGGCAGGTCCAGGCTTGCCCTCTCTGACTCCATGGTAAGCCTTGCGTCCGTGTCTTCAACTAAGTGACCAACAAATTTTTGGCCTCACTCTCTCAATGACCAATGACTAATGGCTCACTGAGTCTTCTCCATCTCTCGTTCACACTCGTTGACTGACCGACTGAGGCCTCTTCATCTAGTAGACTTCTTCACTGTTCTGCTTCCGTTTAACTAATGACTCTTCACTTATCCATTTTGACTTCTTCACTGTACTGCTTCCGTTTAAATAATGACTGTTCACTTATCCATTTTGACTTCTTCACTGTACTGCTTCCGTTTAAATAATGACTGTTCACTTATCCATTTTGACTTCTTCACTGTACTGCTTCCGTTTAAATAATAACTGACGCTGCAAGATGTAGCCACCTTTTATAGACGTTGGTTGACACAGCTACGCAATCTTCAGAAATAACAATGACATACTCCCACAACGCCTCAAACTGTTGCATGTAATGGTGAAATCCCCTGGGGCGGCTGAGTCTCTGAGCGAATTTCTAAAAGCTCACGATGACGTAGCCATGACGTAGCAATGACTTGGCAGAATCGCCAGCATTATTGCACAATGTAACGATGCCATATCCAACATCTGATATATAACAATTCTCACTGTACATGTATTGAGTGTTATTTTACACACACGTATATATGCATACATCTAAGTACAATCCTGCAAGCGACAAGCATTGTAAAATTGAAATGAATAAGAATTATAGCAAAATAATAGTAATCTCACAGATAAAATAATGATAATAATAATAATAATAATACAGATATTATCTTGTAACGGGATTCGAACCGTTACATCACACATCTGTAACATCTTCAGTTTTCCCCAAAAGAGGAATTCAACCCCTTGATCAGTCCTTCCCCCACCTGATCAAGTTGTATTTTCCGAAAACAAAAATACATCTTTTTACTTTTAAAGGAGATTCCAAATTCCAATTTTCTCGTCTGTAACGTCTTCAGTTTTTATGATTAAGTATCCTCATAAAGAACAATTCTAATATTTTTCACTTCTTTTAACACGCTGTTAAATGCCTTCTCTGAACACAAAAACGTACATGCTCCTGCATTTTTTGGCTATTTGCTATTTACTCTAGGACTTAGGCGACGAGCTGCTCGATTAAATGGTATGTTCCGACCTGTCAGTGGAGAGATGGCTTGGGAGGACATCAGTAGACAAATAAGTTTGAGTGGTGTCTTTAAAACTAGGATTGATCAAAATATGAACATAAAGTTGGAATTCAAGAGGACAAATTGGGGCAAATATTCGTTTATAGGAAGGGGAGTTAGGGATTGGAATAACATACCAAGGGAAATGTTCAATAATTTTCCAATTTCTTTGCGATCATTTAAGAAAAGGCTAGGAAAACTACTGCTACCTGGACAACTGCCCTAATTGCAGATCAGTATTGACTGATTGATTGATTGATTGATTGATTGATTGATTGATTGATTGATTGATTGATTGATTGATTGATTGATTGATTGATTGATTGACGTCCGACACACATAGGCTTTATGGCGACGATGGGAGAGGAAAGGCCTAGGTAAGGGAAGGAAACGCTTGTAGCCTTTGTTAAGGTACATCACAAGCATTTACCTGGTGTGAAAATGGGAAACGACAGAAAACCATCTTCAGGTCTGTCGTAGTGGGGTTCGAACCCACTATCTCCCGGATGCGAGCTCATATCTGCGCGCACCTAACCGCACGGCCAACTCGCCCGGTCCTGTATTTTTAAATGACCTTCCAAATACTAAGTTTCTTGTCACTATCATGTGAAGTTTTTGACATATGGTGTAGATATACCAGTACTCATTTTAAAAATTCACCCGCTTTTCCAGTTCTTTTCAGCCCCGGAACTGGATTTTCCGAAAACCAAAATAAAAGAGTTTCATTAGTTTTAAGGAGATTCCAAATATCAGTTTTCGTGTTTATACGTGTGTAACACCTTCAGCTTTTGAGATAAATGTATAGACATAAGAATAATTCAAGTTCTTCTTCTTCATTCCTTTCCAGCTCTCTCCCGCCTTAAGTGGTCTTTCCGAAAACAAACAATACGTTTCCTTTTATTTTGAAAGGAAATTCTAAACACGACCTTTCACGCCTGTAACAGCTTCAGTTTTTAAGATAAGGTATCCTCATAAAGATATTTCAATTCCTTACTTACATACTTATTTCAACCCCATACAACTTACGTCGATGTTCCTAAAAAAACAAATGCGTGTTTCTTCATTTTCAAAGGTTATTCCGAATACTAATTTCCACGTCTGTAACATATTTTGTTCTTGATATATAGGTATGCTCATAAGAATAATTCAGCTCCATTCCCCCCCCCCTTCCTAACCGTTAAGTTGAACCCCGCCCTCCCCAAAAGTACGTGTTCCTTTATTTTTAACCCTCTACTACATACTGTTGCCATTTAGGCAACAAATAACTTTTCACCTGTGTAAATGGATAAATATTATAGACAGAGGTAGTTTTACGGCACACCTTCAACTGTACAGTCAACTAAACACATATCCCAGTGATGCCTTGTTTTTTTACATAACATAAGACAAAACAGCCCTACAACCAAAGGTACTCCTTCCACCCCGTCAACATCCACGCGAACCAACCACCGTTTATTTTACGTGGGCCCTCCCCATCATATTACCACAGGCTTCAGGAGTACCTCTGGCTCAACCTCATAGACATTACCGACCTACGGTCGTGCAAGTATACTTGCGCCCTGCAATACGTACCCATGACCTCCCTCAATATGAGCACTGCGAACAGGTTTGGAATTTAGTCCAGACTTTTGGCACTCATTCTAGTGATTAGAAATTTTATTCCAACATCTTCCCTACGGGGCCGGGTAACATTCTGATGGTAAGAATATTTTCGAAGAAAGTGATTCGAACTGGCCAACGACAGTTGACGCTTTAAAGGAGATTCCAAATACCAATTTTCACGTCTTTAACATTTTTAATTTTTAAAAAATAAGTGTCCTCGTGCAAAGAATTCTACTAATTTTCCCGTTCATTCATCCCCCTTAAGCGGATTGTCCAAAGAAAAAGTAACACGTGCTTCTTTACTTTGAATGAAGATTCCAAATACACATTTTCATGCCTCTAACATCTTCAATTTTTGAGATATAAGTATCATCATAATAAGAATTCAACTCCTTTTTCACCCCAGCCGGTTAAGTTGATTCCTCCTCCATAAATGCATATTTCCTTATTTTTTAAGGTGATTCCAAATACAAATTTTCCCGTGTGTATCGTTAAGTTTTTCAGATATAATTTTCTTCATAAAAATTATTACATTTTTCACTTCCATTCACCCTTACGTGAATTTTCTGAAAAACAAAAAGCTAGTTTCTTTATTTATAAAATATCTTCCTAATGGCAATTATCACGAACGTTACATCTTCAGTTTTGAAATATATGTATCCTCATAAAACTGAATTAAGCTCCTTTTGCACCACCTCCGAACCAAGTTGATTTATCACCACCTCAAAATGCGTGTTTCTGTATTTTTAAGGATATTCCTAATATAAATTTTCACGTCTTTAATATTTTTAGCTTTTGAAATATCTGTATCCTCATGCAAAGAATTCAACTAATTTTTCAGTTCATTCAGCACCCTTAAGCAGATTTTCTGAAGATGAAACATTGCGTGTCTCCTTACATTGAAATAAAATTCGAAATACAAATTTTCATACGTGTAAGATCTTCAGTTTTTCAGACAGAAGTATCCTCGTGAAAATAATTCAACTGCATTTTCACTCCACCCCTGCCCGTTAAGTTGGTTTCACCCCACCCAAAATATGCGTGATACTTTATTTTTAAAGTAGATTCGAAATACCAACGCCCATGACTGTAACATTCATTTTTGAGATATAAGTTTCTCCAGAAAAGGACTTTCCAGAAACAAACAGAAACCGTTTCTTTTAAAGAGCTTCCAAATACCAATTATCACGGCTGTAGCTTCTTCAGTTTTGAGATATATGTATCCTCGTAAAAGGAATTCATCTACGTTCTCATCCCCCCCCACCGCAAATTGATTTCCGTTTGTAACACCTTTACATTTTTTTGGTGTTGGCCTATATATACATTCTCATACATATAATTCAACTAATTTTTCAATTCTCAACCCCCCCCCCCAAAGTTGATTTCCCGAAAATCAAAGAATACGTGTTTCCTTATTGTTAAAGGAGATTCCAAATACCAATGTTGTAACCGTACAACAGGGTTACAGATTCCATTCAGTATTTATTATTATTATTATTATTATTATTATTATTATTATTATTATTATTATTATTATTATTATTATTATTATTATTATTATTAACCCGATTCATTAGATTTTATATTCTGTTTCTCATCACTTAGACTGTAATAATTAGGTATCACGTATATTATTGTATTTAATCATAGGTAAAGTGAAATTTGTTTGTAATTATTCTGTATTGTAGTAAGTGAGATTTGTTGGTTTCATATAGTCAGGCTGTGGCTTTTAACTCTGGCTAGATGAGCTGGCATAGTATTTTGCAATCGAGGCTATGTTTAACTGAGAATGTTATGTGCAAGTAGATTTCCCGGTGACGCATTCAGCATAGTCATCCTCAATCCGCTTGGGCACGCTTAGACAACACTTGACTGATGACATCAGTGCTTGGGCACGTGATTGCGACCAAGTGTTAGTTATGGCCAGGTACTATATGTTGAAGTGGAAGGGATGAACAGAGAGTAGGGAGATGAGTCGTCATCGCGCGGTTATATAAGTCGATGCAACGGTGGTGAGAGGTATTCAGATGATATCTATCAGACCATATCGTTCAGATCATATCGTGCAGATCATATGTAACAGTCAGATGTATCAAATGGAAGAAGTGGTCTTAGTGTGATGGTCAGAGCTAAGAGATGTGTTTTCAAGAGGTCTTGTAATAATCGAGGAGGTCTACAAGTGGTGGTTGTATCCGAGCAGAGACGGGTACTATGCTGATAAAGAAACATCATCTTCTTGTGAGGATGGACTTCACAAGGTGTTTCAATAATATTTTCCAGTTTCTTATTGTACCGGGCGGTACACCTCCACGCCGGTTATTTAAAATTTGCGCCAGTTGAAACTCCTCTGCTGGAGGAAGTCTGAACTTTATCTACGGTATTAATTTTCTACTTTCTCAGAAGATGTCACTACCTGGAAATTTTGGAGTTTTTGAACTGTGTCATTTTCGACGTATTTTTGTTTTGCTTGTAGTAAGAAGTGTGAACATTCTCTTCTGGAGGACACTACTGAAGATCAACAATAGTGCACCCTAGTGCGGAGTGAAAGAACTGTTTTTTTGGAGAAAATTTAATTTCAAAAGTTTGTTTCTTGTTAAATTTCTTTCTGTTATTGTTTAAGTTGGCTGTATACCCCTCTCTTTCCCCTTGTTTTGTATCTAGCCAATCCCGAATTTCTTTAATTAATTTTCCACCAATAATGTGTTTCTTCTTCATATTGTGTAGGGGTTTTCGTTATCCACCAATAAAATGATTGTGGGCGGGTGTTTTCCTTCCTGAAACGCCTCCAACCTTCCACGAGAGTATATAAACTGCTGATTTTAGGGGCTCTACGCCACTTCTGTTCCATCTTTTCGTGTGTAAAGTACATAGCAGGGGGCGGGAAGCGCCTCTTTCTTCGGCAGCAGTCAACAACCAGGTAATGGCCGATTAATTACTTCTTTTCTTGCTTGCTCAGCAGTTTAACTCTCGGGGCGGGTCAGAAGTTTTTCCATTATGTAACCTTCCTTAAAATGTAAAGAAACTTGTATCTATTCTATCTTTTAAACTACATATTGTGATAGAGAGTGCTTAACCCTCTCGAGCTCCCACTCATATTGTTTTGAGGTGAACTTATTTTCTCAACCTATTCTTCCTTAACATTATGTAAATTTGTTTCCTTCTAAAGTCACCTCTTTAATATGGGATTAGCCCTTGCATTTGTGGCCTAGAGCCAGATTAGGTTTTAAAAGCAAATGTATTAGGAGTGCAGTTCGCCTCCTCTCAACTTGGTATTTTAGAGGTCATGTAATTATCCTTTTATCGCTTAATAGACCTCAGTAGGTTGGGTATTTTACCCCTGTGCTTACGTCCTTAGAGGACAGCTTGAAAGTAGAGTTAGGTGTGGCCTTGTGATAGGCTTAAAACTTTGAGAGCGGATCGCTCTTTTGCAATTTGTTTCTGCGTGCCTCTAGGAGGTATTACTGTGTAATTCGGAGCAAGTGCTCCTGGGCATGATTGGGGTTTTCTGCCCCTTTGCTAAACCTTATGTACATGTAAATTCGGGCTTACTGCTCGAGAATTGGAAGTTCGGGGCCCGAAGCCCAAAACCTGTAAATACTATTGTTGCTCTTGGTTGCCTTGCTACTCTGTACCTGCCATTCTTGTTATTTCTGAGTTTGAAAAGAAAATATAACCTTGTTAAATTTTTAATTAATTTTACTTTCGTAGCTTGAGACCTGTTCACCACCCCGCACCTTCTTTCACCTCTAACTACCACAAAAACACGGTAACACTTATAATATATTGAGTGGACGTAATTACATTGGAGCTCCCTACACGCGTACATGGTACGTAGGCCAACTCCTTGTTATATAAGAAGACTAGCAAGATACCCGTGCTTCGCTACGGTATTGTACTGAAATTTAGAATTGAATGCTTATTTATTATTTTTTTTACATAATCCGCCGAAATTCGCGATCTGATTTGTTTTCTAATAGATTACGGCAAGTTTCCTCCCATTTTTCAATCTTTATTTCCAACAATCGATTTCGTACTTGCCGGGCTAGGTCCAGGTATTCCACCCGGTCAGTTGGGTCCCTAAATCTTTTCCATCTTTTCCTATAAGCATTTTTAATATGGATCAAATCCTTCAGGAGATCCAGCGTGGTGTCGTCTTGGGTGCCTTCGCGATACTGAACCCGCGGCCGGACTGCGTTCTTAGTCATTATCCGTCCAGGACCCGTTTCCAGCGCGGTCCGCACATTTGACGACGGTCCAGAACATTATTATCATTTATTATTATTATTATTATTATTATTATTATTATTATTATTATTATTATTATTATTATTAGTATTATTATCTTAGATGTTCTGGACCCCACAGCAAGATGCAAGACCCGTACTTGGCGGTAAATAACATCTGCTGCCATTGTCATTGTTGAGAATGTGACCAGCACCATTGTCGCGCGTAGGCAAGTGTGCGGGATTACTGGCGATACGAATGACATACTTCCGTGCATTATTCATCTTATTATAGAGGTGAACAATTGGACGGTCAATCTCATTCCTATCGTTTATTTCAAATGTGTTAAAATTTTTATTTATATGCCAGGAGAATCTACTGAAATCTAAGAACGTTCTCCGAAGGAAAAGATGGCTGTTGAAAACGAACCCAGGATTAAAAATGATCGATCTATGATCAGAATAAGTACATCCTAGATCTACTGCCTGTTTTCAGTCATTCGACAGGGTCAGGAATGGAATGAATAAAGCCCCATCTAGCGGCGACAATAGGAATTGTGCCGGCTGCCGAAACCTGTCGCACTCCTCTGGGGCAATTATTAATGAATGACAAATGAAATGAAGTTATACTGGACAGTGTTGCAGGGATGAACGATGACAGGGAAAACCGGAGTATCCGGAGAAAAACCTGTCCCGCCTCCGTTTTGCCCACCACGAATGTCACATGGAGAGACTGGGATTTGAACCACGGAACCCAGCTGTGAGCGGCCGGCGCGCTGCCGCCTGAGCAACGGAGGCTCCTTATAAATACATTATGAACAGTAGAATCAATTGGTCTCACCTCCTTTCACACCCCACCGCCGTTAAGTTTATTTACCCCCACCCCCCACCAAAAAAATTAAAGAAGGCGTTTTTCTTTATGTTTAAAGGAGATTTCAAACACCAATATTCACGTCTATTACCTTCTGTTTTGAGATAAAGATAATTCACTTTTTTCACTTTCACACTCCTCTCCCCCCATAAGTGAATTTTCCGGCAAAAAATACTTGTTTCTTTAATAGTAAAGGATCTTCTAAATACCAATTATCACGACTCTAACTTCTTCAGTTTTTGATTTATGTGTACTCATGAAAGGAATTCAATTCCTTTTTCACTCCCGACCCCCAAGATGATTCCCCCCCAAAAAAAGGTTTTTTTTGTTTTTGTTTTTAAAGGAGAACCAAATACCAATTTTCACGTCTGTAGGCCCTAACAACTTTAGTTTTTATTAGATGTAAATATTCTCATACAATTAAGTCAATTAATTTTAAATTCTTTCACCCCCCTCCCTCTCCCATTCATTGGATTTTCCGAGAATAGGTGTTTCTTTACTTTTAAAGAAGATTCCAAATTTCAAATTTCACGTCTGTAACATCTTCATTTTTGAGATAACAGTAGCCTAATTGAAAGAATTCAACACCATTTTCAGTCACTTTTACCCCCCCCCAAGTGGTATTTCCGAAAACTAAAAATACACGTTTCTTTATTTCTAATAGAGAAGAACTACCACCACTTTTCACTTCTGTAACATGTTAAGTTTTTTAGATATACTGTATAAATCCTCATTTTAAAATTTCAACCCCTTTTTAGTTCCCCTTAAGAGGAGTTTCCAAAAACAAATCACGTATGTTTCTTTACATTTACAGGAGATTCCAAATACCACTTTCTTCGTCTGCAACATTCTACGTTTCTCAGATATTCTGTAGATGCAGTCTTTCAAAAAATTCACCCCAATTTGTCACTCCTGTTTAACCCCTCCTATTGGGATTTACAGAAAAAAAGTGTTCCTTTATTTTTAAAGCAGATTCTAAATATCAATTTTTACATGTGCAAACTTTTAAAGTTTTGAGATGTAGATACACTCAATTAAAAAATCCAACCACTTGTCACCCCCCCCTATTTGGATTTTCCAAAAGCAATAAAACATCATGTTCCTTTATTCTTAGAGGCGATCCCAAATACCAATTTTCTGGTCTGTAATATCTTCAGTTTTTGAGATATAAGTATCCTAATTAAGGGCATTCAACCCCTGTTTCACCCCTCCTATTGGGATTTTCCGAAAACAAAAAATACATGTTTTTTTATTTTTAAAGGAGATTCTAAATACCAATTTTTACATAGTATATGTAAACTTTTAAGGTTTTAAGGTGTAGATACACTCATTTTAAAAATTCACCCTCATTTTCACCCCCATGATTTGGATTTTCCAAAAACGAAAAAATACCTGTTACTTTATTTTTAAAGTAGATCCCAAATACCAATTTTCAGGTCTGTAATATCTTAAGGTTCTGAAAAATAAGTAGCCTCATTAAAGGCATTCAACCCTTTTTTCACACTTTTCCACCCTTCCCACTGGGATTTTTCAAAAACAAAAAATACGCGTTTCTTTATTTCTAAAGGAGATTCTAAATACCAATGTTTACACTCGTTTTAAAAATTCACCCCCTTTTCATCTCCCCATTAATTGGATTTTCCAAAAACAAAAAATACGTGTTTCTTTATTTTAAAAGGAGATCCCAGACACCAATTTTCAGGTCTGTAATATCTTCAGCTTCTGAGATATAAGTATCCTCATTAAAGGCATTCAAGCCATTTTTCACCCTTTTTCACCCCTCCTATTGGGATTTTCCGAAAACAAAAAAATACATGTTTCTTTATTTTTAATGAAGATTCGAAATACCAATTTTTACATCTGTAAACTTTCAAAGTTTTGAGATATAGATACGCTCATTTTAAAAATTCACCCCCCTTTTCACCCTCCTATTAATTGGATTTTCCAAAAACAAAAAATACGTGTTTCTTAATTTTTAAAAGAGATCAAAAGTACTAATTATCAGGTCTCTAATATCTTCAGTTTCTGATATAAGTACCGGTATCCTGATTAAAGGCATTCAACCCCCTTTTCACCCTTTTTCACCCCTCCTATTGGTATTTTCTGAAAACAAAAAATACGTGTTTCCTTATTTTTAAAGAAGATTCTAAATACCAATTTTTACAACTGTACACTTGTAAAGTTTGGAGATATATATATATACACTCATTTTAAAAATTCACCCCCCTTTTCACCCCCTTAGCGACGGAATATCCAAAAATCCTCTCTTAGCGAGCACCTACATCTTGATATGAATGTATCCCCAAAATGTAATTTCTTTATGTCCAGTAGATTTGGCTCGGCGATGATGAAACATTCAGTCAGTCAGTCAGTCAGTCAGTCAGTCAGTCAGTCAGTCAGTCAGTCAGTCAGGACAAGTTATTTTATATATATATAGATTGTAACAATTTAAACAGATATATTTAAATAAAGGCATATCCCGCACGGTACATTATTTTACATCATGAATTTATACATTCAAAATTACGAGTTATGAAGCTCTAATACCATCGTGATCGAGGTATATAAAGCTATCCTGGGGGCATTTAAGGACATACGAATGTCGTATCACAGCATTACCGTAGCAAACCTAGCTGACGATTTTATGAAGTATTTAATCATACATAAGGCTTGTTTCGTCGGGGTATCAGTAAGCACTCTCTGACAAGATATTACTTCTAAAGAACGTTGCGAAACAATAACCAACACAATATACAACAGAGATATTAGCTCTCTCAGAAAGAAAAGACATGGGACAATACACTTCATATTTTGGCCTACAAGACGAATAATAGATGGCGTAGTCCATTTATGGTCACGAACATTGAGCGTATCCCTCACTGCCGCCTGGGAGTGAACCCAAGCTCCTCTGACATGCGGGGTATCTTGAGTCTACATGACGGTGGTAATCTGCATCGTTGCGTATGATCGTTATATCGTAGTAAGCTGGAGTGAATAGCTTGCATTACAGTCCCGAGAAGTGGTTAAGCAAAACTCCGCTCAGGTCGTTGGCCTCGTCAGCAAGCCATAAATTTATCAGGCGGGCCACCTGATTTCCGCCTTTCACTTTCGTTCCCCAAGCATAATGGATCGGACTCCACTCCTATTATTATTATTCCCTGGGCGAAAGTTATTTCACTTATTTAATTCACTGGATGCTATCAGCATCAATATCATATTCTGGCCCTTATCTAGCCTCAATTTCATTTTCCTGATGCGGCATTCCACATCGCACTTAACACACAACTATTTGGGGAAATTCACATTTTTTCAGGGCAATAACCTGCAAGGTAAGCTCCCCTCTCGGTCTCGATATCTCGAAAACATGCATGCTTAAAGAGAAGATCCTGCCCTTCTTAACTAATATTCACTATAACACTCGCGATCTAAATAACACATAATTCACACCCGACTGTCGTATCTCAATCATCTAGACCAGCAACCTTAAAATTACAGGTTAGATCGATTTCCTACAGTATGTGTGAAGTGCAAAATAAATATCGTAAGAACGTTTCGACGACTCATAATCACTTATAGATTGATGATGTCTGGAAGCATCCTAGTGAACATTACCCCTTTTACGGTACGGCACCTCACACGTAATTAATTCTACCGTCTTATGAATTCGTCATGCACTGCATTTCCTATATCTGAATAAACTAAATGGTTACCAGAACCATGATGAAAATTTCCATATAAAAATATAATAAGCATAAATACTAACATCCCTTTGAAGCAGCGTAAACGTTATCTTAATTCTGAAGTATTGTCATGCAAGGTTAATTCTTTACAGTTACATCTGTGATCACAACTTTCGTGCTAAAATTTGAAACGTACTCATCACTTCAGCACTTCGACAAGCTGTCGTCAGGCACGTACAACCATGGGTTTATGCTGACATCGTGGCGGCTTCACTGGTGTGGAGTCCGAGGTTCACCCGCTGGTGGATCGGCTACATATTGATTGAATCCTCGTCCCACATCGAAAATGCTGGAAGCTCTGTGCTGCGTAGAGAGGAACACAAGGCAAACTGCTCGAAGGCCCCTTCCGGGTCGGACGATCTCGCTGGTTCAAATATGCAAATGAGGAAACTGATTTTTTTAAATGCGTTAATTTTTGGTGGCACATTACAACTCGTTGTGACTAGAGCTACTCATGGACTCGAGTACACTAGTCCAGTAACGGTAATTTCCTTAAACCCTTTACCGACCCCTCCCATTTGGTTATCTATTCAGAGCTATCTAGGATTTGAAGCCACACACGTTCATCTGGTCACAGTCTCTGGATACACAATGTTTAATTATCTCAACATTTTTCGTGTTAATGGTCTTAAATCTGCATAATTCACAGCACAGGCTAATGGTAAGACAGGCTGCATTTGAGGGTACCAGCAGACGCTGCCCGTTCTATTGATTCGGTAATAAGCCGCTCATTAATTCATAAGGTTTACTTTCTGAATACACTGTCACAAATTTTAATTCTCCTATATCACTCTCCTTTCTTTATCTGACCTCTGCGCTCAGATACATTACGTGCGTATTATACTATAATCAAACCGCACTCACATCAATCATTTTCGTGCATTCGCACATAGTGACTAAATTCACAGCTTCGTTACGTCCCGATACACAGCCTGCACAGATCAATATTACTACAGTTTTCATAAATTCACTAGCGGCAAATTTTACGCACACCGCACCTTATGATCAATTCATTGAGAATATGATTGATTTCACAACAAATCACAACTAATTACTGAGTCACAACTGCACACTCTATAAAGACTGAATCACGACTGCGAAAACTCTCAAACACGGCATAGAGTGTGAACGAATTTGAAAGAATACCATAATCGGCCTCAAAGCTCTCTCCTTTTAGAGTTGGAATTGCCTGGCGCACGGAGAAGGGGCGAGCCAGGCCTATTTTCCAAACATCGGTCAGCTAATAACGGGTTCTCGGCATTGGTTGAGGTAACAAATTTGAAGCTATAATATTCTTCTTTTTACTGGTCGATTTTCCTTCCGATCGCATCGTATTTTTGCTTACAATCTCCAAAGCGTCGTCAGATACTTTCCAGTGGTTGGTGCTAAGCCGTGGGTGATCCTAGACTCCCCTCTCGCTGCCAGAACTCAACATCTGTTTCTAATTTGGCTGCACCTTCATACGCTGCGTAGTTAGTGTTATATTAATTATGTAAGATACATCTTGGCATTATAATTCAGCATAAAATTCCCGGATTTATATGAATCCTGACTCATAAATATCCATCATATATTTCGGAACTTCGGTTGTTATTATTATTATTATCATTAAAAACAACTAAAGACTGTATGTTGGTATCAGTGGATCTGCAGGAAAACGTACGGAGATATAATATTTCATGTGTTGAGACAACTTCTTAAGTCCCTACATTCGACCTAGATCTTTGGTCACGTGCTGCGTACTTAGCATGTTCTCATTCACACAGAAAGACAACGTTTTTCAAGTACAGGCGAGCGCAAGCCCTCCTTTCTCTGATTACGCGCACTAAGACCTCAGTCTCGCTATCCGGCAGCAAGCCACTCATGTCCCGGAACAGGTAAAATGTGCTTGTTTTGACACTATTTGCCCTAGAATGGCGCGGAAAACGCCGTGTTCTATTTACAGGTTATAGCGACATACTCCGGACCATGTCGTGAACGGTTGCACTACTTGAAGAAATATCAGTAAATATTTAGAAGCTGACACTGTCCAATAATCCCTTGCCCACTTTAGAGACCACTCTCATTGGGCTACGGTAAACTAAATTAGCAAAGCTCTATGTTTAAAATTCTTGATTTACGTGCTGACACTGATCGGTATGGGTGATACATTTATTTTTATTTTTCAGGAGTATGAAACGTAAAATGCAACAACTACAAGCTCAACAATCGTCATCGCCCTTTGCTGAGTTCATGGACAAATTTTCAGCAGACACGTAAGTTCCAAAACATTAAAGTATGATAACAAGTTTCTTTACTTTACATTATCCGTCGTACGCTTTATTTTCAGAAATATTGAGCAACGTTTGCTCATATCCTATTTTAAAATAGATACCTAAAGTACTTGAAATTCGTAAATTAGAAGGCGATGTACTGAGCAATATTTGGGAACGCTAGTGCTTTACCACTGGTTTTTACACAGCTGTAGGAATGCATATTCATTGTTCGAATTTGCCATGTTTCATTTTCCCTTGTGAAACATTCCGTTACATTTAAAGCTAATTTGAGTTACAATGGACTAAAGAATTTGTAAAATTCTGAGTATTTCTATAACTGTTGCAGTAAAATTATAATGTGTTGAACAGTATCTAGAATTATTTGCGGTTTATAACAGTTGTATGTAAATCATCCGCCACATCATACTTTTTGCTTGTAAATGTCGACATGATTCATTATGTAACGCTAATCAGTGGTTAATCAGATAATTATTAGTAATTTCAATATCCGGCGTGGGGAACGCCATATCCCAGAGTAGACTGTTTATTTAAACGCATTATGCCTTCATTCCAAGGATGGAACAATATGGAAGGGCTCGGCACTTGGTCAAACATGTGCAGCAATCTGCTGCAGCAACGTATGTGCCAACATATGAATGTATGGACAAAATTATAACACATTATGATTGGAGAAAACATTGTTCAGAGTAATTTGGACATCGTATATATGAAGTAGAATAACCCCCCTCTTAGCGGTCATAGAGTTGTATGAAATTAGAATAATGACCCTCAGTAGGACCACTTCTAAACTTTAAGTACTTAGGAAAATTTCCGACAGAAACTTCGGTAAGAACTGGTAATTTTTAATTGTGAATTTCTGAATAAATTTCAAATTCGTGCATTATAATTATGATGTATTTAGCGAGGTTTAACTCATCAGCCATTTCATACTTTATAATGCTTTTTTAATATTCAACTAGTTGGTAATATGTACAGTACACTCGTTTTTATTCAAGCGTATATTTGTAAGAAACTTCTTCCTGAGAACTGATATCGACTTATCCTCTAGCACTAATACCTGTGCGCTTTGCATTACCCGAATGTGAACAACCACGACCAGGGAACCGGCCTGAACACAAGCTGCAGTAACGTAAATAACGAAATATGATCGTAAGGATGAGGATTTTTTAATGCATAGTAACAGAAGAAACCTTAACATAAATTATTTAGGATATTTTACATTTCAAAATAGAATACACTTTTGCCTTCAATAGAGTAGGACGAATTCAGAATTGCACATCACATTAGGGATATTTCAGTCAATCATTTTGTAGGCTACTTCTAGTTACTGCAACAACAAGTTACAGCAATAATGGGTAAATAGCAAAGCTGTATTTCTGAATACCACTGACAGTAGTGAATTAATGTCATTTTGTTTTGGACAATATCTAGCAAAATTCCTGAATTATAGATAAAGAGTGTGAGATGCTGAATCAGGTAATGAGTAATTTCTGTAAAACTAATATTGTGGTTAGCAAATTGTACAGAAAATTTTCGAGTGATATGAATATGTGAAGTGAATATTCAATTTTACATTCTTAAGATAATTTTGAAATATTAAGACTGAAAAAATCGTGGGTGGCCAGCTTCTGCAGATTGCATAAACATCAGAGAGGCAATATTCTCAGAGATTACTGACCGTATAAAGTTTACAATACATTTTACAGGCTACGATTCGAAAATTACAGGGAGAAGAACATCGAGAGTTTTGACATATCGACGAGTAAACGAATTATTATACGACTTAGAGATATTCAAAGACAGTGGTTGGTGTCCGAATGTAGCACCAGGGTGACCCCCTCGGAATTCAATTGGCTGTCAGGATATGAGCATGAATTATGTGAATGAAAATAGAAGAGAAGCACGAGTTTTGATCTGGTGGATGATGGGGATTTAAAAATATAAGGGATTGATATACGGAATCCCTTTCACCACTAACCGCCAGAAGTCCTACTACTAACAAAGACTTCTCTGTCGTTCTTGCCGAAACAAAGCCCATAAGATGATGGTATGAATTGCGCGTTATCTGTACCGAACACAGACAAGAATTTCACTTGCTGAAATCCTGTAGAGAAACCCAGCGGTTGAAAGGAAATTTTTGTAGAGTAATTAATTACTATGTTAAGTGAAAATGTGAATGTCTATACAATGATTAGGATGATAAGCAAAGATTGGCATAATCCTGGTAATCTCACTCAGTTATTAATTGTAATTAGAACGTTATACAAAAGAAATCTGTACGATCACGTAATGAATATGGAGCAGACTACGGGTAGATAGATAAGTTCCAGTCGAGCTTCTGTTTATACTGATAATTAGTATAATGCGTATTATTATGGCTGGATTGTTGTTGTTATTACTCCTAATTGTAATGAAATTTTAAATTGCTTGTAACGGGCAAGGAACCAACAGGTGGAATAATTTTTTCTCAGCTACTGATTTTCGTAGTTGTAGGAAGAGACCGACCTACCCTCCATCCATCCACCCATCCATCCATCCATCCATCCATCCATCCATCCATCCATCCATCCATCCAAAAAGGACCTCAGCAGTATTGCGAGATGGACAGCAGTTTATTGTATGATATTAAACTAGGTTAAATGTCAGGAGTCAGTATCTCTGGCTATTGTAACTGAGTGTATTATAACTATTATATGTTTGGCTTGTTCGAATTAATAATTTTTGGCACAGCAATTAGCCCTGGTTCGCGCTAATTTATCTATTATATTCGTTGCCCTACTGGTAAAATGCTCTGATCTTTTGGTCCCCACCTTCTTTGCTTACCACCGGCAATTACCGCTGCAATAATAATAATAATAATAATAATAATAATAATAATAATAATAATAATAATAATAATAATAATAATAATAATAATAATAATAATAATAATAAAACATCTTACAGCCTCCGTGGCTCAGACGGCAGCGCGTCGGCCTCTCACCGCTGGGTACCGTGGTTCAAATCCCGGTCACTCCATGTGAGATTTGTGCTGGACAAAGCTGAGGCGGGACAGGATTTTCTCCGGGTACTCCGGTTTTCCCTGTCATCTTTCATTCCAGCAACACTCTCCATTATCATCTCATAGCATTTATCACTCATTAATAAATCACCTTGGGAGTGGCGACCCCATTGAAATAACAGCCTATATATGTTTCATTCATCACATCCCTGACCTGGTCAATGACTGGAAAACAGGTCGTCGGTTTAATGAAACATCTTCCTTATAGACTGTTATGTCTTCAGCGTTCAGTCTGCAAGCCTCTGCGAATTTTCGAAACGTCTCCACAATTTTCAATTTGCAAGTAGTTCGTACCTAGTTCCATACTTCTTGTATTTAAAACGTTAGTAACTGATTCTAATCATCGTCGTCTTGGTCTTTCTCTACTGATCTTATCCTCCACGACCGAGTTCTTTATTTTCCTAGCTAACTGTTTGCCTCACATGCCCCGACCACCGAAGCAGTTTTATGTGTACTGCTTCATACATCGAGTTCATTACTACTGTGAATTTACCCTTAGATCTTCATTTCGAGTATCTTTCTGCCATTGTTCCCACCAGATTGTAGTAACAATCACTGCCACCACCTTCATGTCTGTTGCTTCTAACTTGTACCTTGTAAGTAACGTATCATTAGTCAATCGAGCTCTCCCTCCCGTACAACAATTTTGGCCGGAGAACAGAGCGGTATAAGGATAAGCATAAGCATAAGTGTAAGTTTAAGACGTATAAGTATCCACAGTGCAACCTCACCGCTTTAGCTTAGCTGCACCTTAATTCTGTCTCAAGTACTATACTAGCATCCAGGGAGTATACGCATCCTAATTACTTGAAGTGATTTACTTGTTCCTCGATAGTTATTCCAATTCTTCATGTTCCCTTGCTTATACATAGGAGCAGTTATTACCCTCGCCCAATCAGAAGGTGTATTACTGATGTTCCATGCTAAAAATCGAAGGCCCAGGATTTTGCTTTTGCCTTTAAAGCCCAAGTGGAACAGTTGCTTCTTAGTAAGGAAAGTATCATATTTTGTAACCAAATATTGAAAGCTTGAGAAGTTTTCACTATAGCTGTTCATTTAGAAGTATAACTGATGCATTCAAATGGGATAAATAAATGACAGGGAATTAGTGGTCTGAAGTGTTAATCATTAAGATATAGTAAAGGATATTATTAATACAGTACATATTATATAACAAACAATTTTACAAACAAAAACTAGAAGATACGTATAAACTCCATGAAATACGTTGATGATACCCGCTTGGAAAAATATGTCACATTTTCTCGTATATTTCCTACTAGCAATTACCCGCGGCTTCGCTGGCGTGGATTTCGTAGTTTGATCAAAGTAATCGTTCCTCGGCATTGTACTAAGACATTATCTGAAAATTACTGAAATATAAAAACTCACCCAAAATTTGAGTTTCATTGACCCCAGAAATTCTTTGTAAACCCTATATGTGGTATTACCTTTTGGGGCTAAGACGACCAAGCGACATAGAACTGTACATAAGAGAAACAGTCTTCTCTCAAGTCGAAAAAGTAAATACATGTTCCTTTATTTTTAAAGGAGGTTCCAAATACCTATTCCCACATCTGTAACATCTTCAGTTTTTGAGATATACATAAGTATCCACATAAAAACACTTCAAACCCTTGATCAGTTCATCCCCCACACTCAACCCCATCTAAGTGTATTATCCGAAAACAAAAATACATGTTCCTTTATTTTTAAAGGAGATTCCAAATACCAATTTTCACGTCTGTAACATCTTCACTTTTGAAGATATAAGCATCCTCATAAAAATAATTCAACTATTTTTCACTTCTTTTCACCTGCTGTTAAGTGCCTTCCCCGAAACCAGTTTCCTGTATTTTTAAAGGACTTTCCAAATAACAAGTTTCTTGTCTCTAACATGCTACGTTTTTGACATATAATCTAGATACGCCGGTACTCATTTTAAAAATTCAGCCCCTTTTCCAGTTCCTTCCAGCCCATTAAGAGGATTTTGGGAAAAACATACGTGTTTCATTATTCTTAATGAAGATTCCAAATACCAGTTTTCATGCCTGTACGTCGGTAACACCTTCAGTTATTGAGATAAATGTGCACTCATAAGAATAATTCAAATTCTTCTTCTTCAATTCTTTCCACCCCTCTCCCGCCTTAAGTGGACTTTCCGAAATCAAAAAGTACGTATTTCTTTGTTTTGAAAGGAAATTCAAAATTCCAACTTTCACGTATGTAACAGTTTCTGTTTTTAGGATAAAGTATCCTCATAAACATGTTTCAACTCCTTATTTACTTATTTTCAAACCCACACCCCTTACATTGGATTTCCGAAAAAACAAATGCTTGTTTCTTCATTTTTAAAGGAGAATTCAAATACTAATTTTCACGTCTGTAACATCTCCAGTTTTTTAGTCAAAAGTATACTCAGAAAAGTAATTCACCTCCTATTTCAACACCCACCCCCAATTTCCTACCCGCTTTGTTGATTTCCCCCCTCCCCAAACGTGCGTGTTTCTTAACTTTTAAAGGAGATTCCAAATACCAATTTTCACGTCTTTAAAATCTTTAGCTTTTGAGATATAATTATCCTCATAAAAAGAATTCGACTACATTTTCGCCCCATCTCGTTAAGTTGATTCTCCCCTCCAAAAACTGCGTGTTTCTTCTTTTTTAAGGGAGATTCTAAATACAAATTTTCACGTGTGTAAGCTTAAGTTTTTGAGATCTAAATTTCTCCACAAGAATAATTACATTTTTTCACTTCCTTTCATAATCCCCCCATAAGTGATGATTCCCAAAACAAAAAGAAATTTGTTTCCTTATTTATAAAGGAGCTTCCAAATGCCAATAATCGCGACTATAACACCTTCAGTTTTGAGATATATGGAATTAATGTCCTTTTTCACCTCCACCGCCCCCAAGTTATCGCCCCCCACCCCCAATGAGCGTTTCTTTATGTTTTAAGGATATCCCAGATTCTAATTTTCACATCTGTAACTTCTTTAGTTTTGGAGATATAGGTATCCTTATACAATATATTCATCTAATCTTTCAATTAATTCACCCCCCTTAAGTGGATTTTCGAAAGACAAACGACTACATGTTTCTTTACTTTGAAAGAAAATTCCAAATAAAAATTTTCATGTCAGTATCATCTTCAGTTATTAAGATGTAAGTATCCGCATGAAAAGAAATCAACTCCTTTCTCACTCCACCACCGCCCGGTTAAGTTGGTTTACCCCCACCCAAAAATTGAGCATTTCTTTGTTTTTAAAGGAGATTCCAGATACCAATTTCCACGTCTGTAACCTTCAGTTTTGAGATGTAAGTTTCTCCAGAAAAGGAACTCAATTTTTTACTTCCTTTCACACTCTCCACTCAAGTGAATTTTCCAAAAAACAAACAGTACCCGTTTCTTTAAAGGAGCTTTCAAATACCAATTGTCACGACTGTAACATCTTCAGTTTTTCAGATATGTAAATACCTTAATAGGAATTCTCCGTTTACATCCTCCCTACCATGTTCATCCCCCCAAATGCGTGTTTCTTTATTTTTAAAATAGGTTCCAAATACCAGTTGTAACTTTTTTAATGTCTTTAGAATTTTGGTATGTACACATACGTTATCATAAACAATTCATCTATTTTTTTATTCTTTCACCCCCTCCCCCCGTTAAGCGTTCTTTCCGAAAACCAAAGGATACGTGTTTCCTTATTTTCATGGAGATTCCAAATAACAATTTTTACGTCTGCAACATGTTAAGCTTTTGATATATACTGTAGATATGCTAATTTTAAAAAATCACCCTCTATTTCAGTTCCCCTTAATTGGAATTTCCGTAAAAAATATGTATGTTTGTTTACTTTTACAGGAATATACAAATACCAGTTTTAAATGTGTAATATGGACGTGGTTGATGTAATTTTCAATTATCGTCTTTTTTAAAATTCACCCCGTTAGTCACTCCTTTTCACCCCCTATTCATCGGTTTATTCAAAAACACAAAAACACGTGTTTCTTTATTTTCAAAGAGGTTCTAAATTTCAATTTTCATGTATGTAACATCTTCAGTGTTTTAGATATATGTCTCCTCATAAAAGGTGTTCAACCCCTCTCTTTTTACTCCCTCCATATTGGGATTTTCCGAAAAGAAAAGAAATACGTGTTTCTTTATTTTTAAAGGCGATTCCAACTACCAATTTTCACGTCTGTAAACTTTTATGTTTTTGAGTTATAGATATCCTCATTTTAAAAATTCAACCCCCTTTTCACCCCCTAGTGACGGGATATTAAAAAATCCTCCTTTCGCGAGCACCTACATGTTAATATAAATGTATCTTCAAAATTTCATTTCTTTATGTCCAGTAGTTTTGGCTCGGCGATGATGCGTCAGTCAGTCAGTCAGTCAGTCAGTGAGGACAAGTTATTATATATATATATAGATTAAGCATTTTCTTACAGAACATACATTGTTTGGTGGAGGCGAAAATCATCTTCTGAATATTCAGACAAAATGCCTGCCCCTTCAAGAATTTTCTGGGTCTCATGGAAGAACATACTTTCACTTATATATCTACGAGGAATATAATAATTATATACAAATTAGACATTACACAGCTATTAGAACATGTCGCTGTCAGATAACGTTCCCCGTTGCATATTTCCTACTAATGAAATTGTTCCCAAAATGCATGCCTGTTTTACACTTCATGGCCATTTTACACCATTTCTAATACCTAAAGCCACTGCTGCACAAAAGGAATGGCAAGAAAGTACAAAAATACATTACATTGTCTTCGATCGGAATGAGGTATATTTCTGGGTGTATTGAAAACAATAACATTTATAGCGATGCTATTTCTTCATTTGAAACACCTCAAATATGAAAAAAGCTTTGGAATTCTGTAACGGTATGAAACATGCAATGGAGGATGCCACCGGGTCAGACTGGCCAGCTCGGGCATTTAAGTGCTAATCTTATTGCTCGGTGAAGGAATTTCATCCCTATCCTTTGACTAAACTTCACCATTCCATGTATAATTTCATCTGTTACTTTGCTTTATAATAACGAAGTTTATTTCACGTCATTGTCCTTCTCCCCATGAGTTCCGTTCTTCGCGACGTTAACGGAAAGATTTCTTACGTTGAGAAGTTTTTCAAAATATTCTTTCTATCCCTCCAGTGATTCCTTAGGATTATTTTTGAGTTCAACTAATTTACCCAAAACACTATTAATTTCCGTTTTCTCTCCCTTTCAAAGGTTCTTATTTACCAACCACAGAAGTTTCCCCGCCGCTTTGCCGAGACTGTACGTATTATTTCCGAAATCTTCCCAAGATTTCTGGTTGGATTCAACAATTATTTGTTTCGCTCTGTTTCTTTCATTCACGTAGAGTTACCTGTCTGCATCAGCCCTTGTTCGGAGCCATTTCCGATATCTCTCCTCCTTTTGTTTACATGCTGCCCTCACTACATCATTGCAGCAAGGAGTTCAACTTCTCTCATATTTAAACACAGTTGTCCCTAGACATTACTCGCTTTCACTACTACGGCATTCTTGAACTTGCTCAATATTCGTTCCTACTTTTCACTAATGATATCCATATACTTCTGTCCAATTTCTTCGTCCTGGATATTTTCTACACTTATTCGTCTGCGGACAGGTTTCTCTTTGCCTATCCTAGGCCTGCTGGTACCTAGTTCACTACAGACCAGGTAGTGTTCAGAATCATCGAAAACTCCCCGAATACCCTCATACTCCTGACAGATTTCGAGAATAGTACGTCGGTATTATATTATCTAGTCCATTACGGACAGGGTACCTCTACTCTACCACGTGTAGCGGTGAGCAATTTCTTCTTGCAGCATGTATTCGTAACTGCTTATCCCATACTAGCTCTGAAGACCAGTAAACGCTTCCCACTCCTGTTTGCTTCCATATCTCTTCTCAAATCCTTAAGCTATATTTCCAGCCCTCACATATACTACTACTACTACTACTACTACTACTACTACTACTACTACTACTAATAATAATAATAATAATAATAATAATAATAATAATAATAATAATAATAACGAAATTAAGCATTTGAACGTGTTTGCTTATAAGACAGTTTTGCATGCTTTGGCGTAAGGAACCCACCCTCGTTGTTGGTCGGCATTTCCTGATACTTCCGGCATATTTATGAAGAAACCTTCGAAGTCCTTGTTATTTCTAGTGGATATTTGGTGTTTTGTCAAGGGCTGTTTGAATTATATTTATAGTTCATTTGACTTATGATAACTGGTGCATAGATTTCTACATCTTCTTGGAGGCGCCATGCACTGTTCCCGAGTCCAAATAAGGACCAATTTTGAATGGACTGTCATTTAAAGTTATGATATTGGATATCTACAGTATACATTTGAGTAGATTTACAGTGAACTGCAGTAGAATTCACTGTATGAGTAATCAATCGTTATACGTATTGTAATAACGCGGAAAAACTCACCAGAACGTCAAACTGTCATGCCAGACTGAATTATATATAAACCTAAAGGTTCTGCCACCCAACAATCATTCTGGTTGTCGGAATCACCTAATATGACGATTTTGAAGATATCTCAGTAAATATTAAGAAGCTGACACGGTCCAATAACCTTTTGCCTACTTTAAGGATCCTTCGCATTGTGCTATGGTAGACTTAATCAGCAGATCCCTATGTTTATAACTCTTTATTTATGTCCTGACACTGATCGGTATGCGTTATATATTTTTTTCTTTTCCAGGAGCCTGAATGTTCAAAATCAACATCCACTAGCTCAAATTTGGTCATGGCCCTACCCTCAATTATCTTCTACAGAAAAGTAAGTTCCAAATGATAACAAGTTGATCTACTTTACAACATCCGTCGTAAGCATTTTTCATAAAAATGAACGCAGTTTGTTTCTATCATATTTTAAAATATATTCTGAATATATTTGATAATTGTACATTCGAATGATGATATGTTGAGCAATAACTAGGAACACTATTGGTTTACCATATTTCTTTACACAGCTGCAGGAATACATATTATTTTGTCGAATTCGCCATATTTCATTTTGTCCTTAAGTAATATCCCATCATATTTAAAACGAATTTCAGTAAAAATCGGCTAAAACTGTAAAATCTTGAGTATTTTTTTATAATTGGTGGATGGAAATTATAACGTTTTGAACAATATCAAGAAACATTTGCGATTTATAACAGTTCGAAATCTTCAACAGATTCATACTTTTCGCATGTAAATTTTGACACACTCCAATACGTGACCCTGGTCAGTGCTTAATCCGCGGTGTGGAACGAAATGTCCTCCAATAGACTGCTTATTTAAACACGTTATGCATTCATTTCTAGGATGGAACAATCTGGAAGGGATGATGTCTTGGTCTAACATGTGTAGCAAGCTGCTGATGCAAAAGAAAGTGTTGACATGTGAATGTATGAACGGAGTTGTAAAACATTATGATGGGAGTAAGCATAGGTCAGACGAATTTTTACATCATATATCTAATGTACTCGTAGAATAATGCACAGTTTAGCGTTCACACAGTTGTATGAGATTAGAATAATGGCTTTCAGTAGGAGGACTTCTAAACTTTAAGTACTCGGAAAAATTTCCTCCAGAAATTTAAATAAGAATAATCAAATGGTAATTGTGAAATTCTGAATAAATTTGAAATTCGTGCATTAAAATTATGATGTATTTATCGAGGTTTAACTCATCAAAAACTCCATACTTTAACGTTTATTTATTTTTCCACTAGTTGGTAATGTGTACAATACACTAGTTATTATCCAGGCAAATGTTTGTAAGAAACTTCGTTCTACTGAATTGATATCGATGTATACACCAGCGCTACTATCTACGCGTTATACATGGTCCGAAAGTGAACAACCACGACTGGGGAACAGGTCTGTAGCACATTCTGCAGTAACGTAAGTGACGAAACATGATCGTACGGATGATGATTTTTCAATCCATATTAATAGAAGGAATCTTGGTTTATATGATTTTGGACATTTTAAATCTCAAGATAGTATACCGTTACTTCATTCCTCGGCTTTCATAGAATAGGGCGAATTGTGAATTACAAATCACATTATGAATACTTCTGTCTAACACTTTAGTAGGCTTCTTTCAGTTACTGCGACAACGAGTTACAGGCAAATAGTAATGGTGTAATTTTGAGCATCACTGAAATTAGTGAATTAATGTCATTCTGTTTCAGACAATATCTAGCAACATTCGTCAATTATCACAGGTCGAACTCTTCAAATACTTCATATTTTGATGTTTGATAGTTGATAATGGAAGGCTCGTTAATATTCAAGCAGATTATTTTAAGTAACTACATCCGTCAGAATGGATATAGATTTAATCTCAATTACTAATATCTACGCATTATGAATTCCGTTCTAGGAAACAACAATCCCAATGTGATCAAAGCCAATCCAGAAGTGTTTCACCCCTCGAACACATGGAACAAGCTCCTGCAGCAAAGTAAGTATCTAAATATGATTGTCTGGATGGAGTTGTAGAATGTTATTATGGTAGGAGCAACCCTGGTGTCACGATATTGTACATCATCCTTACTAAAATATAATATATGACTTCTTGAATTTCATAGAATTGTGTGGATTGAGAAAAAGATGTCTTCCATCAAGAATACTTCTTTATATCATATTAGTAATTCTAATCATTGTTACAACACATTTCGTCAATTGTGGGTAAATATTAACTCTGCAGTTCTCAATACCATGTGCATTAAATTGACAATTTATGGCACAATATATAGCTCTATTTGTGGATTATCACATGTTGAATTCTTCAAGCACTCCACACTTATATATTTTTAAACCTTTCAATTGTTGATAAAGAAATACTTGTCAGTTTAAGAAAAAGGTTATAAGTAATTTTGAATTCCCGGAAAAAATAATTTCTTATCCCCCACACCTAATCCTTACACTTAATAAATTCCTTCCTAGGATGCTGCAAACTGATAGTCAACAATCACAAACTAGGACCAGGTCCTTGATTCAACGAATTGGACAGGCTGTTGGGACAACATCAGCCTAAAATATGCACGTATAAATAGATGTTTTTGAAATTTACAATAATATAAGTAAACGAGGTAAGGGGACTTTGTATATTTTATATTCTCTTATATATTAGTGACTCCCTTAGTTTCCAAAGAGTGAACGACTTGTGAATAAACATCTCATAACGCATATTCACTCGTAAACATTAATAATATTATCTCTCGTTTACAACATATTGTAGTAACAAAGGACAAAGAGTAATCGGGGCATTCTTAGATTCACTTGGTTTAAAGCATTGGAGAATATGTAACCATCTTGTTTGTTTATTAGAGGTCGAAATTTTGAACTAATTCATATTTTCATGCTTGTAAACATTATTTACCGTAAATAGTTAATAACGTAATACACGTCAATAATTACCTAGCTGGTTATGAATAATTTTCTTCTCCGAGTTGGAGAAAGACTTATCGTCCGGCACCAGTCTCTAGGCACTAGTTCTAGAACGCAAAAATCTGGAAATCGATAATTTCAGCCGAGGATTGATCCCCAGGTCCACCGGAGGGTACAGGCTTTTTTATGTAATGTAAGCGTAAACATGTATACATTGATGGATTTACACAGCTATTTAGTAATAGAAGTAATCTTACTTAGTCGTTGAACATTAGCTATTCTAATATTGAATAATGTCACTCATAGTTTTCAAACAGTTATACGAACTGAGAATGAGCATTTCATCGAAATATTTGCTACATTTGTCAGCTTTACAACAAAATGAAGTAATAATGCGCAGGTAGTAATTAACTGTGACATTCTGAGTATTACTCAAATTAAAGTATTAGAACTGATGAGCAGGGGAATAGTAGCTATATTTGAGGATTATCACTCGTCAAAATCGTCAAATATTTCATACTTCTATATTTATAACATTTTAAATAGACTGACTGACAGAGCAAATGCAACACCAAGAAGGAGTGGTCAGAACTTTATGCCAATTGCAGGGTAGACTGACGTCACTGAGGTATGCTCATGATGTGAAATGCGCCGCTGTGCTGCGCACGTAGCGAACGATAAATGGGACACGGCGTTGGCGAATGGCCCACTTCGTACCGTGATTTCTCAGCCGACAGTCATTGTAGAACGTGTTGTCGTGTGCCACAGGACACGTGTATGGCTAAGAATGCCAGGCCGCCGTCAACGGAGGCATTTCCAGCAGACAGACGACTTTACGAGGGGTATGGTGATCGGGCTGAGAAGGGCAGGTTGGTCGCTTCGTCAAATCGCAGCCGATACCCATAGGGATGTGTCCACGGTGCAGCGCCTGTGGCGAAGATGGTTGGCGCAGGGACATGTGGCACGTGCGAGGGGCCCAGGCGCAGCCCGAGTGACGTCAGCACGCGAGGATCGGCGCATCCGCCGCCAAGCGGTGGCAGCCCCGCACGCCACGTCAACCGCCATTCTTCAGCATGTGCAAGACACCCTGGCTGTTCCAATATCGACCAGAACGATTTCCCGTCGATTGGTTGAAGGAGGCCTGCACTCCCGGCGTCCGCTCAGAAGACTACCATTGACTCCACAGCATAGACGTGCACGCCTGGCATGGTGCCGGGCTAGAGCGACTTGGATGAGGGAATGGCGGAACGTCGTGTTCTCCGATGAGTCACGCTTCTGTTCTGTCAGTGATAGTCACCGCAGACGAGTGTGGCGTCGGCGTGGAGAAAGGTCAAATCCGGCAGTAACTGTGGAGCGCCTTACCGCTAGACAACGCGGCATCATGGTTTGGGGCGCTATTGCGTATGATTCCACGTCACCTCTAGTGCGTATTCAAGGCACGTTAAATGCCCACCGCTACGTGCAGCACGTGCTGCGGCCGGTGGCACTCCCGTACCTTCAGGGGCTGCCCAATGCTCTGTTTCAGCAGGATAATGCCCGCCCACACACTGCTCGCATCTTCCAACAGGCTCTACGAGGTGTACAGATGCTTCCGTGGCCAGCGTACTCTCCGGATCTCTCACCAATCGAACACGTGTGGGATCTCATTGGACGCCGTTTGCAAACTCTGCCCCAGCCTCGTACGGACGACCAACTGTGGCAAATGGTTGACACAGAATGGAGAACCATCCCTCAGGACACCATCCGCACTCTTATTAACTCTGTACCCCGACGTGTTTCTGCGTGCATCGCCGCTCGCGGTGGTCCTACATCCTACTGAGTCGATGCCGTGCGCATTGTGTAACCTGCATATCGGTTTGAAATAAACATCAATTATTCGTCCGTGCCGTCTCTGTTTTTTCCCCAACTTTCATCCCTTTCGAACCACTCCTTCTTGGTGTTGCATTTGCTCTGTCAGTCAGTGTACATGATAAGGTAACATTCTTCACTGTTTAACCAGATGATTTTCAGTAATTTCCTTCACCGGAGTGGAGAGCGATTCTTCTTCTGGCACCGACCTCTACTTGTTATATACAGTATTTCTTCCCAGAATGAAGCAAAAACGAACTAAAAAATTACAATACAGTACCAGGACCCAGGTCCAACGTATTGTACAAGCTGCTGCAGAAACGTAATTATTACAATATGATTGTATTGATGGAGTAGTCCGGTTTTATAAGAATAGAAGTAAAACGAGTTAAAGGCTCATTGGGCATTATTTACTCAAGCATAGAACAGGGACACATTACATTACCAAGAATCGTGATTTGGGATATATCGTTTTAAACATTTAGATTGTATCGATATTTACTAGAAATGTCACTGGTAATGTTAAATAACAACTTTAAAATTCCACGTATTTGTTACAATTGGATCATAAAATTCTGATGTTTTGAACGATAACATCTAACATCATGTGCAGTTTATCACAGATTGCAGTCGTAAACCAGTTCAAATATATATTTTTTTTAAAAAACTTCGATTAATTCACCATATAACGTCCGATATTACTCAACCACATTGTTGTAAATAAATGTATACATCAGAGTGGATATCGACTTAACCTCCGGCACTGATATGTACGTTTTGTCCATTCCCTTCCAGCATTCAATAATCCAAAAATGCAGTGCCACACAAATGGATCAATCTACTGCAGCAACGTGAATGTCAAAATATTATTGTATGGATTGAATCGTTCATTATATGACGATTGAAGTAATTTTGTTTCGAGCAATTGAGGATATTATACAATCTAAATTAGAATATAAAATTTCTGGGTTCTCATTGAGTAGAGCGAATAGGGATTTATGTCTACTGTCATGAAAACCCATTTATAAACTCTAAATATTTCCTTTGCTCAACAAAATGCATTTTAGTAACAATAAGAATAAGGAATTAGGAAATGAGTAATCCTCAGTACGATTCAAATGAGTGCATTAACACAATGATGCACTTTGAGATTTATGGCTATATGTATGGTTTATCGTCGAATGAACTCGTCAACCACTTCGTACTTCTACATATGTAAATTTTCAGTAAAAGGTTACGTAATACACTTAAGATAGATGTAAGTAATTTCAGTCTAGAGAATGGAGAATAATTCATCCTCTGGCAATGCCATAATTTATTTATATACATTTTCCCAGCATTTAGTAAACAAGAAGTAATATTTGCTCAACATAGAACCACGCCTGAGGTCCTCAAAGACTGAGACAGGCTGCAGCAACAACCTGTTAAAGTGTGAATGTATTGATGGAGTTCTTCGACTTTAAAATAAAATAAGTAATCTTGGTTAAGAGGACTTCGGGCATTTTAATCCTGAGTAGTACTAAGTTTAGAGCATTTAAATGATGTTTTGGGAAATGTGTAGCTATATTAGTGGTTTATCATTGGATGAACTCGTGAACTACTTCATATTTTCATGTTTAAAATATTCAATTAGTGGTTAAGATAACACACATCAATGTTTAACCAGTCCGTTAAAAGTAATTTCTTTCACCGAAGTGGAGAAAGACTTGTACTCCGGCACTGATATCTGCGATTCATAGTTTCCTTTCTAGAATGCAGCAAACTGTAAGTCATCAATCGCAGCCGATGTTCCTACCCCCAAGTAGTACGTCTGGGTGAAGCTTTTGCTGTTAAGTAAAAGCAAATTCAATGCAAAGTTATCTCTGTACAGATCATGAAGGTACATGGAGGTGTGAAAGTTAAATGTTTCCACTACCCGTAACCCTTTTTGGTGTAGGCTGAGTGAACCTCAGGGCCATGTGCACCTCTGGAAGTGGAAATTTGGTTTCTTACACTTTTCAACTTCCTGACGGGGAATCAACACCATGTCCTTCCACGTGAAATTACCACCCATTTATCGCATCGGCCAGAGAGCCCTTTTCGCTGTTACGAACCTAACAAATATGGATTTAGATTTGGATTTTCATTTTTCAACATTATGAGTTAAGACGGCCCTGGGTACTCTTTATTCTAAAACAATATAACTGGCAATTTTTTTATAAATAAGTAGCGTGATAGGGATGCTTCTTTCTGAATATTTCATTATTTTAATCATTTTTGTAACAAATTTCAGTAAACAAGTGCAAGAAGTAATTGTAAAATTCTGAGTATCATACAATTCAAGCATTGAATTATTACGCTTTGCATTGTATTCATCAATATTTGTTTCTGACACTGGTTGAACTCGTCAACTACTTCATATTTTAATTTTCGTAAATAATTCAATAATTCATCGCATGAGGTCCGTAAGTAATCAACCACGTGCTTACAAGTGTGTACATAAATAACCTTCAGCACTCAAAGCAGCGCGTTACTAATTCCCCTCCAGGATGCAGCAATCTGATACTGAACAACCAACAACGTAAGTGCCAAAATATGATTGAATGAATGGAATGTATCATAAATAAACTATAGCATTTACCTTGGTTAGACGGTTTATGATATATTACCTAGTAACATACAATAAATTGTTTTTTTGTTCTTTATAGATTATTACGAATTGAGAATAATATCCCTGTTAGGAATATTTCTAACTTTTTATTGCATGGAGTCATCGTTATAAATAATTGTAGTAACTAGAGGAGACAGTAATTGTGTAATTCACTGTATCATTCAAAACAGTGTATTCCAATTGTCAGGTATTGCGTGGTTTATAACTACCTTAATTTGTGGTTAATCTCGTCAACCACTTCGAACATTCATATTGTTGAACCTTTCATGATAATTGATACTGCAATACTAGTCACCTTTAATCAAGATGGTTATATGGAATATACTGTAATTCCCCTGAGTGGAGAGCTACTTATCCTGTGGAAATGACCTCTACACGTTATATATTCGTTCCTACCTGGCAGCAAATTAAAATATAAAATTCACAACCCGGGGCAAAATCCCAGGTAAAAAGAATGAGGGCAAGCTGTCGCTGCAACAAAAGTGTTATGATTTGAATATATGTATGGATATGTTCATTTAAAAAATAACCTAAGATATTGTTTATTCAAAGATAATAAAATGTCCCTTTTGGTTTACAATATTTTTACTGTGTTAGGAGAAAATCTCATTAGTAATATACCCTTCTGAACATTTAGTTTTATTGACATAGTTACATCAAATTTCATTAAAATTCAGCAAACAGTAATTTTAAAATTCACTTGTTACTTATCACAGGTTGAGCTCCTGGACCACCTTTAGTTTTATGTTATTGAAGCTTTTCACGTTTAATAAAATAACTTTGTCAGTTCTGAACTAGATGCATGTAAGTAACTTCATTCTACAGAGTGGATATCGATATCTAGACGTTGTACATTCCACTCTAGCGTCAAAAACCCCGATAGTGAACAGCTAGAAATGGCGACTGGGCAACCCATCAAACGTATGGAACAAACTTAAGCGGCAACATAAGTGGCAAAATACGAGTGAGTGGATGGAGTCGTTCAATTTTTTATTGATGGAGGTATCCTGAGAATAATTTTGGACATTATATAATCTAAGACATAATAAATCATCTCCTGGTTTTCATAGAGATTTATAAACTGAAAATAATGTGTCTTGTTAGCAATATATTTATCTAGCATTACAGTACTTCTAGTTGTAGTTAAAATAAACTGCAGTGACAGTGGGAGAATTTTGATAGTGTAATTCTGAATATCGTTCAAACTTGCGCTTTCAAATGATGATGTATTGGACGATATATAGATATGTTTGTGGTTTACTATTTGTTTAATTCTTTTAACCAACTCATTCTTCTATATTTGAAAACATTTCAACAGTTGATAACGTAACAGTAGTCAGCTTTAACCGGATGATTATAAGTAAAGTCATTCTGTGGAATGGAGACCGATTACTCTGGCAATGACCAATAGACGTGATAAATATCTTCCTAGAATGAATCAAACTGAAACTCAATAATCACAAACCAGTATCGAGCTCCATGTCCAACGAATATAACAAGTTGCGTGAAGAAATGGAAAAGTCAATACATGGACGGATTTGTTCAGCCTTATAACAATATAAGCAAATTTAGATAAGAAGGCAGTGGAAATAAATTATTATTATATAGGATAATGACTATTTTAGCTTTCATAAAGTTGTGGAAATTATGAATAAATGCCACATTACGGATATTTCTTTCTATTCACCTAATGTTCATATTTGAATAACATTCAGTTACCATGCGATTTTGTAATTCCGTGTGTCGTTATAATCATAGCGGAAACATTATTATACCTTGAACGATATCTTGTAACATGTGTTGCTTTAAGGTGTTGAACTTGTCAGCCATCCCATATTTTTATGTTCGTAAACCTGAAATTCTATATAATGTAACATTCGTAGTTTTTAGGAGTGGAGAAGATCTTATACTCCAGCACTTATTTCTACGCCTTATACATTACTTTTCTACAATGCAAAAGTCTGAAAGTCAAGAGACACAAGCTGCTGCAGCACATACTTGTCCAGATATGAAATATGGATGGAGATGTTCACTTTCCTAATAACAGAAGTTATCATATTTAAGAAGATTTGGAAACTATGTTGTATCAAACAGAATCATTAAACATTTGGTTGCGATAGAGATGTAAGAATTTGGAAAGTATCCCTCAGTAAGATTATTTATTTCTGAACTTTCAGTGATTTAGACATATTTGAAAACTTTCCGAAAATATGGCAAAAGGAAATTATTACAATTCTTATTACTGTCGAATAATATCCCAAACATTTAAATAACGATATCCACTAGTCCCATGTCGAACTTCTCAACTACTTCATATTTTCACGTCTGATAATCGTTCTGTAGTTCATAATGTAATGCAAACATCTGCGATTAACAGGATGGTTATAAGTAATGTAATTTTTACGGATTGGAGAATATTTTATCTTGAGGGTCATCATGTTAATGTAACAACAGGCAATCAGTAACTGTGAAATTCCTCTTATCTTCAAAAGGGGCACATTAAAATGATGTAGCACTGCAAGGCATGTAGTAACATTTGTGGTTTATTACAGGTCAAACAATTCAACCAATTCATTTTTATTTATTGCTCCATATTTAAATAGTTATACATTTCTTTCTAGGATTCAAAACTCCGAAGGTCAAGAACCCAGAACTAGGCCAATGTTAACTCCTCTGGGCCGGCATATGGAAAAGCCTGCTGGATCAACGTAAGTGTCGTAGTATGAATGATTGTGATAGAGTTGTTAAACTTTATAATACCGGGCGAGTTAGCCGTGCGCGTAGAGGCGCGTGGCTGTGAGCTTGCATCCGGGAGATAGTAGGTTCGAATCCCACTATCGGCAGCCCTGAAAATGGTTTTCCGTGGTTTCCCATTTTCACACCAGGCAAATGCTGGGGCTGTACCTTAATTAAGGCCACGGCCGCTTCCTTCCAACTCCTAGGCCTTTCCCATCCCATCGTCGCCATAAGACCTATCTGTGTCGGTGCGACGTAAAGCCCATAGCAAAAAAAAAAAAACTTTATAATAGAGAATTAATTATTCATTGATGAGAGTAGAACAGTAATAACAATAATAATAATAATAATAATAATAATATTCATTTTATGCCAATTCAAGACACATTTGTGTTTAAAGAGGTTGGTATAAATGACGTAAAACGAGTTATGTATTCTCTCAGATCAGATGCTGCTGGACACGATGGCATACCTCTGTCTTTCTACAAATATATCATTGGTGCCATCCTGCCGATCGTAACACACATTATTAACTACTGTTTAACCCAAGGAATTTTCCCTACGGCGTGGAAGGATGCCCTCGTCATCCCAATCCCAAAAAAGGATGGACCCAGTATTCCTTCAGATTACCGACCAGTTTCTATCCTACCACCCCTGTCCAAAGTGCTGGAACGCCTGGTACATGAGCAAATCCTTACGTACTTACATAAATATGCTTTACTCGACTCTTACCAATCAGGCTTTAAGAAAAAACATAGTACCATGACAGCTCTGCTGAAAGTGACAGATGACATTAGATATGCAATGGACAACAAACAAGTAACAATACTTACTCTTTTAGATTTCAGTAGCGCATTTGATACTGTCGATCCTAGGTTGCTTCTTTCCAAATTACAGTCCTTAAACTTTAGCCAGAAAGTGCTGGAATTTTTCTATTCTTACCTCACAAACCGCCGGCAGTGTGTGGTTGCAAATAATAATAAATCAACGTGGCGAACAAAAAATATTTGTGTTCCACAAGGGTCAGTCCTAGGCCCTCTCCTATTCACTTTATATATAAATGATATCACCAGATCAATTAAGCACTGCAAGTACCATCTTTATGCCGATGATCTGCAAATTTATTACCACACTAGAACTAATAATATACAACAAGCAATATGTAATGTAAACGCTGACCTTGAGCAAATAGATAGCTATGCAATTAAAAACAACCTTAAATTAAATCCCCATAAAACGCAAGCCATTATCATCGGTACATCAAAGAATCTTCACATTTTAAAACAAAATTGCATTCCTCCCGTAACTTTAAATAGTACTGTTATACCTTATTGTGAATCAGTTTCTAACCTTGGTGTTATTATAACGGAAACTCTAAACTGGTCAGCGCAAGTTATGAATATCTGCAAAAAGGTTTATTGTGGCTTGCACCCCTTAAAACGTTTCAGAAATGTATTCCCTCGATCACTAAAAATTCAACTTGTTCGGTCATTATTATTTCCCATTTTTGACTACTGTGATGTAATTCTTACGGATATAACAAAAGAATTAAGCTTGAAACTACAACGCACTCAAAATGCTTGTCTTAGATATGCTATGGATTTACGGTATGACGCTCGAGTTTCTCCCTACTATAAACAATTATCTTGGTTACGACTAGACGACAGGCGTAAACTACATGCAAATACTCTTATGTACCAGGTACTTTCGGAAGACATCCCTGCATATCTCTCCAGCAATTTTCGTCACCTTGGTTCTTTACATCTCCATGATACTCGCTCAGGGTCCCTCCTAGAAATACCTGTCCACCGAACAACCACATACCATCGATCATTTACTATCACCGCTTCGGGATGGTGGAATGCTCTTCCCAAAGACATCAAGGATGCTGCATCAAAAAGTATATTTAAAACCTCCTACCAGCAGTTCCTCGTTAAGTGCTTCCAGCAAGGTACAGTACCTGTATGAGTGGAACGAGTGATTGTGTGTGAAAATGATATGAGATTATTGCACAATAAAATAAATATTGGTCTAATATAATAATTTAAATTAAATTAAAAACATCCACATTGTATTTACGAAGTAGAAGTAGTCTTTGCTAGGGGCTTTACGTCGCACCGACACAGATAGGTCTTTTGGCGACGATGGGATAGGAAAGGCCTAGGAGTTGGAAGGAAGCGGCCGTGGCCTTAATTAAGGTACAGCCCCAGCATTTGCCTGGTGTGAAAATGGGAAACCACGGAAAACCATCTTCAGGGCTGCCGATAGTGGGATTCGAACCTACTATCTCCCGGATGCAAGCTCACAGCCGCGCGCCTCTACGCGCACGGCCAACTCGCCCGGTTAGAAGTAGTCTAAAAATAGCTAGTAGTAAGTGCAGTATTTAACGTAGATCTAGTCTTGCAAGGATACAATTAGTTAAATTTTCACTTAGTATTTTTATTAAGCTTATTAGTATTTTTACATTCTTATTTCTTTTGTTGTGTATTGATTTGTTTTATTTTTTATTTTTCCTCAAACCTGTATTATGTAGGCAGTTACTTTTTCTTTCATTCTTCTTTGCATGTATATATATTCATATTTTTGTCTTAAAAATTCGTGTTATTTGTAGTTCTTAGTATTTTAAGTTAATGTCATTGTATGGAATAATAATAATAATATGTGTGTGGTTAAGTGTAAGAAAGGGCCAAGAGCCCTAACTTCGCCACAGAAAATAAAGGCTTTATCTATCTATCTATCTATCTAGAATAGAGTCGGAAATTCGGATAGATTCTTATAAATGTATGTTGCTAGAATTTAGGCAAATGTACGAAATCATATTTATTTCTCCGCCTAGTTTTACTGCATTATATATATTTTTAACATGCATTTATTGATACTCAGCTGCAGTTGTAATTCATCACTCGTTGAAAACGTTATCATTGTAAGTCCTTCAGTAGTGTTAGTGTATAATCGAATGGCACAACGTGTATTTGTCTAATCAATAAGGGATTTAGTTGGTTTCACCAATGATCCCTATACGTAGTACATTCCTTCCTAGGCCGGTACAAACCGAAAATCATCGATTTTAACCTGTACGTATATCAATGTTCATGATGCACCAAATGAAGCTCGCTGCTTCTGCTGCGTACTAATTCAACCCTTGGGTCACCCGTCGATCGTAGGTCATCTGCTACAGCTGCTCCAGTAGCACATTCAAATCTTGGTGTCGTAATTTGTTACGGGTCTTTCTTTGTCACTTCTAAGACTAGTCGACAGGGTTGAGTGTAAGGCATAACTACTTCAAATGAGCGGCAAAATTACCTTACGGAAATTTACTAAACCTTCAATTAAAATTCGATTTGAAAAACATGACAATCAAACAAAATTATAACAGTCATATTTGAATAAAAAAGGCTTAAAATAGCGGAAACAAAGTACAGTAAATGCTTAAAGACTTTCTTTCAGTATATAAGTGAAATGTGAAGGCGAAGGAATCATGAAATAAACGGAAAAAACTGAACATCGGAAACTCAGACTCCAAATTAAAACTGTAAGTTAATCTACTCGATCCGTGGAAAGTATGGCTGTCACAGACGAACACAAAATCACATTTAATTAACGTTGCCCACTGGTTATAAATACGAACGCTGGATATCATACAGCTCCCTAATGGACCATTAACCGAGCTAAATTAACTTGCAGTTGAAATGGGTCGGTTATAACATGTTCATTTCAGAACGTGGTGTTTTAACAAATTAATTTGCAATAACTAAGTACACATAAAAGAAAATAGCAGCATATAATGTCACCTTAAGTTATGTTATTCCAATGTTCAACAAAGCATTATCACAAACATGTTTTGAAATCAACAAATGATCAATGGATCTTACTTGATATGTTGATGAGTGACGAAATAAAGCTGAATTTCTTACAATTTGCTTTTCATTGTACCGCAACAGACAGGTCTTTTGTCGATAATAAGACGGAAAAATATGAGAAGGAAGCGACCGTGGCTTTTACTGAGATACAGCTCCAGCGCTTGGTTGGGCTGGTGTGAAAGTGGGAAACCATGGAAAAGTATCCTCAGGGCCGGCCACAGTGTGGTTTGAACCCACAATCTCCTGAAAGAAAGCTCACAGCTGCGAGACCCTTACCACACCGCCAACACTCTCGTTGAAAAATATATAATTAACCACGTGTTCAGAAGGAACGACAAATTAATGAACCTAACGAAAGGTGTGAATCACTTAAAAAGTGTGCTTAACGAATCAATTTTCGGGTTATGAAAAATTGAAGTCATAAAAACTTATTTAAACCTCAATCACACGGCTTAACGAAACCAAAAGTCTGTATGATTTCAATTCCACAATTACAGTTCTGTCTAACTGCGCTTGCCTTCTAAATTTGCAGTTAAATCTACTACATCAACATCCAAAAAAAAAAAACACACACACATGTGGAGGAAATAAAATAATCAGCAACAGCTGATGAACCGAATCCGCATTCGCAATGTCAAAGCAATGAAACTCATGACCATATGTCAATGACAACGCATAGACTATCATAAATGCTTACACTGAGTACATAGAAATAAAATATACATAAAATATGGAAAGAACAAACAGTGAACTTCAATACGCTTGGCTTAGTGGCGGCTCCTAGTTTCAGCTAGCCAGGCCTTCATATGGCATGACTTTTACACCGACCAGTGCAGCATTACTACAGAAGCCCTTCGATGCTAGTGAGCAAGTCAAGCCGAAACATGACCGGATACTGAGTCCTACTAACTCATTCTATATAACTAACCCACCATTTCAAACATTAATATCGCCCAAGAATATCTATGCTATAAAAGCACAAGTACAAATATTTAGAGCACCCCGGTCTTCTTGTTAAGCCTATACTCCATATTCGCAACGTATCTTAACATCCAACTTAAATGGAAAATAATCACAACACGGACGGTTCAGTCCCACCATAATTCTATGTACACCCTGTAAAATAATATTTTTATGTTTACTACTGGTTTCCACACACGGTCTAATAAATGAAATAGTAATTATTCATACGCTGAGTTCAACTAATAAAAAACCTAAAATTCGATGATGCGAAATACCTCCAATGTTACAACCACCAAGCTACTACTCAACTAGCCAGTAAAATTGATCTATGTTAAAACTCATACGCATCAGCAACCTAACTAGTGGCTCTCTCAACTCAATCAAGCCCGCCATGTGATGTACAGTATTTCCTACAGTGAATTTTTATCACCAAAGTGAAGTTATAACGAAAACAAAATACGAGGGCTGTAGATAAAATACTGGCAAAATTGACAGAACGAAACATTTAATGAACTATCAAGTACGTGCCAAATTTCGGGGAGCTGTTGAGGACAGTTGGCAATGCGTTGTCTGTTGATGACACTGACGGAGCGCTTTACTGCGTTGTGTATGGGAGCAATGTCGGGAAATCAGTGGCCTCGGCGGGGTTCCTTCAACTTTGGAAACAGGTCGAAGTCACAAGGGCTTTGTCTGGTCAGTACGGAGGGTGTTCCAAGACATACCAATGCCATCGTTGCAATAAGAGCTTGACATTGTTTGCGGTATGACAACGTGCGCTGTCATACAACACGAGAGGGCGATCGTGTCACAATAAATGTGGGCATTTGCGCCGCATATCCAGACACAGATATCGCTCCAGAAAACTGCAATATTCGTCACTGTTGACGGTTTGTCCCTCAGGCACAGCATGCGTAAGGATAACACCCTCGTAGACGTACGCCACAATCAGCATAAGCTTCACCCGACTGGGTTCCTATCGAAATTTCTGTGAACGTGGCGAACCTAGGTGACAGCTTTCATTCGACTGACGATTATTCAGGCTCATAGGCTCGTGCCAACGTGTTATCAACAGCAACGATCCCCCGCAGAAGTGCTTGCCCTTCATTGAGGTATCTGTCCAGGTTGATGCAAGCCAGTGCATACCAGTGCCATTTCTGTACGTAGGTGAGTTGATGTGGAATCCAAAGGGACTCAGTTTTCCTCATGTTAACCCTAAAAAGCGCAAACACAATGTACGAAATAAATCTAAGTATTCCCTTTCAGATTACATTGGCTATATTACGAAAAATATTGCAAAACTAAAAAATCTACAGGAATCGACAAAAAAATAAAAATATACAGGAATGTCAGCTCTAGGTGACATTGGTCAGTGTAGTTACAGTTCGCAGTTCGCAGGTAGCCTACATTGAAGTGCGAAGACAACTGCTTCTCCTAGCGCATATTCGGTGTGTCCCGGATGCTGGGCCGATTTTGATCCTCGAAGGATATGAGCGGCTATGAGCTAATGAAATCGCTTATAAATTGATAACAGTTCATGGCCGAACAGTAAAGGTTTCCTATTGCTTGGTGCTATCACGGCCTTAATTGAGGTACAATCCCAGCATTTTCTCCTTTTGGCAGCCCACTACGTATTGTATTTTTCTTAGAAAATGCTGGTTTATTTTTCCTAGAAAAGCCAGGCGCCTGCTGCATTTTATTAGAAGGTATTTGAACACCGTCATTTGCTGATATCATATTTATTTCCACTGCCAACCTCAATATTTTGCCAGGAAGGGGAAAACGTCGACAGAATTAGTTGCTTCATCGCCACTTTATTCATCCGTAAAACATCCATAATTTGGAAGAAACATAGTAATAAAATCTATAAATAGAGCAATATTACTGTCAACTTCCATATTTCTAGTACCTCATCCAGTGTCAGACTGAAAAGGGAGAGAAAACACGAAGTGAATATCAGATACTATTCATAACTGAAACTGAAAAAAAGGCCTACTTTATTTGACAAATTTCACCTATAGGTGACACCATGCTTTTTCATGTCAATAACATATGCTTAAATTATAACATTATGTTAATAATGTACCAATTTCATTTCGGAATCGCTAAGCAACATACATGCATAAAATTCAAAATATCGCACGCTTTCCGTGCCATAATAACGTGCAGTTGCTTCTCCACTTCAATCCAATCTGCTTCCTCTTTTATCTGAGTGAGAGCTGACTGACTAGTGCAGGCTGAAAGTTCAAAATTGATCCATTTCAAATCACAAGACCTTTCTATAAATACTTCTAACAGGCAGGGCAGTTCAAGCAGCCTGATGAGCAGGAAATGCTAGTAACCTAATCAAACTCTAACCTAATTAACCTCAACTAAGGCAACGGCCATTTCCTTCCCAATTCTAGTCCCGATTTACCAGATCGTCGCCAAAAGACCTAACTGTGACGGTGCAATGTAAAGAAAAATAGTGAATAGTTTTAAATATCAAATTCCGTCCAGATATATTGGGCTTTGGTGGGTCATGACATTTCGTCATTCTGTGCCGCACCATTTGATGGTTGGGACCAATTTCTACGGATAATTCTCGGACAGTCCGTGGATGGTCTACGGAAACGAGACCACTCACTATGTGAACCTAATCTCGAGGAATTGAAGGCCGACTTGTTCGGTGCACTTGTACAGTCTAATACCCAACCGCACGAAATGCCTTCAACCATCGTGCAACCATTCTATGCAGTAAGGCATTCTCCCCACAGTCTTCACGTAATCTTTGATATCATTCTGAAGCATTTTTGTCATGGAAAACCTCGATTTTAATACACGAATTCTGATCAACTTATGAGAACTTGTTTTGCAGTGGTCAAATCGACACTCTTCAACGCCACACAGCAAAAACACACCCAACTGAATGCCCATCGACAACGGCACCACCCGACACTTGACCTACCTTATTTGCGCAATCCCGATCTCCTGTGATTGTCTGGACTACGTTGCTGCTATTTTATTTACAGCCATCATATATATCAAATGCTGGGACTGTACCTCAATTAAGGCCACGGCCGCTTTATTCCCACACCTAGCCCCTATTTATCCCATCGTCGACATCTGTGTCTGTGCAATTTAAATCAAATAGTGAATAGTCATAAATATCAAAATCCGTCCAGCTACATTGTTACTACAACGAGGATACTATTGGCTCTCGAGGTCACTTAATACGCTACTTCTCGAGCTCTTTACAAGAAAATATTACATGGACATGACAAGAAATGGATCTACACTCTCACATATGACCACTGTTTGGTGGTCTACATCACTTGCTTTTTAGATAGTACCACCGTGCACTCACTTATGACTGACATTTCTTTATTATTAAATTAGCTCTGTACATAATTAATAACTCATGTTACAGGTGTGTCTTCACTACGCAGCGTGTGCCTAAAATCTCATTCATCAACCGCTACTACAGGACGTCTTCATCACAGCCTGTCTCGAAACTTTGTCATTATAAGAACAGGGTGGCCTCTCATAGCACAGCTTGGCTTACACATTCTCTTCCTCTTCATTATCATCATCATCATCATCCATTCATTGGGAATTCTACCTCCTCCTAGCAACTCCGAACTCATATATTCCAACTATATTTGATCCCGCAACACAAACATGTCCCATCACAAAAATTTTAAAATGACGAAGTATTGTGAACCTTAAAAAATGGCATAGCTCTAATTCTACGATACATGCTGTTCATTAACAAAATCGGGCTATAACTTCCATCATTAATCATCGAAATTCATATTCATTAACCTCGTGAAATACCTCCCAAAAACGATTATTAATATTATTAAATTCACATTTTTATTTCCATTATTAATGTTTTATTATATTTTCATCATTATTTTAGCTATTACAAACATATTACGTAATTCACCATGACCATTAACTTCGAAATTTAGTGATTATATTTAATTTGCACAAGACTAGGATATAAATGACCTGAACCAAAATCCTTATCTGACAAATTCCACGCGCAGATGGAAAATAACCCTGACATATTTTACAAGCTGGTACACGCAAAATGACGCCGTTTCCATCATTCACAAATCAAGGAAACAAATATTTATATTTTTACTACAAACATATAGGCAACATAAAAGTCGCAGGCCTGTTTACCATATTGTTTGTGAAGCCTCCTTGGCTACATTTTAAGCCAGCTGCCTCGGTATGATTTCAATTATCGTGCTATAGACTATAAACCTTTTCATATACAGCTCATTCATGATGATTTGTTATATAATTTACGGACTACTTAAATCTAACACTGGCTTTATACGCATTTAAATACACAGGCTTTACGCTCACTTAAAATACAGAGGCTCGACACAAAATCTCTTGTAGAGAAATAATTCAGCCTCTTATTACAGACACTAAACGACATACATTGCGCAGCCGATCAATACTAAATACTAGCCCACACGCGCGTGGATCGAAGACTAGCAATACTACTCAAAAGATCAGATGCTCTTATCTCTCGCGGCCATGGGATTCTGTTGACACTCTTCTCCCTATCTGACAAAATAAAAGACTATTTCAGATCCTAGGAAGCAAAATAAGGTTGACTGTTTGCTAACCTGATCCAATGGAGTGATATTCTCCTCCTACAGAAATTCGTAATATTTATACGAACAGTAGTTATTTCGACACCATGATGTTGGGATAATTTGTGTGTCTAATGAAATCATGTCGAACTATACTCAGCAATTCCAAAAAAGTCTTCCTATACTGACTTTATATGTCGTACTGTGCATCACGTTAAACACATTACATTTTACATGAGCTCTCTCTGCTCCTGGTGGTAACCGGCGTGGATTCAAGCTTCTTTGGCCGACCCAGTTGGAAGAGATAGGTCCCCACGGGTGGGGGTATTTAAATACTTGGCTGTTGAAGCCAGCCTAAGCGTCTATAGTAGCACAATAGTAGATCGTCTATTACACAGTTGGACCGTTTATGCATTTTTAAATCCACGGATTGCTTAAATTTTACTCATTGTAATGGTGATATTCTAAATTTTTCATCGTTCCTGCAAACGTATTTACAAAAATGTCCTTTGCCAATTTTTTCGCGGCTTGCTGATGCATTCATGACACGTGCGGCTTATCCACTAGCGTTTGATCGCTGAACTCCTTCCAAGAACATACCACTTAATATATCTACCTGTGAGATGAAATTTTGTAACAACTTTTCAATAAATTACTTGAATAAGTTATCTTTAAATCTAAGCCGAAATATCAACCGATCATCAGTTATTAATGATTTATATTTATATTACCTCCGAATATGTTCCTACGATTTCGCGTTTTCATCGAGGGTTCTGTTCACGTGGAGCGTAGCAATGAAATCGACTACCATGGATATAAATTATGGATATCTTGCTCGCTCTGTATTACAAATAGAGGCTCACTATCCCGCGTACCAAATACCGTGACTCCAACGGCGGTCGTTTTGAATCTGTAGGATTATGGGTTCAGTATCAGAATTTTTATTTTCGGGATGGAGTTCTTGAACTTCCTAATAATCAAAGCAATCTTACTTTCAGAAAACAATGGACGTCATATAAAAATCTCATCTTTTGAATTATGTAGAAGAACAACGGTCTTTTTCGGTATAGCTGCACGAATGGGTATTAATTTCCCTCATTAGCGATCGTTCTGTTCAACAGTTTAGGATTGTTTGTCAACTTCACAACAAATTACTGTACGCATGGGCAAATCCTAAGTGTAAAATTATACAGTATGTGTCGCAAAATTTGAGTATTATCGAAGTTCTTTACTGAATGCTTTCTTTTACTTTGCGTTATGTAAAGCCATCTGTTTTAACATGGTATCAATTAATTTATCCCTGTTAGGTTCTTAAGTCTGCCGAAAATAAATTTGAATAAATATATTTACAAACTACCAGAAAAATAAAATATGTGGTAACAAAATTATACCTGAAAAAGGAACAACTTATTTAAAGTAAAATTAATTGTTCCGTTCATGAAAGGACATCACCAGATTCTATGCTCGAATGGAGAGAAATTAGAACTTAATTAAGATAGGTTCCAGATTTAAAGATTTTAAGGATTTAAGCAGAATTAAGCATAAATATTTATACTTTTGTAATATTTTCGTGTGCGATTTGATAGCATCTTGTGATGCTTTTTCAAGAAAGAAACGTGTTCAATTTTCATTTGGTTGTTTCTTTTTCAGATTTAATTATGTTACCATTTGTTTTCTTTTTCAGGTAGATTATAAATTAATTTATTCAAAATTAGTTTAACTGACTGTACAATCTACCAGTTATAAACGGATGCTATATAGCAACATTTCCGATACACCTCATAATTAATTCGTTAATTCGGTGTTACATTTACGCTTGTCCATCATTCAATACTTAATAATACTCGTGGAGTAGTGGCGGTTGTTTTATCAAATGGTTGCCCGCTCACAAAGCTAAATGGCTTGCATGCTGGGCGTTGGTTCAAGAGGCCCTGGGTTCGATTGCCGGTCACACCGGGGATTTTAACTGTCGTTTTTAATTTTTCTCTTTCTTGGCTTAGGTGTTTGTGCCGTATTAAATATTAGCATTCATTTAGGTAGGGTCCCAACCTCACAGATGGGCAAGTCGCCCATTGGTCGTAAACTCGAAATATTTCCACCAGGATCCTATGGAGGCGACACGCCGTCATCATTACCATCATTATCTTCATAATCAGATGACACTGAAATGCGTATGCGGTGTGTTCATTCTTAGGATGCAACAAACAAACATTTGTATGAACTGCTGAAGGAACAGTTGTAATAAAATATGAACCTATTCAAGGGAGTTTTTAACTTGGTAATAATTGACGTGGCTCCACATTAGGAAATATTTGGCATCTCTTCCATATTCCTTTCCTAGCTAGGCGTTAGGTGTATGTAGAGTTTCAACATTTCAGATTACTCGATTTTCAGCAGGTTTATCTTATAGCTTTGTAGAAATGTCAGTAAGGTTAATCATGAATTGTAGCAACAAGACATGATTTTTTAGGCCTGAGAATATAAGTTGCTTTAAAGAAGAATTTTGACACCGAGATTTGAGATTCACTGTGTTAAAAGTGGAATCGATTACCTGTTTCCTTTATGATTTTCCACTTTTTCAATTTTGTCATATTCATGTACTTTAACTCTTACATTTTAGATAACATTGAGATGTGACCACCTAATATGCCTTACGTTCTCTATGCTCCTTTTCTAAAACACCATGATTTTTTTTCTAACACCTGATACTAAGTTCTTCCACAGTGTCATGATTGTGTTATGATTCAGGCTCTCACTCACGGTGGAATTCGTGTGCGTGTGTGTTAAATTTAAATTTTGTTACTGTCGGCTTTCATGATAGTGAAGCGGCTAATTTAACCGTTGAGTTCGCATGCTGCTGTTTTCTGTGTGATTTTGTTCTCTGTCGTACGCTTAAACAAAGGCTGGTCATACTTCCTGTCACATTTCTCTCAGTGTTTCTGAATAAAACTTTGATTGTACTTCGTATTCTAAATTTATGCCTATCTATTTTTAATATCAAATTCGTCTAGCAGAATACATAAAACTGAGGGAAATGCAACCTTTTGAAGCATTTGATTGAGAAATGCGATGGAATTATGTAGTTATTAGATTGAGCTGAATCAAGTAATTATCATCCACTCACAAGAGGGAAAACTCATGCCAGTCATAAATTGAAACTTTTATTCAAGCAAGTATGTCACTAAAACAAAGGTACCTTACTTTTCTATAATTATTTCATAACTAACCACGTATGCATTTTTGCCCTAACCGCCCCACCGTACTTGTACTCTGACGGAAAAATCTGCTCAACATTATTCACTCGAGTGTGCAACATTAGTACCCTGCAAGAAAATGAAATAGAAATCGGAACTCAAGGTATGCTTCTAGCTTGCAATCTTAGCATATAAATGTTGCACATACAAGGTTATGCAAGTTCATTAGTACATATATATTTGCCTCCGAATTAATTTTAGTAACTAACTCGGTAGTAAAATACCACATTATCTTCAAAAATCTTCCCTTCATAAGCTACGATACTTTTTGATATCTAGGATACATATATTGTACCTCACTTGGTCGGCAAACAACATAAATTACTAAAACACAAAGTGGGACATTACATAATAAGCAACATTTTCCATATTTCTTGTCCCCTTTTTACCTGGCTAGTTCAGTGGCATCTCCGGCGGAACGTCCTTAATTTGGTCTCCAAGAACCACCAAATAAGATCTCTTCAAGATGCAAGTAGGACAGGATTTGCATTTGTTTGAGTGAATGGCGACACAAATTTGCATGAAATATGAAAAATGCTAGAGCATAAAGGATGTATAAGGAAAAATAAATTATCTTAGATAACTTCATACAATTTGTATTACAATTGCTAGCCATCAGCAGGCAACAAGTCAAAAATCATTAATCTTGGAATCCGCATATATAATAAAACTAACATCAAAATTATTCCCAATTAATTTGGGACACATAATCCATATTAATGATTAGTTTAGGACATTCTAAAACCCCAAAAACACTGAAGTTAATATGAGTCCGATCTCACAATCAAAGACGAAGATTGAATCACTCAACCCCTAAAATGCATTCGTGCTTCCCCTCTAGCAATGAACAATGAAATGACAAATATGAATACTGAGACACAACAAACAACAGCAGTAAACAAATCCCAAATATTCCACTGGATCTGAAATGAACTCACAAAATACACACTGGTCTTGCGGGATTTGTGATATAATCGCAACTCCGGGTCGTCTTCTGGAGCGACGTTCATTAACCTTCACTTTACTGAGAGAATGGCACGGTCGTTTTACCTTCGCCGTTTCAAACAATAACATATATCCGTCTGAAGATACATATAGCTACATGGCGAATACTCTTCCACATCTGCTTGTCGTCACATGGCTAATAGGTCCCCTCTCCTGCATTACAAGGCAGCTCTCCGCTGACCCAAATCTTATCTCTTCACTAGGGAGAGGCTGTGGGGGCTCAATGGCCTCTCAATAACACATAATAGCATAACTCTCAGGTCTGGAATCATTTTCCTCAGACTCGTAACTTACAGTCCTCCATGCTTGACCTCACTTCAGGCCTTGCAGAATATCCGGAATATACTCGGTAAATCTCTTCCTTTCATGCAATGGATCTCAGTTCATGCCACGTGTATAGCCACGTGTAAGGTTGCCGGAATGATTTCGAAAACACTTTCTAGTGCAACGTTGGTATTTCTTCTGCATATTTGTAAATATCATCCATATTAACAAAACATGCGATTCCTATTCTTTAGGTCGTTTGACACTCCAGCAAGAGTCTCCCCATTTGATACCAATAAGGCACCTCCGTCCTTTAATGTTCTATGATCCTAGCTCCAGAAGCTTCCATACATTAATCCCCAATAAGAATAACGCTATTTTACATTACTATAGAACAACCCTACATTTATTCTAATACACTCGTAACCATACACAAATGAATCAAGGGTACATAACACTGAGAACACACGCATTAATCGTAAACATATCCAAGTGATCGCCATTAAGGCATAAATAACGTTTATTTACAAAGAGAAATATGCCTAGCTTTTCCCCCTCTCATGCTAAAAGAAAAATCTGTTCAAACTTATCCCATCGCGCTGCCGTCTTGTTGAGCGCTGTTTTTAAGGTATGTCTAGTGATTAATCAGTTTCTTGTCATAGATTGCCGAACTGCCAATAACTGCAATTTTACGCACACAGTCAAGACTCCTAATCGTAAGTAGAAAGTATTTGTTAAAAATTGTAGCACGCAACGGCATACAGTTTTCTGGATTGAAGTTTATTAAAATATTACTTCCTAGCTCAGCATGATTGCGACTTCTCCTGGCTACGAATGATAAAACTGACTAACACTGGCTTTGTGTGTGCTGGAAGCTCACGAAGCACCCTGTCTCATCGTCTGTCTTCCAAAGAATGCCATCTCTTCTCAATGCTCCTTTATATAAGTTCTTGACAGAGACGCCACACAGGGGAAACCGTATGATACAAACGCTTCTCCTTCATGCAAACGAAAGCTTGGCTCCCACGCTCATCCTCCTCAAATCATAATAAGAAAGGCAATTATACTTAGCACACCGGATCAGCTAAAAAACAAAATTACTACAAAATTTCCTGTTATTTTAATTTTTTCCTAAATTTGTTCACAGGAGTAATTATCGTCATATTTCCATACCTTGCCAGGCCTGCTTCATGCTGCTTTTCTTCTCATTTGTGTGGTATTGGTGAATCCCCAAACATAATTCGAGTCGTTCTATCCTTTTCGCTGGCTCCTTTGCTCTCTCACACGTCTTGCCAGGCCCGGTCTAGTTTGCCTTTTCCCCCTTCGATCTCCAAGCTTCTTTTCGACCCTTTACAGTTTTGACTCACTGTACAGCGTTCTTGATGCGTTAAATAATATCTCTATCGCCATGAAACTATAGGGTTCAATATCTCAATGATAATCTAGTAAAATCGTACATTGAATGCATGCAGAGTTATCTGGCTTAAATGAAAACCATACTGTTGTATCGAGGGTCTAGTGTGAAATGAATGAAATTATACTAAACTATACTATATTAACTAACTATACTAACGTCAAAACTTGTCAGGAAATAGAAAGTAGCATTATTTAAATTTTAAAAAAATGTATTTAGTTACACATATGTATGAAGACATATTATTATTATTATTTTAAGAACCGAAAGAAGAGGTCAATCTCCCTGGAAACAGGTTTAGAATGGTTTTTTATGTAAGCGAAGTCATTAAACGATAAAAGAGTTGCACAATTGCACCACCGAAAAGCCAAAGCGAAGAATATGAAAATATGTTAAGTTTTGTCTGTACAAAGGAAGTCAACTTCTTATGAATATCTTTAACATGGAAGTCACCCCACACCACCTCATTCGAATTTTTTTCAATCAGGTCTCATTGACATATGGAAGTGATCTTATTGGGACCATATGTTTCTTTCACATTAAAATGTAACCGTTTTATTCACAATGACGTGCCTAACAGGTAATGCGATTATTTAATATGAGACAAACCATAACGATTTGTAGTTACGAATTGTGTTATATACAAGATTTTCTTGTATTTGGTTACGATGTTTTTATCACATAGTAGAAGAAGGAACTTAGTATTGATTTTTATAAAGAATTTCACGTATTTCCTTAGATTCACACTAACCCCTCTATGTATTTACAAGTAACATAATGGCGTACGTTTTGGCGGAAATAAGCGAGCTCTTTACGACCATGCTTATGTAGTGAGTATTCTGTTATTTTAAGATCTTAATGGACTATTCGTGCATAAGGATAGAGTTTTGTTTGCATAACTCATGTCTTGTCTATAACGCTTCATAGTTTAGGCGATATATGTCGTTGAAGTAAAATGTCATGAACATTAAAATATTTCTCATCCGTTTCAGTGACTCTCCATTGGATTTCAAATCACAGAGTGACCTTGAGAAATTTGAGGAAATGGTTCGCCGAGGTGACAGGTAAGTTCATTAGATCTAACATTACCCAGTGCAATCCGGACTGCATACAAGAATACGTATTTAATACATATAGATATTATAAACTATTGTCCCTTTAAGCCATTAGTCAAGAAGCCTTTGTGATTGAACGATTTTCTTCAGATTTGTTAACCTCTATTTCCTCATCTCACTAGACTACTTCGCCGAAACCGGCTCATACGTTAAGCATTGAACCGGGGTGTTGTTTCCTAAGTAGCATTTTCTTCTTTATTTCGAGTGTCCTGTTGCCATTATACTCAGCATATTTTACCAAAAAGTACAACTACTATCTTCTTACATATTACTTCTAGGTTATTCCGACAACAATGGACTATCACTCCTTTCCAGGCAGTTTGACCTTGACAGAGAACGACGTCAGAATACACTTTTCCTCTAACTCACTTCTTCTTTACAAAATACCGTTTATTATAACCGAGTATCACTAAGCTAATAATACAAAAGCATAATTCATTTCTCTCTTTATTCCACCATCTCGCGATAATACTCAATTTAAATATTGAAAGGATTCACCTATCTAAATTTCGTCTGCCTTTGCGGGGTTTACCCCACGTCTTGCAAATCTTGCTTTTTCACAACAAATTGCAGCTTTCTATCCAGGTTTTAGATAGATCGCAAGTGTCCAAGACGGTATACCATTGAAAAACTGTCATGAACCTGAAACAAACCGCCTGATATATTTAACTAGTCAACAAATTAATCTAAAAAGCCAAATAATCGATACATTATGTCTTTTGCCTTTGGCAAACTTAAAAATACATTAACAAACACAGTACATGTTTCGACCACTTAGTGGTCATCTTCAGCTGTATATAAAAAAAATCTTAGATGATAACATTTAAAAGCAAGCACATTGGATCTTAAAACTATATCCCATGGGAATCCAAAAACTATTGTCCCAAATGCTTCAAATGAAATGGAAAATGGGGGGGTGTTGGGGGTAAGGAGATTTATGTGAATGATACTTAAATTACAGTATCGTTTACAATTGTGTTTAAAAACTTAAATGATGAAAAACATATTAAAATATTTAAAAGCGTCTATGGTAAAATTATTTTGATAACATTAGGTGGCGTGAATAAAAATTCGTGTTTGTAATAATCTTCAGGCATTTGTGAGAAAAATTATAACTTAATTAAAATTCGCGTCTGTGGTGATGTTAAACACTTTGTTTTTAATAAACATACTTTAAAATATTCTAAAGTGTCTATGGTAAGGCACTTATTCAAAAACACTTGTGCTTGAATGAAAGTTTATGTCATATGCACCAGTCTTCATGTATTTATTGTTTATATTTAATAACTTCGTTGAGTGATATTCTTGTGGTTAAAAGGCCGTGTCGACTATTTAACTTCCGATAATTGCTCTTCGGAATGTGATAAAAGAAATTGTGTTAGTCGTTTCACTTACTAAAAACCTGGGGTGGCTTCTGTTATATAAAATGGCCATCTGATTCGGGCAGCTTGCCTCGCGATCTGTAACCAGCAGGAGATCGTAATATATTAAAATATGACATATGATAAAAGTAAAAAGCTCCGAATTCTAAATAGATAGCGGGAAGATATTTGTATTCGAGATTGCGTGGCCTTGACTTACCTTATCTGGCAAATGTTTAATCCGCGTTGCCTCGGAGAACTGCCTTCGTGCACGACCTAGTGTGACAGCGGTGTGACATGGTCTGATTGTTCGTGGAATATTCCGGAGAAAGGGGAAGTAGAGTTGTGTCGTCATCTAGTACGTCTTGTGAGGGGGGAGGGATTACTGGTTGTGTTTCAGTGACGTCGTGTTCGAGTATTTCATTTGTTTGTCTTGTTTGTTTACTGTTTACCATTTCCACGTATTTACTGAATTGTTCGTATAGGAGGTTTTTTCGTTCGTTTCGTTTAGATTCCGTTCCCTGTTCTGTAGTTTATCGAGAGTAATGTGGATGTTTTCTAGGTTATTCATTAAACTTCCTTTATTAATCCTACTGATAATTTGGAGATCTTGTCTAATGTTAGTGAAATTGTGATTTGCCTCCTTCATATGAGCTCCCATAGCAGAGTATCTTCTGTATTTCTCTGCATTAACATGTTCCTGATATCTAATTATAAAGCTCCTCCCAGATTGCCCCACGTATGGCTTTTGGCACTGGGTACATGTCAAACTGTAAATGCCAGATTCCTGGAATTCGTCATCTTTAAGTATATTGACTTTATTGTGATTAAACAATATGAACCCTCGACTTCCTAAGGCAAGAGCTATGCATAAATTACATAAAAAGGACGTACCTATTAGACCAGTAATTAATTTTCGGAAAAGTCCTACGTACAAAGCCTCTCAATTTATTCATAAGTTTTTGTCCCAAAACTATGTTTTGTATACCAAAGCCTCGATAAAAAACTCTAAAGAGTTTTGTAAGGCCGTTAAAGATTTCAAATTAACTTGTTCTCACGTAACAAGTTCCTTCGACATTAAAGACATGTATACGAACATTCCTATAAAAGACACTATCAAGATTATAAAAACTAATTTATTAGACCACAAACGCATCAGTACCTGAAATAGAAAACTTCATATCTATCCTGGAATTCGTATTGAACCATAATTTCTTTTAATAATAAAATTTATCAGCAAGACGGACTACCTATGGGAGCACCGGCCTCCGGAATTTTAGCTAACATATACCTCGATCACTTGGAATACACTCAGATAGTAGGCCACATTAAAGGACTAGATTTCTGGGTACGCTTTGTTGACGATACTTTTGTCTTTATAAACAAAGAACTTAATGACAGTCAAAGTATTCTAAATACCTTGAATACTTTAGACCCAAACATTAAATTCACAGCGGAAGAAGAAGACGAAGAAGAAGAAGAAGAAGAAGAAGAAGAAGGTACACTCAATTTTCTAGATATTCAAACAATTCGGATAAACAACCATTTCCAGTTTAAAATACACAGAAAACCCACTTTTACACCGACTACAATTAAAAGCGATTCTTTACATCCCACTTCACAAAAGAAATCCGCCTACTACAGTTTCGTCAACAGGGCCTTTGAAATCCAGTTAACAGATACAGACAGAAAGAAGGAACTATCTTTCATTCGTCAACAAGCGTTACATAACTGTTTCAGTTTGAAATTCATTAACAAAGTCATTACTAAGTGCAAATATAAACAACAAATTAAACTAAAGCAACAATCGGAGAATGCAAAGAAATACGTCAAATTCACCTTTAATAACCCGAGGATTTATGAAATCACGAATTTGTTTAAGAAGCACAATACCAAAATAGCTTTATCAACCAACAACAATACAAAACACAGATTTTTTAATCACAATAAAGTCAATATACTTAAAGATGACGAATTCCAGGAATCTGGCATTTACAGATTGACATGTACCCAGTGCAAAAAACATACGTGGGGCAATCCGGGAGGAGCTTTTTAATTAGATATCAGGAACATGTTAATGCAGAGAAATACAGAAGATACTCTGCTATGGGAGCTCATGAAGGAGGCAAATCACAATTTCACTAACATCAGACAAAATCTCCAAATTATCAGTAAGATTAATAAAGGAAGTTTAATGAATAACCTAGAAAACATCCACATTACTCTAGATAAACTACAGAACAGGGAACGGAATCTAAACGAAACGAACGAAAAAAACCTCCTATACGAACAATTCAGTAAATACGTGGAAATGGTAAACAGTAAACAAACAAGACAAACAAATGAAATACTCGAACACGACGTCACTGAAACACAACCAGTAATCCCCCCCCCCGTCACAAGACGTACTAGATGACGACACAACTCTACTTCCCCTTTCTCCGGAATATTCCACGAACAATCAGACCATGTCACACCGCTGTCACACTAGGTCGTGCACGAAGGCAGTTCTCCGAGGCAACGCGGATTAAACATTTGCCAGATAAGGTAAGTCAAGGCCACGCAATCTCGAATACAAATATCTTCCCGCTATTTATTTAGAATTCGGAGCTTTTTACTTTTATCATATGTCATATTTTAATATATTACGATCTCCTGCTGGTTACAGATCACGAGGCAAGCTGCCCGAATCAGATAGCCATTTTATATAACAGAAGCCACCACAGGGTTTTAGCAAGTGAAACGACTAACACAATTTCTTTTATCACATTCCGAAGAGCAATTATCGGAAGTTAAATAGTCGACACGGCCTTTTAACCACAAGAATATCACTCAAGGAAGTTATTAAATATAAACAATGAATACATGAAGACTGGTGCATATGACATAAACTTTCATTCAAGCACAAGTGTTTTTGAATAAGTGCCTTACCATAGACACTTTAGAATATTTTAAAGTATGTTTATTAAAAACAAAGTGTTTAACATCACCACAGACGCGAATTTTAATTAAGTTATAATTTTTCTCACAAATGCCTGAAGATTATTACAAACACGAATTTTTATTCACGCCACCTAATGTTATCAAAAATAATTTTACCATAGACGCTTTTAAATATTTTAAATATGTTTTTCATCATTTAAGTTTTTAAACACAATTGTAAACGATACTGTAATTTAAGTATCATTCACATAAATCTCCTTACCCCCAACACCCCCCCATCTTCCATTTCATTTAAAGCATTTAGTACAATCGTTTTTGGATTCCCATGGGATATAGTTTTAAGATCCAATGTGCTTGCTTTTAAATGTTATCATCTAAGATTTTTTTTTATATACAGCTGAAGATGACCACTAAGTGGTCTAAACATGTACTGTGTTTGTTAATGTATTTTTAAGTTTGTCAAAGGCAAAAGAAATAAAGTATCGATTAGGTGGCTTTTTAGATTAATTTGTTGATTATACTCATCGATACGGCCATGAAGTTTACAGTTTGCAACAATATTTAACTAGATCAAGCCTATCTTTCGAAGTTACGGACTGGAGAAAATAACCGAACTGAAAATCATTTCTGTTTGAATACCTCTGAATTTATTTTAGTAACTAACCTTGTTAGTTTAATACCACATTATCTGAAAATATTTCCCTTAAAAATATACCATATTATATTCCGATATCCACGAAATGTAGGCATATTTATCTACTCATCTCATATGATTTCCAGTTACTCAACACATGCAGGAAACCTAGCACTTACAACACATTAATTATCGAAAATTGTCATCTAAACATCCACCAATGATCACACCAAATTTTCTAAAGTGCCCCGAAATGTTTTCCTAGCTATACATTTTATGGCAATTGTACGATAGCGTTCTAAATCATTTGTATTCCTTTGCTTGACGTATAATGCAGATAGAGCATTCGTCCTATGAGAAGGTATCATACCTAAGAACTATGCTAATCTTATTATTACTGTGAGCAGCCTCATCCTTAGACTTACTACAATATCGCGATATTTTAGTTGAATATTTTCCCCTTTTCCTGATTTACGGCACAGTAACTTGCCTATTTCCTCCCCGTCCTCGAGCATGATTTACAAACAACACCGTCGTTTCCATGAAATTTATTATTTTATTTTACATTTCAATGGGTTAATATACTTCTGCACTGAGTAAATTCCCATATCATTACTTAGATCCCAACAGGTATTACACAGAGTATTTACACAAAACACCATTCATTTTCCATTTGTCATCACTTCCTACACTCTTTACGTTCACATCCGATATGTCATCATACTACTTCACTTACTCCGTCTACGACATTATCAAATTTTTGGAATACTTCTTTCCGTACTGACAACATTATTCGTTAGATTCTACTTTCTCTGTTTGTACAATCATATGGCGATCTCTAATTATTGTATTAAAGCTGAAATTATCTGAACAATTATTTAATTTGACCTTTTATTACAGAAATGATTAAATGTTTTATACTGTCCGACTGTGATCCCCAACTCATCCACACACTACTTCGAAATAAATTACAAAAGTATTCGGTCAAATTCGACAGAAACGAAACAAATGACATGGGCATAAATGTAACCATGTTACATAATAAATGAAAATATTATTTAGCTTCAGCTCCGCTTAACTCTCAGGGGTGGATCATGAGTTGATAATATCTGACTGTCTGACTGACTGATTCATCATCGCCGAGCCGAAACTACTGGACATAGAGAAATGAAATTTTGGGGATACATTCATATTAACATGTAGGTGCTCGCTAAGGGAGGATTTTTGGATATTCCGTCGCTAAGGGAGTGAAAAGGGGAGTTAATTTTTAAAATGAGAATATCTATATCTCAAAAACTGAACGGTTTAGAATAATAAAAATTGTCTTTTGGAATCTCCTTTAAAAAAAAAGGAACACGTATTTTTTGTTTTCGGAGGGGTGAAAAGGGGTGAAAAACGGTTGAATGCCTTTAATAAGGATCCTTATATCTCAGAAACTGAAGATGTTACAGTCCTGAAAATCGGTATTTGGGACCTCTTTTATAAATAAAGAAACATGTATTTTTGTTTTTAGAAAATCAAAATAGTGGGGGTGAAAGGGGGGTGTATTTTAAAAATGAGTGTATCAATATCTCAAAACTTCAAAAGTTTCAGATGTAAAAATTGATATTTTTTTGCTAGCGGCTTTACGTCGCACCGACACAGATAGGTCTTATGGCGACGATGGGATAGGAAAGGCTTAGGAGTTGGAAGGAAGCGGCCGTGGCCTTAATTAAGGTACAGCCCCAGCATTTGCCTGGTGTGAAAATGGGAAAACACGGAAAACCATCTTCAGGGCTGCCGATAGTGGGATTCGAACCTACTATCTCCCGGATGCAAGCTCACAGCCGCGCGCCTCTACGCGCACGGCCAACTCGCCCGGTAAAATTGATATTTAGAATCTCGTTAAAAAATAAAAGGACACGTATTTTGTTGTTTTCTGTAAATCCCAAATGGGAGAGGTGAAAAGTGTGAATAAGGGGTGGAATGTCTTAAATGAGGATACTTATATCTCAGACACTGAAGATATTACAGGCCTGACAGTTAGTTTATGGAATCTCCATTAAAAAAAGGAGAAACATTTTTTTTGGAAAATCTAATTAATGGTGGTTAAACAGGAGTGACAAATTGGGGTGAAATTTTCGAAATACTATATCTACAGTATATCTCAGAAAAGTAAAATGTTACAGACGTAAAAACTGGTATTTGGAATCTCCCGTTAAAGTAAAGAAACAGGTATTCTCGAAAAATCCAATGAAGGGAGAGGGGGGTGTGAAATATTGAAAAATTAATTGAATTAATTGTATGAGGATACTTACATCTAATAAAAACTAAAATTGTTACAGACGTGAAAATTGGTATTTAGATCTTCTTCAAAAATAAAACGACGCGTTTTTTTTGGGGGGGGGGGTCGTGGAATCGTCTTTGGGGTGGGTGTTAAAGGGAGTTGAATTCGTTTCATGAGGACACAAATCTCAAAAACTGAAGATAATCGGTATTTAGAAGATCCTTTACTATTAAAGAAACAAATATTTTTTGCCGGAAAATTCACTTAAGTGGGGGGGGGGAGAAAGGAAGTGAAAAATATGAATTATATTTATGGGAATACTTATATCTCAAAACTGAAGTTAACACACTTAAACATTGGTTTTTGGAATCTCCTTTAAACATAAAGAAACACGCCTTCTTTTCCTGGGGGGGGGGGTAAATCAACTTAACCGCGGTGGGGTGTAAACGGAGGTGAGACCAATTGATTTTACTGTTCCTAATGTACTTATAAGGAGTCTCCGTGGCTCATGCCTCTCACCGCTGGGTTTCGTGGTTCAAATCCCGGTCACTCTATGTGAGATTTGTGCTGGTCAAAGTGGAGGCGAGGTAGGTTTTTCTCCGGGTACTCCGGATTTCCCCGTCATCATTCATTCCTGAAACACTCTCCAATATCATTTCATTTGCCATTCATTAATCATTGCCCCGGAAGAGTGCGACAGGCTTCGGCAGTCGGCCAAATTCATATCCTCACCGCTAGCTCGGGGCTTATTCATTCCATTCCTGACCCCGTTGAATGACAGGAAACAGGCTGTGGATTTTCAGTGTACTTATTCTGATCTTAAACCGATCATTTTTAATCTTACCTGGGTTCGTTTTCAAGAGCCATCTTTTCCTTTGGAGAACCTTCTTGGATTACAGTAGATTCTTCTAGCATATAAATAAGAATTTAAACACATTTGACATAAACGAAAAGTATAAGATTGACCGTGCAAGGTCAATAATACACGGAAGTATGTCATTCGTATCGCAGGAAGTCCTGCACACTTGCCTACGTGCGACAATGGTTTTGGTCATACTGTCATCAATGACAATGGCAGCAGATATAATTTACCGCCAAGTAGAGGTCTTGCAGCTTACTGTGGGGTCCAGAACATCAATAATAATAATAATAATAATAATAATAATAATAATAATAATAATAATAATAATAATAATAATAATAATAATATTGACTACGACTACAGTCCGGCCGCCGGTTCAGTACCGCCAAGGCACCCAAGACGACACCACGCCGGATCTCCTCAAGGATTTGATCCACACTAAAAATGCTTACAGGAAAACATGGCAAAGATTTTGGGACCCAACTGACCGGGTGGAATGCCTGGACCTAGCGCGGTAAGTACGAAATCGATTGCTGGAAATAAGATTGCAAAATGGGAGGAACGTTGCCGTAATCTCTCAGAAAACGAGTCAGATCGCGAATTTTGGCGGAATCTCTCAGAACACGAGTCAGATCGTGAATATCGGCTGGTTATATATAAAACGATAAGCATTCAAGTGTAAATTTCAGTATAATACCGTAGCGAAGCACGGGTATCTTGCTAATCATTTAAATAAAGATGGAATATCATACCAATTCACTTGAATCATATAGACCTACACTCTAAAACTGAAAACTCACCCTCCATGGCGCAACATTCAAGAAGGGCCATGTCCTACCAAGCGACCGCTGATCAGCCTGAAAGCCTGCAAATTTCGAGGTGTCGTGAGGTCAGCACGACGGATTCTCTCGGCCGTTATTCTTGGCTTTCTATACCGGGGCCACCATCTTACCGTCTGATAGCTCCTCAGTTGTAATCACCAAGGCTGAGAGGACCTCGAACCGGCCCTCAGATGCAGGTCAAAACCCCTTAACTGTCCTTGAATCGAACCCGGGTCATCCGGGTAAGCGGCAGGCACGCTACCTCTACACCGCGGTGCCGGAAAATAAACTCACACGGTGTATACATTTTTCTCTACACCTTCAAATCCAGACAGCTTCAGTATGCATAATCACATCGAAGCATCATGATATCGTATTAGTTCGGGGCGACGATCCTCCTGGTATTACGAGATTATCCAGCCCAATTTACTGAGATAACCTCCTGTCACAACATTATCACTCAGTACAGACTATATCTTGTTCCAGGTCCAGTCCTATATGCGTTGCTCCTCAGTTGATGTTTCGCTGCACGCAATTACACGTATTTTACACCCACAGAATATATGTACAATTTTTACTATGGTATTTAAATACAAGGATACTATACTCCTAACGTTTGTTGTCTAATTTATTACCATCCCATGATGACGACTCACGTAACTGAGTGTCTCTATTAGTACACGTTAATTACCATTCATACTAATGACACTACTGCAGTATGTCCTTAATATAGGCCAACCAATATAATTAAATGGTTTCCACCTGAAAGTACGCGACTTCGTAGCAGAACTCACATACAACACTTGTTGCACTTATGATACATGTACTAGGTATAATAGATGGAAATTTTAATCAAGAATAGGCCTATGTTAAATTAACATGTTTCGTTCACTTTGCTAGCGTTGCGCTTACAACAGAGTCTCAACCTAAGAGACAATGCGTGACTGTTCCAGCAGGATGGTGTTAAGATGAGACATTTAACATGCTGAGCAAGAATAACAATAAACTGAAATGAATATCAGTCTGAATCTGCATATCTCAATATAAATTATGATATACGTGTGCACGCTCTTAAATAGTGGCCTAACACATCACGTGTGCCAACAATAAAATCAATAGTATACCGAAGTATATATTTTAACCAGGCTTCGTACATTCATTGCTCGTTTATTTAAATGTTCGAACATTTCCTGGCTCTAATTGGTCAAGCAAAAGGTCGAAAGGTACACGGAATATCACAACCTACTCTTTCACTGACTGCTACACATCTCACAGGTATTGTTCTCCCGGTAGTAAGCAGAATTCTTCAGAATTATATTTGCAAGCTCTAACCGTCTGACTCGTTTTCTCAACAAACCCACATTTTTACAACACTAACAGCTATATATATGTACACATTCAGTTAAAATATAGGACTCAACAAGCAGAACTACATCTTTCTAACATTATACATTTATGATATAAAACTGAAATATATTAATTATTATTCACCGAACGTACTATCAGTGTCGTCCTAAAATTATTTATATTTTAATTACGATATTCGATACGTCCCTTGGTTTCGGGGTTTGATACCTGTACGGTTGCAGTATATTTCCATTTCTACAGTACTTCTCACTGTGAGAAAATTTGATAAATATTTATCCTTTAAAAGCTACGCTGAAAATATAATAACTGTATAATTATTAACTTTTTAAATACTGTATTTCAAAATAAAATAGTCTAAGGGAGAAAAGTCTATAGAAATATATAAGAAGCTATATTAATTCAGTTAGTTCACAGAAATACATATAGAGCGAAAATGAGCGATTTACCAAGCATTATATTGGTGCCTATCACATATATTTCCATGACTGTTAAATTCATCTATATTCATTTAATTTTTATAATGTTCTCAGGAACTAGAAACATGTTGAAGGTAAGGGAAAACCATACATGTGCACAAATCACAACATGAAACTTAAGATGGAATTTGATAGTCTGATGGAATCAGTTTGTGTTCTCACTGAACCTGGTTTAAGTACCATAATTGCTTGTATAGCAACGAACCCAGAGGTACAAGCCAAATTTTTCGCTAATTAAAATATTTTAAGTGTAGATTTTGAGAGTACTTCGAACGCTTGAATCGTTTAAGCAATATTCATTTCACTGAAATCTATTCCAGAAAATTTTCCAACTGAGCTCCTTCTTCTATGACTGAAATAATATTGCATATAAGCCCTGTTTCAACGTGGAAAATAACCTGTAACATAGTAGACCTAGTATGAGTTCTGTAAATTTTGTTCTCGTAATTTTTGCGACATGTTTGCAAGTAAGCAGAAGTACAGTTACTGTCATAGATATCTTTTCAAATTAAATTAAATATTTCGCATTGACCACATTACTAAACTTAATTCATGTTTTTTGTTTCAGAAATCTCTCGGACGGACGTTTCGAGTTCGAACCACCGGTCTATGATTGCCGGGATTTAAGAAAGCCATACAATGAATGAACGATCGTTGAAAAATCACAGAAAGTAATTTTATTTTCAATTCAAAAGGCGTTTGTTCTTCGTCATGTATTCCATATTAAAACTATTATCCCCGCATTTCAAATACTATATTTGAGTCAGGAGTGAAATGTTTTATTCCAAAATATTTTAAATTTTTAAATTAACCCTTTAGTTTATTATTGTGACTTAACTGGTACCGTAGCGTCCGACAGGCCCCACATATATACTCTGAATTTAAACGATTTTTCTTAATAATTTGTTTTTAATTGAAGTCAATGTGTTTAAAGTAATTTTAATCTCGTCACAATAAATTTTAAAAAGAATAATGTGAACGCATAGGAATGTACGAAAACACTAAAATGAAGCTTCGATAAGGACCTTCTTACCTTATCTTATAATTAAAAAATGCTGCGGTTATTTTTCTGCTATGCCTGTTTACAAACTAGGCGTTGGCGTGGGAAAGGCAGTAAGTCAATAAATGGGAATTTAGCTTTTCATGGATAACGTAGGAAACGCTCATGCCAATGGCATGGAAAAGGAAACAAGTCAACTGATACAGTATATTCGTTTCTAAGATTAGCGCAATACGGTACCTGTGTTAAGTCCTCGAGATTTGGCATAGAGGAGGTAGTAAGTCAGCCCGTGCCTCTGGTGGAAATTCGTATAACCGTTCCCTTGTGTTGAAAGCAAACTGCGTGTAAACCTTGCTTATAGCTATAATGGGAGAGCAAAAAGTTTCTATTTGACGTCCGTACTGTCCTGAATCGGGATGCAAATCAGGCAAAATCGCCGTGAGCACTGAGGCACTTATCCCACCTACGCACCGAGTTGAAGATCCCCGTGCGGTAAAACACTGAATCCTGCTGCGTGAAGAAGTCTCTAACCACCTGCTGCACATCCTCTTCCGACAGGAAGTGTTAACATTTCAAGGCCTTTTTTAGGGGAACGAAGGCGTGATAATTGCATGGTGAGAGATCCACCCTAATCGCCTCATCGACCGCCCGCTGGTTGTTCTCCGTAATAGATGAGGCCGACCTCCCAGATCGACCGCGTCCTGTGTCGAAACGCGACCAGCACCGAACTTGGTGCACCATTCCACAACGGTGGTTTATGAGAGACATGCTGCCACATTACACTGTCTTCATTCTTCGATGGATGGCCACAGGTGTTTGTCTTTCGGCAGTGAAGAACAGAATAACACCACGTTGGTCGTATTTGGGCACATTTGGTAATAACGTCGCCGTAGTTCACGTGGCCGCATTTAATGGTTCGACACGACTGACACACTAACCCCTTTGCATACATGTCCGTGCATATATGCACTGACTGAGCAAATGCCATGGGATAGAGGAGCACTGATGCGCAGGTGTCTTGTCTGCGCACCACACGCCCCCTGTGCCAGCGGCAGTTGTATGGGAGACATTGTGAGCAGTGGCTTTGCATGTGACAGGTGTAACATGGAACGTCGTCGTGAGCTGACACCGTTCGAACGGGTACGGTGGTCGGTGCCCGACGGATGGGAAGTGCGATTTCGGAAGTGGTGCGGGAATTCGGCTTCACACGATCAACCGTGTCCAGGGTGTATCGAGAATGGTTGAATGCGGGTGTCACCGTCCGCAACAGACGAACGACCGGCCGTCCAGCCACCCTCGATGACCGTGACCGGCGATATTTGAGACGGATTGTCAATAGTGACAAACGGATAACCGTGAAACAAATCAATTCAACACAGGCCGTGCTAGACACGTCTCCCAGTGGACAATCCGTAGGAACATGGGTTCTATGGGGTATGGGAGCCGGCGCCGCACACGGGTGCCACTGTTATCCCAACGTCATCGGGAACAACGACGCGCATTTGTCGCCAGTCACCAGGGATGGACACTGGAACAATGGCGTAACGTCATATGTCGGGCGAATCACGATTTCAACTGCACCATGCCGATGGGAGGCACCGTGTATGGCGCTGACCACATGAAGCGATGGATCCCGCCTGCCTCGAAGGTGTTCTCCAGGGCGCTGGTGTCTCTGTCATGGTCAGGGGTGCATTTTCCTGGTGTGGAATGGACCCCTTGGTTGTTGTGGAAAAGACTTTGAATGGTACGCGGTATGTTGAGCTGCTTGGAGACCATCTCCACCCATTTTTGGCCTTCCAGTGCCCAGACGGTTCTGCGGTGTTTCAAGATGATAACGCGCCACCATATCGCTCCCATGTCGCCCGGGAATGGTTCCAGTAACATGCAGCGGAGGTCCAACGACTGCCATGGCCACCCAAGAGCCCCCTTATGAACCCTGTCGAGCATATCTGGGATGTCCTGTAACGCAGGCTCCGTGCCATGGATCCTGCACCTGCGAACAGACCAGGATTGACGGCCGCTCTACAAACGATTTGGTGTCAGTTGCGTTCAGAGGACTACCAGGGACTTGTCGACTCACTTCCACGGCGTCTCACTGGAGTCCGCAGGGCCAGAGGAGGCTTATTTCAGTAACATCCGCTTCAGAATATTGTAACAAGTACATTTTTTCTTCTCCTGTAAAGTTCACATTGTATGACTTACTTCCTTTCCCACGCCAAAGCCTGTACGGAGGTGACTTTGTCTTTGTCTTTGACATCACGGGTGTACGATACCAGCTGAGGTTTAAGGGGATAATTTTATATTATGATATTCGCGAAGATCAAACGCTTTTAATATTAGGGAAGAATGTGAAATTTGTTAATTGGTTGCACAAAAATGAAAAATATATTATTTATAGTATAGTCCTTCAACATTAGCGACAAATAGTTACTGGTATGTTACATTCTGAAACAATGTTAAAAACATTCTCAGTGTTCTTCGTCACAGAATGCAAAGAGTAGTGAGCGAAAGGTCACTGATTGGAGAAGAGAACTGTACGGTTTTATGACAAAGTGTTCTATGTGTTGTAATAATTCATATGACTTCGTCATCAAAATATTGTATCCACGTGAAAATCGACAGCGCTATTTAAGGGTGTGTTACTGCCTAACAACGCTGTCAGTGTCGTCAAACAGCAGCTGAAGATCGGAACCAGAACTAATTATTATAGAATAATATTCTTGAATCATTCAATTCTGTTAGATATATTATGTATTTTATAAAAGAATATTAATGTTACATTGTTATATTTGCATATTTTAACCATCTTATAGTTCCTGTGAAAATGCAAATGCGCTTTACAATAGTATAGTACAATTAAAGACAGAGAATAACATATGTGAAACGTAGTTTCCATCACTTTATTATTGGATGATGCAACATCACAATATGTTTGAAAATAAATTCCCTTAAGGCATTGGATGATGCAACATCACAATATGTTTGAAAATAATTTCCCTTAAGACATTGGGTGATGCAACATCACAACATTTTTAAAATTAAATTCCCTTAAGACAAGGTTTTCAGAATTTAGAGGTTGAAAACTTCAGTCACCCAAATAAAAAATTGAAGGGGAGACAACTGACGGTCAGCACTTGTGCTCCCTTACATTAAATACTTTCCTAGGCTGGGATAGAAATACAGCCCGACGATGCGCAGAATGTCCTACATTTCAACCCCAGAAAGAAAAGATTACATTTTAAATATTAAGAAGATATTTAAAAACTTCCTTTCAATACACCCGCAGGCGCTATCACATGTTTAGGTAAATTCTGTCATTGTCCTGTAGCACTGGATCTTCTTCAAATCCGCCGTGCACTGACTCCCTAGCCCCTCTTGCCACCGTCAAATCGTACTCTCAGGAACTGGAGCAATTAAGACAAGACGGCCGAAAAATGTCCCCTTTAAATGATTCCGTAGGGGAAAGTTTCCGACTAAATTAAAATGCAATTCGCTGATAGGCTGGATTTCCATATATACCCCGGTTTTGATTGGCTAGAGAAAATAGTTACAAGCATGTCATAGGCAGATTACAATAGGGGAGGAACCAGCTGAAGTGTTGACAACTTTGGTACATTAAAAAGTCAATCTTCAAATGAATATTTACCAACAACGAAAACTAAATTTCTTCCGCCATTTGTTTATATCTAGCCATAATATGTCGCTGTAATAGGTGGAAGAGCCATCTAACAGCCAAAGAAGAAAGTTTGTGAAAGTTTTTAAATGTTGTTCAATTTAAGCAGCCGGGTAAGGCGTACCTCTGGTACAGATCTTCCTCCCCTGAGGTTTTACGGTCGAGTAAACAGTTTTGAAATCTTGGAGTTTACAGGTGAATTTGGAAACATTGTGAATTAGAAATACGTTGGCAATCTTGATTATGTTTTGGTTAAGAGTCGTTTCGTTTTTGTTTGTTTTTGTTTCCTGAAGAAGGGTTGTAATGGTTACAGCACCGAAGTAGTCCATCCACGGGTTGTAGTACCTAGGGTTGACGAAAGGTTCGGCAGCAGTGGCCGATGTCTGGATGTGATGCTTGGACCCCTTAGGTGCCGAGAGATGCCATCTTACCAGTACAGGGAGTGGTGAAGCCGAGGTGATGAGAGGAGAAGTCTAAAGATCAAGGACACTCTAAATCATATATGGAATCTTTCGCCTCCTGATGTGACAAGGTGCGAGACACATAGACAATGGGCCGCTTTCCGGGTTCAGATTCCCGTAGAATAACTGCAGTGACAGTGGATGAAGACGCGTTAGTCTGCACTATGAACTTGCTGGAAAAATCTAGCATATACATGGCAGGGGCAGTGCAGAGGGCTACTTTGAGAACCTCGAAAGCAGGTTGTTCAGAAGGACCCTATTGGAATTTGACGTCTTACCTGTGTAGGAGATTCATTGGTGCCACCTGGTTATCGAAGTTTAAAATAAATTTTCTGAAAATGTTCACCACACCAATGAACCAAAGAAGCTCTTTAATATCTATAGGAGGCTTGAAAACACGGATTGCTTTAGTTCTACATTGATCCACAGAAACTCAATCGCGGGAAATTATATGCCCCAAGGAAGACAAGGGTGGTTTAGGAAAATATACCTTCGACAACTTGACCGTCAAGCCTGCTTTACGAAGACTCTTGAGCGCTTATTCTAGATGAGCTACGTGTTCTTCTAAAGTCTCAAAAAAGATAACATCATTTAAATAATGGTAATGGTAGTCGAATTTATTGTCAGATAAAACCCTATCTAGCACTCTAGTGAGAATAACCGCTCCAATGGGGAACACGAAGGGCACGTGGTTGTATTCGTGGAGATTCCAACCTGTAGCCAAAGCCGTCAGATGGCTCAACGTTTCCGCAAGAGGTATCTGATTATAGCTTTGTTTGAGATCTAAGATAGTGAAGAATTTACCCTAACGAAATGCATGAATGCAAGTAAGGAAGGTGTAGTGACTGGAGAACTATCTTTCGGTTCAACGCCCTCAAGCCGCCTTGTGGTTTTAGCACCAAAAAATTACGTGACGAATATGCCGAAGTAGAGAGCGAATGTTACCATCACTCAACATCTTATCAATCATTTCCATGAGATCCTTCAACTTAGGAGGTGACAATCGATAAGGAGATAATCTTACAAGGATCGAATCCGTAACCTCAATCTTCTATTCGATCATGTCAGTCACACATAGATTTTCAGAAAATACGTCGGAAAATGACTGACATAATGTACGAATGCAGGTAGCCTGATCCTCATGTAAATGACTAACATCAGACGTCATTTCACTCTGAGTAGGAGAAGCACACGAACATGACGCAGAGTTATAAGACAAAATTGGAATATGGAACTTGTTTTCAAATTTGAGATTGCATGATTTCCTTTGAAAACCAAGCACAATACCCGAATGAGACGTGAAATCAGTCCCTAATATCACAGGGCATTACAAGCTTATAGCAACAAACAACTTACATTTCCAAATAAACATAGAAGTAACGAATTTTTCGAAATTTGAATCCGAAAATTTCTAAGGGATAAGTTAGCCGAAAATCATTTTAAAATAGAAGAAACATATTTAGAGATTTTACAATTGGTCTTTAACTGAGAATACCATTCTTCTGTTATAATGGATACGATACTTCCAGAATCTGCGATGGCAGTGAGAGATTCATTGTTTATTTCTATTTTGAGGAATAGTACAAATCCCGAAGCATCAGAAGCAATTTTCAAACATTCTCTAGGACCTACAGATACAGCCTAAGACGTCCTTTCTTCTTCAACACATGAAATCTTATAATCCGATTTAAACATGCCTGAGCCTGGAGACACTGACCGGGAAGAGGACTCATCTAGACTTTCTAGCCAAATTCTGTTACTATTATTGCTTGAATTATTTGAAGAATTACAGTACTTTGCCAATGAGCCTGAAGAAGCGAAATATTCATTTTTAGAACCTCTGGCATTTAACAGAGGGCACATATTCTTTAAGTGGTCCGCGACGGACATGCATAACATTTACGAGGAGACAAATTTATATTATTATTATTTATTGATTTATTTTATATGGCGTGTCCCAGGCTATGAAGCCTTCCGGTATACCAAACCATCTTATATATGCTACATTGTACAAACTGCATAACTTTCAGATTCCTTATTACATATAATTAATAATAAAACTAAAAATAATAGTTATAAACAAAAGATAAATTTCGGAGATATACATTAACGACTAATTTTTAAGTCTATGTACCGTTTATAACATCTCTTCTATTTCTACTAGATGAATGCGTCTATTTATTTATTTATTTATTTATTCCTGACTTACATTTGTGGCGAAGTTAGGGCTCACGGCCCTCTCTTACACTTAACCACTATAAACAGAATTTAAAAATGTAAACATAAAAGTAAGACATAGAAATTCTAAAAAGAAATAATACTACAGACAGATAATTCTAAGACTACCGGTAAGTTAGGCCTATATATCAGTACAGCAATTAATGTGATAATTACTAATAATAATAACAATATTAATATTATTAATAATAATAATAATAATAATAATAATAATAATAAATGAAGAAAACCCATTCACACAACATACACACAATGACTCACACAACTCAGTTTTATGTTACCAGGAAAAACTATCTGCAGGCAGATTTGAATTTATGAGAGGAAGTAAGGTGCCGAATGTCCATTGGGAATGTATTCCAGAGTCTCGATGCGGAAGAAAATTCCAGGAGCGTATGTTTGCAGGTATGAATGAGTTGCCGTAACCTGTCGTGCGGTAAATTGGGAAGCTCAGCAGTGAAGAGGTATCTGATGTTGTAGGTATACTTTTTGGGGATGACAAGTATTTAAGATCTGTTCTCAGATATCTCGGTGTGTCTGTACGGAGGACGTTGTGGACAAGAGAAACAGAGTGCAGGTTTCTTCTCTTCGCCAAATATAACCACGACAGCTGTTCAAGACAAGGTGATATGTAACAGTACCTGGGCATATTTCATAAAAAACGGACGCATGTAATATAAGCCCACTGAAGTATAGCGTTAAGTGTAGTTCTTAGGTTGTTGTATATTAAGTCACCACAATCGAAGATGGGTAGAATTAAGCTTTGAACAAGTAACTTTCTCGTATTTAATGGAAGGAGATCCTGTAAACTTTTAAGGGAGTGCAAAGAAAATAATACTCGTTGGCATATTTTCGCCATGTGCTCCGTCCAGTTTAAGAACTTATCAAAAAAGAGGCCAAGGTGTTTGCAGTTTCGTTTATTTGTATTGGTGTTGCGTGGAATAGGATTGGAAGAATGTTAACACTTTTCAGTTTGCATGATTATTTTGGATCCTATTATAATTGCTCGCGAAGTCAACAGACGGACTTTAAGAGAATTACTTCTATTCCAGTCTTCTATATTTTCCAGGTCATCGTTTAGTTTGATAATATCTAGTTAGATGTCTTTCGGCTGTGTATTTATACGGTATATAGTTGAATGTTATCAGCGTAGAAATAGTATTTACGCGTTTTTATATGTTCTGGTTGGCCATTGAAGTACAATGAAAGTAGTAGTGGTGCTAGAACACTGCTCTGAACTACGCCAACTTCAGTTTATTGCGCGTGTGATACTTTCGTACTTGCTGACACGCACTGCTGCCGCCCAATTAAATAGGAGTGCAGCCACGTCGGTGCGCTTGAAGAAAATGTTTGTGCTTGTAGCTTACATATTCCTGTCCACACAGTCAAATGCTTTACTTAGGAATGTAAGTACAAGGATAGTGATTTGTCCTTTGTCAATTTCTACTTGAATGACATTTTTTACTTTTAGTAGTGCTGTGGTTAGGTCTAATCTAAATCTAAATCTAAATATAAATCTAAATCTAAATCTAAATCTAAATCTAAATCTAAATCTAAATCTAAATCTAAATCTAAATCTAAATCAAGTAGATTGTGTTTGTTAAGGTAGTTTGTTATCTGGTTGTGAATGACCTTTTCCAATGCGTTACTAAGACAAGGAATTATACAAAATTGGTTGAAAGTCTTCGGGTTTTGATGTATTATCGATTTTTCTTGTCGGTCTATTATGGCACTTTTTCACATACTGGGAAAGATTACTGTAATGTGTAAGGTTTTTGTTGAATGCGTAATTGTTGGGAGAACGATTTAAGGGAGTCTTTTAATGAATGTCAAATTTATTCCGTCACATGCAGTAGCCTCTGACTTTATTTCATGAATTGCTTCTCTGGCATCATTAAGAGTTACATGTGAAAAATAAACTTCTTTTCCATCCTGTTTTCTTTTCGCATGTAGTGTGTGGATTGTTTCCTTTTTAATTCTTTCGTCTGTATGTAAATTTTGTGAGCATATTGATTTAATTCGTCTAGTGGCAAGTCGGTGTTGTTTTCGTCGGGTTTATTTTTGTCAAACCAATGTTCCGAAGAATTTTCAAAACATTTGTAGAATTTTTCTTTGTTTAAGATGTCATTTGTATGCCGTATCTTAGCTTTCTTGCTGGTCTGAGTTGTTGTGTTACGCAATTTTCTGTTTTTTTTTTTCGAAATTGTTCGCGGTTGTATATTTTCTATAATATTTGTAAGCTGCATTTCATTCCTCCAGTCTTGCCAGTATGTCTTGCGTCAGCCAATGTGATGGTTTTCATTTCACTCGTGCTGTGCATATGGGGTCATGTTTGTCATACAATACTAGAAGCAGTTCGTTAAACAAGGTTATTATGTAGTCAATGGCATGAACGAGCTGTACGTTGTGCCACGGTGTTTTGAGTGCGTCCTCAATGGACGCATCTTCGTTTAGGCTTTTGAATTCTCGATAAGCAATGAATTTGGGCTCATATTTGAGGCATTTCAATGAGTATGTTGCGTAAATAAAGTCGTATTGGGAAAGTCCGAGAGCGGGCGTGGCCGACAAAAATTACAAAGAGGTGGTGGGTAGTGCGCATACTTAACCCTCAAGCACATGCACCAGATCTTAAGACGTTGACACACACGTAGGGTTGCTTTCCACCCCACATATTATTGTATTGAAAAATATGAATTACTGTATTAATTGGAGATTTTAAGATATATTGTGTAAGAATGAATCTTTCTGCGGGGATCCAGCCAGAAAGGTACAAGAGCGGGGAGAGCACAGAAAAGTTATTTGTACATTTCACTAGGAAGTAAAATGACTTGGGGTGAATTCCACCCCATACGCGTGTGTTTGAGGGTTAAGGTGTCGGCATATTTCACTTCCTCCGCAGGAACAGACATGGCCATACGTTCCCTAAATGTTTGAGAACGGGAAGCAAACTACAAATGAGAGCGATAACATAGAGAAATTCATTCTATTACGGTCCGTACGACCTGGCCTTCGGAATAGTGCAAGAAAAAAATCTCTGTTGTAAAATTTTATTACGAAATGAGGTGGATTTTCATTTAGCCTCTGAACTATGAAATAGTAGTTCTGAATTGAAGAGGACAAGGCTCCAGAAAGATTCAAGTTAGCCAGCAAGTGTCCATGCAATGTTTCAATTTAGGTCCTTTCCGACAGGGCTTTAACTAACTTGTCTGACAAAACACCGGGGGTGTATGATATATGATTTGAGAGAGCAAATACTAAAGTATGAACTTGGAATTCCACTACGAATCTTAAAAATGAAATGACGTCATTCATGGTGTTGACAGAAAAATCTTGAAATCCCTTTAAGCAATATGGCTAGAGGCTAAGGCAAACTAGTAAAGCTTGGAGATAATACCGTTGAGGCCGCCGGAGTGTGAGGTGTTTCGAAAACGGCATTGCTAATGATAAATGGGGGAAGATGTCGTGAATTGCCCATATTATTAGCTATCTGTTCAGATGGGGCAGACGCATACTGTTTCTCATCCGATTTCCCACTATCCGAAGACTTATTATGGTCCCCGTCCACATTCATAGTTAATGGGGCGAGATAATCACTCTTCCCAATAACAGATGATACACTTTATTAGACAGCTAAGAGGTATGTTGACATAGCGAGTAAGCCAAACTAGAATCTTCCTCGCTCAGTTTAAGGGACAACCGATAACTAATTTGTTATAAAAATGAAACAGCCTAGCCTGAATAAGTTTAAGTTGGTTACTGGAGAGTTCACCTACTTCAAAAAATTAACAAGAGAAGCAAGATCAGCTATATTAGTGTTGATTGTGGACAATGACTCACCAACTTCCTTCTCTCCATAAACAGGAACAGAAATAGGTAGATATAAAGCACCCTTTAATCTTGACAAATCTGTTCCAACCGTGTTATCAGAGTGAAATTTTCTAATACCTAGCTCGTAAATGAGCTCCTCCTTAGGCAAATACCAAGGTGGAAAAACGTCTCACGTTCCAGACATGATAGTTTTGATTAAATTTAGAAAATTTGGAAAACTGAAAACTTCCTATCGTTAGAATATTAAATTTGGAGAAAATAGTCAAAAGGGACTTTTGTCTATTCCCATTCAACCATGTCTGCTATTTATTGATACAGATATTCCGTGCCTCACAGAGGAATAAGAAGCACCTTGGTTGGATGGTTGGACAGGGGATTACTCAGATCAAATTTCAATTTGACAAATTTGGAAATTTTATTTCTCTCCTTTCTTAAAATTGAGAGAGGGAAATTTAATAGTGTAACACAGAATAGTTGAAAATGTTAACACTTGGCTCGTAAACTCTGACAATGCCTTGCCCTTACAAGTCCTAAATGAGGTTCGAAATAACTTGTGAGGAACTCCCAGTCGTTAAATTACAAACGATAAAGCATAATTGCTCCTGACAGGTACATTATTATGAAAGAGCATAGTTGTTCCGAACTGGTACACGTTATAGGAGTCTCAGCTCCAGAATATAAGAGCCTGGCCTCGATCAGGCAACCAGTTGCTTTGACACTCTTAATTACACTAGGCAACCAATTTGGTGACCCCACTTCAAAAGTTTTCATAAGCGGCTGTCCTATAGCGGGCTTATCTGTTGCAAGATTCCACAATAAGTTTAATTACTGTCCCCAAAGGGAACCAAAACTAAGACGCGGTTACAATAAGATTTATACAGAACAAGCAGGGACATAATCACCCCTACTACAAGGCCATAAGAAAAAAAGAATGGTTACGCAAAGAAGGCTATGAACAAAACGCAAAGAGGCGAAACGCCACCACTCCTTAAAGAAATTTCTGGAATAACGAGAACTAAGGGTTGTTGAGGCCCAATAACTCAGAGGCTAATCCCGTACCAAAATGGGTGAATAAAGTGCGAGATTTTAAAAGCCGAAACAAGATTTTCTGAATTTTGAGTTTTTAAACTTCAGTCAGCCAACTAAAAAGCTGAAGTTGTGATAACTGTCACCGCTTTTGCTCCGTTTCATTCAATATTTTCCCAGGCGAGAACAGAATTAGTGTCCGACGATTGCGCAGAAGATCCTACATTTCAACCCAAAAAGAAAAGATTACAAGTTAAATATTAAGAAAACGGCGGAAACCTTCCCCTCGAAATATCCGCAGGCACTATCAAATGTCTGGTTGAATTCTGCCTTTACCTTGTAGCGCTTGATCTTCTAAGAGCCGGCCGCGCCTTGCCTTCCTAGCCCTCTCTGGCCTTCGCCAAGTCACACTCTCAGGAACTGGAGCAATTCAGATAAGACGGGTGAAAAATGACTTTTTAAAATAGTTTCACATGGGAATATTCCAGACTAATTAAAATACAATACGCTGTTAAGCTGGATTTCCATTAAAAAACCTACTTTTATTGGCTAGAGAACATAGTTACAAGCATATTATAGGCAGATTACAACAGAGGAGGAACCAGCTGAAGTGTTGACAACTTCGGTACATTAAAATCAATCCTCAAAGATCCTACCAAGATCTTACCAACAACATAAACAAAATTTCTTCCGCCATTAGTTTGTGTCTAGCCATAAGATGTCACTAAAAATACATTTTAGAGCCATCTAACCGTCGAAGAAGAAAGTTTTTGAAAGGTTTAATAATTCCTGTCCGCAGGCATAGATGGCCGTAGAGAAGGCGCGCTGTTTAAGTAGCTTGGGAAGGTGTACGCTGGTACAATTTTAATTATCTGAAATTGAATCTATCAGAACTTCTGGCTCTTCTCATTAATACTAGTGAAAAAAGATTACAACGTGCATTTTGAATCCATACCTTCCTCTTCGTGTTGTTATTCAATTTTGTTTGTTCTATATACGTCACAAATGTAACAATTGAGTTGGTGAAAGGAGAAGAATTTGGTCACATTTATCAATAGAGACAGATTGTTGGGAAGGATTTTAAAAAACCTCAGACTCGTTCAGTTAGTTCTTAATGGAATCAAAGGCGCTAAATTGGTAGGGGTCGAAAAAGGAATGAATACGGATATAGATGTAAGACGCACTAGTTGATTCAAAACAAAATATATCAAACAGGATAGAGTGTACTGGAAGGCTGCCTCAAACCAGTTTGTTGATAGATGACCAAAACAACTACAGAACTTATTCACCCTCATACTCATAAGCCTTTCATTCAAATTAATATTCTAAAAAGTGAAATGATTATTATGTTACATTCTAATTTTACCTATCGTGTATACGAAGTGTACGGGAAAACACCGACGACGCTTAGTGTGTTGTGCGGGAAGGCAAACAGATCCATTTTCAAGCAGGAACCCATATTCAGAAACGCACGGCTTGGACGCTATAGCGCATCGAATTGTGAGATGGGTGTGCGTTCCGCATGTCGTCAATAAATCCAACATGAGTAGCACATGTGGATCATTACAAACGGGGTTCGAACTGTGTACCATCTACGGCATTCCAGAGCCTACATGGGCGGTGCTGAGCTTCACGCACATTACCCAATACGTGTGATTCTCCCTTAAACTTGCAATCGCTCCGTGGACTCGAGCAATACGATCCTCCAAGACGTTATAGGAGTGTCAAACTCCATACTCTTCATACTACCTAAGTGGAACTGTCCGGCTTTTCTTAGTCGTATTTCGAAGGCCGCGAATGTGGAATGATGTCGGGCACGTCTGTTTGGAAAACGTTCCGCATACAAACTTACAGCACCTCTACCATTGCAATCCGTTTTGCTGTATGCAAGCACCATGTCGGTTATTTCCGCAGCTGTGTACTGGTACATGTCGCACTACTGTTAACCGCGTTACTGCACTGGCAGACTAAAGTACACAAGTAACTCAGTAGGATGAGCACCAAGAACTGTGTGGAGGAATGCAGGGCATGCGCAGGAATATTATTAGGCTGAAGTGGTCCATCCGCAGTACACAGATGAATAAAGGGTTGCATGCCCCATATCAGACACCAGATCGGAACAAATTGCCACAACCTCTCTCAGACTTCGACCCTCTACAGCGCCCAGACCGTCCATTTCCGGACAGGGGCTAATTCTTCAAAACCTATCAGTCCACCATTCCGTACAACATACTAAGTCTTGTCGGTTTTGTTTTGGGACACCCAGTATTTAAGGAAAACCTCACCCTGAAAATGACGAAATTTTCGACTTTAAGTTTATTATGAAAACAAATTCTGCAATTTAAAATGACATAATAATTTTTCGGGTAACTTAACTTCAAGTAAAAAAAGAGTTTTTTATAATGTGCTGTAGTGAGTGTGTGTCCACATACCATTTCCATGGATACGTGTTGAGTGAAATGGTCATTTTTCATACTTCTCGGTCTTTACGAGGACACTATATTAAGGATGTAGTGTATATTTCTCGTGTTAGCTTTTTGATTTGAAAGGCTATTGTTTTGTCTGCATTGCTGTATTCCTTGGATATCGTTGGCGGTTATTTCAATTTTTTTATTGCATTGTTACTATTGTGTAACTGAGATTTATCGAACAGGCTTCCATTTTGTAATAGAGTTTATAAGTTGAAAACACCTCATTCCACGTACACTAGTGAAACTGGGATTATTCCTCATACCGTAGGATGATGATGATTCTTGTTCTATAAAGAGGCCTAACATCGAGGTCATCGGCCCTTAATATCGCAGGAAATGATTCTGTAAATGGTGAGGTTATACACGAAGTGATTTCTCCTTCTGTCCCTAGCACAAGCAAGAAGTTGCATGGATTAAGTGAAAAATTAATCCATTGTATTCGAACAGTGTATTGATGATAATGTGAATGAAATACCAGGTGTATGCATAGGTCTTTTCCGGTTTCACTAAGATATGGTGTCAGAGGAGAGTACGCAGCGTATGAATTTGACACGTTAGATCATTCATCTGACATTAACCTACCAACACACACAAGTTCAGTCCGCCAAACACTAGCATCTGTGTTGTATCGTTAACTGATTATTTCGACGTTTGTGCCTGAAAACGAACATCTGCGGCACGCGTGGCTTTTCTTATATAATAAAAAGCAAAAGTCCGTGATAACACATCGTTTGCTGGTACAAACATATGTTGAATGTGCTCTATCGATTAGAACATGTGAGCCATTATTTCGACAATTTAAACGTGATGACTTCAATGCGAAAGGCAGTGCGCACTCCGAACTCAAACACAACAGCAGTTGGCACAAGCATTAAATGTGTCACAACAAAAATCAGCAGACGTTTACGAGCAATGGCGAAGAACAGCAAACTCAGTAAATATGTCACGCTCCATATGAATGAACGGCAAATGGAAAATTGCAAAGTCATTTGTGAAACGCTGCTTCAACGCCACTAAAGGATATCATTTCAGTGGCGAATTGAGACGGTTAATGAAGAATGGATTTGTTTGGAAAACCCGAAGCGAAAACAATCTTGGATGTCACCTGGCGAAGACGATCCTTGATCATCAAGGATAAATCACTCCGGCAAGAAGACCATTCTTTGTGTCTGGTGGGACAAGGGCTGTTTTGTGTATTATGACCCCTTGAAACCCGGCGAAACCGTAAATGCAAAACGCTATCGCCAACAAATGTTTAATTTAAATCACGCATTGGTCAAAAGACGACCGAAATGTGAGATAAGACATGGCAAAGTAATTTTATAACACGATAATACTCTGTCTCACACAGCAAAATCAGTTTAAGTCTCCTAGAAATCGCTTGGATGGGACATCCTTCCACACACGCCGAACCACTCGACCTGGTTCCATCTGAATATCTACTTTTCGCATCCATTGGGCCAGGCGCTCGCATAGAAGCATTTTAGAAATGTCGAATAATTTGGAAAATGGATCGACGAATGGTTTGCCGCAAAACACAGACAGCTTTCCTGGCATGGTATTCATAAATTGCCTGAAAGATGGGCGAAGCGTGTAGAAGCCGATGGCCAATACTTTAATAAACACAAAAATGAATTTGCCATGAAAATTGCATGTTTTCTTTACTACAAAAACCGAAAGAAACTTATGCATGCACCTGGTAATTAACATTTCTATAAAAGGGATTAGATAATTCAGTATCGTGTGATGAGTGTTGCCAGATGACCTATGTCGTTGCCGGGACAAAACCTCTTATGTGAAATATTTTTAGTTTACAACATTGACCGGTAAGGTTCTGTCATCTAAGGTGCAATATTGTACGAAGATGGTCAAGGCATTCTCTCTCTTCATAATGCATGTGCTTCTGGTCAGTATACCGCCAAAAATATTATCACATATGTGGTTTTGTCCCGGCAACGACGCTATATTACTAAATGACACAAAGACTTCATAATTAAGATGAGAATGTGAATAGTGTAATTTGGGACAGAATCCCAAGATATTTGGCGTAAATGTACTCTTTATTTTGGAGTATACCGATGGCTTACTTCTAAAACCTCGTATTTCCCAATGCACTTCCTATCCATTTTCTTCCTTAAGACTGGTCACGCCTCCCAGCCACATATGGATGTAGAGTCCATCAGAACAATTTTCGTTGTGTTCATTTTCCTATGGTAGTGTGTACAGGAAAATTATCCTTAAATACATTAAACTGTAGGAGTGCTCAAATTCGCCATGGAAACAACATCCCTACAATACGGTGTGGTAAGGTCCATTTTCCTTTACACGCCAGCATAGGAAAATGAACACTACGAAAACGGTTCTGATGGATTGCATATACTGTAAATATTAGGCTGGGAGGCTTGGCCAGTCTTAAGGAATATAATGGGTAGGAAGAACATTGTGACATACGAGGTTTTAGATGTAAGCCTGCGATATGATGCTGTTGTTACAAACAACAAAGTTAACATTATAAAGTCTGATGTAATGCAGAAGGTGGGAGTGATGCACGGAAAATGCATGGTCACTGTTATGATGTGGACAGACAATGAGGGGAAACGGAATGCTGAAGGGAAAGAAAAGGAATATGAGAGGCAAGCCAGATAAAGAATGAAAAGTGTGAAAAGAAGGCCAGATGAAGAGATTTATTAAAAGCGCTAACTCCTCTAATGACCGAGCTCGATAGCTGTAGTCGTTTAAGTGCTGCCAGTATCCAGTATTCGGGAGATAGTAGGTTCGAACCCCACTGTCGGCAGCCCTGAAAATGGTTTTCCGTGGTTTCCCATTTTCACACCAGGCAAATGCTGGGGCTGTACCTTAATTAAGGCCACGGTCGCTTCCTTCCCACTCCTAGCCCTTTCCTGTCCCATCGTCGCCGTAAGACCTATCTGTGTCGGTGCGACGTAAAACAACTAGCAAAAAAAAAAAAAAAAAAAAAACACACTCCTCTAATGGTGATGGAATCCACTAGAAAGTCTGTTAAAACTTTAACCTCGTTTTCCACAAGTTTACTTTTTTCATATAAGGAACATTTACTCCTGAACTAATAGAAGTACAAACCTGAAATATTCAGGGATTCTATGCGATGTCGATGTACACCTTTTATAATAGCCCTCTTGTACTACTTAATGGATTAAATATTTCATGTCAAAGATAATATGTCAAAAATGTGACAATTGTTTTAATTAACAAAATAATAACATCTTCCCAGAAAATACCAATAAATCACAATCCCTATGGTACCTGATTGGAAATTAATATCTACTGCAAAATTTTCATTATTCTGGCGTTAATAGTTTAGAAGAAAATGTACCTTACATTTAACATTGGGGGTATAGGAATGGCCAGGCCCGCGGTGTAGGAGTAGCGTGCCTGCCTTTCACCCGGAGGCTTCGGGTTCAATTCCCGGCCAGGTCAGGGATTTTTCCCTGCATCTGATGGCTGTATCGGGGTCCACTCAGCCTACGTGATTACAGTTTAGGAGGTATCTGACTGTAAGATAGCGACCTCGGTCTAGAAATCCAAGAATAACAGCCGAAAGGATCTCTCGTTCTGTCCACACGACACCTTGTAATCTGTAGGCCTTCAGGCAGAGCAGCGGTCGCTTGGTAGGCTATGGCCTTCGTAGGCTGTGGCGTCATGGGATTTTCTATTTTTGTTCCTTTGGCATAGGATGGTCGGGGTCGCCTTAATATGTGTTTAAATTCGATTAACAATCAATTAATTGGATACTATATAACCTGTTGCCTTTATAGTCCAGGGCATTACTTTAACTAATACATTCAATTCTCGTCTCACATAATTTGTAATTCTTTTTGGTGATGAACGTGTACTGTGATGATTAACCTTATCTAATTAAATATGCATGAAATAAAATACTTAACAGTCGTACTATGTGGTTTCACTTTGTACTTCCCCTCGGGTTTCCACCTAAAATGTGCCCTGCTGTTGGGCCTTCACTTTGTAATTAATTACCCGATTAATTACACATACCGTATCCAGAAATACTAAAACCTTAATTGACTTGAATATCTCTAGAGTTTAGGATAATAAGGTAATAGGGTAATAAGCTTACTTTGACAGCATAACCTAGGTTTCTGGAAAATAGTATTGATCTTTGTTTCCCTACTATAATTTGGGACTATGTGTTTTACCATGAAATAAAGCAATTATCTGCACTTGATACCAAAACAAATTGTATCCTTAAATTTTGAAATAAAATAGTGAGGTTTGCTGCGATGCTGAAATGACAATATAAAATTCTGAAATTAAAACGGACTGAAGTTCTAGTTATTAAATTTAATCTTGACCGGACATTTGAAATCTGTACTGGAAATTTATTCCTCACACTCGTTCATATTACAATACCTTAGACACTATGAGTGTTCTTGTGACGTATTCCTTGGAATTGACATCAGCTGTAGGTATCTCAAATCTAATTCGGTCACTCATCCTTTTGGCTTCACCAACGAAAGATATCATGGCCTGAATATACGTACCACACTGCTCAATCGACTTTACACGTAATCTACAGAACTGTTATTCTCCATTTCGAAGACTCTATCTTCCGCTCTCACTGAATAACTGAAGTAGTCCCCTACCGAACACACACGGAATACCCTCCGTACATCTAATACATCTGTTCACTGAAGACTCCGTATCCAACTAACTACTTCTTCAATATCCAACTGACTGTCCGACTGAGTCCTCGCCTTCCATTTGACCGCTCACTACCATCTGACTGCATACTACCATCTGACCACTCACTATCATTTCATTATTTCTTTCGAAGGACTACGTCAATTCCCCTCATAAAGGCTATGTCTAAATTTGCGTTTAATATTGTGCCTCTGTGATAATTTTTCCTCTGAGAAATTACGTGATTTTTGTTAAGACTGAGTCGGAAGAGAACTTGGTTCTCTTGCACAAGACTGTGCCATAAACTGTTTCCTTCTGTCTTCGCAGAAACTTTAATTTATTTCTACGAGTGTGGGTGCTAGGACATCGCACGCACTCATTACAAACAATGCAGTGACTGTGTCCGAAGGACTTAATTTATTTTTGAGACTGAGTGAAGTGCTAAACCATCGTATCTCAGAAAGTTCCAGATTATTTTCATTGCTTATCATTTCAAGTACAATAGTGACTATTGCATGAACAATATTAATTATTCTCACAGAACTGTAACTTTGAATTCACATCTTCTTTTCAAATGTGCATCCAACACCATTTGTAGTGGAACCTATTCGGTCAGCAAACAGTGTCTCGCCTTAATTCGCAGTGCAGTGCGGTAGAGAAGTGTCGTATCAGATTCCATTTACATTCTGTGCGAAAGTTTTACATTTCTCTGCTCCTTTTATGGGACTTAGTGGAGTACAAATCTCAACAACTATTCCACGCTGCGCTATCATCAGACGACCGCCCCAGGTTCGAGTCCCCATCAATATCAAGGGCTGACAACAGCCGTGGGTCAACTCCGACAACGTGGGACGACTTTGACGACGTGGGACGACGCAGGCGCCGACAACATGCGGCGACGCCAAAGCCGCAGAACGAAGCCGTCTCCACATCTTCAGGGGCATTCAAACTATTCGTCTGTAAAAGGTGATATTATTTCTATGCATTTTTATAGAATAAACTGCAAGTTCCACTTTAAATATGAAATTATTTCACTACCCTTCTCTCGTACTCTCTCAAGCATGAACCGTACACGCCTTCGCGTTATCCACGCTCTCCATAAAACTGAAGTATGGGCGTTCCTGTTTCAATACATAGTTTGAAAATTGGCCTTTTTTAAGTTTTTGCCAGGTTCAGCTTTCAAGTGGAACTGAATGGGAGTAACAGTGAGAAGAACCGCAATATCCAAGGTAGAGTAATATGCATCTACAGGTAAAATGGGATCCGTGTTTTTTTGCCACAATGCTCTTTCAGTTGGACAGCCTAAGATCAAGAGTTCGATTGCTTCCATTACATAGAGAATTTTAGGACTTCAATGCAAGGAACTAAATGACATTTTCAAGTTCCGACATACCTTACCATAGTTACCGAACCGTTTATTACTACCTCGGATTTAAGGTACATTAAATTCCCCGCATATCCAAGTCCTCCCTCCGCCACAGGAACCTAGAGGGTAGCAGATCAAAGCTAGTGGACCTCGCCACACTAGGCAACGCCGGTGAAAGCACGTAGAGTGCGCGTCTTCTTTATGATATCCATGGCATTGATGGTAAATATAACAAGATGGCAGACACTTATGTAAAGATGGTAAACCAATACAGTACATACAGTGTCTTTGCAAGTAATGTTATCTACGGACTGAGTTGTAGGTAAAACTATGTAAAGTGCCGTGTAGAATAAATGCAGTTGTATTTAATGTTGTGCTTACTCTAGTTAGCAAGTCAATATGTGTAGTGATCTCCAGTGCAGTGATCCCCATATTGGTGACCCCGAAGTGATCTGATATTGTGTGATAAATTTCTCTACAATAAAGTCAATGCTTTTCACACGCTAGTGACCGCCTTCGCTATGGAGCACTTACAACAGCAGCTACTGCGATTACAAGAGAAAAATTGCCTTGTACAACAGCAGCATCAACAGCAAACACCACTATCACCACCCTCATAGGTTATAATTCTAGTGAACCATTTTAGAGTTAAGTTACTTGTTTTCTGGCCAGAGAAGCCGGCGCTATGGTTCGCTTAGGCGGAAGCACAGTATCTGGTATCACGCAAGACGCAACAAAATGCCGTAGGTGGTTTCTGAGCTGCTCAGTCGCTGTGCCGCGGAAGTTGAAGATATTATTACCAACCCTCCGGCACAAAATGCATACGCGTACTTGTGTACCGAACTCATTCGGCATCTTTCCCTATCGGAAGAGCAACGCGTTCGTCAATTTCTCATGGAGAAAAAGTTCGGTGACCGAAAACCATCCCAGTTTTTACGACACCTTAGATTTTTCGCGGGCAGCACACAAGTCCAGGACAACTTCCTAAGGCAATTATGGATACAGCGCCTGCCCTCACAAGCATAGGCCTTTTTTTTTTTAAACACAGAGTGAGTTTCCATCAGATAAGGTTGCCGTCCTAGGCGACAAATTTCTTGAGGATCCACCCGTGTCCCTTTCCATCACTGTACATGCCGTAAACACACCACCAGTTAGTGAGGTGAGCCAGTTCACGAAGAGAATAGATGAACTCTCACACCAGATGGTAGCACTACAAAATACCTTCCGCGCACGCTCCCGTTCCCGAGATTGGCCAAGCCGTCCTCGCAACAGGTGCAGGTATTCTGCAACAGCCGGTGCACAAGGTGTCTGCTGGAACCATCGCCGCACATAAACGCGAATCACCTTGTACCTTCCCGTCAAACTCCAACGGCAACTAGCGACGGCGCTAAAAGTTTGCCCAACGGATGGAAACGGCCTCTTTATCAAGGATAAGAGCAATAAACGTGAAATTCTCATCGACACTGGGTCGGATTTGTGCTGCTTCCCGCATAAATTCCTGAAAGGGATTCGCCATCAGACCAGTTATGAACTGGCAGTCGCCAATAATTCCACAGTCACACGTACGGGACTCTGCAATAGAAACTGAACCTCAGCCTCCGACGAAAATATCCATGGAAATTTGTTGTTGATGACATCGCACCTCCAGTCATATTATTCGACTTCCTCTCCCATTACCATCTTCTGCCAGATTGTTGTAACAAACGCTTGGTCGACGGCATCACAGATTTATCGCTGAACGTACAACCTGCTAACTCTCTACAGCCCTGTGTGAAGGCTCTCAACGTACCGACTACATTTTATCGAATTTTTGAACGAATTTCCTGACCTCACTCGTCCAACAGGAGCCCCGCAAGAAGTACGCCTTTCTGCGGCATATTTGATCCGCACTACACTAAGACCAGCTGACTTCTGCAGAGCTCGTCGTCTCGCTACGGATCGTCACCATATCACTAAGAAGGAGTATGATGACATGCTTCTCGAAGGTACAGTACGAAGCTTTTTTGCTAGGGGCTTTACGTCGCACCGACACAGATAGGTCTTATGGCGACGATGGGATGGGAAAGGCCTAGGAGTTGGAAGGAAGCGGCCGTGGCCTTAATTAAGGTACAGCCCCAGCATTTGCCTGGTGTGAAAATGGGAAACCACGGAAAACCATCTTCAGGGCTGCCGATAGTGGGATTCGAACCTACTATCTCCCGGATGCAAGCTCACAGCCGCGCGCCTCTACGCGCACGGCCAACTCGCCCGGTCAGTACGAAGCTCTGAGGGTCCTTGGTCGTCACAGCTACATTTGGTACCGAAGAAAGGCGGAGGCTGTCGGCCCTGCGGAGGTTATAATGCCTTAAATTCACGGACCATTCCTGATAGATATCCACCTCCGCATCTACATGATTTCAGCCTTCAGCTCCGCGGATGGACTATTTTTTCCGTTATCGATCTAGTGAAGCCCTTCCCCCTAATACACGTGAACCAAAGTGACATTCCTAAGACCGCAATTATAACGTCATTCGGACTATTTTGAGCTTCCGTTCAAGACCTTCGAACTGCGCAATGCTCGTCAAACCTTTGAGAGGTTCATATACGAAGTACTCTCTAGTCTGGATTTCACATTTGCGTGCGTTGACGATATCTTAGTCTTCACAGGCGCCACCTGTGAGTTCTCTTCCACCGCCTCTCTGGCTATATCGTCCTCTTCAACGCTACGAAGAGTGTTTTAGCATCTCCGAGAGTCACCATTCTCGGATACGCAGTCTCCTCCCCATGGACAAAACCACTGACGGAACTCATCACACCTCTGCAGAATTTTCATCTCCTGAAAACTGCACGTGATCTCAGGCGATTCTTGGGAATGATCAGATTCTAACGTCGGTTCCTTCCCTTGGCATCGCAGTACCAGGCTCCACTCTACGAAGCTGTACCCAGTTTACACGGCTCTCATCCGGTACCCTGGACACCAGAAATGGAACGCATCTTTGCAGCCTGTAAGGAAAGCCTCGCTCAAGCTACCCTCCTAGCGCATCCCGATTCTGATCATTGGGATTGTTCACAAATGCATCCAACAACAACATTGGAGCTAGTCTCCCGCAATTCGTGGACGATGCCTAGTAGATACTAACCTTCTTCTTTGAGAAACAATCTCCGAAGCAATCAGAATGGCCGGCTCACTACCGGGATTTAATGCAATTTACTAAGCAGTGCAGCAGTTAAGATACATTTTGGAAGCCCAGCAGTTTACAATTTATACATAAAACAAGCCCGCGACTTACGCTTTCCGGCAACGTAGTTAAAAACAGCCACATATGCAGTTGAATCAGTTCTCGTTCATCGCAAAGTTCACATCGGACATTAAGCACATTGACGGCTCCTCCAACGTAGTCGCAGATGCACTGTTTCTCATCAATGGAATTTCCAGTAGCACCTTGGATTTCTGACAATTGGCACGATCACAGGAACGAGATTCAGAATTCCTTCATCTGTTGAACTGTGAATTAGCATTGGTTGCAGCAAGTTCGGATGCCAATAACTATTATCACTTTGTTCTGCGACAATTCAATAAGTAGACCATTTATCATTGCACCTTTTCTCAGACAAGCTTTTGATTCTCTTAACGGTCCAATTCATCCTGGGGCAAGATCGGCCGCCAGCTTAGCATCAGAACGCTTCGTATGGCCCCTAATGCAAAACTGCTGTCATGCGTACGCGTGAGCCTGCCAGGCATGTCAAAGCTGGAAAGTCACGTGCCATATCAGCGCTCCAATTGGGAACTTCACCCAACCGTCTGTTCGCTTCCAACACTTACATCCGGACGTCATCGGCCCACTCCCTCCTGCTGGAAATTAGCTGACGTCCTTACAATTGTCTTGCTTCGTATCCGAAGTACGCACTGAGAAGGACTTGGTCCTCCGTCGTCAGAGGTAGTCCATGGAGAACAATTCTACTTCCAGAAGAATTGCTCTGTGCCACTACAGACAACCGCCTCGAGGAGACTTCCTAATCAGATTCCTCCCACAAATGAGTTGACTGCGTCCTGTGCCAGAATCACGACAAGATCAACACTCCACCTTCATCTTCAGGGACTTGAACACTTCTACTCACGTCTACCTACTTGATGACACCCTCCCCGGCACCCTACAGCCGCCATACACAACGAGTGTTTGATCGAAGTGATAGGACACTCACTCTACAGATATGAGGTAAGGCTGACCGTGTCAGCATTGATCGAGTAAAACCTGCTTTGCTCCTGGCTGATAACACACCCTTACCTGGACAAAATGTGACTCAGGATCATCGCATCAGCCCAGAGAACAATCCCCACGATGACACAGCCGCAGCATCACTAGCATCTAAAGGTGCTCCATCATCACGCATCTTGGGACCTACAACTCACTCCGGCCGAAGTGTTAGGTTCCAAGACTACTTTCAGCTGTGAATACCTCGACTGCGTGGGGGCTGGTGTGGCGAAACAACGTCATCCTTCCGTCATATGAACCTAGAGGGCAGCAGTTCCAAGCTAGTAGACCTCGCCACACTAGGCAACACCTGTAAAACATGTGGTGTGTCCTTCTTACTTATTATTTTCATGGCACTGATGGTAAATACGACAAGATGGCTGACTCTTAGGATAAAGATGGTAAACAAATACATCGAGTGTCTTTCTACGTAATGTTATCTTTGGACTGAATTGTGGGCAAAATATTGTAAAGAGCCGTGTAGAATAAATACATTTCACCAGGCGAGTTGGCCGTGCGGTTAGAGGAGTCCAACTGTGAGACTGCATGCAGGGAGGTAGTGGTTTCGAACCCCACTGTCGGCAGCCCCGAAGATGGTTTTCGGTGGTTTCCCATTTTTTCACCAGGCAAATGCTGGGGATAGACCTTAATGAAGTCCACGAACGGTTCCTTCCAACGTCCAGGCCTTTCCTCTTCCACTGAAGCCATAAGACCTATCATGTCAGTGCGACGTAAAGCAAATAGTAAAAAATATGCATTTATTTTTATTGTTGTGCTTACTGTAGGTAGCAAATCATTAAGTGTAGTGATCCCCAATGCAGTGATTTCCACACATAGTTCAAAATTTCCTGACGGAATTCAGTCCAACTACAGAACTCAGAGTACAGAGCCTGGCTTGCTGAAAGTGGAATGTATTGATAACACAAGTGAAGGCTACGACTCCCGTTTCATATTTAGGAGAATCCTTTCAACGTCCGTGTAGGTTCATACGCTACATCCTTTACTATACCACTGTTGGCATTGAGCTTAACAACAGTGTTACCTATACGAAAATAGTAGTCTTCGTAGCGAATACCGTAGGTTGTGTCGCTTCGTCCTGTAAAGATTTTCCACATAAGGAGGAAAGATTGTGATACAAGTGATGTGAATAAATTTCCTTAACGGATTACGACATGCTGGTGTAATTATGACCAGAGACAAGGCAGGTAGATCTTGTTTTAATTTACTAGGTGTTTTGGCAAAAACCTCTGTAGTTAAATACTTGATTTGATTGTAAAGAGACTTTCAGATCCTCCTCCTAATTTTTCTCCTCATCCTGCTCCCCTTCTTCCTTATTCTGTTTCTTTTCTTGCTCATCGTTCTTCCCCGCTTCCTGCTTCTCCTTATCTTGAAGCGTTTGCAGAGTAACAGAACTTGTAGCAGGCTCACTCGATTAAGTAGAATTAAAAATCTGTCTCACATGCCTGCCGATTGGCTTTTAAAATTCATCATCTGCTTGAATAAATAACTTCAAATTTACGTCGAATATATTTAGCGCGTAATCTCTTCGCTCGAGGTTGTCATAATGTCAGTTTTGGATAAGCAGCAGTCTTTAACCCCTCAGCGTCGCAGCCATTTAAATAGCTTCCTACTCCGCGGCCGGATGAGATTTCAACTACGCGCGACTGAAATGCATCGATTCACTTAAAGCGTTACTACAAATATAAGAGTAGCCCGATTTTCACGAAATTTGGAATTCCTTATGACAGAACTATGTATATACAGATAATTACATAATTGTTCCACATTTCCTTAGTAATTTAGTTCCGTGTGATAGAGTTCGAAGCACTCTTTGAGACAGGGACTCAAGTCGTACTCCTGGCAGCAGTACACTGACGTCTTCTTTTCACCGTGTTTTGAACACAGGATACAGTGTCTCTGAGGTTGGATTTCCAACTCTTGGGTGCTAATTTTATGATAAAATGTCTTTCCTGCAACCTTGGAACTGTTTTATCTGATGCGCGCCGGCCTTGATTATTTCGTTCCTCTCCCTCCCGAGCGTATTTTGTAAACAAACCTTTCGCCAGCTGAACCCGATAAGGTAACTGCTCAACATTTGTCTCCGTGACCTCTGTGAGTATTATTAGAGAATTTAGCAATCAGAATTCACCGTTGAAAATTTCTCTTTGACCTGTATAATTATCTATAGTCTCTTACACGAAATTTCCAAGTACTGTTTCCTCCTCATCGTCACTCTCATCATTTACCACTGCTACCTCATCTATTTCATTATCACTGCTGCTTATACTGTCACTACTACTTCCGATTAAACTTTTATCTGAATTATACAATATTTCAAGCACGTTACTGTCAGTCATACCTCGGCTGAGCGCGGCGCGTCACACGGACTAGTGGAGCTGCTGCGAGACCGAAAGCAACAGGACGAAACTGAATGAGGGGAATAACATTTATGACGAAACAAACCAACTCGATACATATTTCAGATAAAAGATCGAGACAACGTCTTTCAAACGAGATATATACCATGAACAACTGGTTCTCGTATCGTATGACAGAAAGCAGCACTAACTGTTGCCTACACAGAGCGCTCGTGGAGAGTTACGAAAATATTACAAGCTGACAAATAAAGACAAATATAATAAATAAACCGCACTCCCAATGTACAAATGGAGCAAAGAACATCACACGAAAAGACAAACTTCTCCGATCATCATTTCTTTATTTTATTCTGTGGGAACGAATGAAGCAAACGGACTTTAAAAAAAGCAAGAAATTAGTGCTCAGACTTATTTGACAAATACTTATCCTTGCAAAAACAACTACATTATAATGATTTTTCAATTCTTATTTACAACACTGATAAACCCGAAAATGTCTTCTTGGAAACAAAACAATTTGCATATCAATAACTCCAAAACTCTTCGAGCTAAAGCCGTAAATGTGAAACCATGTATGGGTCTATACCACGTATAGAGGTCGGCGGCTACGGAAGAAAAGGGGGTCTATACCACGTATAGAGGTCGGCGCTGAGGGGTTAACCACTGTGTTGGCACATATAAGATTATCAAACCCAAGCTATACCGTCCATGATACGAATTTCTTGATCAATAATGAAGAAGCTCTTACGTTTTGATAACCGATATGTAGCACATGGCCGTTTAATTTCATTGGATGCCATATCAGTGATAACATGATCATCTTACACACATGTTACATGTTGCGCTCTTCTTGTTAAGATAGAACAATGATGGTAGCGTTGTCTCGTATCAATGCACACCAGAATAGGTTTGAAATTAAAAAATGTTCATATTTACTAAATTATGCTCGAATAACTTCCTGCTATTCTATAGCAACATCGTCCAATTATCGTTACTATTGTGCTGAGTGTATACACACCCTATCTAATGAAAGTTACTTCTGTATCAAAGGAGGCATATATAAGGCGGGTGAGAGTGATCCGAGCCAATCTCAACTTAACAACCATAGTTTAGCCTTTCCTTGTTCTGAGGCGCGTTATGAAGTTAATAGTGTAGAAATAGACATATGAACGAATGTCGGATTTACGAGTGTAATGAAATTCTGCACTTCTTTTGGTAACCAAGAAAGTAATATCCTACGGGTGATTGGATGATATCCAAATGTACTAAAAACTAGACAATTAATGAGGATGATCCCTTCACAGATATCCTATTATTAAAATATATTCTTGGCTTTGCAGAAAATATAAGCGTAGAAAAATTAACCCAAAACAAAAGCTAATTGTGATCCGTGATCGAAGTTATTACAATGCTCCAAAAGCAGCAGAAACAACACTAAATTCGAAAATTACATTTCAGCGTACGTTGTGAGGACTCCATATGTCCATATCTGATCAAGAGAAACTCCGATTCCTCAAGATTGTAGAAAATGGTACACCATTACCCACAGCATACGAACAAGCACAGTTTGCCTGTAAAACACCACGTTTTACCCAAGAAGTCACTGTACATTATATGCGGATATCGGACTCATCAAAAATCCTACCATAAGAAAGATAGCTCTCAGTTTGTTCACTGAAAATTAAGAAATATTAGACTCTACCTCAAATTACTAATTTAGCCCAACAAAAACATGGTCATTAAATTCTGGAAAAAATTTGCTTGCTCTATAACATGGTTTATACATTTCAATCATCGTATTACCAGGAAGAAAATCACCGCTATTTTCTCCTGAAGAATTTATAAATAACGCACCGATTGTAATTATAGATTTCTCTTATCTTAAACAGTCTATAATGAGAATATCCTGTCGATATGCGTCTACAATATGAAATATCTGAAAATATTCCTACCAACAATATACCCCCATTTTTTATTATTATTCACATGGCTGATATAACATAGCCTCCACTATCATATATCGTTATAAGTCTATAAGTCTTTCTACGTCATTATCAACATGTGTGCTTCTACGTCGAAGGTTATGCAGTGGAAAGAAAAAAGTAGAGGTGACGCAACTAAAAACAGCCTTTTTGATAACAAACAAAACTGTAAATATGAAACCTCTTTGCCTGGCAGCGAGACTGATACGCTGTGTGTTATTTACCTCCCGATAATAAGTCTATTAAGACTTCCCAGAAACATGGAATCTTGCATAGCGTGCCCCAACATCTGATTAAGTACTTTTCGAGGGGGAAATTTTGGGACATGCTACCGTTTCACTGCAAGATGTAAAGTAACGTAGCTGCATGCAGAAGCCGTCGACGACATTACAAGTACCAAGGTGAAAATGGTAACGATGATTGGAATGGACCCAATTAAAAGAATGTAAACTGTATACGGTGTATGCTTGAACTTGCACCCTTCCTTACTGTAGTTGATGGTGACTAAGATTAAAGTATGTATGTGAGTGAAACAAAGCAAACAGGATAAACGGGTCACACCATAAGTAGGATGTGTGGTAAGAACCGTAAGAGCTTATTTAAATTGCATAATATGCATAGCGTAAGATACTTTCAACACATGCTTTTATAAACAATTAACAATACCTATTTTGTTAAATTTAAAATGTTGCTTTTGTTTCATTACTCTCTCATCTGGTTGCCTATTTCCTCGTTATCGTCGTCGTCATTTTATTATTAAAATGAGAGCTATAGGATTTTTAACACCTCCCAGTTATCTATCCATTATTCGCCCCCCTGGCCCAAGTAGTTCTGAAGCGGTGATTAATGATATACTGTCCAATATATAAAGTTAGACTCCCGAATCCAGGAGGCGTATATTTTGTTTCAACGAAAACAATAACAAGGAACTTGCTTAAGGTGGCCTTGGGAACTGGTTGTGCGAAAGCTTGATAGCGAACAAGTTTAATACTGTATGACGGTGTCCACGTGAACACTGCGTGTCAGAACAGCTTAATCTTAATCTGTCACAACATCTAACCTGCTATCTCGTCTCACGCGTTGGACATAGCTGCCTCAGCAAGTAAAGGTTAGAGTGTAAATTTGAAAAGAAACAATTAGGTGTGAGTTGATATCTATAAACTATTAAAGAATTATTTTTTCACGATGTTGAGGCTATAAACCGTTTTCTAGAACCTCAAGTTTGTAAAATACAAATTATTCATTTAAGGTATGTTTCCACCCCTAAAGATTTTTACTCTAAGAGTAATTAAAAGTGGAATCCGAGACAGTTTATTATCATTGGAGGTAATTTTTAAACGAAATTGCGAACAAAGAGTTTGGGCTGATTTGATATATATCAACTCCTAAATGATGCATTTTAGGCAAAAGCATTTTTCAACGACCTCCAGTTTGGGAGAGAAAATATATCTAAATTGAGGAATGTTTCTATCCTTAATGTATTTTTACTATAAAAGTATTTAAAATTAAAATTCGAGACGTGTATAACGCTGGCAATGGTTTTTATCCAAGGGAGTTTTTCACCCTCTCCCTGACGCAAGTAAAATTGAACACACCACTACAGTTGCTACAGTAACACAGCTTATCAAACAAATGCTCCATACATGTACACGAGGCTGATGATCTTGATGTAACGAAGCTCCAAGCGAATCAATAACAAAAAATTTCAAGGTAAGTAACCGTATGAGGTTAAATGTTATGTCGAATTCATGCATGTAATGTTGAGCCTACACTTTTGTTCAGTTATCCCCTGTGTGGAAATTTGGGTCTGTAAGATTCTGTGATAACGTCAACAGTTTCGTTATGCTTCCACACTTCAGCATGAAACTTGGGTCAATAACTTTAGCAATCTTTAAGGTTAAGCCTTTAGTCGAATCCCTGTCACACCACCTTTAAAATCACCACGTGGGACGTATTTTCAAATATCCTGCTTCGTCATTTGTGCCACCTAAATCTTCCGCGATGCCATGCGTGTAGTCTAGCCAGCTCAACAAAATAGACACGCTCAGTTTTCACACAGTTTGCTGATATATTTTCAAGTCTCCCGCTCTGTCATTTATGCTGAACAAACCTTTCGCTCTGGTATGCATGCACTAGCACAAAAAATTGGCTTTGTCCCTTTTCAAATCCCCGCAACCCATTTTCAAATATCCCGCGCTATGACGTCAGTCCCCGAATCAAACAGGAGCCGGAACGTCTGGCACGTAACACGAACACGACAGCAGGCAATAAGAAGCGTTCATTCATTGTTCTCTTATAAAGCCTCCAAGAGTGCTAGGTTAATCCTACCGGGCGAGTTGGTCGTGCGGTTAGGAGCGCGTGGCTCTGTACTCACATCCGGGAGATAGTGGGTTCGAACCTCACTGTCGGCAGCCCCGAAGATGGTTTTCCGTGGTTTCCCATTTTCACACCAGGAAAATGCTGGGGGCTGTACCTTAATTAAGGACACGGCCGCTTCCTTCCAACTCCTAGGACTTTCCTATCCCATCGTCGCCATAAGACCTATCTGTGTCGGTGCGACGTAAAGCCCCTAGCAAAAAAAATCCTACGGTCGAATTCAAGCTTGCAATGTTAAGTTTGCACACTTAAACAAACTGACTAAGCATCGGACTTGCGTTTGTAAGGTTGGCACCCCTGTAGGGTTAAGGTATTTTTGCTATTTGTTTTACGTCGCACCAACACAGATAGGCCTGATGGCGACGATGGAAAGGGGAAGGCCTAGGAATCGGAGGGAAGCGGCCCCGGCCTTAATTAAGGTACAGCCCCAGCATTTTCCTGGTGTGAAAATGGGAAACCACAGAAAACCATCTTCAAGGCTGCCGACAGTGGGGTTCGAACCCACTATCTCTTGCATGCAAGTTTACAGCTGCTCGCTCCTAACCGCACGGCCAACTCGCACGGTGAAGTGTTAAGCCTAGAGTCGAATCCACCTCGTAAAGTTAAGCTTTCTTAAGTGGCCAGCGTTAACTTGTAAGGTATTGCATGCACACATTGCCCTCATCACCAAAACTATCGCCACGGCCACTTTTCAAATCATCCGCCAACTGTCACAACACAATGGCGGATAAACTACTCCCATTTTCTGATCTTCCTCGGTCACATTCACCAAACCTCCCTCTCTGTGACACCACATGCTCATCAGGAAATCAGCGTATGATCTGGAGTCAGTGTAGCTATCCTAATGGTGTGCAATGAGAAGAACGAAAGGGTACAGTCCCCAAGCCAGAGGAATTAGCTAGACGTAGTTGAAATTCCCGATCTGGAGGGGCTCGAATCCGACTCTATGAGTCAAAGGCTCTGGTGATGAAAATCTAGCCAAACAGCAAGACCCAGTTTTTTCTGCTTTGGTAGTTGTTAAATCACACCATCACTCAAGACTTACAGTAGGTCAGTATTCAGACGCATTACTTCAACATACTTTCACGTGTAGGAAAGCCTCAGTTTGTAGTCAGAGTTCAAACTTACTTTACAATTAAGTATTAACCTAGCCAAAACTTAGTGTGATGCAAGACAGACGGAGACCAACCTTACACCTCACTTTCTTGCTACAGCTTGCCTAAACAACATCTGTTCAGTACGATGCAATTAAATGTAGGATTGAAATGGATTTCGAAGGCAATGATTTCTAACAATACATGGATTACGCGTACGAAATTAATTTGCTGGTTCTCCGGATATATGTGAGAAGCGGTGAAAATCCCTTCGATACTCTCACAGACGATATAGGTTCTCTAAAGAATGTGTAAATGACATTATAATGCTGCTGGTGATACCAGAACATGTTGGGTACAGTAAGAGCAGAGGACTGCCATTGCCAGTACATAACAAATTACTGACAGCTCTAAGATTTTATGCAACTGGCAGAATGCAGGGAAGTAACACATATTAATACTACTAATATTCAATAACTAAGATGGTCGTTGTGTTTATTGTTTCAAGAGCAACTAAAAAGTATTTTTTCCGTATTTGGCCCCTATTTATTATTACCATACAAGTTTTTAAGTACAAATAGACAACCATAACCTCTCAGTCTTTCTTCAGTTTTACTCGCATATCCATAACATATACATAGTGGAAAAATATATCTCGCTGTGGGAAGGGACGGTAGAATAGCACATACGGTATACACTGCCTGACGTAAGAGGTGACTAAAGGGAACCCCAGGGGCTCTTGGGAACGTCGGTTGGTGGCTACGAGACCCTCAGCTGGGCACTGGCACTGCCTCGACTTACTTGTGCCACGCTCTTCAGTTTTATAATATTCTATCCGACCTTCCTTGGTCAACACATTTTCTTTTCTGACCTCGAAGGTGTTTGGTATGCGAGGCCAAGAAGATTTTTGATTTTCACGCCTTTCGTTCCCCTTGTCCTTTTTAGTCCGATATCTTCATTTTTCGAATGTTGGATCCCTTCCATTTTCCTCTCTGATTATTGTTAAGATAGGACGGTTACCCAATTGTACTTCCTCTTAAAATAATAATCACCACCACCACCCCAGTGGAATTCCTTTCTCTGCGACCAATTACATCTATTGTGCTGTTTAAAAACTTACTAATGGTTGATATAAAATAATGAATATAAACTAAAAACTGAAAAATATTTTGTAAGTAACAATTAAGAGAGAATAATATTTTTAAAATTTCAGATCGTATGTGGAGATTGTATCAGCCAGCCTTCTGCCAGTAGAATTATTGTTGAGTTATCAGAATTCTAAGCTAGATATCTGGGAAGATATGTAAAATTTCCATAACCCAGGAAGCCATGAACCACAACAAAAGGGCATTTTATGGAAAAACCGGTTTTCTCGATGTTATTTGGGTGTATTTATTGCACACACATTCCTCTTAGGAGTCCTTGTGGTCCTACTGCTGAAATTTATAGGAATCGGAAAGTTTGGATGTCTTTAAATGTACAATGTGTGCATTGTCCAGAAATGGAAATATTGAATATTGTAATTCGTTGCTCGGTATCAGCACATGACAACAGGATTTCTGAAAACAGTGCTCTCACGACTGCATTAGAGGAAGGGAGATTAAGCAGAATTTGTTTGAGTGACAGTGGTTATGCCCAGAAATAATATATTTTCACACAGGAGTTTCACACACAAAATGAGGCTGAAAGCAGGTACAACCGTGCCCATATAAGGACCAGAAATATTGTGCAACGTTTATTTGGTGCCTGGAAAAGAACATTCTCTTGCTTTTCAAAAAACTGAACACCAAGCTAAGAGCTACAACTCGTGTCGTAGCTGCTTGTGCTGTGCTTCACATTATTGGCGTAACTTATGAAAATGACGTGTGAAATAATTTAGACATTCCAGGCAGAGTTGTGCCTGTTGTGGCTTCAGAAGGCAGACCCAGAAGGCAAGAAATCAGAGCTGCTTTTATACAACGCCCTTTTAATTAAATTATTAAATTACATGCATGCCATTTTCTAGTAAAATAGAAGATAAACTGAATAACAATTATAATATCGCGGTAGAAAAAGGAAAGTAAAACGAAAATATAGAGAAAACTGGGAAACTTTTGTATCAACATCATAAATATACTTAACAGGATTACAACCACAGACATGCAAGGAAGATGGTGATGATGATGTTGATGAATAACATTTTATTAAGGCAATTTATATTTTTAAATTTGCATTTCTACTTCAAGTATTTCTTTAATTTTCTCCAATGCAAGAGCCATCTTCTGGCAAGCCATCTCAGCTGCGATTACTTTTGCAGCCATCTCTTCCCTTTTTAAAGTATGCAGTTCATTTTCTTGCAGCAACATTAGGTCACACCTTGCGAGTCACTTTTCAGACTCATTTGTAACAGCAGATTGTTCTTTCATTCCTGCTGGCTTTAGGTGTTGCTTTGTCGTGATCTTCTGCAAAGAAGGAAACACAATCATAAATGTTTAAAATTTTGACATAACAATGCCATATGGGAAGTGGAATTTTAAAACATCTTACTAATCGGTGCAGAATTCTCGACTTCCTACTCCACATGCTCCTTTAATTCTTCACTATTCCTTCTCGGACTGCCATCGCTCAGCAGCATGTACGATTCATTATTACTTTTATCAGCCACTACTGCCAGTGTGTCACTGTAAATAGTATCTACAATTTCAATGTCGACTGAGTTGATGGCATCCGTTATTGGATCATCATGCAAGGTGGATCCTGGAAATGGGCGTCCATCTCTGCCTCTTTTCCTGGCCAGTTCTTGTTTTCTTTCTGTTTTCATGCTTTCCCAGCATTTTCTAACTTGTCCTGTGGAACAAACGCAATTTACAAATTATGAGCATTCATTTTATATCACAGGTAGATCATTATACAATGATGAGTAGTAAATTAAACCTCTCACATCAAACTGATATTTGAGTATCACACACAGTATTTAATTCAGTACATACATAAATCAATTGAAAATTACTAGTTAAGAGTTTATGTACATATAGTTTATTGTTCTACCTGCATGGCATAGTTTTACTGGATTGTTGCTATGGCATAGACAAGCCATAAATACACCAGCCTACATTAATTTTTAAGTACATAGTTACCTGTTTGCTCTGAGTAGAGACTGCATGCAAATGTTGAGATTAATGCCATTGCAATTCAGATCATTGTCCATTATCAATTAAACACATTTCTTCACTTTCATTTTCCATATGAAAACAAACAGATAAACAGATTAAAATAGTAAATTTTACTACATTTAGTAATGTATGTTCACACAACACTTCACATAAGAAGAGTCAATGTAATACACCAATGTGGTTGAGTTAAATACTTTATAATAAAATTATAATGTAACTTTCCTTGTCTGATTCTGTATAATTTTGTAATGTAAATGTATACAACGTAGTATATTAAAGTTTATTAGTAGAATCAGAATATTATTTATTTTCATATTAGAATAAAATTGCCATTCCAATAAATTTACAATGTGCTTGGGGTAAATCTTTGGAAACAGGTGATTGAGAGGACAATGCACCGAATATTTCAGGCTGTGTCATTGTAGAACTTTCTGCCTTGGCTAATCTTATATATAAAAGCATGTTGTGCAATAATTATTGGAAGCGTGCTAAATGAAGGAAGGCTGAGGCATCAAGTTTTGTGATATTTGTGAAATAAACATCACTGGGAGTACTTCATACTTCAAAAATAGTAGGCTTTTCAACATTATAACACTAAAATTAGGTTAGCTTTTTCTATGAGTTGTATCGGTTCACTTATTGACTTCCTGCTACCACCTGGGTTTGATATGTACAACGTTTTACTACAAATTTTGAAGAAATGGCAATAAAAATTGCTGTTAATGAAATAGTCTACTTAAATTACGGAAATACATGTGCATCAGTGAAGCATTAGATGTATCAAGCAGATTTCACTATATAGTGTTCTGACTGCCACATCATTATAAAACGGGAAGCTATAGATGTTGAGTGCCTGACAAAGTACTGACATGATTACAACTCTGTTAATGATGATCACAGGTGTACCCAAAATTTTCAAGATATCATTGGAGTAGGTGGTGAGATTATTTCACAGGTCATAAGGAAAGTGTGGGTAAAGTACACTGAGTAGTCAGGTGGTGCGGACTCCAGAGGTTCTCAGAAAGTTTGTGATTCTTATAGTGATATGAAGATTGAAAAGGAGTGTGTGTTAGACACATGCAAATGTAATTACCACATGCTTGAGAAAACTAAAACGAGACCTGAAGGGGCAGAAACTTTCAGGCCGACTAACCAGTTTTGAAACATGTAGGTAGTAGTAGTAGTAGTAGTAGTAGTAGTAGTAGTAGTAGTAGTAGTAGTAGTAGTAGTATGGTTTGGTTATGAGAAGAAACTGACAATCTTGAAGGTAGGTGAGGAAAGCAATTTCTTTAATAAAGGGTCCTATGATAACCATCCGGTTCACCAGCTCAATCCACCTGGCATTGATTCATGCTGTTGGAATGCAAAGGCAATGATAGAAGAAGTGTAGCAATACTACATAAACACTCCCTTTCAATGATGAATTAGAACATGTGAATCCAGTATACAGGGATTTCCGTAATAAGAATTTGTTAGATGAATGAACAGAAAACCTGAAGGAGAATGCAAGTAGTTGCATGTGGCAACGGGTAATGGTACAAAAAAGTGCCATAGTGGGTGTAGAAACATTGAAAATAGTTTTACTTGATGCTGTTGTCTGTTTTAATTGAGGAATGGATTCAAGACTGAATGTGCTACAATCACCAGGAGTATTTTGTGGGGAAAATTATGAAAAATGCAGTTGACCAAGGAAAGGTTTTCAAATCAGAAAATGTAATCCGGAAGACAGCATAGGAAGCTATAATCAGGAGAAGAGTGTTTAGAAGTGAAGAAAGGAAGATTAGGAAATCGGAAACCAGGTTGAATATGAATATTTAATTGTATATACCGAAGTTTATTTTGACGGAGCAAAGGTTTTCAGAATTTAAGATAGTGTTAAGTATGATAAAATTATCATATTAATTATAACCTTTTAGGTTCCAAACATTAACAGTAAAGAGTGTAAGTACATTTTAAGGCATATTCTACTATTTTAGTACAAGTCCCCTTACGTTATCTAGAAGTAGCCTACCTGTCACATTCCGGGAATAGTGAAGTTTACATACGGCCGTATTTGCTTATTTAATATGTAGAAACTACATAACCTCACCTCAGTTATTACCCGCAGTTACTTAGGCCTACATTTGTAATATTTTACACACAGTCCATGGTATTACATTTACACTTAAATGATTTAGAAATTGCTCTTACCTTTGTACGTTAGGAATTCAGATTGAACTCATCAGTGATTTTCTGCCATTTATTTATCATCATTGAAACCGACACTAGGTCCGATTTCATATTCTCACTGATATCCCTATATTTGAATGCAAGTTCCTTTATGTACACTTTCTAATCTGCTGTAAAAGTACAATCTTTTTACTTTCTTCCATTTCAGTCAGTTTCTAAGGATGGTACCAGAACTTACAAGAGGCAATGCTCAGTGACGTAAACAACACTCATGAGCGAAGAATGCCGTCTGTTTATGCATAGAACAGCTGTGCACAAGAAGTATTATGTTAAAATAATGACGTAAGGTCACTAGCTTTTAACTGAAATCTAACTTAGTCGAGTTGAAGTTAAGTTTTGTCTCCGAATACAAATTTGAAACTTTACTTCGAGCGGCCTAACTTTTTACTTCACTAAGTTAAGATGAAGATAAGTTGAAGTGATGTCCCTGAATACCACCCTTAATGTTGCAAAGGAACTGAATATTGCTATTTGTGATTCGGATCACAATTTGATATACATAATATGAAGTTGAGCATGTAAGACGCTTTTAATAATCACTTCGAAATCTATTGCTGAAATTCAGAAACACCCTTAAGCGTGCTGAAGGAAATAGCATCTTCTGTCATTTCCCGAACGATTCGGACTTACAGCTTTTGATCGCGCATACACTTATAATCTCAAGAAATAAAGGATTTTGTAAATTATTTTATAAAACGCTGTACATAACTTAAGAAGTAATTCGAGTTTAAGATGAGGAAATGAGGAATAATCCTTGAGCTCGCACGTTCATCATATTTTGATTTGAAAAGTAATCAGCCGATGAGGAAATTAATACCAGGATGTCAAACTGAGATTGCAGTGAGCAAGCCACAAAGTATGAAGTAGGCACGTTTACTTAAACGGTGAACATTTGAGAGTTTATCTGCTTCGGGTGAATGGAGCACGTGGACCCGTCAACACAAATCATAGCTGTTTATATCCAGGGACACTACAGCAGGTGAAGTGAATTATTCACCGACTGGAGTGAACGAATACATGCCAGTCGGCATGTCACATTCAGATAACTCCAGATGATGGATGGCTCCAACTTGAGCATCATTAATGTAATACTAGAACAGCATACTCTCATTCGTCCAACACGACGATGTTTTCCGATTATAACAAACCTCAGGCGTACTAAAAAGCCATGTGCTTGCTTTTATATTTCAGAATGAGGGAGCGGTAAGAGCATCACTAACCATAAATACCTAACGTTTCCATGAACACAAGAGTCTGTCCGCTCACCAGCCGTTACTATATTTGTGACAGATATAAATGACATCAAAGGACACGGATTTTAATCCATATTTCCCTGCAAATTTATGGTAGAATATTTCCACAAAGGGGCTCAGAAGAGATTAAATATAAATTGGATACGGTAGTGTTTATATTGTATGTGATGATGAAATAAAATGAGAATATTAAGGGCTAATTCATCTTATTTCACACAAGGTGCAAACGAATGGAGAATGTGTTTGCTGCTTATGTACCTCATTGTATGCCTTGATCAGCTGAAAGTATGCTGTGATTTGAATCTATAACACTTAAGATAAGAAGTAATTACGTATTCACATGTGAGTCAACAATAAAAGAGTTGTCACGCTTTACAACATCAGTAGGGATATATATTGCTTACTGACTCTCTTCGAAATATTTTAGAGATTAGTGATGAAATGTCAGCGGTTTGGTCGTAGTTCATGAATTTCATATCCAGGAGATTTAGAAGATAGGTACTTCTCTGCTCGGCCATAGCATCGGGTGTCAATCTCGTATAGAGAAATTCGTCCGGGAGCTGACTTCTTTCATACATAATATTTTGATCGCAACTGTGAACTAACTGCAGTAGCTTTGCTGTACCTCGATTCAATCTAACTTACTACAGTACAATCCTGGAAGAACACACATCGTAACTTCTTGAAATTATCTTCATGTTCCGGCTTTTTATCCCCAACATGACATTCAGTTCTCTTTGATTTCTTGCGTAATTACATAAATTTAGAATTGAAAAGTCTCATTTTCATACCATACAGTTTGCAACTTTCTATCTAGTACCAAGATATTAGACTGCAGGATTTAGGGACAAAATGCCATTAACCTTACGTGGGCGGAAGCTTTATATTTTTTGTTCACGGAATGAAAACAAAGCAAATTAAAACTCATCCGAAATAATAGGACATTAGCTATAAACATGCATAGGTACGTAATATTAATTACTTAACTTGAATATTGGACGTACTCCATCGCAGAGGTCCGTAGGATATTATCGAACTTCTTCGCGACGGTATGTTGGAGCAAAACGGCATAGGAGTCATCCCACAAATAAAGTTTATGCCAATCAAATGCTTTATATCAGATAGTGTTGGAGATGGACAGTTTCTGATTTATACATCTTCTAGTTGGAGGTGTTGCCTGTTGTTTGGATTTATTTCCCTGAATTACTCTTTCCTGGTGAATTATGTCAAAAATTTCAGTGTCAAAAAATAGTCAAAAGTACTCTATAGAGGGTTGCCATGTCAAAATATGAACGTAAAATTCGTCCGTGATTAATGTTATACATCAGAACGGTACTTAAAGGTCCGGGGTCCAACTTACTACGTCATTGCTTTCGTCAGCTGTTTCTTTCTCCGGGCCACTTGAGCCGCTCTTGCACTGAGAAGGCTCACTATTTAAATTTCCGTCTTGGGACCCTTGGAGTGAAAAATCACTTTCATCCACTCCCGTAGAGTCTAAAATGGAAGCAATATATTGTTCACTGACTTTCTTCTTACTAACCATGTCGCAAAATAGCAATCTAAATCGCAAAATGCCGGTCCCGAAGTCCGCGACGCACGGTCGACTGAACACGACTCTCACAGCTTGTAAAAAGACAGACTGGAGCTAACCCAACCCTATTCATATGCCTTCTCTAGACCTACAAATTATAAACATAAATGTCTAAACCTCATGTAGCTCTTTTCAGTTTCTTGGCGGAAACTGGAAATCCGATTCTGATGCTGGTTTGAAAACACACTGATTTTCATCCAACTTACTCTCAACTACTGATCACTTCCTACCTTTCAAAATGCCAGTGAACACCTTGCCTGGCATACTTATGAATGGAACACCTCGATAGCTGTTACAATCCTTCCTGTTCCCTTCCTCATACATAGCGGCAATTACTGCGTTCCTTCTATCGGAAGGTACCTTACTAAATAGTCCATGCTCATAATATTAATCTGTGAATTATAATATCCATGCCTTCTGAAAATATTTCACCATTTCGGGTCTAATTTCGCCTATCCTTGCTGCATTATGACGATGGAGTTTATTTACCATCCTTTCCAATTATCAACAGTACTTTCACAAAAGTAATTGTCCTCTTCTCCACCAGATCGGTTGTTCGCGACGTCGCCAGAAATATTTCCTTTTATGTTGAAAAGATTTTCAAAATATTCCTTCCATCTATTCAGTGTTTCCATGGGATCAATTAATAGATCACCTTGTTTACCCAAAACATTGTTCATTTCCTTTTTACCCCCAGTAATTCATTACTCTCCAGAAAGGTTTCCCTGCCGTTTCACCTAGCCTTTTCAGGCTACTTATTACCAAAATCTTCCCTTGACTTCTTCTTGCATTCAACAATTAATAGTTCCGCCCTGTTTTTTCATCTATGTATAGTTCCCTGTTTGCATCCATCCTCGTTTCAATCTATTTCTAATACGCCTTCCTTTTACTCTTAAGCTAACCTCACTTAATCACCCCTCAAGATGTTCTCTTTTCCCCTTCTTTACATAGAGTTGTTCCTAGGTATTCAATTGTTGTTTATACTTCAGCATGCCTGTATGCCAACCATTCGCTTCATATATTCTGAACCTGCTCACAGTCTATTGTTTGAAACCTTTCACTAATCACATCCATGTACTTCTGCCTAATTTTCTACACTTCTTCATCTACAGACAGTTTTATTTCCTCTGTCCTAGACCTGGAGGTACTTAATTCATTACAGATCACTCAGTGGTGCGTATCATCGAAAAATTCCCGGAAAACTCCCGGATTCTTAGCAGAGATCATGAATTCGAGGTCGGGTCGGATGAAATAGTCGGTTATGAGTCTGCTGCCTTCTACCCTTCTACGTGTAGATTCGAATAATCTTATGCTTAAAAATATATTCGTGCCTGCTTATCCCATACTAGCAAATAAGTCTAGCAAACGCTATACATTCCTATTAACTTCCATATCTTCGCCAAATTTACGAATCACCCTTTCGTGTCCTTCATTTCTAATTCCAACTCCCTCATTGAATTCGCTCATTAGCACCATCCTCTCCTTGCTGTTGACCCTGACAACAATGTCACTCAATGCTTCATAAAACTAGTCAACTTCAGGCTTATCTGCAGACTCACATTTTGTGTACACCGTGCCCTAATTCCTTCACCTGCCAAATTTACCCTCATCATTCGCCCGTCTACGTGCGTAACCGAAACTATGCCACGTGGAATAATTTTCCTAATGAACAATCCTACCCCACATTCTTCCCTTCCCTTTTTGATAGTTATTCTGAATATTTCATAATTTCTTCCTCATTATCTCCCCTTACCCGAATATCATTAACTCCTTGCACATCCTGATGCATTTTCTTTGCTGTGTCACCCAGTTGTACTTTCCTTTTCCATAAGCCCCATTAATATTGTTGGCTCCCAATCGAATTTCATTTCGTTCTCCAAGTTTTTTTCCAAGGAGTCCCTCGCCTGTCAAATGGGATTGGACTCCGTTACTCTCATAGGTCCCACGCTTGCTTAAAACGTTCTGAGCCAGCTCTGTGAAAATTCTGCGAAGTAGGATGCTACTCACACGTAGTCCCAGTGAGTATCTCTCCTCTAACGAGTTAGGGTCCACTGTTGGATTGTATAATCCTAGCCGCCTGAGCACAAGCAGGACCATCTCTCAAATAATGTCCGAGATGCCCACCCCCATCAAATAGCAGCTTGTATCCGGACTGTCAGGACCAATTATTAGGCAACTCAGCCATTACCCATGGTTCACAAACTAGGACGTGACCAAAGTAAGCCACACCACTATGATTATTATTATTATTATTATTATTATTATTATTATTATTATTATTATTATTATTATTATTATTATTATTATTATTATTATTATTATTATTATTATTTTCAATAATAAATCTTATTAATAAGTGTAAAACCATTTATCCGCATATCTAAGAGCAAGGTGTAAATAAATTTGAAATGCTTAAACTTATTTCAATGAGGCACTCCGTCTGTTTCAATGCGTCTGTCCTCAGCTGTTCAGCACGGACTGCCCCACGTTGTCCCTGGGGTCACATCAAAAGGCTGGTATACCGGTAACACTCCGTTACGTCATCCTCCGGTGATGTAACTCATTTTGCTGGAAATAAACTCAGAGTTTACTTGTAATTTTTCGTATATGAACAGTTTTTGGAAAGTAATTTGGAATATTCTTTAGCTTTAGTTAAGGAATGATATCTAATGGATAATTTTCCACTAATTGAACATGACAATCAATCGACTCACGCCCTCACAGCTTTAAAATGAAGCCATTAAAATAAGTAAATAAATGCATACGGTAAATAAATAAATAAATAAATAAAAATAAATAAATAAATAAATAAATAAATAAATAAATAAATAAATGGATCTCACGACAACAATCATGTGCCCTCCCAAAGACATTTGTATTGTGTGCCATTCCAGTGAAACAGTGTTCCCCATTACTTCACTCGTAAGATCAATCTTATCTCCAACTATATAGTTTTTAGTAGGCTATCATAATGTTGCTGCCCGACTCGTTGGCTGAATAGTCAGCGTACTGGCCTTCGGTTCAGAGGGTCCCGGGTTGGATTCCCGACCGGGTCGGGGATCTTAATCTTCATTAGTAATCCCAATGGCCCGGAGGCTGGGTGTTTGTGCTGTCTTCAACATCCCTGCAACTCACACACCACACGTAACAATATCCTCCACCACAATAACACGTAGTTACCTACACATGGCAGATGCCGCCCACCCTCACCGGAGGGACAGCCTTACAAGGCCTGCACTCGGCTAGAAATAGCCGCACGAAATTATTATAATGTTGCTTTTAAGGTACTATTTACTTGAATATCTAAAACCAAATATCATTAGTATCTCACCATTCTGATGGCAAAATTGCTCTTGCAAAGTAACTTTTGCATATCAAAGTAGACTGCCAGGCTGAGTTGCTCAGACGGTTAAGGCGCTGGCTTCTGAGTCCAAGTTGGCAAAATCGATCCTCATTCCGGTGGTATTTCAAAATAATCAAATACGTCAGCCCCTTATTGGTAGATTTACCAGCAAGTAAAACAACTCCTGACTGACAAAATTCCGGCATATTGGCGTCTTCCAACATAACGAAAATTTGTTAGTTGGACATAAAACCAGTAACATACTTTTCTTCTTCTTATTGTTATTATTATTTAAAGTAGATTGCTACTCTGTCCATACTAATTCTAAGTCGAAATCTATTACAGCTGAAACCTTCCCAAGATCTACGCAATGTTTATGCACTTGTTTTGCTACGTTGGACGTTTTCATCCTAACTTACGTGCTTTTCGTACAGAAAATAGTACCGTTTCTTACATTTATATTTTGCTCAATCTCCAGCCTTTTCAGAATATCTTATTTCTTATGTAATCGACTTACTCAACAAAGTTATCCCTTCAGAATTTATTCTGAAGTACAGATTTTAAATCATATGCCTGAAATAAGAAAGACACTAACTGAAAAATGTTAAAGTAGTTACACTGATGAACCTTACGAATCAAGCGACCGCTACTCAGTCCAAAGGCTCAAAGATTGCGAGGTGAAGCACAGTCATCGCGACGAAACGTATGTATCATTATTCGAGAGTTTCTAGACCAACACCGCAATTTCACAGTCAGATAGCATCTAAGATGTTCTCATGTAGGTTAATTGGAACTTGAACCACTTCTCAGGCCTCGCGGTTTACCCTAGGCCGCGCAGCCACTTTTTAAACATTGAACCGTTTACAATGTTGTTAAGGTAGTGAACTTAAGTAAATTGTCACTCATGTTGTTACTTAACCTATAATTATATCACTTAAGACCTCGCCGATCAATATATATAAAGCTCATATTTAACCGAGCCGAATAACTTTCCTCCCTTTCAAAATTAGATTCTAATTTCCTATAATAAAAATAAAAATAATTGGCTGTGGTCTCCGGAGAGGCCTGGTGTAGGTTCTTCTTGTTGACGACTGACAGGTGACCTGCGCGTCTGCGAAAATGCTGATAACGATTCACTCAGTCGTATCCCGGACCATCGAAATTAACCAATGTAAGTCAAAGTCCACGACCTAATCAAAAATTGAACCCGGCATCCCTCAACCAGGGGTCAGCACGCCAGCACCATGGAGCAGGACGCAAAATTTCTGACATAAGTTCACAGAAATACAAGAATATCGTTAACCTCTGGATGCGAGTTCGTCTCGCCATCACTGTGCGAATTTACCGAGTTATTCCCAAATTACTTCAGAATGCGACCTGTGTCAAAACCAGAACGAAAGGGTCAACATTGTCACTGGGACAATGGGACTTGGATCACGAGTCATTTAAGGCAAATGTTTTTCTGTTATCACATTGTTATCAGACCCAATTATAACAATATTATAACCTAATTCCTTTCAAAGAACTGATGAAGTCATTATCGCCTTGCTTATTTGCTTCCCTATTACGTAATTTACAGGTACCGTCTAAAACGCAACCCTAAATTGTGACAAAATTGAAGAAATTATTGACACTTTGGCTGTTCACATTACAGTCCTATAGACATGAGCACACATACCGTACATTTCTTTGTTTCCAATACATCCTCAAGGGTGAATATATATTTCATCCACTAACGACGATCCTAAAAGTTGTTGTTATTTTCAATTACACTACCCTTTTTTTCAATATACTACGAACTACCATTGAAATCCACAGGTAGTACTCTGGTAAAAACACTGGCCTAGATCCACGTGATATTTTCACCTCGCAGCAATTACAATAATATTGAATTACGATTTAAGGATGATCCTATACTTTTCACTAATGTTCTGAGTGTTATGGTAGCAACAGAGGATTAACATTAATGACCTTCTAGTTGTCCCGGGTCAACGCAAACTGACTAATTTGTACATTTTTGAGCAAAAAATAAGATCCATATCCCCAGATCAAAAAGAGTGCTTTTCCTTCCGCAAACTTCCCGCATTTACCCAACCAATATCTGACTCCACCCACCCGTTAATTCTTCTCTCTATGAGTGGCTTTATGTAAATACGGGTAAATAAATATGAACTAATGAACGATGTTACATTTCGTGCAACATGAATAATGGGTCAGAAATAGCCTCCCTTAATGAAACATGATATGATAAGAGAAAATAAGAAGATCGGACTGGCTAAAATATGATATGACTGGAGACTCGATCTTGTAGAGGGGAGAAGTGAGAAGTGCTCATCCTTCGGTGAGAAGCAAGTAACATGTCAATGATGATGCTAGTTGAGCGATAAAGGGTAAAGGACAGTAAAGATAGCGGGGTTGTTAGAAATTTCATTATCAATCTATATAAACTATTCTATACGGGCCGGACATTTTTCCCGCGATTATACATATATATTAGGTAACAAATGAAAATTAATTACTTCAATTCTTACACAGGTTACGAATGGGCTGTCGAGTCCATCTTCAAGGGTTTCTTATTTTTAAGTCTGTTAATATTTAATCTCATTGACGTAAACAACCCTTTCCGAAATTGAGCCGTATACTTGTAACGGGGTAACTATACATATAGACCTACGTTTTGTATGTATATATAAATATATGTGTGTGTCTGCACGAATGACTCGTCCATTTTACTGTGTGATTCAGCTGCCGCTTCCAAAGTAGTATTATGCAACCCAGCTAACGTGTGGCTATTCCCCTTGGGCGTATTGTATGCTGCTAATGTCCAGTGAGCACATTTTGCACACGATTCTGTACCCTACCGAAAAGTTACATCGTCCGCTCTCAAAACATGACGCCTTGATATCATGTAGCGACATCTTTTGACCATGTAACTATGTTAATTCTTCGTACCTCGTGACCAGGTGAAACGAAGAGGGAATCAATGCATAAATCTAGGTAGCAGTGCAGTAATTAATGTCTTAAGCACCGAATCGGGTGGCGTATGTACTCATTCTCGTCGTGCTACCAGCATAGACCCAGTAGTGGAGCGAAGCGGATGTGGTTAGGCCTTAGCCTAGCACCGACGGAATGTGACATCGGCGGTTCGAATCCCGCATCGTTCAAATATCTTTGCATCGATATGATGTTGGAACACGTAAACACGGGCCCACGTTTGCCACATTCAAACAGTAGAACGACGCTGTTATCCACCTTGTGCCCTGAGCATACTCCGCTGGTTAGGGCCTGAATGTAATCTCTGCTGTCACTCGGCGTGTTTTTCAGAGATGAATACATTGACATGCTCCTCATTAATGGGGAAGCATGAAAAAACTCGCGCGAGGCACTAAGTATGTACATGGGACGGTAACCCGACAGGCGACACCCGGCTGCTACGACATTCAGCCGAGTTGAAAGACGCCTAAGGACAACAGGCGTGATTTCCAAACAGCCACCAGTATGTGTAAGGACCGTTACATGGGGGTGAAACAGAAGAGGTCTTCCTGGAGGCAGCTCGTAATTATCTGTACATCAGTACAAGGCCGATTGCACAACATGTGAACACCAGCCAGTCGTCCGTCTGCCGAATATTGCATTAATATAAATTTCACCCATACCACTTTGAACTACACCTAGATCTCCATGGAAGGGATTTCGAAGCTCGGATACAGCTCGGTCGGTGGCTATTAGGCAGGCTGGAAAATGACGCAGATTTCGTATCGCATATCTTGCTCTAGGACGAATCGCGCTTCCACAATAACGGGAACGTCAATCGCCACGACATGCATTATTTTAGTCCAGACAATGATCACTGGGTACGAATGGCGTCCCATCAAGTACGATGGGGAGAGAATGTGTGGTGTGGGATTTTGTGGGATCGCCTGATTGGACCTTATTTCTTTGAGGATCACTGGACGAGCCCACGCTACCTGCACTTTCTTCGTCAGTAACACCCACTGCTGCTGTAGGATTTGATTTTGCACGAAATTTTGACGATGTGTTTGCAACAGGATGGAGCTCTCCCACATTTGTACTTTACCCGTTCGTAACAATCTGAACGAGGATCTCTGAGGGAAATAGATAGGTGGAGGATTCCCTGCTTGTTGGCCCGCCAGATCACCAGATTTAACGCCGTTAGACTTCTTATGGGGTCATTTGAAGAACATCGTTTACATACAATAGCCGGAAACCCGACCAGCTCCGGCAACTTATCACGGACGCCTGCCGAGCAATTACAGCTTGAATGCCTCAGCGCGCAAGACGATCTCCTGGAAACCGGACCTGAATGTTCATCAACCAAAACGGTTATCACATCGGGCACTTGCCGCCATAAAACGTTGTCAGGGCAGTTGTGTTCCAATCATTCCGGTACGTATGTGCCCGGTCTGCTAATTAATCAGCCCTTATTCGGGCTACAAACATATTCATTCACACAAAACTCGCATAAAAGCGGGTAATGAACATACATTATGTGGGGTACGTATTAAAAATATTTTAAAAGTTGGAGTCTTCACCGCGGACTCGAACCTCCCACCTCACAAGTAAGCCCTAACCGCTGCGCCTTTACAAACTATGCGATGGTTCCGTACCGCACACTGTGCAGCTTATAGCTTGTATTAAGCTTACTCTGGTCACAAAATCAATTTAGTGTTTCGCAGGCTAATCAGGTTCATATGATCCAGAAGGCACATGCATGCCATCCAGTGTTTAAAACGAGTATAATTTTACGTCGTCCTATCATGAGGTGGTAAATACCAAGATATCCGTTTGTGTTGCTGAGTATACCGGCAGGGCAGATGCTTTCAGGACGGAATTAATATTACGGCTTGCATACAACTACATTGAAAGGGGCCGCGGAATAACACGGTACCCATTGACATTATTCAATCTTTTATATTTGTGCGTATAATTGCATTTTGTTTGCTCAGAACTAGTGAATGGGAGTACTCTATTCAACAGAGTGATTTTTCCACCGCGTACAAACTCTAAGAATTGATTGAGTTTGAAGGGACAAACATTAAGTAGATGGATCTGTAATGGTAGTCGTAGTTGTAAAGGAAAGAATTCCCTAGATTGTTTTGTTATTTTGGATTTTATTTTACCATGTGGATTTGTAAGTTTATTAAACTTAAGTAACCGTTTATAACCTGAAAGTTGTTTTTATAAGAATAATTTCCAAGTGATCTACCACTTTTTCTTTAACTTCAGTGTTTGGCATTTCTTCTAACTGCATGATGAATAAGTGTTTCCTGCATTTCTCAGTTTTGTTCCTTCAGAACGACGTAACGTAAGATCCTCTAGGATCGAGTTGTTGTTGGTTCCTTCTGAACAGCTGTTTGGGCGATGCATGTTTCAGCATCGGGGTTATTCCATAACTTAAGGGTGTCAAGAGATGACAATACATTGTGGAATTTTATTTTTAATTATGACTGCTGCTGTTAACTTGTAGTGAACACCATGCTTTCCAGTAGTATTTCGCAATCTATGAAAAGCAACTGATAGTCATTTTGGTTCAAATAAGGGTCCATTCGGCGGGTGTTCCCATATACGACAAGGTATTTGACTGGTGGATAACCTTAATTAAATGTAAATCTGGAACTCTACTTTTTGAAGGTCAGATTTTCCACGGATCGTGTGGTTTAATTCCCAGTTATCGTTTGGATCGATTGGTGCCCGATTTTCAGGTTTTATTTTCGTTTTTGAGTTTTCTATGTCCACTGATTTGTGATATTTTCTAATTTCCTCCGAAGAAAGTTCTTCGATAAATGTAATTGATAAAACTCATGGAATGCAATGTGACTGCGTTGAAACGTTAAATGATTAAAATTTTCTTGATGAAAGATTTTATAACATAATTCTTTCTTGTATTTTGATAATTCAATAAAAGTTAGTAAGCACATATTTGATCCTCATTTCAAGTAGTCAGGCTCTCTTGTGAACCCCATCGTTTGGTTAAGATCGTGACCGAAGTATTCCCACTACGACCCCAAGATTTAAGATTTCGGTATTGCTGTACTGCAGCACCTGTGGCCAACAAACGTTGAAATGGTAAGTTAAAGGGTTAAGTATGTGTTAATGCATAGCTAAATTCATGTAAAGTTTTAAACACTGTGATCTTACATGCTACCGTAACACAAGACTGACCTGTGCTTGCCATAATGACCTTAATTTGCAGTCCATGACATTCCTTCTGATGGGATCTTGCATTTCCTAGAAGTCAAGGTACGTCTCACGCACATCTACCCCCACACAGGGATACTGGCCTTCGTTGTCTCCAAGGCAGTGAGAATATCTTCCCCTCGTTAATAAAGTTATTGGTTTTATGTCCCACTAACTAACTCGTTTTTGGTTTTCAGAGATGCTTATGAATGTTAAGGGCATTTTGCATGAAATCAGTGTCTTCAGTAGGATTCGAAATTGAGCATAACACCATGTTATCAACGAACATTTTAGATTAAAGTTGCTGATTGTTATTACCAGTCCTTCCATCAAATATTAGATGAGTATCTTACCTTGTTAGGTGGTCACCAAGTGAAAGCGCGCCAACAAGCATTTTTAAACAAGGTCACTTACAAAGCACACTGCCATGCAAAAACCAGATAGTGTTTTACGAGCCCCTCAGCTTATTTACGTAGATTAAATTATATTTACTTTTTCTGGGAAGATTACGGTATCAATGAACTCATTTTATCTTGCATAAAAAAGAGGTCATCATTGATGGTGGGATACGGAAATAGCTTCTCATTAAGAATGTCTGGGTCTAATTCCATTCTCTGTCGCAGAGGATTATTTGTTAGTCTGAGAGTGTGAATGGGATGCATTCAATCCCATGAGGATGACTGAAAAGAGAAGAGGAGAAGGGTAAGCTGTCATATTTCTAATTATATGAAAGCTTGTAGGCTCTCTCAGAATTAAAGTAAAAGGTAGAGAAATATCTCAGATTAATACCGCAACCTAACTAATGTAGTTCATATGCTGCCAGTGTGTAAAGGGACTTATGTACCTCAATATTGTTGCTCTAGCTCACAGCCACGGCGTGTCATGTGCTGGCACCTGTGGTGGCATCATCATAAATACAAGGCCCAAAAAGCCCACTGCCACACTGGAGTGCAATTCTGGTGCTGGTCGTATGACAATTGAGAAAACCTAAACAGCTCGAATACAATAGTAGGTACAATACTAAAGTTATTACTATTTATAAAATTAATATATATTTTATGGTAGGCCTAATATATTCTTTACCAATAACAATGATTTCAACTCTTGGTTCATTTGTTTAATTTCCTGGATTCTATGTTTTATCTCATAGACCATAATATTTTTGTCATGTTCAAGTCTTGCCATCTGTAACAGCTCAGCGGGTAACATCTAGTCGCTAGACTTTCAACTTTCGTTTTAAGTTTTATTACTTTTAATAAACCTGTGCAATAATGAAAATAACTACAAATATTTGAAATGCTCATTTACTGTTCAGTAAGCAAATGAGTAATTCCATAATTATGTCAATCAAATGGGGTCCCAATAATTTCAGTTCCCTGAACTGGAAGACTGCAGTTTCAATTTGTAATAAATTTTAGTGTATTATTTTACGTTGTAACTGTTACAACGTTGCATACATAAATCTATAACGGAGTGATAAATGGCTCTTGACAAAAAATAGGTGCGTCAATGCCCCAAGTAAATGATTGTATGCAAGTCCACTGATATTTACTTGAAGAGGAAATAAATGCTTAAGCTATTGTACCACTCGTTTCCTCTATCATTTATGAAACTACAACTATTATATAAATCACAACATATAAGCAGACCTGAAATATTTCTTCAGAATACTTTCCAATTCAGAGGTTTCATTTCAAATGTCCTCTGCCTACTACAATATATTACACCCCAGATACATACTTGTAGATAAATCATCATCATCATCATCATCTGTTTATCCTCCAGGTTCGGTTTTTCCCTCGGACTTAGCGAGGGATCCCACCTCTACCGCCTCAAGGGCAGTGTCCTGGAGCTTCAGACTCTTGGTCGGGGGATACAACTGGGGAGTATGACCAGTACCTCGCCCAGGCGGCCTCACCTGCTATGCTGAACAGGGGCCTTGTGGAGGGATGGGAAGATTGGAAGGGATAGGCAAGGAAGAGGGAAGGAAGCGGCCGTGGCCTTAAGTTAGGTACCATCCCGGCATTCGCCTGGAGGAGAAGTGGGAAACCACGGAAAACCACTTCGAGGATGGCTGAGGTGGGAATCGAACCCACCTCTACTCAGTTGACCTCCCGAGGCTGAGTGGACCCCGTTCCAGCCCTCGTACCACTTTTCAAATTTTCGTGGCAGAGCCGGGAATCGAACCCGGACCTCCGGGGGTGGCAGCTAATCACGCTAACCACTACACCACAGAGGCGGACTGTAGATAAATCACTTCAGATTTAAGCTCGAAAATCTCATACGCTTATAACAGTATGTGTAAAACAGGAATCGATTTAGCCTAAAGAGGCTACTTAGAATTGTCCGACCAAGCAAATGCTAGGTTGTAGATTTATCGCTCCCACTCAGGCTGTGCTCTACAGAAAATTTCAGTGCAATCCACATCTTCCCATTAAATGGCTTCCCAAATGACACAGTCTACAGGTACTATTATTTATTAATTTGACTAGTGATTACACCACCGAGCTCGATAGCTGCAGTCGCTTAAGTGCGGCCAGTATCCATTATTCAGGAGGTAGTAGGTTCGAACCCCACTGTCGGCAGCCCTGAAAACGGTTTTCCGTGGTTTCCCATTTTTACACCAGGCAAATGCTGGGGCTGTACCTTAATTAAGGCCACGGCCGCTTCAATCCCACTCCTAGCCCTTTCCTGTTCCATCGTGGCCGTAAGATCTACATGTGTCGGTGCGACGTAAAACAACTAGCAGAAAAAAGTGATTACACTCTGGTGAGTATCAGAACACTGAGAGGGAATCAGCCACCAGAGTAACAGCCGTAATGCATGTCAATGATGACCGTTTGATCTTCTACGAGTCGGGGAACAGACCACCCCTCGTTCATGTGTAAGAGACATAACAATGTTAGGTAATGTTCTCAAGTCTTTTGGTCCTTTTGGTAAGTAACTTGCTTGTGGTTAAATCCGTACATTGATAGTGCTCTAAAGTATCAATTGAAAATTTATTTGAAGTTTTTTTTTGCAAGTTGCTTTACGTCGCACCGACACAGATATATCTTACGGCGACGATGGGACAGGAAAGGGCTAGCAATGGGAAGGAAGTGGCCATGGCCTTAATTAAGGTACAGCTCCGGAATTTTCCTGGTGTGAAAATGGAAAACCATCTTCAGGGCTGCCGACAGTGGGGTTCGAACCCTCTATCTCCCGAATACTGGATACTGGCTGCACTTACGCGACTGCAGCTACCGAGCTTGGTATATTTGAAGTATTGATATTGTATGATCAAAATCTGGCAAACCTTTTAACCCAGGCAGATCTTCTGGACGCTTCCCTGCATTCATAGAATTGCATTCCGCCTGAATTTTAATCAAAATTCATTCTTCTGTTTAACAGTCTCTAGGTTGTAACCAATGTCAGCTAGGAGGGGATAACTGTGGCATATTTCAACCAAGAAATTCTCTCTCCCTGGAGTTTAAATTGGCCATCTTCATGAAAATGAATACTGTGAAATAAAATTATAGATATTGTCGAATAACTGTGATAGGTACAGACTTAGTATCCTGACCAACACTCGACCAATGAGTGTAAAATTCAAAAAAAAATTCCCTGTGAATAGTAGAGAGAAGAAATGAGAATATAACAAAACTAGACTACTTAAAATACAGTAGAGTAAGAAGTTTAAGCTATCAAAGAAATACTTACCAGCATTCTGATTCGCACACACAGAAAAACGATCTTAATTTTATTACAGTGATACATTAAGCAGTAGAGAGTCTTTTGATTAATGTTCATTTCCAAAAAGGCTACATATTTTAATCAGCAGCATTCTTTCACTACACTGACGACTCCTGACCTCATTCTATTACTCCGTAACATCGCCCAATTTAAATATTATTATTATTATTATTATTATTATTATTATTATTATTATTATTATTATTATTATTATTATTATTATTATTATTATTATATATAATGAAATATAAAAGAAACAAGAATAACAAAGTGTTGGGAAGAAGCTATCGAAATAAAGGACTTTCAGAAGACTACCGGTACCTTATATCATAAAATGGTGTAAAATGTACTTAATAATGGTGTGCTGCACAGTTCACTCTTCGCGAAGACCGTCTTCGATTGCCATTTATAGTGTATTGCACTACGAATTGTCAGTGGTTGTACCACTCACAAAGCGTTGCAATATGAAAATCCGACTCCAATATAGCGTTGCCGGCAGTAAAACTTTAAACTATGGCTCCAGACCTCGGCCAGGGCCAGACTACGCTTTAGAGATCCCACAGGGATTCAGATCACGGCCGCGGTTTAAAAGCCATAATTTGAAACAACGGCCGGAACCCAGTGGCTTCGAACCCAATTGTCGGCAACCCTGAAGATGGTTTTCCGTGGTTTCCCATTTATACACCAGGCAAATTTTTGGGCTGTACATTTAATAAGATAACGGCCACTCCCCTCTCATTTCTAGCTCCTTCCTTTACCCTCGTCGCCATAAGACCTATCTGAGTCGGTGCGACGTAAAGTTACTTGTAAAATTATTATTATTATTATTATTATTATTATTATTGACTGAACAGTTAAAACAATTCAAAGGAAACTTTTTGTAATGGTTTTTAATCTTCTTGTATTGCCACACGTCAGATTTTCGATTTTAACAAGATTAGAGGCTTCAAAAGGTTTAGTACTGAACTAAACATACTTCATGTTTGATAAATAATAATAATAATAATAATAATAATAATAATAATAATAATAATAATAATAATAATAATATAATTCTTGTGGGGATATTGTGGTTTACAGAGGTGAAAGAAGGTGCAGGCACGAATGGGTGGATACAGAAAAGATCAGATTTTAATTTAAAACTATAAAATTCGAGATTTTATTTCTTTCCTTGGAGTTTAATGTTTCTTTTCAGATATAATTTTAGTCAATAACAAATCATAGTTGGAATTGGAACTTAGATGACAACTTCAAATAACAGTCGGAAGATTGTATTAACTCGTGAGCTCGAATGACGATAATAGAAAAGCCTATTGCAATCAGGCAACCATGATCTACAACGTGAGCTTGAAGCACCCCGATTACAATTTTCACAAGAGCAACCAATGCTCCATTCCATAACTGAGATCCGAAAATGTACTACTTAAAAGAGGAGCTTTTGCTCCATACAGTTAATTTCTAGGAGAATATTCTCCAAAATTTAAAGATACAAGCCTCCCAAAGGCACAGTTTAACTTTTATAAAAATACAACCTGATTCCACTGTCTTACTCGGTTGACAGTCTACATTACATTAAATAAGAAATTGAATAAGAATAGTTAATAGGGGGCAATAACTGCCCATTATACGTGGATTTAGTAAAAACGAAGGGTTAAATTTATTGGCCGGAAATAAAATTATTAGGAGCCGAACAAATTGCACTCACTTGAAATTCACTTGAAAATACCTGAAAAGCTATGCGGGCTGATGGTCTACGCCTATACTACGGAGGTGACTAGATGGAGAGAACTATTTAAAATTATGAAGGAGGGGTAAATTTTAAAGGCGGCGAAACCATATTCACCTGAATACCAAGTTGAGGGGAAGAACAGAGGGTTCCCACTCTTTATTCCCTAAACCAGATTGAAAATTTACCTCGTAAGATTACGTTAAGTGTTTTGAAACCTTCCCTTCGAATTAGCTTCCTGAGACTATTACATGGTTAAAAGATGTCTGCATTACCTTGAGTAGGAGGGCCTTCCTGAGATGGGCACGGCGTGTCCCCCGCCTTCTCGATGAACACACTTTACTCCTGGACAGGAGCGACCGAAGAGCGGAGAAGAAGTTTCCAGAATTCTCTGGGCAGAAGCTCTGAACACACCCCCAAATTCAATTGGCTGGTAAAATAAATTTCAAAAATTCCTTATTGGTTAACATTTAAATCCGGAGGGAAGAAATATAAGTGCTCATAACCTTAAAACACCAAAAACAATCCTGAAACAATTCAGTTTTACCTACTAATGACTAGAAAATTTATATTGAAAATTAATTTTCCATCCTCTCACCAGAGGGAGCACAAAAATCGACAGTAGAGTGATCTGGAGATTAACAATTAAACTTCTTCTGAAATGAATTTCACTGTTCATCTTATAAGTTGCCTTCTAAAATGCGCTTAGTTTGAATGTATGGAGTAGGTGTACCTCCGGTACAGACCTCCAACCCGGAAAGTCTTTCCAAGGTTGACACAGTTTGATATTTCACACGTTAGAAAATTTTAAACAACATACATCGAAGTCAAAACATTTTCTTGATGGAAAGTTCGTCCACCAGCTATTTTGAAGAAAAAGGAATCTTGAAGGTTTAAGAAATTGTAGAAGTCAGGTAAGTAATGTCCAAGTTTGACGGCAAGAGCGGCCGCCACTGACGATGCCAGAGTGGAATCCGCTGGAACCTTCAAGTACCCTCAGATACATCTCTCCCGCTACTTTAAGGAGGATAGCCATGGTGGTGGTCGCCACGGACCAAATATAGAAGTTCTGCCCAATGATGAAGTGGGCGGTTGTGAAACCGCGTCTCAGTCTTCGCCACTAGTGATGGTGATCGAGTTTGCCGTTGAGAAGGAGACTTGACCAGAGCGCGGTGGACCCTTAACCCGCACCGCACCTCTCGCCAATTGTTGTGACACGGCCTCAGATGACATTAGGCGATTGGAACAGTATTATACTGGGCGACAGTGACAGTTTTTATAGGGAGAGTTTGTTTAATTTTCTTGGTTGGTGGTGCAGTAAAGGCGGGCGGCATCGAGAACGAGTGTGTGGATTCCAGGCTCGGGCTTGGAGACAGGGGCAAGGTAATGGCAGACGAGAAGAGAAAGATAAAGATCTCACTGCAGGGAAGTTTGTACACGAGAATGCCTCAAATATTTTACAGAATTAACAGGTTAAGAATGAAGCCATGTTTTCCAGTGTTGACTTAGTTAAATGTAACAAAGGCTTTTCAGTCTGTCAAACACACAGCAAATACAATGCAAATTATAACACTATAAACATATCTGTAAAATACACACTAACATACATAGAATATATACATATATATATATATATATATATACTAACATACATAGAATATATACATATATACGTAGATTCTATGTATGTTAGTATGTATTTCACAGATATGTTTATAGTGTTATAATTCGCAATTAATTTGCTGTGTGTTTGACAGACTGAAAAGCCTTTGTTACACATACATTCAGAATTAACAGGGCAAAAGGCTTCATGTTTCATCTTACATATGCAAATTTGAGATTCTGAGGTGTTAAGGAAATAAATATAATTACATTAGCAATGCATGACGTGGTGGCCTTAACTGAAAAACATAGATGTTATACAGGTTTTACCTGGGAGAGATGTACATTAAAAATTCTCTCGGTGTCTGTATTGCTCTACATGACGGTGACCGGCGTCAAGAAATCCAAAATTATGTACGGTCCATAAAATCCGGGGGCAAGCATGCCTGCAGGAACAACATTTTTCACCATGACTTGGTCTCCAACCTTTAAACTGGTGGGCCTCCTTCCAAGATCACATATTTCTGTCACTATCTCATGAGAAGATTTATGATTACTTTTTGCCTTCCTCCATAGGTCCCTGACATTATATTTATTTATAATATTTATATATATACATTGTCACTGATAGAATCTCATTGATTGGCCATAGGTTAGAAAACGGCGTATTAGGAAGGAACTTGAACATGGGAGAAGGAGGTGTAAACTTGTGTGACTCGTGAAAAGCCGAACTGTATGCCAAAGATAACCGATGCAGACAAGTATCCCACATAGAATGGTCCTCATGATGTAAATCTATTAAAGCAGGCCGAAGATTACGGTTAACCCGCTTAGCAAGATATGGGTAATAAGCAGATGATCTGACATGTGAGACGAATAAGTTGAAACAAAATTTTCGGAATAAATTAGAGGTGAATACCTTGGCATTATCAGATACTATGTATTTAAAAGGACCAAAAGAAGCGAAAATGATATTAAGGCAAGACATGTTAGGCTGAGCGGTGGCCAGTTTAGTCGGAAGGAGAAATGAAAACTTAGTGAAGCCATATACACACACAATAATTAATTTGTTCACGTTCCCCCTCGATTGAGGGAAGGGTCCGACGTAATCTATATATAAGCGTTCCATAGGGCGAGATGCTTGATGAGATGATAATAGTCCTAGCTTCGTGGACAAGAAAGCAAGATTTACAAGCTTTAATTATGTCCCAAATTTCGCCACCCATACTCTTCCAGATGAACATCTCTCTAACTTTTTTCTAGTTTTCAAGATACCTAAACGTCCCCGGAATGGGGTCTCATGATAATACTTGAAGATGATGGCCATAATAACCGCAGGAACTACAACTTTCATCTTTTGATGATGTCTCGAAGGGCAACACAGAACCCCGTTCCTCAGAACATACGGGACGACATATTCCTCAGATGAAAGGGTTTCCATAATAGGAGCCAGCATTGGATCTTCCCCTTGATATTTTTGATGTCACGATATAAATAGGGGCATCAGTCAAAATAGCAATAACACAAGGAGGTATGGAAATAGAAGGAGAATAACATCCCTCCTGCTCAATGGGATCAATGCCACCAGAAAATATGCTGCTTAACCCATCTGCGACCACATTCTCAGATCCCGAATGTGTCGCACGTCAAATTGAAAAGCGGAGATGCGGATGGCCCATCGGGCGATAGGTCCTGTACGACGGTACCTAGCTAAAACATAACGTACAGCCTCATGGTCGGTTTCTAACTCAAACGTAACATGTTCTAGATATAGGCGGAAGTTCTCCAAGGTAAACAGGAATGAAAGTCCTTCTAACGCATAAATGGAGTACTTCGCTTCTCGAGCAGACAAGGTCATTGACGCATAGGCGATAGGCTGCCTTCCGAAGTTCGGTTTCTTGAAGAAGGACAGCAGCAGCTACATATGACGAGGCGTCGGTTTGAACGGTGAATGTCTTAGAGAAATCTGGCATAGTTAAGACTGGGGCATTACAGAGAGTTAACTTATGGTCTTCAAACGCAGCTTGCTGCGATGGCTCCCATTCGAACTTGACACCTTTCCTACGAAGAAGGTTTAGGGGTGCTGCCCTATTATCAAAGGTGGAAATAAATTTACTGAAGAAATTCACCAAACCAATGAACCTAGCAATTCCTTTAATACCTTTACGAGTGTTAAAGTGGCGAATTGCCTGCGTTTTAGAATGGTTTTTTGAAACTCCATCGGACGACACAATATGCAATAAGAAGGAGATAGAAGGCTTAGTCAAAGCTACCTTAAATAATGTTAATATCAACCAGCTTTACGAAGGTGAGATAGGACCTCCTTCAGATGATCTAAGTGTTCTTCAAAGGTTTCAGGAAAACTACGATATCGTCAAGGTAATGAAAACATATTCGAAATTTATGTCGAAGAAGACCCTATCCGGCAGTCTAGTAATAACGGCCGTGCGCGTGGAGAGAAAAAAAGGAACCCGGTGGTATTCGTAGAAGTTCCAATCCGTTGCGAAAGCGGTCAGATGTTTCGATTACCGCCAGACGAATCTCATTATACACTTGGTTAGGATCTAGGACGGTGAAGAACTTAGCCTTCCGAAACCAAGAGAAACATGAATGAAGACCAGTAAGGGGCAGTGATTGTAATACGACCTTACGGCGTAAAGCCCTGTAAGCGATGATTGGCCTGAAACCACCTTGGAGTTTCGGTACAAGAAGGATGGGCGATGAATACGCTGATTTTGAATGTCGAATAATGGCGTCCTTCAACATTTGATCCAAGGCCTATTTAAGAGCCTTCATCATACATGGAGATAGGCTATTGTACCATTACGTTACATTCGAGGCGATCGTACGCATTAATAGCAGCGGACAAAATGGCACGCGGCGGCTTCATGCAGAACAAACATATATGAAATATCACCGAGGTGCAAATCTATCTCAGTTAGAAGGAGGAGAGTCACAAGAGACCATCGAAAAGGAGTTTCAAGATGGAACAACTATTTTTTCGAGAAAATAACTGAAATCATCTAATTCTTGATACCTTGAGAAAGAAGATCGCTGTTAAAAAAGTATAATCCACTTGGAGTCAAGAAGAGCTGTTATTCAGTGAACAGGAAGAGAACTGCTAAGTAAAATACAAATATTTACGAAGGATTCGATCATACGGAGCTATAGAATAAATCAAGTCGTGAAGAATCGAGTACCTTTCAACTAGATATTAGAGAGAAGAAACACACGGGCCGTTACAAGAAAATGTAAACGGACGATTTCCTGCACTATAAGTGACCGATTATAGTCAAGAATATTTGAAATTATAACTAGAAGCAGCAGTCATCCTGATAAGAAAGAACTATTTAATAAAAATGAGTCAGAATTGAATATATATAGAGGCGCAGTTTTTAAATATAAGAGAAAAACTAGCATTTATTCATATCTGTCTAAAGGCTTAAAATGATGGAATCAGTTATTTGTTCAGCCCATGTAATATCGTTTCTTTCTTTCATGGACTCCCGCAAAATCATGAGAGCCCCTTAAAATGGGAGGAAGCTTGCCCAGGCTACCATGACGAGGACCAGTGCTGCCATTCCAAGAAACCAGCCATGACGTGTCCGGAGGTGGAATCTAACTACAAAGAGATGGCATAACACGCGAGCAGAAGCCAGCAGCTGCCGGAGACGAGACGAGATATGAGATAAGCGTCCTTTATTAAAATATTCGTAGTAATTGTTGAAGTAAATTTAAATCTGAGGAATATTACCTTTAAATGAATTATATGTGCCAAATTGAGAATGTTTTTGGTAGATCCTAAACATTTAACCGCAAGTGTGTGCCAACCACAAGAGCAACCACTGCTTCATTCAGTAACTCATCTTGGAGACTGAGTTCCCAAAATTTACTACACAAATGAGCGGCTTTTGCTCCACACAATTACTTTCTAGGGGACTATTCTCAGAAAGCTACAATATTCAATTCTCTCAAAAGCACATATTAACATAATCATGCAAGGTAAATTTTAAATCTGGTTTAAGACCCTAATCTAAATTAGGGAATAAAGAGTGGGTGACCTCTTTCATTCCCCTTCAACTTTGCATTGAGGTGACTATGCTTTCGTAAACATTAAAATTTATCTATTCTTTGTAATTTAATGTAATTTAGAGTGTCGAGCGTGTATTTTGTAAAATTAAGAAAGAATTTTGAAAGCTTCGCCTCGAATTAGCTTTCTGAGGCTCTTACATGATTAAAAGATATCTGCCATTACCTTGAGTTGGAGGGCCTTCCGGAGATGGGCGAGGCGTCTCCCCCTGCCTCCTCTATGAACACACTCTACTGCTGGACTGGAGCGATCGAAAGACAACATGACCCGAAAATCCCCAGCTTTTACAGCGGAGAGGAAGGTTCCAGAATTCTCTGCGCCGCAGCCCTGAAAAATTCATTATTGGTTTACATTTTTAGCCGACGGGAAAAATATAAGTGCTGACATCTCTTGAAGGCCAAAAACGATCTACAAACTATTCAGTTACGCCAAATAATGACTACGAAATTTCTCTTTAAAATTAATTCTCCATCCTCTTACCAGACGGAGCAGAAAAATCGACATTAGAGTCATCTGGAGGTGAACTTCCAAACTTTTTCATATAATATCCGCCCTTCTAAAAGGCCCTTAATTGAAATGTGCGAAATTGGTGTACCTCCGGTATACTAATAATAATAATAATAATAATAATAATAATAATAATAATAATAATAATAATAATAATAATAATAATAATAATAATAATAAAGGTGTACGTACGTTATTGTCTAATCTGCTGGGAAGAAATTAGTGATCAATCAAAACGAAGAAGATATAAAAATAAGTATAGCGAGTGGTTTTATCTGGTCTGTATCAAGGGTTTCATATTTCAAGTGACAAGTTTCAAAGGTGAGAGTGATTACCGATGTATTCGTAATCGGAGAGATTATCAGATAAGGGATCGTAACAGTGTTCCAAGTTATGACAGATAGAGATGTACTGTGGTTCCTGAACCGAAAATTTAATATGGAAGAATATTTGATCAAATTATAACTGTTGAAATTCACAAATAAATGTGATTATGAAGGAAGACGGGGGAATTCACTAGTCAAAGCCATTTTTAGTGTCGATGTCGACTTGATGGAAAGGGAAAGGCCTTGGTAAGCGAACAGCAAAACGAAGGAACCAAGGTAAGGGAGGACGTAGAATATTTCAGGCGAAATATATTAGAGGTCCACAGCATTCCTGAAGTGAAAAGTGAAGATATCTGTAATGCTATCATTGCTTTGTGCAAAGCAATTTACATAAACTTCGGGATGTGTCTCACAGATGTGGTTCACAGAATTCCAACACTCTACTACTAGATGCCGTGCCCTGAATTATTTAAGTTTTCCAGTCGATAGAATGCAAATGAGGTTCTTCAAAGAAATACAACTTTCAAAGACCTGGATCCAGAGATCTATAAACAGAACTTGAATATGGCAAGATTTGCATCAATAAGCATTTAACGCCAAGGAATAAGGTTCTATGGCAAAATAACTCCGGTTTGTCTATGGCATGGTGCCAATAGAATTCTTTTCAATACTGCGACTTCTTCTTAGTGCGCGAAGTTTCATAGTGTAAATTCGGTTGAATTTGTGAGATTAATGTACTTCATCACGCAAATGACATTTGATTCTCTTTCGTGTTAGTTGCAGCCAAATGTACATCATTTCCAGGACAGTATAGGTAGAGACCTGCAAGTGAAACGAAGGAGCTTCCACGTTAATTGATCACTGTCGTGTTTGCCAAAAATGCTTTTCTTTTGCTATTGGCTTTACGTCGCACCGACGCAGATAGGTCTTATGGTGAGATGGGACAGGAAAGGGCTAGAACTGGGAAGGAAGCGGCCGTAGCCGTAATTAAGTTACAGCCCCGTCATTTGCCTGGTGTGAAAATGGGAAACCAAGGAAAACCATCTTCAGGGCTGCCGACAGTGGGGTTCTAACCCACTATCTCCAGAATACTGGATACTGGCTGCACTTAACCGACTGCAGCTATCGAGCTCGGCCAACAATGCTTTAACCTTCTGGAACCCATGTGTGAATCAAAACGACTTAAAATGTAGTTTACTTCGGAAAAAATATTCAGATAAAATCGTTGCTTGGAAAGCTGCAAGGTATTCTCACATTCCTGTGTTTGGTTTATGGAGGTACAATGATCGGCCTTCGGCCTTCGCTGATGTGGCAACAGTTCATTGCGATAGATAACGGCGAGATGACCAGCGGCCAGCTCACTGCTACGCAGATACTAACGTTGCAGAAATTGATGTGTTCGGGTGGTCATGTACAGTAGGAACAATCTAATTATTTTGTGTGTGTGTGTGTTTTCTGGTGTTGTTTCGCATGTCTTATGTTTGGATACCTGAGAGGGTGGTGTGAGAGTGGGAGCAAGCTCTAAAAACACGCCTTTTCCTCCGAACGTTGTTTTGTATATTTATTCATTGTCCTTCTCGTGTTTCGTTTCATTTCACATTCAGGAAGGCCTCGTATGGCGGGGCTGGGCATGGGGCAGGCTATTGATTGAAAATGATCACTCAAACAGCATCGCCCTTTCTCAATTTATCGGATTTTCACTTCTGTTTTAGGAATCGAGTTTTCGATCCAATCAGGCTATTCTTCGATGTTTGCTAGAACTATCTGAGGATGAATTTGAGGGGAAATAATAAATCGAGAGTGAACGCAGTTATGTTGGTATAGAACATGAGGATTTTTGAATAGATTATGACTAGTCTCTACAGGAAGGAGAAGATAACAGATTAGGCGAAGAAATGCCGCTTCAGGAAGATAATATTGCTGGATTACCATTTTATATAGGTAGGGACCAGGCAACGTTACGTGTAATTGAACCGAACAAAACACAAAAATTTGGATTTACCTGTTGTTTTTCCTTTAACTTCCAAGTAGTAATCAAATTGCATATTCTGTTACCTTGATATACTAATTGTTCATTTTCTGGGTGGTTTTTCTTATGAGAATGTAAAATTCTTCTTATATGAATTTGGGTCAACAACGTTTCATGCGTAACTTTATATCTCACTTTATATTTACAATGAGTATTTACCTATTAATGCAATTAATAATTGTATATAATTCAAAATCTTCCCATAACACGTATGGATATTGCCTTCCGGAATTAATTTTCTAAAGAATTCTCCTAATCTGAAAAAATATAACGTAATTATAACAAACAAGGGAACGCACATCTCTAAAGAAAATCAGGGAACTGAAGAGTTAAGTACTAAATAAATATGGATCAAACATTTTGGTACCCCTGACGCATTTAGTAGACATTTTGAGCACGTTAACTGGCAATAATTCAATTGGAAGTGCTGTGTTCTTAGACCCATAGAGTCCACATGAAGTTGAAAAATCATATTATGAATTTAGAAATTGAAAACAGTCTAACGAGGATATTTCAAGATTACTTTTTAAAGGAGAGTAAATATGAGCTGAGTCGTGGCATTGCAGACTGCATTGTCTAATAATTACAAAATGACTCTGTTCTTCAGGAGTGCAAGGTTGCTAAAGTTGTGTATAACGGAGGCTGCATCTTAGATCCATTTCAGTTTTGCAGGTCCTATCTACAATATTGTTAAGAACGGAAGACATATTGTGCGTCTGTTTAGGGAAAATACATTTTACAACCATCAACACGTCTATCGGAAATCATACATGACACTACTGTATGTGCGGCTGTTGATATTTAAACTAAAATTCAAGAGCCCTAGTTACACTTCCTGCGGGACATTTTTCATCTACGTAAAACATTCAATTCAGTAGGCCATTGAATACCATTAAATAAACTTGAGTATATCGGGAAAAGAGGGATTGGATTGGATTGGATTGGATTGGATTGGATTGGATTGGATTGGATTGGATTGGATTGGATTGGATTGGATTGGATTGGATTGGATTGGATTGGGTTGGACTGGATTGGATTGGATTGGATTTGATTTGATTGGATTGGATTGGATTGGATTGGATTGGATTGGATTGGATTGGATTGGATTGGATTGGATTGGATTGGATTGGATTGGATTGGATTGGATTGGATTGGATTGGATTGGTTTAAAAGTGATATGGATGAGCGAACCCAGTACTGTTAAGTAAAGAGAAATGAAAGCGGTAACTTCGGAGTTATGGTGTGCCTCCAGGATTAATTTTAGATCCATATCCCTGTTTAATATATTACATAAGTGACAACATCTTTTATCTTCATGGTACTTACTGAATGCTTATATAGGAGGTGCTGTTGATCAGTTAATCCTGAACAGGAATATCGACCTTTAACTTCCAAATACAGCAGCTTGTTCATGTTAAAGGAGTCATTACAAAACACCGAGAAGAATGTGTTTACTTCATTATCGTAGAGTGACCACAGTGATTACTAATCAGGTATTAAGTGGAAATAAACATATATCCGGTTTATGTAATAGGGTTTCTCCAATTATAGGTGTGTTCAGAATTAAGGGACTATTACCATTTTTAGGACAGGTATCCTTGTATTGTTCTTTCAGACATTCTCGCGAATCGTATGTGATGTTCTTCGGAGGTCCGAGGTAAAAATTATATTTAAAGCTACTAAAAATGTTGTACAGATTAGGCCTATCATGAATATCTTAGGAGCACCATACATAACACCTCAATAAGTTCTTTATGAGCAGATTAGGATACTGACATTTTAATAAGATCTCAACATTTTCAAAACTGTTAAAAATCAAGTACATAACAGTATTCTCATGCAATATAATGAATATATACATCAGCATGACACACGCAAACATATGAATATTAATAAGTTACATGTAAATCAGGAAATAAGAGATCAAAGAGTCTGCGTAATTATTTGTCTGAAGTATATAATCAACTACCTCACGAAATGAAGTATCTTTCAACTATTAATAACTTCGAACTTAAGAAATTAAGAACTTAAGAACATTCTTGTTTCAATACCACCTGATTTAAAAATCTGCAATTTATTAAATAAAAACGCGTATCCAGTTTTGTCATTATTGGGGATATAATTTAGTTCCTTTCATTTTCGTTCCTGTTTCATTATGTACATTACTATCCGTGTGATTGTAGTATTCGTTATTTTAAATGCCCTTTTACATACGGTAATTGATTTTTCGCAAATTTTTAAATCGTTTCAGTGTTAAAATTTGTACGTATATTACTTATATGTCCAATGCATATATCCCTTTGAAGTGAACATTGCTAGCTGGGTTCTTTGACGAATAAATATACAAAAAATAATTATCAGGGTGGAATACTTAGGCATACAATCACTTTAGTTGAAAGAAATATGAAAAAATGTATGTGATAGACTAACTGGTAGTACATACTACGTTTATATTAAGCACTGTATGTTTGCAGGCAGATGGCTGCTACAACAGATCTAACTCTATTTCAGAAGGGAGAATTTCAGTTCCGCTAGATTCCTTTTCAAACCTAGGCAGTGGCTAGGGTGTTATTTCTCGTAAGATTAATATGATCGCATAAGGTGCTATATCTGACCCTGTAGATTACTATGTAGGAAGCAGTCTGAGCAGTGTAAGTCCGTGAGAAGTGAGGCCCAGTTATTTATCCTCATAAATGATGAGTAGTTATACGAGGTGTTGTGAATTACTGAATGTAAACCTTAGAGACGAAGAGCTCAGACAAATTAATTTACGGATAAACACCCTTAGTGTTTAAATAACTTCAATATAGAATATTTTTTCCGTTTAAATTCTCTTCCGGCATATTACGGTATCCTCTGAAATACTTCACTATGCCTGAAGGCTACTATTCTTTGGTATTTTGGTGTTGGAACTTACGATGATGGAAAGAGTGAACTGACAAAGAATCTTCTCATTTTATGTGACATTTGATATCGTGATCATACCATAGCTACAGGTTATCCAAATTTACATGCCATCATACACTCTAAACGATTTAGGAATTATCCATCAGTAGAAATCCATACGTCAATGTCTGCTAGTAAATTATTATAAGGGAATAAAATAATTTCTGTAATTAGTTTTGATGAATTAATTTAGAAACAAAATATATAATAATCTCGGGGAAAATATAAAGCTATTCACAATTGCGGTCACCATGCTCGTGTACTGGACAGGAATAATGTAAATTATTGGTGGCTGACGTGAAACTCCAATATTTATGTGCCCAGTCGTTACACATTTTGTTGTAGGAGTAACTTATCTGCTGTAAAATTTCGGAGTGTACAAAGTAAGTGGTGCATTTCGTAACCCAGAACTCCGGAGCCAGCTTCTCTTCAGTCTTAAACCACACTATTGGAATACAAGCATAAATTAATATTGTGATAATTACAATTGTCATTTTCGACAAGAACTGCTCGAACAGAGGAGTACTTTTTCACTCAGTACGATGTGGGTAATATCATCTCATTGGACATACGATACTAGGTAACTGACAATGGGCGAAATCATCTTCTTCTTTACGTCTTATTATCACGCGTTTCTAATCTTAATGATTTCAGTGGTCTAGAGGTACCGGTATCCAATATACAATTATTGTTTCACAGAATAGAAAGAAAAGAATGCTTAAATTGGTTGAACACAATTTATCTTGTAAACGTATAGTTAAGTTGCAGGAGCTGTAATAAAAACACAATGCTCCTTTCATTAATCTGATTGGTTTTCGTTAGGTCATCCGTCCACGGACTGTTTTTAAGCTTCACACTAAGCCACTCTGTTCTACGATAATGTATTAATTTCTACGTAAATACTCCAACCTACAGCTATACTTATCGGTTGTATACAAACCTTGGACTACGTATTCTGTTCAGGCTGGATTCTCTACCTCAATAAAAATCTGAACACTTTGTGGTTGCCGTAAGGAGTGTACTGGTGAAATTTTGCTAAATCATTCTTCTTTCACCAACTCGATTCAGTATCTAGTCACCCGCTTACTTTCCACGCCTTCACAATTCTTTTATAACATTTGATTTCTAAAATGTCTATTCTGTTTCTTTCTGAACTATCTATTGTCAATTCTTCTGTTCCACACAATAACACTCTCCAGAGTAAATGTTTGAAAAAATGCCTTTCTCAGTGGTATATCTGTTTTTATATGAGTAAATGTATTTCCCAATTTAAGCTCTTCTACATTTCTGTCAGTCTACATTTTATGTGATCCTTAATATTCTCATTCGTACTATTCTATTATTTTAGTAATGATATCCATCCATCTCCTTCACGATTTTATCTCAGAACATAAAGTGTCTTGCATTACAATTAAGAAATTATTATTAAATTGATTTTGTCTGACTGGAAAGCTTTGTTACTTTCTTCCTCAAACATTAACACATAATATGCTGTTCCATTGCATGTAAAACGGAATGTTATTAATATCATCCTTGCATTAATGCAGTTTTTGTAAGAAACAACGGGTCAGAAGTGAGGGAAATTAAGAAGCAGGTTAAAATTATTCTCTTCGGCTGCGACTTACACCAGTATACATATTCCTCAAAATATTTTCTGTGTAGTAATCACTAGGAAGTGTATTGATTTCATGCAAATTAGGCTCCAGTGCTGCAGGATATTAAAAAAATTGAAATGAGATCGATAAGTTACATACTCTCAGAATCTAAATAAAGTCTACATTATTATGCTAATGAAACAAGTCGTAGCGTGTTTACTTTAAAACGCAATACACAGCGGGGAAGCAGAGCTCGTGATGAATGGGTAGAAAAGGATAATGGAAATACGGTGAAGGAAGTTTAACAAAAGTTAGTTTTCGTTTGAAGTGTGGGGCGTTAACGCGCGGAACCTTCTCAGACATGGAAACTAAATTCTAATTTCAGCACATTATCCGTCGCTCCACCTGCAGTTCTAATTACATGGCTTTCTTCTATATCAGCAATTTTCTGAGTTGGAAACCTGTAAGTATGAGGAATGGATATGTGAAAATCTAATTCATTGGAAGTAAATATATTTCAAAAAGAGGAAATTTAGGTGGCTGTTTAATTAATTTAATATAACGAAAATCTGGAATACGTATTTCAGGCAGAATGTAATGTTATACACGATTCACTCTCTGAAAAACTTCTGTATGCTCAGTGTCTTACAAACGCTCCACAGACGTAGTTACCACTAGGAACGTTCCTGGTTACATTAGTCACTAAACTAAACCGCTTTAGAATCTCGAAGACTCATCACCATTACTACGTTATTCTTTTATACCTACATTATTATACTAATGAAACAAGTCGTACCGTGTTTACTTTAAAACGCATTACACAGCAGGGAAGCAGAGCTCGTGATGAATGGGTAGAAATGGATAATGAATATACACTGAAGGAAGTTTAACAAAAGTTAAGGAGAAGAAATTTAGGTGGTTGTTTAATTACGTTTAATATAAAGAGAATCTGGAATATATAATTCTGGCAGATTGTAATGTTATACCTGGTTCACTCTCTGAAACACGGATTCCATCGGTAAAATAATGTGGGTAACAATGACTGAAATTCTAAACCTTTAATTACAAAATTTAATGTTTTTCAAATTACTGTCACATAATTATGTGACATGATATTAATACACGGAACACAAAACTATGAGGAGGTAGGCAGTTTGGTTCACAGTTGATGCCAAAGTAAATGCGAATTTATGAAGATATAAAAACGACCCTTTGGTCAAAAGCGCAAGCACTAATTCATATTTACGTGATCTTAAGTGTGTATGGTAAATATGCGTGAACGCATGAATGCACAGTGATTTTCAAAGGGTTTTAAGTCTCTTCAGGTAACTGTATTAAAGTGTCAAAAATGCAACTTGACTCAGGGGTGTCTTTCGGACACAGTTCACGTTTCAAACTGGCAGTACTGACAAAGCGTTGTCATAGGTGCCTTACACATCAGCAAAAAGTCAGTATAGACGCTGACAATACAGTAAGAGGTTTTAGTGTAGCAATGTGGTTACAAATTTTATGGTGTACCCACGCAAGAGTTTCGTGTTCATGTCGGGAAGGCCAATGAAATGACTATTTTTATATTTAAAAATATTATGAAAAAAAATTATTATTTTAATATGAGGTTATGATCTTACGGATTCCAACGGTACACTAATGTGGGTAACGATGATAGAAATTCTAACCTTTAACTACTTAATTTACTTTAAGAAAATTACGGTAACATATGTGAAATGATATTAATACACGGCACACAAAACCATCCGCAGGAAACCCATTTGATTCACAGATGATGCCAATATGAATGCGAATTTCTTAAAATACCTAAAAAGTCCATTTTGTCAAAATTTAATTCCTTGGGATCTAATATTTTGTGAACTGGCCGCCAGCGCATGCACTATTTCAAATTTACCTGGTCTTATGTGTGTTTTGTTAGATAATCCTGTAGATTTTTCTTAAACGTATTATATTTGTTGAATTTAGAAAGGTCCGCCTCTGTGGTGTAGTGGTTAGTGTGATTACCTGCCACCCCCAGAGGCCCGGCTCTGCCACGAAATTTGAAAAGTGGTACGAGGGCTGGAACGGGGTCCACTCAGCATCGTGAGGTCAACTGAGTAGTAGAGGGTTCGATTCCCTCCTCAGCCATCCTCGAAGTGGTTTTCCGTGGTTTCCCACTTCTCCTCCAGGCAAATGCCGGGATGGTACCTAACTTACCGCCACGGCCGCTCCCTTCCCTCTTCCTTGTCTATTCCTTCCAATCTTCCCATCCCCAATCAAGTCCCCTGTTCAGCATAGCAGATGAGGCCGCCTGGGCGATGTATTGGTCATCCTCCCCAGTTGTATCCCCCGACCCAGAGTCTCACAGTCCAGGACACTGCCCTTGAGGCGGTAGAGGTGGGATCCCTCGCTGAGTCCGAGGGAAAAGCAAACCCTGGAGGGTAAACAGATTAAGAAGAAGAAGAATTTGGAAAGCAGAGTAATACATGAAAATATAATTTAAAATAACTTTTACTTTATACATATCTGGGAACGTATTTGCCAAGGTTCAACTCTCTGTCATGAAGCAGTCCTCATATGGTGCCTTTTAAAGAAAGTAACAAACTGAAAATTTATTTTCAGTGTAAGCAGGAATGAAAAATATACGAGATCTACTTTAATAAAATCTACCCGCTACATACACGATCCCTCAGCTGGTCGCTTCTTGACAGTTCTAAACTACTTCCAGGCGATTTAAAGTTTTCTGTGTCAACATATCAGCACACTTAATACTGAAGGCCTTTAGAACACCATAATTTTTGGATCTTGAAATATTTTTACATTATTGAAACCTTATTTATTTTTCGTAACCTTCCGATCATGGGACAGTCAATAAACAATACCTTTTTCCTGAATATAGATCCAGATAAACTACATGTTTGATGTATCAGATTAGTTCAATGACTTGAGTAGTAATTCTGTGAAATAATAAACAACTGGAAACCTACAATAACGACGAGAGTATATGCGTTCAACTTGGCGTGATAGATTTTACGTATAAAACACCGGAATCCCAATTATAAGCATCTTTCGGGATAGGAGTGAATGTGTCACTAGCAGCCATGCTATATTTCTAGTAACCTAACCGGTGCAGGAGATAAAATGTGCTTCATGAGTTTCTCGATTCAACATAAATTGTCTTGTACAATATGTCATGGCATTAAAATTTAAAATGATGTGGATTTTATATGATTTTGTCGAAAATTCACCTACGTATCTTCTAGTTATCTGTACTTTAACCTGGAATCAACAGGTAGTTCTGGCCGCTTTACCGAAAATACTACATAGCAAATGATTAGTGCATCGGCAGTTCAGTTTTAAACTCGTCTAGAGAGAGATATTTCCTCAACTGTGAAATGGCGGTCTTAAGTGTTGGTTGTTCTAGTGAAATGGGACAACCCATTTTAATACCTAACGCTGAATAATAATCATGTCTCTGCAATCACGGTCACCTACTGCCAACTATCACAAGCGAAAAATTGTTAAGGGGTATCATTTTGAATGTTCAGCAATTCTCTGCATTGAAATATTATTCCGTACTAGTACATGTGGTCCCCAAGGGAACAGCTAACATTTATAAGACTTTAAGTGTACTGTATGTAACGAGACTGCTGCTGCGACTCGAGAAATGTACCACCCCTGTCAAGCGAGCAGCGGCGAGAATGAACTTGATTATAATTTCCAAAGTAGAAGACGCGGTCATTATAGACAGCTAAAGAAGCGTAAGCAGCCAGGAAGGAGTCCGCAATGCTACCGTCACCGTGATAATTGCTTAATGCGGCCATCAGCTCGATGAGTTCCGTTTTTCATTATTATATTGATATATCATTAATACGCCAGGTGGCTGAAAATTTTCTCTCATTATAGTATTCTAGCAGCTTTGATTATTCTACTGAAGCTCTGATCTTTAAAACTCTTCGCTGGAATCCCTTAGTATACATTTTGCTGTAGTATTCTTACTTCAACACGTGTTTATATGACGTGAGTGGAACCTCGAGTGTTAAGGTTTTTGAAGACAGTCAAGTCATAGACTAATTTTCATAACGAATGTTAGTCAGGCTGTGTTTTTGTGTTGTATTAAATATACATGAACTCCATAACAGAACATCATGAGTAAACGTAAGATCAGCGATTTACTGGCTGGTATAAAAGATATTGGAGCATTATTTGGTGTGAGAGATTGCAATAGTGATGATAAGACTGTGTATAAATCACGAAAAACAGTACAATCCAGCCAAAGCCATCAAGCTGGGTTACAAACTCTGGTGCTTAGCTGACCAGAAGGGATTCATTCTCGTATTTCAAATGTATCAGGGGAAGAATGAGGATCTTGAAGAGTTCGGAGAGCACAGGTTAGGTGAGAGGGTGGTCTTATCTCTGACAAAACATCTGTGAGGCAAGAACAAAATTGTATTTTTGGCAATTATTTTACCTATCTTCGACTTTCAGAAAGGCTGAAACTATAAAAGACTTTGGCATGTGGCACAGAAGGATCTGACAGGCAGGGTTGTCCAAAAAATTTAAAACTGAGAAGAGAGTATGATTACAGATTTTCTAGTACTGGTTTGGACTTCTTCAAGTGGGAAGACAACAAATCTGTACATTTTGCATTCAATTATCAAGGGTAAGAACAAATTTATGTGCAACGAACTCAGAAAGATGGATCCAAACAGAGTGCAGCATGCTCCGTAGTTGTTTATGACTACAATCTCTACATGGGAGGAGGTGACCTTGTTGACCATTTTAGAACCCTGTATGATGTTGACAGGAAGTCGAAGAAATGGTGGCTAATGCTCTTCTGGGGTTTTATTGACATGTGTGTAAATGACTATGTAATTTACTGTGAAATGTTCGGTAAGACAACGGTCCTCCAGTTTCGATGGATGGTGGCAAAATAACTTTTGTCAATGAGCCACCCCCCTCCCCCCAAACAAGAGGAATTCCTTTAAAACACTTGGGTCACCTCCATCCCTGTCTGCAAAAGGAAAGAAGACGGAGCACTGTGTCCAAAAAGATGTCAGCATGGAAAACGGTTATTCGTTGGCCTAAATTTGTGGAGGTTTGTGGGTGTTATGAGGTGTGCAGTACGAAATAGGTCCAGTCACGTCCACATTCTCAATGCAGCCTCTACAAGCTGTCAACGAGGTATTTGTGTCAACGAGAAGAACTGATTTGTGGAATACCACCAAATAGACGTGTAGAACATATTGAACGTTCCCATTTGGCATTTTCATCAGACGGATTGATTACTTTCATTTTACTTTTTCTTTATTATGTTCATTTCATAATGGTCTACGAATTTTATACCACTAGTGGCACCGATTCCATTCATTTTGAGAATATTTTTAGTAAAAATGTTCGACCTTCAGCAGTTTTGATGTACTTATATGGAAGGGGTGACTAGAGGACTGACGGTACTTAAAAGATCAACTGCTAGATTGTGTTCCCAGTCACTAGTGGACTGAGGGTAATTCAGAGTACCATGAAGAAAATGGATACTTAGAATTGTTGCATTTTGAAAATATTCCTTGCGTGTCTTATTTGAGTGGTATTTGAAGCCTTTGAGGAAATAAATTTCATTTTTTCATTTTCTGTACTTTTGGGACTCAAAGGGTTAAGGGGACGCATTCAGACAGACTTACAAAACAAATGATTGAATTCTCCAAAAAGAACTGTAAATATAAAACGGACACAATGGAATGATTCGTGAAATCAAAACTGATTTCAAGCAGGCAGGAATTGAACCAGCATATATCTAAACAGGGTAACCTTCAGATCCAAAGTTCAAAAATGGCAGGTTGACCAAGGCGAAAGACCATAGAACAAGCCTGAAAAAACTCTGAGAAAGGAAGCCCACAATAAAACAATGAAAGAAATTTGGGCTAAAAGGAAGGAAAATGCACGCCTATAAGTACTTTGCGCACTTATAATGGGGTTATTCAAATATGACAATAAGAATAAGAAGAAAAGAAGAACAAGAATATTTATAACAAATAATAATAATAATAATAATAATAATAATAATAATAATAATAATAATAATAATAATAATAATAATAATAATAATAATAATAATAATATACTGACGCAATAACTACAATTCCAAGAAAAACATTAAAAGTTAATAGTGTGAAATGCTTATGACAAACTTTCGGTGAATTTATGAAACACTTGTCATATTTGGAGAGGGCCTTAGCAGAAATCACGGTTCAACGTGAACCATTATTGAAAAGGATTCTCATTCCTAGAAATGATATAGAACCAAATTACTAAAAATCACGGAACGAAAATTGTATTAGTAATTCAAAGGCAGTCATAGAAATTACAATAGTCATGAAGTTTACTTCGAGTGCTACGTTATTTATAGTTATGTAGGTGAAACGCGAAGCAATTATGTCTCATTGTTTTGGCTGAGAGCTACTGCATGAGATAAGACAGCGATAAGTACAATAGATTTGAGATTCTGTATACAATAAGAGCACAGTATGAATTAATAGATGGGATGCGTATTTGAGCATGAAATTCTTGTAAAATTGTTTAAGAAGCAATCAGTCAAAAACTCAGGTATCAGTTGGCGCTGCCCCTATCAACTGTTTACTAAAACATGTTTAAAATGAGTTTGAAAATACTTGGAAAAGTATCGAACATTTCTCTTGACAAATCCTTCAAATCATCATTCTTCTTCAAATAAGTGAATATTTTCCCCAATTTGTCCTCTGCTATTTCACCTCAACCTTCACATTACCTTTGCTAACTTTGCAAGATACACTGAATCTTATTCGTCTACTAATATCGCTCTACAGCATCCCTTCACTGACTCCTGAGAACATGTGGCATTGTCGATAAACTCGTCTACATACTCTCAACTCTTCCCAGCCACAGATTCTAACATTCAAGTAACACTATCCATTTGTCGGAAATCATTCACAAAAATCCTGCTGCTTTCCTTTAGATCTCTTCCAGATCGTGATCATGGAATCCTGGTGAGAATTCCATTCATTATAACGGTACCCTAAATGGGTTATGGCCAGATACTCTCATACCCTATAATTTACATCATTACTACAAACCCTAAATACCTTAAACATATCAATTGATCTGTAACCTTTATATACAACCCCAATGAAGGTCTTTCCTTATATTAACACCTGAGGACCTAACAATGATCGCCGTGAGGGTCTGTCAACTCCATCAACACAGTAATTAAATCAAAGAGAATTTTTCATCGTGGTGAAAGAAACTACATGATTTTTATCCCGTTTATCACCACACCGTTGTCTGCTGTCCAACTCATAACATTGTCGAGGTCATTATGCAGGCACTCACAATCCTGGAATTAATTCATTATATATAATACAACTTAAAGGACTGAAGATACACCCTTGCAGGAAAACTCTTAACCGTTAGAGGATCAAATCATTCTTCATATACATGATTCTCTGTGTTCTACTTCCGGATATTTACCCATCCATTCAACCACCATTGTTGTCTTGTACAACAGCACTCACTTTCGTCAGCGGTCTCTCAAGATCTACCCCATAAATTACCTAGGATTGATAAATAGCGATACAGTCAATTGACCGCCGTAATTTACAAAATATATTCAAAACCTTCTTTGAGTCTTTCAAGTTCAGCATCACTGGATTAGGCTTTCCGAAACCTTAACCGCCTACCAACAAATTAGATAGTATTTTCACACACGTGTGTAATATTATCATAAAGAGTTCTTTCCTTGTGCTTATACGAAACACATGCCAAGCTGACTGGCGTGCGTATGTTAATCACCCTTTTCTTTTTACACTTGGGCTACTATAGAAACTTTCTAGTCAACTGGTATAGCTCGTTCATGTAAACAGTAACGAAACAGATCATTCAGCTACGGCACAACATCCCACCCCATTAACTTTTAGTTCCTACGAAGACAGCTTATCAATCTTAGGTACCTTTATTGCTTTAATATTTTACCTTTTTGCAAATTTATTTACTGTCATAGGTAAATTGAAATACTTCGCAATTATTAGTCAACCTGGATGTTATCGTTATATCTAGTTACCTGCACACACTGTTGACCGGATATTTCTGCCCTCCCTAAGTCCTCAAATGGGCATGCTCCTTGTCATTGAAGATCCATGGAATGCCCTTCATTGAACCTGTTTCTGCCTTAAGGTACGCATACATACCATTCTACTTTTCTCTAAAATTCGTATGAATGCCAATTATAATTGCCCGCACGTTATATTTAGTTGGCTATTTTTTGTTATACTAAATTTCAAAAGTAAGATCCGTCCATCTCTTCTTATTCCTACAACGTTCGTAACTCAGTTTCTTTCTAGCATGCACCGCCCTCTGAATGTATTTATTTCACTGTTACAATATACCGGATGGTACAGCTGCCCCTATTTTCCCCCAAACATATGCAACCGGCAAGGAATTAAACGTCTCTTACTCCTATCTTACACAACATCTTACAGCAATTTTATGTGCAGTTAGTTCGATATAGACGATGCAAAAACGGTACAAGAGCCAGTAACTGAGGCCCATCTGAAAAACACTGTTCCATTTTATGTAGAGCGGAGTACAATACTCCAGTCATTTTTTAAGAAATATTAGAGTACTGTACAAACAATGGCTACTCCTTTAGTTGTCGGTAGAGAATTTCGCACCTGATTGGTTATAGACACCATTTTACTTTGACAGAAAAGGGTGGTCACAGTATCATAGTAAATGTCGTAGGTTTGTATAGTGACATCACATCGAAATTGATCGAAATGCGTTTTTCACAGTTTTTTATAATCTATGGCACGCAAATGCTGTACAGCAGATGTGATAGCTTACGCCAGGTAATTATTACAGTTACAGCATTCAGTAAAGTCGTAATACTGGTCCCTGAGGCCGTAACACATCAGTAAATTTACGAAGCGAGAACATTCGCCTGCTCGTGACTAAGAACTTTTAAGAGGTAGATGTTCAAGCAGGAAGTAGGCATGTGAGATGTAACAGGATAAGCTACAGGGAGCAGTGGGTGTTGAGTCTTGCGTCTTTTAATTCTTATTTCGAACACTTCTAAGCATCCTTTACGAAGACTTGACTTTTATGAAGTCTCACTTATTCTTCTAAGGTATTTATAATAAACAGACATAATAATTGTCGCCACGTAAGCACCGACTATGGACAAATTCATTGTGAAAGCCACCTGAAACATAATGCTGGACTCATTTAACCGAGTAATAGGTATATACTCTACTCGTAGGGAATGTTGGCTTTATCTGGTCTTAAGATAGACAATGATTCTTTAGCACTCTGTGGTGTTTGCAGCAAGCTAAACATGTCTGCACATTCAAGTTCAGAACTTCTAAAATACAAGAGTAGTATAGCAAGGCGGGTTCTAAAATAATGGGTTTTGAGTAACCATTTTCTGACTAGGTAGTTGACCCCTAGTAGTAGGCGGAAATACGTTCGCAATCGAGGTCATTGAGCTCTAGTTGAGTACGAATAGGAAGGTACGTTAGCAGATTTTGCGTACGAAAGCATGGCTAACCTCATAGTCGCCATCCTGGATGTGCCTAACCTCACACGGGGGAGTTTTACGCGCAGATGCCCTTCCCTCCCCACAGTCGCCATATTCGAGTGGTTTAACATTACAGAGCCCAGTTTAACGGTAATTGACCTCTCCTTCTTCACAGACGCCATTTTGGAGTGGTCTATCCACACAGTCGCCGTTTTGGCCTAGTTTTACGGGCAAATGCCCTTCCCTCCTCACAGTTGCCTTCTTGGGGCGATCTAACCACACAGTCGCATTCTCATGGTCAAGTTTTACGGCAAGATGCTTTTTCCTCCTCACAGACGCCATTTTGTAGGGGCCTAACTACACAGTCGCCATCCTGAACCAAGTTTTACGGACAGATGGCCGTCCCGGCGCCATATGGAGTAAGGGAAATACAACGCTGTCGGGAGCATGGGTTAGCGAATTCGAGGTTGAGTATTTGTCCTTTTTTGGGTTCGTTGTGTCCTTTTTGTTTCCTGTATCTGTTGATGACACAGAAGGTGGCATGGAAACGGGCATATTTTAAATTATATCCCACCATAATGACACAAAAGCTGGTGTTGATACCGGAGATTATGAGAGCGCCAAATACACTTCAAGCCGCCGTACACAACGCTGGCCCATGTTTGTGTCCTTCATATGAGGGTTATCAGCACACATATTGTTCAACAGACCTTCATTGAAAGAATTGTACATAGCAGAAAACCTATCGCGAAGCAACATTGAGAGAAAAAATAATAAACAAATGCCTTCCACGAGAAATGCGATTTTTTTCGCTCGAGTTGTGGGAGGCGAAGTACATCCCCATGAAGATCTGGTCTAGGGGAACAAACTGCCGAGGGATGAAAGGAAGAAGTATCAAATTTGTCCATGGAAAAGGCAGAAAAAAATAAGGAACTTCTGTCGCAAGTGTAAAGTTCCAATTCGATTGAAATTTTGGAATAAGTTGAGTCCACAGTGCGTGTAATGTGACGTTGAATATAGTCAATTTGAGTAGTGCAGATTTTTTCTCACTAATTTTATTATACAGAAAACTTATCAATTTTAACATCAGTGAATCTTGTATAACATATAATTGAAATATTCAAGTTTTCAGGAAGAAAATGCCTTCAGTTATTATTATTTGTCTTCGTGTGTATAAATTTCGATGCGAGTGTCGAGTGTAAGGTGAACAAATTACTTTCACAACTGCGAAACTAAATTTTGTAAATCTAATGAATTATACGGTTTATTAAGGAACAATATGTTGTGTAAAATGCATAAAAAGTGTTGAAAGGTGACTTTTACATACTTTACCCACCTTCATAACGCTCTCCAGTGGACCCGCACGACTGCAGTTGTGAGCGAACCACTGAAGATTGCGGTTGACGGTTAACGATTTCTTGCAATACGTGTACTGGAGGAACACGAATACGAGAAAACTGACCGGAGTACAAATTAAGATGCCACGGAACCCGTCGCAGAGAGAAAAGATAATACAATACGTCCTCTCTGTGTTTAGTTTTAATTACTTACCTACGAATTACATCGAGATAACAGAAGACGCAGACAATAAAATTAATATACTTATCGCCCACAAATGTTTTATTAAAACTGGCAATACGTTCTTCATACAACCTAGCAATGCTTTTTATACAATCCCGAAAGAAGTGAGCATCTCATAAATATGCATATTGGGCCATTGAAGATGAGCCATAATCTGGGAGATCGAGAATATAGACAGTGAAGAAGAGAGGACCGACCTCAGAACCTTGTATTACTCCTGATGTTACTGGTACATCCGATGAACGAGTGCCTCCGTACACCTCACACTGCGTCCGATCCTTCAGGTAGGATTTCATCCTTTGCAATAAATTGCCTCCTGTGCTGAGTTGCTGTAGTTTCAAAATAAGCCGCTGAACTGACACCTGGTCGAAGGCTTTGGACCAATCTGGTGCGATACATTCGACTGTTTCACATCAGGTTGATCCAAGTTAACCTGCCAGTCATCTACGACCTTTGTCAATAATGTTCTGCAGAAACGCACTGTGATAAAACCGTACTGATTGGAGTTACGCAAGTTATTCTTCCCTAAGAATTCCAGCACGCTCTTTATTAACAGCCTATCCATGCATTTACAGAAAATGGGTGGTAAAGACACTCGCCTGTAATTTTCAACCCTTTCTGTATACCGGCACCAAATTAGCACTTTTCCAATCACATGGCACGGCTCACTTAATGATGGGCTATCGCTGAAAGCCTCACAGATGTTTTATGGGTTATTTACAATTTTACTGTTAGCGTATAAATAGTTGGGTGATAAGTTGCTTCGTATACATGTCGAGAATTTCCACATATTCTTACTATTTCCGGTTATTTTATGGACGTAATTGTTGTAAGATTCGTGAACGAGCTCCTTCGTGCCATTCTTGACTCTCTTATAAATCTCGCTATGTATGGTAGGTTTTGCAACTTTAGCACTTTTTCTACAACGAATTTCTTTTCCTTATCCATGGGATATTTTACTGTTTGGTGCCACGCCAATCGTTCGATACTAAATCCATGTCTCTGGCGTGCAGTGAGCTTGGAGTGGGTACCTATTGCAGGAACAATGATGAAAACAAGATCCGCTAGGTCTTTTTGTAATTGTAGACTCTGCTTGACATGCTCTAAGAACGTGGTTTTTGAGGTAAATTGTGGCTAAAATGGCTGCGGGATTACTGAAACCCGGACAACATGGGTTTTCTGGACTCAGGATGGCTGATTGGTTTAGAATGGGTCTATTTTAGAGCTTGAGATTAATGTGATTCGGGTAAGTTTTGTTATCAGATGATCAAGAAACAGGTCATAAAATACGGTAAGGAAGTTGCTTGCAAGATTAATTTTTGGGATAGGGCCTGAATATTGTCAATCTACACTGATTGATGAACGGAGATAATACAGGAATGCAAAAAAATGAGGAAGACAGAAAAGAATACAGGCAATTAAGTACTGAAGTAGAAAGAGGAAAAGGCAGTAAGATGGCAAGAACATATTAAACAAACGTATGAAGGGAAAGAATTGGGTGGAGAAATCCAGGAACTGAAGAAACTTGTTGATGTTGATGGAATGTGACCCATTTATGGGGTCCCAATTCGACAGAGCCTTGATAGACCTATGTAGGAACAAGGCACCTGGAATTGATGACATGCTCTCAGAATTATGGACCGCCTTAGGAGAAACCAACATGAGGAGGATATTCTGGTGTGTAAGATATGTGATACCAGAGTGCCATCCGATTTTATACAGAATGTTGTTATAACCATTCCCAAGAAATCAGATGCTGACCTGTGTAAAACTACCGCACCATTAGTTTAGTATCGCACTGCTTCAAAAGAACTACAATGTACAAGAAAAATTAAAATTACGTGCTAAATTGCATGTGGTTTGTTACTCATGTCAAAGTGACAAACGTGAAAGTCAGATGTTACTTGTCTGCCATCTGCACTAGTGTCGATGGTCATGGTTCTATATCCTCCTGGTATCGAATATATCTGGGAGGAATCAAGTGATTGCTCGGGAATCGGTGAAAGGTTATTGGCCGTTTGTTGGAAATTTCTTGAGGTGAGACATTAGCACTCTCGACAAGAAACAAAACATAGCTGGTCGCTTGTATGATAGATGGCCTCCTCCATTGAGTCTATGTTGTTTGATACATGTCAAAATTCAAACTACGTGCTCTAATCCCACGTCTTGATCTAGTAGCAATGATGCTGCAGCTGACCGATAGTGGTGCTTTCTATATCCCCCATTATCTGTAAATCTCCCCCACACTCCACCTCGCACTGCACCAAATATGCGAGTGGACAAGGAGTGATCACCCGCAATCTCTCATCAGACAGACAGGTGACTGCTATTCTGAGCGCTACACCGCTCTCGGGCTCGATCCGATCCTGAGAGGAACTGGAGTACGAGTGAGGAAAACGGTGAATGCTCACTGGGCCATAGACCTGGCAATTTTAAGTGGATCGTTGAAAGTTTTCTGGACGAGGGGGAGAGGAATATCTCTCTCTCCCAGCAAAACTGGACACTAACCTCCTTAATGGTGCCTTTGAGATTAGGTTAGGACTGTTAGGTTTAGTTAGATTAAGTCATGACGTCATGGTGATGTCACAGGTACGTGACCGTGGTCAGTTCAGAGGTAATTGATACGAGATGTAACCTCGCACCCGTGGGAAAATGCTAATTCAGCTTATACTGTGTTTGAATCAGTCTAGATCTAAAACTGGGGAAAGAAATATTTTATGCTGTGTATTTTCCATATTAAATACTTAGCTCATTGAGTGAGAAACGGGATGAGGTTTGTTTCCAACTGAAAAGGGACATAACGTAAATCAACTACAAGCTTCATGGAAGAGAGGAGAGAAAAATAAAGGTTTTCATCCAAAGGATGTTACTCCAAGCTAGACTTCTTCATTTCGCTATATCATACTGTGGGATCCATACTGGTGAACAATCATTAATATGGTATCTACTAAATGTACTGAATTAATAATTATATTTTCACTCTAAGTTTTTCTCTCATTCAAAGGAAGAAGGAATGCCAGAGGACAAAGTGAACGTGTGTGAGAGAGAACCTGCTAGAACAAACACTCTCGCCTTCTTGCAGACAGCGTACAAAAGAGCTCTGTGTTTGCATGTGGTTCCATTTTCCGTACGGAACAATACACGTCGACAATTGCTTCCCCTGATGAATGATACAGTTTGCTCATGTCACTCACAGTAGCCAATTAGTGAATTCGTAATGGCAGTGAATTCAACAGCACACAAGTTACACACTAGGAAAAATGTTCTCACAAAATCAAGGGAGCAGTCTTTGATGGCAGTTACCACGCTACAACGAACATCGAAACTCTCTTCCTTCGTACTTACTGTACATATACTAAGAAAGAGAGCGAGTAGGCCATGTAGTTAGGATGGCTTAGCTGTGAGCTTGCATTCCGGTGACAGTGGATTCGAACCCAGTTCCCCATTCTTACACCACGCAAAAGTTGTGGCTGTACCTCAATTAAGGCCACGGTTACGTCTTTCTCACTCCTAGTTCTCTCATCCCCAATCGTTGCCATAACACCTGTCTGAGTCTGTGCGGCGTAAAGCAAAATTTAAGAAAAGGTAGCATATTAATGACAAGGTGAAGCTCATGTTGATCGATTGGTAGAAATTCATATTGACGAGAGCATTAACCTTAAAATTAAATTTGTTAAATGTATTCCCGGTATTGAAATTGTTTAATATTTCAGCGTCAGTATATTCCTTAATAGGATGTTAGGTACGCAGTCTTTGCTCACTTCATGGAACGGTATTACACTGTCGTTCTTAATTTGCACATCCACTATGATTAAAAGTCTAATAATATTCACTCGCCTGATAATAAAATTTAATATACTATTTTCCATTTAAATGTCGTTATTTTAATGAATGACTTTAATTACTCATTTGTTATTTACTAATTCAAATTGATTTACTTACTAATTTATATGAATATATGGATTTTCAGTGTAGTCTACGGATGTAATTATGGTGCCAATTATTTTGGTACATCTTTAACAGATGAACTCGTCAAGCTACCGGTAAATTTACAGTAAAATTTGTACTGTCAAGGTGAACAACGCATTGGTAGTTTCTTCCGAATCCGTACAGTTATTAAAAATGTTAGGGAATTAGTTTGGTTGCAACTTTAGTTTCAGTGAATTAATAATAGCAATCAATAACATTGGGAAATGTACCATGTCACTTATGTCTTGCTATATGCACACATCAAATTTGTCATAAAATGCTGCTGCCGATGATGATTATATTTGGAGTTTTATTGAATACAATATCGTGATTATGGGTTACTGTATAAACTAGCAAGTTACTTGATAATAATAATGGCGTGTAGCCTCTGGAGAGGCATGTTGCAGATCTTTCGAGGTGGCACCGTATAGGTATACCGCGCGTCTATGAGGATATGATCATTTTTAATGATGACGACAGTATACACACCGATTTCACGAACTCGGTACTCACTGGACCAAAGGTCAGCACGCTAACCATTTATCCATGGAAGTAGACAGTTAAACTCGTGTCCTCATCCCGAGGTAGTGCACCTCTTTTCAGGCACACACGCAATAGATGTGAGCTGCACGGGACATTTCAACCCCATATCAGCCTTCCTTCCATTCTCAAATTTCTGGTAGTACCAGGAATCGAACCCTAGAAACCGAGGACAGCAACTAATTGTGACAACCGTTACGCTACGGAGGCGCACAGGTACTTGATAACTCAGTAATATTGTCACACCTTCTCATGAAGTCAGTCGCGATTAGAATCCCAGCCATTGCAAATGTAATACATCCGATGAATGTTAAAATAGAGTAAGAATGACCAATTATTAAAGAAAGGGACGGAATTGACAGCCGTCCTTGTTTCGTATTTGCTGTCTGTATGATACCTCACTTCACGAGTTGAAATTATTCTAGATTACTATCAGTGGCGTCTAGTGAATTTAACACTAGTGTAGGGGGGGGGGTGGCTGCATGTATAATTACTGAATTTTACCTTATTCATAGACGAGCTATATTCGGTAAGACTTGTAGGTTGAAAATATGTTGATAACCTTCTCATTTAAATTTGATATTTCTCATCAAAGTAGTTTCCATCGACAACATTGTCGGAGCTGTCAGTCTTTCTTCACCCATAGTGCGGTGGAGGTACGTTTTGATCCTCTTCATGGCGCTGAGAAACACCTTTCTGGTTCACCTGTGGTAGTTGGCAGAGCTGCTGCAATGCGAAGAAGTTTCACTACTTCTGAAAGTGATGACTGAAGATTGTTTGTGATGATGAACTGAAGCAGCTGAGTAGCACCAGACAGTGATCTGAATTCTTCTCTGGAGTATAAAACAGATAGTTCAGTTAGTAGTTTTTATTTGTCAAAAGTAGGAAAATGTCGTACACAGTCATTTAGCTCTTTCTCAGGGAAATCTTATTTGAAGGAATACAAATTTGATGGCATCACCAGAGTTGACGCTAGGAGATGATTTGTAAATTGAAACCGGATATTTGCCTGGGTTATGATGACATCACAGACTTCCTTGGACACAGACACTCTTGTCGCAGTTTCCTGAACATGGCGTCGTTTGTTTACATTTCAATTTTCAGAATTTTTGTTGGGGTCCAGTATTGTATTCCTCACATCATTAGCAGTTTTAACAATGTTTGAAACATGGCAAGGAATTTTTGCTACATCTGTCTGCCGATTTTGAAGTTGATTGTATAAAATATCAACATGAGGCATGTTATGATGAAATAATTTCAGTCAGAATTTGAACTCTTCATCCTGAAGGTACTTGTACAAAGCCGATGCTTCTCTGATTGTGATGTCACTTGAAGACCCAGATTCCATCAATAGTTCAAAGCATTCTATAAAAGCATCTTTTTTCTCGAATACAGTGTTGGCTGTTCTCGATTTAAAATTCTATTTTGTGGCTCCAGCAGCAGGTATCCGTTTAGCCACACTAGAATCTAAAACAGACACTCTTTGGGGTGATCGGGAAAATAATGCCGGTATTGAAGACAAATTTGCAAGAAATATTCTTGCTTTCGTGTTTTGCTTAGCAGCTCTCTCCATTATCAAATTAAGTTTGTGTGCAAGGTAATGTATAAAATGGGTGTTCGGGTACACTTCCTTAACACCCGTCTGTATGCCCTGACGGCACCACTCATAACAGACGCGCCATCTTACGTCTGGGCAATTAGTTTATTCTTCTTATCTTTCAGAATAATGTCAAGCTGGGAAAGAATACATTCTGAAATAGCATCTGCATTTTGACCAGAAGGATTAAAAAATCCCCAAAACCGTTCTGTAGCATTACCTTGCGTATCACAGTACCTTGGCACAAGAACAAGCTGAAGTTCATCCGACACATCCGTCGTCTCGTCAGCCATGATTCCTAAGAATTCAGACTCGGATACCTCTTCCAAATTAGCCTCTCTGCATACTTCCAACATACACTGCATCAATTCTTCCTGGATCATTTTCGATGTTCCTTGGAAACACGAAGCACTCTCTAGATGTAACTTAAAACAGAGTCTAGTTCACTCGTGTATTTAATTAAATTCAGAAATATACCAGGATTCTCGGAGTCTGCCCTCTCGTCATGTCCTCTCAACGCCAGTTCGTTTGACCCACAAAACTTAATACAGTTTATTATTCTGGATAGTACTTGCCGATTTTTGCTTACTTCATTGTTATGACGCTGTACAGATTCCTCATAGGCCTCACTTAAACCCTGGCGCACATCTACGGAACCTAGAAGAGCTAAGTCTAGCAGACTGTTCACATATTTTTCTGATTTTTCATGTTTCTTAATTTTATCACTAACATACATGTGTTTCACTCGGATTCGGTTGAAATTTGGTAGGAATATTCGTGGAAGGCAGTAGAATGCTAAGGTGAAAACTGCATGTCCCCAGCGCAAGTTTGAACGCCAAAATAGAACAAATAAGTAGTCGTAAAATTAGAAGTGCCGCGGGGGTATATGGGTGTGGCGGAGAGGGAGGAAGGAGCGAAGCAGCGGACGTGAGCAGCGTGTAGTCGGGCTGCTCGCTCGAGTCGAATGAATGACCACCCACCCCCACTCTCCCGGCCACTCTTCTTTACTACACCGCACTTCGCACATACCTCGTATCTTCCCGATTAGAAACGTCAAAGCAGATCAAGAGGTGCACATTGATTAGTCGTCCGATGAGACAACATTCTTACAATGACAGGTAAAATCTGACGTTCTTATTGTCATTTTTATGAATGGTGACTGTATATTTACTTTAACCATGTATGGTAATAATTGATTTTTTACACCTAGATACAAAAACGCCCACTACAGAAGTCATTCAATCCGTGGAATGTAGTAGTGTGCCTTCAGATTTGTTTTGCAGAGTGTGACAAAAAAGAGGCCCCATTTTCTGAAGATGAAAGGAGTTTGGGATTGGATAAGTAGATCAATGTATTTATATATATTTACTTTTACGAGAAAAACAAGCGTTCACAGGAATTGCGTTCTTGTCTCCGTTTTACAGGTCTAATTGCCGACAGGGATTTGGATACCGATAAAACAGTGGAACTGGATGGCACATTGGATATGTCAGATGATGACTTTGATTTCGAGGAAAACAGTATTGAAACACCGTTATTTGAGGTCGTCTCCAAAAATGTTGCTCCTAACCCTGCATCCACAACAACGGCTGAACGATGCCTGATCCCAATAACTTATAAGAAGGAGGTCGTCGAATATTGGCGAAACAATGGTGGGAAACAGAGGAGCTTCGCATCAGTGAAACACAGGTCTTTTAAATTAAAGTTTCGGCAAGAGCTTTACAGGTGGGAGCAACAACTCTAAAACGGTGGCACAATGGGAGAAAAAAATAAATTTGTTACGAAGAAGACTTATCAAAAGTTCAAAGAAAGTAGACAACGAAACAAAATTGTTCACGATATAAATATTAAAAAATGGGCTTTAAAGTACGCTCGTCTAGTTAACTACGACACGTTTCGAGCGTCTCATTCGTGGGTAATGAGTTTTAAAAAGAAATTCAAAATTGGATCAAGAAAAATTTGCAAATTCGTATCTAAAAGTACCAATTTGAACAAGAAGATACTAATTGTAACGCGACACTCTTTGTTGAAGGAGTGTCGCAATTAATAGAAAGTCACGGCCCAGAGTGCGTGTTTAATACTGATCAGTCTGCTTTCCATGAAGAGTTCCATTCTGGCAGGACCCAAAATGAACGAGGAGAAAAAGTCGTATTAGCGGAAGCACAATCTATGAATTCAGTAACTCATAGCTACACAATACAGCCAATAATTTCGGCAGATGGACAACTCCTGCCGACGTTGCTAGTGGTGTTGAAAGAAAAAATGGCAAATGTGGTCCTAATATAGAAAAAAATACTTTTTACCGCACCAAATGTGTACACTTTGCCTTCAAAGTCTGGAAAACTGACCAAAGAACTTATACAGAAATTGTTACGGGATGTTTATTGTTAGCTAATACCAGAGTACACTGTTTTAGTTCTCGATTCCTGGACCGGACAGAAAGAAGAAAATACAGTATTTTAAATGCTAAAATTGGGAGTAAGAAAATCATTAATATTCAAACAATTCCGAATGGAGCCACTGGATTTATCCAGCCGTTAGATGTTTTGGGCTTCCGCATTTGGAAGCTATTTATACGTATTTTGTACGATTTAATTTTGTTAAGCTCGTTACACATCAAGGTACATTTAAGGAACAACATTTTAAAAATGCAACCTTCGACGCACAACCAATTCTCCTCCCCGCGTTTTCGTAGCATGTGGCAGTACAGTTGGTACAAATGTGGTTATGTTAACAAGAAACCTTCACAATTTGTTAATCCAGTCGATTATTGTTTCAAAGAAGAGCCTTCCTATAATCAATGTAATACTTGTGAAAGCGACAGCGCTGTAAGATGTGCATGGTGCACACAGTATCTGTGCCTTGTACACTTTTTTGTAAACAGTCACTATTGCACTAATTACAACGAGTAACAAGAACTCGGGCGTGAATTCTTCAAACCTTAATGGCATCGTCCTTTGTACACTTGTTTCATGTGCTGTTTTCATATTTACGTTTTGCACATCTAATCGGCAAGTTAAGGGGAACGCGCTAACTATACGCTGCCTGGCTGCTGGCAAGCTCGACACAGCCGGGTTGGCTCACGTCCGCTGCTTCACTCCTCCCTACCTCTCCACCGAAACCCGATACTCCCGCGGCACTTGTTATTTTACGACTATTTATTTGTTCTATTTTGGCGTTTAAACTTGCGCTGTGGACATTCAGTTTACACCTTAGCATTCTACTGCCTCCCACGAATATTCCTACCAAATTTCAACTGAATCCGAGTGAAACACGTGTATATGTTTCTCGTAAGTCACTTCAGATGACGAACTCCTGCATCAACCCACGCACTATTTGTTCCATCACTAGCACTTCCAAAAATAAGGTACAGGAAACAAAAAAGTGCATTTTGAACTTCGCACCCACACAACCATCCATGTTTACTATACACATCTGGATTGAAAATTCTTGTGTAAGCCTACTCTTTGTCACGGCTCTTACCAGTCTGGGAGATTTTCAATTCTGGGGTAGGTCTTCCTCGAGCTTTAATATCACACTTTTCATTTAGGGTTGAACTGTTAAGTTCGATGGTTTTTAAAAACTGCACTGAGTTAACAATACTCTTGTTGTTAGAACTTCTACTCTCGTGATCGGTGGACAACAAATAAGACACACTTGTCTGCATTGCATGCTGACCGCTAGAGCGGCGTTAGCGGGCGCGTTATAGCGCACACGGAGGGGGAAGCGGATTCAAAGCCCTATGACCAGATAACAGAGCCATGTCCTGGCAGTTCCAAGAGAGGGAAGTGGAATCATACGACATTATCATGAGAAGAAAAGCATTCAATTATTGCGCTATTCCGGAGTTGAAAATCAAGTGTTAAAGGATCTCACAGAACGGATTGGCAATATTTCCCTGTTGAATATGTAATGTTGTTTCGTGTAAATTACGTGTGAAGAACCGGGGGAGCTGCAGTCCTGCAAACCACCGACTAAATCCACCACTGGTTACTATACAGTACGGTGAAAATAAATTGGAATGATAAACGTAAAACACGAATCAGTTTTCATGAGAAAGGTGGGTGCCTGATATATTTAGCTTTTAGATGGAAATAACGTTGAAGTGGATAACGTAAGAGTGAGATTTTGTAAGCCGTGTAGCTGATTCAACAGTATCCCATTTTTAATCCTGAGGCCAAAAGCTATTAGGTACTTCCTGAAGTACACAAACAATAACAAATATCTTGCTTCTCGTCCTCCTACCTGATGTATTTTTCAACATGTGTTTTCCTCTATTATCACACGAACGGCTACAGCGACTGTAGAGGAACCTTGAACGATATCCATACTATATTTGATCACTTTATATGTTTTGTTGGTAAGTGTACAAACCATCATACCTACATCTCTAGTACAACTTTAAGTGTTTCTCACAACAACCCCTAATAATATAATATGACATTATTATTATTATTATTATTATTATTACTATTATTATTATTATTATTATTATTATTATTATTATTATTATTATTATTATTATTAGTGATATGTCTTTTCAATTTTACTTAATAGCACATGTACAATTTAGGGGTGGTATGTGGAGAAAGGGCATGCTCCACATACAAGGAAGTGCCACCAACCGCACATGTATATATTTACATACAATCTACTGAATATTTACATAGTGCAGACAATTTCAATTAGTCACCTTCTCTACCTGGGCATTTTCCTCATGTCCAAATATACTGCATTTACATACTACTGACTAAATTCTTCTGCCTTGTGTAAATCATTATATAACCATATCCCTTGTTCATTAATCATTTTTGAATGTCCTTTCTGGAACGTTTTGCTGTGTTAAAATACCTATACATGCACTCCCATGGTTCGCTAAAATTCATTTGTCAGCCAGTTATACTACCCGTCGTGTTATCCTTAGCTGACTTCTATCTTAAATTCAATTTTCTTGTAATTTCCTTCAAAATCTCCTAATTTCTACAACCATTCCGAAATGTACTTAATTCTAATCTGCACCTCTTTCTTAATCGATTTACTTGTTATAATGTACTGCAATTCACCAACCAGTACCAACATTAAAGGTGAATGATGGAATTCAAAATCCACTTCAATTTATTTTACCAATCCAATCGACTGTTTACATTTTTTAACCATATTCCAACATTCACAGCTATTTTCTTTCACATCTATCCTATCACCCACATAGTACAGAATGATAGTCCTAATTGTGAAATATTCCTTTCTATCGACTCAAACAGCTTCCTGACCACTCATTCCATCACTCATCTCATTTTCTCTACAGAGCACATCTACTATTAACGACACCACATCTAGAATAGTCTTCCATATAGTTGGATCTATCATATTCTGATTAAGTTGCCCTTCCCAGATTTATATATTTGCGCTTTTTTGGTCATGATTTCTGCCCCATTTCCCTTACTTTATCATATACTAATTGGTAAATTAAGATCACCCCCTAAAATTACGTTCCATTCTGAGTCGTTGCCCGCTTAAGCGATTTTCCTATGAAATACTTCTGTATTAGTCAAATGTATTTCTTAGCCCTACGTTTGGAAGCTATAAAAATTAACATCGACAGCCCGTTTCCAGTCATTCGAAAGGGTCAGGAATGGAATAAATGAAGCCCACATCTAGCGGTGAAGGCGGCAATTGTGCCAGCTGATGAAGCCTCTCGCACTCCTCCAGCTGGGAAGACATATTTTAACTTTAAAAAATAATGATAATTACACTATTAATTTCATTTACACTTTTAACCACAAATGATAATTGTATCTTGGCGATTATAACGAAATAAGATCAAAAACCACCAAAAAATGTTTTGATAATAGTAACAATTTATAATTTGCCAAAAGGTCAGGTAAATGAGTGCCAGACGTCTCAAAATTCTCCCTCAATTTAGAAATTTAGACATAAGTAGAAGAAGAAGAATTTACGGTAGAGCATATCTGAGTCGGTTAATTCCAAAACTCAACATGTCCATGTTGAAGTGAACTGAGAAAAATGGAAAACTCTTATCAGTATTGCCCCCTTTATGCCGGGCTCAGCTCGCCGGAGAGCGAGGGTCTCAGTGGTGGACCGTTCGCTATCGGCTGCGCAGAAAATTTTAAAGGCAGGGATAGATGAAGGACTAGCGACAAATGAAAGGAGACTAAAATAGGTTTACACATTTATTAAACTAACACTCTTTTAAAGAAAACAATTAAATTAACAAAATCTGGGTTGGATTCTTGAAAAACATCTTCTCCTCGTGCTTTCATTCGTGAAGGATCTCGCTCAAATAAATTTTCAATGATTGTTCTTTTCTGCAATAATAAATATAGAAACCATTAACTTACTGAAAAATTGATTGGAAAACAAAATAATATCTAATATCCTTCTCTTATGATGATAATCCAATTATTAAAATTAAAATCTTCCCTCCTGGGTTTCAATTATTTTCCAAGAAAATGACTATTTTCTCCTCCTTATTTAAATTATTGAAAATTATTTAATTCATTAATTTATGATTAGCAAGTTTTCCCTAGACTTTCCTTTCAACAATTACTCCGTTTATATAATTATTGATTGAATAAACTTCTTCTAATAACTTTTACTTGAACTTATATCACCTTAACTTTTGCTCAATTTTATGCAGAAAGTGACTGTACAACATCTAACAATTAAATCTCGTGACATCAGTCCACGGACGTTGCTTCTCTTATTCACTTTGAGTTAGTAAATTAGGCCCTAATCAACCTTAAATTACGATAAAATCTTCTAAAGATTCAAAATTGATCCAATTACGGACACGCGAAATAATACAAGTCGGTCAAAATTTGACGCACATAATGAAAATTACCTTCACAAAATCGTACATGAAATATTCCAAAAAACACAGAATAGGATCAAATCTCACATCACACATTCACACAGGGGTACACGGCGTTATTATAACATTATTTACACGAACACTAACCCATTATTATTAATTTTAGGATTTTACTGCGAATTAGGGAAATCATTCTCCAGATGACACTATCACACACATCCCAGGTATCAATTCAGAGTGTGATAGAATTAAGGTTATCACTTATACAAAGAAATTAACTATACAACGATGTTCAAGGAGTATTTTAAACAGAAATCATCCTAATTTAGCGAATAGAATAATTGTAACACAGGTCAAAATAATAGAATACGCGCTAACGGTACATGAGTTGCGGCATTTATTTTTATTCATCATAATGTCGTGGCTCTCAATTATTCTGCACTGAAGCTCGAAGAAATCATGTCCAGTGACACATCTCTTCCCAAAATTGACTCTAATGGGTGCATAAATTATTACTCAAAATATAATGCCCATCTGAAAGTCATACTCAAATTCATAGCGCAGAAATATACCTATAATTCGTCGATACTCCGTCCGGAGAATTTGCCATGTTCCAGGCTTACTTTACATAAAGTGAGCACACGATAATACTTTCCAAAAATAACTAATATTAAACTCATGACCTTATTAAATCATTTTAGCCCGTAATTAGCTTTAATTATTTTTACTCATTATTATTATTATTATTATTATTATTATTATTATATTCCTGACCGTGCATAATCTCATTCGTAAAGTTGTCGTGTGAAGTTATTCGGATGACTCTAAATAAATTCGAACCCATAAACATGTCGTACAATCATAGAATGAAATTCTACACGAAGAAAAACACTAGAACACTGTCCTAATTTGTTTTAAATAACTTTCAAATTATTTCAAAACTAATCAGAATTAACGCGGGGTTCATTTAATTTTTATCTCACCTGTCTTCTAAATTCTTAGGACAGTTAAGGTCTCTCTCGATGACTCACATTCATTTCTAACTAATAGAGCAAACACACACTCATTCCAAGGGTTCTAACTACCTCTCACCAAAGAAAGAAGAATGAAAAATCAAACTACTGCAAAACTAATAGAAATCCAAAGGAATAAGTAAGGCTACGTTTACAGATATTTACAAAGATAGAAAGCAATTGAATTCTTAAAGAATACTCATGTGACTGGTGTGAACTGGATTGCGGCTGATGACCTAGCACGTGGTCACATCACCTTCCATCGAACGAAGTCTCGCCCATGTCCGATGCCTTACATGTTTAGTGACTCATGGAGGCGTTGACGATGTACAGGAACTTGCAGTATTCTTCGTGGAGCTGGATAACCATCTTGCCGTAAACTCGAACTCAGGACCTTTCTTCTTCCAAGTTCTTGTAGAAAGCTGAAACTAACAAAAAGTCTTAGAGATAGCCCAGGATTCACTCTCGATGCTTTATAATCTGGCTGAAGACACTTATCTTAGAACAACCCTAAATTAATCGTAGTGAAAATTTTCGAGTGTCTGAATTGCTGTTTATATAGTCCTCGATGCCTTCTCCAATGTAAAGTCTTCCGATGAAGCAAACGACGTCAGTCTCTTCGGTTGCTGCAGTCAGAGTAATGCTCAAATTTAGCGTTCAGAAGTATAAAACCCTCTACAAAATTTTCCTCTGGAATTACCATTAATTTCCTGTCGTAAGACATAGGTGTGTCTCTTAATTACATCTAATTGGTGGATTTGTTGAATTCCAGTGAAGGTTGTCACTTTTATTGGCTGCTCCAGTTTTACGTCACTTGACTTTCCATTTATTGATCGATTGAGATCTGCCTGCTCGCCGTGTCACGTGGTACGCACACATGTGTCTGAAGGCCACATAACAGGAATTCCAGCCTGCTCCCTCGTGCTCTCTGTAGGTCGGGAAAACCGGTTCGCGAAGTGACTAGCTCGTACTGGCACGAAATACGGAATCTCACCCTCTTGCCGATTAAAATAATGTCCCAACACATTGATGAAATAAATCATTTTCTTTCTAATAAAATATTACCACTTTTGAAGGGGACAGTATTAATGTCGGGATTAAATTGTGTGACAACATGTATTATGATAAGGGCAATTGTTATGATTGAAATAACAACAATGACAATAATGTAGAATTTCACTGTAGTTAAATAATAATGAAATTTTGTTTGACATATCGTCGCTACCGGGACAAAACCTCCTACGTGAAATATTTTAGCTTAGAACTTTGGCCGGTAATGTTTTGTTATATAAGGTGCAATATTGTGGGAAAGTTGTCAAGGAATTTCCGCTCTTCATAACGGATGTGCTGCGGGTCAGTAAATCTCCAAAATTATTTTCACATAGGAGGTATCGTCCCGGCAACGACGATATTCATCTTCCAAACGTACAACAATGGACACAATGTGGTTTGGAATGGATTCTGAAAGAAGTTGCAGACTTAATACAACTAAACATCCTTATTTCAACGTTAAGTTAAAAAGAGGTCTTATTTCATGACAATGCGATATTTTATGTTGGGCAAAATGGGAAAATTTTCATCTTTAATGATTACTTCAACATTAAGAGTAAATTAACATCGTCTTCTTGGAGAACACTTTCAAATAGCATCGCTGTCAATCTATAACTTTACACAAAACACCAAGCTGCATTGATTCACTAAATATTTGGTTTATGTTCCTGCCCCTTTTGCAAACACTTTCGGCTCTCCCAGGTTTGTGAAACATGTTGCTTCGCCTTGAACGGTTATTATGGTTTTGTTCCTTTTTATGATGAATTCTTTTCGTGGGAGGAAATTTGAAATGCCAGTTAGCAGGTGGTTTCAAATCTTCACTGACTGCTTCCTTTCAGTTAAAAAATTATCGAAGAAATTATAGTTGGAAATTTCTGAAAAAATATCTCTATAATACCCTGCCTTTTGAATTATTTCCCGTCTTCCTATTTTTTTTTCAATGCGACCAAATACTCTATCTGGTGGTATAAGAAAATGTCATTTTAACTTAAAAACTACAAGTACTGATTCTATGTGATTTTGAATGTCACTTTCAAGCCACTTACTTAGAATACACGTTATATTTTGGCTTTTGTTTTTCCTCAGCCCCACCCCTCCGCCCCCACGCAACCATAGCCAAAAGGTGAATGGGAAGACCGTATTATTTAACCTGTGATGAACACATGAAGCTACTTCGTTCGAGCATTCAAAACCGTCACTTTCTGCCCAGATGTTACTTCGAATGTAGTAAAATTAAAAAATTAAATCTGGCGTGTGTCCTAGGCAGCTTGGTCTGTGAGCTTCGGGTATCAATTATTGTTGGTTGGACATGCATCCCTGTTCGATATCCTGCCGTTCTCTGCTGAAGCATATTTCTCACTCCCACAATAAGTCATTATTGACATCTAACACATTCCTTGCACTTCCGGAGCGTATGACACATTAGGAGAAAATGCCAAGGCATGTATATGTAAGTATAGAAACATATCGCATCCTTTTAATACGCCCTTTTAGAACACAGGACTCAGAATATGATGCATCAAATAAGGAAGACGAAATATGCATTTTTGTGCATAATGAAAGTGGTCATATTCTGTTCAGATAATAGTTATTTTCATAAATGATTTACGAGGGTGTTCATGCGATGGTGGAAAACGTATTTGAAAATTCATTAACTTCCTATCCCTACTAATCACGCAACCCGAGCGCGCCATCTCATACTAGATAAGGAGAGAAGAAGGTACACAGAGAAATAGGATTGCAAGCCATCATGAACCCACCAATTATAAAAAATTATAACAGCATGTGACATGGGTGTGTGAGACTCTCCTTGGCTGAATGGTTACCGTAGTGGCCTTCCGTTCAGATGGCCCTAGTATCGATTCCCGGCTGAGTGGAGGATTTCAGCCGCGTCAGTTAATTTCTTGCTGCTGCGTGTATATCTTTCTATATACCCCGTTATTTACACATAACACGTCACACTACCAACCCCCACAGAAATACGCGAAAGTGAATACGTAACTTCACGGAAATTTAAGAAAATGGGGAAGGCTTTCTAATGTACAATAGCCAAAAGGTACAGAAAAGCTGTTGAAAATACTTGGCACGCATTTATGATTTTGAAGCCAAAATGCAGGAATGAAATTAAACATTCTAACTTTTCATTTCATGAAAATATTCATGAAAGCTTTCTACCAGTTATTCTGTAAAGCTATACAGTACATATAGCTAGTTTAGCCTCAAGGGCAAGGAATGTTCATCATTTAGCTACCCCCAGCATATTATTTCGATTCCTCCCTCCTTCACCTGCTTAGGGAGATCTTTGCCGAATCAAAGTGAGGGTGGCGGTTGGAAACAGAGGGGAGCTGAATGGGAGAAGGGGAGGGAATATGTATGATGTTCCATCACTGTAAATACATGGCACGTCACGGTACGGTTAAAGCACCATTCCTCCCCAAGACCTTCGAGTCAGCACACTAATGCACCTGTAAGGAGGAATTCCTGCTCCATCCTCAAACATGAACCGCTGCAAAGCGATACGTAAGCAAGAACTTGTTGAGGTACGTCTGTCTCGACTTGGCAACTCAGAAACATTGTTCTGACATTGTTCTTGTACTCATACTACCGTGCTGAAATATTTCAGGAATGAATATTACTAACAAACTTCAGAATTTCTAGGGGTTGTTTGCAATTGAACGTGCATAGACACACGCCTCACAACGATCCCCTACCGGGCGAGTTGGCCGTGCGCGTAGAGGCGCGCGGCTGTGAGCTTGCATCCGGGAGATAGTAGGTTCGAATCCCACTATCGGCAGCCCTGAAGATGGTTTTCTGTGGTTTCCCATTTTCACACCAGGCAAATGCTGGGGCTGTACCTTAATTAAGGCCACGGCCGCTTCCTTCCAACTCCTAGGCCTTTCCTATCCCATCGTCGCCATAAGACCTATCTGAGTCGGTGCGACGTAAAGCCCCTAGCAAAAAAACGACGATCCCTTATATCAAGGGTCAGTTATAACTAGAAAAATGATTTATGTGTTATATGGTAAGCTCAAAAATGGTACATGAATGCAGATTTTTAAGTCATTGAAGTCGAGGTCATTACGTCCCTTTGCGATGCTTTACGTCGATGTGCTAATACAGTATAAAGTAAGAAGTGAGCACGAAACATCCGACCATTAAATATGATTATTTTCAGTATACATGGATATTAATAATCGTTAGTGTCTGAAAGTCGTAGCTGAAAACATTAATTCGCACAGCATGAAAGAATTCCGAAAATACACCGTACTGGTAACTTAATTCCAAAACTGCCCCGATATGGTAACCATGAGTAAGATTTCACCAGAATATTTCCAAGTAGAATACAAGCAAGTGATTGAAGGCTTTATTTTGTGGCTATGACCTAGGCCCATATAATTATAATTCAAATTAAAATTATGCATAATGAACTTCCATGAAAAATACTTTGTTGATTCCTTTAAAACTTTAGGTAAAATTTAATTTAATTTTTCTCATATTTTATATGATAAATTCTTGTATGTTATTGCAATAGTCCTCAGTACCGTATCAAGAGCTTGGTATTGGTGGTTATGAATGTATGCGAGATAAATGTAGTGTATTTCCTTATCAGGATTTCATCTGTTGAGGAAATTACTGCAAGTTAATATAATTGCGGATTTAAAATCATGTGTTCTGCTAGATTGCAATACCTCTTCTACGGCCAAGGTTTACTAATATGACATCTTGGAGTTTGAAAGAAAATTTGAGGAACATGATACAAACATGTTCATTTCCAAGATGAATATGAAGCCAGTTGGAATGGGGGAAATAAGAAATAAGTGGAACAGAACGATCATTTCAAGTTAAAAATGTCGTGTATAGACTGAAACTCTCAAAATAGTAATTGAAAGTTGATAGAGGCGTGGGGACCATATAGATGGCAGAGGACTTGTACGAGGGTTTAACGATGTTCCTTAAAGGAAGCAGTGAGATCATAAACGAGACAACCATTGTAACACTGTTCCTTCAGACGGACGGAGGTGTAACGGGAGTGACCTATATGTAGGCTGGTGTCAGGGAAGGAAAAGAGCATGGACTGAGAGGCTAGTAGCATCCTTGGCCTTAATGACGATATAATCCAATCATTTACAGTAATTGGCGCTAAAAGAGAAAACTGTAAGACTCTCTTTATTATTGTCAGTCCAAACGCAAGCTGGCAGCTACTGTACTTCGCCCAAACTTGAACACAGTTTACACAGTACGTTAATTGTCTGATTATGCGTCTCTGTTTCATTTCTCTACATAATAAACCGAGGAACATAATTTATTTTTGAAGCAATTTCTGGCTTAACATCCTTTAATAGTGACATGTGCCCTGAGATATCCGTTCCAAAAGAAAGTACGGTATTTGTCTCTCTATATATATACAGGATTGTTTCAAGATATTTTTCTACCAATACTTGAGCTGCATTTAGGCAAATTACTCTTTTTCCATTTCAGTATCCCAGATCTCATTGCTGCATAATCAGAAAACCTTTTAACTGATGAGTTCTATATTGCAGATCAACGTTACTTCCACAGTCTCCAGTATATCCTCATGACTCGCATAAGTGCCGACTGTACTCCACAGTCCGTTTCAGAAAATGGAATATTGTGATGCTGTCGAAGAATAAGGAATATCCATGCTTTGAGTATCAATAGTACGTAGTCCATTAACACGTGTTCCTTATCTCAATGCCCTCAATACCTTTTCTCTTCTGACCTAGAAGTATAGAAAATGATTTCCGCTATTTCCTTATTCCGTAACTGTCGAATCGTTACCCTTGACAATATCAAAGTAATATGTTCTACTTCCAAACTTGATATGTAAATCACCTGGCAGTGCTAAACTGTCCCAAAATTCCAATACTCACCACCACATTTTCAACGCATGATAAACTTTATGATATACTAGCTGATGTACCCGTGCTTCGCTACGGGATTCTCAGAAAGACTGACTTGGTGGTTTTCCTAACTGAATTCAACATAAGTCATTAGAAAAACGTCAGTAGGAATTTAGCGATTGAAAGCAATGTTATCATATAAAGTACTCGATCAAATGAAAAACCGCACACTTTCTCACTTTCAACGAACAGTACTACGGTGCCGATCTAAGAGTCCAAAGTTCCAGAGCTGGAATAACCAGGTCCCAGACTGCCGTGAACACTCCTCTGTCATTATTCCGTTATATATACACACTACTCATTCCAATCAGTGGCTCAGAGTAGGGATTGTATAGCTCGAATAATATGATGAACCAGTGTGTTACGTACCAGATATATCAGAAAATGTATGAACCAGAGGAATGGCATGCTAAAGAAGAAAGTTATCTTACACCCCAGCTAAATCCCACCAATATACAGGCAGGCTGTTACAGTCGGTACGACCAGGCGAGTTGGCCGTTTGGTTAGGGCGCGCAGCTGTGAGCTTGCATCCGGGAGATAGTGGGTTCGAGCCCCATTGTCGGCAGCCCTGACGATGGTTTTCCGTGGTTTCCCATTTTCACACCAGGCAAATGCCGGGTCTGTACCTAAATTAAATGAAGCCACGGCCGCTTCCTTCCACTTCCTAGACCTTTCCTATCCCACCGTCGCCATAAGACATATCTGTGTCGGTGCGACGTTAAGCAAAAAGAAAGATGTATTCCGTGGTTTCCCATTTTCACACCAGTCACACCAGGCTGTACCTTAAAGCCAAGGCCGCTTCCTTCACACAACTATTCATTTCCTCTCCCATCGTCGCCATCAGAGGTACAAGTGTCGGCTCGACGTCAAGCAAATTAGAAAAAAAAACCTCGGTACGCTGCAGTAATCCTATCTATCGGGGATAAGAGGAAACAGAAGACAAAAAGCACATCACAACAAACAATGGTCAATGTAATGTTATTGTTGATAAACTTTATGAGCTTTCTATATTGCAGGCATTCACATTTGTTTTCTTTCGACTCTGTGATATTAGGGTGTGACAAAATTATTTATATCGTAGACAGTAGTTCCTTATTCTCAGACTTTACATACCGATTTTCACTAAATTCTGTTTACCCATTTTCTCGTGACTCGGCGCTGATATGGACTTAGTAACAAAAATCCAAATTCATGAATATCTCCGATTACATGCGGTACGGTAACAATGTATAAGACATAAGGTAGGTAAGGGTTATTCTGCCCGAAGGCAGGCTCGAACCTCCGCAGAGGTGTTCCTGAGCCGGAGTTTACGTGCGGTAGGGTGGCCAGTTCCTTTCCGCTCCTCCATTCCCTTACCCCCCACCAACAGCGCGTGGCAACACATCCAACTCCTGACCACGCCCAATGTTGCTTAACTTCGGAGATCTCACGGGATCCAGTGTTTCAACACGGCTACGGCCGTTTATAAGACATAAGTGATCGGAAATTTAATAACTTCTTACATAACTACTACTAACTTACGACATAACTAAAGTTATGTTAGTTACGTAGTATTTATCGATACGACCACTAATAACATAAATAACTTATTTGAGAATTACATTTCAGACTTTCCCCTAAACTACCATTTCAATCAGCGTGAATAAAATAATTTGTAGCCTAGATTGCAGTGGTTCATCACCCGACATTACGTACCGATTTTCATTAAACTCTCTTCAGCCGTTTTATCGTGATGCGTGTGCATACATACATACATTCAGACAGACAGAAATTACGGAAAAGTAAAAAATGCATGTCGTTGTTACTGTGGAAATGACCGATACAGAAATACCATTCTTTTCAAATTCTTAGTAATGTACAGACAAAACTCTTATTTTATATATATATAGATTTATCGATACGACCACTAATATCATAAATAACTTATTTGAGAATCACATTTCAGGCCTTCCCCATAACTACCATTTCACTAAGCGTGAATAAAATAATTTATAGCCGAGCTTGTAGTGGTTCATTATCCGACATTACATACCGATTTTCATTAAATTCTCTTCAGCCGTTTTCTATTGATGTGTGTAGAATCATACCTACATACAGACAGAGAGAAATTACGGAAAAGTAAAAAAATGCATTTTCTTGTTACTGTGGACATGACAGATAGAGAAATACCATTCATTTCAAATTCTGAGCAATGTACAGGCAAAACACTTATTTTATATATAGATTAAATTTCAGGCCTCCCCCTAAACTACCATTTCACTCAGTGCGATAACATTATTGATAGCCTAGATTATAGCGACCTATTCCTCGACTTTGCATACCAATTTTCGTGAAGATACGACCACTAATAAAATATATATTTGACAATTAAATTTTAGGCCTTCCCCTAAACTACCATATTTCTCAGCGTGTATAGCCTATATTGTAGTGACTTATTTCACATCTTTGTCTAATGATTTTCATTAAGACACGACCACTAATAACATATATATTTGAGAATTAAATTTCAGGCCTTCCCCTAAACTACCATTTCACTCAGCGTGATTAAAACAATTTATAGCCTAGATTGTAGCGGTTCATCACCCGACTTTACATTCCGATTTTCATAAAATTCTCTTCAGCCGTTTTCTCGTGGTGCGTGTACATACATACAGACAGACAGAAATTACGCAAAAGTAAAAAATGCATGTTCTTGTTACTGTGGACATGACCGATACAGAAATACCATTCTTTTCAAATTCTGAGCAATGTACAGACAAAACTCTTATTTTATATATATATAGATTAAAATACATATTAAGATAAATTCTTAGACCCTGTTCCACCCGAAATGAATACATCCCACACCATTCGCTCTGTAATAAGTTTCAGGAAACCCAATTTAATGTATTCCATTTCCATGGCTCCAGTTCACTGTGTGTGTAATTCTTGAAAAGAATAAGGAACTTCTGTAATGACGATCCGATATCGGAAAAAAAGGGTGAAAGGGAAACACACAGTTCAATGATCAAATTCATGGGAATGCATTTAAACGGACGACGACAGCGTATCTGATGTATCTGAATACTTTGCGTGAGATTAATTAGCGAAGCATTTCGATACATTTCTGCGTAGTACAAGACTATGTTCAGTTTAGTACTGAAGGTTGATACACCAACTGTCAGAAACTGGGTTAAAGGGGCTGTTGATTTAAAACATCACCTTTATCAGGGATGGTTTTACGTGGCCTCACACATGAACATCCGTGAAATGCATTGTGGTTCACTTCACTTACATAATAACTGATTTGTATACTTTGTTCTATCAATCCAGAGCAGAATATTCTGAGTGTCATGATGACACTCTCTCACAGATGTAAACCTAATTTAAATTCGTAGCTTAAGGGTATATTAATTCCAGGAAACACGTATCATTGGATTCGCTGTGGAGGAATAGATACGTGGATGATTATTATGAGCGTACAGAAAACTGATCATTCTTGGGAAAGTTCTCAGCAAAAGATTGTGGACGAATTCCCACTCAAAGGTCGAACATTATCAAAAGTATAACTGGGTTGAAGTGACCAATAGCCTACTCGGAAATCGCGATCTTCAGAACTGAGGGAACGATAAGAGAGAGAGAGAGAGAGAGAGAGATCAAATTATCACACCATCATTAGTACAGATGTGCGGAATCTGGTAAGGACTTGGACTATAGGGCTCAGACACTCCATGTCATCAAATCAACTAATTTTGATGTGAGCTGAAACATCCTAACCAGAAAACATCTCAGTATGATATATGTTCACAGTATAATGAGAGCTTCCGAAATAGCTAAGCTATGTGGATACTGACTCAGGAATAAAAGTATATGTAAAATATGTCCGTACACCCCACACACGAGTACCTATCTCTGTATGATTTATGAATACTGACTATTATCCGGATAAATTATTCCGTACGATAAAGTAGTCCATCATTGGAATTGTAAGGTGGTGGCGGAAGGTGACGATCATCAGGTAAATGAATACTACAGTAGTGTCGTGCGAGTCTGAAGTTGAAACAACAGATATCTGAATCATTGTAACAGAGTATATTAAAAGCTAAGTTGAAGGACTGAAGTTAGCAGTAAATTTCTTAAGATAGATGAGCTGGAAATCAGAACAGCATTTCTGGTAAGATACTGAGAATATACTGAAAAGGCTGAGGCTGTACCATAATTAAGGCCACGGCCGCTTCCTTCCCATTCCTAGACCTTTCCTGTCCCACCGTCGCCATAAGAACTATCTGTGTCGATGCGACGTAAAGCAGCTAGCAGTAAAGAAGGGAACCCGTGAAATATAAAGAAGGTCCACAGCTGGCAAAATGGACATCTTGTACTAGTTAAAATATACTGCAACACAAGCTACAACAGAAGAATACAGGTCTATATGGCTATAGCTTTAGCAAACGTGCGGCATATGGACTGGGGCAAAGAATAAAGAGGAAACCTACAAAATGAATTTTGAACTAATCAAGAATCAGTTAGCTAACACATGGTTCTAAAACAATAAGAGTCATCGTATGCTACGACAAGAATTGGACACAACAGTAGACTTCAACCTTCATGCAGTAGTAATAAGTTGGAGATACATAGAATGAGTGACAGGGTTACAAGATATTTCCAGGAGCAGGAGTTAACATTAGATGGAGAATACACGCAATGGGGGGAAATGTTATGCGGTGGGGTACAAAAATTTGAAGACAGAAGAGAAAAAATTATAACGAGCTTGTTGCACGTTTCCTAACCGAAGACATTGAAGGCAGTACAATAGACGAAGAGTGACAGTCCTGAGGAACGAGATAAATCGGGAAAATTACTGCAAATGAAAGGCAAGGCAGGAGGACTGCAAGAGCACAATGAGTGACTGCATCGGGGGAAAGAGACAGGGGAAAGGCAAGTATGAATCAGTGCAGGGCAGAAATTAATAGGGGGGAAATAATAATTTAAGAGGTTAGAGATTGCAACACCGGTAAAAAATCATTAGAATGGAAACGACTTTTAATGAAGAACAATTATAAGAAAGGTATCTGAAAAGTCCAAGGAATGTTTAGAAAAATGAAATGTAGGTGCATGCATGATAGGTAACAAAATGAAAGGCAATTCAACCGATGAAAAAAGCAGGCCGAATGCTAGAACGCAACGGGTGACTGTGACAAGGGAAAGTGGCAGGCCTACAGTATATATATTCAAAGACAAACCATATCCTATGCAGTTGAGGCGATTAATCTAATATTAAGGTCAGAATGTGATTGAGCTCTCGGGGATATTAATAGGAACAAGGTGTATGGAACTAATCACATCTGTCAGGATTACTACGCACAGTAAATCCTTCTGTGGATTAGTGGAAGAGTGTCAAATCCTTTGTCCGATCATCGTGGGTTAAATGCCGGCAGTTGTAGCCAGAATTCTGAAGGGCAGATAAAGTATATTTGTCACTTTATAGTGCACCATTTTAACAATTAAATAAATTCAACTGTTACGAGAACAAATTTTGTTATCTTAGCAACGGGTCGGCCAATATAATTTCAGCTTCTAAGCCATCTACTAGAATGCAGCAGTGCGTCATAATACACGTGAACCCAGTTTAAATAATGTTAGGACAGAATATCTACCTCACATTAGGAGAGATCATAAGGTTATTAATATCGTTAACTAAAATGGATGAATGATTTACAACAATATAAAAAATCATTGATAAGTGTGTAATGAGTGTGTCAAATAATATGAGACTCTAGTTGGAGTCTAAGCACAACGAAATGATTCCTTATGATGTACAGTGAATGGTAATATCCTTCAGATGATTTTCATCACGGACATAGCCAGGAAACGGGATTTCTCGTTTATTTATACTAGCTCTCGGTATAAGAGGGGACCTCGAACTCAATTTTGAAGCAGGTGATGATGCCAAATTGATATTGACGATTCGAGACGTGTGTACAGTTGTGCGGACCTTACTAGCCTCAAGTCGAAGATAGAGATGTGCATATTGTCACGTACTGCTGTCTAGTACTTTCAAGTCGAGCCCACAAATATAGGAGGCCTAACCACTTTCATAAATTCAATCTTGCGGCTAATCGATACTCATAAATTTGTAAGTTTACGGGATTTTTATAACTATAAATAGTTCTATCCATGAAAGCGTGAGAAGGGCGATAATGTTTTGATTGCTTCTGAAGTTCGTTTTTGAACGACAAATTTGATATTTTATCTCGTTAACCTAAATTAGCTGAAGCAACTAAAGATAAGTGTAAAGTAACGTGTAAGTGGAATACGTTGAGAATGTTTTGCCATAGTCTCAATGTCAGAGACCCATGATGTTGTAGTTGAGTGTACAAAGAGTACCGTATGTTTAGACCGTGACAAAGGTAGGTCTGAATGCAATTAAAACTCCACTTCCTATGCTCACTCACTTTCACAGCTCAGCTGGTAATGTTAGCCTTGTCGTCCGAGACTTACCATGTGGGGTGGGCACAGCTGATGGTATCCCGAGTGCGCTACCAGGATATCAGACGCCGACATCAAGTGTATTTATGAGTTTTCTCCTTCAGGATATGTTTTCAGTGAATATTATTTTGTTATGTGTGTATTTCATTTTTTTCATTTTGCTATTTTGAATGCGGCGTTGTTTAGCGAGTGTACAGCACGAGCTGGATTTATGGTTGTGGGGCTCTGACCTCTCCAATTTATTCGGGCGGATCCCGTGATGTTAAATTCAGTGCTCTTTTGGGGGAAATGTGTCAGTCCCTAGGCAGAGGCTCCGTGCCATCCGTAGATTAACTCATCTGAATACCCCGCCTAACTACATTATCCCACCGTAATTTTCGACTTACAATGTTTGACTTGGGTTCGAGACCCATATTGCGGCTCACCATCCAGATGTCGAGTTTTCTAATGTAAATCTGTTTTCACTTTTATTTTCATGGTTATCGTATTCCACATTCGTATTTGTTATTAAATTTGTTTCAGCCTTTATTTCACGACTGATCATTCACTAAAATATGTCGTCTTTATGCTGTCCTATTCTATTTAAGTGAATGTATTTAGATTCAAGTCCCACTTCAAAACCAAACGTTTCACGCAGCTTCTCCGCTGAGGCTGGCCAAAAATTTAGAGGACGGGTTAATATACAGTAGGTCTAGCAGCAGGGAAACAATTCTCGACAGTAACAACGAATCCCATTAAGGGAGAGGGAAAGGAAATTAATGGTGATTTGGGTAATTCGGTTGGACTCATAATAGAACCCAGGGAATCACTGGACAAGTGGACGGAATAGTTTGAAAATCTTCTCAACTTAAAAGGAAATCTTCCTGGTTGTATCGCGAACAACCTTGTTCATCGTGGGGGGAAGGAATATAATGTTGTTGAAATTACGCAAGAGGAAGTGGAAAGGATGGTAAATAAACTGCATGTTTATAAAGCAGGAGTAGCGATGTAACTAGACCTGAAATTATCAAGTATAGGGCTAAGGCAGGGATAAAATGGCTTCATAGATTAGCATGATTATCATGGACTCTTGGTAAGGTACCTTCAGGTAGGACATTGCATCTATCTCTAACCAAGGACCAGGAAGGATCGCAACAACTACTGAAGTACCTCATTGATTATTATACCACGCAAAGTATTCACTGGCATCTTGGAAGGGAGGGTAACAGACGTAAAAGTTTCGAGAATGATTGCTGGTAAAACATGTGGGAACAATGGCAGAATGGTTCTCGGAATGTGTAGATAAATGCCAAGTTAGGATTAAATTCAATGGCTGAAGCTGTACGCATAAACCGGCTTCGGTGGTGGAGTCATGTGAGGCAAATGGAGGAGGATTGGTTACCAAGGAGAATAATGGATTCTGTTAAGGAGGGTAAGGGAAGTAAAGGGATACCAAGCCGACGATCATTAGACTCAGTTTCTAACGATTTAAAGATAAGAGTTATAGAACTAGTGATGAAATGGCTTCATACATTAGCATGATTATCATGGACTCTTGGTAAGGTACCTTCAGGTAGGACATTGCATCTATCTCTAAGCAAAGGACCAGGAAGGATCGCAACAACTACCGAAGTACCTCATTGATTATTATACCAAGCAAAATATTCACTGGCATCTTGGAAGGGAGGGTAACAGATGTAAAAGTTTCGAGAATGATTGCTGGTAAAAACATGTGGGAACAATGGCAGAATGGTACTCGGATTGTGTAGATAAATGCCAAGTTAGGAATGATTCAGTGGCTGAAGCTGTACGCATAAACCGGCTTCGGTGGTGGAGTCATGTGAGGCAAATGGAGGAGGATTGGTTACCAAGGAGAATAATGGATTCTGTTAAGGAGGGTAAGGGAAGTAGAGGGATACCGAGACGATGATCATTAGACTCAGTTTCTAACGATTTAAAGATAAGAATTATAGAACTAAATGAGGCCACAGCACTAGTTGCAAAATGAGGATTGTGCTGACGTTTAGTAAATTCACGGAGGCTTGCAGACTGAACTCTGAAAGACATAACGGTCTATGATGATGTTGTGTGTATGTATGTGTTAACATGATGTAAAGTAATTCTTTATGCGATGAAAGTCTCTATATTAGTTGTATAAGTGAAATCAGCTCCAACGAACCGTCTATAAATAAATTTGCCATAATAGCCTTTTCAGTGAAATGCGTAGTTTCACTGCTACTTCACTGTATCCTATTTGGACACTGACGCTTTCCCATTGCATGGCCTCTCTGAACACGGGATGTCCCTCACTTCTGAGTTTTTTCAGAAGTATAATGGAGGTGCACTGAGAGCTGTAATTTGTCCTCACTCCAATGTGGCTACATTTCAATCGAACGAAGTCGATCGAATAAGTGTTTTTTACAAAGCCACAGGCGGCCTAATGAATTTCCCTTGAAGGCAACTGTCAGCAATTAATAATAGCCATTAATGTTTGCTAAAAATCAATATAACGCTAATCAGCAGATCGGGTTTCCAGTCATTACACTAAACGGGTGTATTATGCAAAATTCTCGTGTGTTTATAAATCTATCAGTGATGTAGACCTGTCACCAGCGAACGAAATATTGGCAATTATCTTCACATCAGTTTGAAAATATAACACGAAATAATGCGATGAAAGTCGGAAATGCATTCTTTAAATTTACAAGAGCTCTAGAAATTGTAATTAATTCCATATGTGTATGGGGATGTGTACAATGCCTGTAGAATTTGCAGGCTTACCGGTGGGCCACATCAACAGATAATGTGCCAAATGACCTGAAGTGATCTATTTCACAGTACTGCTTGATTTTCAGTTTCAATCTCGTAAAACAGAAACGAGTTTCTATGTTGGGAATGTTATGGAATTAACTCAGAAACTGATAACAAAGTGGGATACTTATAATCTGCGCGTCCTTTCGCAGTTCATCTAGCAACAGTCATTCAAGTTCAGTTCTAGGCATGTTGACAGATACCTTCGTAAGAGTTCCACTGGCGAACGTGTTTAACCCTGTCAGGATGGGATTCAGTCCTAACTCAATCATTTTAACTGGATTCTGAATATACAGTTAAAATGATAATAAATTACACTACTGTATACGATTTAATTTACTTATACAATACGTGAAGGTATGGAAGTGAGCGTTGGACTCTGGGTAAATTAGAAAGGAATTGACTTGAAGATATTGAAATGTGGATACGGCGGAAAATGACCGGAACGAGCTGGACGGAAATGAAACCAACCTGGAAGACTTAAGGCAAGTTAATGAAGGGGTAATATTATAGGAAATGGAAAACAGGAAATTACAATTTATTGTTCATGTCATCATGTCGTGACAGACAGGATTTGAGCTTATAGGTGAGCTCGTAGGAAATGTCAGATTGGTTGGAAGGTTGGTTGGATCGTTCCCGAGCGGTAGGAATGTATAGGTTGGGATGTTTCAGCTAAGGTGCAGAAAAAGAGGAAGTCGATGAAGTGGATTTCCACGAAGAAAATGTATTCTGACACGTAGATTTAATTACAGGATGTACACGATGTATAAATAAACGAAAGACTTAATGTTGGCAAGTCTTGAGCGATAAGTTGTCTACTAGCCGTCTTCGAAGTTAAGTATGAAAACACTTATTATTGTTATTACTGGTTGCGTAATCGTCCTGCCGACCGGCAGAGATTCTACTAGCAACTTGTCCGCGAGATGAATGATAGAAGCCCTGAATCATGACTTCCCTGTCCTTTTATAGCCTCCGGGGCCACACCCCATGTTCTGGAAGCTTGTGGAAACCGGCGTACGTGACTGCCTAACTTTCCGTAATTCTGGCCAATCAGAGGCCTGTATCCAAGAGACCTTTCTAGTGCCTTCTTACTGCGTCTATAGAGTTGAACCATGCCCCTGTCAACATGTCCTGTATTACAAACTTCTCTGTTGCTCAAGATTTCCTAACATGCAAGAAATATGATTTCCACTCTTAACTATTCAATATAATTATTTTACAAACCTTATGTTACTAGGTATGGCTATAGGTATGCCTATACCTGAATTCTAGCCTCTATTACAGGCTGATCTCTATACGTCAGGTACAGCTATTCCTCCTACGTTCCCTGGGTTCGATCCTCGGAGGGAATAGCAGTCCTGGGTTCAAGTCCCTGGGGGGACACGACAATCAGACACAACACTTTAATCACTAATATCCTTGAAGGGATAGTGGGGGGATAGAAAGAAAGAGGAAGTCCCTGGGTGAAGTATTTGGACGTCATCAAGAGGAGGTTAGGTTGTGACAATTACATAGAAATGCGACGAACAGCCAATGAAAGAAGAGTGAATGCGTCGACAAAGCAGTAGCCTTAAATTATTGATAGATCGACCCAATATGTAGCAGTAAAAGTAGCATAAAGGACAATTAATAAATGGAAAGTTAAACAGTACTTTTCGTTGAAATTAATAAGGCAAAGAATAAAAATCAGACTAAACTGTTTCTGAAAATAATGAGGCATGGTTTTCTGCTTTTGTTCCAAGAAACACTTTTGTAATTTCTTTGTAAACCCTGTGTAATTCTGTATTGCCGTAACTCCTAACACTCGTGCATTTTTAGTGTATTTGATATATCGGTTAATCCGCAACGCTGTAGATCCGATTACGGTAAATCGAGAGTTGAGTGTATATACATACGAATATTTTAAGGTCCAATAATACGGCTCTTCTGGACCCTTCCTCTTAATTATCACAGGAACAGATAACACTTCACCTACTCAAATTTTCTGAGTTTTATGTTCTAGAAATTTACCCACCCATTCAACCAATTTCCAAGGATATACCTTATGAAAATCCTTGGGTAGGTCTTTTGCGATACAGTTTATTTTACCTCCTGAACCTATATCTGCTATACCTTCCTGCAATCATACACGTTGATCTTCACTGGAATAATCTTTCCCAAACCCGAACTGCCTTCCACCAAACCAGTTAATTTCGCGGAAGTGGATAAGATAACGAAGACAACATGAGCCGCTACACGTCTCAAAACGAACTAGCAGACCCTTGTAGAAGGTAAGTTGCTAGTACTTGCAGAGTGGATAGTTATAATCCACCTCACTTTACCAGACTCCCAGCTCAGAAAAGAGTGACAGAACATGAAAGACTACGCTGTTAAGAAAAGGTCTACCATACGAAAATAATTTGGTAAGTTCTATGTGACATAAATATGGTATTTTATTATCGAACACACAAAAGAAGAGGGAGTAAGGCAAAATATTCTGGAAAAAAACGCAGTTGTACTCATGGGTTGTGTAGGATTACTTGTCTACAATGGGAGAAACAAATGGCAGTCGCACACCGATTTCATAAGAGTGGTAAATTTATTCTGGTAGATTTATTTATACCGCCACCATGAGCACGAACAAATAAAGAAAATAATGAGAATTATTGTATTTGACGATGAAGCTACGCGATAGGTCCGCAAAGATGTAGATAAATACACAACACTTCGCAAAATGCTCAATCTAATGGATGAAATATTCCCGAAATATGTTACACCTGGTATTCATACACTAGCAGGTGTAATGCTATCGTTAATTCTGGGAAGATGCCCATTCAAATAGTTTTTCAAACACGAACTAGGGAAGTATGGGAAGACTGCCATACTTGATACATTCCTAACATGGAAGTAAAACTGGAAATAGAAATGAAGGAATTCAGCCTTCAAATTCAGCCACCGATGTTGTCAAACGTCTCACTCCTCTGAAAATAATTCTGGCAGATTTCTCGCTTTAGTGCGGACTCTTGAATCAAACAGGAAATATATACCAAAGTAACTCAATGAACATGTACTAAGGCAGGTGTATTCCAGTATATTCGCCTTTACCTATCCAGGTTCCAGTAAAGTTACTGTAACATTATTGTCCTACGTTCTTCATGAGAAGCTTAATAGAAACCTTCAGATTTTACCCAGACAGCGTAAATATGCAGCCATATGTTCTCCATCCGATCCTAAGAAGAGAACGGTGATAAATATGTACTACAATGCGATGAATGTTGGAGTGAAACTGTGAATCAGATGGTATGGAAGTATTTCACAAAGAGGACACTCGAAAATGGCCACAATCAGCTTTCTATGCTCCTGTAGATATTGCGGCATTTAATTGTTTAACACTATGTTTGCTGAATTTTCGGAACTGGAACAAATACAAGTCTAATAGTTGAAGACTGTATTTACGAGAGCTGTCCGTTCAACTCATCAAACCCTCCACTGAGGGGCATTCTCAAAATACTGAGGAACTGCAGAAGTCAATAATTTTGGCCAGATAAATAATGTTGTAAAATTAATCAGATACGGAATGCGAAGAAAGTTGAGGGTGTTTCCAACTTTACACAAAGGAATGTACTTCCCAAGATCAAATGTACAACAAAATCAACAAAACTACCATACATGGTTCCAGTTGAAAGAGATACACTTGATTAAATACAGTAAGAAAACATTCTTCTGTTCCAAGCTTGCTGAAGGCTGCAAAGACTGTGACCACTGATGTGTGAGATAAATAATTTATTTTCGACAATCCTTTCCTTCATGATACAGAATAATTGTATGACTTTTTCCCAAATGTTGTTAATCAAGATCTCTTATTTCCCTACGAGAGAAATACGAATCACACAAAAAAGAATTTAATGTGGTGGTCGTAAAATCCCACTCCCTCGTTTTTAGCTTGCGGTTAGAAAGTTGCTATGGGTGAAGCTAAGGTAAACCTCAAGGAAATCTAATCCGACGATTTGTTGTTCTATTGTCTTAATTTATATACTCCTTAAAATGCCAGTTACCTTTCTGAAAATATTTCCTTTCTTCGTAAACTTCATGAGGAGGATATCACTAAAATTAAGAGATAATTTACAAAGCATAATGTACTTGAAAACCTGGGATGAATACTGGGATATACAACACGATAATGTCCTTACCAGAAACTCATTGTAAACTAAGTAATCTAACTAGTATCTCAGGATACTTTCATGTATCAGTGTCAGTGTAAGTATTATTGTTTTTCTACATAAAAATAACATTATTTAAATTTTAATTTTTTAAAAATTGTACTTATTTCAGAACTGGATTCTCCAAAATATGAAATATCCTCAAAGCTCTGGTTCTGAATTGTAGCACATTTATCAAGGACTGTATTTGCAAAATGAAGCATGAGCTTGGTAGAACTCAGAAATAATGAGAATATCGGTACCGCTTCCACGGTGAAAATTCGAGATTTGTCAGATAGGGAGATATGTACATACAGAATAAAAATATTTTCTTATTCTACTTCGTGGATGATTAGATCATTTTACCCCTCCTCTTTCGTGATATAAAATATACACAGTGAAAAAAGTTAGGGGAACAGGTATTTAAACGTATGCTATTCAATACCTCACACCCAGGAATATTACCAACTAAACGTTTATTCTGTACTGTTGAAGTATACAAAAGAATATCGATGGATTCGGATTAATTTTCAGAACACGAACGGAAATGCCAAAATAGGGGCGAAAACAAAGTGATAACAGTCCTCCAGGATGGATTTTTGTCACAGTTGGAGAGCTTCAGGTATGGTGTATGTCTTCCACGAGTATTTATCACAGTTTGGCACCTACGTGTCGACGGAGGTCACGTTGGGGTATCAGGTGTCATTCTTCAACCAACATGCTGTTCGAGGTATTGGAGTGTGTGTGATGGAACGTGACGCCCACGAACACTTCAGGCAAGCCTATCCCACACATGCTCGATGGGATTAAGGTCGGGACTCACTGCTGTCCATTCCATCTCTTGAATGCCCAGTTTTCGCAAGACAGCTCTGATGAAGCGCGCTACATGATCCCTGGCATTGTGGAACATGAGTAAGAATTCAGGGCCAACACCGTATGCTGCAGCGAACACATGCTGTAGCTGTATCTGATCGATGCACCCCTCAGCGGTAAGATTACCACGGACGACAACGAGATCAGTACGACAATCAATAAGGATGCCACCTCACACCTACTGTAAGATTGCGTCAACGGTTGAGAAGCTAATATTGTGTAACTTTCATCCGCTCGTGTAGGTGGCCAATCACTGCCGTTTCTGAAATCTGAACTCTAACAACCTCACTCAAGAAGGCCAGAGCATCCGAAATTGAGAGTATTCTTCAATTACACGTAGTTGTCTTGAAAAGAAGGCTATTCCTACACATTTCCATCAAGAATCGGACTCAGTATATTTTTGTAAATTTCGCAGTAAAAGGAGTGGACGTTTAACCACCGCCTCGCAAGCTTAAGAGTGAGTTTTCGTCGATCGTGCGACAGGAAACGTTAGTGTACACCCCGCTACTCTTTGTTATTATTACACATTCATTTAATAAATGTGCTTGTTTTACCAAATTTACAAGATTTTTCTTAGGTACTATTTCCAGTTTCTATAAAGAATCTTTTTTTTATTCATTAATTGTAGATGGAAGATAGAGAAGAACCAATAGACGATCCAGATAATATCTATTTCCCCAACTCATTGAAGAGAATGAACACAGCAATGGACCTGAAATTGACTTGGATCCTCGTGAAGAAGGCAATACTCGCAATTTCAAAAAATTTAAAAAAACTTTGCTGGAAAAGATGTGGATACATTATGGATAAATACAACTTTCGCCATGAAAAAAAATATAAGATTATTATAATAAAATCCTTTCCTGGCCTTTGATGACGAGCTCGCTAATGCTAAAAGCCTCTTCAATCGTTTCTACAAATTATTTGTGTAGAAATGGTAGATAAAAATTACTAATGTATTTATCGCCAGAAAAAGTCAACAAAGAGAAATCATAACAGAATCTGTATTTCGGGAAACGGACAGAAGAAGAATATTCAGGGACATTTATCGCTTTCTTCTCGATGACTTTAATAAGGAGAAATCGGGATATTTCCGATTTAAAAAAATCAAAATGAAACTGAACTGACAATTTGGCAAGCCAACTTCACTTAAAATCGTTATAATACCTCAGTTTAGACGACGTAATGGTTACGGTTATATATGCTCAAAGTGACAAATTAGACCCCATTCACGATTTCCTTACCAAATTTGTTGCCAACTCTCGCAGCTTGTACAGCCTCAGCGAGTTCACTACTATTGATGAAATATTAATACATTCCGCAGTCGTTGCGATTTTATATTTTGCGTTGTCAACAAGCATTCCAAATTCGGCATGGAAATAATAAGCTTGGTTGACCAGGCGATAAAATTGGTCATTTTTGTTATCCGGAAAAGCAACGTTATACTGGCCCTGTAAACTACGACAAAAACGCGGTTGGCCAGGAAACCGGGAAACCAATATAAATAATGATTTACAACACTTCAAATAATAGGGTTGAATCGATTGAGTTGTGTATTCGAAATATCCGCACCAAGGAGGACGCATAGGTGCCAATAGGTTTTCCCGTTTACTTGACATTGCTGGTATAAACTTATGTTGAATCTTCCAAATGAACAACTCCTTCGATAGCTCCATCGATAGAAGATACAATTGCAACTTGGTCCTGGATGTGATGGAAGAGAAATTAAGAGAACGCGTTAAATTGCGAAATCTCCCCCCCCAAAACTTGGGCGTTTCTTGGAACATTACAGGGAAAATCAGCAAACAAGAACTTGACCAGTGAACCACCTGGTGAAGCTAAATCTAACCAGCGAACCATTTGTCACATCCTGTAAGAAATGCAGAACATACTGGCATGCGACGATTGCGGAAACTACCTTTGATAGAAGTACTGTAATATTACGTGGTATATTTTGTGGAAGATTCTCAAGAATGCAGCGATATGTAGTGATCTCAGTGAAGATCAACTGGAAACGATTATATTTGTTCCAGTTCTTAATTTTCTTCTAAAATGTATTTCCTCTCTAGTTCTGTACTTTCTCCTAAAGTGCCTTCTATTCCTTCTTTTTTCAGATTTACTCAAAAATATACTAATTAACGGGTTATTTTAAACCTTTGTGTGACTTACACTATAATACACAATGTGATACAATTTTTAGTTACTTAGAATCCAGGTATAATTATGTTAATTTTAAACTGTTTTGACGTTAAAGAATGCATCTTTCTCATTGCATCATGTGCATTTGAAGTTATTTGAGAGTGCACCAAGCCAAGCAGCCATCCTATATGGGCTGAAATAGATAGGAACAAATAAAATTAAAGAAGACCTCGCGTGCAGCACTTCTGGGATTTGGAAAGGTGCGATTAAATAAAGGTTAAACTTACAAATGGAATATATTTTTCGAAGTGGATGGTAGGAAGGACACAAACGAATGTGTGTCCACAAATAATTATAAGACTTTCTCTCCTATGGAAGAAGTAGGTTTAATATTTTTGTAGGAATGGACTTGCTCTTGAACGATGTGGGTTGTTCAAGATTGTCCCCTGATACCATTAAAACCGCCTGAAAGTACGGCTTTCAGCGAAATAAATTTGATCAGAGTCAGACTGAAGATCGTTTACTTCAATTGCAGGTAAAACATGCTATTTGTTCTGGGCGTCGAGCTATAGAGATCTTTTGCCCCCAACAAATGCAGATATGTGCATGAAAAGTGTTTCGAAATATTTACTTACATTTTCTTACCTGCGCCGGAAAAGAATGATTTCTATTCAGTCAGTTTCTGGATTACAGACATCATGAACACTTGAAATGTGGGAATCCAATGCAATGTACAGGCTTAGAAAAAATAAATTTCAAATGTCAAAACCACTTTTCATGCAGTTATTGGCTATTGAAAAATCGCTCCCCAGTTATCTCTTCGAATGTTAGTGTGGAGAAGGATGCACAAACACACTCATAAGGACAGAAGAGAAAGTATATACATACACACACAGGTAAAAAAGGCAGCGGTTAAGGAATGAATTTAACTAATGAAACATTTTTTATCCAGTTTAAAGAAAAATATAATGTCCGAATATACACTGTAGGGAGACAATGTGGCAACAAGATATTAAGCTGATACCTGGAATGCCATAACTGTTTGAAGCACGAAATGCCGTACCGTATAATGCTGACATCCAAACGTCACGAACAACGTAATTAAGATGACTATCCTCAAGGATCCCTCGTAAAAGGGAATTATGTAGTATGTAGCCAATCCTGTACGTCTACTGCTCATAAACACATTCATACAGATACACGCAGAGTGTCGTGCGCCTTCATATTGTTGCGTGCGTGCGTGCCCTTCATACACAAACTTTTAACGCACGTCTCCCCAAACACGTTCCCTGTGTGAACGTGAAGCTAAAGAAAATGCGTGACAACTGTCAAATAGTTAAGTCCAGAACTACATAAATGTCTCCTTTCATTATATAAAGATCAGTGGCCGGTGCTATGATAAATATTTTTGGGATTAAATAGTACACAACAAAAACTTTCCACTATCTGGGGACCCATGTATAAATCCTAGGTTTATTTCAAACATGTTCCAGGCCCACTATTGTCATCAGATCATCTGAATCTCTTCCAGAGAAGTACTTTTTCTTGAGCTAGTATACGGCGTGAACATCAATGTAAAGGCCATCAGCTTGAGAAAAATTTCGAAAATATGTTGTAAAATGTAGGAGTAGAAAACGGTTGAAGAGTCTACTTTTAATATATTTGCCTAAGCTAAACTTCAGCTATCAACGATATAAACTGGGCCACTAGGCAGGCTATATGTAAGTAGCAGGTTATAGGTAAGAACATTTAGTGAGACTGTTCGTAGTGGCATCAGCACATGATTTGAACCAGGAACTGTTGCACCATAGACCCACCAAGGATGTAAACATCACTATAAAACCTGTATCCTTCACCTAAACGCTTTTCCTGTAAATTGTGAATTGATTACCTCCGCGAAGTCTCAAACTCAAATTAGAAGTATTAAGTCAAGAAACAAATATGAAAGCGTCAAATACTCTTCATGAGATAGACAAAGCGTGCAATTTCGTTGTTCTTGTTTTTTCCAAGAGCGGGGCTTCATTCCTCATGGCACCGTGTGCTCAATGCCTGGTAAGTGTATTCAATGATGTCTACGGTCGTACCTTTTTGTGTCCTTATTTTCCGGAGTGTGGTGTAGATGTAGGTATTATTCCTGTCGCGTCATATTACCTCCATTGTATTAGCATTAGCGTAAAACTTAAGATAATATTCTCCAAGCTGATTATGATAACGTCAACGCTGCTTGCATAAAGTAGCTTCCCATTGAGTCTCAACTCAAAGACCCGGAGGGAAAATGAGGGACAGGGAACTGTTGCTGAGATGTGTGGAAATAGGAGGAAGGGAAAAGTTAGGAAATGGAAATGTAGAGTAGAGGATAGGAAAAGGCAGGTGAAACAGGGTCATGGGAGGGAGAAAATGGAGGAGAAAGTAGCTCCTGCGGCTGTCAAAAATATAGAGTTGACCGAGAGGGGAGGGGATCAAATGAGTTGGGTAGTTGTTGAGGCTTTGGTGATGGGGGAATCCATTGTTAGACATGTGGGGAAAGTGTGTGAAGGAAAAGGGACCAGGGTAAACTGTTATCCAGGAATTAGGTTTAGTCAGTTGTTGAGAAAAGTAGAAGAGAAAGAGGAGGAGATGGAGAAGGTGGTAGTGTTTCAGGTTGGTACCCATAACGTAAGGCAAGCTGGTATAAGTACCAACATAAATGGGGGTGTGTGGACCTGGTAAATGCAGCACGGGTGAAGATTAAGGAAGCGGGGATTTTACCAATGGAATATTGTGTAAGAAGGATACTGACTGGAGGGTGATCGGGGATTTAAATGGGACTATAGAGTGGTTATATGGGAAACTGGGAGTGAGATTTCTAGATCATAATGGGTGGGTAGGATACAGGGATCTGCGCTCAGATGGCCTTCACTTAAACCGCAGTTGTACATATAAGTTACGAAATGTGTTTAAAAGGGTTATAGAGAGGTGCAATCAGGGAAACGGTGATTCTAGAGAGCGATGATAACACTACAGGGATCTGGAAGTCAAGCTGGGATGATGTAAATATATTACTGCGGAACTGTAGAATTATTGTAAAACAGGGAGATAATGAAGTAATTTAACAGATATATACATACCAGATATTGAAATAGGATTTGAATTATGGCTGATAAATGATATAATGGATGCAGACATATTCTCACAGAAATGGAGTGTGTATCGTAGAGATACGATGCGAATGGTAGGAGTGGGAATAATCATTCTAGAGAAAGAAGAATTTTTAAGCTACCAAAAGGATAATGATGACAAACAAAATTCTAGGCGTAAGGCTCATCTCTAAAGATAATAGGAAACTTAATGACTTTGGAGTCTACAGACCGGGAGAGGGTAGCGCTGACGCTGATTCAGAATCATTTCAAAACATAATCAGGTATGTGGGATACGACATGGAAAGGAATGTAATTGTAGCGGGAGACCTGAATTTACCAAATGTTAATTGGGAAGATAATGGGAACGACAGGAAGCATGACAAAGAAATGGCAAATAAGCTAATATGGGAAGGGCAGCTGATTCAGAAATTGATGGTAAGAACTAGAGGAGAAAATATCCTGGACGTGGTGCTGATAAAACCAGATAAGCTCTATACAGAAACCGAAGTAATAGATGGTATTAGTTATCATGAAGCTGTTTTTGTCGTAGTTAAAACCAAATGTGACAGAAAGGAAGTTCCTAAAAGTAGGGCTATTTGGCAGTACCATATGGCTGAAAAAACCGATATGAGGCAGTTTAAAAAATGTAACTCTGATTGGTGGAAAACGGTAAAAAAGAATGTAAACAGACTCTGGGTTGGTTTAAAGCAATTGTTGAGGAATGTGAAAATAGGCTTGTACCCTTAAAGGTGGTAAGGAATATTAAAGACCCAACAGAGAAATAAAGATACTAAGAAGGAGGTGCGGATTGGAGAGAAATATAGTTAGAATTGGCTGTGGAAGTAATGCGAAATTGAAGGAACTTGCTAGGAAATTGAATCTAGCAAAGAAGTCAGCTAAGTATAACATGATGGCAAGCATAACTGGCAGTCGTACAAATTTTCGTAAAAATTGGAAGAGTATGTATAGGTAATTTAAGGCAGAAACAGATTACAATACGGACATTCCAGGAATCATTAATGAACAAGGGGAGTGTGTATGTGAGGATCTTCGAAAAGCAGAAGTATTCAGTCAGCAGTATGTAAAGGATAATGTCCAGATAAAGCACGTGACTAATGCTAAAGAAGTATTCAAATTTACACATGATAACAATGACATTTACAATAAGATACAAAAGTTGACAACTAGAAAATCGGCTGGAATTTATAAAATTTCTGAGGATACACTAAGGACTTGGGTTGGGATATAGTACCATATCTGAAGTACTTATTTGATCATTCTTTGTATGAAGAAGCTATACTAAATGAATGGAGAGTTTCTATAGTAGCCCCTATGTATAAAGACATAAAGCTGAAAATTACAGGCCTGTAAGTGTGACATGCTTTGTGTGTAAGCTTTCGGAAGGTATTCATTCCGATTATATTAGACACGTTTGCAAAATTAATAACTGGTTCGATAGAAGACAGTTCGGGTTTAGGAAATGTTATTCCAATGAAACTCAACTTAAAGGATTCCAACAAGTTACAGCAGATATCTTGGATTAAGGGAGGTCAAATAAACTGTACCGCGATTGACCTGTCTAAAATATTTGATAGGGTGGATCATGTCAGACTACTGGCAAAAATGAGTGCAATTGGACTAGACAAAAGTGTGACTGAATGAGCTGCTATATTTCTAGAAAATAGATCTCAGAGAATTAGAGTAGGCGAGGCTTTATCTGACCCTGTAATAATTAAGAGGGGAATTCCTCAAGGAAGTATTCTTGGAACTTTATATTTTCTTGTTTACATATATGAGATATGTAAAGAAGTGGAATCAGAGATTAGGCTTTTGCGGATGATGTTATTCTTTATAGAGTAATAAAATAAGTTACAAGATTGTGAGCAACTGCAAAATGACCTCAATAATGTTATGAGATGGACAGTAGAATATGCTATGATTATAAACGGGGTTAGAAGTCAGGTTGTGAGTTTCACAAATAGGGAAAGTCCGCTATGTTTTAATTGCTGCTTAGATAGGGTGAAAGTTCCTTTTGGGGATCACTGTAAGTATCTAGGTGTTAATATAGGTATATATATTCATTGGGGAAAAATGGGATTGTAAATAAAAGGGTACCGATTTCTGCACATGGTTATGAGGGTGGTTAGGGGTTGTAGTAAGGACGTAAAGGAGAGGGCATATACGGTATGTCTCTGGTAAGAATCCAACTAGAGTATGGTTCCAGTGTATGGGAGCCTCACCTGGATTACTTGATTCATGAAGTTGAAAAAGTCCAGTGATTAGCAGCTCGATTTTTCTGGCTAGTTTCCGACAAAAGAGTAGCGTTACAAAAATTTCGCAAAGTTTGGGCTGGGAAGACTCTGTAGAAAGAAGACGAGCTGCAGGACTAAGCCGTATGTTTCGAGCCGTCAGCGGAGCGAATGCGTGGGATTACATTAGTAGACGACTACATTTGAGTGGTGTCCTTAAAAGTATGAAAGATCACAATATGAAGATAAAGTTGGAATTCAAGAGGACAAATTGTGGGAAATATTCGTTTATAGGAAGGGGAGTTAGGGATTAGCATAACTTACCAAGGGAGATGTTCAAAAAATTTCCAATTTCTTTGAAATCAGTTAAGAAATGGCTAAGAAACAACAATAAGGAATCTGCCACTTGGGCGGCTGCCCTAAATGCAGATCAGCATTGATTGATTGATTGATTGATTGATTGATTGATTGATTGATTGATTGATTGATTGATTGATTGATTGATTGATCGATCGTCTACCCAGTGGTATCCTGGAACTGAATTTTTACCAGTGAACAGGAGACATGAATGGGAACGGATCCTATGTTGATCTTACGGAGTCCCCTGACTTCACCACGTAAGAAATGAAACCGTAAGAAATAACTTCAGAGTCGTCCCCCACCCGCACCCTCGTTTCAAATACGGTGAGGAAAGAATGTCTTCAGTGTTATGGTCATATGTTCAGAAGTGAAATATAAACCGTTCCGAAATTGGTACTCATGTGCACTACAGATGGAAGAAGATCACCATGTTCGTCCGAAGAAGCGAACAGACTGATTGCTTAGGGTAAGAAATCGAGCCGATGTGTATGCTACCGACTGCAGTTGGTGGCGAAACGGGAGTAATATTGATACATCTTCTTTACTGTCTTTGCAAGTATGAGTTCCATTCTTGGTAATACCTTCATATAAATATTCATAACGTCCCTGATATGTTATATAAAAGAATCCAGCCTGCTTAATGGGAGGATGTATAGTTGATGAGAGTTATTCTTTTTCAGATTTCAATAATTAGAATTCCTCTGAAAATTCTTTAAATAGGTGATAAGAATTTTCTTTTAATGGTAGGTAAATTTATAAGCAAAGTAATATATCACAATTTCTATTGCCACGCTACAATTGCACAGAAAGATATTCTTGATTTTTTTCTATCATTAACATGATGGTCTCTGTGAGTTCTATTTCCTATGTAACTTACTTGTTTTTTATAAGTAAATGGTGTATTCATTGATTTTATTGCTACTTCCTATGAGTGACTTACACCTTTCTGATTAACATCTCCTCGGACGTATGCGAGCTATGTCCGTGTCATTTGTGTTGGCTAATAATTGGGTGTATATAGTAAGTGTTAAACGTTTTAAATCATCTATTATCACACCTGCTAAACGTGCTAGGAGCTGTGAGCACACCGCATTAATCATGAAAGTTCTAGCCTCGTTCAATGAAGGCAGTTCCGCACGGAACAATCTATCAAACAATCAATGCACCAGTCAACCTACCAAACGATGAAGCAATCAGGCAACAAATCCATCAATCGAACAATTGATCAGTCAACCAATTATACAGTGCTAATTATTTAGTCCTTTTGAAATTTGAGAGAACACGACATTCTGATTACTCTATTTACAGGACATAAATTATGATAAGAACTCGTTATCAGTAGGCCAAGACTGGCGATTTCCTTTCTTTCCACAGTAAATTCATTTCTCTGTTTTGTTTGTTTAATACAAATGTTTCATCTTACAGCATCTATTGTATAGTGGCAGTGTCTTTCTCTGTTTTACTCTTCTTCCGTTACATCAAAATAAAATGCTAGTGTACCAATTACTTTTACTTTACCATCATCATTCATTGAATTACTTTTATATTCCGAACGATTTCTAAATGACTCATATCTAGATAATCTTCCAGTATGCGTACAGTACCATCGTACCAAGAGCAAATATAACAGCTGCCCAATACTTACATGTAAATTCGTATATTTTTCGCAATTTACTCATTGAGAGATTTACTAATTTCTTGCACATTAAGTGTCATAAGCTGACAGCGACTTAAATCCATGATTCGTTGTACTCCTAATACAGCCACGTCGACGTAACGTTTATTTTCAGGATGGTTGTCCTTTTCAGGATCTCCTACAGACTACGGTGTAGATTTTAAGTCATTATTCTTTGTAATATAACTGTTTCCACGTACCGTTTATTCACCGGATTGCTATCCTGTTTATGATCTTTCACGAGTCACACTGTGGTATGGAAATTCATAATCTGTTTTAATATAAATGTATCCACATTCCGTTTATTCACCGGGCCACTTTATCCCTTAGATTCTTCTAGTTCTGTGCTGCATATTAATTCACCGTCCGTTGTAGTTGCACGCAATCTACATATTGTTTATTTGTCGTATCGGTGTCCCGCGTAGGACATCTTAAGCGTTGCCTTTTATTTTATACTGTTCTTCCAAATTGATCCATGTTCACACTGTCTATATATAGTATTCATTATATATTCACGTATTAATCTACCTTACCCCTCCCCGTCTTTCTATAACTATTATTAAGCAATGTGGAGCAGTTTCAGTGGCGGGAGTAATTTCTAGCCTTATTCCAGCATCTAAAAATTTTGCCACGGACCTCTTTCTCCTACAACCATTTGATGTCTCATTGCAGGATATCGGGATTTGTAAAGGCTAACATTCTATTTACAATGATTACATCGTTGAATGGAGTGCGATTTCAGAATATGTACATCTTTTTCAATTCGCTCTATCAGCTGCTGTACGAGTTCTTGGAACAGGTCATGTCTGGTCTCAATAAAATAACATGCGCTTTTTGCTTTAGAAGCGCACGATGATGATGTTCTTCCAGATAATTTTCGTTCCCAGTCGCCCATGATATTCGACGATATAGGCTATCCACGGAACGGTAGGCCGTAATTCAAGAGTATTTTAGTATGGGATGATACAGAATTGTTCACTGTTTCTCCCTTTGCTAAACCTCTTCTCGAACACCGAAAAAATCATTCGCGATAATGCAAATTTCGACAAGATAAAAGAAACATGCGCCACGTCTGCCATGACAGTGTGAATTCAGATATGCCTGCTGGGATGTACACCACCATGGCTCTCTCGTTATTGAAGAACATAGTGAAATCTATAATGGACGCTATCGTAGAGGCTGCAACAGATTTTATTCTACCTTAAGATAAATGCTTACACAGGAATGAACAAGCAACTGAAAAGCATATTGTCCATGATAGGAACAACATTCCACGTAAGTTTCCCGAACTCAAATGCAGGCAATGAGCTTTTGTACAAAAGCATTTACAATCGCCTATGGAAACATTACTGAAACTGATATCGAAGACATCACATGATATAAAGAAGTCGGAAAAAACGCAATCTGAAACAACACAGACTTCACAAAAGGAACTGAAAGCAGAGACATTGCACAATTTGAACTTCGACGACGACGAAGAATAATAATAGGAAGAAGTATTTTTTCCACAGTTTCTATCAGCGCCGGTCATGGTTCGACAATCTCTTTGAAATGATACCTGATGTCAAAATTAATAATGGAGTAAAGCACAGGCTCACCTTCATCGATATCTATTCAAAAATTGCTTTCGCAGTATCAGTATATAATAAAATAGGCGTTATTTTAACTGCAGCATTCAAAAGCATCCTTGATTTATCGAAAAGTCAGCTAAACTACTGTAAACGGACCAATCAAAGGGTTTTTTTAACCAGGAGTATTCAGCTCCGTAAAATGGCTGGGTGTTCATTTATTATTTCACTGTTAGCAACCTTAAACCTGGCGTTGTGGAACAATTTGATATCGAACTTTAAAAACGGACGTGTGGCGATAATTTACAAGCGGAGGATCGTATCGCTGGCTCGATTTACTGCAAACTCTAGTGATACGTTACAACGTTATTAAACATGAAACAATAAAATAATAATAAAGTTATTTGCTCTACATCAAAACTAGCTAATTTTATTGTTTTCGAAGACGCCAAGATGTCGGAATTTAATCCCGCAGGAGTTTCTTTACATGCCAGTAAATCTTTCGACACAAGGCTGACGTATTTGAGGACCTCCAAATACCAACGGACTGAGCCAGCATCGAAACTGCCAAGTTGGGGTCAGAAGGACAGCGCCTCAACCGTCTGAGCCACTCATCCAGGCAGAGATCCATCGGAACAAAACTACGGCTCGTAACGTAAAATATTCCAAGTTTGAATCGTATGTCTAATCCCATCAAAACAATCATTCTTCGACGTCATTAATTCCATACAGGTGATTATGTTCGCATCAGTAAATATTCTTGAAAAAAGGTTAATCACCAAACTGGGTTACGGAGAATTTTCACATTAGAAATGTAAAGCTGAACAACCCAATTTCCTATTTGCTAGATGAGCGGAACGGACAACCCATACAGGGTGGATTTTACATCGAAGAACTTCGATAAACCCAATATCTTACGAAAATTGTTTCAAGAAATGTAGTTGTGAACGTTACGTCAAATGACTTGGCTTTGATTCTACGTTTAGTTTTTAGATTTACCAATCGGATCTCCTTTAAGTGCAAATGAAACTATTTCGTAAATGAAATGTATATTCTTTTCGCATGACATACATCTATGTATATAAAATAAGATGTCCCGACTGACTGACTGACTGACTGACTGACTGACTGACTGACTGACTGACTGACTGACTGACTGACTGACTGACTGACTGACTGACTGACTGACTGACTGATTCATCATCGCCGACCCAAAACTACTGGATATAAAGAAATGAAATTTTGGGAATATATTTATATTAGAGTTCAGGTGCACAATAAGAGAGGATTTTCGTATATCCCGTCGCTAAGACAGTGAAAAGCGGGGATGAATTGTTTAGATGAGAATATCTATATTGCAAAAACTAAAAGTTTTGGAATATCCTTTAAATATAAAGAAACACTTATCTTTTCCGGATAATCCTCCTATGGGGGGTGAAAGAAGGTGAAATCTGGTTGAATACCTTTAATGAATATACTTATATTTTAAAAAACGGAGGATATTTCAGGCATGACTATTGGTATGTTGAATTTCCTTTAGACCTAGGGACTCATATACGATTTTTTTGGAAAATCCGTTTAAGGGGAACTTAAAAAGGGGCGATATTTCAAAATAAGACTATCTGTAGTACATCTCAAAAACTTAATATTTTACAGAAATGAAAGTTGGTATTTGTTAATATTTTCTAAATAAATAAACACGGATTTTTTTCGGGAAAATCAATTTAAGGTGGTGTGGTAAAAAGAAGGCGTTGCCTGGCCAAGGCGGCAAGGCGTGCTCTGCTCGCCCGGAAGGACGTGGGTTTGAATCCCCGTCAGGAAGTCGTAACATTTAAGAAACGAGATTTCCACTTCCGGAGGTGCATATGGCCCTGAGGTTCATTCAGCCTACAACAAGATTGAGTACGAGGTTAATTCCTGGGGGCAAAGGCGGCTGGGTGTAGAGCTAACCACTCTACCCCGTCAGGTGCCGAGGTTAGCAACGGTTGAAGCCTTTACCTTCCACTCCTCCAAGGGCCTTCATGACCTGTACGGAGGTGACTTTGCTTTGCTTTGCTTGCTTTGCTTTGTGGTAAAAAGGACTAAAAAGGGAGTTGAATTATTTTTATCAGGATTCTTGTATCTCAATAACTGAAGAGGTTACAGACGTGGAAGTTGGTAATTGGAGTCTCCTTTAATGCAAAAGAAATACACATCATTTTGTGTTCGGAAAATTCAGTTAATAGGAGGGAATGTATTGAAAAATTTGTTTAATATTTTGTATTAGGATAGAAATATTTCAAAAAATAAAGATAATGCAGACGTCATAATTGGGATTTGGAATCTCCATTGAAATCAAAGAATCACGTATTCTTTTCTTTTCGAAAAATCCACTTCACGGGAGTGTGAAAGGAGCAAGACATTGATTTTTTATGGAGATTGTTATATCTCAAAAACTGAAGTTTAAAGACGTGAAAATTGATATTTTGGAATATCCTTTAAAAAAGAAACATCACACGTTAACGGGATATAAGATATTGGGAACGGGGGACGCATGAAATTTAGTTGAATACTTCTTATGAGGAAACATATATCTCAAAAATGGAAGATGTTATAGACGTCAAAATTGGGCAATGGAATCTCCTTTAAAAGTGAAGGAACATGCACTTTTGGGGGATAAATGAACTTAAAGGCGGTGGCTCTAGAAAAGGAGTTGAATTATTTTAAAAAGGATACTTGTATCTCAAAAGCTGAAGATGTTACAAACATGAAAAATTGTATTCTAAATCATCTTTCAAAGTAAAGAAACAAGTATTGTTTTGTTTTTGGAAAATCCACATCAGTGCGATGAATGAATTGAAAACGTACTTGAATTCTTTGTATGAGGATACTTCAAGATCTCAAAACTAAAGGCTTATAGACGTGAAAATTGGTATTTGGAAACTCCTTTAAAAGTAAAGGATCCAGGAGATAGTTGATTCGTACATCACTGTCGGCAGACTTGAATATGGTTTTCCGTGGTTTCCCAATTTCTCAACAGGCAAATGGCTCTACCCTAACTAAGGCCACGGCCACTTCTTTCCCACTCCTAGGACTTTCCCATCCCAGCGTCACTATAAGACCTCCCTGTGTCGGTTGACGTAAAACAAATTGTAAAATAAAGAAACACTTATTATTCCTTTTCGGAAAATCCGCTTAAGTGGGGTGAATAAATTAAAAAATTGGTTGAATTATTTGTATGAAAATACATATACATATAAAACTAAAGATGTTACAGACTCGAATATTTGTATTTGGAATCTCCTTTAAAAATAAAGGAAAGCGTATTTTGTTTTTTAGGAAAGTCCCCTTAACGGGGAGGGGTTTGGAAAGAAGTGAAGAAGTTGAATTCCTTCTATGAGGATACTTATGTCTCGAAAACTGAATATCTTACAGACGTGAACGCTGCTATTGGGAATCTCCCTTAAAAAAGGAACATGTATATTTTTGTTTTCGGACAATCCATTTGCGGGGGTTAAAAGAATAGAATAATGGGTGCATTTTTTAATGAATACCGGTATATCTACAGTATATGTCAAAAACATAACATGTTACAGACGTGAAACTTGGAATCTCCTTCAAAAACGAAGAAACACGTATTCATTTGTTTCCGGAAAATCCACTTAAGGGGGAATGAAAGAATTGAAAATTTAGTTGAATTATTTTTATGGGGATACTTTTATCTCAAAAATAAAGATGTTACAGATGTTAAAATTTGTATTAGAATATCCTTTAAAAACAAAGAAACACGTATTGCTAGGAAAAAATCAACTTGGGGGCTGGGGATGAAAATGGAGTTACATTTTTTATGAGGGTACATATAACTCAAAAACTGAAGATGTTACAGCCGTGATAATTGGTTTGGGAGCCTGTTTATAAGAAAAGAAACACGTATATTTTTTGGAAAATTCACTTAAGTGGGGAGTGTGAAAAGGAAGTGAAACTATTGAATTATTTTTAAGTGGATACTTATATCTCAAAAAAGGAAAGTTACAGACGTGAAAATTGCTTTTTGGAATCTTCTTTAAAATAAAGAAACACGCACATTTTTGGGGGAAATCAACACAACGAATGGGGCTGTAAATGTTATGAATTTTTATGAGGATTCTTATGCCTCAAATTTGAAGATATTATAGACGTCAAAACTGATAATTAGAATCTCTTTTTAAAATAAAGGATCCACGAGATAGTGGGTTCAAGTATCACTGTCGACAGCCCTGAAGATGGTTTTCCACTGTTTCCCACTTTCACACCAGGTAAATGCTGGGGCTGTACCTTAATTAAAGCCACGGCCACTTCCTTCAAACTCCTAGGCCTTTCCAATCCCATCGTCACCATGAGACCTACCTGTGTCGGTGAGACGTAAAACAATTTATAAAAAATGTAACACGTACTTTTTGTTTTCGAAAAATCCACTTAAGGGGGTAAATAAACTGGAAAATTAGTTATATTATTTGTATGAGGATACTTACATGTAAAAACTAAAGATGTTACAGACGTGGAAATTTGTATTCGGAATCTCCTTTAAAAATATAGGAACACGTATCTATTTGTTTTTGGAAAGTCCTCTTAAGGGGGGAGGGGTTTGGAAAGAAGTGAAGAAGAAGTTGCTCTTTATGAAGATACTTATATCTCAAAAACTGAACGTGTTACAGACATCAAAACTGGTGTGTGTAATCTCCTTTTAGAAATAAAGAAAAACGTTATTTTTTGTTTTCAGAAAATCCACTTAATGGGGTAATGCAAGCTCGTGTCCTTATACCGAGGTGGTGCAACAATTTTCAGGCACACCCCCAATGGATATGAGCTGCATTTACTATTTCAACCATATACCAGCCCTCCTGACATTCTTAAATTTCTGGCAGTACCGGGAATCGAACCGGGGCCCCCGAGGACGGCAGCTAATACGACTAATTTTGAAGCTAAGGAGGCTGCAGTTAAGGGGGTAAAATGAATTGAAACATGGGAATTTTTAAAGTGAATACTTGCGTATCTACACCATATGTAAAAAAACATAAGATGTATATACGTGAAACCTGGTATTTATTAAGTCCTTTAAAAATGCAGGAACATGTATTTTCCTTTCGTTTTCGGAAAATTCACTTAACAAATGTGAAAAAAGTGTTGAAATATTTCTTTACAGGGATACTTATAAGTCTAAGACTGAAGATGTTCCAGACTTGGAAATAGGTATTTGGAATTTCCTTTAAAAGTAAAGAAACATTTGTTTTTTTGACTTGAGAGAAGACTGTTTCTCACATGTACGGTTCTATGTCACATGGTCGTCTTAGCTCCAAAAGGCAATACCATAAACGTGCTTTACAAAGATTTCTAGGGTAAATGAAATTCAAGTTTTCGGTGAGATTTTATACTTAGGGAATTTCTGATAATGCCTTAGTATAGTACCGAGGTACGATTACCTTTATCAAATTTCGAAATATATGCGAGCGAAGCAGCGAGTAACTGATAGTTTGGTCGTAAATGAAGTATGAGTTACATCATCATCTGTTTACCCTCCAGGTTGGTTTTTCCCTCGGACTTAGCGAGGGATCCCACATCTACCGCCTCAAGGGCAGTGTCCTGGAGCTTCAGGCTCTCTTCGTCGGGGGATACAACTGGGGAGTATGACCAGTACCTCGCCCAGGCGGCCTCACCTGCTATGCTGAACAGGGGCCTTATGGAGGGATGGGGCGATTGGAAGGGATAGGCAAGGAAGAGGGAAGGAAGCGGCCGTGGCCTTAAGTTAGGTACCATCCCGGCATTCGCCTGGAGGAGAAGTGGGAAACCACGGAAAACCACTTCCAGGATGGCTGAGGTGGGAATCGAACCCACCTCTACTCAGATGACCTCCCGAGGCTGAGTGAACCCCGTTCCAGCCCTCGTACCACTTTTCAAATTTCTTGGCAGAGCCGGGAATCGAACCCGGGCCTCCGGGGGGTGGCAGCTAATCACGCTAACCACTACACCACAGAGGCGGACATGAGTTACATACAGGGCAAATGAACACGATACTGTAGTCATAATATTGCCCAATTCAAAATGTTTCAGTCCATTTAAAAATACTTAGAAACTCAGCATTTTCAAACGTCCTTTTTTTGTCTAAAAATGTAGGATTTCTCTATATACTCTGATAGATTTGATTTTTCTAGTTTTGTTGAAGGCCTTGATTGAAGATCAATAAATGCAGTTTTATATTATTACAGTTTATCGAAATGCCTTTTCAAGCATTGGTTTGTATTTTTAAGCATATACACCATACCAGTTCATTCCTTTCCGCGATTAAACATTACTGTTCAGAACGCCTGCTGCTTCAGCAAGCCATTCTTGGTTATTACAGAAATATTTCCTTGACTTCTTGGTTTCAGCAGTTATTTGTTCTGCTCTGTTTTACCTGCGTACAGTACTCTGTCTGCATCAGTCCTTGAATGGAGAAATGTCTCATGTGGATATTTGCAGGAGTGAATAACCTCATGCTTGAAAAATGTTTTCGTAAATGCTAATATCATAGTATCTAAGAAGTCCAGTTAACGATTCCCATTCCTATTATCTTCCGTACCTTCCCCATATTTACCCATTACCTTGCCATATCCCATAGTTCTACTTCCAGTTCTCGCATTGAAATCGCCTCTTAGCGCCATCCTATCATTGCTGTTGCCTTTAATTTAATTGTGGGGCATTCATTTGTACTTACTGCTTGTAAGATTTCACAGGAAGCAGTGGTACCCTAGGGACAGATATTGCTTAACAATGCATACTAAGTGGAATGTTAACCAATAGTTTTCGATTACAAGGAATCCTACCGATGTTTTACAATCAAACTCCCTACAAATGTCCTTGCGTACAGTACCCGCAAATCTACGAGCTCATGTCATCAGTTCCGGTACTTCAGCTCCGAGGATACATGAACGGAGGTACGTGAGATCTAATTGGTTCTTTCATTGATCGACTTGGTGCATTTGTTACACTTACGTTACGCCCCTTAAGCCTTCATTCCGAAGTACGTTTATTCTGAAAGTATTTGTGAATTTATAACATTTTTTTGCACTTTAAATTAACGTACAATGGCAACATTTGCTTACAGTGTGCTTATGTGTGAGGAAAATCTCCTGAAAGATGTCAAGCCATATCGTGAACTGGGGTCAAAATGTCCCATTCACTTGTTTGAAAGTTAACTCCCATTTAGAAAGTATTTCAAACAGTTCATGGTGTTTCAATAACAGAGAAACAGAAATCTTTTCATTTTCTTTGGTTTCTGACTATTCTGAATACTAAAACCTCTGTTGCAAGTTCTCATTGTCAGTATTCACGGCAAGAAACCGTCACTTTATACCATTAATTTTAAAACCGCCTCATATTTACTTGGGTTGTTGTCTCAGGGTGTTCTTACCCATGCCAGGTGATACATTAAGTATTCATTGTGTGAACTTGACATGAAATATTGCAGCTTGGGGATACAAGTGTGCACGAGTCGAGTTGGAATTTGGAAGTGTAGTCAGCTTTCCCCCTTCTGTCTCATTCCACGAGGTTCTTCCTTCACTTTGACTGTTGTTTGTAAGTTTGTAAAGGAGGGGTGAGGCAGGAAAGGGAAGGATGAGGATCTATTTCCCGATCAGTGAGCTCAATTTATTTCCTCAACAGTGGTTTCTCTTGGCAGAGAGAACAAACCGCAAGTAATGGTGAGTCTCAGGCGGCTCTGCTGGGGCGCGCAAGTCTTCTCAGTTTATCATTGTGACGGGCAAGGACAGACATTGTGGTGACGGTGGGCTACTGGGTCACAACAAATACACAATTGACGTGTTGAAGCCTGGAGCTCTCTAAATTCTCAGCAGATTCCTTCACACGCGGATCCTGAACATTTCTTGCGTACATATAAAATGCTTTCGACACTCTATATTATCTTTATGATTATTTCGTATTATTAATATTATAGTTACAGCTGTTGTTAACGTGTAAGCAACACTTGCGTGTGAGATATTAGGTATACGATAGATATCAGTGCCATGTATTCCACATTATTTTCTATACACTCCCATTAATCTGACAATTCTACAGGATGAGATAAGGTGGACCATGATCTTCAAGCCTAAAGGACTGGCAGATTTTATTCCATCATGTTATCAATAACCTAACGTGCCTCTGCCAAGACTGACCGAATATTATTACAAAATGTTGTGTATATCATAATAATTACTAAACAGTTGAGTCTTCCAGATTACTCTGAAAATTAATGAGATATCTTGCACTTCCTTCTGCCAAGTACAGAAATCGATGTTATGTGAGAAACAGGAACTTGATGTTTCTTTAATGCCTCTATATTACTAGGTCATCAATGAATTTCCGTCGGAGTTAAATTAGGGCAAGTAGGCTTTATGAAGTTATTGTCGGTCAAAGATACGCAAAAGAAATACGAAGGTTGGAACATAAATGTATTTACTATTTATTTACAACAGATTATGCCTTTGCTGGCGAGATGTAGTGTTCACAGTGCACTATGTCTTCTGGTATGGGCTATATCAAATTTGTTACTTTCATTGACCTGTCTCAGTCTCATCCTTGGCTTTGACAATATGATAGTAACTGAGGTATGAGTGATGCTAGGAATACCATTGCTGATGCAGCCAGTCCCTGTTATGAATGGTGTGAAGATAACGCTCATAGGGTCGGTTGGTGCATGCATTTCAGTGGGCTTGGCAGACTGATATGCAATAGCAGCTGCTGGCTCGGTGAGGAAACTACCTCACTCCTCATTTCCCTAGTACGCTTCTTCAGTGACGCCTAGGCTACTTTTGACAGCTGTTGGCAGAGCTGCAGAGGATCAAACCAGCCTCCAGGCTGAATACCCAACATACATACAACAGACACAAAAGTGTTACATGTTAGAAACCTTTACTGTCCTTCAATGTAGTCACTAGCGTTGTTTATAACCCGTTGCCTGTGATGTGGAAGTCGTAGTATAGCTTTAGAAGAGTCTTTTCTGTTGATGGTGCGAATGGAGCGGTCTACTGCCTGTCGAATCTCTGCAACAGTTCTGAGCTCACGAATCGTCTGGTTTCGATCAGGACGACCTGCTCGATGAATGTCCGCCGCAGTTTGCCGACTATCGTTGAAGGCTTTTACCCAACGTGCCGCTGTTCTGCAAGGCAATGCAGGATGCCCGCAAGCCTCTTGAAGACCTCAATGACACTGCCGTGCTGTAATACGTCTGGCACATGTAATCTTGGTCCAACCGTTGTTTCTGTTTGGAAAACATAGTGACAACGTTACGTTAGACCGCTAGCTCACAGGTGACTGTGTTTCTCTCGCTTGTGCGCACGCAGGTGATGTGAGAAGGGCGAGTCAATTTGATCTGAGGTAAGGTAGGTATGTAACCAACGTGTGCTCTCAGCGACAATATTAGATTCCGTTGCATAGCGTCTTCACAGCAGTGTTGCCACTATTTAAGTTTCAACCCTCGCAAATTCCCATTCTAACATTTCTGAACACAAATTTTTTCCTTTGCACCAATAATTGTGACTGTACATTAGATGGGTTGAAACAATGTTCTACATAGGATATCACCAAGTCGACACGCAGTGAGCTTGTCTCCTTCCTGGAGGTTTCCATTTCAACTCCCCACCAATACACGGATTATTACTTGGATCTAAGGCTGATTCAATGTCCACTCAGCCTATTTATGAATGATAAAGTATCTGTCTAACGGTGAGATAAGTATCACGCTCTAGAAATCCAAGAGAAAGATTTATCCCTTTGTCCACGCGTAATCTAGCGATCTGCAGCTCTTCAGGCTTAGCAGTGGACGCTTCGTAATCCAAGGCCCATTAGGATTGTAGGAATACATTTATAAAATATAATTTTACGAAAGGCATTCGACGTAGACTAGAGAATAAAGTGAAATTCTACTCAGCAGTGTCTCATACTTTACAACTTGTGCTGATAACTTTAGGTGTTTTACCGTAGCAACGAATGTATTATGCATTTAACAACTGGAAAACAGCAACAGCTATATTAAGCGTATAATTTTTATGCAGTTGACAGGTATCACAGTTTAAACCAGAGATGTAAATGAAAGCAGTTATACGCCACTGCATTATTTATTTTTACAGTACAGCGTTTCCCAGGTTCAATGTGAATTTATCGTAAGGTTAGCAAGATACTCTTTCAAGTTAAACAACGCATATTTTTAATGTCTCTTTTCTATCAGAACATGAATATTTTCGCGCAGCATACAAAACATGTTTTAAGAAATAATGACAATGCACTGGAAAGCAAACGTCCATAGTTTTGTTAAATATCGATATCGTTGTCAGATATTGAAAATATGTATGATGTTAACTCCACATAATCGATGAATATTTGCTACTGAAAAAATATTTGAAACTTCCCACAGCGGACAACGGGAAGGCTAAGAAGGCTGTAATTCAAGAAGCCCGGTGAGAATTAAAAAGGAATGGTATCTGAAAGATTAACAATTAAGCTACCATACTGAAGAATAAGCAGGGAGGGTTTACCGAACGTTTCTCTACCCTACTGGAAGGTACTCATACTCAGTTAAGTCGCATATGCAAAGGCGTGATTGATTAAAATGAGACTTTAGTGAAGAAGTCCGAGTATAGATGTCCAAAGAAAAGTAGCGGCTGTAAAGGAAGTGCTCCAAGAGCAAATATATACTTTGAACTATAAAGTCTCACGGTTCGAAAATTGTTAAATACCTGTCTTGTCACCCAGTTCATTTTGGCTCCTAGGAGAAAGTTCGAATGTTGCCACCGTCATTAGAATCCAAGACCAGAAACCAGATATGTTCGCTGGAAAGACGGACTACAGGGCAAAGGAATTGCTTATTAATGCAGGAAAGTGTGTTCAAGAGAACATGGTATAACCTGATAGGCTGTTACGTGTAGTGTCCAAACTCATGGAATGACGTGTTTTGCGTGCTACTCCGCATTTCGTAACATTTTAATAACTTTCGAGAATTCAAGAAGGAAGCACTTCGGAAGTTTTTTGGAACGCAGAATCCCAATATCTAGTCAAGCTGCGATTGATTGTGAGAGATACCGGGTGAGTCAGCCGCGCCTGACGTTTTATGCTGTTAGGAATCCCACCGAACCTCAGTGGGGTGATGGTCGATTTTCCTTTGCCGTAGACCAAGCTACAGTCGCCTTTAACGCACTTACTGCGTCATCATTGCACGAATTTTGCAAAAATATGTAAGTGACAGTCCGCCTCTGTGTTGGTGGTTAGTGTGATTAGCTGCAACCCCCGGAGGTGCGGGTTCGATTCCCGGCTCTGCTAAGAAATTTGAAAAGTGGTACGAGGGCTGGAACGGGGTCCACTCAGCCTCGGGAGGTCAGCGGAGTAGAGGTGGATTCGATTCCCACCTCAGCCACCCTGGAAGTGGTTTTCCGTGGTTTTCCACTTCTCCTCCAGGCAAATGCCAGGATGGTAACTAACCTAAGGCCACGGCCGCTTCCTTCCCTCTTCCTTGTCTATCCCTTCCAATCTTCCCATCCCCCACCAAGGCCCCTGTTCTGCATAGAAGGTGAGAGCGCCTGGGCGAGGTTCTGGTCATCCTCCCTTGTTGTATCCTCCGTCCCAGAGTCTGAAGCTCCATAACACTGACCTTAAGGCGGTAGAGGTAGGATCACTCGCTGAGTCCGAGGGAAAAACTGACCCTGGAGTGTAACCAGATTAAGAAAGAAAGAAAGAAAGAAAGATGTATGTGGCAGGTATTTACACAATACATCAAACTGTCATACGTTTAAGTAAAATGTACGTGCCAATCATAAGCTTTCGATTGGTTATGGAATTATCGCTAAAACCGATTGCATAGTGATAGAAAACGTCTGCGAGATTTTGAAGCCTGACGTAGTTTTACACCAAATAAGCTTTCTGGTATACGTCAGGCAACAGTCACCATAGTGTAGTGGACAAACCGCAGACGTGTTGTGGCTTGTTGCATTGGTAGGTGAGCTCGAATCCTACGAGAGATAAACATTTTTATTCATATTTTAAACTTTGAGGATCAAATAAGGTACCATTCGTACAATGTTCGACCAATAGCATGCATGTTGAATGTGTAGTGGCCGGACACTTGGTGTAGCCTGGAAGTCCTGGTCATTTCTTCGCTATGAATTCAGCAGGTGAGTATGTTGACATGCTCCTCACCTGCAGTGAAGCGAAACAGGCAAACAGACAACAACCAAACGCAAATACGTTTAGGAGGGTGAACGGATGTTTGCGTATAACTGCATCACTTTCCCGAACAGTTTCTGTTAAATAGGCACCAGTAAGGTCCAGTTAAACTGATGAGATAGTTTTGGACACTTTCCGGAGGAATCCTTACACGAGTACCCGGACAGTAGCACAACAAGCCAACATCACCCAGTCGTCTGTTGTAAGGATATTGCACTCCATTTTTTTCATCCATATCACTTGCAACTACGTCAAGAACTCCACGGACGACATTTCGAAACTCATGTGGATTTCAGTGCGTGGATACTGACGCAAGTGGCTTAAGTTCCAGCGTTTGTATCTCACATTTTATTTTAGGACGATGTACGACTTCATAATAATGGCTCTGTGAATTGTCATAATATGCACAACTGGAGTGTTGAAAAACCCCACTGGGTAAGGTAGGCAGCATTTCACGCACTATGTGGAGTAAATGTGTGGTGTGGTATACTGGGTGATCACCTAGTTGGACCATAATTATTTGAGGATCATTTGACAGGAGCACGGTACCTACAGTTTCTTCAAAACAAACTACAATTGCTGCTAGGGCACGTGCCCATGGGTGAGCGTGTAAACATTTGGTATCATTACGACGGAGCTCCCCCTCACATGTCAGCGGATTTTCGCAACTACCTGAATGTTACACATGCCGGTTGATGGATAGAAAGGTGAGGACCTATCACATGGCCTGAAAATTTGCCCGATTTGATACCACTGGACTTCTTCCTATGGGGCCATTTGAAGGATGTAGTGTGGGCTTAGCTGCCGGAATATCCTGAAAGCCTTCGATACCTTATTACGGAAGCCTGTGAATCCATAACACCTGTAATGCTATAAGGAGACCGAATGGCAGTTCAACGGCGTTCTGAAACGTGAATTACTGAAAAAGGCCATCTATTGGAACACTTACTGCGCTAACAGGCTGTTGCTCATGCAAGTGGATTCAAACCCCTAACCATTCTGTCCTCGTCCAGCCCTGCTTATAAAACATCCACATAAGTAGCCCTAATGGTCAAGAACAGTGCCAAAATTACTTAATAAATAAATAAATTATCTAAATAACCCAACACATGAGGGTATTCTGATACATTGACTCTGTGGATGATTCTTGAAGTAGAAAATGCGAATAAAATTTGGACTCAGGTGGAATTTGAACCTACCTACCAAAAGCAGCTGTATTAACAGTACCGCACTTAACCTATCATACCACGGCGACACCAGCGAACTAGTTTGCAGAAAGCCTACTAGATGGACTACTACTTCCGCTTCATAAACGCACACACGTTTTATGTCAGTATGTCATCGCTTTTAACGTTCATTTCATACCCTACTGAAATCTAATAATTGGCAACTACGTTTTATATAACCGTATGACAGTTTGATGCATTTTTAAATGCCTATTACATACAGTACCGGTTTTTGCAACGGTAATGATGCACTGAGTCATTAAAGCCGATGGTTGCCTGTTATACGGTAAAGGAGGATAGACCATAACGACACCAGTTTGGTTCGGTGGGATGCCTAACAGCACAAAACGTCAGGCGAGCCTGACTCACCCGGTATAACACTTTCTTCAACTCGTCTATGTATTCTGACAACTTCATCTCACGACTGAAGAAGATGCAGTTTCCTGATCCTCCATTACCAGAGCAGGAGCTGATACAAACTTTTATTCTAAAATTTACAGCTGATGCTCAGGAAATTATTGGAGTCACTAACGTGACTTAATGCAGTTAGACTGTATCATACGTAGGTCAGACACTGTGAATACTCAAACGCGGCTAAGGCTACTGGGAATAAAGACAAATACGCAAGCGCAGTAGAACTGACAGCCTCAGAATGTCAAGATAGTGTACGTATAGAGGAATGGAACACGCATTGTCTAGCATCGTACTGACATCGAGGATATAAGAGACGCCACACAGAGGAGACGCTCCATATTATACGAAGTGTCCACAACTATCTTGGAGAAGACCGCCACAATTGGTAGAGTCGGACAAGAATTCACATCAGGCTAAACTAAGTAGAAGATGGTGAGAGACTCGTAAGTTCATACGGAACAAGAATAAAGAATACTAAGTCGAATGAATACCAAGAATCTGCCCGGCGGAAAAAATGCTCCCGATCGAATCCAGAGCTTGACTGGTGCCAAACAAACTACAGTGTAACAGTCTGGAGATTACCTGAAATTGGGCGGAGTGAGGGAAGAGATCAAATATTATGTAGCAATTCCAATAACTACTGGCACCTAGAAGACTCAAAACTATTGTATGAAGACGAAGATCATTACAGACCAAAAACCCAACCCAGATTACAGGTCGTATACGATTAGATGGACAATATCAAAGTAACTACGTTGGTTGACTCGGGAGCTAAAGCTATCTTTATTTCCAACAAAGTGTTAGAAGCCTTGATGGAGGTGTTATTTCTGATAACATCGTCACACATAAACGTCAGGCTTTATGTTGAGGGAATGTTATTTGAACATACAGTATATTTCCGTTCCATCTCAAATGAAATTTAATCTAATCTTTGTATGGTATTTTATGGTGAAATCCGAGGAATCCTTGTTTATTCTGCTTATATCATTTGACATTTAATTGAGACTGGTAAATGGAGATAACGAAGTAATTCGACCATATGAGTCCCTATATCATAATTCTGACGGTTTAAATAAAGGTCACACACAAAGTGATGCTTCACCGATCGATGATGGTGAATTTGGGGACGTACATCCCGATATTAGGGAACCTTTAGAGGACGATGGAAAGTACATTATTATGGAGACAGCTGACACGAATCAGGATAATTGTATGCGTTGATAACTAGTGCAATCACGAGCCCAGAGTAAAAAGAAAGAAATTGCTGAAGAAAATTATATTTGAAAACTATCCCTCAACTCGATAACAAGCCCGGAGATATCCCAAACTTTCAGTATAACCTGAACATCAGAGATAGGTCAAAATACAGGAGGAAACACTCTCCTATACAAGAGAAACATAGGGACGAAGCCAGGACAAATGAATGGCAAATGAAAGACGATGGTATTATGTCCAAATGCATAACCCCTTATGTTAATCGCTTAGCTACTTTACGCTAACTCGAAGGTTGTCTACGACTAAGGATAGGTAGCCGTGCTTTGAATGAGAGACTGATTTTGCAAAGTGAAGATTATACTCTGCTCAGTAAAATTTAGAGGTGGCTTCATGTTTTGAAATACCTTGCAAGTCTGGACTTAAATTCTTCATACGATCACATCCGATTTGATGATAAAAAAGTAATATTTTTACTGGATTGTATTTGAAATTATTATTATTCATTATACAGTCTTCCTGCAATAGCTGCAGGTTGCCCAAAACAAAGAGTACCTTAACAACAATATATATATGGATATTGTATGATGTTACGTGTAGGAAATCGAGTGAGGCATCAAACACACAGTGGCAGTCCTAATCAGAGTCCTGGAAGATCAGCTATCTGACGAAATTAAAGCCTTATCTGCAATTTATATGGACGATACCCTGATTGCTTCTGATTCCTGGGAAAAGCACCCAACTGACGCTCAAACGGTTCCAGAGGAACTGCTCGATAAAATGTAAAATCAATGCAAAGAAGAGCTAAATGTTAAAAAATGATATTTTATTTTTCGGACATGTCAGTAGTAGAGATGGCATCAAAGCCAATCCCGCTAAAACACAATGCACTCTGAATTTCCCTAAACCCACCAGCTTGTTAGAAAATGTCCTGTATTTTGTTAGTTCTTCTAACAGCATTGTCGAATGTACTGAAAGCTGAATTCCGCTTTATAGCAACTCCTTAAGAAGGACAATCGTTGGAAGTGGACCGATGACTGTCTGTGAAAGGGCATTACTGGCCACGAAGCCATTATTATTGAAAATTAAAACTGGCATCACCAAGCATCAAGAGAGTGTTCTGTATTGAAAGTGACGTGAGGGCCACAGGAATAGGTGCAGCCCTATATCTAGTTGATCGACGCAAACATAATGACAAATTGTTTATCTCATTCATGAGCCGAAGGCAAAAATACCATTCGAAGGCTTACACGACCAGTGAACCTGAAGCATAAGAAAATGTACACATTTTTGTACTAGAAAAAAGATTGTCCATGGTTATCCTATTGTCATCTACATGGATCACAAAGCTTTGGTATTCATTTTCACATTCGATCTCATGACCATCGTTTACCAACAATTCGACATCACCGAGGAACTCCGGACCGGAAAGAAGAATTTTTTGGCAGATTCCTTGAGCCAAAACCGAGCTGAACCCACAGAGGTCCTGTACGACGGGGGCAATGAGTTTACGAGAATGATTCGCTACCTTTCACAAATTCAGAGACGGGAAAATTAGAGAGCTCAGCCGCCAATTTGAGGGATCTATTCAAGTGAATGGTGTTGATTACCTTCGTATTGTACCGGCATATTTCGAGTTTCAATTAGCAGAATATCAAGTAAGAGCTTGGATAAGACATTTCTCTATGCTAGTGGAATGGAGTCAACAGTTTGTGGAAGGTAGAGGTCTAGAGGTCTTACCTTCTTGGATTCTTCGGCCAGCAGTGGAATTCCGACCTTTGCTTGCGTTGAAGACTGAACAGCTTTCATTGATGGAAATTGATCACGAGGAATGTGTGGTATATGACGCGATGGTTCAAGGTTAATGAGACAGCTAAAAGATGATTCCAGATCGTGTTATCCAGAAATAAATTTTCTTTGAAAGTAGTACTCTGGATGAAGGACGCTAAGATACATTATCTTACTACTTTGGACGTGGAACACAAATAGTTCGCCAATGTCTTAAGTTTTGGGAGGAATTCGAATTTGCTAGTCTTTTTCATTCGTCTTTCCGAGATTGCAGATGGACTTGATAACTAATAAACCTTTACGCTTCAAAGTGAGTCAACGAAAGCTATCGGATAGTTTAGCCAAGTAAACTGCAAGGAGTGTGTTGAAGTGAATGTTACGACAGGAATACTTCCTGAAAACCTAGTTTCTGCGTGATGCTTTAGATAAGATGAGAAATGGGATGTTAAGTCTTTAGAGGAAGGAAAATAAGGATGGAATTTGCGTATATGTGATGGAGTTTGTGTTTAACTTCAACTGCGGTCCGACACGTACTTATGTGTGTTTCCAGATTTCAATTTATGAAAATTTTACTTCACCGAGGGACTTTCGCCGATCCAAGGGAGAAGCTGTATGATGAATTATCTGAGAAGACTTGAGGCAACCAGCAGGAATCCGTCCTCGTTGTTAGTGATGTGCCACTAAATTACTATGCCGCCAAGACTCTAACGAGGATGTATCCAGGAAGGTAGCGGTCGAGACTTCGAACCGGCCTCCAGCTGCTTAATATAAGTACACTTTTGTAACATACTTCATATTTCTGCAGAATGAAGCACTACCTGTCTTTATCAAATTGTATCTCTATTAAATTAGTGTAGATGGAAACTCGTTTGCTTCCACCTATATTTTGGTGCTTGTAGAATTTGAGTGGATCTATCTGTTGCTTTTTTGTTGTGGTACCACCTGTGTTCATTCATGTGTCTTATTCTTATCAACGTTGTGCATTTAGAGAAAAAAATCAGGATTGTACCTGTAAATCGTAATTTAAAGGATCTCATTTGAGGGTGAGAATGCCTTTAACGATGTCATTCATATGTTAGCTAATAGATGGGTCATCTATGAGATTCCTAGGTACTGGAAAGTCAATGAATTTTATGAGTAAAGTTTCATGATATTAGAGATAAACTTATATATGCATATTTAAAAGCGACGGATTTCATGACCGTGGCGGGTAAATATTTTAAAATGATTGAGTGTTTAACAACAAGTGAATGTAGATATGATTTATTGTGGTTTAGTGTGCCTTCATTTTGCTAGGTTGTCGCGTATCGATGGGATTGTACCCGTATTCTAGCCCATACCAGAAGACATAGTGCACTGTAAACACTACATCTTGCCAGCGAAATCTTCCCTAAATGATCCGGAGAGAGGTTTATGTTCTGAATCATGGAGCGGAGTTCAGTGATGACATATTTTAGGTGTACTATTTTTGTTTGGCCATACAGTCAAAGAAGGGCATTAAGATTTAGTTCGTGAACAGAAGGTCTTCAGTTGTTAACCCTTAGCTTGTGAGGTGCGTCACACAGACCGCAGGAAACTTTTCAAGATTTATTTTATCCCCTTCTGTCTTTAGCACCCGTCTTTTCTTTTGTCTATCTTCCTAGCGTATGAACTTGAGTCACTACACAGCTTAATGTTGCTATAGCTTTTGACACATGCGGTTGATTGCGTAATAAAATGATTGAGCCGTATCACACACCTCAATGGTTACGTTACACGCTGTTCATTTATGCGGGCGGGGACCTTCTCGATTAACTCGAGTAGGAAAGTGTGAATTTGAAAGCACTGTACAATCATCGCTTGACTAGGATATAAGTGATACTGAAACTGACTCTGATGAAGATTTTATATTACAAAGAGTGAAAATATTTCGGAAAGTGTATTTTATATAAGTCGTATCAGTGATGGTACAGAAGGGGAAGAAGAAGAAAATGAGGCTACAAATGGCGAGGATAACACTTTTTTTAGAGCATATTACGGAAGAACCATATATAAATGGTCACATGAGCATTCGTGAGAAGAACCAGGATACAAAAGTATAAGAAATTTGCGTAAAATGTTACATGTGCTTTACATGCTGTGACTTTAGGCAAATTGATGTAAGTTACCTTGTTTAACTGTCTCACTCTGACAGTCACATATATTTGTTGCTAAATATTAGTTGTATAATTATATTTTATAATGGATCCTTATTCTAAAATTAATTAATGAAAACTGATGATCAGTGAAAAGATTCTGCCATTCTCTATTATGAGTGAAAGAAAGGATAACATATTTACGCTTTGGTTTTATGAAATATTTACATTTTTATTCCATATGAGATTATTGTAAGCATCAATACAAGCAATTGCAAGTTAGTCGTTTATTACGTGTGGCTATGTGTAACTAATATACATCAGCGGTCTCTGAGACCTCACCTCACAACGTACGTCTCAGAAATACCACTTCACAAGTTGAGGGTTAATCCGATCGTTTACTACTATTACTACTACTACTACTATTACTACTACTACTACTACTACTACTACTACTACTAATAATAATAATAATAATAATAATAATAATAATAATAATAATAATAATAATAATAATAATTGTTACCGTGTTTTTGTGGTAGTTATGCGTGAAAGAAGGTGCGGGGTGGTGAACAGGTCTCAAGCTACGAAAGTAAAATTAATTTAAAATTTAACAAGGTTCTATTTTCTTTTCAAAATAAAGAAATAACAAGCATGGCAGGTACAGAGTAGCAAGTCACAAAGGTAGTTAGAATATTTACAGGATTCGGGCTTCGCGCCCTGACTTTACAATGCTTGGGCAATCAGCCCAACCTTACTTCAAAATAAGTATTAACAGAGGGGCAGAAAACCCCATTCATGCTCAGGAGCACTTGCTCCAAATTACACCGAAAAGCCTCCACGAGGCATACAACACTCAATTTTCGAAAAAGAGCCACTCGCTCTCAACTTTAAGCCTCTCAAAGGCCACACCAAACTCCACCTTCAAGTTGTCCTCACTGGACATAGACACAGGGGTAAAATACCCAACCTACTGAGGTCTATTAAATGAAAAGGGGTAATTACATGACCTCTAAAATAACAATTCGAGAGGAGGCGATCTGCACTCCTAATACACTTGTTTTTAAAACCTAATCTGGCTCTAGGCCACTAATGCAAGGGCTAATCCCATACTACAGAGGTGACTTTAGAAAAGAACAATTTGTTTTACGTTAACTAAGAATAGGTTGAGAAAAATAAGTTCACCTCAAAACAATATGATTGGGAGCTCGAGAGGGTTAAGCACTCTCTATCCCGATATACAGTTTAAAAGATGGAATAGATACAAGTTCCTTTACATTTTAAGGAAGGTTACATAATAGAAAAACTTCGGACCCGCCCCGAGAGTTAAACTGCTGAGCAAGCAAGAAAAGAAGTAATTAATCGGCCATTACCTGGTTGTTGACCGCTGCCGGAGAAAGAGGCGCTTCCCGCCCCCTGCTATGTACTTTACACACTGAAAGATGGAACAGAAGTGGCCCGGAGACCCTAAAATCAGCAGTTTATATTCTCTCGCGGAAGGTTCGAGGCGTTAGGGGAATGAAAACACCCTCCCACAAACTCTTTATTGGGTAGGATACAGCAACATATTCAAGTTGGGGGAAGACACATCCGATTGGTCAGAAATTAATAAAAGAAATTCGGGATTGGCTAAATACAAAACAAGGGGAAAGAGAGGGGTATACAGCCAACTTAAACAATAACAGAAAGAAATTTAACAAGAAACAAACTTTTGATAAAAAATTTCTCCAAAAACACAGTTCTTTCACTCCGCACTAGGGTGCACTATTGTTGATCTTCAGTAGTGTCCTCCAGAAGAGAAAGTTCACACTTCTTACTACAAGCAAAACAAAAATACGTCGAAAATGACACAGTTCAAAAACTCCAAAATTTCCAGGTAGTGACATCTTCTGAGAAACTTGAAAATTTATACCGTCAATAAAGTTCAGACTTCCTCCAGCAGAGGAGTTTCAACTGGCGCACATTTTAAATTAGCGGCGTGGAGGTGTACCGCCCGGTACAGACCTCCCCCCCCAAAAGTTCCTCCAGGGGTGACACATGAAATCTGTTTGAAACAAGGTCCAAGTTATGATGTGGATATGAAGATTGATTGCAGAAGCATTTATAAGATTTTCTTAATTTGGTTTGATTCAGTTTCAAAATTTTTGTTGTGACTTGGTGAAGTAAAGTCTTTATGTTTGTAGTAGTTGAATTCAGAAGATAAACTTTTAATACTTGAAAGTGAATAAAAATTTTGCAAGGTCCACCAAATATTGCTGTTGAATTCCCAAATGTAGTAATTGCTAATAGTAACTGTCCATGTAGTTGATGTTGATAAAGATGGATGGCCAGACCGGCCGTTGCAGCTTGCGTCCAAAGGCGGCCGCTCGGACCCCTCAAGTACCCTGAGATACCGCTCGCTCGCACTATGAGGGGAGCAGTGGTGTTGAAGCAAGCCGCGCCCGCGGTGAACATATACAGGCTGCGAGCAAGTAGCAGGTCGTGCGCCGCACATCAGCCTTGGCCGGGAGGAGAGCTCCGGCTCGCCGTGCACATGTCGTCCTCGCTGGGGTCGAGGGGGCCCTTCCTCTAGCCCAGTCGCGGCACGGCGCCGCGCGGCTGCGGGGGCACTGAAACATTAAAACTAGGCGGCAGAATTTGTTGGACCATCATCTTTTTTGAGGGCACAGGCTTGTGGAGAGTTTGAGGGGCCAGCGGCGTGCAAATATCCATGGCATAAGTTAAGCCACTATGTAGAGTGGAGCAGGAGACGGGAGCGTGGTAATGGCCGTGACCAGGATAGGATGGCAGTTTAACGAATCGGGGGAGGTTTACAAAAATGCTTAAATATAGAAAAATATTATAGAAGGGGCAGAATGCCTTAAAAGTGAAAACTGAAAAAAATATAACCTTCATATTCCTTTCAAGATAATATGAAGCAAGTTAACACAGAAATTACACCGGTTTCACCTGGGACAGGTGAACCCTAAATATCCTCTCGGTGGCTGGATTGCTTAATAACAACGTAACCGGCGTAAGGAAATCGAGAATGACACACGGCCCATGGAATCTGGGGGCAAGCTTGCCCGCGGGAACAAAATTCTTGACCATTACTTGGTCACCTACCTTCAAAGGGGTGGGTCTCCGTCCACGATCATACCTTTCCCTAACCTTTTCATGAGACACTTTAAGATTGGCTTTAGCCTTCTTCCAAAGATCTTTAATATTATCCGGATCTATTGTCTCGGGTAGAATGTCACTCAGAGACCAGAGGTTAGAGAGCGGCGTGTTGGGAACGAACTTGAACATCAAAGAAGCTGGAGTAAACTTGTGAGATTCATGAACCGCCGAATTCAAAGCAAAAGCTAACCAATGCAGGGACGTGTCCCACCTGGAATGATCTTCATGATGATAGGCAATAAGCGCGGTCCTGAGATTACGGTTAACCCGTTTAGCCAGCGATGGTTGAGGGTAATAAGCAGAAGTAGATACATGAGAGATGGACAAGTCAAAACAGAATTTACGAAAAAGATTAGATGTAAAAGCCTTAGCATTATCAGATACAATATATTGGCACGGACCAAAAGAAGCAAAAATAGAATTTAAGCAAGTAATGGTGGACTGAGCGGTAGCCAGCTTAGTCGGAAATAACCAGGAAAATCTAGTAAAGCCATCTACGCATACAAAGATGAACTTGTTAGCATTTCCCTTTGACTGGGGGAAGGGTCCTACATAATCAATATACAGGCGTTCCATGGGGCGCGACGCTTGATGCGATGACAAAAGGCCTACCTTGGTGGACATGGTGGGTTTACTGAGCAAACAAGATTTACAAGCTTTTACAAGTTTACGGATTTCACCGTCCATACCCTTCCAGATGAACCTTTCACGAATCTTTTCACGAGTTTTAAAGATACCAAGATGCCCTCCTAATGGGGTCTCATGATAATACTTGAAGATCATAGATACAAGAACAGCTGGAACGACAACTTTCATCATCTTATCATGCCTCTATGGGCAACATAAAACACCATTCCTCAGAACATAAGGGACAACATGTTCCCCAGAAGAAAGGGTTTCCATTATCGGAGCCAGCGTCGGATCTTCACGTTGATATTTCTCGATATCCCTAAAGAGCATGGGAACATCTGTTAAGATGGCATTAACACCAGATAGTATGGACTCGGAAAGTGATGAACTGTCGACCGGTTCATGGGTCTCGACGTCGTTGGAAAACATATGGCTGAGTCCATCAGCAACAACATTTTCGGTACCTCTGATATGCCTGACATCGAATTGGAAGGCAGAAATACGGATGGCCCAACGGGCTATACGACCAGTACGACGCGGCCTACCTAAGACCCAGCTTAAGGCTTGATTATCTGTCTCGAAGTCGAATTTGACATGTTCCAGATAGAGACGGAACTTTTGTAAGGCAAATAAGACTGCCAAACCTTCGAGCTCATAGATGGAATACTTGGCTTCTTGAGCCGACAAGGTCCTAGATGCATAGGCGATGGGTCGCCTCCCTAGTTCAGTCTCTTGAAGAAGGACTGCAGCTACTGCTGACGACGACGCGTCGGTTTGGACGATGAATTTCTTTGAGAAATCAGGCATAGCAAGTACAGGGGCATTACAGAGAGCTAATTTAAGATCTTCAAAAGCGGCTTGTTGAGAAGGTCCCCACTCGAATTTGATGCCTTTCCTACGAAGAAGGTTTAAGGGCGCCGCTCTATTAGCGAAGTTAGGAATAAACTTCCTGAAGAAATTCACCATACCAATGAACCTGGCGATACCTTTAATGTCCTTGGGAGGTTTAAAATCACGGATGGCCTGTGTTCTAGAATGATCGACTGCTACACCATCAGGTGACACAATATGCCCTAGGAATGACATAGAGGGCTTAGCAAAGGCAACCTTGGACAACTTGACAGTTAACCCAGCCTTACGAAGGCGATCGAGAACTTTTCGCAAATGATCTAGATGTTCTTCAAAAGTCTCGGAAAATACGACGACATCATCCAAGTAGTGGTACAAGTACTCAAATTTGATGTCGGAGAAGACCTTATCTAGCAGCCTAGTGAGTACAGCTGCTCCCGTGGGGAGCCCGAAAGGCACGCGGTTGTATTCGTATAAGTTCCAGTCCGTGGCAAACGCTGTAAGATGTTTAGACTCTTCGGCAAGGGGAATTTGATTATAGGCCTGATTCAAGTCCAAGATAGTAAAGAACTTGGCCTTACGAAAACATGAAAAACAAGAATGAAGGTCAGGAAGGGGCACAGATTGCAACACCACCTTCCGATTGAGAGCCCTATAATCAATGACAGGCCTGAAGCCCCCTTGGGGTTTCGGGACTAGAAAAATAGGTGACGAATACGCCGACTTAGAGGGCCTAATAATACCATCCTTCAACATTTGATCGATGATTTCTTTCAGAGCCTTCATTTTAGGTGGAGATAGCCTATATGGTGGAAAACGGACAGGAATCGAATCCGTGACCTCAATTTTGTATTCGATAAGGTCTGTAACACCAAGAGTGTCAGAGAACACCTCTGGAAACGACTGACACAACTTACGAATACTATCAGCCTGCTCCTCAGGTAGATGTGTAAGGTCTAAAAACATCTCATCCTGGGTAGGCGAAATAGATGAACATGATACAGAATTACATTTTAACAAGGGAATTTTAAAATTGGACGCAAATTTGAATGTGCACGACCTACTCTGGAGATCGAGCACAAGACCAGTGTGAGAAATGAAGTCCGCTCCCAGTATGATGGGGCAAGACAAGTGCTTAGCCACAAACAGTTTGGTTTTCCATGTAACTTTTAAAATACGAATTTTGACCTGTACAGAACCTAGAATTTCTAATGGAGATGAATTAGCCGAAACATATTGAACAGGAGATGAGTCATAGTCAGGTAGTTTACAAACAGGCTTCAATTTTGAATACCATTGGTCCGAAATAATTGAACAAACACTGCCTGAATCTAATAGAGCGGTTATAGGCTCGTTATTTAACTCAATCTTAAGAAAAGGAACAGGTGCGGGGGTATCCGCCGCAATCCTAAGACATTCTTTGGGGCATTCGAAAGATGGATTTACAAATTGAACGTTCCCTGAATTCACGACCTTTTTGCCAGGGGCTGAGCCTTGGGAAGCAGAATTAGTCGACTCAGCCGAAGCCGCTAGTCACATTTTATTATTGGCATTGGTGGAATTTGCAGCAGAAGTTGAGCAGGAGGGGGTGCTATTTGAGTTTGGGCAATTCTTGGCGATATGTGAGAAAGCCCCACATTTAAAACAGCCTTGTGATGAACCAGCCCCATTCCTTGTCCCACTCGACTTGATCAGTGGACACTTATTGCGAAGATGGTCAGGCGACCCGCAAGCATAACATTTACGAGGTGTGCCTGATCGGCGAGGTGGAGGCCGAGGATTACTAAAAGAAGGAGGGGGTTCTTTCGCGACACGCAAAGAATCGGCGTATCTAACTCCTTCCGCTGAGACGGCCAATGCTTCAAGTTCAGAGAAAGTTTGCGGGCACGCCGCGAAACACAAATATGACCTATAGGATGGTGAGATACCTTCCACAATGGCTTGTACAATCTGGTCTTCAGGAAAATGAAGAGCAAACACCCTAGTATAGAATTTAATGTCTTGTATGAAATCAGCCAAGTTTTCATCCAAGCGCTGTACACGGTAATAGTACTTCTGAATCAGAGATGACCTCGCGCGAGCAGGAATAAAATTTGCAAGCAAGTGTGCGTGAAAATCTTCAATAGATGACTGTTCAGCTATGGCTCTTACTATTTTGTCAGAGAGAATACCAATTGCATAAGGATAGATGATTTGCAAAATTTGACATGGAGAAAGAGAAAACACAAGGGCATGGTCCTGAAATTACACTAGAAATCTTAAAAATGAAATTACTTCACTGGTGGTATTAACGGAAAACTTCGATATACCTCTGAGCAACATTGCCAATGGATGAGGCAAGCTGCTGAACCCGGGTGACATAGTAGGTAAAGGTTTCAGTGGCAAGGAAGTTAATTCAGAGTTACGGCGTTCAGACTCGTTGTCCAATGGGGCAGAGATAATTTGAGCAGCAACGGTTATCCTATTGACTTCTCCCTTAGGAGGCTCTTCCTCGCTACCTACATTCACTGTGGTGGGTAGATCGCTTTTGGGAGGAACCTCCCCAGTTAACAATTGAGTGACCTTGCTAGATAATTCAGAAATATTTTCAAGCAGCGTACTAGCTTCCTTCTTCTGAACATCATTCAGCTTTAGAGACAACAGATCGTTAACTCTATTTGAGAAATGATATAGCCTGGCTTGCACACGCTTAATTTGATTAGGAGAAGGATCATTTTCATCAAAAAAACTAACTACAGATGCTAGCCCAGTAATATTCTCGACGATCGTGGAAAGAGAGTCGTCAATTTCTTTCTCTCCCAAGGTGGGGATGGAAATGGGCAAATCAAGGGACTCTCTAAGCTTGTTTGTGTCTACCGCAACCGTGCCTCCAGATTGCACATTTCTAATAGTCAATTCATAGATCAACTCCTCCTTGCGCAAATAGTTAAGATGGAGAACATCGCGTGGGCCGGGCATGATGACAGAACAATTTTGAAAAACTCAAAAAATTCCAGCAACTGAGAAAATGGTTAGAGTTCGGATCAAAACAATGTTTAGCCGTCAAAAGAGGCTAAAATGAGACCCATTCAACCACGCTCTGCTACCACTTGTTACCGTGTTTTTGTGGTAGTTATGCGTGAAAGAAGGTGCGGGGTGGTGAACAGGTCTCAAGCTACGAAAGTAAAATTAATTTAAAATTTAACAAGGTTCTATTTTCTTTTCAAAATAAAGAAATAACAAGCATGGCAGGTACAGAGTAGCAAGTCACAAAGGTAGTTAGAATATTTACAGGATTCGGGCTTCGCGCCCTGACTTTACAATGCTCGGGCAATCAGCCCAACCTTACTTCAAAATAAGTATTAACAGAGGGGCAGAAAACCCCATTCATGCTCAGGAGCACTTGCTCCAAATTACACCGAAAAGCCTCCACGAGGCATACAACACTCAATTTTCGAAAAAGAGCCACTCGCTCTCAACTTTAAGCCTCTCAAAGGCCACACCAAACTCCACCTTCAAGTTGTCCTCACTGGACATAGACACAGGGGTAAAATACCCAACCTACTGAGGTCTATTAAATGAAAAGGGGTAATTACATGACCTCTAAAATAACAATTCGAGAGGAGGCGATCTGCACTCCTAATACACTTGTTTTTAAAACCTAATCTGGCTCTAGGCCACTAATGCAAGGGCTAATCCCATACTACAGAGGTGACTTTAGAAAAGAACAATTTGTTTTACGTTAACTAAGAATAGGTTGAGAAAAATAAGTTCACCTCAAAACAATATGATTGGGAGCTCGAGAGGGTTAAGCACTCTCTATCCCGATATACAGTTTAAAAGATGGAATAGATACAAGTTCCTTTACATTTTAAGGAAGGTTACATAATAGAAAAACTTCGGACCCGCCCCGAGAGTTAAACTGCTGAGCAAGCAAGAAAAGAAGTAATTAATCGGCCATTACCTGGTTGTTGACCGCTGCCGGAGAAAGAGGCGCTTCCCGCCCCCTGCTATGTACTTTACACACTGAAAGATGGAACAGAAGTGGCCCGGAGACCCTAAAATCAGCAGTTTATATTCTCTCGCGGAAGGTTCGAGGCGTTAGGGGAATGAAAACACCCTCCCACAAACTCTTTATTGGGTAGGATACAGCAACATATTCAAGTTGGGGGAAGACACATCCGATTGGTCAGAAATTAATAAAAGAAATTCGGGATTGGCTAAATACAAAACAAGGGGAAAGAGAGGGGTATACAGCCAACTTAAACAATAACAGAAAGAAATTTAACAAGAAACAAACTTTTGAAATAAAAATTTCTCCAAAAACACAGTTCTTTCACTCCGCACTAGGGTGCACTATTGTTGATCTTCAGTAGTGTCCTCTAGAAGAGAAAGTTCACACTTCTTACTACAAGCAAAACAAACATACGTCGAAAATGACACAGTTCAAGAACTCCAAAATTTCCAGGTAGTGACATCTTCTGAGAAACTTGAAAATTTATACCGTCAATAAAGTTCAGACTTCCTCCAGCAGAGGAGTTTCAACTGGCGCACATTTTAAATTAGCGGCGTGGAGGTGTACCGCCCGGTACAATAATAATAATAATAATAATAATAATAATAATAATAATAATAATAATAATGAGCTTAAATTAGAATGGTACGTAAGTTCGCGAAGTTATGATCACGTATTATGGTGTTATAGTTGTGTATTGGTTTACAGGTGTTTTTGAATTATGCTGTGAATTTGAATATTTTGCTGTTAATTACTGTTTTTACTTTCTTATATTTGATAGTGAGGTTTAGGATCAATGATGAGTTGTTAGAGGATTTTGAGGAAATCCTATTTTGAGTCGAGACGATATCATTTTCTTGTTTCGCGCGTGGCAGAGTTATGTTTACATAACACCAGAACATAAGTCCTCCTGTTGAGAAATGTTTTAAATGCCAAGTTGGATTATGGTGCCCCGAAGAGATATGAATTCAAGTTTTATTCTGTTATTGAATGATATTTTAATATCCAAGAGCCTTGCCCACAGGACTCAACTACTACTCTCATCATTAAGTTACTAATACCCAGAATAGCAGTTTGAGATGATGCCTCGTTAACATAGTAGAGGGAATTCCAGACTGTCAATGGTCCTTGCTGTAAACGCATATTTTCTCGCCGTATACAGCTCTTGAAACAATACTATAATGTGATTGTATCTACATGCCGATTATATACCGCTTCTGCACACAAAAGTTGAACAAACTCCCTGTAAGAGTTCTCGTAGCAGAATTTCCACCTGTCAACTTCTTGAAAATTAAAATCGCGTATAGATGAAGAGCATTTGACAAATCTGAGTGTGAAGAATATTTCTTTTTTATAATGCCAAGTGGTAATATTTCATCGTTTGTCAAAGAGGATAAATTAGGTCTTGTCACAAATCAGTGTTTATTAGTCAAGATTCTGAAGTAATACACTAAATTGTACGTTTCATTTTATAAGAAGTAATATGTCACATCAATTTTTATTGATCAAGATTATTATTTAAGCTTAACAACAGAATTACTATCCCCCTTGTTCCCAAAGAAAAATCGTCAACAGGTCTGAACTTGAGGATATTACTATTTGTGTGATGATTGAGGACCATGCGTAGAATGCAAAGGCACTTAAAAATAATGCATCAGTTATTAATAAAAGGGGATATGGTATGTATCAAAACCAATATTTATTTATTTATTTATTTTATGCCTTAGTATGTGGCGAATTTAGGGCTCACGGCCCTCTCTTACACTTACAAAAATTATCTCAGTTACACTAAGCACTTTATTTTCCTATATTGATTAATTTGGTCATGCAAAGGGAACATGTTTGTAAATAACTTTAACTTACAAAGAAAAAGCATATATGTGTATATACCAACTTGGCAGACATTTAATAGTAGCTGATATCCCATTTTTAACAATGACTTGCACAACTGTTGTACTTTTATTTTATTACTTGCTTTATCTTAAACGTTATAAGGAATATGAGAACACATGACAAGATTGTTGAACCCAAATAATATTGATTTTTACTGAATAACTCCCACAAAGGCAACAAAAATAACATAATTTGGTTCACCAATCCATCAGTATATTTTTCTCGCTAACAAAACTGCATTTTAAAATGAGGTTTCATGAACATCAGACGTAATTATTGTCATTCGTCTCATTCTTTATCGTTTCCATCATTACTGTCTTCCCTTAGTACTAAGACTTCCTGCATTACTAACCTTCTAAACAAGAACATGAGGGAAAATGTTTGCTAAATGATCTAATTCTTTCAGTTAATTGTAACTCGCCCTGATGGGTAAGCTTTCAAGGTGTGAAGAGATAAAACTGCAAGGGTGTTTACTACAAAACTGATTGTATATAATATTAAATCATTCACATGCTCTACAACACCAAAAGTAAACAGCTAGCCACAGTGAACGGAAGAGGACTGAGAGCTCAACACAGTGGAAGATTTTAGTGTAACCTATTCAGTGTTAGAAGGAAACATGTGTATCAAATATCCTTTCTGTACGTATAATGAGTCATACTTTAATGCCACATAAATGTTTCATTGATGATGTACCAAAATCATCTCCTTGCTGAAGGATGTGTCTATTAACGCAGTTTAAGGAACCATGCATACCACCAATTCGACAAAAGTGACTAACAACCAATTTAACAACGGCTGATTCATATAAAATACCTCACGTTTTGGATGAATCACAACAGAAGGCGTATCGTATTCTACTAGATAATTTCCATACTTCAGACTTGCATTATCTCGCGTGTGGAGGCTGTTGATCCCGGAACGTCTTCCTTCCTCCTCTAATTTCAATGAAGGAAAGTAGTAGCTGCAATTCAAATAAACGATACATGGAATATCTGATTCTAGACTAAAATGTTAAACAAGATCTTATTACATTCAATATATTGCGTGAAATAAAAATAAATTTTTACATCCAGCACATGATAACGTAATACGCATTTTCACTACATCAGGTGAATTAATATTCCCAGTCGTAAACTGTGCTTTCATTTTATTTTGGTCAGCATACCTGCAGATCGGAGGAATCACTGAGCCGGGGAAGGTTTTTTATGGACCCATATGTGAAGAGAATACATCATCTGATTATACAGTTTCTTCTAACGCTTTTATGGTGAATATATAGTGGGCTTACAAGAGAAAGGTTTTTTCTAAAATCATGAAACTCAGATTAGCGAATTTTAAAATTTGAATGATTGTTGAAAAGTCAGGTTATCAATTGAATCACTTCCGCTTATGTTTATTCGCTAATGTAAGTATCAGGCTACATCTTATAATAATTGCAATTTTCATCACTTTTTTATTCTTGTTAGACCTTAACTGAAAACTGAGCAATTACACAAATGTTGCTGCAAATAACATTTGAAGAATGATAACTTATTTTTTGTAGTATTTGAAATGCCATTTCAGTATCACCACTTGCAGTATCATTTACAGCAGGTTCTGTCCCTTTGTCGGCTGTAGAATCGTTTGTTGGCACACTAATGTACAGGACATGGAGCTCTTCAGAATTGATACCTGCATGACAAATTTTATGAGTATTCTTTGCCTTGCTAGTAGACCATGAATGCCTATATCTTTTTGTCAATTATTTTTGCAAGCAGGTGGTCCTCCCTTTGCAAGAAATATGATTGAGTGTTAATGATCAGAGCACCCGTTTCTGTACTGCAGAACACATGGATTTTCCTTTGTATACTTGGAAGACTTCACTTTCAGTCAAATGACAAAGTCACCATTGTCACATTTGGGCCTATTTTTCATTGACTTTTTTGTCGAAGAAACCAGAACACTTCAGTTCCTTTATATTTTAAGGTTCACTCTTCTTATTTCGAAGTCTCTTTGACTGAGCAATTCGAAATATTACGAGCCAGTCCCGCATACTGTACACAGGCACAAATGTCTTGGCATTTCCTTTGGCACTCAAGCTACCTCCATGTAAGAGTGACCACTTTCCAAAAACTTATTTTCCACAATTTGAAGATGTGTTCTTTGTAGAATATGTAAAGGAAGAGCTGCAATATTCTGGTTACTGTATTGACTCCCCCACAAAAGTAACTGAAAACAGAGAAACATAAGTAACGTGATCTGTGAGAGTAAACAGATAACAGAACAAACAAGTTCCAATTTTTGAAGTCCCACGTATGCCATGTCACTCCACGCAAAGCAATGCCCAGGATTTGGTTCAGATTACTCCTACACAGTCAAATTTTACACACGTATTTTCCTGCTGTAGTATAATTGTATCACATCAGAACAATATACCCGCAAAACAGACTGCACATTTAATGTAACCTAAATAAATCCTGTGTCTATTTATAAGAAAACCATGCCATACTTTCACAACATTAACCAAGAACCTAAATCACTGCCATGTGGATAACACACTCTCGATACTACATAGTCAGTAATGGACTTACATCATTCTTCCTGCACATAATATACTGAAATATAAATATTAATATTTACAGGCGAAATGTATTGAATACACTTGATTTTTTCTTGCAGATATAATTTTTGTATGATAGACGTAGGTATTCCTAAATGTCTCATTACTAAGGAACTAAAAAACAGGATTTTGGTTTCTCTGTATGAAGAAAATAATTTATTGGAATTAACATCGTCAACATCTCACTGTATGCATTATTGGACGTAGTACATTTTCCTTTTAAGCCCACGATATATTAGATACATTTGCGATGCGGGTAACCTAGTAGTTATTCCGTCGTACTAAGATTAGAGAACATGAAATCTTGACTTACCGAACTGAGAAATTATTTTCTTAATTTAATTTCATTCACTTACTTCCCAGCTATATTTCACTTATACATCTCGATGAACTTCGCACGATACCCAGTAGCTATGCGTGCTCCATTCCTTCCAAAATTTCATTATTGAATCATGTTTTCCAAGATAAAAGATATTGAAGGGAGTAATTTTCGGCCTAAATGTGGTATCATCCCTCTTACTCCAAGAAATACGGAAGTAGTTGGATTGTTTTACTTGTCTTTCCGCCACAGTTAGTCCCTAGCCATTTTGGGGATGAGTTAATATTTGAAACAATTGTTTCATATCATCAAAATTCTCAGTCATAATTCAATATTAGTACATTTTATGAAATAAGGAACTCCCCGTTCATCATAACAGTACTGACAATTTCATGTTTCAGATTAAATTCCCAGGCACATGGCAGACGTATGGTAATGTTATGGACTGGCATGTGCAATTCCAAATAATGATTATGACTCTGTATTTTAAGCCATTCTTGGAGTATTTATATAACCTATTCCGGAACTAATTACATTGGAGCCATGTGGGAAAATGTGGTCGTCATTCACAAGGAAAGGAAAATATTAACGGATAATTCGCGTATGGAAATATAATATGCTCGAACATTTGGCATTTTATTGGAATTAATGAAATTTGTAGACGTCAATTGTAGCACTACTGGCGTAGTAGAACTCAGCATGAAGAATCAATCGCTGACATTAACTTTGGGAGACTTAAAGAATAGGATAACTTCACTTCTCAGGCGTTCTATGGTGATGTGAAGACTGAATTGTGATGCTAATATTTAAATAATTAAATAGCCGTAATGAGAAGTTAAAATAGTACTACTGCCACAACAAGGTGATAGATGTACCTGAACGCCAACGTCATCGTGGGACAAACACAGGACATGTAGCTATAGTACCAAAGTAGAGACACACTTACTTTGGAAGTCTAACTGGCTGGACGTAACTCCCTTTGCTTGGACGACGACTGTGCTGGATGCAAGAAAAATATTGTAAATTGATCTGATTAAACGCGTCACTCACCATTTAGTTTGGATTAACCGACGTATGTTGAATGTGGAAAACAAGTTATACAATGTGGATGTGGAATTTAACATTCACTTGATTGTTTAAATATGTATGTGGTGATTTTCGGATTAAATGACACATTGTTTTGGTAGAAATACTGATGATGACGATGCTTGTTTTTTAAAATGGCCTAACATCGAAGGTGCCAAATTTTGCATCAGGGAAAATATTGTTGTCAAATGATACAATCGTATGGTCGTGTATGTGAGACCTAATATCTAATATAATATTCAAATGTTGGTGCAAAAACGACGGAGGTCGGCTCTCAGTGCGTGCGGATCAGGAAGTCAGAGTAATGGCAGTGTGAACCGTGTGTGTCCGGCCGTTGAGATGACTCCTCGCTGATTATGCCAGCTGACCAATGGGACTTTGAGCATGAACGAGACCAGTCCAGTTATTACTTTAATATTAATTTTCCACTCTGTATTTTATCTTTTTCTGTATATCCTCTTTGCTGGTGTAGACTTAGTAGGTTATGGAGCAGTTAGAACCAGCGGACAAGGCACGAGATTTAGGTAGTGAAGAAGATAACAGGAATTTCCGGATATACAGCACAATTATTTCAGCATATTATTTTTATAGCGACGTCTAAATTTCTACGATGGGTATTGAAGTGGTATAAAGAGTACGTCAGTAATTCGTAATGATCGGTCAAGTTCCTTTTGTTTTAGTGAGCCTAGGTCTCATATTTCTCAAGGCTACGATAACATTGCCATGTTGACGCGAAGAATGTTAGATATTTTTTCATGGTACAGGTTAATATTGGGCCGCGAGTAGGCCATGTTTACAATGAGTGCGTAATATCATGATTGACATACATGCCAACTTTTGAAAAGGGCTATCAGTGAAACTCACGCGCCACAAAAATCTAACGATTTTCAACATACCCCGGCTGGACGAAATTAATAACACTTCTGTGAATTAAGACACAATAATTCATGCTTATACAGTAGGCCAACGATTTGTAAATGAATATAACACTTAAAATGAAATCCATGTTTAAAAGCAGCAGGCGTGGGGAATATTGGTTTGGAGCACACATAACAGGACTTCCTTGAAAAATTAAGCAGAAATGCTATAACTGAAAAAGGCTTTACACAATAAAACTTGTTTAATGTAACACAGGCAAGAAATAATATAATACACACTGCAAACCACATGCTAGTTCGGCTTTAAAGTCATAGTTGTGGCCTTTTTAGTTTCCTGCAAAACATCTTGAGAAAATGTTTTGTCATAAAAGGTAACAGAACTGATGGTCTTCAAAATAGAAATAGACCCCAGAGATTCATTGGACATGGATGATCTGAAGTCTGTTTTATTTTTCTTCAGAAAGCTGAAACCTAATTCACATTCTGCATTGCTATGGGGTATGGTGAGAATAGAGAGCAGTACTGTAAAAATTCTGCTTGCCCACCTGGTGGCCATGACCGTTAAGGCGCTGAAGTCTAAACGGTCTGACACCGAGGTTAGCCGGTTCGAGTCCCGTTGGTCGACAAAAAAATCACCATCAGATGTTGGCTTGCAGGGTAGGGGAGGTGGTGGTATACAATTTCTAATCACTAGATTGCGTACCAAAACCCTGGATTAAATTCCAAACCTCTCCGCAGTGCTCATGCGGAGTGAGGACTTGTGACGCTATTGATAGTGATTCGTCCGTCGGATGGAGACGTTAAGCTTTGAGCAGACCCCTTCGACAGGAGTAGGCTATGTGCCGGCACCGGGTTTCACCCCGTATCTAGTATCATATATCACATCATTCATTTCATCTCCTCCGATGAGGTTGACGTCGGGAAGGGCATCCGGTCATAAAAACCCGCCACGACATATTCATCTCACCTCATACCCGACTCCGTAGGGAAACGGGACGAGGGTTGGACAAGCAAAAACTGTATAAATTCTGTCATACATAGACGTCCATCGGCTGCACGAATTGATATTTGTGCCCAACTAGATTCACTTTCAGCATCTTGATTTGCTGCCAAAGTGTCATCTAGCTGAAGAGCTGTGAACTACGTCTGAAGGTCATTCCCCACGTCATCTGTAGTTCCGTTCTCTTACTTGCAATAACATTATAGGAATCTTTTCGAAGAAAAAACGAATGGAATAAAATTTTGCATCTTCAGTTTTGTCTAACCTAGCAACTTGAGCACACTTTAACATATCATCCCTGAGTGGAAACATGTTGATGATGTAGTCACAAGCAGTACAAAAGTTGTTTCTCACTGAAAATAACGGAGATTTATTTGTATCCGGGAGACCATTCACTATATTCGAAGTCTGAATGCCAGTAAGTAACTCATCATTACTTCTTTGATTTTGAATCAAGATGTACTCAACTTCAAGCAGTGAGGATCTGTTGACAATTTTGGGCTTAACAAAGTTGGCGAATAACTACTTTAGCACATGCATTAGAAGTTCTAATGAAAACTTATGGGGAAGACGTCTGAAGCCAAACATTGAATTCGTCAAATACAGGAATAGCCATATGAAGGAAAGAGCAAAAGGCCTTGTTCAAGTTTGTGGACAGGAACATACACTGACTGACAGAGCAAATGCAACACCAAGAAGGAGTAGTTCGAAAGGGATGAAAGTTGGGGAAAAAACGGAGACGGCGCGGACGAATAATTGATGTTTATTTCAAACCGATATGCAGGTTACACAATGCGCACGGCATCGACTCAGTAGGATGTAGGACCACCGCGAGCGGCGATGCACGCAGAAACACGTCGAGGTACAGAGTCAATAAGAGTGCGGATGGTGTCCTGAGGGATGGTTCTCCATTCTCTGTCAACCATTTGCCACAGTTGGTCGTCCGTACGAGGCTGGGGCAGAGTTTGCAAACGGCGTCCAATGAGATTCCACAAGTGTTCGATTGGTGAGAGATCCGGAGAGTACGCTGGCCACGGAAGCATCTGTACACCTCGTAGAGCCTGTTGGGAGATTCGAGCAGTGTGTGGGCGGGCATTATCCTGCTGAAACAGAGCATTGGGCAGCCCCTGAAGGTACGGGAGTGCCACCGGCCGCAGCACATGCTGCACGTAGGGGTGGGCATTTAACGTGCCTTGAATACGCACTAGAGGTGACGTGGAATCATACGCAATAGCGCCCCAAACCATGATGCCGCGTTGTCTAGCGGTAGGGCGCTCCACAGTTACTGCCGGATTTGACCTTTCTCCACGCCGATGCCACACTCGTCTGCGGTGACTATCACTGACAGAACAGAAGCGTGACTCATCGGAGAACACGACGTTCCGCCATTCCCTCATCCAAGTCGCTCTAGCCCGGCACCATGCCAGGCGTGCACGTCTATGCTGTGGAGTCAATGGTAGTCTTCTGAGCGGGCGCCGGGAGTGCAGGCCTCCTTCAACCAATCGACGGGAAATTGTTCTGGTCGATATTGGAACAGCCAGGGTGTCTTGCACATGCTGAAGAATGGCGGTTGACGTGGCGTGCGGGGCTGCCACCGCTTGGCGGCGGATGCGCCGATCCTCGCGTGCTGACCTCACTCGGGCAGCGCCTGGACCCCTCGCACGTGCCACATGTCCCTGCGCCAACCATCTTCGCCACAGGCGCTGCACCGTGGACACATCCCTATGGGTATCGGCTGCGATTTGACGAAGCGACCAACCTGCCCTTCTCAGCCCGATCACCATACCCCTCGTAAAGTCGTCTGTCTGCTGGAAATGCCTCCGTTGACGGCGGCCTGGCATTCTTAGCTATACACGTGTCCTGTGGCACACGACAACACGTTCTACAATGACTGTCGGCTGAGAAATCACGGTACGAAGTGGGCCATTCGCCAACGCCGTGTCCCATTTATCGTTCGCTACGTGCGCAGCACAGCGGCGCATTTCACATCATGAGCACACCTCAGTGACGTCAGTCTACCCTGCAATTGGCATAAAGTTCTGACCACTCCTTCTTGGTGTTGCATTTGCTCTGTCAGTCAGTGTAAATAGTTGTTCCTCACGTGTTGTAGCAGAAGTCTTACTTTTTAGGATGAGTTTGTCACGTTTGGAAGAATTCGCTATTATTTTAAGGGCATATGTAGTAGCAGAATCAAGAATTCCCTTCTTCTGATACTCTCTGGATCCACTTTGTTCAACACTAGGTATTCTGAAAGATATCAAGCTTTGTGAAATGTTTTGGATAGGCTACATAATATTACTTCCTCCTTGAAGAAAGAAAGAAGCTCATCCCACTGGTCCAGTAGTCTATCCAAACATCTGCCTACATGTTTAACATTTTTTTTTGCCTCTTCACCGAGCTCGACAGCTGCAGTCGCTTAAGTGCGGCCAGTATCCAGTAATCGGGAGATAGTGGGTTCGAGCCCCACTCTCGGCAGCCCTATAGATGGTTTTCCGTGGTTTCCCATTTTCACACCAAGCAAATGCCGGGGCTATACCTTAATTAAGGCCACGGCCGCTTCCAACCAATTCCTAGGCCTTTCCTATCCCGTCGTCACCATAAGACATATCTGTGTCGGTGCGACGTAAAGCAAATAGCAAAAAAAAAAGTTGCCTCTTCATTGTGTTAGTTTTGAAATATTTGTAGGCGTTCTGTTCTTTTGACACTCTTCTCTAAGAAAAAAATATCAACAAAAATCTCATCCCCATTAAGCGGAAATCTTCCAGCACCATTTTCAGCTGCTAGATTAATCAGGTGGCAATTGCAACCTAAGATGGTAATACCTGGTTGAACTTCCAACAGATCTGCTGAAATCCTACTTTTGTGCCCTGTCATAACAGGAGCACTGTCGGAGCAGAAAGCCACACAGATTTCAATTGGTATGTTATAAGAATGCAGCCGTGATAACATCAGGTTACCTATGTTTCGTCCTGTTGAGTCCCCATCTAACTCTGGTATGGATAGCACAGTGCTCACTACATTTTCCCTCGAAAAATCATAGAATGTAACAACAACAGGATACACCTTGGCATTTGTATCATTGCTTCTATCCGTTGCCAAAGAAAATAATCCGTTCTGAAAGCACTTAACAACTTCAGATGATGCTTTTTGCCATTTTATTTACAATGCATGACGTTTTCGTGCAACCACAGCTGTATTTCTTTGCAACTTCTGATGTAGGAAACATCTCAAATAAAGAACCAGCACGATCATCCACACGTAAGGGCACGTGGTGTCACACCATAAAGAAAGTAAACAGGCACTCGGCCCTAAATACGTCACTGTCAACATTTCCAGACTTGGAAACAAAGGTGTTGATTTTCTTGTTATCTTCCCTTGATTTAACATAACTTAAGTGTTTACCGCACTTCACATTATTACTTATATAGTTTCTTCCACTATGTGCGATATTAATATCACACCCGCATGCCGAAAAAAGGCAAATGTTTCGCCCTTTCTTGACTTTAGAATGCATGGGAAATCAACAGAATATGATTCTTTAAATGTCTGGAAGTACTGTTTCTTGTTGTATTTATTCATGACTCCTACAATAGGAATAGGCTATAGCGTATGAGAATGTCCGAGAACAAATGTCTCGATATGTACTGCAATATCGAAATGAACCTGGATCACTGAACTTCACTTAAAATTATAACATAAACACTTAAGGCAGTCAGACACTTCATTAAAACATGACAAAGCACGCAAAGTCTTAAACCATTAAATGAACACGGCGCCGACCTCGTGAAAAAAGAATATGTACATGGTAAAAAATATGCACACGTAGAACAAATTTAATTACTCTGAGGAATACGAAAAACTGTGAAGCAGGAAGTTATAACACAAAAACTCGAGCACGTCATTAAAATATGCCATAACCTTAAAAGGTCAAAACATTCAGAGCCTGCCTTTCGACACTGAAGATTCACTTGGGAGAACTGTTATCCCGGCTTTAAATTCAATTCCAATGACGGCACAAACATCACACGGTTAAAAGTACCAATCATATCAAAGAATGGTTTATCGACTATCGTGGACTTGACTTCGACCCGTGCAAACAATCGATTGAACGGAAATGGGGTGATTATGGCATGTTAACGTTTTAAATTCTTGTCCGCGAAGTCGTAAAATGACACCGTCCATCCGTAAAACCGTAAAATGCTGCAATTTCCGTAAATTATACGGATAAACCGTAAAAGTTGGCAGGTATGAATTGGGTAGATGGGAAGCATTTTTTCTTTGATAATGATATGCTGAATTGAAGATGACCTAAATCTTCAAGTGCGTGATTAATTGTGTTAGGCAGAGTCTTCGGATATATTACAGGAATATTGAATCAGTTCACGATACGGATATAGACTCAAGTTCATCGATTAACAATACATGATCTGTTTATAAGTGAACCTGACATAGATGCAAAGTGGAATGTTACTGGAAAATATAGTGAGGTTAAATGATCTTCGTGAATATTTAAGTAAGTGTAAGTTTGTTGGAATCTACGACGATATGCGTACGACGCGTAGTCACGATTATTTATGTCTCTGTCTGTTGTAACTAGCATAAGGTCTTCGAGATCATTATGTGGAGTAGGACTGTCAGACTTAGAGCAACTATGATTATTATTTATGTCCTTCGAGAGTCTCAGTGGAAAGACATTTTTATTTGCCTTCATTTGTAGTGGCGAAGTTAGAAATCATGTTCCTCTCTTACACGTAACCACACTTAATTAACAGTGTATATCTGATAGTAATATTCAGAATCCTATCTCAAAACTACCATTACAAACTAGAAACAAAGTATGAAACAAACTAACATAAACACTTAGTCATGTCTTAAAACTATCGTTACAAATTAAAAGTTAAATGACACAAAATAACTTAAGCACGGTAAACATACATTCATACACGCATTCACTCTAGCGGATTCATTCAGTCTGGCGACAAACGTCGAGGAGATGCTCACGGCAAGACGACGTAAAGGAATTTAAGGATTTTATGGCTCTAATGTTGTGGGGGAGAGAATTCCATATTCTACCTCCATTCACAACAAAGGAACGGCTAAATGCTTCTGACCTGATGAGAGAGATAGCAAGTGTACCGCCGGAGCGTGTGTTATGCTGGTGGAAAAGGGATAGTAAATTGAGTTGTGGAAATAAATAGTATGGATATTCAAATTTAATACTCAAAAGATTAATACTGCCACGTGGAGGTTTCGATATTGTTCAAATTTGCAAGGGAATGTTGACGATAATAAGAGGTAACATGAACATCATAGCGTAAGGAGAAGATAAGTCTAATACATGAGTTCATAGCACGTTGCAATTGGTTTAGTTTTTTTCACGTGGCATGAATTAGTCCTACGTCACAGAAGGAAAATGCAGGCATGATAAGAGTATTTATAAGCCTAATTCTCATGCTTAGTGGCAGCATATTTTGATAATATCTTAGCGGGTGAAGGGAGGTGTACATAATTCTACAGATATTAGTAATGTGCTCTTCGCAGTTAAGATTCTCGTTTATAATTATGGCAAGATTTCTTACCGAGTTTTCATACGGAATAATTTTACCAGATAAAGTTAGTGGAGGAATGTTTTGGTTTTTGCCGCGCTGATTTGTTTCATATGCCCAACAATGATATCTTGATATTTTGATGGATTGATTAAAATATAGTTTTCATGACCGTATGCACAGATATTATTAAGTCAGAGGTCATAATACCTATTGTTTGATTGATGTCTGAAATTTTGGGACTGATAATAGATTTGTAGATCGTTAGCCTACAAATGGTATGTACAGTGTCTTAGCCGTGTCTATGTATCGTTTATGTTGATAACAAATAGAAGTGGTCCCAGTACTGAGCTTTGCGGTACTCCTGAAAAATGTCAGTACCCATTCAGATGACCTATTCTGAAGAATTACGCGTTGTTTTCGTTTCGTAAGATATGGGAGAAAGGATTCTAGAGCTGCCTGCCCAAGGTGAAGTGATTTTAATTCAGCAACCAGTAGCCTACTTCTATATTTTCTGTGTCAAAGGCTCTGCTAAAATAAAGAAATAACGTCACCTGCCTTTCGTCCATAGCACCTCTCATGTCGTCTATAACTTTCAGCAGGGCAGTGGCCGTGCTGTGTACCTTTCTGAAACCCAATTTTAAAGGGTCAAACAGTTTGTCTTTATTTAAATAGTTGGTTAATATCACGTGTACAATGCGTTCAAGAGGCTTGTGGGAGACGAAAGTATGCAAACAGGTCGATAAACATTCATAAGTAGAGGTGAGAAAGTTTTGGGAACAGGCTTTATAATGGGATTTTTCCACACTGTTGGAAAGAAGCCACTTGTGAGTCACGTGTTGTATATATGAGTAATGGCGGGAAGAATAATGTCAATGATGTGTTGTATTATGAGTATGGGTATTTTATCAGGTCCTGCAGCAGGTGTGATTGATAATACCTCGCGTTTCACGTCAAACTGTGTGACTTCGCCATATTCAAAGAATGGCCTATTTGGTGGGGACTGGTTCAGAAGAGAATTTACTGTCTGTGTATTGACTGCATTTCTGGTTTCATTTTTATTTCAAAAATTGAGCATTTAATCTCTCCAGAGAGATGTCTGGTTTACATGACTCGGGCCAAGCTTTCTCAATTCTTATGGAACGAAATTGTTTCCAAGTGTTTGACACATTTAAATTTCCAGCCAGTTGATTATAAAAAAGGATGTTCTTACATTAAATTAATACTTTGATTCTATTCCGAAGTGTCCGATACTGTTCGAGCGCACTGGGAGAGTGTGTGCGCCTGTAGAGCCGGTGTAACGCGTCACGGTGAGATATAATTTGTTTATTGTCATCGGTCAGCCATGGAGAAGAGGTCGGGTGACCTTGGCCGTACGCTTAGGTTTATCAAGGAGACCATGTATAAGTGAACTAAAAGTTTCAACTTTCTTATCGATATCGTTTATATTTTTTACGTCATCCCAAGGACTATTCAAGGCGTCAATTCTCAGATGATCTAAGTTTATATGTTTAATATCCCTAAATGTGACGTATCTGTACCTATACTTGGTTACTTCTAGCGAATAAAACAATTATGTTAAGTCATGTGTCGAAATGCTGTCCATGTGATACTATTTTCTGTGGGTTGCTAGTGATCATGAAGTCAATTAGTGTATGTGAAGATGAGGTATAATTTGTCGGTTCTAGTGGAAGTATTATCATGTCATATGCCTGGAAAATCCTTAACAGTTCTTTTCTATCTCTAGCCTGTTCCAGTAAATTAGTTTTGAAGTCTCCAAATATTAAAATATGTTCGTAAGTAGAATGTCTTCAGTGTCTGAGAGGTGACCTACCCGTGGCGGCCGATAAACAGCTTCTATTAGGACTTAAACTCTTGTCACAGTGATCTCGACAAAAATGAACTCATGTTACGGGTCAGCGCAATGGGCAGATGTGCATACGATTTTACATTTAATATCACATCTACAGTACAAGGCTACTCTTCCACCTCTTTTATCTATTCGGTCATACCTGTAAATACTTTAGACCGTTATGTGTACCACACTACTAGGGATAGTTGCGCGTAACCAGCTCTCACTGACACAAGCTACGTGTACATTGCTGTTTTCAAGGAGAGCTCTTAGGTCCTCATTGTGATCAGGTAGGGATTGAGAATTTAAATGAATACAGTTCAATGATCGTGAGTTGGATTGAAACATTTTCACTAATGAGCCCTGGAAGCAGGGTGTCTCTGTTCTCTGATAGGAGAGGTTAGGTGAAGTGGGACAGTCCGGTCCACAGCTGGCAGTGGTTACAACAGTACTCATCACACAAAGCAGCATACCAATAACAATACGTTATTCTTACCCTCGTATCTCCTTTGATATCGTGCCGGCTATAAAAAAACTTAAACGAATCCACATTGTCGTTACTTCACTACACTGTTTCACCCCCTAGCTGCTTGACTAACTTTGTTAAGGTCGGCTCGTGTGGTCACTTGTATTTTTTTCCCATCAGAGCTTAGAATATTGATTCATTCATCCTTAGTCCATACAGATTTCTGACCGAAGTGGTTACGCGCGGCGTTTATTATGTCGTTTCTCGTTGCTGTTAGTGATTCCGTTCTCAGCATACGCGACCCCTTCTGCGATTTCGTTGCATGCCAAGTACGGCCACGTTCGTGATATTGCGTGAATTTTATTATGATGGCCCTGTTCCCACCCGTTACTACTTCAGCTGTTGTTTTCCTTGATTTCCCAATCCTGTGACAGCGATCTTAGTTGTCCAATGACAAGTCTATCTCTAGGTGGGATTTCACAACACCGAACACCTCATCATAGACGTCCTCGTTCGGATCTTCTGCCTCCCCGTGGAGTAATGGGCAGTTTCTCCTGTTGTACTGCTCTGCTTCGTCGAGTAAGTCGTCCTGTTTGGAGATCTAGTTATGCGTTTCGGTAAGTTCAGACTTCACCTCTTTGAGCTCCTCGGTGACAGAAGCTCTGAAAGACTGGAACTCAAAGGCGAGTGCGTCTAGGGAAACATCGCCGGGGTTGGTAGCACTGTTGTTGGCGGCGAGCGTTGGGTTCCCGAAGCGAGCTTGGATGTCGTTTAGCGTTTCTTCGAATGAAGAAATCCGCTTGTTCAAAGACTTTAGAGAGACATTGTGAATGAATGTATCTAAACACTGAGTGGTATTAACTGTAGTTATGTAAGTCGATCCAGTACACACAAATTGCAGTTAAACTTGCTGATTTGATAGGTGGTTTACGGAGCTCTCTCACATGCACTTTCTCACTGCCGCCATATTGTGCTCTATGTTCTATGTTATGTTCTTATGTTTCTCTTACAGGTATCCAGAGACCCTGATTCAGGATGAAGTACTTAGAAATTAGGTTGATATAATTTAATCTGACTTATTGGTAGGCTGATATGGGAAGTGCATCTTCTAAGAGATTTGCATGTAATGTGAAGTGCACATCCATATCCTGTTATTTGTTTCTCAGAGAACTTTTCCCACGATCGTGTATGTAAGTTTTTCAGATTTGATGATGTGTACGGGAAGGCCTCACTACCACTAGACTCTCCATACTGAAGGCCGCTATTCAATGTTTCCATCAAAGTAACTGTTTTACTGGAGACCCTGACATCATAATTAGTAAACTCGACGGGCGCAAAGTACCCATTAACCGGCTGTGTAAATTACCGAAGGACAGAGGTATCAACATAATGGAAAATTCACTTGACCGTTTTGATCACTATTTAAAATATTTTTTATTTAAATACCACCTTCGTGTCATTTAATTAGATTAGCTCACTGTAGGTTAGATTATTGATTCAATTAATCAATAATTCTTCATAAGGTGGCTGCAAGCATTAACGGATCACTTTCCTCTGTCAGTAGCAGACATTATTTCCCAGTCACAACCCACTCCAAGTCCTCACTCACCCCTCCTATCTCTTCAAAAAGAACACGACACTGGGACACCTGCCCACTGAATCCTCCTGAAAAGTTTCCCTTTCCTTCTCTCTCAACTGGAGGCCTGCTCCTAGCTGAAGTATCTTCTTTTCATACAGGTCTTCACAAAGTACATCTAAATGTCCGTTCATTGCCTGTTCACCACCACGAACTTAAAGAACTTTTTCCGGACGTAATATGGTGTTTGACACCTTTTTCAAACCTGGCTTCAGGTTCTGACCCCTGCGAAAATTTTCAGTATACCTAGCTACTGTCTATTCAGGAACGACAGAGCAGGAATGACGGTAGGGGGTGTGGCAGCCATACTCGAAACCAGTTTAATGTCTAGTATAACTGCATGTTCAGATATCGAAACAATAGATGATCCGCATTCATGCTTAGGAAGGTAATCGTAGCTCATCAGTTGTGTGCTGTCTGTGTGGTGTACAAGCAATATACGAGAGAACATATGGAGGTCGAAAGGAACGCATTTTAAGAGTATTTCCACAATAGGAACCTGTAATTTTAATGGGTGACTTTAACAAACTGGAAACAACAGCGCCGAATGTCGGAAGCTTATAAACATGACTACATCGTGCTATATGAGCAATTTACAAACTTTCCCCAAACGCCGCACCACTTTGTCACACACAACCATCGAATTAATGGTCGCTAATAGAACGGAAGAAGTAATACAGTACGGAGAGCCATATTTACCACAAATTTCAGCTCATGACTTAATACACACGTCCTAATCCTTAAAGACCCGAAAGTCTAAATCGAGGACTATCACATTCAGAGATCTCTCTAAAATTGACTACACTATGTTAACTGAAGTCACACTAGATATTCCATTGTACCATGCACTGACAGTTGATGACATTGATATTAAAATGACCACGGAAAAACAGTAACTGTTCATCAACCGTGCGGTATGAATGTAATAATTTGAACAAATCGAAATGAAGATCTCGCAGGGTTGTGGATATGCACAAACTTATCATCTCGGTTTCATGTTAATTTATTGTCGGAACGAAGTCAAATTAAAAGAAATTCAAGCCGATTTCCTGACTTAATCTGTCGGTATATTGGTGTACCATTGATTTCATAATACATTTCACTTATATTGAGGTGGGCACTTTTGACAATTCCTGCGGTATGAAGAAGTACAAACTGCAATCCCCAAGGTAATACGAGCCTCCACTCTATCTCTGCCTTTGTCTATGTATATCATCTTTCATACTTTGAACAACCATATTCATAAAATCTGTTGTGAGAAGTGAGGCTAGACACTGCATTCAAAAGACGAGATGCATCTTTATTGTCAGGTATACGTAAGACAATATTTCGCGAATGTGTTCGGCTCTGTGGTGGTGGTTCACTACGCCATCTGATGCCAACTTTCTCCGTAAAACATAAACACTTCAACATTTCAACAGACCTTTTGTTCGTCACTTAAGTGAAGTACCATCTTCATCATTATATTCTGCTCCACATCACTCAGAAATTCGCCAGCCTCACTCTCACTCACTTCATTAACAATGAACTACTCGCTTTTTCATCTGACTCTTACATTATTTCGTTTGTATATATTTAAAATACACTACACGCTCTGTAAAACAATGAGAGTCGGTAGTACAGAGACGTGGTGCTTCAGCACTTCAACTTAATAAACACAAGAAAATGTATTCAAAATCAGACCAGTAACAATTGTGATATTATGCGTTATTAGGCAGTGAATTGAGAATACACGAATACACGATAATGTACCCTAACAAAATGCTATCTATGGATAAATTAAATACCTGTGGGATACCAAAGCACGCCACCTGTATGTTCTGTAGTAGGTTCAATGACGATTTTAAATTGCAAATAATAGTTGTATAAACATGTGTGTGTTTAGTAATAGTAAAATTAATGCGGGTCCCTAGTAGAGTATAATTTGTACGATGTTGGTTTGGGATAAATGGACAGGGAATTAGAATAAGCTAAAATCTGATATATTTGTAATTAATGTAGAAATACATGATAATCAGCTCGTGTTTGTAGCACAATGTAAAATATTTCTACCGATTTCTTATGCCAAAGTGAAACCTGAGTCAATGTTATCAGTTAGATGAGAAAGTCCAGATGTGCATAGCGAAATAACGTGATTGCTTTAGAGACGAGATAATTAACTCGTCCCATTGGAAGTGATTTCGGAATAGAGCAAACGTTTCGAAATATCAGCTCTCACTGAAATAACATCTCAGATACATGCAGTATATTATTGATTACATGTCCAGCCTGTTCATCTCACCTTCCCTCGTGACTAGGGTCCCGTTTCTAATTAGGTAAGGGAATACAGCGTGTCATAGACAGTTGGTGCACGGACCGAGCATACTCGTGAGGGTCCGTAAATAGATCCCCTTACGCCATTGAAACACAGTTCACTGGAATCGTTCAAACATATTTTAAAGGTCTAGTGCGCTAATGAACAAGATCTAAAATTAAATGATGAAGGTAATGAAACTACCGATGAACTACATTTAATATAAAATTATCATAATAGCTTTCTATAGTGTTTAAAACTTTATGTATGATTGGTTATCATTCTCGTTGACTGATTCAAAATGTATTGATATATTGATTCCAGACTTATACTTTAAATCACAATAAAGGAGAACTACTGAAAATACTTTGTGAGTTGATATGGTTTTCTATAGTACTAATTATTATTATCGTGATAATAATTGGATCTTTAGAATCAATCATCAAGTTATATACTTTCAAATTTGTATTGAAAGGGTTTTTGTAGTTTGTAGCAGAATTACCAGCACTCGTTCCTTTGGTACTATAGATCTACAAACTACAAGCTTAACTGTTAATTTCTCTCTCAATATTACTATGTTGCATGTTGGATTCTGAAAAATCTGGTAACTTGTATTATGATGAGATGTATGAAATCGTAATGATTGACCAAAAGCTAAACTACATTGTGTTGTAACTGTTCCCTCTCGTCATAACACTTGGGGAGATGAAAGTTATTATCTTGGGACACATGAATATTAAATAAACTATTTGTGGCTTGCCCGCAAATTGCCACGCAAATAGAAACAATTAACATTCCATGGTTCCCCATTTCTCTATGTAATGTTTGGGCGCCATGGTTACAGTTTTAAACAAAACTGTAAACCAAAATTTATATTTACTAGCATAGAGACTTATACTTAAATCACAGGGATAGGATTTTAAATAATTAACCATTAAGTATCGCTTAAGAAAGAAAATTAACGCAATATAAAATACAAATGAAATTATTATACAAAAAATGAGATGAATCGGAAAAGTTTCCTTAAAGCGTGGAGGAATTTATAATTTACTGAATTTACTATTGCTTGCTTTATCTAATTGAAGCTCACCAATTACAGCTTCCTTTGAAGTCATCTGGTTTCCGTGGTTACTCGTTCTCTTCTTCTCGATGTAGAATTTCCTCCATGGACATCCTTCCTTCCTTCTCTGATATGGTACGGGCTACCTGGACTAACACTCCCAAATTGCCTAGTCTTTAAATTAGACATTCGCCCTATACTTGTAATAACTGATCAGCTTTGATCGTATGAGGAGAAAATTCAGAGATATGAATTTTTCCAAATTAGTAGAAATCTCAAACCAACTGATGTATACTATTTATAGAGTACAGACTTGTACCAAATTTCATAGACTTGAACTAAACATAGTTCTTCGTCCACAATATTTACTGAATATAACACAAGCCGTAAGCTTCTTTCGTGTCACGCAGATCCCATAACATTACCGCACGTAAGTACTGTATCGAAGCGACAATACATTGTACAAAAATAACTATGTCGCAGAGCGACCACACACTGTATCAAAAATCAAATCACGTCGTTCAAAGTAGATGTTCACAGTAGAAGTACAAGTGATGGAGTTCACGTAGTTAGGTTGTAAGGTTGTAAGGCCGTAAGGCTGTCAGGTCCCGTTCTCGTGTTGAGAATCAGTATATATCCGGGCTCACCCCCAGTCTTGGTAACAGTTCAATCTCAAAACTCATATACAATGAAGTATCTGATTCGATAGACCGAAGCATCAACTCCCCTTCTCTTCTTCCTCGACAAGTCCAGAAGGCGTGGCGATGATATAGCTGACCAACTTGCAAGCCTCGCACACGGGTCGCTGTTTACTAGCCTTGGTCATATAATAAACCCATGACTCACGCAAAATCTCAGCTTCAAGAATAACCCTCCGTATACACAAATATGAGATGAAATGAAAACAACTATGTCTCAACATATTGACCGTATTTACAACATAATGAATTCTTATCCTACATAATATAATCATTTAAATAATAAAACGATGTTATTATATATACAATATGATTCCAAAATGCCTTCATTACGAATGATTGATGTTGAATAAAATGTTATTACAAATAATTGCCTATGGTGGATAAACTTGATATCAAATGATATCGCGTAAAATTATATTAAATTAGTAGGGCTGGAGAAGCCTGGACGGTTACATACGCCCTCCTGTTATTCACAGATATAACATATATGAAAATAACACACTACAACAAAACGGCTGATATATACATCATTACATCTTACTAACACTTAATAAAAAACATACATAATCAAATCTTGTATCTCACTGTAGAGTGTCTGTTTCAACGATACCAGATAACATTAGTAATAATTCCTGCCGATTTTCTTGCGAAAGTTCGTCAGCAACACTCATAATATTTACAACAGGTAAATAGCACTATCTTTGCACTTCACCATCAAAATGTTCGGCAGTTCCAGGTTATCATAATATATACGCCACACACACACACGTAATCACACGTGGATTACCTCTCTTAGATGGCCGCAAGCAATTTCTTGTTTTCATTGCAAAAAAATATACTTAGAAAATTATTGCATTAATTTCCTTCTGCAGTTTCAAAACAAAAATCCCAAGTTACTCACGGCTTCTACAATGGTGTCAGGTCTAGGTTCACAACCTATACATGAATTCACGTTTTCCAACTCAAGTACATTTAATGTTGTCCAAAAAATATCGGGGAGACATTACACTTAATTCGCAGAAATATATCGTCTCAGAGAGCGAATATTATAAGTGCCCATCATGACACGATTACCATCTTTCAATCTGTATGCACAAGGACCAACCCGATAATGAATCTGGAATGGACCCTGATACAACAAAAATAATTTCTTCGTCACTTTCTCTTCACTGGACGAGAGCATGGGAACACGTAACAGAACAGAATCTCCTACCTGAAATTCGTCTAACACATGACGTTCCTGCTGTCTGCTACGCTTCTCAGCCGCTTTAATCAAATTCTCTCTCGCTAATCTGACATATATCTGAGAGTCCCGCTGAGGTTCCTGTGTAATACCTAGTACTTTTGTCAGCTCATTCCTTGGATTGCTGCCAAAATGAACCTCTAATGGGGTGAATTTCGTACTATCATGCTGAACCATGTTTCTCCATTTCTCAATCAACGCTAAAGAACCAACCCACGCAGTGTGCTTGTCATGAACTAAAGATCGAAACATCCTACCTAATTCCTTCATCGTGCGTTCACACATATTCCCTTGCGGATTCCTAATTGAGGAAAAATCATGTGTGATACCTAACTCTATCATAACAGCCTTCCACTTCTTCGAGGTAAATTGAGATCCGCTATCAGATAATAACCTACTAGGCGTACCTAATTCCTGAACATACTTGTCACTAATAATCTTACTGCAACTAAGACCTGTCGCTTTTCCCAATAAAAGACTGACACACTCACTACTCGAGACTTCAATAATACCATCCTTTAACATAGCTTCAATTTGATTGTCTTCCGCTTTAGCATATTTATGTGGTATCGGATATCTCGGTCCAGCGAATATACATTTATCCAGCACTGAAAATGAGTGTTCGTACACATGTGTTTTGCCAGGTTTCGATGAAAATACTTCCTTGTGTTCTCTCAACACATACAACAATCGGTCCCTCTGACCTTATTCCAAATTGCTACTATCTATCGCTTCTCTCAAAGCATCATCGTGGTTCTCCTCTAACCACACTTCACACAACTTAAAATCCGCTCTCTCTTCTTCATCTTTTGAAACCTCATTAACACACCACATGTTACAAACCTCCACTTTCGTCTGAACTTCGGCATCCCACGTGAATTTAACATCCTCATTATCCCACCTTAAATATACTATCGCTTCATTGTAATTTAACCGAGCTGAGTATAAAGTTGGCCAGTCAGATCCTAAGATAACATGAAATATAAGATTCGGAATAACAAGACATATCTGAATTTTCGACTTCCCGTTAATACAAATAGGTATGGCAACTTGTTTACATATTTGCTTGGATCGTTTACCTACAGCAGTGACGATATATGTGGATTTCACAGGCATTCCTTCAATCTCAATATTCTCCTTCTTTCTGTCCTCATACCACTTAGAACTTACACATGATTTTTGACTGCCTGAATCCAATAAAGCCTGATACTGCGCCCTCCATATAACGATCGTAACAACGGGGTTCTCACTTTTACTACCAACTTCGACTTGATTTACTTCAACCTCCCGTAATAACTCATCTCTAACATCGAGATCATAATCCATGTGCGTCATTACACAATTTCTCGCAACATGTACTGAAGACTGATAATCTGATCTCTCATTACCGTCTACTATCAGCTTAATTACTGTGTCTCCTCGTATCCTGATTTCGGCTTGTACCTTCCTCTACATTGCGTTCCCTCTGAACATTTCTGTTTTGCTGGTGTGACTGATTACCTACAGGTTGTTGTCTCGGTTGAAATTGACCACGGTGATTGTGTTCTTGTCTTCTGGGTGGTGTCTGATAGTTTGTGTGCTCTCGTGTACTATTACTATTTCCTAACGCAACGAAACTTGCTAGCAATCTTTCCATTCCCTGAATAGACTCTATCTGTTGCATACAGCTACCTTCGCAGATTTTGTTGGGAAAATGTCTGAGTTACAACTTCACAATATCTCTCTCCGCTGACATCCCATCTTCGTTTTTACAAATCATAACGTGGGCTAGAAAATATTCGGTCATAGAAACTCCTTCGTGTGGCCTAAATTTCACAAAGACAATGCGTTCTCTTTCCCTGCTTTGTATAGCTTCACTCCAAAACTTTTCCGTGAAATATTTCTGGAATTCCACCATACTGGTCATGCTGCTCTTATACACCGCAAACCATGATTTCGTTTCCCCAATAAAAGCTTTACCAATTATCTCTAACGCTTCTTCCCATTCAATGATTCCTTCTCCGATTCGCTTTTCAAACCGTTTCTTAACAGTGTTTAAAAAATCTAAAGGGTTTGTCTGCCTCCCATTGAATTTAGGTAAATCTGTTTCATATATGAAATTTGTACCATGGCACTGACTTCCTATATTACCTTGCTTTTCTCTGATTTCTTTACGTATTAGTGCCTCCGACCTCTCAATACGTTCGTTAATTATTTTCTCTCTAGTTTCTACGTCTTCTGCAATGTGTTCTTGTCTTTCCTTGGTGGCTTTAATTTCGATAGCATATTCCTCTGCTTTCTTAAACTTTTCATTACATATTTTGGCATTAATCTCTACCTTACCACACATATCATCGTATTGTTTTTGTACTCTTTCTCTAACTTTACTATTTTCTTTCTCTACCAACTCTATGACTTCGGTTTTATGTTCAGTTAACTTTCTTTCTACCACTTTCTCATGTTGGCTGCGTCTCATCTCCTGCTCCGCTAACTGATTCTCAAAAAGTTTCTGTTGCTCTAGTGCTTCATCTAATCTATGATCTAAAGCATCCATCCTAGCATTCACTTCTCTGCTAATTTCCGTTTTCGTCTGTTCTATCTCCTTTCTATTTTCTTTAATCTCTGTCTGTGTTTTCTCTACTTCTTTGCTAATTTCTGTTTTCGTTCTCTGTACTTCCTTCTTGATTTCATTCGTTTGTTCAAATATCCCTTGCATCATCAAAAACAGTTGTTCAGTATTCTTATCACTATTCGTATTACCTTTCTCGCCCTCCATCCTAGCTACATCAGATTCTGTACTATTTTCCATGTTCCCACCACACTCTACCGATTTATCTACTTCAATACTTTCATCTACAACATTCCTAGAATTCAGTGTCTCGCCTCCCTTTACTAAGTTTTCGCTACGTAATTTCATGTACTTTTCACCTTGTGCAGCCATGATTCCCCCAAAATCACACATACCAATTATATGGACAATCACTTAACCCCCACAAACACAGATTCTACTTTTACTGCTTTCCTTCCACGAATACTTAATGGTTTTCGAGCTCCACATTGGTGCGACAAATGTAACTGTTCCCTCTCGTCATAACACTTGGGGAGATGAAAGTTATTATCTTGGGACACATGAATATTAAATAAACTATTTGTGGCTTGCCCGCAAATTGCCACGCAAATAGAAACAATTAACATTCCATGGTTCCCCATTTCTCTATGTAATGTTTGGGCGCCATGGTTACAGTTTTAAACAAAACTGTAAACCAAAATTTATATTTACTAGCATAGAGACTTATACTTAAATCACAGGGATAGGATTTTAAATAATTAACCATTAAGTATCGCTTAAGAAAGAAAATTAACGCAATATAAAATACAAATGAATTTATTATACAAAAAAATGAGATGAATCGGAAAAGTTTTCTTAAAGCGTGGAGGGATTTAGAATTTACTGAATTTACTATTGCTTGCTTTATCTAATTGAAGCTCACCAATTGCAGCTTTCGTTGACGTCATCTGGTTTCCGTGGTTACTCGTTCTCTTCTTCTCGATGTAGAATTTCCTGCATGGACATCCTTCCTTCCTTCTCTGATATGGTACGGGCTATCTGGACTAACACTCCCTAATTGCCTAGTCTTTAAATTAGACATTGGCCCTATACTTGTAATAACTGATCAGCTTTGATCGTATGAGGAGAAAATTCAGAGATATGAATTTTTCCATATTAGTAGAAATCTCAAACCAACTGATGTATACTATTTATAGAGTACAGACTTGTACCAAATTTCATAGACTTGAACTAAACATAGTTCTTCGTCCACCATATTTACTGAATATAACACAAGCCGTAAGCTTCTTTCGTGTCACGAAGATCCGATAACATTACCGCACTTAAGTACTGTATCGAAGCGACAATACATTGTACAAAAATAACTATGTCTCAGAGCGACCACACACTGTATCAAAAATCAAATCACGTCGTTCAAAGTAGATGTTCACAGTAGAAGTACAAGTGATGGAGTTCACGTAGTTAGGTTGTAAGGTTGTAAGGCCGTAAGGCTGTCAGGTCCCGTTCTCGTGTTGAGAATCAGTATATATCCGGGCTCACCCCCAGTCTTGGTAACAGTTCAATCTCAAAACTCATATACAGCGAAGTATCTGATTCGATAGATCGAAGCATCAACTCCCCTCCTCTTCTTCCTCAACAAGTCCAGAAGGCGTGGCGATGATATAGCTGACCAGCTTGCAAGCCTCGCACACGGGTCGCTGTTTACTAGCCTTGGTCATATAATAAACCCATGACTCACGCAAAATCCCAGCTTCAAGAATAACCCTCCGTATACACAAATATGAGATGAAATGAAAACAACTATGTCTCAACACATTGACCGTATTTACAACATAATGAATTCTTATCCTACATAATATAATCATTTAAATAATAAAACGATGTTATTATTTATACAATATGATTCCAAAATGCCCTCATTACAAATGATTGACGTTGAATAAAAATGTTATTACAAATAATTGCCTATGGCGGATAAACTTGATATCAAATGTTATCGCGAAAAATAATATTATGGGCTGGAGAAGCCTGGACGGTTACAGTGTGATAATGGATATAACTGTATATTACAGAGCTTTTCAGGCAGAAGTTTGATGAAATATGAGGATAAAATAATAGACATAGAAGTATTTCATGGAAATTTCAGACAAATGGTTCTAATTCCGAAAAGGGGACGTGATAATGTACGGTGTCCATGATGGATATAAAACAATTAGGGAATGATTTTCGGTAGGTACGCATCGAGTGACTTAAAAAAGTAAAATTATAACATCGCGGAAATAGGTTTAGAATCTCATTGTTTGAGTGGCATAATAATTTGATAAATTTTACTATGATGATATGTATGAAATAGTAATGTTTGACCGAAACAACATACTGTGGCAATTGATATAAACGGGTATTCCAGAGATTTTCCTGTGTAATTGTGATCGAATATGAGGATAAAATAACATTCATAAAATTATTTTTATGAGTATTTACCACAAATTACTTAGATGTAGTTTAGAAAAGGGAATGTAATTAATTGTAGCGCGAAAGATGGATGGAAGTTAATCAGGGTAAGATTTTTCAGTATCCAACATGCAACATAATAATATTGAGAGAGGAATTAATAATTAAGCTTGTAGTTTGTAGATCTATAGTACCAAAGGAACGAGTGCTTGTAATTCTGCTACAAACTACAAAAACCCTTTCAATACAAATTTGAAAGTATATAACTTGATGATTGATTCTAAGGATCCAATTATTATCACGATAATAATAATTAGTACTATAGAAAACCATATCAACTCACAAATTATTTTCAGTAGTTCTACTTTATCGTGATTTAAAGAATAGGTCTAGAATCAATATATCAATACATTTTGAATCAATCATCGATCAATTACCACTTATCTGCATTTTGGGCAGTGATAAAGTTAATAAATTCCCTTTTATTTACCTATATGTTTCTTAAATAATTTCAAAGAATCTGGAAATTTATCGAACACATTCCTTGGTAAATTATTTCACTCACCATCTCGTCTGCCTACAAACGGATATTTGCCCCAGTTTGTCCTCTTGAATTCCAACATTTCTTCAGACTGTGATCTTTCCTACTTTTAAAAACACCACGCAAACTTACTCGTCTAAGAATATCATTCCACGCCATCTCTCCACTGACAGATTTGAACATATCATTTAGTCGAGCAGGTGGTTTCCTTTCGCCCAAGTCCTACCCGCCAAACAGTGAAACGTTTTGGTAACGCTGCTCTTTTGTTGGAAATCGCCCAGAACAAATCGTTCTGCTTTTCTGTGGATAATTCCAGTTCTCGAATCAAATAATCCTGCTAAGGGGCTAAACACTGGAACCATACTCTAATTGTGGGTTTACCAGAGACTTATATGCTCTCCCCATTACTTGCTTATTACAACACCTAAATAGCCTCATAACCACATGAAGAGTTACGTAACCTTTATTTACAATCCCATTTATGTGATTACTCCAATGAAGATCACTCCTTATATTAAATACTAGGCACTTATAATGATCTCCATGGGGAACTTTCACTCCATCAAGACAGTCATGAAAACTGAGAGGACTTTTATTCTTTGTGAAACCAACAACCAGACTTTTCATCCCATTTACGTCGTTCTGCAGTCACAATGTTTTATCTTATTTATTACACTGTATAGTATAATATCATCGACAAAATATCTTATCTCTATTTCAAGTTCTTTACACATAACATTTATATAAGAAAATATAAAGGTCCAATAATATTGCCTTAAGAAATTCCCCACTTAATGTTTAGAGGATGAGGCAATGCTTCACCTAATGAAATTATCAGATTTCACCTTTCTATCTAGTCCAACTGCACTCATTTTTGTCAGTAGTTTCCATGATCCACCGTGTCAAAAACCATAGAAATATCAATCGCGATACAGTCCATTTGACCTCCTGAATCAAGAATGCATGCTATATTTTGCTGGAATGCCACAAGTTGAGCTAAGCTCGAACTGACTTCTATCAACCAGTTAGTAATTTCGCAAACGTGTTTTGTATAATTAGAAATATTGCTTTCCAAAGCTTACTAACGCAACGCGTGTCAAGCTGACAGGCCTGTAATAATCAGGTGTATGTGTATCACCCTCTCCTTTATACGCAAGGGCTACTAAAACTCATTCATGCAAACAGTAATGAAGTAATTAGTTCAGGTACGGTAGCCTACTACATATCAACCCATTGCTTTTAGAACGTCCCCAGAAATTTTATAAGTTCGAACTGCTTTTTCACCTTTCAAATTTTGTATCTTATTGCAAAAGTATTTTTAAAATAGTCAGACATCAATACTTCGTTTTTATTAGTCACCTCTTCTATCTGGTCATTATTCGTGTAACCAATATTTTTTATATACTGCTGAATAAATACTTCTGCCTCTTGTAATCTTCACATATACACTTTCCTCATTCATTAATGATTTCTGGAATGTTCCATTTTGCAACAGTTTTCAGCCTTAAAGTACCTATATATATATATTTTTAAATACTTAACTAAAAATCGTATGACTGCCAATTATGCTTGCCATCATGTTATCCTTAGCTGAATTCTTCGCTAAATTCAAGTTCATTGTAAGTTAATTCAATTTCTCTTACTTCCACAACTATTTCCTAGTGTATTTTTTCAACCTGCACATCCTTCTTTATCTCTTAAATTTTGTGTTGTAATAAAGCGGGTCTTCTCCATAATTTACCACCTTTAAATGTACACACATGTTTTCACATTCCACACAATTGCTTTAAACCGATCCCACAAATGGTTCACATTCTTATTTTCCATTTTCAATGGATCAGAATTACTTTTTAAAACACTCCCATACCTGTCTTTTCAGCCATGTGGCACTAACTAGTAGTCCTAATTTTACAACCTCTCTCCCAATTGCATTTATTATTAACTACGACAAAAATAGTTTCGTGATCACTTTTCAAACAATCACTACTGTACTGATCTGCCTTTAGGGCAGTCGCTCAGGTGGCAGATTCCCTATCTGTTATTTTCCTAGCCTTTTCTTAACATTTATTGTGCCAGGCGGCCTATCTCTAGGCCAACATTCTGCTTTCGCCTGTATCTTCAATTCCTGCAGCACGATGGCAGCATAAGTAATACCGCAGGAAATATTGAAGCATTTACTCCGTGAAAATATCGATAATATGCCACAATGATATCAGTGAGGTTTTATAAAAGCTTTCTTTCGACTCATTTTACGTATCGCGCGTGGTAGCCCTGCCTTCAGCTGCTTCATGTCTCTTCCACATGCTTGTTATCTCGGTTGTTTATACGTTTGTTTATTTACTTCCAAAAGTATAAGGATTGATAGGTACATGAATGATGATTAAAATACGCAATGTTTTAATATTGAGTGTTTCATTAGATAATAATATATCGACTGACAAATGATCGAAGTAAGGAAGCAGTCATTGTGTATTTAACCTTGCGAATGCATGCTTTTTTAAACATTAGTCATTTTCAAAATATACCATGAAAAATTGCATAACATTTCGTTTATTGCGTTAATTTCCATATCGTTTCCCACATAGCTAATTATCAAATATTTCCGAATCAGTGTCTGTATACTCCAAATGCATCGATTTGCCTATTAGCTTTAGAAATGAGCCTTACAGGAAGAATTTCAGGATTTTCACCTTTAATATTTTTTGTAGCTTAAAAAATTCCTATTTCACCAGAATTAATACTCCTCCTCCGACCTTTCCTACCCCATCTCTACGATACAAACTCCAGTTCCATAAGAAAATGTCTGACCGGGCGAGTTGGCCGTGCGCGTAGAGCCGCGCGGCTGTGAGCTTGCATCCGGGAGATAGTAGGTTCGAATCCCACTATCGGCAGCCCTGAAGATGGTTTTCCGTGGTTTCCCATTTTCACACCAGGCAAATGCTGGGGCTGTACCTTAATTAAGGCCACGGCCGCTTCCTTCCAACTCCTAGGCCTTTCCTATCCCATCGTCGCCATAAGACCTATCTGTGTCGGTGCGACGTAAAGCCCCTAGTTAAAAAAAAAGAAAATGTCTGCATCCATCATATCATTTCTTAGCCATCATAACTTCTATTAAAATACCTGGTAAGTATATATCTATTAAATTACTTAATTACATTCCTTTCTTAACAATACTTCTACAGTTCAACACTAACACTACCATCTATTACTTCAGTTTCCCTATAGATCTCATGTAGTTTAACCAAGACCACGTCCAGAATATTCTACCCTCTAGTTTGTTCCTTCACTTTCTGATTCAGCTGTACTTTCCAGATAAACTTTAGTTGCCATGTTTCCTGTCATTCGTAATACTTCCCCAATATTTTTTGGTAAATTGAGATTATTCGCTACAATCATATTTCTTCCTGTGTCATTCCACACAACTCTGATGAAATGAAATGAAATGAAATGAAATGAAATGAAATGAAATGAAATGAAATGTCGTATGGCTTTTAGTACCGGGATATCCCAGGACGGGTTCGGCTCGCCAGGTGCAGGTCTTTCTATTTGACTCCCGTAGGCGACCTGCGCGTCGTGATGAGGATGAAAGATGATGAAAACACATATACCCAGCCTCCGTGCCATTGGAATTAACCAACTAAAGTTAAAGTCCCAGACCCGCCCGGGAATCGAACCCGGGACCCTCTGATCCGAAGGCCAGTACGCTGACCGTTCAACCAATGAGTCGGACACATCTCTGATTATCTTAGGAAATAATTCTGTACAAGCATCAGTGCAACCCTTTCCAGGACTGTACCTCCCATAAAAGGGTCAAGTTACCTATTTGCTTTAGATAAGGGTCTTAAGGCTAGAATTGCATGTTTCTCGTCCTTAACACTTCCGTAGCTTACTAATTATTATTTTTCTGTTATGAATACTCCCCCTCATAAGGTTCTCACCCTGTCTCTAGGATAAACACTCCAGTTCCCCGAGAAAAAATTTCCGTTCACAAAATTGCTTCTGAGCCGCGATTCAAATATTCTTACCATACATGTATTACATGACTTAATTCTATTCCTACTGTACTTCTACACTTGAACACTAACATGTTTATGTTATCTTTCCAGCTCCCCGTAATATTTCCACTACTTCTCAGACTAAACCGTTCCCCTGAATATACCACTATATAACCCTTACAAACAAACCTCCTAATTTATAGCTACAACTCAGGTTTAAGTCAAAGAAAATAGAGTGCAGATCCCTATCTCCTGTCTACATATGGGGTCTACTACTCTCACTTCTATTTTCCCACATACTCACTCCATATTCTCATTTAAAATCCCGGATCACCTTTCAGTCAGTAACCGCCCTACACCCCAGTCCATTGATAACAATCTCCGCTCCCTTAATCGTTTGTCTAGCTGCATTAACAAGATCTTAACTTATACCTACTTGACTTACATTCTTGGTAATCCTCCTTCTCTTCTACTTTGCGAAGTTAATGGAATCAATTAAATAAGTTTACTTGTCCTCTCTCTCACTGTCACTGAATACATGCTTAACTGAAATCGGTAGAGTGGATATATTTTATTAACCATATAAAATACGACAAACATCGTTTCCCTCGAAACTGATTATATACTTCAGCTCGTCGAATGATAAGCAATGTGATTATAGAAAGGGCTGTTCAAGTACGATGTACTGACAAATATTTCTTAAACCTCCCATGGCTTTCATAAAAGATAGGACCGTTAGCCTTGTCCCATAAAAGTTCGTGCGTATCGCAATAGAGGGTTATTAATTTCCAGTTTTTTTTTTATTATGAATTTTTTCCGTTCCCCGTTGGGTCGAATTTGTGTTTTCTATGATCTATGCTATCGTTTTGTCATGAAACGTTTAATGTCTTCATTTACCCATGGGGATTTTCATTTTAGTTAGTACTGTGCGTATAGGACCATATATATCAAAATGTGTAACACGCAATCTTTATGAGTGCGAACAATGTTATTAGTCTTCGTAATTTGTGTAATTTTATGACATGGTATTGAATATGCGTTTGCCATTAAGGGATTACTGCCCACGTCATAGGTGTGCCATGAGAGATCCCCGCTCCTTGAGCTAATGGCATGAACGCGGAAAGTGCAGCTGACTTCCTTTAACTTGTGCAGTAAAGACTAGACGGAGATATGTAGCGTCAAGACACAAACAAAGCCACGACAATGTACCTGGTTCAGTATATTATGAATACGCAATACTGTCGTACCGTTCATTTGTCATTCATTGTTTTTGCTGCATTCCGAAATAAGCTTTTATGTTGGTCTGCAGTGTTTCTATGAGCACAGGATGTATTCAAAGGAGTTATTAGTTATCACATGCCAAATACATAATTTTGTTTTCTACGCATAACATAATGTAGTGAATATCATTTAGTTAAACGTATTTCCTTAGCAGAAGGCGTTTGAAAACAAAAAACTGACTTTGTTTTCTCACCATGTTCTAATGCACTGAATAGAACGAGACATTAGTCCCAATATAACTGTTAAAATTTTGAATCTGCTTAGGTACGGACCCATTCACTAGTTGTAGCAGGGAGCCGTTAAATCAGCTGCATCCGTCAGAAGACATATTCTGCTGAGCTGGAGCGGTGAATTGTGACCTTCTTTCGTCTACGTTTTTGTAGTCTCGTATAATAACATAATTGTGCTTTGCCTTAGGTAAATTTAGAGTGTAAGATATGGAAATTATACAAGAGCTGAAAATCCGATGGATAAAATCTGTCCGTGTTTCATTATTGGGTCAGGGTTATCTGTCCGAATTAAGACGAGTAAATTGTGCGAGATTACAGTATGTTGAGTCGTCGAGGGAGAAAGAAGCGCCATATTACACGCCTGGAACGTGTGTAATAAGTAGATGCTTGTTTTCTGAGGCGCTAGTGTCTATATGATTCGTGCTAAAATATACCATAATGACCACATGCTAGTATGATGGTAATAGTCCCCGTAAGTCCGTTCCTAAATCAATTAAACGTCCTGCCTTTGGTGGTCGATGTACAGCACACAACAAACACTTTGTCATCTGAGAGATAACTTCAATAAATATTAATTCTCTTTTCCGCTGATACGGTTGGATTGATTGAAATATACGTTTTTGTTTTAAATGGCTGCGCCCATAAGCCCCTAAACCACCACCACCACCACCACCACCGCCACCACCCGTATTTTCTCTGTCGGGTCCCAGAAGCCAGTACACTGATATAATGTGATTATTTGACTTATATTTACGTTTTAGCCACGTTTCAATTATTAAAAGTAACATATAATTGCAGTGTTCCGGAAATAGCATTCAACATTTTCATGTCTGTTTGCAGAGTGTGAGCATCTACTAATGAACTACCTGCAGCAAATTCGTCTGTTTACTCATGGCCACCGAAGAATACCTGCTGTTGCCTGAGGAGCTGATACTGGAGATTCCGGCGTGCTAGGGCTGTGGTATATGGCGGAATCGAAATGCAGGAAACAGTAACAGTTGCTTTTGCCAGAGGGATGAATGACCACAGCGTCAAAAGTTGCCAACTTACGTGCAAAAACTGTCGAATTACCAGTAAAATTATATTTGAACTTTTCTGTGGTAAGCCAGAAATTGTAACCAAATAACTTAATGTCAGAAAGTAAAAAGCTACTTTCAGTGTGGATAAATATTTGGTTTTGTTTGGGGGGATTTCAATTCGATAAACAATAGCGTGAATTGTGTAAGTATTTTGTCAAATTGGAAACACACTCCTTGAAACAAAGTACAAGATTAGAATTAACGAGGTAGACAGGTAAAGCGTGAAGATAAATGTAGACAAATGTAGAAAAATTTGAATTGGGATTACTGCAAGGATGACTCGGAGAACTCGGAGCATCCAGCAGTTCCACACTACATATGTTATTATTGAAATGTATGCGCATTCAAGTTCACTTAAACGGCGCACACATATATTTGATCCACCAGAGTTTTAACAATTATGTCTCCTTCACGTGAGCAACCGTTGAAAAGACAGAAACGTTCAATGTCAGCTTTCAGGATAGACAGCCTTGGTGCCGTGAGGTCCTCAAAAATGATGGTGGGCTAACTTTACAGCTCCTTTTCTTTATGAATATTTCTTGCCGGTAACGATACGATGTTAATTTAACAATTTTCTTCCCTTTCCTTTGGTATGTGGCCTTCAGACAGCCTGGTTTAGGTCTCTCGAGTTGAAGCCTGATATGCGACCTGCGCGTCTATGAGAATTGTACCCTACATGTGATGAACATTCGAATGCTTAAGATGGCACACACACCCAGCCCCCGAACCAACGGAATTAACCAATGATGGATAAAATTCCTGGCCCGGCCGGACTAAAGGCGCAGCATGCTAACAATTTAGCAATGGAGCCGTACATTTAACAATGACCGGTCACGCTTTTCCTTGAAATTTCGGCCCTACACGTTGGTAGCGACGTATGCCTTTCACTGTGACATAACTTGAAACATTAAAACAGGTGTCAATTACGAATAAATTAATAAAAGAGGATTTTGTCACATGTCTCATTTCACGAGTAATGTCTTCTGTACTTGACAGTGAATTTTATAAACTGTAAGATTATTTTATAGCCTACCGTTATCTCACTTGGGAGGTGTTTAATTTTGATAAGTATGAAAAGTGTGTGATAGGGCGTCGAGCTGGGTAGATTATTTTATAACGGTAGGCTATAAAATAATCTTACAGTTTAGAAAATTCACTGTCAAGTACAGAAGTCATTTCTGATTGAAGCTCCTTAGCGTCATCAACTGATTTAGTACCTGCTAATAGGTCATCAACGTAAAAACGAGGACGAATAGTTTCAGATGCAATAGAGTGAGATTTCTTGTTCATTGGCCAATTGAACTAGACATCACGTGGTAAGAAATTAGACCGGACTAGGACCGTACAGCAGTGAGACGATAGTCCTTCATTTCTTTATCAAGAGATTCACGCCAGACATTTTTCTTGAAGATTTCTATGGTCAGGATGAACTAAAGCACATCTGTACATCTTTGCAACATCGGTTGGAAGAGCAACAAAATATGTTCTGAATTTCAAACAATAGACAATAAATGAGGCTGTAAAATGGCGCAAACCATTGTTGATGATGATGATGCATGTGTTTCAAGGGAGCCTAACATCTAGGTCATCGGCCCCAACGCCAACCAATGATATTCCATTTGAAGATTCACAGCTTCCATTGAACACAATTGGCAGTTGGTAGTAGTGCTATTTATCACACAATTATACGGCAAGTAAAAACTTAACGCGTTAGAACTGTTAGGTGGGTGCAGTTTCCATGTAACCCGGTTCACTGTGTTCGCGCATGAAATGTTTATACTCTTCTTCCAAGTTCGGAAATCTATCAAAGTTATTTTCAATGTGTTGGAGCCTGTAACCAGCATTGTGTTTAGACTCAATTACAGGAGACACACCAGGATGAATTGGAAGTTTGACAACGAACCTACCGGAATCATCTCTTTGTACATCATTCACAAAATGTTCTTTGCATGCCCTTTCTTCTGGAGTAGGAACTGGTTTATTAAGTCTTCGATTTGCCAAAATCTTTGCAGTTTTGTGTCAAGAGAGACACGACAAGCCATGATATTATCCTCAATGTAAGATTTAGGGAAGAATCAATACAATATCCATCCAAATCGGGTATCTAACAAAGTGGGATACCCTTCATTAAACAATGCTTTAGAATATATTATTTAATAATAAACATCGCCTCCTATCAAAACATAAAGGTCAATGATATTCCATTTGAAGATTCACAGCTTCCATTGAACACAACTGGCAGTTGGTAGTAGTGCTATTTATCACACAATGATAGGGCAAGTAAAAACTTAACGCGTTAGAACTCTTAGGTGGGTGCAGTTTCCATGTAACCCAGTTCACTGTGTTCGCGCATGAAATGTTTACACTCTTCCTCCAAGTCAGGAAATCTATCAAACTTATTTTCAATGTGTTGGAGCCTGTTAACAGCAGTGTGCTTACACTCAATGACAGGAGACACATCAGGATGAATTGGAAGTTTGACAACGAACATACCGGAATCATCTCTTTGTACATCATTCACAATATGTTCTTTGCATGCCATTTCTTCTGGAGTAGGAACTGGTTTATTAAGTTTTTCGATTTCCCAAAATCTTTGCAGTTTTGTGTCAAGAGAGACGGAAGGAAGTGGAATGTTCGAAGTAAAACAATCGATATATTGTGAAGGAAGTGGACTTGTGATTGTCTTTAAAATACTGTAAGGTTCAAATCCAATGAATAATCTTCCACTTAAGAAAAAAGACAAGGTTACATGTGGAGATGGCTGGAGAGATATTGGCATTGCTCGAACCAACGGTAGGAGGACTAAAAGACATTCAACAGGTACCAAATCTCTTAACGAGGCTAGAGGTCACAAATAAACTGCATTTCAGAGCCCACGGAAACATTAACTTGTAAAATTTAAAATAAGCTATTTCTTACTCCAACACAAGCTGTGTTTAGCAAAATATTTGAACGTTGTTCTGATACCAACTTTATGGGAGTGGGTGAAACAATTGTGGAACTTCCAATATTTACATTATCACTGCGAGTTGTGTCGAATTATTTAAGGGTTGGGATATCAGAGGAGGCAAATTTGCCTTCCCATTAACCATATTGTTAGATTTGATTTTATTTAGAGTCAATTTCCGTAACAAGATTGTATGAAGTATTACTTCACTTTTTATGTTGTCAATAGCACTAATTTTAGACATCACTTGATTTATCAATTCACGATAGTCGCAAGAGTAGTCACTAGTTCAGTTATGCAGGTTAAGTAGATGCTTTATGTTGTGAAACAATCAAGCGCTTAATATTGTACCTCTCATTAATGAAATTCCAAGTAACTCTGAGGTTTCTAACACATTTTTCTAGGGTTTCGTCCAATTTCCTAGTTTCGCCTAGAAGAGCATAATTTTTTCACGTAGTCGATGCAATTTTTGTTAATAACTAAGCCTTCAATGATATTCCGAAAACCCAGGTATTTTGTCAAAACTCCCTTAAAAATGTGGCCAATTCAGTGGATGGGACTTTTAGTCTAGAGCTGGATCGTACAGAGATATCAGAAACGTTGGATGCATTACTAGGACCCGAAGGTATTTCAAAGGAGCACAGCAATTCTTGAATCATATCATGAATTGCATGATGTCTATCATCAATTGCAATGATATCTATTTTCAAAATCATCATGCTCTCCAAAGTGAGCTTCACTAGCCCTTGATTCGACACACATTCTAGATATTCCTTAACATTATTGAAGTCATTCGACAATTTTGGGGGCTTATTTTGACTGGAAATGAGTTCTTGACAAGAGACATTATCCTGCTTCAAGTAATTTCCACTGACTGACCTTTTAAGCAAGGCACGTTTTAGAATAGCCGTTGGTTAGGATTCCAATACCATGGTGAATAGTTCTGATAATTAATTCCTGACAAGGTGACAAGAAATATCAATATTTCAACTATGGCTAATGTGTCAATATTAAGCTCTGAAACCAAGTATACCACTTTAGTCTTACATTGTTGAAATGAGTGACAGTGATTTGTAGCGATCCAAAAATGTAAATAAGAACATACAAGCATAGCAATAATTATATCCAAATCGCATAACATCCAAATATGCAAAACACACTCACTGACACAAGATCCGAATCACAACTACTAGCAGAACAGTCAAAAAATATTCTACTCGGGCTGTCAGACACCACATTCTCCGATCCTCGATTGTGCCGTAAGTCAAAGTGGAATACAGAAATGCGAATATCCCAGCGAGCTACACGGCCAGTACGGCTCGTAATGCCCTTGACAAAACAAAACGGATCTGGATAATATCTCTATATAGTGAGTGTTATGTGTAGGGTTAGTAAATTAGGCAGGATGTCCACCCTAGTCAAGATGTTAATAATGATGGAAAATGGAACAAACTTACAGTAGTTGTGCTGTATCATTACTAGAAGCAAGCAGCTTTCAACATCTCAGTCATCAAGATGTCATGTACACACACTCGAGAAACGGTTCACAAGTTTGATGCAGTAGTACTCTGGAGTATTCCAAGGGGTTGCTTTTGCAATCTCGAAACAGTTCCACAGCAATGCATACTTCGTTTAAATTTCAGATGTGACGTCTCTAATGTTCGTAGTAATTCATTTAGGCACCAAATCTGTGTCAGTGATTCAATCAGTGATTCAGAGGTACACAATGCCTTTCGCTCCAAGACGGTTTTATGTTTGAATGGTGGTTGAAGAAACAATGCGTTTAGCACAATTTAGCACCGAACTCAAATATATATCAAAGTTCAAAGTTCACAGTTCACAATGATTCCCATCCGGCATGGTCGCACAAAAAATGGTTACGTAGATATCGAGTAAACGAACCATATCGGAGCACGTGCAAGCAAATATTTCATTAGGGGCGGATATGCACAAAAGTCAAATATTTGGAGAATCAGACTACCCTACATCAACAGACACAAAACTCAGAGTCACTGACATTGCTGCACTTAAGTAGTACTTGCTCTAAACGTATTCAATACATATAATTTGCACATAGTATACAAGTGGTTACAACCAATTTTAACAGTGTGAGAAACACGTCTGCTCGAACGAAGAGCCATTTTGAACCTCCCAGGATTCAACGAGGAGTGTATTGCGAACTCAGAAACGGAAATAGGTTCTTGTGTGGCTATAAATCAATACTGCCAACACCTGATATTTTCAAAAACGCTCACGGGAATTTGTCAACAAATCGATCGTAACAATAGGAACAATCAATGAATCTATCTTGGGCCATAGAAATTAAAGAAAACTGTCAATTTTACTCTTCAAAGTCTCCTTTGCGATCTGATTATCTGATGGTGACTGATTATTCGTGTAACTCCCCCTTTTACAGAAGAGAGAACATAATACAAAGTACGCATAAAACAAGTAATGATTTAATAATCCAAAATAACAAACCTGAAAGAATAACGTCAGCCGATGATACACCCGGAAAAACATTTTAAATTTCAATAACACATGGCGACGCAGGATAAACAACATGACAACTAGAGAAAGGATGTATGGGAAGCAGGCCGGGAAACCCTACAGAGGACGAGATCTTACGTGACGTTGTAGGGAAAGAAACGTGAGAACATTAACCCTTTTGTCTGACTTTGCTCAACATATACCATTTAAACAAGGTATAAAGAACGCCAATTAAAAGGATAACATCAACAATGAAGAAAAAGGTTAAATGGAACCACGAGGTTCCTCTCGGTGGTTCTTCAGAAAAGTAAATATCTACACAAAATTACAATTACATTTAAACCGTGAGCATAACTTCGACGTTGAAATTTACAAGGAAAATTTAACGGGGAATATGACATAATTACAAACATCTTACACGGCAATCTAAAAATGTTACACGGAAAGGAAACAACGGAAATTAAATTTAGCGCAGAGTCCTATAGAGGGGCAGTCCTCTCCTAATACACATCAGTGAGGGACGCATAGCTCAACAGGTGTGCACTAAAATGACGCGGAATTACTGGAGGCAACTCGGAAAAAAATTTCTTTGCTAGTTGTTTTACGTCGCACCGACACAGATAGGTCTTACGGCGACGATGGGACAGGAAAGGACTAGGAGTGGGAAGGAAGCGACCGTGGCCTCAATTAAGGTACAGCCCCAGCATTTGTCTGGTGTGAAAATGGGAAACCACGGAAAACCGTTTTCAGGGTTGCCGACAGTGGGGTTTGAATCTACTACCTCCCGAATACTGGATACTGGCCGCACTTACGCGACTGCAGTTATCGAGCTCGGTCGGAAAAATAATTAAATTCTATATTTACACAAAAGGTTAATAAAAGGAATTGCCTCCAAAACAAAGGATATGCCTAGCTGACAAACTAAGGCATTACAAAATCAAAACGGTGAAAACCAGCGTCTAAGGTAAACTCCGAACAAATGAATTTACATTTTAATTTAACACTTGAAAAAAGAAAACATGCTTACTCCGAGATGGCTGGAGCCGCTGAGCGGAGCACCTTACAAGGTGCGTCCGATCGTTAAGACGTACGAAAACCAAAGACGCTGAAGAGAGCCTTGCTCCTGCTAAGGAGCCAAAAGGCTGGAAATTGGGAAATACTCAAAGAGCCAATCAGGGAAGCTACCTATGACTCGACCCGAAGTTTCACCAACACAAATTAACGTTATTTTCGCCAATGGCATTACAGCACCATATATGATAATGTGGGAAATATATTCTAGAGGTTTAGATTGCGAAACTCGGCGATTTCGTGATCGAAGCCGCCACGTGGCAACTACAGGGTGATACAAAAAATGGGTTACAGCAAACATATTACTGGAGATCACCAATATCAATGTCTTCCAACACTCATAATGATTATTAAATATTAACCGTTCACAGTCCTTCCTGTAAGTCTTAAAAATTCTTTAAATCCACTAATTTTACAAAAATTAAAACACATAGTCATTTACATGTATTTACACCAACAAAAAAATATTCAATTGACTTCTTCAAAAATGTCAGTTCCCTAGATTGTTTACAATTAAATGATTCCACCGACTCGTATCAAACCACCGGCGACAATTCATTCTTAGAACATTTAATCGAAATCAAAATCCAGTTTCTTTATGATTAAGATATAGTATCACCGAAGCAATCAGATCTAGAGGAATAGTGGCCAGCCCGCGATAAGCCCATGTTAGTTCGGAGAGGGCGAGGGACAAAATAAAACACAAGATACTGGCAAACTTATTTCATCAGTCACTATAAACATAATTTGCCCCTACAGTGTATAAAGTGGTATTATTATTATTAATTAAAGCATTATTTATCTACTTTTTTATTCATTACCCACTAATTGACCAACCGGGGACCCACGAAAAGTTTCATTATAATTCATGGGACGTTGATTCAGTTTTCAGTTTGATCCAGTAGATTTTCATGAACTCGCTGTGTCGAGCGCGCTACTCATCCGGCCACTTTGTCCCAGTTTTCCAATTCCTTTCTCGGATAGTTCCAAAAGTCACTCTCCACTCAGCAGCATAGTAAGAAAGATAGCACTTCACTCACTTTATCAGTGCGTGATATGAGTTAACAACTAAAATTTTAAAAATAGTAATTATTAATTAGTAAATTAATAATTAATAGTTATTAAAATAAGCTCTACCATGATTGGTTTCAATGTTAACATTTTCGAAGCCCGCCATGCTGGGCACTTTGAAACCCCGGTTTCTTCTCCGAGTTATCTTAGGGATTTTGTATGTGTATCTTCTAATCTCTCTGCGATTTCATTTACTTTTTCCTCGTTAAGTACACGTCTTTTAATGATTCTCTCCTTATCGAGTAAAGAACCAGTTCCTCTCAATTTGTTTACCAGTTTTCACACGGTCTCTCTATGTGGAGGGCATACACCTGGAGATTGTGTTACAAATCACCTAACGACTTCCCTGCAAGGCTCTGTTTTCACATAATTATTGCACATACAAATACCCTTTCCTCTACCGTGGACACACGTGGAGGCATTGTGAGAATTATGCCTCAAAGTAACACTTCACAACTCGAGAACATTTGGAGTGACAGATGAAGACTTAATACACGTTATAAGTACGGACCTGACCTGCGAAGTTCTGGCATTCCCGTGCTGTCGCTGCGCTGTTTAATGGAAAGTGGTGAGTCAACGAGAGGCAGATAAAATGGGCGCGCCTGCCGGCCAACCGACGAGAGAAACTCACTATATATAAACTTATGACCATCGCATCAGTTAGTTGACAAGAAGTAAATAGTTGTGGAAGTTGGTGAGAAGAGTAGTAAACGGTGATAGTTTGATATATAATGTTTACTGTGATCCAAACGTGAATTTCATACTACAGGCGGTGTTATCGGCATCAAATGGACATCAGAAATTTTTCAGAATGGGAAGAAGTTACAGTTGCATTAAATGGTAATAAAGTATTATATTCAATACACATAGCTTTTTAGGATTAAAAATATCATTCCTATAATACTGATAAAACAGGCAACCTGTCACAGGTTGGTTTATTCCTGTTTATATTATGTAGACGGGCAATAAATGTGATGTGTTTAGGACACTGAAGGTTTGTGAACAATAAAAAGTGGTGACAACAAATTAGAAAATATGTTTTAACCCACTGAGGAAAAAGAGATTAAATGAAGTAATAATCTTCTCTCTATACAAAAGTGGGATGACATCTGTCTGTTTGCCTTCCAAACCAGCAACACATCTGAACCAACTAGCTGAAATGCCGGGATGAGTGGCTCATACTGTTGAGGCGCTGGCCTTCTGACCCTAATTTGGCAGGTTCGATCCTGGCTCAGTCCGGTGGTGTTTGAAGGTGCTCAAATACGTCAGCCTCGAGTCGGTAGATTTACTGGCACGTAAATGAACTCCTGCGGGACAAAGTTCCGGCACCTCGGCGTCTTCGAAAACCGTAAAGGTAGTTAGTGGGACGTAAAGCAAATAACATTATTATTAACTAGCAGAGTTGTATGAAATTTTGTACAAACCATCTCAAGGGATGTGTCACATGTCCAACTGTGTTTCATTTCAAAATATGGACCTGAAATTTATTTTTTGTGAAATTGCTTCCGAAATTCACGTAACAGCTTACTCCTAGATCTAGTGTTATGATTACTGGGGATTATTAATTACATTTATTTATTGGCATGAAGGAGATAACGGATAAATCGTAAATATTTGATTTTCCGAGCGTGGTGAATGTTCGTCGGCCTTTATAGAGGTTTGCTACAATAGAAATAATCCGTAGTAAATTATATTTCTTAAATACCTCAGGCTTCCATCAAGAGCGCTAAAAGTCCAAAACAACTCAAATGTCTGGAATAAATGAAATTCAAAATTTACGACTTCGGATATTTCCCATTTATCCTTTAAAATGTATTAGGAATTTTAAATTTTAACCATAGTAAATGAGACGTACGTAATTTTGCAAAATAATGATGCCAAGCACATAACAGTAGGATTTAAGTTGACCGCGATTTATAAGCGTCACGAAACCGTTACATGAAGTCGCCACCGATTACGGCTTATCTCTTTATGTATCTAGGCAAAAAAGGCTGCTGGGCTATCAGATGAAACTGTGTTTCTGACGGTGTATTTTCAGCCCGATTTTATAGCGTGGGATTGAAATCGGGGTGGACTGAGGATATTTTATTCTTAAGTTAGAAATAACACACATTAAAGTCGCAAGAATTTGCTGGTGAAAATACGTTGCAATAGTTACAGATTTGTACTCAAGGAGCATGTTTTTTCAACTCAACATATTTGCGTGGGAGTGAAAGCTAGGTGGACTTAGGATATTTTATCCTTAAGTTAGAAGTAACAGACTTGAAAGTATTGAGAATAATTGCTAGTGCAAATAGGTGGGCAGAATGACAGGATTGTACTCACGGAGAATGGATATAGTCATGGTAGAAAGTATATTACAAGAATTCGTCATGTATTCGGTAAGTCGTTAAGTATGCAGACCGAGTCACTGACGAATTAGTTGATAAAGCACACGGCAATGCAGAGGGAGTAGAAGTAGAAATTTCTGTTCCACGTCTTCCTCATAAGAAAAACCTCAGGATTAATCATAGTTCCAATGTTGTAAAGTGATGACATTTAGAAAATTGTTTTCCAACCCTTCAGCAGTTTTAGTGTTTCTGAGCATAAGACAATGTTTCCTGGAAATTCACCGGGAATTCACGTGTTAGTGCAACGTTAAACCACTAGCAAATAAATAAATAAATAAATAAATAAATAAATAAATAAATAAATAAATAAATAAATAAATAAATAAATAAATAAATAAATAAAATACGTAGGTCGAGTCGTAAGTCTATGCAACTATTTTCTTTTCTCGCGAACATGAGACAACACAGAAAATCTAAGATTTGCATTTGGAAACGTACGGTATGTCCTTGCGTATGATGCCACTAGATGGTATATGTAAACAACAGTGTGGTGCTAAGAATGCCCCCAAGTTCAGTGTGTAAGTGAGAGCGTCACAAAATGTAAGTCAACAAGCAGGAGCAACGATCGTATATTAAAATAGCAGTTCTCCGCGGCAGAAGTGCACGCCAATTCCATGCAGAGCAGTGGCGAGTTGGGTGGAGACGTTCAAACGGGGTAGACCGTCAACTGCCAATTTGCACCTGCCCCACCGCTGGCAACGCACAGTGGAAACCTTGGGTGATTATTTCGACGGTTGAAGGTCTGTAACCAGTGGAGACCTGTTCTTTGTATGTAGTTTTGTGTATTTGCTGTCTATACCATAATAAAACAACGTTTACCAATGGCCTGTGTTATGTCACTTTCTTACGAGAATCTCCTGAAGTCAGAATTCGTCTTCAGGCACTATGCATAAGTACATGCCTATATTTCCAAATGCATATCTTAGATTTTCGTGTTGTCTCCTGTTCGCGAGATAAAAAATAGTTGCCATGACGTATGACTCGACCCTCGTAAATAAATAAATCCAAATAGGCCAGCCCAACAATGCTCTTATTGTTGCTCTGTCCACTTTGCGATCCCTACCAAAGGATATCCCGAAACAGAATGATGCTTCTTTCCCTAAAGTGAAAATTCGTCAAGAAATATAAGCTTTCATCCATTAAGTATGGAGACACTGGGAGCATTGTAGACTCGCACCTGTTCCAGGATATGCTCCAGATGTCGTAATATTTAACATCATCCACGTTCGTGGCTGTAGATCGAAGACTGTTCTTAATTAAACGTTTGTTAACGGGGTGTGAATTGTGCATCAGTTTTTAGGTACTAACTAGTACGGCGGCACCGCGTATACAAACGCGTAAATAACCTCTGTGACCATGTTACGAGCAATCTCGTCGGTGGCGAATCGTTAATCATTATCACGCGATCGGTCCGATTGTGACTCCATGTTCATTGAGAGTATATGCTTCTCCTATCGTGTACGTTTCACCGTTTCTGCTTGTGTCATCAATTCTGATGCACCCTGCTCCTTATCTTAGGGATAAAATAACAGGGGGTCCGTGTTTTTAACGTCATTTATTTCGCCAAATTTTGATGTATTTATCCGTTACAGGTCAATTCAAGAACGTATCAGTAGTTTCCGGCTTTTGCGTCCCTTTGTCTGTCTCTTTGTTTGTCTTTTCGCTCCACCATCAACTTTACGTTTAGAGTCTACGCATTAAGGAGCAAGTTTCGATATACATGTCACTTAAACATCACTCAAGAGACTGGGGGTTTAAAGGAAGACAAGAAGACTGCTTTCAATTTCCTCTTACACTATTCATTATGTGCAAAATCTGTACACTACATGTGAAACGCCCCTTTATTTTAAATAACGTTTGTTTCGTACCTACAGTAATTTCACCGACTCTCCAAATGGTGGAGAAAATTACTATTTCCTACACGTTTCATGCTATGCAGCCAGTGATGGACACCCTCGCAGACATACATTTATTTTAAGGATTAATAAGACGAGGAAATAAGAGGATGCATCATATTTCTCTCAGCTTTAAAATCATCCCCATCTAATGTAGCTGAACATTGAGGTAACTTGAGGTAGAATTTTTCCCTTAGGTGTCTGTCTGTCTGTCTGTCTGTCTGTCTGTCTGTCTGTCTGTCTGTCTGTCTGTCTGTCTGTCTGTCTGTCTGTCTGTCTATTCCTGAAAGTGGAAAACTACTGTACTTTTTTCAACCAAATTACGTATTTGGATTCCACTCACTCAGGATTGCGTTATCTGGTGCATATGACGCCATGACTATCACAAGTAGTATGCATTTACAGGAAGATTATTCTCAAGTATTTTCGTTAAAATTAGGTCTGTCAAAAGACTGTATAGAACATACGTTTAAGAATATGTTATTTTCATTCCTTTATGCCATGTACGTATTTAGCGTACGACAGGTAATGACACAGATGATATCGAAATTTCGATTTTTAGTCCAAGTCCCGTCAGACACGTCGTGCATGTCACATCAAGGTGGGCAACGGGAAAAACTAAAGAGCCATTTTACTATTTTCGGTAGAACTGTTATTATCATAAAACTTAAATCGCCACGCCAGTGGTCAGAGATATAATATGTACCCTGAGAACCTAGGAGAACTTCTGACCAGGAACTGGACAGTACAATAAATTCGGAAAACATTATTATTTTCTCTCCACTTTGTTCAGCTTCATCATATTTCTCGTTATTGTCATGCGCTTTCGTTCGAAAATTTATTTCTAACATGTCGTATGAAAAGTGTGAATATAGCCATGTTACTTCACATACATTCCTGAAGGTGACACGTAATCCACTGCAAATTCCCTGGCGAATAACAGATACAAATGCTAATATTTAATTAAATAGTTATTACCGTCGTCAGGTAGCTTAGAATATTTGGTCTAAATATATTCGATTTCACTGTTTCATTTCAATATCCATTTATATTTGAAGGGAATATTTAAAATACCGTATGAAATGATTTATATTTTGTATGAAGTGGCCCTGAACTACAAGAATTAGATCCTCTTAAATTTTTAACACGTCCTTCGAGAACATAGCTCCCATTTTCTCAGTGATATTTACGACCTGTTTTAATGAAAATAATAATTTACGTACAGCAATAAATGGGCGATTTAAGTGGCCATTTAATTCCAGGTTCTCTCCGAGAAGGGGAAGAATGAACAGTTATCTTGCATGGCACTTACATCAATTCTTACGTAGAAACGGATTTCTTTAAATGTGTTTTCTATTCCAGGGAACTTAGTGCGAGCAACCAAAAGTATATAAAATGCTTATATCAGTTGTGAAAAGAGTTGAAATTTGTTAATTAACGTCTTTCGAAGTTATTTCTCAATACGCAGTATGTTTACTGTAAGATATACTTTCATGGTGAAGAAAGACGGATTTCTTACTAGCGCAAAATACAGCAGACATGTCACATACTCAAACCAGCGTCAAATATGACAAAATAGGACCTTTTGTCATGAGAGGGCTTCCTTATGGTTACATCCCACTCAGCACAGGTACTTGGAATACTGAAGTCCACGCGGAGCTAGAATGGGGTTGGCTTTTAAGAGAGTGAGATGCTCGGTGTTGCCAAGTCATATTACTCAACGCAGGCCTCTGAGGGGCGAAGACAATACCGTACGTTAAAGATATACTTTAAATAATGCAAAGAGATATTAAAAATTAAATTTGAAAATAAGCATGTATAATCTGTAATTAAGATAAATATTCGCGGCAAGAGCAAATATTTATCATTATCAATAAATATACTTCCAGTAAAACAGTTGCCCATTTACAAAATTCATAGTTGCCTTTTCGTATTTCAAGCACCGTGTTTTCCTTCCTGTAACCACAACCGTACTTCTAACACTTTATTTACAGAAATGCGAGGACCATTATAACTTTTTCCCGTTCAAAGTACTGTCGTACATAAGAATAACGTCCCGACTTTGTCCTTTTATAGGAATGCCTCTGCCGAAACGTTTTCTCCCTTTACTTTCCGCCAATGTATTAATATTAAAGGATATTAGACATAGCCTATAATATAGCCTTAAAAGACAATATTTCAAAATTAACAGTGCAGTTATAACATATCTATTATTATACACAATCACACGTCTTTAGAAAGAACTGTTTCTGAATAACAGGACAAGTATACACTGCTGGGGAGAACTATCTATCGCCTCACGCGTTACGAAAAGGGCAGCATTGTCTTAAGCTGTCCCTCCCTCCTGTTCGTTGGCCCGCACTTCTTTGTGGTTCTTCGCATATCATTGGTCAAACTCCGTATTGCTAAGACAGCCTGCTAACGCTTTATTCCCAATGAACGCCTTCTTCCTTCTCCATCCCCGTTAAAGCTGGAGAACACGTGCTGAAGCAACTGTCAGTCCCATTCTAGATCAGCGCGGACTATAATAATAGCTATTGAACTATTCTGGTTTTAGAATTTAAAATATTTTCCTGGAAGATTATTGGAGATTTAATTTCATAAATAAACTGAACTTGTGTTCTTGAAAATAAGTATTAGATATTGAGTTTTGACATCAATCAGTTCTATCTCTTGATGTAAATTAATTGAAGTACAGTATGTGTTAGGTTATGTGAGGTAACGTCGATATTTCCTTTTAACAGCATACACAGGACTAAAGTCAGTACTGCCATACATGATCAAAAATTCCATGACGCTAAAATTCACTGAACTGAATTCCGCAGTTATCCTACAGTCGTGCCTCAGAGATTGAAATTTTAAATTTAGTTTTGAGTAATCTATATATATAAAATAGCTTGTCCTGACTGACTGACTGACTGACTGACTGACTGACTGATTCATCATCGCCGATCCAAAACTACTGGACATAATGAAATTAACTTTTGGGGATATATTCATATTAAGATGTAGGTGCTTGCTAAGAGAGGATTTTTGGATATTCCGTCGCTAAGGGGGTGAAAAGGGGGGTGAAATTTTAAAATGAGTGAATCTATATCTCAAAACTTTAAAAGTTTACAAATGTAAAAATTGATATTTAGAATCTTCTTGAAAAATAAGGAAATACGTATTTTTTTGTTTTCGGAAAATCCCAATAGGAGGGGTGAAAAAGGGTGAAAAAGTGGTTGAATGTCTTTAATCAGGATACCAGTACTTATATCTCAAAAAATGAAGGCATTACAGACCTGAAAATTGGTACTTTTGATCTCTTTTAAAAATAAACAAACCCGTATTTTTTTGTTTTTGGAAAATCCAATTAATGGGGTGTGAAAAGGGGGTGAATTTTTAAAATCAGTGTATCTATATCTCAAAACTTTGAAAGTTTACAGTTGTAAAAATTGATATTTAGAAACTTCATTAAGAATAAGGAAACACGTATTTTTTTGTTTTCGGAAAATCCCCTGTAGGAAAGGTGGAAAGGGGTGAAAAATGGGTTGAATGCATTTAATGAGGATACTTATATCTCAGAAACTGAATATATTACAGACCTGAAAATTGGTATTTTGCATCTCCTTTAAAAATAAAGACACGTATTTTTTTGTTTTTGGAAATTCCAATTAATGGGGGGTGAGAGGGGGTGAATATTTAAAATGATTGTATCTATATCACAAAACTTTTAAAGTTTATAGATGTAAAAAATTAGTTTTTAGAATCTCCTTTAAAAATAAAGAAACACGTATATTTTTGTTTTCGGAAAATCCCAACAGGAAGGGCGGAAAAGGGTGAAAAATGGGTTGAATGTCTTTAATGAGGCTACTTTTATTTCAGAACCTGAAGATATTACAGACCTGAAAATTGGTATTTGGGATCTACTTTAAAAATAAAGAAACAGGTATTTTTTCGTTTTTGGAAAATCGAAATATGGGGGGTGAAAAGAGGGGTGAATTTTTAAAATGAGTGTATCTACATCTTAAAACTTGAAAAGTTTACAGATGTAAAAATTGGTATTTAAAACCTCCTTCAAAAATAAAGAGACATGTATTTTTTTGTTTTCGGAAAATCCCAATAGGAGGGTTGTAAAAGGGTGAATAATGGGTTGAATGCCATTATTTTAATTAAGCTTCTGATATCTCAAAAATGAAGATGTTACAGAAGTGAAATTTGATATTTGGATTCTGCTTTAAAGTAAAGAAACACGTATTCTCGAAAAATCCAATGAAGGGGGGGGGGGGAGGTTGATAGAATTGAAAAATTAATTGACTTAATTGTATGAGAATACTTACGTCTAATAAAAACTAAAGTTGTTACAGACGTGAAAATTGGTATTTGGATCTCTTTTACAAACAAAGAAAACGCGTTTTTGGCGGGGGGGGGGGAATCATCTTGGTGGGCGGGTTTGAAAAGGAGTTGAATTCCTTTCATGAGGTCACACAAATCAAAAACTGAGGAAGTTAGAGTCGTGATAATTGGTATTTAGAAGATCCTTCACTATTAAAGAAACAAAGTTTTTGCCGGAAAATTCAATTCGGGGGGGGGGGGAGAGGAGTGTGAAAGGAAGTGAAAAAAGTGAATTATTTTTATGGGGATACTTATATCTCAAAACTGAAGGTAATAGACGTGAACATTGGTGTTTGGAATCTCCTTTAAACATAAAGAAACATGCCTTTCTGTTATTTTTGTGTGTGTGGGGGGGGGGTAAATAAACTTTACGGCGGTGGGGTGTAAAAGGAGGTGAAAATAGTTGATTTTACTGTTCATAATGTACTTATAAGGAGCCTCCGTTGCTCAGGTGGCAGCGCGCCTGCCTCTCACAGCTGGGTTATGTGGTTCAAATCCCGGTCACTCCATGAGACATTCGTGCTGGACAAAACGGAGGCGGGACAGGGTTTTCTCCGGACACTCCGGTTTTCCCTGTCATCATTCATTCCAGCAACACTGTCCAATATCATTTCATTTCATTTGTCATTCATTATCCATTGCCCCAGAGGAGTGTGACAGGCTTCGACAGCCGGCACAATTCCTATTGCCGCCGCCAGATGGGGCTTTATTCATTCCATTCCTGACCCTGTCGAATGACTGGAAACAGGCTGTAGATTTCTGATGTACTTATTCTGATCATAAACCGATCATTTTTTATCTTTCCTGGGTTCGTTTTCAAGAGCCATATTTTCCTTCGGAGAACGTTCTTAGATTACAGTAGATTCTCCTGGCATATAAATAAAAATTTAAACACCTTTGAAATAAGCGATAGGAATGAGATTAACCGTCCAATTGACCCAACTGACCGGGTGGAATACCTGGACCTAGCCCGGGAAGTATGAAATCGATTGCTGGAAAGAAAGATTGAAAAATGGTAGGAAACTTGCCTTAATCTATTAGAAAACGTGTCAGATCGTGAATTTTGGTGGATTCTCTCAGATAACCAGTCAAATCGCGAATTTCGGCGGATTATATATAAAACAATAAGCATTCAATTATAAATTTCAGTACAATACCGTAGCGAAGCACGGGTATCTTGCTAGTATGAAATAAAATGATAACTATTGTTTTTAGAACTCCCTCTTGGAAATCTATGTTGCCAGAAAATGGATATCATATTGTAAGTACATTTTGTATTAAGAGAAAATATTTTTACATGCCAGCCCTGTCACAGCCCCCTTCGATACTTCCTGGAAGGTGCTTGTGAATCAACTGGGAGCTAACAGCCTGCGGTCATAACTGGCCACTCCCTGTATTGCTGTCTTCGTCTCGTTTTACTCTGCACCGTCTGGATTGTGATACGGGAATATTCCGTCTCTAGCAGAACCCTGAATATTCTAGTAATCCCTTATCGAGATATAAATACACGCCCGCCGCGAGCGAGGAGTTGTAGAAGTGTTGGAAGATCGGGTGTGTAGTGGGTGTTCGCCAGTCAGTGTTGGTTTTCAGTCTTCGGACAGGGGCAACAGTGGTGTTGGCTGCCCCCAATGTCCCATCCGTGTCAGAGTATCTGAGGGGTGTACGGTGCGTGTACTGTCTTGGAATACTGACTGGAGTACTGTACGTGTACCGACGTCAAGTGAGCGATTGGAGCTTCACGGCAGAAGTGCTGGTTGTCGTCTCTGACCCGCCGGATTCAGAGTATCGTGGCGTATTGAGCAGAGAACTGGCTTGGTGTACTGTGTGTGAACTACTATGGACTGAAAACTGTCGTGGAGTTACTGTGTGGAGCAGTTGTAGTGAGTGGATTTGGAGAAGTGTTAATGGTCGTTGTGAGTGATATTGTCCTCCTGGTTAGAACTGTTGAGCTGTTGCTGTTTAGTTGTCAGTGTTCGCTATATCTGACTCTGTGAAATACTGGACTGCCTCTGGGACGAATCAAGGAATAGTCATCTTGTTTTGTTGGGATCAGCAGCTATGGTTTGTGTCTGTCCACCTGTAGCTGGTGTGTGGTGTGACTGGACTTGAGCGCAAAAGTAAAGTAAGGTGAGCCTGTCAATTAGGATTATAGGCGTCTCATGTAATGCCAAAGAGCCGGACCGCCTACTGTGAAGAGTTCACAGACTTTTAAATAGGCATAAATGATAGAATGTGGTCATTCATGGTTGAAGAGAATTGTGTGTGCACTTATTGGTACATCTTGAATTAAACTAGAACAATAAAATATACAGTATTTAATTCGTTTCAATAATATTAAATTATATTTTCTTCTTCTTCTTTCTCCTTTTCGAATGGGTCGCTTAGGGCCACGCGAAATCAACACTTTCTAGCCTCCCTGTTGGCCCAGTATTCCTCCATGCGCAACGATTGGATCAGTTTTCGTTGGTCTGACCATCTATGTTGTGTAGTCTTCCCTTCTTCCTCGAAACCCCGTGTGTGAGTAATTTTCCTGATTTCATTCCAGTCAAGTAAGTTTGGTGATACTAATGCCATCAGGTCTTTTCCTGTAAGCTTGTACTAATTCGGTCTAGTAGCCTTGTTTTTTATGAATGTATGTATTTTGTGCGTTAGTCTGTTCGGGTCCATTTTTTGTAAGTGTCCCATGAATTCTTCTCATTCTCATTGTGTCTGTGATTTGGGGAATCTGTTAGGCTTTGGATAACGTACACCGTCTTTGGTTCTTGGTCCAAGGATTTTTCTAATTATTATACGTTCTTTTCCTTCTGTTTGGTGTTTCAGTGTTTTGTGTTGGAGATATTTTTTTTGCTAGGGGCTTTACGTCGCACCGACACAGATAGGTCTTTTTTTTGCTAGGGGCTTTACGTCGCACCGACACAGATAGGTCTTATGGCGACGATGGGAGAGGAAAGGCCTAGGAGTTGGTAGGAAGCGGCCGTGGCCTTAATTAAGGTACAGCCCCAGCATTTGCCTGGTGTGAAAATGGGAAACCACGGAAAACCATTTTCAGGGCTGCCGATAGTGGGATTCGAACCTACTATCTCCCGGATGCAAGCTCACAGCCGCGCGCCTCTACGCGCACGGCCAACTCGCCCGGTACAGATAGGTCTTATGGCGACGATGGGATAGGATAGGCCTAGGAGTTGGAAGGAAGCGGCCGTGGCCTTAATTAAGGTACAGCCCCAGCATTTTCCTGGTGTGAAAATGGGAAACCACGGAAAACCATTTTCAGGGCTGCCGACAGTGGGTTTCGAACCTACTATCTCCCGGATGCAAGCTCACAGCCGCGCGCCTCTACGAGCACAGCCAACTCGCCCGGTTGTTGGAGATTGAGTGTCTCTGAAGCATACAGTGCTTCAGGTTTGATTACAGTTGTATGATGTCGGATTTCGCAGGTCGAGGAGAGGCTACTTTTGTTGTACATATTTTTTGTTACCTGAAAAGCAATCTCCATTTTCTGGTGTACCGATTCAATAGATTTCTTTTCGTTACAGTTTAAGCACTTAAATTCGTTTACTCTAAAGATCTTGTTATTGCCAATTAGAAGTTCATTTGGTGCGATTTTGAAGTAGGTCATAAATTTTGTTTTTTTAAACGGGGTTTGTAATTCAAATTTATATTATACTGTATTATATTATAATGAAAATCGAAATAAATTTCTAACCTACTGTAATTTTCATGACTTTTCTACTGATCATTATAACATATAAATCTGCATTTTAATTGAAAATTATGAAAATTAATATTCACTAAATAAAATACACAATCGTCGGACCTTGTACTCACACTTAGTTCTTACCTGCTTACTTACACATACGTTATTTGAAAGGGGCCAGCTACAACTCAGTGCAGCAATAAGAGAATGAATGAGATTCTTGAATATCTCTAGGGTGTGGGGTAATAAGCTTACTTGTGACAACATACCATATAAGGTCTGGGAAAAGGATATAGGCGTTCTGTTTCCCCATTAAATTTGAGATTAAGAAATTTTACTGCTTAAATAAAACGATTAATTAATTTGATAAAACAAAATATATTCTTGAAATTATTTCAATAAAAATACTGAGAACTGCTGGGATTAAAACAGATGAGAACATAAATTTATGACATTGCAACTGAAAGAAACTAGCCATGAATTTGAATTCTTCTTGACCGGACATTATACAACTATACACGAAATTTATCCCTCACTGGTTCACTTGACTGTACCTTCAACACTTTGAGTGTAATTACGACGTATTGCTTTGAATTGGTATTTGCTGTAGATGTATCAAGCCTAATTTGGTGATGTATCCTTTTTTGTTTCACTGACGACTAAGTGTCCATGTGATGACTTCTTGGAAAGTCTTTTCTTGTATGACTTCGTGGTAAGCCTTCCCGTCCGTATCTTCAACTGCCGGGCTGAGTGGCTCAGACGGTTAAGGCGCTGGCCTTCTAACCCCAACTTGGCAGGTTCGATCCTGGCTCAGTCCGGTGGTATTTGAAGGTGCTCAAATACGACAGCCCCGTATCGGTAGATTTACTGGCACGTAAAAGACCTCCTGCGGGACTAAATTCCAGCACCTCGGCGTCTCCGAAGACCTTAAAAGGTAGTTAGTGGGACGTAAAGCAAATAACATTATTATTATTCGTATCTCCAACTAAGTGACCGACTAACTGTGGCATCACTCTCTCATTGACCAATGACTAATGACTCACTGAGTCCTCTCCTTTCCGTAGACTCTCGTTGACTTAATGACCGACTGAGGCCTCTCCATCTCGTTCACTCTCCGACCAACTGTGGCCTCTGCTTCCAATTGAATAATGCCTGACGCTACAATATGGAGCCACCTTTTATAGACTTTGGTTGACACAGCTACGCAATCTCCAGAAATAACTATGATCTACTCGCACCTCGCGACAAATGTTACATGCAATGGTGAAATCGCCGGCGGCACCCTAGGTAACTCCTACGAAGTGAGCTCACCGCTAAATGCACACGATGACGTAGCCATGACTCTGCAGTTTCTCCAGCAGTATTTCGCAATATTACAATGTCACAATTTATTGCACACACTACATCCTCATCTGATACGCAGCAACACTTACTGTACATGTTTTTAATGTTAATCTACACATGCACACATATACGTAACAATTTGACTAAAATCACGCAAGCGACAAGCATTGCAGAATTGAATTGAATAATAATAATAGTAATAATATCACAGATACAATAATAATAATAATAATAATAATAATAATAATAATAATAATAATAATAATAATAATAATAATAATACAGATATCATCTTGTAAGGGGATTTGAACCGTTACACTACGCCCTACAAGAATATGCTGCTGCATCTCGGTAGGTTTTAATTGAGTAACATATTAATATTAAAATACTGTTTCGACAATTTCTATCAAGGAAATCTGAAGTTACAACTTATTCAAACTATTCGCAGTTATTTTTATTAATTTAGCTTCATCTGCACCTATTATAACTGATTTTCTGGTGAACATTATTACTAACGTGTATTAGTAGAATTATCAAGTAATGTAATTCAAGACATTGTTTTATTCCTATGAATGTACGCTTACTCTTTTACATCAGAGGATAAAATTGATACTGAAATACCCAGCCTTTCGTGATTTATGTCCGGGTCAAGTATACACTTCATTTTAGCAGAATGAGTTCTGATTAAAGTATATAGCAGTGGTAATTGCAGAATTGTTCAATTAAAAGTACTTTCCGGTTTCGAAGGTGAATCAAGTATATGCCGATTGCGGGTGTAATTAATACGTTGCAGAATACAAATTGAGGTAAAGATATTTTAACATATCAGGAATGAAATGCACAGTGTATTGCAGTATTGTTTTCATTAATTTATTCAGGAATATAATGCACTGGATGTTAGTTAGAATTAAAAATCCACATTTTGCGCGTGTTGTTTCTATTCACATTTGATAATTATCACTTTCAGCCAACAGATTTAATAATTTTCTTCACAACCTTGAATAACAGTCATGTTGACGTCCATTCACAAACATCGCGATGTTATGAGTAATATAATATGTGTCTGTTACTTAATTAAAATTTACGAAACGTTTCCTATATCACTTGAATGTAATTCCAGTCCATTCTGTGATTTTCCTACGACAATGACCAAATGAAAATAATTTAAGGATGATAGTAAGGATTCCCAGACGAAATCTTTTATTCATTTCTAAGGTAATACCGACGATTCCGTCATTTTTCTTCTTTTAAGAAAATCGCTTTATCAATGCTGCTTCATCTATCTTGTTCTCTCAATAATTGGAAATATGCGGTGATTATCACTTAATGGATTATGAAACACTTATTACCTTTTCATCCCGTACACTTTCATTGTCGGTGAATACTGATTTTTCACGGTTGGAATATTCTCCCTCTAAGCAAAATTCTTCTCGTACTTCCAAACATGGTTTTGCTTTCTTATATGAAGGATCACTCATCAAGAGCACTTCATCGCACTTCAGAAACTTACCTAATGAAAGTAACATAGAATAACGACTGTCCTTTTAAGAAAGTTCACGCAAAGCCATTTTATCGTCTGTGAGACGATTATGTAATTTTCGCCATATAATGATGGAACCATTGAACACGTTGTAACGTTCTGAGGCTATAAATAATATCTTGCCAAATGGGAACATTTAGAGGAATCGGAAGGAAAAACAGTTCGAGGAGAAGATCGCAACCAATACTTCACAATAAAAGTAGTTATTAAAACATAAGTTTCCGTTCGATTTCGCCACGTTAGGCTCTTGCAGGGACAGCGCTAGCTGATTTCCGTAGTCTATTTCACCAAATGACGAACATATATCTCGGTCTTCATCTACTGCGGTTGGAGAAATACCATCTCGTCTGTGGCAAGGTTGCTACGGGGGACCCAGAGTGATCTGTACACAGAGCACCTTCGAGATTCCCCAGGGCCCTCACTGCCATGAATTACAGCTGTCGAAGTCATCCCAACTCAGTAGGATGAATGTCCCCCTTCTCCTTCACTTAGTTAAGTCTGGAAGTGGTATGAGGGTGAAGTAAGGGAAATAAGTTGAAATTGTTTTCATGTCATGATAGTTTAGTATTTTATGAGATTTAGACGAGCTCTAACTATCGGTTTTTCATGTTAACCACAGAACAAAGAGCGTAAATTACAAAGTCTTGAACAATATATTTGTTCATTCTTATAGAATAAATTATAACTCTTCGCGGAACTCTAACCCTAATTGGTAGAATGGTTCATTTCGTCAATTAAATTTTCATTCCTTTCGTATTCTTCTGCGTTGAGTCGTTATGACAGGTAGGAATAATTCTCGAAGTAACCAAAAATTTCACGACAATACACTTTGACACCTACCACTCAGAATAACAAATTTCTATCCTAATTCCATACTTCTTGATTGAAAAAAGGATGGGCTTAGACTGAAATTTGACAGAAACTAAATATCGTATCGTATCACTACGAATGTTTTGCGAATAATTACTGTTAATTTTATAAGCATAGTCTCAATATATGAAGTAATTTGCTCTCATGTTGTCAGAATCACTGAATATTTTATGATGCTAATTGCTAAGTCACTAAAAAATGTTATTCTGCAAAAATTTACATTATATTCTACTTGTAATTTGCACATAGGTTCACCATCTACGTCACTATATAACCTGTGTTTTGTTTGTAAGTGCATGGAGTGTTAATGCCATTTTGCCTAAAGTATTTAATTTAATTATTTTCCTATCATTTGAAATAGCAATTATTTACTCAAATCGAAACATACACTTAGGTTCAACTGACACCAAGATTCGAAGACACTTCTAGTTTCTAAATATTGATAAATATATGTAGCACATTTCAAACTCATACTGTCAAAACGGCGAATCTGGGAACGTTTTGAAGGAAGCGGAGCATAAATAAATTTACTTTTGCGATAAACACAGACGTATATTTTCATTTAAAACTCCCCAGACTCGTAAGTAGGTCATTTCCTTGCATTCTTCACAAAGTAAATTGCGGTGAGCATCTTCAAAAACTTAGCTTGAATGAGAATTAAATAAATATTTTAAAAAATCTAGATAGTAGAGCAAATTTTTGAGGAATAGTTCGGGGCAAGGTATCAAGGATGTTTGGTCAAAGTTCACTCACGACTACCCTTAATAGAAACAAAATTTGCGTTCGGGCTTCATATCTCAGAAATTTACTCATAGCTTGTTTAATGGAAAGAATGATTGAAAACTTCCCCAGACCGGGCGAGTTGGCAGTGCGGTTAGGGGCGCGCGGCTATCAACTTGCATCCGGTAGATAGTGGGTTCGAACCCCACTGTCGGCAGCCATGAAGATGGTTTACCGTGGTTTCCCATTTTCACACAAGGCACCTGCTGGGGCTGTACATTAATTAAGGCCACGACCGCTTTCTTCCCATTCCTAGGCCCGTACTATGTCATCGTCGCCATAAAACCTAACTGTGTCGTTGAGACGTAAAGCAAATAGCAAAAAAGGACTTCCCCGGAATAAGAACGTAACCAACATATCTGTCATTTTTCAGGAGGGAGGAAAATTATTTTTGGGATTTATTGCATCGTATACTCTACATTAACCTATTGCAAGTTTTCAAATTAGTTCTTCTATTAAAGGCAATATTTCATTGTTGTTACTTAATGTATAAAAGTGTATATGGACAAGGATGTGATATAGTGGAAAATAATCTGCAAGTATGTCTTATATTGTATATAAAAGAGAAGAAAACCTGTGCATGCACTTGAAACCCAAATGGTAGCAAATAATATTTGTGTAATAACATAAACAACAACAAATATGACAAGACAATATTTAAAAATATGGATGCCAATTCGCCTTTGGCCTTTATTTAAATGTCATCTGGTGATGAACCAACACAAGCACTGTCCGCCATTTTGACTGATGCTCCATCCTTACACCACGGAGGATACAGTTCTACAGGCTGTAAACCAGCTTGAGATTCAAATGTAAGATATAAGATGACACCACAGCATAGGGGCGTGATGATACACCCTATTTCACTGAAATCTTACTTTTCGAAATTTGGTGGTTACATCCTTATTCGAGGGAAGTCATCAATTCAAGGCAATAAATATGGTCTACTACGATGTGTAGTGTTGGGCTCTCTTACTTTCTCTTACGAAATGGATGTAGAGGATGAAGCCTTTGGCATGGTACGGGACAGAAAATGTAATTCTTCTTGTTGAAATTTGTTCACCATTTAGCCCTTATGTTTCCTGTGTTCGCAGTGCTACAAAGGAAATCTGAACCCTACAAGCACTAAAGACTTTTTATAATAATGAATGCTAAGGGCAGCTAATAAATGTACACCAACATTTACTACATTGAAGATTGTATATGGCTATGATATATTGTGAAATGTGTTAGATAATTTAACAAAACTAGTAGAAAACTGTAAAAGAATTAAAACTAAGATTTGACAGAAATGTAATTGTGAACACAAACTGTACTTCACACATTTAAGTTTTGCTTGAATTTCTGTTACTGTGAGTCTGTTTCTCCAGTTTTTCCACATCTACCGCATACATTCTTTTTTGCTGTGTTTTTCGCAGACAAAATTGTGATATATTGAGCAATGAATGGTTGTTTTTGGGAGATGGTTTGCTTTCTCACCCAATGAACTGGAGTTTCTGCAACAGACGTAACATCTTCCTTTGACAGTTTTAGGTACTAGCTCTGGCTACACACTGTTCAGCAGTCTTCTTCCTAGGATGTATTAAGTTTCTCGAATAACATGAGATGTTAGGCAATTTAGGTTTCTTGCGCGACCTTCCACGTGGGGCTTTATTAGCTGTAAACGAAGCTCCTGAGGAAACAGTCTCATTCTGTTCAATTCCTTTGCATTCCACCTGGGAATATTTACGAGGAAGAGAGTAAGGGCATTAATTCCAGCTATGCCTATATGAGTATAGAACACAGCCTGGTGCCACCTCCTTGTATCCCTTTTTATGTTGTATAGTCTCGTGACATCTGTCCAATGGTTTCTACGCCATCCTTTGTTTCGTTATAATACAATATGATTTCGGACTTCTTTACCTTGTACGTGGAAACAACTTCAGCATGTTGAGTCGACGACAAAAGTAGTAGTCGCTTTTGCTTTTCTCAAATGAGGTAGTGGTTTATTTGATTCAGGAATTGTAAATACAAATTTGATGGAATAGAGTTCTCGCCCTGCAGTGATTTTAAATTGTGTGAATGTGCTTTCTGCTTCTCTGAAGCGTGCCTACCATTGTCAGCTGATGCTGTGTCCAGTGATATTTGGCCAAATCATCAGATGTGTAGTAAGATCTGTTGTTACGTTACGTACTCATTTGTCGATGGGATGAACAAATCTATTTTCACAACAGCTGTTTGTCCTGAGTTTCCACCAGTCTTTTCTGCGTATGCTTCCATAGAGACAACGTATCGTTCCTTGCTGTCTGCAAGTATGCCGTAACTTCCCGAATTCAATTTCATAGAAACTTTGAACGGACATCTCCCACTAAACGTAGAGAACATTTCATCATCCACTGTATGTGGACTTGGGTTATAGAACTTCGGAAACTGTTCATTGAGAAGGCCAAAACTCGACAAAGGGGAGCAAATTTATCTTCAACTTTACGTGCAGGTCTTGCTATCTCATTATCAAACATTATGTATGATCCTAGTTATATGAATGAATCTATCTCTACTTATACAACCGACATGAACTCCCGACCTAACAAATTAGACCACAGAGCAGGAAAAAGGACGGTAACGTCTTTGTATGCTCCCATCAATACAGGTGTTCCGATGTATGCAAGAAATTCTTGAGCAGAGGTTTGCATTATCCCATTACTCAAAGCTTCTTGATTGGTGTGCGAAACAAATATATCAATAATTTAGTTAGTAATATCGATGGCCTAGAATGAATACCTCGTATCTCACAAAGTTCTTCCTATTCATTATTTCCCTTAAGACTGGTCACGCCTTCCAGCCACATTTCGGCATGCAGTCCATCAGAACATTGTTCGTTGGGTTCATTTTCCTATGCGGAGGAGTAAAGGAAAATGAACCTTACAAATATTATACTCTAGGATTTAGTAAATACGTCACGTACACATACTTTCCTATAGTACGGTACTGTAAGGTTCATTTTCCTTCACACATCGGCATAGGAAAGAAGAACACAACGAACATTGTTCTGATGGACTGCATATCCGTGTATGGCTGGGAGGCGTAACCAGTCTTAAGGGAAATAATGGATAGGAAGAACTTTGTGAGATACGAGGTATTCAATCCAGGCCATCGATATACTTACTAAGAGCTTCCAGGGGACCTTCATTGGATATTCTTCTTGGTGATTTTAAAGCTGATTGAGATCTATCTATGTTACAGATATCCCTACGATATGGACGAGGTGGTTCTGATATACACACTCTTCCAGATTTGTAACATATGTTTCAATATTTCCATTTCCTTCCTTGTAGCTGCTCCCACTGATTAACTCAGTTTCTCACATAACCACATTTTCTGTTTCCTCTTCATCACCTTGAGCGTGTATATCCGCATACTCTTCCAGCTAATCACCACCATCACTCAGTTCTGATAAGACGTCGTCATCTTCTTGTAATAGTTATTCCATAGAACTTCCACTCCGATACCCCCAAAATGATAGCAAGTAAGTTCTATTCAATACAGCAACACATTATCTCTCAGATTAATCGCCATTATTCAACATTAGATTAATAAACGGGAAGAAGAGCCAAAAACATCTTGCCGCGTAGTACTTCTAAGGAAGGGTCGTTTTGTGTTCACTACATTAGGAATAAACAAAAGAACAGCAATACTTGGGAAGTATTTAGAACAACAAATCAAGAATATGCTACAACTATTCAGAGACAATAAACTATAATATCATTTGCGGGAATTATCCAACATTCCTCAACGCGTGGATACAAAATGACACCCCCTTAAGTGTGTTTAAGGTTAATATTGCAAATATTTTCATGAATGTGTACCTTGTCAGAAAAGCAGTACTTCTACCGAGTTGACTTCGAGGTTGTAACGGTTAAAATCCCGTTACAAGATGATATCTGTATTTTTATTATTGTATGATTTTATCTGTATTTTATTATTATTATTATTATTATTATTATTATTATTATTATTATTATTATTATTTATTATGTCCGTATTATTATGTTATCTGTGATATTGTTACTCTTATTGTAATTATCAGTCTTATTTAATTCGATTTTGCAATTGCCTGTTGCTTGCAAGATTGTACTTAGATGTATGCATATATACGTATGTGTAGAAAAACACTCAATACCTGTACAGTGAGAATTGTTGTATATATCAGAGATTGGGTGTGACGTTGGTGCATTGTGCAATATTGTTGGCGATTCTGCCAAGTCATCGCCAAGCCATGGCTACGTCATCGTATTTATTTAGCAATGCGCGCACGGACTCGTCGCCGCGGGGCTATTTCACAACTGTATGTAATATCTGTCGCGTAGGTGGGAGTATGTCATTATTATTTCTGGAGATTACGTAGCTGTGTCAACCAACGTCTATATAAGGTGGATGCACATTGTAGCGTCAGTCATTACTTATACGGATGCAGTACAGTGAAGAAGTCTACTAGATCAAGAAGCCTTAGTTGGTCAGTCAACAAGTGTGAACGAGAGATGGAGAAGACTCAGTGAGCCATTAATTAATGGTCATTGAGAGAGTGAGGACAAGGTTGGTCGCTCACTCAGTTGAAGACACGGAACGCAAGGGCTTACCATGGAGTCAGAGAGGGCAACCCTGGACCTGCCAAGAGGTCATACCATATTGACTTACAAAGAAGTCAGATGATATGGAGAAGAAGCAATCACAAGGATGTATCACCAAGTTAGGCGTGACACATCTACAGTAAACACCAGATCAATGGAATACGTCGTAATTACACTAAAAGTGTTGAAGGTACAGTCAAGTGAATCGGTGAGGGAAATATTTCGTATAAATTGTTAAATGTACGGTCAAGAAGAATTCAAATTCATGCCTAGTTTCTTTCAGTTGCAATGTCATAATTTCATATTCTCATCTGTTTTATCGCAACAAGACTCACTATTTTTTGATATATTATTTAAAGAATATATATTGTTCTATCAAACGAATTCATAGTTTCATTTCATTGACAGTAAAATATCTTAACCTCAAAATTAATGGGGAAACCGAACGCCAATCTCCTTTTCCCAGAACTTATATGGTATGTTGTCAAAAGTAAGCTTATTACCCCACACCCTAGAGATAGTCAAGAGTCTCATTCTATTATTGCTGTACTGAGTGACAGCTGGCGCCCTTCAAATAACGTATGTGTAAGTAAGCAGGTAACAAGTAAGTGTGAGTACAAGGTTCGACGAGTGTGTATTTTATTTAATGAACGTTAATTTTCATAATTTCCATTTTAAATGCAGATATTCAGCTTTTCAAGTTAAATGCAGATTAATATGTTTCAAAAGTTAGTCAGCGAGTCAGGAACATCTTACATTTTGGCCCCGCAACGTGGTGCACGAAGAAATTCAGAATTTGGTCTGAATGACAGCATATCATAGGTTCATTTGGGAAGAGTGTGCACATTTAAGCCAACGGAATTATTACCGGTAAATGTTAAGAGTGTAATTTTGTGATATATATTTGTATTTTGGGGATATGTCAAGGGATTTGAAGAGGGAAATTAATTTGAGATCGCGTACTATCACTAGTGAACCAAAGATGGACAAGGAAGACAATAACAAGTCATGTGACGACGAGGTCATTGCTTCGGCGGACATCCAAGGTGAAATTCAGAGTAGGGAGCAGGTGAATATGATCGAAGGTTCTGGGATAATTCAGGAAAGTGCAGAAATTGAGAAGCACACTGAAACCCAAAAGGAAATCGCGGGGGGAATGAACCAAGATTTTCTAAATTTGCTGATGGCCAAATTTACCGAGATCAGTAATGAAAGTCAGAAACGAATGGAGGAAAATAAAAAAGAGATGAAAGAATTTTTTTGTAGTAGTGAAAATAGTCAAAAACGTTTGGAGGAAAAGATTGATACTAGTAGTGAAAATAATAAGAAAGAGATGAAAGAATTAATTGAAAATCATAATAAAGAAATGGAAGAAATGATTAGTAGTAGTATCGAAAATAGGAATAAACAGATGAAAGAAGTGATTGGTCACTGTAGTAATAAAATGGAACAAATGATTGGTATTAGTAATGAAAATAATAAGAAACAAATGGAAGAATTAATTGGCAGTAATAAAGAAAATTGCAATGCGATCATTAGTAATATAGATACTAAGACATTAGAGATAAATAATCAAACATCGAAATTAGAATCTAAGTTAGAAAATAAGTTAGATGAAGAGTGTGTTGAAATTGGAGGTGAAATGAAGTCGAGTCGGAGCGAGCTTCATACTCAAATTAAGCATGTCAAAGGAACTTGTACAGAGAATATCAAAGAATTAAGAAATAAAATTTCGAGTAATCGGGAAGAAATTCATGAGGTTGTCGAGAAAAGATTGGACAAAATTTACAATGCAGTTAGGGAAGATACGAGGGAACAGATTAGTAGAATTGAACAAATTGAAAGCAAACTTGTGGAGGTCACTGAACTACGGAACGAACAGGAAACGTTATCACAGCAGGTAAGAGAAAGAGAGGAAGAATTGAAGGAAGAAGTGAGAATAGAGGAAGAGAATGCTGAGAGAGTAGCGGTAGAAGAAATTTTGAGTTGCCAGGAAGTGATACGGCAGGAATTTGAATTTGCAAGTGAGTCGGCGGGTGAGGTGATAGCGAGTGGTTTGTTCAGTAGGGATTGTGATTTAACCAAGTTTTCTGGAAAACAGTTTAATTCGATAGAATTTGTAAAAGTAGTTGAGAAGAGATTTGCAAGTAAGTTGAGGAATAATGTTATTGAATGGGAATACGTGTTGGAGATTTTGTCGAATGTTTTTATTGGTGAAAGTAGAATATGGTTTCGAGTATACTGGAATAATATGTCTAATTTAGGAGAGTTTAAAGTGTTCATTGACAGGCTTTGGGAAGAATGTTTACAGGCGTGCGAGAGAGAGCGCATGATGTCTGGGGAAAGTAGTACCGTAGAGAGAGAGGGGAAAATGTTAGCCGTGTATCAGAGGAGAGGGGGTGATCATGATCCGCAGAGGATTAATAGTTGTGTTAATGGTGATAGTGGTCAGAAGAGTAACGAGAGAGAATCGGAAGATGGGAGGCGTATGGATTTGATTTGTGAGAGGATCGGAAGAGTATTCGGAGAGAATCGGAAGATGGGAGGCGTATGTATTTGAGTTATGAGAGAGAAGGTCAGAAGAGTAATCAGAGAGACTCGGAAGATGGGAGGCGTACGGATTTGAGTTATCAGAGACTCTATGATAGTCTGAATATGAATGTTATCAAGGTGTCTTTATCGAGCCAGAGTATCTCAGATTCACAGGGAATCGGGTAAGTTAAGTAGACAGTCTGAAGGTAGTAGATGAACAGGTACGTAGTATAAGTAGTTATGTAGTGAAAGTAGAGTTAAGAGTATAGTGTGATTGTGACCTAAGTAGTGTTAAGTGAGATATTTAAGTAATGACGTAGTCGTAGATAATGATGTAATTAATGGTAGCAGTAAGTTAGACGTAAGAAGTGTTCTGGTAAGTGATGTAAGTACTTGTAATGCTGAGAATATACTGTAAGTAGTGAGGTAGTAACTCCGATTATGGAAATTGTGATGTGAAGAAGGTACTATTCTATAACAGCCGTTGGGTAAGTTACAGTGAGTAAATAAGATGATAGCGGTAGTAATCACGATAGAAGATAATTGTAAGTTTCAGACACGCCTTGTTGTACCAAAACTTGTGTATTCAGTTGTTTTAGGAGCTGACTTGGTTGCAAATCATGGAAGTAGAATAGACTTTAATTTAGGTAGTGTGTGTTTGTTCTGGGAGTAAACTAACAAAGAAGTACGTGTTAATTATAATGGTCTGAGGTAAGTGTGTTGGTGACGTGTGTTCTTTGAAATAGGTGAGAGGTAAGTGAAGTTGTTCCTAGTGAGAGGAAATGTTTTGTTGGGTGTGTTACGTGCCTGTACGACCAGTATCCGAGGGATAGTCGGTATGAGGCAGTGACGTGAGGTAATTTGAGTGAATTACCGGAGGAGTAATTTTGTTCGATGTTAGGTAAGCATCGAGATGTATTTAGTGGTAAGTGAGGAAGAACACGTATATGAACATAAATTTGTAGTATATGACCATTCATCATTGTGGGAGGTAAGTACCCCATTCAACTTAAAAATGCTAGTGACGTCTAAGAACAAATAAACATTATGCTGGATTACGGAATAATTGAACCATTTTGTAGCCATCGTATTGATTCTTTAATTATTGTTGCCAAGTAGGATGTGATTTTTTGAGATATGTAAGTTTACAAGGGCAAAATTGATTCAGTTTGAGTGACAGACTGCTACTCAGAGTTCCATTTCATCATCTGCAGAAGCGGGAAATATCTTGAAGTTATTCTTTTTTATCAGGGGTATTTCACTATTGTGAACCGTATCGGGGAGTGTGCATATTCTTATAAAGATCAGGAAGGGGATATTGTCGGTATTTATAGTATAATACATGTAAGGAAGTACTTCACGTGAGATTTGTTGAGATAAGAACAAGATGATTAATTTTGTGAGAAACTGGCAAAATAAAACTAACATCTGCGATATGCGTGTGAACCAAGTGTCGTATTGGTGTATTGGAAGAATAAGTGCTACATTGTCATGTACTATGTGACAAAAAAAACGGAGAACAGGACATTGAACAGTTAACTGCGATAACAATATGCGAGAACAGTTCTCATATAAGTGATATTTCACAAAAAGTTTGGATATGTTAAAAAAAGAAGGATGTAGTGTAATCAATTAAAATTATTTGTATGTGTTAAAATGAGTGCTGTACACTTGTGATTTGTATGAGAGAAAAAGAGAATGGGACACTGAACAGTTATCTACGATGGCAATGTGCGAGAAAAATTCTCATATGTGATGTATTATAAAATGTATGGATGCTGAAAAAGAAAATTATTGTTGTATACTCATTTAAAGTGTTTACATGTGTCAGTGTTATATATATATATATATATATATTCTGCCCGTTTGAGCCACGACTAGCATTTGGAGGCACGCGACCCTCTCAGGGGTGCTCAGTAAGGGATTGACATGTTCCATGATAAAATGGTGTGGATCAAGGATATGGGCAGATATTTGTAAATAATGAACCATCAAATCCAAATAAATGGTGGATGATTTATTCCAAAAGAAAATAATACCTTCCTCAAAAATGATGATTATGTGAAATGATCGCTAAAATTTAATTTTATATCAACTCTTGCTGTACATCCAAAAATTAAAACAAATGAGATGGTACAAGTTAATGAATTCTTATTAATTCTGACAAAATTGTTTCGTCCATGTCACATTGTTTTGTGAATATTGCTTTGAATATTATCTTTGATTTTCTAGAGAATGATGCTTGCACGCATGTCAATTCATGCCGGAAAATCTGGAACAAGATTTTAAATATTGAAGTTATGACTGAGCAAAAAATAAAAAAATAAAATACAAAAGAATTTTAACGATTTACTTCTATCGCTTAATTTCACTTTTAATTTAATTACTTTCCAATTTAAATCGACTTTTCAATAATTATCTGCTCGTTGTAACATAACACACGTGATATTACGTGGCAAAGTAGGCAACCAAATGAGAGAAAGAAAAAAAAATAAATTAAATCCTTAACCATGTGTCATAATCCTGACAACGCCGAAATTCGGAACAACGATGGTTACACATAAAAATCGATATTGCACGACAAAAATTAAGTCACACAACCTGTGGAATAACAACATAAAATACACGCAATGATCTCCCATTACCATCATCCACCAAAGAAAACAATTACAACCCACTACAACTAAGAGTGATATTTACAAATATACATCTGCCCGCACGTTGTCCATTCATCTCCTGGGAATAGCAGACTCCTGTAAATAATGATCTGTACCTGTATAAAATCCACCTGGTACAAACAATCTAGGTAATGATGACTGAAAGAAAAAAAATAATAATAATATCGCCAATCTACGTTACCAACATTTAGCGTATATTGAGGAAGTGAATAATATTATACAACTTCGATTTAATACAATTGGTGATGACGCTCATCCAGTATGACAGATAATTATCTCATACACTCAATTTTATTTGAAAGGAAGACATGTGCTTTACTTCGTGATTCATTATTGAATGAAGACGCTATCGCCTACCGCTCACAACTAACAACTCGCACATGCGTCAAATGACGATAAATTATTCCAAAATCTCAGTTCATCAATGCATTCAACATCGCAAAAATATATTAAATGTGCCTCTATCCATAGAAACGTGAAGATTCGCCTTCAAATAGCACATAAAATCAGCATAATTCATGCCATAATTCACCACATGGCCCAAGGTGAGAGGTAAAATAGCGAAAATAACTCGCAACATCCGTTCAAAAATTACAGGAACATTTACATAAATGACTTGAACCACATATAAATATAATAATAAGATACTATCCTTCCTTAAAAAAGTATGAAATAGGATTCAAAGAAAGCTATCCGCATCGTTAGCACAGCGTTAATATGTCAGATGAGCCGGTTGCCTCGTGTGAAATATAGCAAACACTTTAGGGCAAAATATAAGAGAAATATATTTCGAAGAATGAAAATATCACGCTTACACAATCCTCAATATCATAGTAACCGAATAGAAATGTAAAATTCCTTAAAGATTAGTAGATGGCTGATATTTAAATCAGATACATGTCCGATGACATTACTATTTGAAACCCGCATGGCCGATGATGTTGACACCCTGTCATCATCCACCTTAAAATCACGTAGTAAGTGAAACCGCAACTCCAACATCGAATAACGGCAGACACTAACATGGTAAAGATATCAAAAAGCTACTCAAACTACTGTACAATTAATAATCCCTTCAAGAAGAAAGTTAACTACATACTACAGCTACATAGAACAGATAATACCCAGTATAAATGAAATGTCGACTTAACTTGGATGTCTTGATGACCATGGTGTTCTTCTAGGCAGGATTCAAGGCATTAGGACGTCGTTGGCGTCGGTTCTGGGTTATTAGTGCTGCATCATGATCCAAGTGATGTCTCCAAGGCACACGAACTTCACACTGCAGGCTTCCATATCCTTGGCCGGTATCGAACTCGTATTACTTGTAGTACGCTGAAACTTTCACAAAAATATTAACACAAATGCATCGAACTCGTGGTTTCACAATTAGCAAAGGATGATACGTGCCTTCTTTCCTAACACTATTGACGTCTGTGAGGATGTTAAAATGAACTGTTAAAGCCGCACTGAAATAACACGGCTCCCCTCGTAGAGCGAACAACAGCTGTCCAGGCTTGTACGAGATCTTCTGTAGTAGCTTCCCGAGCAATCACCCAGCCAGCAAAGAACAGCAGCGAAACAGACTTGAGAGAATGACTGCGAATATTCCAGTACTAGCTTGCCACCGATGTTCCGAGCTCTGACGTCACACCTCGTGGTTCAACTGACATCCTGAATTCCTCGGCGTTGTAATTGAGATGTCCGTTAATTTCTTGTTAAATAATTATATAATTAATTTCCTAATTAACTTAATTTTCAATTATTACTATTCGTGCCTTCCTGAAGTATGGTATCACGGTTTTATGCATACTTGTTGGAGAGTGACTATTAGGATGTCGGATCTGACGTGTTAATCTGACGAAAGATTTTAAATGTAATACTTGTCGTGGGTGAAAGGTTCGGCTGTATTAAAATTTTTCTCGTCTTCTCTCGTGGTAATAACATGGTCTTTCACTCCTCAGCAGGTTACCCCATTTATTTGGAAAAAAAAATCATCCCTTTGTGTTTCTCTGTCGGCACACCGCGCGAGACACCTGGGGTACAGTCCGGTCTTATAAAATTCACGGCCGATCCCAGTAGACCAAAATGTCACATCCACCTCTTGGCTAGATTAAAATTTTATTCCCAATAAAATTTTACTTAATGATTCCAAATGTCTGATCATGTGGCATTTTGGTTTCAGATCCAGCAGGTAATTCATAGGCGAAGTTATTGAGTGAGTCCTTGCAATGACTGTGAAAATTGGAGATATGTTGCTAACGCGATGACTGTGGTTACTAAGCGTACGGGGTTTGTGTCTCTTCTTTCTTCTATTCTCCCATGGCTCGCTCCGTAACGTGGACACGTGCTGGACTTTCGCCTTCGGATGGATAATACCGTTTTAAGTGAGCCGAGTTGAACATAAATTCATGTCTGCCGTCCAAACTTTGCACTTTATAGGCATTGTTGTTATAGGCTTTAATGATCTTGTAAGGACCGACGTATAAATCTGCAAATTTCCCATATTTGCGTTCAGTAGGCTCAGATAGTATGGGTTTACGGATCAACACATAATCCTGTTCATGTAGTGGTTGGCGGAACTTCTTATTCGCTACCCTCTTCAGTCGCCGTTGTGCCTGTTTGTGTAGGTGCTCGGCGGTCTGAATAATACACCTTTCGAGAGTTGGTCTTGGGTCTGGTAAACATGGTACTACATTTTCCCACGGTCTCGCTGGATACTGATTGAGATGAATGACTCTTGGAATTTGTCTCGTGGATTCGTGCACCGTGTTGTTTACACATTCCATGATGATGGGTAAGACACTAACCCATTTCCAATGTGCGTCCTTGCAATAGATGCGACAAAACTTGGCGATTTCCAACATTATACGTTCAGCCGGATTTCCAGATGGGTATCGCACGGAATTTAAAGTGTGCTTAATGTCCAGTCTTCTCATAGCCTCCTGGAACTCGAGCGACGTAAATTGGGAACCGTGGTCTGTCAGTAGGAACTCTGGTTTACCCATTAATGGAATAATATTCTGGGTGATTCGTCTCAGAACGGCATTGGTGTTACCCTTTTGAATGGGAAACAGGGACACAAATTTTGAGAAAACATCCACTGTAACTACCACATGACGGTTGCCTTTGACACCACGGGGCAAAGGTCCGAAGAGGTCTAATGCGAACAGTTCTTTGGGTTTGGTTGGCAGTATCGGGATGGGGTACTGCTTCTGTAGATGAGAGCTGTGCTTGACCCGCTGACACCTATCACATGTCCTAATTGTCATTCTGACACTTTCGCGTAACTTTGCCCATTGGAATGCCTCCTGGATGGTCGCGACTGTTCTATCTACTCCTCCGTGTCCAATCGTTCTGTGCGTAAGCCAGATAATTCCCTTTTGCAGTTTATTCGGTACGACAATTCTCAGTTTCGTGCGGTCTTGATCCACAAACTTGTAAAGTATGTCATTCCTTAAAGAGTATTGAGGAGCCATACGATGTACTTGTTCGTAATTTGCGTCCCCAGGTACCATTCGTTGTTCAAAGTAGTCAATGATCTTCCTGGTGAACTCATCTCTACGTTGCGATTGCCGTAAATACCTCAACTTACGGAGTACTTCTTGATCTTCGTCATTCAATGCCAAATAGTTTACCCTAAAGGTGCTGACGTCAGGGTTCCTGCTTACGACGTCGGCAATGACATTATCTCTGCCATGGCAATGTTCTAGCTCAATTTGAAACTGTTGGACAAAAAGTGCCCAACGCGACACGCGTTCGCTTGACATTGTGGTTTTAAGCATGAAAATGAGTGCTTTATGATCAGTTCGTAAAATGACTGGGAAACCGAATATTATTTTTTTCCAGTGTTGCAAGGCGCAAACAATTGACAACATTTCAAGTTCGGTGGTATTGTAAGAAACCTCGTGACTCCTCAATTTTCGGCTGTAGAAGGCAAGATAAACTTTATGTTCTAGGTTAACCGGATCCTCTTGATACAAGACTGCTCCAATCCCTACGGTGGAAGCGTCTGTCTGGATAATAAATTTAGAATTGAAGTCCGGGTATCCTAATTTAATGTTGTCTGTCAGCATCTGTTTGGTTTTCATAAAAGCTTGACTGCACGTGTCATTCCAACACCAGCGATTGTTTTTCTTTAATAAATCCTGCAGAGGAGCGACGGTAGTAGTGTAGTTCGGGCAATGGTCAGAAAAGAACTGACACATTCCTAAAAATTGTCGGACATGTTTAATTTTGGATGGTTGTGGGAAGTTTTGAATAGCCTGGATTTTCACAGGATTAGGTCTTATGCCTGTGCCATCAATGATGTGTCCCAAGAACAATATCTTTTGCTGGCAAAAATTAGATTTTTGGAGATTAATTTTAAATCCGGTGACTCTTAAGTTTTCCAGCAGCTTTTCCAGATTAGTTAAATGTTCATCCATATCTTTCGAGGCCAGCAACACATCGTCTACATAGCGAATTGTAACCTCCTTAACTTCATCAGTCAAATTCTTATCTAATGCCCGGATGAGAGCTGATCCAGACGTCTTAATGCCAAAGGGCAAACGTTCAAAAACATAGGTCTGCTGGTCGAATAAGAAACCGGTTAGCAAACGGGATTTTTCCTCTAATACAATGTGGTGATATGAAGATGTGAAATCTACCCCAGTGAATAAGGACATGCCTCGAAATCGTCTGATCACATCTTTAATAGATGGTACTTGATCGAACTCCGGAATAAGTCTCTCATTGAGCTGTCTGGCGTCCAAACACACCCTTAACGATCCATTAGGTTTTTGCACCACCGTCAGTGGGTTAACGAAAGATGTTACTGCCTTCGAAACAATACCATTGCCTCCATTTCATTAATTATTTTCTTGACCTCGGAGTGGTGTTTCTCTGGAATAGGGTACGGTCTCCGTTTGTAAGGTGCCCAACTATTTACTCGTAGAGCGTACCGATAGTTTGGGATTTTTCCTGGTTTATTGTCAAAAACCTCCTCATACCGTTTTAGAAGATGGAATAATTTCCGTCTTTCTTCGTTGGAACAGTCAGTCTCTTGAACCTTCTTTCTTAATTGGTCGTCGAAGTCTTCTTCTCCCCTTTCTTCCATTACTTTCTCTATTGCAGCGAGGATTTCTTCCGTGTCTCGATCGGCATTCTCCCTGTCCCACAGCAGTATTTCGTTTAAGGCCTGGGTATCAACGTCTTCCGAATCCTTGCGTTCCATTTCAATGGCCTCCAGTACAAGAGGATTATCTATAGTAAAGGACATCCTTTCAGTACTGCCTGATCCACGGAACTTGATTTGATTATTGGGAACGTCAATAATAGCATTGTGCTCCTTTACAAAATCGAATCCTAAGATAATATTGAAATTAATTCTAGGCATGACCACAAATGGATGAGAGAATATAGTGTTGCCAATCATTAAGTCAAGGAAGGTCTGTTCTTTGCATGTAGCTGATTTATCATTAATTATCCCTTTAATTTTCACGTTGGATACGGGAATAACAGGAAGTGTCTCTCTTCTTTTCAATTCTTCAAACAGTGATTTTGAAATTACACTAATGGTTGCTCCTGTGTCAACAAGACAATGGATTCTAAGTCCACCAGCTCTGGCTATTATAATAGGCAAACCCTGGGATGGTTTTGCATGAAATTGATGGGCGTCTTCGATTAAATCCTCGGATTTAATAAACCATGCGTCTACTTGGGCGATTGTCCATTCTTCCGGGTGGAAATTACTGTTTTCGGCGCGCTGGAAGTTTAGTTTGATGGGGACGTTTTTTTTTTTTCGGAGCCTTCATCTGGCTCGTATGGAGGTGCAGATGGACTTAAGCTATTCGATCCAGATTGTTTTCTATATTCTTGGAATGCTATACTTTCTGCATTCTCACAATCCGGATTTACAGCCATATTTTGCATTGCCTTTTTCCACTTGTCCTCTTCATGATTTCTTCTCCGTAGCTCATCGATGTATCTCATACTATCTCTATGTCGTTCTTCCATGGTATCTCGGAAGTTCCGCTGATTTTGACTAGTATTTTGTCGTGAGTGGTCGTAGGGTCGATTTCTTCTGTCCCTTCTAGATCCGTCTCGGTATCGATTGTATCGATACCCTTCCTGTCTCCTATCCTCTCTCCTATCATGCGGAGGTAATCTTCTGCACTCTTCTTCCCTATTCAAGCCCGATCTGCGTTGTGGATTAGGGTAAGAGTACTGTCGATTTTCTCCTCTTCTCCCTGTTACATTTCCCTTCTCTTCTGATCCAGAGATTTCTACGACATTAACTTGTGGATGGTGTGGTTTCGGAGGTCTTTGCGCCAGCTGAGCGTTAGTATTATCCAGCTGTCGCAGAATTGCATCAGCTTGAACTGCATTTTGAACATTGGCAGCTATCAAAATGCGTTGGACTTCTAGTGGAAATTGTTTCTCTAAGGCTCTAATTAAATCCGTTTCTGATAATGGAGCGTCCAACTCTTTCATCCGCCTAAGCTGTAAGGCAAAGTAGTCCGCATAGCGTGTAGGTCCATTAACATTGTATTTCCTGGAGTATAATTCTAATCTAAGATTTTGTTGATGGTCCGAACTCCAATACTTCTGCAGAAATGCCCCTTTGAAACCTTCAAAATTTTCAAAAGTATAGCGGAACGCATGGTACCAGTTTACAGCTCCTCCGTCTAAGAATTTCTCCGCAGTTCTAAGTTGTCGATCAGGTGGAATTTTGTTTTCTTTCATGTACTCCTCCAGCTCACGAATAAAGCCTTTGGGAGACTGTTCCTGAGTGCCGCTAAATTTCCTAGGTTTATCTTCTCCCGTCCGTATAATATTTATAATTTGCGGAGCATTCCCAATTGGTGAACTAGCTATTTCCGGATGGAAAAGATTTAAGTTAACAGGGTTTTGTTGACCCTCTGCGTTATCCCGCTCTGTCCGGATGTTTACATTGGCCTGTTCGTTGACCGTTTCTTCGATCTGGCTCTGGCGATCCAGGATGGAATTGATTAAGACTCTCGTACTTCTGTCTTGGAGTTTGAGAAAGCTGAGGTCCTTTTCCAGGTTTTTCACAACGTCGGCCATTTCCCCGACTCTGAGACAGTTTCCTCGAACATCCTCTGATAGAGTACTGACTTTATCCGTGATGTTAATTTTATCCTCGTCCATGATTTTCTTTAAGTCATCGACTTGGAGATTTAATTCTTCGATCTCAATCCGATTCACCTGGCAATTACTTTTGACCTCAGTGAGATCTTCACTGATATTTTTAAGATCATTCCTGATGTCGCCTATTTCCTTTGCCTGTTTCACCTTCGCATCCGATACCTCCTTTTGTATTGACTCAACTTCGTCCCTAATATTGTCCATACTGGCTTTAACAAGGGCTATATCACTTTGAAGTGAAGTGACCTTGCCAGTGAGAACTTTATTATCCTCTTGTAATTGTTGAGTTAACTGGGTAACCTTTTCTACCGTTTTATTCTGATTCTCTCGACACTCTAACGCGATGTTATCAATGCGACAATGTGTCTCGTCCAGTTTCGCAAGAAGTTCGTCCCGACCTTTCCGTGACTCTTCTTGGATTACCGCCCCCATAAGGTTCATCCGTTGTTCCACCTGTTCTATAGCTTTACTTAAAGTGTTCGTGGTTTCCTCACGAGCTTTTCTATTCTCCTCACGAGCTACCCTATTTTCTTCTATCACTTTACTTAAAGTGTTCGTGGTTTCCTCACGAGCTACCCTATTTTCTTCTTGATGATCGTTCATACGCTGATTCAGCGCAGCCAACAACGCCCTAATCTCGTCCATTATGAATAAGGATCAGTTATACAATGCGAACCTAGCCAACAGACGTCAATAATGCCAAGAATCCCCCCAAACAGTATGGTCATTAAGCATAAGTGAAATTAAGTATTTACTGCGAGCATCATTCTTTCAAAACGCATGATCCTACTACAATAAAATAAATAAGTAATTCGCGTAATTTGTCAGAATTCAAATATAACAGAACAAGATGGTTCAAAGAATGTAAATTTGATAAAGTATCGAATATTACGATTATGATCCACCATGTCAATCCATCAAGCCCCACGGTGAAAGAAGCCAATTAATATCTGCCCGTTTAAGCCACGACTAGCATTTGGAGGCACGCGACCCTCTCAGGGGTGCTCAGTAAGGGATTGACATGTTCCATGATAAAATGGTGTGGATCAAGGATATGGGCAGATATTTGTAAATAATGAACCATCAAATCCAAATAAATGGTGGATGATTTATTCCAAAAGAAAATAATACCTTCCTCAAAAATGATGATTATGTGAAATGATCGCTAAAATTTAATTTTATATCAACTCTTGCTGTACATCCAAAAATTAAAACAAATGAGATGGTACAAGTTAATGAATTCTTATTAATTCTGACAAAATTGTTTCGTCCATGTCACATTGTTTTGTGAATATTGCTTTGAATATTATCTTTGATTTTCTAGAGAATGATGCTTGCACGCATGTCAATTCATGCCGGAAAATCTGGAACAAGATTTTAAATATTGAAGTTATGACTGAGCAAAAAATAAAAAAATAAAATACAAAAGAATTTTAACGATTTACTTCTATCGCTTAATTTCACTTTTAATTTAATTACTTTCCAATTTAAATCGACTTTTCAATAATTATCTGCTCGTTGTAACATAACACACGTGATATTACGTGGCAAAGTAGGCAAGCAAATGAGAGAAAGAAAAAAAAATTAAATTAAATCCTTAACCATGTGTCATAATCCTGACAACGCCGAAATTCGGAACAACGATGGTTACACATAAAAATCGATATTGCACGACAAAAATTAAGTCACACAACCTGTGGAATAACAACATAAAATACACGCAATGATCTCCCATTACCATCATCCACCAAAGAAAACAATTACAACCCACTACAACTAAGAGTGATATTTACAAATATACATCTGCCCGCACGTTGTCCATTCATCTCCTGGGAATAGCAGACTCCTGTAAATAATGATCTGTACCTGTATAAAATCCACCTGGTACAAACAATCTAGGTAATGATGACTGAAAGAAAAAAAATAATAATAATATCGCCAATCTACGTTACCAACATTTAGCGTATATTGAGGAAGTGAATAATATTATACAACTTCGATTTAATACAATTGGTGATGACGCTCATCCAGTATGACAGATAATTATCTCATACACTCAATTTTATTTGAAAGGAAGACATGTGCTTTACTTCGTGATTCATTATTGAATGAAGACGCTATCGCCTACCGCTCACAACTAACAACTCGCACATGCGTCAAATGACGATAAATTATTCCAAAATCTCAGTTCATCAATGCATTCAACATCGCAAAAATATATTAAATGTGCCTCTATCCATAGAAACGTGAAGATTCGCCTTCAAATAGCACATAAAATCAGCATAATTCATGCCATAATTCACCACATGGCCCAAGGTGAGAGGTAAAATAGCGAAAATAACTCGCAACATCCGTTCAAAAATTACAGGAACATTTACATAAATGACTTGAACCACATATAAATATAATAATAAGATACTATCCTTCCTTAAAAAAGTATGAAATAGGATTCAAAGAAAGCTATCCGTATCGTTAGCACAGCGTTAATATGTCAGATGAGCCGGTTGCCTCGTGTGAAATATAGCAAACACTTTAGGGCAAAATATAAGAGAAATATATTTCGAAGAATGAAAATATCACGCTTACACAATCCTCAATATCATAGTAACCGAATAGAAATGTAAAATTCCTTAAAGATTAGTAGATGGCTGATATTTAAATCAGATACATGTCCGATGACATTACTATTTGAAACCCGCATGGCCGATGATGTTGACACCCTGTCATCATCCACCTTAAAATCACGTAGTAAGTGAAACCGCAACTCCAACATCGATTAACGGCAGACACTAACATGGTAAAGATATCAAAAAGCTACTCAAACTACTGTACAATTAATAATCCCTTCAAGAAGAAAGTTAACTACATACTACAGCTACATAGAACAGATAATACCCAGTATAAATGAAATGTCGACTTAACTTGGATGTCTTGATGACCATGGTGTTCTTCTAGGCAGGATTCAAGGCATTAGGACGTCGTTGGCGTCGGTTCTGGGTTATTAGTGCTGCATCATGATCCAAGTGATGTCTCCAAGGCACACGAACTTCACACTGCAGGCTTCCATATCCTTGGCCGGTATCGAACTCGTATTACTTGTAGTACGCTGAAACTTTCACAAAAATATTAACACAAATGCATCGAACTCGTGGTTTCACAATTAGCAAAGGATGATACGTGCCTTCTTTCCTAACACTATTGACGTCTGTGAGGATGTTAAAATGAACTGTTAAAGCCGCACTGAAATAACACGGCTCCCCTCGTAGAGCGAACAACAGCTGTCCAGGCTTGTACGAGATCTTCTGTAGTAGCTTCCCGAGCAATCACCCAGCCAGCAAAGAACAGCAGCGAAACAGACTTGAGAGAATGACTGCGAATATTCCAGTACTAGCTTGCCACCGATGTTCCGAGCTCTGACGTCACACCTCGTGGTTCAACTGACATCCTGAATTCCTCGGCGTTGTAATTGAGATGTCCGTTAATTTCTTGTTAAATAATTATATAATTAATTTCCTAATTAACTTAATTTTCAATTATTACTATTCGTGCCTTCCTGAAGTATGGTATCACGGTTTTATGCATACTTGTTGGAGAGTGACTATTAGGATGTCGGATCTGACGTGTTAATCTGACGAAAGATTTTAAATGTAATACTTGTCGTGGGTGAAAGGTTCGGCTGTATTAAAATTTTTCTCGTCTTCTCTCGTGGTAATAACATGGTCTTTCACTCCTCAGCAGGTTACCCCATTTATTTGGAAAAAAAAAATCATCCCTTTGTGTTTCTCTGTCGGCACACCGCGCGAGACACCTGGGGTACAGTCCGGTCTTATAAAATTCACGGCCGATCACAGTAGACCAAAATGTCACAATATATATATATATATTATGTTGTTCATAAATCAATCGATTCTTTGTTCTTCGATTTATTTATGAGGGAGGCGAATTGTAACGGTTCAAATCCCGTTACAAGATGATATCTGTATTTTTATTATTGTATGATTTTATCTGTATTTTATTATTATTATTATTATTATTATTATTATTATTATTATTATTATTATTATTATTATTATTATTATTATTTATTATGTCCGTATTATTATGTTATCTGTGATATTGTTACTATTATTGTAATTATCAGTCTTATTTAATTCGATTTTGCAATTGCCTGTTGCTTGCGAGATTGTACTTAGATGTATGCATATATACGTATGTGTAGAAAAACACTCAATACCTGTACAGTGAGAATTGTTGTATATATCAGAGATTGGGTGTGACGTTGGTGCATTGTGCAATATTGTTGGCGATTCTGCCAAGTCATCGCCAAGCCATGGCTACGTCATCGTATTTATTTAGCAATGCGCGCACGGACTCGGCGCCGCGGGGCTATTTCACAACTGTATGTAATATCTGTCGCGTAGGTGGGAGTATGTCATTATTATTTCTGGAGATTACGTAGCTGTGTCAACCAACGTCTATATAAGGTGGATGCACATTGTAGCGTCAGTCATTACTTATACGGATGCAGTACAGTGAAGAAGTCTACTAGATCAAGAAGCCTTAGTTGGTCAGTCAACAAGTGTGAACGAGAGATGGAGAAGACTCAGTGAGCCATTAATTATTGGTCATTGAGAGAGTGAGGACAAGGTTGGTCGCTCACTCAGTTGAAGACACGGAACGCAAGGGCTTACCATGGAGTCAGAGAGGGCAACCCTGGACCTGCCAAGAGGTCATACCATATTGACTTACAAAGAAGTCAGATGATATGGAGAAGAAGCAATCACAAGGATGTATCACCAAGTTAGGCGTGACACATCTACAGTAAACACCAGATCAATGGAATACGTCGTAATTACACTAAAAGTGTTGAAGGTACAGTCAAGTGAATCAGTGAGGGAAATATTTCGTATAAATTGTTAAATGTCCGGTCAAGAAGAATTCAAATTCATGCCTAGTTTCTTTCAGTTGCAATGTCATAATTTCATATTCTCATCTGTTTTATCGCAACAAGACTCACTATTTTTTGATATATTATTTAAAGAATATATATTGTTCTATCAAACGAATTCATAGTTTCATTTCATTGACAGTAAAATATCCTAACCTCAAAATTAATGGGGAAACCGAACGCCAATCTCCTTTTCCCAGAACTTATATGGTATGTTGTCAAAAGTAAGCTTATTACCCCACACCCTAGAGATAGTCAAGAGTCTCATTCTATTATTGCTGTACTGAGTGACAGCTGGCGCCCTTCAAATAACGTATGTGTAAGTAAGCAGGTAACAAGTAAGTGTGAGTACAAGGTTCGACGAGTGTGTATTTTATTTAATGAATGTTAATTTTCATAATTTCCATTTTAAATGCAGATATTCAGATTTTCAAGTTAAATGCAGATTAATATGTTTCAAAAGTTAGTCAGCAATTCAGGAACAGAAATCTCAAGGTCAACACAGGTATTCTCCAGTCCTAACCACGCGTAACTCAGTGTCATTGTGCCACCTTCTTCAGATAATTCTAAGTATTTGGATTTGCTTTCGCATCTGTGTTCAAAGATGGCAGCACCCAAGTGTGAAGAAAGACGAATTGCGATAACTTTTTTTAAAGGTTTTAGGGAATTACAATTACTTTTACTTTTACGAGGATAGTAGAAATTAGCTTAGAGTGAGTGAATCTGTGTGAAATAACATGACAGTTGCAGTCAACTCTTACCTATGAGCTAAGATACAACTATTGTAAATGTTTTATTTCATTGATTGCCCAGTAACTGAGAGAATATTCGTAAATTGCCCCAAATAAAAGTGTAGTTTACCAGTTCTTTTATTTTTATGTATGTTACACAAGTATCATATAATGTAGCAATAAGTAAGCCTTCATTAACTCTTAAGTGAATGGGTACCAGGGCTTGCAGGTATAGAAGGAAATGAAAAGGCAGATACACTGGCCAGGAAAGGGGCAGAAACACATTTTGTAGGCCCAGAACTTGTATGCGGGATTTCCTATAGACAAGCCCGGCACTACAAAGGAAAATTGGTACTAAAGAAACAAATGGAAAACAGGAAAAATACACCAGGATGCAAGCTTTCAAAGGAACTGATAAAGTTTTTTTTTTTTTTGCTATTGGCTTAACGTCGCACCGACACAGATATGTCTTATGGCGACGATGGGAGAGGAAAGGGCTAGGACTGGGAAGGAAGCTGCCGTGGCCTTAATTAAGGTACAGCCCCAGCATTTGCCTGGCGTGAAAATGGAAAACCACGGAAAACCATCTTCAGGGCTGCCGACAGTGGTGTTCGGACCTACTATCTCCCGAATACTGGATACTGGCCGCACTTAAGCGACTGCAGATATCGAGCTCCGAGAACTGATAAAAGGACGAAACAAGAAGCATACTAAAGGACTGTTGAAACTCAGCAGAGGGGCCGATGACCTTCGATGTTAGGCCCCTTAAAACAACAAGCATCATCATCATCATCAAACTCAGCAGAGAAAATGTAAGATGGTAGTAGGACTGTTGACAGGACACTGCCATATGAAAAAACACCTACATAGAATTGGAGTAACCGCGCGAGTTGGCCTTGCGGTTAGGGCCGGGGAGCAGTGTGCTTGCAACCGGTAGATAGTGGGTTCGAACCCCGTTGTCGGCAGTCCTGAATGTGGTTTTCCGTGGTTTCCCATTTTCACACCAGGCAAATGCTGGGGCTGTACCTTAATCAAGGCTATGGTCACTTCCTTCCCACTCCTAGCCTTTTCCTCTCCGATCGTCGCCATAAAACCTATCTGTGTCGGTGCGACGTAAAGCAAATTGTAAAAAAAAAAAAATTGAATTGGAGTAATAAGAAACAACATAATCCAAGAATAGTGTGGTTATAATCAAGCTATAACAGAACAAAACGTAACTGGTGTTTTCAGAATGTATATTTATGACAAAGTGTTTTAAAGCTATAGAAGAAACGACCCACGATAGGAGATAAATCAACAGGCTAAAAATGAACTGTTGAAACGTTTGTTTAAAAAAGTTCGTGAAAATCTTTGCATAGTTTTAACCAAAAATCAAATAAATATTCTTCTTTGCGATAAAAAATATCAAATGCACAATGAGATATCATTAGAATTTTTCCCTGAGATACATCAACGCCCTTTGTCAGGAAGGACAGGAACTAGAGAATCCTCCAAGATCATTTTATAATTTTTACCCTTGCTGGTTCATCCGTAGGATGTGAATTTAATCATTGCTGTTATTCTCTTTGATGAAACGAAAGTAGGAATTATACTGGAATATGATTATTTACGAACAAGATGAAGTTGTTAGACCACATTCCTATGTGCAAGTAATAACAGTTCTGGGATTTTTGTGCAGTGGTTACATGTTTATGTTCGTTTTGATACAAAATGTGCAGTGACTTTCGAAATATTATAGTCATATTTATAAAAATGGAAGGATTGGTTGCGGAATATTCCCTATAGCAAACAGAAGGCAGCTACTAGAAAGGTAATGAATGCTGAAATGTTCAAATAAAATGTCAAAAAATTGAAAAGTCTTATGTCAAGTTCCTGAGCAGATTTTATTCAAGTATACGCATACGAACAATGAACATATTCATTACATACACATCATTCCTCACATTTTGTCTTTCAGAACTCGGCAAGTTGAAATCTATCGAACACAAATTATGCAGCATCGTGTTGTTCCTTCTCAATCCGTCATTTGTCATTTCCTTATCTCTTGCTTCCCGATTAATGTTTTAGTTATCATTCATTGTATATTTTGTTTGATCTTCGTGCTGTGTTCTAGCAAATAAATTGTACAAGAACTTCCGAACAGACGCCTGTTGCTATATTTTATTAATTGGATATAATTCTGAGAAAACAGGTTGTAACCATTGAATGTTACTATTTTTAATTGTCAGTGTATATCTCTCACTTTCTCTTCGTGGACTTACAGCAATAATTACAACGGTAGCTTAAATACGTAATCGGCAATCGTTACTTTTTGCCATTGCCTTTACGGTTGCAGCAGATTTCCGATCTGCCGCCCAGCCGTGTTCTAGCAATGACGTTACGCAACACTGCAGCACCTTTTCCATAGGCCTTAGGGGAACGAGGCAACTTGTCTTCTACTAGCCTTTTATCAGCCGATGTATTATCCTCCTGATATACTGCGATGGAAAATTCACGTGGGAGAAACAAACATTTTGTGAAAAGAATAAGTAGCTCAATTCAATACCTTTTATGAGCTTTTACACATATTTTAACAAAAGGAGATTCTTCAGAGATAATCAAAGTTGGTGTTTTCAATGATAAAAAAAAATACTGAAATGAGACGGACTTGGCAGCAGTGGGTAAATGTTTTCATATAGTATTAGTATTAGTATTTATTTATGAACAAACAGGCTTTCCGCCCCATTACATGTTCACAAAGCAATAAGACACAATATTAATAATTATAATAAAAAAAAATAAAAAAAAAAATAATAATAAAAATAATAATAAAATAATGATAATAATAATATAATACATAAAAATAAAATAATGATAATAGGGATAATAGGAATAAATAATAACAAAAATGATAACAATTCTGTAGCAGTCCTCGGCTCGAGGATCCAACAAACTCATCACTTGTCCTTATGCCTACAGCAACTTTCGTCACATTCCTTTTCCCTGACCTACTCCCGATCAATACCAAAACATCGACAGTCAGCACTTACATTCTAACCAGCCATAACACAAACAAAAGTCCTCCACGTTCACAACAATAAATAACACAATCCTAACCCAGCATAAAATCATAATAACTTACAATCAAATTTCAACACTGGTCTCCCTCCACACTTACCTTAAATACCACTTTTATTTCAATGCATTACTACCTCTCATGTTGCAACTTGACCATTATTTAGCCATGCTTGATCTCATTTTAAAACCCAAGCCATGCTCAGCATTACATTTGCTATCGCAACCACCACTCATTCCGTGTCCTTGTGGATTCAGCACATACGTCATCTTCATTGTCCTCTAACTTACTCTCTGTCCAAACCATAACAACCAACATTCCGCAATTGCCCTTCAATCCATCATACACTACATTTACCAACCCGCACTTAATACAATCATCTCTCCAACTCCAAAAGTTTCAGCAATAAATTAAACCATCTCATTACCAAACCATCTTCGCCTATACCAACACTTCTCCCACACCACATTTTTTTTTTCTCGATAAATCTAAACTAATTCAGCAATAAATAAACCATCTACATACCAACTCCCGGATTCAGATACCACCTCTTATCCACAATTTCCATTCCAGATCCACCTCATATACCTTCCACAATACACCACTAAATCTAAATTTACAACATCTCAGATTTACAAAATAACACCGCTTAACACCGCTTCTCACCATATTTCAACCATAGTCCTCAATAACTGCGACCATTTTATACCACCACTTCTCCAACACCTCATTTCAGCAATATGACACATCTTACCTTAATCGTATCTAGATACCAGGCCATCTTCACCTTAAAATACCAAACACTCATATACCATCTCTTCACCAACACCACATTCCAATCTCTACCATCCAAAACTCTTGTCCCTCTTAACACTCACTTAGTTAGCATTAAATAAACCTCCTACCCAACCAAAAGCTAATACAGCTACCCTTCAATACCAACACATCGCTTCATATACCACCTCTCAATCTCATACCACACTATCATGCTATCCTCTCTCTTATATACATCAACAATAAATATACCACTTCACCATTGCCACATTTCGGCCTTCACAAATAATTACCATCATAACCTAATAAATTTACAGTGAATAACAATTACTGACATATCGTAAGACTTACCAATCAGCGTCAACTCCCAATATCACAATAAATATATCACTTCACCCTTACCACGTCTCAGCCTTCACAAATTATTTACCATATTTCAGTCTTCACAAATAGTTACCATCCTAGCCTAATAAAATTACAATGAATAACAATTACTGACATATCATAAAACAAACAGACCATGCCATCCTGTCCTCTTACCCAACTCCCCTAACTAAATACTCAGTCCCTATATACACTAAACCATTAAAATTTTAACCTACTATCTCCTTCCCTTATACAGATAACTATTCTACCCCCCTATTCCCCTGCCCACCCTCTAACTCACTCTCCTTCATTTTACTCTCGCAGGCCTTTTTTGTCGCACAAAAATACCTGTTCAATTCACCCCCTTTTTCCCATTGTTTAAGAATCCATCTCAGTATTGCGTTCTCATCCCCTCTCCCCAGTACTTCCCGATTCTCGGCACTCAATAATCTATGTCTTAACCCCCTCGTTCCCTCACAGTCTCTTAGCAAGTGAAACTCATCATTCACATCTCCACAAAGTACACACCTTGTCTTATCCCTGCCCTGTAACCAGCCCTTATTCCTTGGCAGACCTAAAAGCCACCACATCATCCCATATCGATTTGACCTATCAACGTATCTAATATTCAACCCTGCTATCTCCTCTATTTTCGTCAAAACAATCAGCGAATTTCTTAGTCTGCTTTCCCCCAATAATTTCTGCCTATGGATATCCCTAATTCTCCTTTCTAGTATTTTCATCCCTCTCACTTCTGTCTTTGACCAAACCTCCCCCCACAGGTGCCCTAATCCTATCCTCTCTAAATATCCTTTTATTTTTTCTAACCATCCACCCTTATACATGCTCTTAAATTGCTGTACATATGCAGCCTGTAAAACTCTCCCACCTTCCTGTCTTTTTAAATTCATCCAATATCTAACTATTCTTTTCACACCCTCTGATTCCAAATCCTCCCCACACATTAATTCCGCCCCTACGTTTGCTGTACACCTCGGTAAGCCCATCACTAACTTATGTTTTCATATACTAAGTTCCATTTTGATTTTCCAGTCTATTGCGAAGGAATGAAGGGTTACCTTTTAGAAATATGAACAAAGGAATCGAAGGTAAGATTTCAGAAGAAATGACATACAATACTTCCCACACATATACCTCTATTACAATTTTTTTGGAATAAAAAGTACAGTTGAGCGGGACAATACGTAACACACATTTTACAATGTTTACAGAAAGCGTGCTACTTCATTCCTTCCTAAATACAACGAGGTATTCATACGTAAGCTGGGGCTAAATTAAGAATATTAAATGGAGAAAACGGAAAGAATGTTCATAGATATCAAAAATAAAAACTATCGCATTGAAAATTTCAGATTTATAGGGCCTGATAAGTGTATGGTATCCACTACTTGGTAATGAAATTCTGTTTGGACGAACAATATCATTGTAGGAACGATAAATTTCAATCTGGAGTCCAATGAATTCTTAGGAAACGGACTTTAACTGACAAATATACTATGGAAAACTGGTACAGAAGGATAGCGAATTTAGCAACTGGACTTGATGCAGATACATATGGAAATGTACTATGTAGAAATGAAAACGTATTTAAAGTAGTTTTTAACATTGTATATACAAATTATCATACCCATTTTATGTTTAAAATGAAGTACATTTACTTTGTTTTAGGATACATTCTAGCAAAACACGAATATTTCCTTTCATTAACATTTCAAGGCTTCGGTAATTTGAATAGCAGTTACCACCCAGGGTTATGGCATTGAACAACCAACGTAAAAGAGTCCTCTCTCCTAGCAGGAAGTAATGACTAATTACTTCCTAACGTACCAATATTGTCCAATACATAAAAGTGTCAAATCATTCATGTATCAAGGTTACGGAAACTGAAATAATGTAACCTCACGCACGTATCTCGATACACTTCTAGTCCAATAGTGAAGAACATAGTTCCCTCAAGAGTAGTGGGCTCCCTATATAGGCAGTCACACTACATAAAACATTACTCTTCGACCTAGAAATAGTGTGTGTAGCCAAGGAAGGTATGTTCAAACACAATGGTTACTGAATCTGAATGTTGCAAGGTTTTGGCGGGCAATTTAAACTTTGCTGTATCAGCATGTTTTCTGGTGCAGACAAGGTTAATGACGTCTAGGTGAGATTGCAACGTCATTATGACGTGTAAACCTCACGTACGGGCGCTAACCTAAACTTCCAGGTTCCCTATGGTTAGGAGACTTATCGGTGTAGTAGGTGTAGTTCGGACGTCATCATGACGCGTTAACCTAACCTGACCTCAAACAGGTTCGCTTTAGAAGAACCCTATCGCTGAGGTTGCCGATCAAGGTTCGGGGGCGACGGTTTATTTCCCTTTTGCCATCCCCCGTATCATCCAAAAAATTAAGACAGAGAGGGTTCTTCCCCCGTGATCCATCTCCCGACTCAACCAAAAAATTGTTGGCCTCGATGGGGCTGGAGGCCAGCTAATGGTCGCAGTCCCGCGAGTGGTACAAATTGATGGTAAAAACCTTTTCTTATTTCTCTTTCTCTTGAAGTGTGTGCATAAGGAGAGAACTTGTAGAGCAGAAATTATAAATAATTCAGAGGTGTACTTATCACAAATAAATTATTATCTGTTTGAATACGTCTGGGTTCTTTACACTTCTTTCTCGATGAAATTACACTACAACCTTCTTCATGACGTTTCCCGTTGTAAGCTTTTTTGAACAGACTTCTACAGTGTTTGCATTGAAAAATTGTACTACACGATATCACATGATGTCTCTTGTTGTATCCCCGGTGGAAGATTTTTTTCCACACTGTTAGCAAATACAGCCCGGAGTAGGTTGTTTCTTGATAGATATTTTGCTATTTTCTATAAATTAAAGGGAGAGTGAGTGAGAGATAAGAGAGAGAGAGATGAATCGATTCTGTATCAGATTATTATAAGAAAAGGTGATTGCTAAAGGCATACAAATTTTCTTAACACATTTATCCGCTGTCATAGGACAGTTAAAGAATTTAACATGCTAACCATACATCACTTAAGCTTCTGCCTGCAGCATTTTAACATGTCTAAAATATTTTGCAGACTGTTGACAAGGGTTTGCCTTATTTCGCAATTCAGTGTGTTATTATTATTGGAGTGCAACTGCGAGACAGATAGAGACATGGAAACAGCTATGCGTCTTCTGCTTGCGCCTCCGCCACCTCCAGCTCCAGCTAAACCGCAATCTCTGCCTCCACATGAGACATTGATTTCACTACAGACTGGGCTTATACTCTGAACGTTATGTTGGAGATAAAGATAATGATGGAGGCTTCGAGCCCTGGCAAACTACTTCTCTCCTACTATTGTCTATTACGCCTCATTTGGTGCCGCCATTGGTTTTTGCTCTTTCCCTGTAAGTACATGATCTTTGGAGGGGCTATCTGAGGACCCAACCATCCTCTAGGTTGAAAAACCTTATAGGCTAATGCCTTGAGACTAATAGTGGCGTTTGGCCTCCGGAGAATCCTTTTGTGCAGGTCAATCGGGTTGCCGCCCATGGTTAATCTGCACGTCTGCGACAGTGGGGGCTTTACATAAGACGAAATATATTGTTGAAGGTCGTACAAATTCCCAGTCCCCGAGCCTGAGAGGTAAGCAATGAAGATTGAAATCTCTGATCCAGACCTCGGCATGCAGACAGCCATGAGCCGATGTAGCATAAGTCTTGGTACGTTGACTCCACACTAAGTTCCCTTTCTTATCCTCCACATTACCGGTGCTAAGGACGGTCATGCATCAAAGTTTACTCGACATTTTGTGTATGTGACGTCGTGGATGACACATGTCTTTCCTATGAAGCTTTCTTACTCGAGGTTTATAAATGATACCAAGTTAGCCAGAGAAGGCTGCCTACGATAGTTTTTATGAGCGCGACATCTTTCTATTATCAAACGCAAAGCAATCTCCGTACAGGCCAAGAAGGCTCTTGGAGCGGTGGGAGGTAAAAAATGGAGGAGCGGAAAGGAACTGGCCACCCTACCGTACGTAAACTCCGCCTCAGGCACACCTCTGCGGAGGTTCGCACCTGCCTTCGGGCAGAATACAGCTGTAGTTGAGGTTAGGACGTCATTATGACGTGTTAACATAACCTTGACCACGAACACTAATAAAATACCTTTCTTTAAGACCCACGTTCGATTCCAATTTTGAAATTCCGACAGCTAGCTAAGAGTGAATGCTTCACCTCATATAACGTCATAACGTGACAACTGCGTGTGCAGGCTTAACCTTCCAGGCCCGGGTTTTGACCAGAGGCATAACCTCACGGGGGCATTAACCTAACAGCTGTGAGTTCGATGTGTACCTCAGGGCCATGTGCACCTCCAGAAGTGGAAGTCTCGTTTCTTAAATTTTACGACTTCCTGACGAGGATTCAAGCCCACGTCATTCCGGGCGATCTGAGCACGCCTTTACAGCCTCGGCAAGGCAGCCCCTATCGTCCTCTTATAGCTGCTGCAATTTCTTCGTTCCGCAAAGGAATGAGTTTTCGCCTATGAGTCCCACAAAATGATGGAGTGAACTCCTCAGCAGCAGCAAGAATAACTTCTATGATATAAGTTACATCATCGTCAATGCTCCGGCTATTCTATCTTTAAAGATAGTTAGTGATGTTAACATAGGCCAATCAGCACGTTTAAAACTCCATCGAGGAGGAGCCTCGACGTATTTCTTTTTCAACAATGTAGGAATTACGGGGAAATGGTCGCTGTTACAGAGGTCATCGTATACATTTCACCGATGCAGGGGAATGAGTGGCCGGCTGCACAGACTTAGGTCAATGCGCAAGAAGTACCGTGCGCTATGCTCATTAGCCTCTGCACATTAGCGACTGCTCATTATCGTCTACTCATTATCCCCTGCTCATTTGCCGGTGGTCATTAGCTCCAGCTCGTTAGTAATTGCTTATTAACACCGGTGCTCTTTAGCACCTGATCAATAGCGATTGAGCATTATCCCCTTCTCATTAGCCCTTGTTCAATAGTGACTGCACATTATCACTTGCTCCTTAGTGACTAATCATTAGCGACTGCTCACTAGCCCTTGCTCATTAACCCATGCCTATTAGCGATTGCTCGTTGTCCTCTGCTCGTTATGCCCTTCTCAATTGGTCCTTGCTCATTATTTACTACTCATTAGTTACTGATCCTTAGCGTCTTCTGGTTAGCCCGTGCTCATTATCCCGTGATTATTAGTAACTGCTCATTACCTCCTGCTCATTTATGTGGATTACTTGTACTATTAAGAGCTGAAATTCATAAGGTCGATAAGTTAAAATCAGAAATTAGGCATTCGAATCAGCAAACGACGTACTCACATATTGGCTCAAACGCCAGCACAGTTGACTCCGCGGTCTAACGTACGATGCACTCGCAATGGTCCTGTACACTGCTTTAGCCTGTACGTATCCGTTAGACTTCTATACACTACTTTAGGCGAAGACTGAACTAGAGTCCCTTCTAGTAACATAAGAAGCTGTAGCATACACAAGAATCGAACTTGAGCTAGAGTTACTCCAGTAAAAACATGCATAAAATAAACTGGGAATAAATATAAAATGGGTTACATTCTATGCACCCTTCTCACATAGTTTGAAAATATACGGATAAACATAGAAATTTTATGTGAAGATATAATGTAGGCCAAAACATCTTAAACTAAAGAAGAGGTTTCTACGACTACCAGTTTGGGGATAATGATTTTAGGTTAAGGTATGTTTTCACCCCTCAAACTATTTTGAACTCAAAAAAAGCGATTGAACATATCGCCCAATAGTTGTTTAACGACCGAGGTTTTCTTACCCTGAAACATTATAAGAAACACTCAGGGGGAGGGGTGGAGAAAGTTGATATATATCACCCTTTAAGGGATACTTTGTGACAAATTTTCATCTCAAAACACTTTTCTAGGTCTACCAGTTAAGAAGATAATGAATTTTTAATTTAGGGGATGTTTTCACCGCAACCTATTCTTTACTCTTAAAGTAATTTGAAGCAGCATGCGAGACCTTGTTAATGTTCGAAGTAATTTTTACCCCGAAACTTGGACGTATACTGTCAGGGGTGCGTTAATATACATGGGCGGAAGTAAATATCCTAACAAAAAGAAGGGGTTGTTCTAGATTATTGAACGTTGGCAGGCGAGTTTATAGATCTGAAAGATGACGTTGATTCAAACTTCCCGCAAATTTCATTATCGTAGCGCTAGTTGCGGCCGCATGATTTTGAACATCAGGTTTTGCTTTAAATACGGGCTGTACCGTGCGGAAGTGTAAGTTATCTGTGAGATTTGACGGAATGACTGTGAGTGGATCAGGAATGCCTTTACGAGGACGAAGAGGCCAGTATCAACAGCTCATTGGGGTTGAGCAAGGTCGTATAATATGGCTACGTGAAGGTCGATATTCCTTCAGCATTATTTTAGAACGACTTGGCAGAAATGTCTCCACTGTGCATTTTTGCTGGCAACAGAGGTCACGAGAAGGTACGCTCGCAAGAATACCGGATTCCGGACGTCCCCTTGGCACAACCCAGAGAGAGGACCGCCGGATTCCTCGTATGGCTGTGGCGGAGTCGAGGACGTCTGCAGCAGTAATTCGAGCGGCTGTTGACAACACAGTGACGCAACAAAATATTCGAAATCGGTTACTTGAAGGACAGCCCCGAGCCAGACGCCCTGCAGCGTGCATTCCACTTACCCCAAACCACCGTCGTCGGCGAATTCAGTGGTGTTAAGCGAGAGTTCACTGGAGGATGGAATGGAGGTCTGTTGTATTCCGGTTCCGACTTGTGCCAGTGATTGCCGTGTATTGGTTAGAAGGAGGGCAGGTTAGCGCTTGAATTCCATCTGTCTGCGGCGTCGACACACTGGACTTACACCGGGAGTTATGATCTGGGAAGCAATCTCCTTTGACAGCAGGAATAGTCTCGTAGTTATCTCAAGCACCCTGACAGCAGATGTGTACGTCATTCTGGCGATTCGAACCGTTGTAGTGCCAAACATGAACAGCATTCCCGGGGGTGTTTTCGAACGGGAAAATTCACGCCCCCATGCCACTGTTATAACCCAACTTGCTCCACAGAGTGTCGACATGTTGCATTGACTTGCTCGATCCCCCGATCTGTCCCCGGTTAAGGGACATCATTAGACGAAAGCTCCAGCGTCATCCACAACTGGCAATATCCGTCCCTGTGTTTACCGACCAAGAGCAACAGGCATGGAACTCCATCCCACAAACTGACATACGGCACCTGTACGACAAAATACATGCACGTTCACATGTCTACGTTCAACAGTCAGGCCATTACACCGGTTATTATTGGCCCAGCACGGCTCAGTTACGATGACGTTTCTCGCGCGGATATTGACCTGTAATCTTGTACCTTTAATTAGTTAAATACGTTACCTCCGTATTCTACATAATTCATTTCATGGTGTTTGGATATTTCCTTCCACCAGTGTATATTACATTTTAGGGGATAATTGTCAATACATTTTAAGTTAAAAATCAATTTTCTGAGAATGTCAGTTGAGGAGGTAATGCACTTTTTAATTTCAGGGATGTTTAAGGGATGTTTTCACTGTTTTAACGTTTGAGGTTGTTTTTATTCTAAATTTTAAAAAGAAACAGTAACAGGTTTTTAAAAGATAATTTTTCCTAAATTTTAAGTTTTAAGACCAGCTTTCCAAAACTATCGATTGAGGAGATAACGAATTTTAATGTTAAGTGATATTTTAACCCCCACTCTATATTTTTACTCTAAAAGTAAAACCTTTTTCAATGTTCGAGGTTTTTTTTACCCGAAGATTTGGAAAGGGACAGTAACTGGTGACTTGATATGTATCACATTTTCATAAATTTAAGCTAACAGTCAACTTCCTAAGACTATCGGTGGAGGAGATAATGAATTTTTCATTTAAGGGATATCTTCACCTGAGTTAGCTCTCTAAACTTAGGCCCATAAGAATAGTGTATAGAAGCCATAATGTCTAATAGACCTCGTGTCAGTTCTTGAAAGCGGGGCTCATAATACTAATAGGTCCTAAGTTAAAAGTTATGAGCCACTGACTTTTCTCCCTAATGGTAGGCCCATATACGCCATCTTGGCTAGTTAGGTTGTGCATGCACTCTTGAGCATCGAACTCACAGCTGTTTGGTTATGCCTCGGGTCAAACCCGGGCCTGGAAGGTTAAGCCTGCACACGCAGCCGTCGTCACGTTATGACGTTATGTGAGGTCAAGCATTTACTCTTAGCCAGCTGTCGGAATTGCAAATTTGGAATCGAACGTGGGCCTGTAAAGAAAGTTATTATATTAGTGTTCGTTGTCAAGGTTAAGTTAACACGTCATAATGACGTCCTAACCTCAACTGCAGCTGTATTCTGCACGAGGGCAGGTCCGAACCTCCGCAGAGGTGTGCCTGAGCCGGAGTTTACGTATGGTAGGGTGGTCAGTTTCTTTTCGCTCCTCCATTCCCTTACCCCCAGCAATAGCGCGTGGCAAACAATCCTAATATTGACTACGCCCAATGTTGCTGAACTTCGGAGATACTACGGGATCCGGTGTTTCAACACGGCTGCGGCCGTTGGCATTTATGATAATCATCTTAAATAAAATGTATAAAGTGCGGAAATAACTCCGTATAATATACGGTTTTGTATGTATTCTATCAAAAACCTGAAGTACAGACATTTAAACCAAGAAAAAATAATATTATTTCCTATCTCCCCCAACCCAGATACGAAAGAAAGCAAACCTAGACTCTCTGCTTGTCGTCTTCTACGTTCTGTTATTCTTACCAGATGATTTCTTTTACAACCTGCTTTATGTCGCACCGACACAGATATGCCTTATGGCGAAAGATGGGATAGACAAGTACTAGGAGTGGGAAGTACATGGCCGTGGTCCTAATTATGATATATCCATAGCATTTACCTGGTTTTAAAATGGGAAACCAGGGAAAACCATCTTCTGGGCTACTGGCAGGGGGATTCGAACCCACTATCTCCCCCATGCATGCCGATAGCTACTTGACCACTTCCTTGGTCTCACTACATTTGGTGAGTTTGGTGGAGTTGTAATTGCATATTAATTGCTCATGAGGTTTTACACGCTAGGGATCTTTCACATCTCGACAAAGAACGACACGGTATGCAAAATGGGCTTTCTTCGATCTTTTAAATATTTGACTACCACTACCTGATTTGATCCATGGGTCATGGGAACAGGAGCTGATACCCTACCAGCAATCCAAAGAGGAGAGTAGTAATTCACTATAAATTAGTAATAGCTTGAATTATTTTATTCCATTACTGACACTGTTGAACGAAACACAATGAATATGAGTACAGTTTTCAAATTTGTTTATTAGCGGAGCATGCTGCAGTTCGAATGGCCGTGGAATCGACTTAAATTAGCGTTCAAATTTGACAGACTGTCAGCGTCATGATCACCGCATCTTGTGGACATATAGATAGTCGTGTGCTAAGAAGAGGTAGCTTCCACTCTATATTATTGCAAGGAAAGTGTTAGTAATGGAATCTATTAGCCTGACATGAATTCCTACCGGCATCTTTCGGTATCAAAAGAGGAGCTCAAAGAAAAATTCTTGGCCGTCAAATAAATTACTTACCTTCATTTTGTTCAATACGAATGCTAGTGACAAAATCTTTAAAAGTGTTGTGCATGAAGCACAACATATTATCTGTTCCTATGTGCGAATAGAAGGTAAATAATGTTACTTTATAAATTCGGATTGAGTAAGCCTCCGTAGCGTAACGGTTAGAACTACCAGCTGTCATACTCGGAGGCCCGAGTTCGATTTCCGCCACTGCCAGAAATATAAGGCTGGCAGCGGGATACAGTTAAAATTATAGAAGCAATTCCCTTTCATTGGGATTGTGCCTGAGGAGCTACAGCTCGGATCATGGACAGGAATTCCTTTTCCTTTTAGTTTGGATGTGTAAGAACTGTACCATCCTTCGGCTTCCTACATTAATCAATTAAACTAAAATTTAGGTTTTGTGTAAATAACAAAACAATGCTTCATGATTTTACTGAAATTTGCTCCTTTTTTAAATCATCTGTGTGAATAAACCCGGAAATATCTAATATTATCGTAATACTTTACAGTTTGTGTGATGTACCAGTAATGGAAAAGTCATGGAGTTGTGACCGTTAGATGAATTGATGAGGTAATATACTACATTATACCACATCTGTACAAAAGTTCCAATGCATGGATTATCCATTTTTAAACCTCATATTCCTGCGTGCCTGGTGTTAGACGATGGTTGTTTACGTGTGCGACACTTTTAATGCACACTCTTCGTCGTCTGTCAGACCCGCTCCTCGCTGGGGGAGATCCACGGCATGAAACCATATTTCTCCTAATGTATACCAAATTCTTCTTCCCTAGTACTTCCTTCCAATTATTTTACATGATGGATCCACAGGGTTCTTTTATGCGAGTTTATAATGTCCCTGCGGATACAGAAAACAATAACTAAGAAGTATTTCACGTGAGAAATGTTTCTATATTCCCACTAGTCTCATCTACAACAAAATCGACCTTATTAATTTCTCACGGATTTCTTAAGTTATCAGTTCATGCTACGGTCGGACTCTGCAGACTGATGACTAGCGTTATTAGTTGTTAATCTCGGAATCCTGGATTTCATTCGTTTTAATTTCAAATATATAAAATAACAGGAGGGCTGTTATGTGGTTAAAATGGTAAAGACCGCTCACCTCCGTTGGGGTTGTCCTTGAAAGGAGCTGTCCAAACTTGTGATAAGTTTACTATAATTTATAATCCAAATAAATGCACTGTAAGTCACTAATTCAATTCAAAATCCTATGTTTTCTAAAGTTGTAAACCTTGTAAAGAAGATTTAAGAAGACTTAATTACAAGGAGACATAACGTGTCTAAATGCTAGGCAGGAAATAAAACATAGGAGTATAGAGAATATTTCAAGTAAACATTTGAAGTAGGCCCTCATGGGATGTGTAATGTCCCAGGGTGGCAGTATACGGTTAGGGATAGCAATTATGATTTATTGATGCAAAAGTAGCAGAGGGTTAAAAGGCCAAATTTATCGTGAAAAATTTAGCTTTGCCGGCGGGTAGGTTTTCGATAAAATATGCTTATGTTGTTACTTCCAGGCTCGCGATTCAAATTAACGAACTCATCGTACTTGCTATGCCAGAGCACCAGTCGCTGCCGTGCTACAGGAAAGAGTAGAGGAGGGAGTGGAAGTGGGGTGTATGAAGGAGACAGAGGTAATGCTCCATGCATATGCACAAGCACATGCACCCCAAGACTGTTTTATTCTTCCCCCACAACATTGTAAAGGGAATGAAATACTGAATGAAGGGAAAGAAAGCCTAACTGTTTGATTGCAGTAGATGTTCAATATGCTCCCATCCTTCTTTGAAGTACAGTTCTCAACGATGTAGCAATGACCTTTGGAATCTTTTCTAGATGTGTGGTGTTTTGCGAACGCTCTAGAAAGCTGCCAGTATTATTGTTCAAGATCATCTTCTCTTCCTACGGGGATCGCATAGCAGTCAATTTGTGCAGAACAAATTGCACACTGCCTAGGGACTATTGGGGCTGCGAGGAGACCATGAAAAATGAACGAGAAACTTGTGAAATCGCACCGAGCATTACATCTGTCTCCCCGTTCCGACTTCCCCTCCCTTTCCTTCCCCTCCCTCCTCTGACGGACAGCTACAGACAGCGGCTGGCTTCCCGGCACAGCAAATACGGCATATTCGTCAATTTCAATCGCGTACCCGGAAGTAATAAAGTACCCTCATTTTTGTAGTTGTTTTGTAGGCATGTTTTCACTTCACTTTATCACTTGTAGTATTGAGCTGGTAGTAAGTAAAATATATAGTACTAGCAAGGTACCCGTGCTTCGCTACGGTATTATACTGAAATTTATAATTGAATGCTTATTATTATAGATATATAATCCGCCGAAATTCGCGATCTGACTCGTTTTCTGCGAGAATCCGCCAAAATTCGCGATCTGACTCGTTTTCTATTAGATTACGGCAAGTTTCCTTCTATTTTCAATTTTTCTTTCCAGCAATCGATTTCGTACTTCCCGGGTTAGGTCCAGGTAATCCACCCGATCAGTTGGCTCCCTAAATCCCTAAGCATTTTTAATAGGGATCAAATCCTTCAGGAGATCCGGCGTGGTGTCGTCTTGGATGCCTTGGCGGTACTGAACCCGCGGCCGGCTTGCATTCTTAGTCATTACCCGTCCAGGACCCGTTTCCAGCGCGGTCCGCACATTTGACGACGGTCCGGAACATTATTATTATTATTATTATTATTAGTACTATTATTAATTATTATTATTATTATTATTATTATTATTATTATTATTATTATTATTATTATTATAGATGTTCTGGACCCCACAGCAAGATGCTAGACCGCTACTTAGCGGTAAATGATCGATGAATGACAAATGAAATGAAATATTGGACAGTGTTGCTGGAATGAAAGATGACAGGGAAAACCGGAGTATCCGGAGAAAAACCTTTCCCGCATCCGTTTTGTCCAGCACGAATGTCACATGGAGTGACCGGGATTTGAACCACGGAACCCAGCTGTGAGAGGCCGGCGCGCTGCCGCCTGAGCAACGGCGGCTCCTTATAAGTACATTATGAACAGTAAAATCAATTGGTCCCACCTCCTTTTACACCCCACCGCTGTTAAGTTTATTTACCCCCCCCCCCAAAAAAAAGAAGGCGCGTTTCTTTATGTTTAAAGGAGATTCCAAACACCAATGTTCACGTCTATTACCTTCAGTTTTGAGATATAAGTGTCCCCATAAAAATAATTCACTTCTTTACAATTCCTTTCATACTCCCCCCCCCCCCCAAAGTGAATTTTCCGGCAAAAATTATTGTTTCTTTAATAGTAAAGGATCTTCTAAATACCAATTATCACGAATCTAACTTCTTCAGTTTTTGATTTATGTGTCCTCACGAAAGGAATTCAACTCCTATTCACTACCGCCGCCCCCCCAAGATGGTTTCCCCGCCGCCAAAACGCGTTTTTCTTTGTTTTAAAGGAGATCCAATTACCAATTTTCACGTCTGTAACAACTTCAGTTTTTATTAGATGTATGTATTCTCATACAATTAATTAATTTTCAATTCTTTCACCCCCTCCCCTTCATTGGATTTTCCGAGAATACGTGTTTCTTTACTTTTAAAGCAGATTCCAAATATCAAATTTCACGTCTGTAACATCTTTATTTTTGAGATATCAGAAGCCTAATTAAATGAAATCAATACCATTTTCAGTCACTTTTACCCCCCCCTTCCACCCAAGTGGTATTTCCGAAAACTAAAAATACACGTTTCCTTATTTTTAATAGAGATAAAAAATACCATTTTCACTTCTGTAGTATGTTAAGTTTTTTTAGATATAGTGTAGAAATCCTCATTTTAAATTTTCACCCATTTTAGTTCCCCTTAAGTAGTGTTTCCAAAAACAAATCACCTATGTTTCTTTGCATTTACAGGAGATTCCAAATACCCACTTTTTACGTCTGTACCATTTTACGTTTCTCAGCTATGCTGTAGGTATAGTCTTTCAAAATATTACCCCAACTTGTCACTCCTGTTTAACCGCCATTAATTGGATTTTCCAAAAACAAATAAATACGTGTTTGTTTGTTTGTTTTTAAAGGAGATTCTATATAACAATTTTTACATCTGTAAACTTTTAAAGTTTTAAGATGTGGACACACTCATTTTAAAAATTCATCCCCCTTTTCACCCCCCATTATTTGGATTTTCCAAAAACAAAAAAATACCTGTTTCTTTATTTTTAAAGTAGATTCCAAATACCATTTTCAAGTCCGTAATATCTTCAGGTTCTGAAATATAAGTATCCTCATTATAGGCATTCAACCCCCTTTTTCACCATTTTCCATCCTTCCTATTGCGATTTTCCGAAAACAAATAAATATGTGTTTCTTTATTTTTAAAGGAGATCCTAAATACCATTTTTTTACATCTGTAAACTTTTAAAGTTTGGAGATATAGATACACTCATTTTAAAAATTCACCCCCTTTTCACCCCCCGTCCCCATTAATTGTATTTTCCAAAAACAAAAAATACATGTTTCTTTATTTTTAAAGGAGATCCCAAACGCCAATTTTCAAGTCTGTAATATCTTCAGGTTCTGAAATATAAGTATCCTCATTAAAGGCATTCAACCCATTTTTCACCCCTTTTCACCCCTCCTATTGGGATTTTCCGAAAACAAAAAAATACGTGTTTCTTTATTTTTAATGAAGATTCTAAATACCAATTTTTACATCTGTAAACTTTAAACATTTTGAGATATAGATGCACTCATTTTAAAAATTCACCCCCCTTTTCACTCTCCCATTAATTGGATTTTCCAAAAACAAAAAAATACGTGTTTCTTTATTTTTAAAAGTGATCAAAAGTACTAATTTTCAGGTCTGTAATATCTTCAGTTTTTGAGATATATGTATCGGTATCCTGATTAAAGGCATTCAACCCCCTTTTCACCCTTTTTCATTCCTCCTATTGGGATTTTCTGAAAACAAATAAAAGTGTTTCCTTATTTTTAAAGAAGATTCTAAATACCAATTTTTACATCTCTAAACATTTATAGTTTTGAGATATAGATACACTCATTTTAAAATTTCACCCCCCTTTTCACCCTCTTAGGGAGGGAATATCCAAAAATCCTCTCTTAGCGAGCACCTACATCTTAATATGAATATATCCCCAAAAATTTCATTTCTTTATGTCCAGTAGTTTTGGCTCGGCGATGATGAATCAGTCAGTCAGTCAGTCAGGACAAGTTATTTTATATACAGACTGACAGAGCAAATGCAACACCAAGGAGGAGTGGTTCGAAAGGGATGAAAGTTGGGGAAAAAACAGAGTCGGCACGGAAGAATAATTGATGTTTATTTCAAACCGATATGCAGGTTACACAATGCGCACGGCATCGACTCAGTAGGATGTAGGACCACCGCGAGCGGCGATGTACGCAGAAACACGTCGAGGTACAGAGTCAATAAGAGTGCGGATGGTGTCCTGAGGGATGGTTCTCCATTCTCTGTCAACCATTTGCCACAGTTGGTCGTCCGTTCGAGGCTGGGGCAGAGTTTGCAAACGGCGTCCAATGAGATCCCACACGTGTTCGATTGGTGAGAGATCCGGAGAGTACGCTGGCCACGGAAGCATCTGTACACCTCGTAGAGCCTGTTGGGAGATGCGAGCAGTGTGTGGGCGGGCATTATCCTGCTGAAACAGAGCATTGGGCAGCCCCTGAAGGTACGGGAGTGCCACCGGCCGCAGCACATGCTACACGTAGCGGTGGGCATTTAACGTGCCTTGAATACGCACTAGAGGTGACGTGGAATCATACGCAATAGCGCCCCAAACCATGATGCCGCATTGTCTAGCGGTAGGGCGCTCCACAGTTACTGCCGGATTTGACCTTTCTCCACGCCGACGCCACACTCGTCTGCGGTGACTATCACTGACAGAACAGAAGCGTGACTCATCGGAGAACACGACGTTCCGCCATTCCCTCATCCAAGTCGCTCTAGCCCGGCACCATGCCAGGCGTGCACGTCTATGCTGTGGAGGCAATGGTAGTCTTCTGAGCGGACGCCGGGAGTGCAGGCCTCCTTCAACCAATCGACGGGAAATTGTTCTGGTCGATATTGGAACAGCCAGGGTGTCTTGCACATGCTGAAGAATGGCGGTTGACGTGGCGTGCGGGGCTGCCACCGCTTGGCGGCGGATGCGCCCATCCTCGCGTGCTGACGTCACTCGGGCTGCGCCTGGACCCCTCGCACGTACCACATGTCCCTGCGCCAATCATCTTCGCCACAGGCGCTGCACCGTGGACACATCCCTAAGGGTATCGGCTGCGATTTGACGAAGCGACCAACCTGCCCTTCTCAGCCCGATCACCATACCCCTCGTAAAGTCGTCTGTCTGCTGGAAATGCCTCCGTCGACGATGGCCTGGCATTCTTAGCTATATACGTGTCCTGTGGCACACGACAACACGTTCTACAATGACTGTCGGCTGAGAAATCATGGTACGAAGTGGGCCATTCGCCAACGCCGTGTCCCATTTATCGTTCGCCACGTGCGCAGCACAGCGGCGCATTTCACATCATGAGCATACCTCAGTGACGTCAGTCTACCCTGCAATTGGCATAAAGTTCTGACCACTCCTTCTTGGTGTTGCATTTGCTCTGTCAGTCAGTGTATATGCACGGGGGTTACCGGGTGTATGACTACATTTTATATGATTAAAATGGTGAATCATCCTACTCTTGTAGACGATTCATCCGGTCACTTACAGTCCTATGGCGGTTTTACACCACCATCACAACAGCGTAGATTGCAGAAGTTACCACGTTCCCGCGCCGGTAGATGGATCCCATACTAGTGCTGGCTGCTTACATCCTAGAAATGGAAACGTTCACCTTGAAAACGATTTCACACCGATCAGCGTTCCGCACTCGCCTACTTCCCATCCGATACCAGCTGGGTGTACACGTACAGGCCCCGAGCTCGAAAGTTATCACTTATAGCAGCTTTTTGATATTTATGACGCGGCTCTAGACGAATCTCGTGTCCTTTTGGTCATTGTTACTATCACTGCCCTCACTGGTGGTTTTGAATGTAAATGATTCTGTGGCAATTTACCATCAAATGCTTCTGTTACTAACGAGATTAGTTGTCCAACGTCGAACTAAACCGATATTAGCACGGTTCACAAACCATAAAGACTCGGCCCGTGATAGCCCGATTTGTCTGGTACTCCACATTTATATTTTCCAACGAAAGCTCAAAGTCCTTATTAACTGTTCTCGCCGACTTTCACGAATTTACCCATCAGTGATATGGACGAACTCCACACGTTTGACTTCACAAACTCACACTCCGAATATTCTCACACCACATACGTCCGGCTGTCAAAATTCCACAATTCAGATCACACCGACTCAACTAGGGATGTCCCATTAATTGGTTTATACCACGTGAACAGAGTGTCACATGACTTTTCAAAATGTGCTTCGTTAATATCTAACCTACGTATCTCAGACTAGGCTTACCTGGTAATTTGAGTTTTGCGATATATATTAAGCAGGTATCATCCAAATAAGATCATATGTTTTTGAATTACAGCGGATTCAAATATAGCGTTGGACGCAGAGTCACTAATGTGAGGTGCCTTTGGCGTTAACGGTCTCCTCAGTCATTCACCGCCTGGCCTCAATATGTGGCAATGGTCTTGACCGACCTTGCTTATTTATATCCAAATGATTTAACATGGAAAATAGCATTACGCTAATGTTGGATGTTGTTCGATGCGCTTGTGAACAGTCGAATGTTGAGAGATATCTTGCATAATTGTAGTGATAAAGTAGTTAATACCTATTGGAATTTTTTAATTTTGTGTTTTTGTGATCCATTTAGTGCTATTTATATATTGGGATTTAGTGTTTGTTGGTAGAAATTGGGAGTAGTGATATTTATTTGAATTGTATAACAAGTAATTCAGGTGGTGTTCAGTATATCGATGGCCTAGAATGAATACCTCGTATCTCACAAAGTTATTCCTATTTATTATTTCCCTTAAGACCGGTCACGCCTTCCAGCCACATTTGGGTATGCAGTCCATCAGAACATTGTTCACTGGGTTCATTTTCCTATGCTAAAGAGTAAAGGAAAATGAACCTTACAAATGTTATAGTCTAGGAGTTAGTAAATACGTCACGTACACATACTTTCCTATAGTACGGTACGGTAAGGTTCATTTTCCTTCACACATCGGCATAGGAAAGAAGAACACAACGAACATTGTTCTGATGGACTGCATATCCGTGTGTGGCTGGGAGGCGTAACCAGTCTTAAGGGAAATAATGGATAGGAAGAACTTTGTGAGATACGAGGTATTCAATCTAGGCCATCGATATTACGTTTTCTAGGTAAAGTGGGCTAGCTAGGTGTATCTTGTTTCGAATTTAGGTTTAGGAAATACGTTAGATAATAATATTAACTTAAGATAAATATTTTTAAATATCTGTACGATCGTTGGTATAATACTTACAAAGGATATATAACTACTATCACTACTCCCAATTTCTAGCAACAAATAGTAATCCCAATATATAAATAGCACTAAATGGATCACACAAACAAAAAAATAAACAATTCCAATAGGCATTAACTACTTTATCACTACAATTATGCAAGAGATCTCTCATATTTTTAAATATCTGTAGGACCGTTGGTATAATACTTACAAAGGATATATAACTTCCGCCGCAACTTTTCCGGTATTTCGTATAGATAACCGTTCAAACTGTCACGAAGGTAATAATTTATTAAATTAAATAACACAATACGTCTGTAAACTTCGATGTAAAAAGAAGTTAAAGAGAACACAAGGTAATTTCACTGGATAATTACGGTACTTAAGAGTTTTTGGATTGTTGACGATTGTTGCTGCATTTGTTGCTGGTCTTTGTTCCATCGGGCCACAGGTTCCTTTTCCGATCAGTTCGAGGGATTTTGGTCTCAAATTGTTTATTTTCTCGGCTCAAGAACTATCTGTGTAATCCAAAACAACCCTAAACCTCTTACACCATATACAACACCGCCCTGCATTACAAAGACATGCAAATTCCTATATAGCGTAGATAGGCTGGACCAGGCTAGCAATAGATAGCCCGGATCCATATATTTAAAACACTAGACTGATTTTTATTACCGGGAAATTAAGAGAACGGCTCAGCCGATTGACATCGAGAATCGTTGTGACGGAAGCTCTTGGCCTATAGAATTGCAGTGTGTCTTTAAAAGCACAAACATTTCTTTCCGTATATTTTTAAATTATTAAATAAAACTGCAACATTGTGATTGGCCAATGCGCTCGCCATTAGGCCCTACTTCAACACCGCATGCTAGTCCACTGTTTTCAATGTGCGTGACTGGAATTGTAAATGACTCACAAGCCTGCGCACACGCATTCGCCGTCTGGTATGAAGTCAACTCGCTGCAGTCTACATAACCGAGCGGTCAGCCGTGGACTCGTAGATTGTTGACGGTATTTCACGTTGAATGCCCAAATATTCATCATCGTCGTCATTTTCCAGCTCCAGTTTCCCGGGTGTGCTGTACAATCGCTCGCCATTTCATTCCGTCAGAAAAGTGTTTATGTTCCTCTAGAACTTCCCATTTCGCATTTTGACCTTCCTACTGGTCTTTTCCCTCTCACTTCTCTGCCATAAACATTGGCCACCTAATGTACTATTATGCAAACCCGAAGGACTGTACCTATGCTAAATGAAGGAAATTGTGTATTTAGAGCTGCTTCGTACTGTTTATATCAAAACAAAGAACGTTAGTTGCGTTTGCACATTGTTGCAAAACTGTTGCCGACTGGGATAATTATAAGGATTTTAAACAAAATAAGAAAGAAGATATACCTCCAGAATTCTATGGAACTGGGGCCATGAGAGATCGGACCTGGGCCATTATCCAATTGCGAGATCAGGCAGCGGTTTACAAGATTGGCAGTACATGGTTTTCACAGTATTATTTGTACCAAAATATCCTAGCACGAATCAACAGAGACGTGTAAATGTAGACTGTGTGGAAATACGTGTGAACGCCACCACATAGAACTGTGCAGCAAATGACAAAAATCAGTTAATTACTATGAAAAACCGGGGCCCATGTGCGCATTTCTATTGTATTCTACCTCTCTTTTTATGATTACTTGGCTACAATAAAAGTATAAGTTAATTACGGGCGATTTGTCCTTTATCACCTCCCCATCAAAACCAACGTGAGAATGAAGTATCATGTCTCTGGACGGTGAATAAGCTGGTTATTATTATTATTATTATTATTATTATTATTATTATTATTATTATTATTATTATTATTATCATTATTATTATTATTATTATACAACTCATCACACTCTAACCACCGCAGGAGAACACGAACGTGAGTATATCCCTCTGCGTGGGGTTAGAAATGATGTCGAAATATTTTAGTATTATGATGGTAATAATTATTATCTGTATATTAAAAAGTTTACTATAAAACATGTCCAGTCCGTCTCGCCGTTATACTGAACAGGAATACTCACCGGAATTTCCCGCCGGTGATTAATCAGTCACTGAAAGGTTTCTAATTTCAGTCAACTTTGAATTACCCTAACATTAAATCACTAAATGACCACCCCAGTAATTGTTGGCGAGAGATTGTTCGAGCCCGCAGTACATTCTGTACTTATCGGGTTTCACAGAACTAAGCAGAAGCACATTTGAATAAAGATAACGGTGAAGCTAAGTGATTAAAAATGTAAGGCGGCTGTATGCAAACCTGCAATTTCAACCAAAATTGGCACATATATGACTTACTGAAAATGAAAACCTACAACCTGTTTTCCAGTCATTGACCGGGTCAGGGATGGAATGAATGAAACATATATAGAATAGAATAGAAATATATTTATTTAAAGTTAATTACAAGTAGGACCAGAGGTCCCTTTGGCTGTAACTAACTGCCACTTTAACTTAAATGTATCACCTAACATACAAAATCTAATAAAAGAATACATAAAAAGCGTAAGATACATTTTCCTACTGAGGATATAAGAATAAGGTTAAAAACTAAACATCTAGGAGGTTACAATAATACTTTTAACATTTCATAAACATACACTATACTAACAAGGAACAGAAGACGAAACAGAAACCTAAGAATTTTAAAGCCGAGGATGAATTAAGAGTAAAACTGAGCATCTAAAATGTATCTAGGGGATTATGATATTTCGTACTATTTAATTAATTTGGTGAAAATTCATTTACATGGCTTAATAAGTGGAAAGGTAGCGGTATTTAAGAGATTTTTTTCTGAGTTCCAACACTACATTGCTGAATTTCATATAGTTTAAGATCGTTGTATAATTGAGAGGCAGTGACAATGAACGACTTACTGCACTTTACCGTACGATGCTGTGGAACCTGAAGGGTGTTAGCTGTAAACCTATTGTCCCGGTCGTGCACTTGACTCATCTGGACAAAGGACTTAGTCAAATATGAGGGAGCATTAGATTTTAAAATTCTCAGAAGTAAACAAGCAGCTGAGTATGATCGTCTATCCCTGAGTTTCAACCACTCTGCGTCTTTGTAGTAAGATGTTACGTGACAGTCTTTACGAATATTGAAGACGAATCGAACACAGGCATTCTGAATACGTTGGAGTTTGCTATTATATTTCTCAGAGACATCGCTGTAAATTACAGCGCCGTAATCTAAAATAGGAAATACCATAGTTTGGATCAACATCTTTCTCACCGAGAAAGGAAGATACGGCAAGTTTCGTTGAAACTGATGCAATATGCAAGACACTTTCTTGACAAAGTGCTTGGCATGAAATGTCCAGGACAGAGTGTTATCCATTAGAATACCTAAATTCTTAACACATTCCTGATACTTGACTACAGAACCGTTTACAATTACTGGAGGAATGTCCCTGTTGAAAAGATTTGATAAGTTTCTTCGATATCTTAGAAAAATAGCTAAAGTTTTGTTTTCATTTTATAGTAAATTATGACTTAGTGTATATTGATGTAGTCTTTCTATATCTAGATTTATTTTACTAATACTTTCGACAACACGATTCACAGGAAAATGGTAATAGATCTGTAAATCATCTGTACATATGATGTCTCGTGTAGCGTAAAACTCCAGGCAGATCATTTATATACAGCGAAAACAAAACGGGACCCAACACGGAACCCTGAGGGACGCCAGAATGCACACTAGACCACTTAGAAAAATTTTGTTTGTCAAATACTACACGCTGAGATCTCCCTTTCAAGAACGATTCAAACCAAGAGAGAGCTACCCATTGTATGTAATTTAGTCAGAAGGAGGTCATGATGAACTCTATCAAATGCCTTGCTTAAATCGAATAATACCAGAAGCGTTAGTTCCTTTCTGTCCATTGCAAACTTGATATCATCGGTGACTTTGAGAAGTGCCGTCGTAGTGCTATGGCCTGTTCGAAAACCAGACTGAAATGTGTTAAGAATAGAATGAGTATTTAAATACGAAGTGAGTTGTTGGTAAACAATCCTTTCTAATCCTTTACCTAATATTGACAAAATACTGATTGGCCTGAAATCATCAAATTTTTGAGGAGAAGGAACTTTAGGAACAGGTCTTATATTGGCCATTTTCCATACAGCTGGAAATACTCCTGATTGTAAACAGAAATTATACAGGTGAGCTATAACCGGAGTGATTATATCCAAACAGTTCACATTAGGAGGGGATGTGAGATACCATCTGGTCCAACAGCCTTGGTATTCATGCTCTTAAATACCTTGACTATATCCTCTGGGTAAATGTACGAAAAGTGAAAGAGATCATGTTGAGGTTCATTTGTGTTCATGTAACTATGAATGATTTCGGATATTCTGTGAGAATTGTTCACTGGTGAGATCTTTAAGAAATAATCATTTTGCAATTCTGCAGATATGAATGAGGAAGTATGCTGCGAATTTTTCTTAGCAATACCTAGTGATTTTATAGTTCCCCAGAGAGCAGACGGAGTTGATCTCTTACTGAACAAAGAATGCATGTGTTTGACTTTAGCATCACGGATCGCGAGTTTGGTTTTATTACGCAAGATGAGAATGGTTTCAAAGTCTTCAGGTTTCCTGGTTTTGATGCGCTTTCTTTTTGCCTTGTCCCGCGCAGAGATTAATTTCTTTATTGTAGACGTTATCCACGGGTTAGGTGGGTGTTTGGCTCGAATTAGTTTTAATGGGGCATGCTTGCCGTACAACGCCGAAATTAAACTATTAAATTTGATGACTTTATCATCGATATTACGCTGAGAAAATACTTCATACCAGGGAGCGGAAATTACGTCTTTTCGAAAATCTTCAGGATTAAAACTGCGGAAATCCCTAAATGTGATCCATTTTCTTTCATATTTGGGTGTCGATATAGAGAAGACAGCATATAGCATATCATGTCCAGAAAATCCACTCGCTGGAGTCTGCCCAAATTTAAGAAGGGTATCATTACAATTTGAAGCTATGGTATGGAGATTAGAATGACAGTATGCAGTATGGTATGTGTCATCAAATGGTATTCTAGTTAAATTGCATGAGTCAAGTGCATCATCGATTACTACAGTTTCCGAGGACCCTGATCCTAAATGCCCATTCATATCACCTGCAAGTATAACATATTTATAACGAAAAACGTAATTATACATCGCCTCTACAAACGAATCCATGAAACCAATTTTGGGAGGACGGTAGATGCATGAAAATAATACTTTACCTATAGGTAATTCAAGTTCTAGGAAAATATACTCTGGCTTACGACAATATTCTGCAGGGGAGGTGTGAACTATTTTACATTTTATATTGTTCCTCACGTACACAGCCACCCCTCCTCCTCTCTTGCCCAATCTATCGTTTCTATATAGATTAAAGCCAGGAATGTTAATCTCTGAGTCCGGAATGGACCCCCTGAAAAATGTCTCACTTACAGCAATAACGTTAATATTTGAATCAACAAAGCAGTCAAAAAACTCATCGAAATGTACCTTATCAACTAATGACTGAGCATTTAAGTGAATTATTTTCAAATCAGAGGGATAGGTTTCTGATAGATCTTCAATGATTTTGTGAATTTTAGAACACTTCAGTTTAGAAGACATACTTGAATTTTCCTGGTTGCAAAATTCCAGAAAATTAATATTCAGTTATAGGTCCTAATAAAATTACATACAGCTTTAGATTACCTGAAGCAAAGTAGAGAAGAGAATACTGAATAGAACATACTAATTTAACTTCTGCGAGGAGAGATCTTTTTAAGTTCAACAGTATTCCTCACACGATGGGGTCGCCACTCCCAAGGTGATTTATTAATGAGTGATAAATGCTATGAAATGATAATGGCGAGCGTTGCTGGAAGTAAAGATGACAGGGAAAACCGGAGTACCCGGAGAAAAACCTGTCCCGCATCCGCTTTGTCCAGCACAAATCTCACATGGAGTGACCGGGATTTGAACCACAGTATCCAGCGGTGAGAGGCCGACGCGCTGCCGCCTGAGCCACGGAGGCTCTACATGACTTACTATCTGAAGAAAAACACTTTGGTGGTAAGACACCCCTAACACCCCTACGGTTGGGAGTTGGGAAGGAGTAACAGGTCAAAATCATCGACAATATTATTGTCAGTTCCATTCTTTTCTGGATTGCTGAGATGCATTGTGACACTCTGGATGCCGTTTAAGCCCAAGTTCAGCCTCAATCGGCATAGGAGTCAGAAGAGTTGATAACGAAAATGTACAAAATGACCGACACTAGTGTTGGATCCACACTTCTCGGGTTCGCTAGGCTAATTGGTGACACAGAGATATAACTCTAAAACGAAATACTTAGTAAAATACCGATCTACGTCAGAATACAGAAATTTACAAAAAAGTCATTTGACGCAAAATTAACAGGCAATATAAGTGCTGAAAATAAACATTCAGGAAAGTAACCGAAAAACGCATGGATTAATTTCCTATCAAGACACGTTATTTCACCTATTTTTGCTTTTGTTTTTTCCTATTTTGCTTTACGTCGCAGCGGCACAGATAGGTCTTATGGCGACGATGGGACAGGAATGGCCTAGGAATGGGAAGGAAGCGGACGTGTCATTAATTAAAGTACAGCCCCAGCATTTGCCTGGTGTGAAAATGAGAAAACACCGAAAACCATCCTCAGGGCTGCCGACAGTGGGATTCGAACCCACTATCTCCCTGATGCGAGCTCACAGCTGCACGCCCGTAACCGCACGGCCAACTCGCAATGTATTTCACCTATTGATAATGAATGCTGAGAAGCAGGACGGGTCCTGTAATTGAATAGTAATGTACTTGCAATTAAATAACAGTGTAGGGGAATATGACTGTTTAAAATAATTTCTCCACTTCCTACCGGGCAAGTTGGACGTGTGGTTAGGGTTACGCAGCTGTGAGCTTGAATCCGGGAGGTACTGGGTTCGAGTCCCACTGTCGGCAGCCCTGAAGATGGTTTTGCGTGGTTTCCCATATTCACACCAGGCAAATCCTGGGACTGTATCTTAATTAATTCCATGGCCGATTCCTACCCACTCCTAGGCCTTTCCTGTCCCATCGTCGCCATAAGACCTATCTGTGCCGGTGCGACGTAAAGCAAGTTGTAAGAACCAAAAATTATACACTTACAGTACTCTTCACTATATTTCTTTAACGCAGAAATTTCATGAATGATGCGGAGGTATCTACTAACAAACGTATGATAGTAATGCAATCAGTAGTGTAACACATAATGAGGGGGAAAATTAGATATTATTATTTTGTATAGACTGATTATTACTGGCAGTGCAACTGTGACAGTGTTTCTTCTTTCCATCGCACTGTTATTTTATTAGTGAACCACCAACACTACCAAAATTTTACAGCCACCTTCAGCAAATGGACTTTGAATGCCAGCTATGTTCGCACCTTGGGATATTGCGTAATACACCTTCTTTTTCATCACATTACTTGCCTGAGGGCTGTGGCCCCAGGGGCGTATGAGAGGGGTGGAAGATGGAGCACCGTCTTTGTATGGGATTACGCGAATGTAGACGACTGAAGTCAAGACGGCGAGCTGCTGTGCAATGGAATTCACTATTTTTCGTTCCCCACAGGATACCTTTACTTCCCGTGCTCCATATCATGCTGTGGATTGAAATGCCACCGGGTGTCGCAGGAAACGGTAATACACTTTTGTTTCTTTCAGCACAAAGTATGTTCAGGAAAAATGTGATAATTATAATACGTATAATTCAATTATTATTATTATTATTATTATTATTATTATTATTATTATTATTATTATTATTATTATTATTATTATTATTATTATTATTATTATTATTATTATTATCAGTAGTAGTAATTTGCGTTGTGCGTTACTATAGTCAACTCCTAGTTAGTAGAAACTGGACAACGGCTTTGTGGCTTATTATATAGTTCCGAGTGTAGACATACCACAAATGTTTATCTGAGCGGTTGCACACCGTTTGCATATGCTACTGTGACTATACGATCCGCTGAAGATCCCTAAACCATTAGGGGATAAATTATTCTCACTGCGTCTCCATGAAAGTAGGGAAGAATTATTCTAATTCACAGAAATTTACTGAGTGACTAAGACCTATGGGAGTGATGAAGTCCTACTTCCATTTCACAGGCGAGGGCCTCCTTGGAAACAACTAGGCGAACGAAATGGGATTTGGTAGGGACTCCTTCGATGTTAATGCATCTCGTGGAAAGAAAATGTAGAATTGTCTGAGTCAGCAAGGATTGTGTCCGGGTATGTTAGGAGTTAGTGGTGTTGGGGTGAGAGGAGATAAGTGGGAATAGATACGAGATTATAAGGTGTATTTAACAGGTATTAAGAGGGAATGGCAGAGTGTTGCGTAAGAGTTACCTTCCGGAACATCGCAACGAACAGCATATGGAGATGGATAAAATTGAAACGGAACAGGGACCACAGAATATAGTCAATAACTTTTTATATCAAACATAATCTCCAAAGTTACACAATCACTTCTCTCGCTGAATATCCTTCTCATAAAACTCCTTTGGCTGAGAATGGAACCATTTGCAAACATTATCCATAATGTCATTAACGGAGTAGACGCAACGAATCTTCAGTAATTGTTTTCAACGGACCAAAGGTATGGAAGTCTCATGGTGATAGATCTGGGATATACGATGAGTGTCCGTCGAAACGTCGCCAATGTGTTCCGTGTAACATGTGCCGTATTGGGTCATTCAGGAAAACCGCTCTGTGAAGAGGATAAAAACCCCAACGGCGCTTACGTCCTTGAAAGGGCTTTGGCCTGCCCACCGACCCCTGCTCAGCCCGAAGGCCTGCAAATTACGAGGGGCCGTGTGGTCAGCACGACGCACCTCTCGGTAGTTATTCTGGGCTTTCCAGACCGGAGCTGCCATCTCACCGCCAGATAGCTCCTCAATTCTAATCACGTAGGCTGAGTGGACCTAGAACCAGACCTCAGGTCGACAGAAAAATTCCTAACATGGACGGGAATCGAACCCGGGGCCTCCGGGCTAGAGGCAGGCACGCTACCCCTACACCACGGAGCCGGCGAGGAAGATAAAAAAGAGGATGGGGTTCAACCTTGATCGTCGCACGTAATCAATGGAGGGTACCACAGTATTGAGCTCCATTGATCATTTGACAACTGTCTAGGATCTCAAGGAGGAGAGGTCTTTCATGGTGAAAGAAGAAATGCCAGCAGCACGTTGCCACTTCTCTTCACATTCTTGGACTTCTCTAGAGGTGGGGGGCTCGTTTCTCTCCACTGTTAAATTTGTCGTTTGCTTTCGAGTTGGAGGTAGTGGCACCAAGATGCATCACCTGCACAACTCGTTCCAGTAAAATGTCCTCAGTAGATCAGAAAGTGCCGGGAAGAAAATCCCATGCGAGGATTCTTCTGATTTTCTGTGAGGTGGTTTATCTCCGAACGTGCACTCACCTTCATGTCTCTACCTCTAACGACGGTACTAACTGCACCAAGACCCACTGCTTCGCCCATTCTGATGCCCCAGATGGTTACTCGCCGGTTTGCGCAAATTGTCCGGTCGACTTCCGTGATGGAAACCTGAATTTCACCATCACTATTCATCCTTCAGAGATTCCCGTCTCTTGAGGGAATTCTTGGGCCAGTCTTCCACATGGGACAGTGACAGAACATGTCCCCTATTGAACACCTTCGTTCGCCAATGCATTTCCTGGACTCATAATCCTTCATCACAGAAAAACGAATGACACCATGTAGCTTCTTCTCATTGTCAAATATTCCTCACCGCAGGCTGCAACTGACTGCCTGCCTGCTCGCCTCGCCGGACGATGCTACCTGCTACTGCCAGACTGCCAAGGAATGTTGCATGGTCTAGCACGGACGAATCCATTATGCTGTAGCGATTTCCTTCCTTCCTTCCTTCCTTCCTTCCTTCCTTCCTTCCTTACCTCCCACTCTACCTCTACACAGGATTGGCGCTACAAAAATGAACAAAACAACCCCTATTCCGTTTTCATTTGATCCATTCATAGTCTCTGTTAGCTCGTAAATGAGCTAACACTGTGATTAGATTCATGGGTTGAATGAATTACGGAGGTAAATGGTCTCAGTATATCTATCATGTTGGGAGCAGACGAAATGAAATGTCGCAAGGCTTCTAGTGCCGGGATATCCCAGGACGGGTTCTGCTCGCCAGGTGCAGGTCTTTCTATTTTACTCCCGTAGGCGACCTGCGCTTCGTGATGAGGATGAAATGATGATGAAGACAACACATACACCCTGACCCCGTGCCATAGGAACGAACCAATGAAGGTTAAAATCCCCGACCCGTCCGGGAATCGAACCCGGGACCCTCTGAACCGAAGGCCAGTACGCTGACCGTTCAGCCAACGAGTCGGACTTGGGAGCAGATGAGAACATTTTATGAAACGCTGAATGGCAATTTCGTCAAGGTCAGCAGCTATATCAGAGTATTGGTAATGGGCGATCCAGTTGCGGAGATATTGCAATTGATCTGATGGAAGTGAGGAGATGAAAGACGAACGTAGGGATGACATGTGGACAAAAAATATTTGAAAAGTTTGACTGGACCTTTGCACTGGCATGGGATTGGCAATTGTGAATTCATCCTTGAAGCCCAGGAAAATTCACCATCATACATAGGAGGGGGCGGGGGCACCAGTTACGTAATGCAATTGGCCATGAATTACTTTAAATTAAGAAAATGTCTCTGGAATGTATGCGTGTTTCGGGAGATCTTCAGTTGTTGGCGACCACTATCTGATCTGTAATTAATTATCATAAGGTCTTGGTTAGAGAAGGCGAAACCTACCTGCAGAGAATCACAGTATAGAACCTCCAATCAGGATGAAGAAACTGGACATAGAAATGATTAGTGAAATTTTCGAAATAAGTGACCATCAGCACGTCAGCATTAATAAGGAAAGGCTTGATCAAGTTTCAGGCAAACTTCTCTGGACTTCAGTAACGGATCCTACAATAGGGGAGGAAATGGGAAATTGGTAGGTGAGGCAAATAAGGCCCACTTACAGTTTGATTGCCGTTTGCTCTTAAAGTAACAGATATACAAGATTTTGTTTCAAATAAAAAAAAATTCCTTGATGTATCTTTTCACCAGATATCACAAATAAATAATTGTAAATGTATCCGTGGTTCCCACATAGCACAATTATGTAATTAATGTAATTGGGCCTTATTTCCTGCTCTAACATATAATAAGGCCCGCAGTAGAAGAGTACCTTAACCTCATCTCTATGGGCCATTACGACGTCAAATTGGAAGAGGAAATGGCATGCTTTGTAGATAAGAAGTGTTAAAAGACATGTTCATTCATTCAAAAATATTTATGTTGAAATTTTAAAATTGAAAATATAATATGGAACATTTAACCATGGTAAGTTAAGGAGACCTGAATTTTCTTCTTTAAAAGTTACAGGAAGCTTAATTTCCTCTCATCTTAGTTCGAAAAACCAAGTTAATGTGCTTTAAAAATTAATCATAACCACTACATATAAAATTCTTGAAATTTAAATCACACAAATATTCAAAAAACACTTAATTTTCAGACAGTCATGTTTAACTTTTCTTTTCCCTTATTTAAGGAACTAAGTTAATTTACTTTAAGATAACATTTAATTCTGTCTGAAATAAGAGTATTTGATATTTTGAAAACGAAGTCTGAAAACACAAAAACTTATGAGCAGTCAGGACAAAAATAATCTTCCTTGTCGTTTATAGTCAGTCCAACACACATTTCATGCACCCAAACTCGGCAAGTTTTGCAAGCTCGCATGTCCGCCACGTATTCTTCTTAGCATGAAGCACAAAACCAGCTTATATCTGGGGTTGTTTTTAATATAAAACTGAAAGCTTCCAAGAGAACTGCTGCTCGGCTTGTAGCCTACAGGTGGAGACGTCATGTGGTCAGCATAACGCTTCCCTTGGTTTTTTGACCGATGCCGCTACTTACAATTGTTCTCACGACGCTGGGATAACGTCATTCCAGATCTCCTGGCCTCTTGGCTTTTATAATTTACGTGCCAATACTGGGAATCGAATCCAGGTCAAGGAGCTAGCATGCTACCCTGAGATCACCGCGGTAGTCTTTAATACAAAAGTCATGTGTAAGAACATGTCTTCGACTTCAAATTCAGATCAATACCAATGTGTACACTGGATAAAAATATATAAAATTGTTCGCTTATTTAAAGTAATTTTAATTTAGTATATTTTGTGAAAATTTACGGCCTAAAATAACATTGGGTTAGCATATTTTTGTATTAAATTGAAACTAAATCTCTCGAAGCAGCTGCAGTAAATAAGGCCCACATGTTGCAAAGCGTGGGCCTTATTTCCTGCATCGTGACCTTGAGGGTTTTCGATTTACCATCTTGTGTTCTTAACAATTCAATAAAATATACACCGTTTCATTACTTATTTAATGCACTAGTAGATACATATATTATTTTAATGCTATCCTAGCACTAACATTCCCTTTCTTTTTACTTCCCTTTCCAAAGAAAAGTTATAAAAGTGAGATCAACTCACCTTCCCGCGTCTTGACACTGGTCTAGCACCCAAATAGTGTGGAGGGCCGAGTTCTCACTTTCTCCAATAGGTAGCAGGCATAGACAGTAAGCAGACGTATAGGTTCGCTACCGACTAAAGAAGCGTCAAATACGAAAATCAAACAGTGGGCCTTAATACCTGCTGGGCCTTATTACCGCAACCTACCTTATATAGTATTAATCAGGTGAACTCATTGTTGATCCTCTGGAAGACTGTACACCTGGAAGGAATATTCTGAAAATGTTTTCAACGTAGAGGAGAATTTTTCTATTTTGTTCCCGAACAACTAAGTTCGAGGAAAGAGAACAACGGTGGCAGTGAAATTACGCTCAAGGATAAGGAAATGGTGATAAACAAGCTGGTTTGTCCTAACAGAGAAGAAATAGATGCAATTAGATATGACCCTGTGAAATATAGATGGGAGGCAGGGATGAAATCGGTTCGGAGAGTAATGAAATTACCATAGAATATGAAAAAGTACCTTGAAATTGGACGAAATGAGTATTTGCATCTACGTATGATCAAGGGAACAGAAAATACAGCGTCATCCATCGCGTTGTATTAAGAACGATGGTGAAATCGAATTTTTTATTTTTTATAATTGTTATTAACAAATGCATCGCAATTGGGAAATATCTCGGTGACATTGATCACTTTCAGTAGTGTCATAATAAAGTAAAGTTAAAGCATAATTGATCAGTATAGCAGGCAAGGTGTTCGCAGTCAGTTTGATAAGGAGGGTGATATCAGTAGAGGAGAGTAATTTAGGTGAAAACCATTGTGGCCACACACAGTGCTCTCGAAACCAGATTTTCAGTAAATGCCAAGTCATTGAAAACTGCTATGAGAGGAATAACCGTTAAGTTTATGTTTCGTAGATTTAGAGAAGGCATATGACTGAAGACCAAGGAGAGATATATTAGTCATGCTGGCAGTTTACGGGGTTAAGGATACGTTATTATAGGCAATACAAACGACTGCAGTAAGAACTGACGATAAAATGAGTTTTCTGTTCAACATAGATACATGGATTGGAGGGGTTCACCGTTGCTGTTAACAGTACACGTGATGTATATAAGAACTATACCGACAAAAAAATCACCTATGCTTTTCGTGTTGTGTTAAGAACGATTGTGAAATGATATTTTTCTATTTTATTATTATTATTATTAATAACAAATGCATCGCAATTGGAAAATATCCCGGTGGCATTGATCACTTTCAATAGTGTGATAATAAAGTAAAGTTAAAATATTATTACCCAATAACAACAACACGAGTACAACAAGCAATTTCGTGGAAAGAAAATATAACAAGTAATAATACTAGTTTAACATTCTGAATCCAGCATCATCATATACAAATTCACACACCACTTAAGTATGATTATTATTATTGTTCTTATTAACAAATGCGTCGAAAATGGGAAACATCCCGGTGGCAATGGTCACTGACAGCAGTGTAATAATAAAGTAAAGTTAACATAAGTACCCAACAAGAACAAGAGTACAACAAGCAATTCCATGGAGAGAAAATATTACAAGAATTACGGTACTACTAGTTTAACACTCTAAGTCCACATCATTGTATGCAATTTCACACACAACTTAAGTATTTCCAAGGCTTAACACTACGGCTTAAAATACTATAGGTTGATCTTAATACCAGCTTAACATTACAAGTTATAATAAAGTGAAGTTAAACCATATTTACCCTACAACAGCAACACCAACACCACCACCAACATAAAGAATACAACAAGCAATTCCATGGAGAAAATATTACAAGAAATACTAATAGTTTAACTTTCTAAATCGAGCATCATTATATACAAGTTCACACACAACAAAAGCAGTTCCAGTACTTTACACCACAGCTTACAATCTATATACACTGACTGACAGAGCAAATGCAACACCAAGAAGGAGTGGTCAGAACTTTATGCCAATTGCAGGGTAGACTGACGTCACTGAGGTATGCTCATGATGTGAAATGCGCCGCTGTGCTGCGCACGTGGCGAACGATAAATGGGACACGGCGTTGGCGAATGGCCCACTTCGTACCGTGATTTCTCAGCCGACAGTCATTGTAGAACGTGTTGTCACTCACAAGAACACGTAAGGCAGTACTAAATGCAGCTAGAGAGCAGTGTACCAAAGTCTGGACACAGGATGGTCGCATTGTGGTTCTTCTTCTAAGAGGGACTAAAAGTCATAGCGGCCAAACTGATTAAACTAACTGAAACTGCGGGATAATGGATTTCATTATTCATGTTTGTCATGTGTTCGATCATTCTTCTAAACAGTTTCAATTGTTTTATAATATTTTCTGCAAGTGTATGTGTGTGTGTGTGTGTGTGTGTGTGTGTGTGTGTGTGTGTGTGTGTGTGTGTGTGTGTGTGTGTGTGTGTGTGTGTGTGTGTGTGTTGTGGTGCTAGTAACTCTCAGTGGTGTCTTTCTCCAAGAAGTCGAGGTAAGTGCGCATTGTCGCTGTCAATCTATTTGTAAGATAATCCTACTACAAAATTAGAACAAAGTCTTCTACGTGGCACTGATTCTGGTAAGGGACTTAACACTAGAGGTGGAGAGATTCTGAACGAGTGATTCATAATGAACGAATCATTGCACTGAACGATTAAATCATGATTTAGTGAACGAAATGAATCGACTCGTTTGTGAATCGAGAGACAGCAGCCGCAACTCGTTCCTTGGTTCCTCGTTCCTCGTTCCTCGTTCGTTCTGATTCATATCGCCTAATCGGTATCCACATTTTTTAAATCAATGACAACTTTTTTGTAGAACTACTCTGTTATTTTTTATTTAACCTGAACTAAGAGTCCGGTTTACAAGTCCAATACTCCCAACCTAACCTTACAGGAAAAAAAAATTAAAATAAGAAATTATCACGTCGTTTCAAGTCACACACTTCACGGAACTGTAATATACACTCAATTTCCAGCACGCTGCAAAATGTTAGGTTAAATTTACTTCAAAGTCCCCCTTCTCGTTCTCGTTCTCGTGATCTTCTGTGAACTAACGTGTGGAACATGGCTACAAAAATGTTCATATCTACTATAAATTTCAAATTCGATTGTCGTATAGATTCGAATGGTAGCTAGTTAAGTTTGGAGAGGATTAGTCGGACAGTTGCGTAGCATTTCCTGAGTTTAACCTCTAAAAAGGATATTACTCATGTTAAAATGCTAGCAAATACCTTGAACATTTCACTTCTTGTACTTGTAAACTTGTAAGGCAGTAGCAGTTAAGAGTATAAAGAACATAACGGAATGCTTCATCTGAGTCCATGGTTTTGCTTTCTTCTCTCCGTCTCGTGGTAACCGAATGAACGAATTATATGAACGAATCAAATCAACGAATCATTCGTGAATTGTTTCAAATGAATCAGTTCTTCTATATTAATCAAATTTCCCGTCTCTACTCAACACTACCCATTCCCCCATTCCAACCCCTCCCATCCCAACCCTGCAGGCATTCTTTTGAAGCAGGTCCTTTCCACCACAACGTAGTGCTTTCAATGTTGGCATTTGAAAGCTCTCTTTCTCTCTCTCTCTCTCTCTCTCTCTCGATTCCTTCACACATTGATGAAATACAGGCAATTGTTGATGATAATAACTTACAGGTCTTGGGTATCAGCGAAAGTTGGCTCACCTCTACCATTCCATCATCTGTGGTAGCACTTGACTGCTATGAAATGGTCCGCTGAGACAGATCCAATGGGAGAAAATAGGATGGTGTAACGCTTTATTAAAGGAACGACTTAAAAGGTAAAGCATTATGTACGATATTGCATAGTGCTCACCCAGGACCTGAGTTCATGTTCGTTGAGATTACTGTTTGTGCGGCGAAAGTCCTCTTCGCAGTTGTTTATAAACCTCCTGACATAAAGGATATTACTGAGTTAGAAGCTTGATTATTCGACCTCATTCCTACCTATGAGTATGTAATAATCGTAGGTATATTTAATACCGACCTAATGAAAGAATCAGCCCAGAGTGAAAAATTTGTAGACGTGATGTCTTCTTATAACCTGTCTATCGGTCCCTTGAAACATACTAATCATATATATAGAAATAATTACACCATACATGCACTAATAGATCATTTAACTAACAATCCCAGAAAGTTCTAAATCGTGGACAAATTCGTATTCTATTGATCTCAACCCACGACCTTATTTACTTGCTCATATATTAGCATGACGCAAAGGCTTGTCAGCACCAGGGTGGAAGAACACATCACGTCGGTAAAGAATGCCATTCTTTCGTCCTCCACGGAGAATGCCATAATTCAGTCCGCCATAGCAGCACATTTCTACAGTACAGACCATCAAATCCTCTTTGACTAGGTGAAGGTCATTGAGCCTGTAGAAGATTTCTATGCTCAACTGGTAAGGGAAGCCATAGAGATAGAGCTGCGCCCAATAACATCAACAGGGAAGACGGCTGCAAGTTATCAAATACATGGAGACCTTTACTGCAGAAATACGTGCATAACAACACCATGGAACACCCAAACGCACTCACGAAACTGTCGACAGAGGGCGGTGAATCACAGCAGTACGATACATGAGTCCAATTAGTGGGGTAGGCCGTGGATAGTACGGTCATGACTTCCACGTTCCTTCGAATTTCTTTGCTCACTGTCGGAGGCAGAACTTAACATGCCCTGATGAAGGCCAATGCAATTTGGCTGAAAGCTGGGTTTCATTAAATACATATAAATATAAACTTAAATATAAATAATCGAGTATTCATTTATTTATTTCATAAATGTTTATGTATTTCTAAACATTTTTGAGTGTAAGTTGTTAGAATCTGATGATGTTCTTTTATGAACGAAACATGTAATTCTATTTTAATTGTTTATTTTTTTCTGTTACCATATGTTTCCTTTCTTAGGTAGTTTATAAGTTTACTTAATGTAGGAAAATTTCGGTAGACTGAAGTACCTAACTGTTATAAAATAATGCATTAATTGTTTCATCTTTTCAAATCTCAACTTTATTTATTCAATTAAAAACCAATCCTCGTCGAACCTAAGTATTTATTCTTCACCTGCAACTACCTCGATTATTACTTTATTTTGTTCTTCTTCTGCAAGTTGCTTTAAGTCGCACCGGCACGTATTGTGACGATGGGATACAAAAGGGCTAGCAATGGGAAGAAAGCGGTTATGGCCTTATTTTACGTACAACCCAAGCATTTTCCAGGTGTGAAAGTGGGAATCCACGGAAAATCATCATCAGGGCTGTCTATAGTGGGGTTCGAACCCACTGTCTCCCGAATTCAAGCTCACAGCTACTCGCCTCTAACCACACTACCACCTCACTCGGTATGACCCTGATGGATGTCTCAAACGGGTTCAATACATTGCTAGTATAATGCCACGGTAAGAATATCGGAAGGACTCTGTTGCGAATTGTAAATATAACTGTAAACGGAACGGATCTTTACTTCTTCCTATTTAATGTAGGTATTAGCTTAAACTCCGTTAGAAATGGTATTATTGAAGACATGGCTAGAAGGAGGACTAAGTCAGGTTATGTCGTTATTCGGTAAATTGCATATATACGTTCCTTGGAGGCCCTTCAAGGTACTATCTAAATGGATTCTCGGTAGTGTCAAGAGGTGGCGCGTGATATGCATTATTTAGTTGTGCCGTTCTTCCAAATATTGCTCGTGCCTGACTTAAAATACACTCCTATGCTGACTTACGGCGAGCCAGCACTCATCACTCATAAGATGCGAAATGGCTGACGCAGGAGTAGTCTCGGGAGGAGAAACATCTCATATTTCTGCAGATGACAGTAAATATATACCAAGTGAAAAATCAGATGATTCGGATACCAAATCCTTACTATCTGAATGGTCTGCCGTTCTCAGCCCAGTGCCATTTGCAACAACACAAACAAAATGACTTAAGTTTTCAATTAAAAAATACCTATGCCATATTATGTTACTTTCCTGAAGGAATTGTGTCAGAAAGCCAGAGTTATAATATTATGTTGATGACAAGGTTCAGTTATTGAAGGATATAAGGTCTGTAGATACTTTTTGTAGTATCCCAGTCCCTCGTGTAGGTATTAAACCCGGGAAATTAAAGGTTGTTTAAAGATTTAGTAAGATTTTTATGCACAGATGCACGTGCATGGTTTGAGAATACTTTCCGGGAAATTGAATCTGTGGGAGTAGGAAATTCTCGATATAGTGCCTCTCCTAATGTTATGTTGTGACCTGTCAAATGTTCTAACCTGTAAAACTTGTTTAAATGCTTCCAGCAATGTAAATAATATTCATTTTAAATGAAAATGTTTCTTGAAAACTGAATGAATGCGTAACTCAAAACTAAAAACTGACAACATACCACAACATTTATAAATATTTTTGATGTACATATTAAGAAATAATGAAGAATGTAGTTAATTGTAATATTCCAAAATTCTGCATGTCTGAGAAAAGTGTTTGATGTTATAATTATTTAAAATCATTTATCTCAAAAGTGTGTTTTTTGAGTTACGCCCTACTCCATCCTTGTCTTCAATTTTCTGGCGTGGGAATGAAGGAAAAATTTTGCTGTAAATTGATATTAACATGTATTGGACTAAACCTATATGAATTGCGATCCCGCGTCGTAAGGGTAGTGTGCCCGCCTCTTACCAGGGGCCTCGGGTTCGATTCTAGGACAGGTCTGGGATTTTTACGTGGATCTGAGTGCTGGTTTCAGGTCCACTAAACCTACGGGATTACAATTGAGGAGCTATATGACGGTGAGGTAGCGGCCTTGGTCTAAAGAGTAAAGAATAAAGGCTGAGAGGATTAGTCATGCCGACCACACGGCACCTCGTAATCTATAGGCCTCCGACTGAGCAGCGGTCGCTTTGTAGGCCAAGGCTGTTGGTGGCTGTTGCACCATGGTGTTTGGTTAGGTTTTAAACCCACGCGAAAAACAAGTATCATGTTGCACTTGTGAATTTTACACTTTAGGGAAAATATAATTTTAGACATTTAACAACATCATTCAAACAAATAAGAGAACGAGGAAGAATGCATTATCTTGCCTGTAACGGGAGAGGATTAGTCCGTTCCATGGATGTAGATGAAGCTGCGGAACACCGACATATTGTCAAGATGCACTGTACATGATTGGTCCGACTAGACTCAGCTCTCTCATTTCTCCCCTGAACTATTACCGGGTTTAAGTCTCGTGGTAAAGAGAAATGGTTCAGCCACTTTGTGGCGGTACCCACAATATATAGAAAAACTTCTATCTACCTGCGATATTTGAGCACCATCGATATCCTCATTCGTGCCAATGCAATTTCGTTCCTCTCCTCTCTCTCTCCCACCCAGTCGATATCCTGTTGAAACGTTATGTACACGATCACCTTTCATCACATGCAGCATGCAGCAGTGGATATGATAAAGTGAATGAAACACTTGGTCATTGATTTTGCTGAATTGTAGGTTTCGTCTCTCTGAATTCACCCGTGCTTATGTGTTATCTCGCGGAGGGAAATTCATCACAATATCCCGAGGAAGTACATCACACTATGCTGCTACGAAGTAAACACGTATCATTTAGGTATTCATACACTTGTTTCCACTCGTACTAATTGTTTTGCCATAAATTACATAGGTAATATGTGTATAATTGGTATCTTTCTTACACACATTTTTGTAAACGTACAAGTAATTATTATACTTTCCTTTCTAGATTATATTTTCTAACGCATGAACTATTAATTAAAATCCTCCATCAAACATGTCTGCTACATAACTCTTAAATAAAGTGTTAGTTATAATCCATATTAAAACAGCTGAAACATAATTACCCTACAACAACAACAGCAACAACAACTATCACGACAAACAATCCCGTGGAAAGAAAATATTACAAGAAATATCAATGTACGTATGTCCGATCGTATTATTCATAAATATATTTTACATTGTTGAAAATACGGCAGATCAAATATCCACATAGCAGCATCCCACATTTGGAAACATAAGTTAAAGTAGATAAAGTATGTATGTCAAGAATAGTAACGTATTTCTGTATTACATATAAGGACAAAAGTTTCTAAACCATTAATTTCAAATAAAGTGTGAAAGTAACTATTTTCACGAAAACGATATTGTAACTTTTACTTTTGTACGTAGTATGATCGTGTTCAAGTTATAATAGCATTTAAATTTGAAAACAATGAACTCTTTTACAATTGGCTCCTTTTGAAATGTACCACACCAATGTCTCTACACAATTGTTATTGGTCTATGCTTGAACGAAATACATTTCGCAGAAGCTGTGGTGTTGTCAGTGTCAATACATTACGTTTTCTAAGTTCCAGCTCAGCAGTGTCAACCGCTTTTCGTTTCGAGGCTTTAAATTAAATGAATATCCACACAAAGGAAAATCAAATATAGTAAGGTCTGGAAATGTTGCTGCCCATGGTCTACGACATCCCTGTCTTCTCCACCGGTTCGGAAACACGTTATTATAATAACACATAACGATGAAAGACCACTGAATGGGGGCACCACATTCCTCGAAAACAACAGTGTCTGAGATACTGTCTTGTTAGAACTGTGGGTGCAGAAATTCTCTCAGTACCTTGAAGTATGACCTCCCGTTAATAGTGTTCTCTTGGGAAAATAACTGTACATAGATCTTCGCATACAAGGTTCCCTAGCACTGTTTGGGCTATGTGTTGTCTTTGATGTGCTCATTGACATCCGTTAGAGATTTTCCAGACGAAATTGTGCAGATATGGAGGTTTATATGCCATTATAAAGGAATGTTCCATCATCGCGCAACAAAAGATGCCTTACTAAACCACCATTAACTACAGAGTCAAACAAACCTATGCACATTGCCATACATTCTGCAAGATCCTATTCTTGCAATTTGCGTAATAATTATAAAAGATAAGCACGCTTCTTCATGATGTGTTACAGCAACACTATTGATCTGGGAAAGCACAATATACGTGCAAGGGAGTGAATCCAAGCAGTGTTAGAACACACACACATCATAAGTGTAATTTATTCCTAACAGAACGATGAAAAGAGGACTTTTCACACATCAACATCATCAGCTCGTGTAGTGAGTGCAAACGCGCCGCTGGAAACAAGTGGGGAATGTTCAGTGCATTGTGTGTAACTATTGGCACCACAAGAAGTGCGTGCTAGGGGCAGGTGAAAGTAACAAATGGAAGTATATGTGACAAATGCATGAAAGTTGGTGAAGTCGAAATGCAATGATACGACTCAACTCCTCCCTCGAGTGGCATCGCAGTACTAACAGAAAGAATCTGTGTGTGATGGAGGAACGGGAGGAACTGAGTAAGTCACTGTAATTTTGTCACGCAAAACTACCTAACGATGTTCTTTTCTTAGCTAGGCAACAAAAGTACGTTGAACCGTGCGTTTCTATAATTGAGCAGCATAAACAAGAAAACTAAAACTTAAAATAAGGGAACAGGGGTGTAAAAACACTGGAAATTTAATCTATGAAGTATTCCAGGAAACATACTCTAGTAGAAATTCACGGTGATCCATATTTCAGTCATGAAGGTGTTTTGAATACTGTGAGCAGTGTAGAAAATGTACTGGATGCAGATATAAGGAGCGACACAGTAAACGATTGTCACCGTTTCCTGAAACAGTCTAGTCAAAAGAGCAGCCGAATAATCGTCTAATTTGTGCCATATTCTGATAAAGAGCTTTTGGGACGACGTCTATAAAATAAAATCTTTCCACGTGGCACACGGGCTTGGCAGTGGACAACATTGTGTATATCAAAGAAATCTGGTGCCGGAGCGACGGAGATTATTAACGCAGGCAAGGCAGGAGAAAAAGAAAGTAGCTACGAATTTTTATGGGTGAGAAATGGACCAATGGAAATGGGATAAAGCAAAGGTTTTCGTGCTGACAGCAATGTTAGTTTTTATTGTAAATGTTACAGGACTTAGGCCTACAGTAGAATTTATTCAATGAAAATGTATACCTAAGTGGCATAGCCATATTGATCTGCACCGAAACACGGCTACACCAGGATTTTTATGATACCGATGTGTGTACTACTCGGAACGCACTATACAGGTGGAGTGGGCCGTACGTCAGACTACGACAATCTAGCAATGGATGTCATACTTCTGAAACTTGATGTAAATACACTTCGTCTAAGCAGTCTTCAGTTTCCCGAACTCACATTCCACACGGTTTTAATTACAAGAATTATGGGGTACAGGTTTTACAATACAGAATTTTAAATGGATTACAACTCATGTTAAACTTATTCACACATGACTTATCATACTCCAAATCGCCGATAGTTTGTAATTTACATATAATTTCTGCAAGGATCTTACCCTTAAATTGCTGACATTTTCATTATTGGGTCAGTAAACCGTAGTAAATACAATTTTGAAAGAAATATAACATGATCTAATTCATCAAATACCTCCTTTAAATCTGTCTTCCCAGGAGTATAGACACGTTGATACCCGAGGAGAAACACCGTACTCTTCATATTGTAACATCAAACCTCACTGCCAGTCACGAAAGAAACACGCAATAGTGATTACATTCCTCCACATAGGGTCGGCGTAAGCAAGGAAACACAGCCGGAAAACAGGGCCAAATATACAGCTGCTACGTAGTTCAAACAAGTTCCTTGTAAGTACAAGAAAGCCTGATTTGACTCTATTTACATCTAACTTCGATCTAAAACCTGGAATCGTTTATAAAATTGTACAGGTGTGAACGTCGCTGTAGGCATTTTTTATGAAAATTTCCAACTGTGTTATAAACAGTTATGTTCCCACAATCACGTCTCGCTCTCGAAGTCAATATCCTGTATAGTTTATTATAGCAATCAAACGGGATACCAAAAAGAAGACGATCCATAGACAAAGCAAGCATTTATTTAAATATAACCAAGAAGAAGATGAACTTAAAAAAATTAAATCGTCCATCAGACTTAGATATAAATAATATCATATCGAATGTACAGATAACAACAATATAATAGATTCTAGGAATTCTTTGGCCTACAAAACAAACGGAAACGAAATACTGTAAAATGTCTTCATATGCTCCATCGAAACCAAGAACTTAAGACTAGTGAGAAAATTGTTGAGGATTCGCCAAATATTTTGAATCGGTGTTTGGATAGAGAAGCGCTCTACATAAGAATAGTAACACAGATCCTACCACCATTGAAACATTATATACTGTATCAGTCATATGTCCCGGGAGGACCGACTGGACGAGAATATATCAAGGGCTTTCCGATTAAAGATTAATGTAGCGTGAAACGTAAAGTCATGTACTCGTCAGGAGGTGGTGTTGATCTTTTCTGGCACACCCCTAATGGAAGTGATATTTAACCATATACCAGCTTTCGTTCCATTCTTAAATTCCTGGTATTACCGGAAATCGTACCTGGGCCCCTAAGTACGGTAGCTACCGCGGAGACTGCAATATAGCGTTGAAAGTTTTTAAGTTAAACAGATTCATGTAGTCGCTTAGTTAAAGACAATGTGAATTTGTACTGGTTTGTATTGTTGTCCCCTTTATTGTAGGACATTGAAGTGCCCTATGAAAGTTGAAAGCTAAGAGCTCCACAGAGTGGCTCGCAAGCTGCATGTGGCTCCTCAAATCCTGACACTGAAATAGTGAGTTCATGATAGCTTCTTTTTAGAGAGTAGCTATGACAGCCATGTAACATGTGCAAGTTGGAAATGGTGCAGCATAAAACACACGTCATCATATCGGTACTTGGAGTTTCGTTGTTGGTCCCCTTAGGGTAGCACATTGCATTATATTTCTACAGTGACTCTATATGTACATTGTGGCCAACGAGTGCTTCATTCTGAATGGCTCCGCCATGTTTTAGCCAAATGCTCCGTCAGCTGATTTAAATGTATGTATTCCACACAGGGTACGATCACCCATTATGCAATTCAGCGAAGTACAGGCTACCTGTTTTGACTTTAATACTACCGAAAATACGTTTTTATTAAACACGGGGGAATTTTTATTATTATTAGTTTCGAAATGTGTGTGACTTTACGTATTTTTAGATCTGAGTTTTGAAGAAAGTTACGCCAGGCTGTTGTGCTTATTGATACAGAAAGAGATCCGGAAAGGGTTTTAAAATGAAATTGCACAATTGCTTGTTTTCTGCTATGACAGTACCACGTTATAAGACGCTCCCAGCAACGAGTAAGGATGACTCATGCACGATAATGGTAACAATAGTAACAAAATGAATTAGTAACTTTATTGAGACCAAGGCAGTAAATGCCAGATTTCCCTATTGATATTCGCCGTATCGAAAACCTTCACCTATATAACGAAAGTTGTTAAGAATATAATTTCCGACCTTCTAAATTTCGTGCGATTTAACCGTGTAAGGAAAAATAACAGAGATTTTCACAATTATGTTACATTACACAAATTTTCTAATATTCTCCGAAAATATCTGCATAATCTAAAACCTGTACATTACAAAAGTTTCAGGAAAGTTCACGCCCGATCATTTATGTCTCATTAATTTTCACCGTATGAGATATCGTGACCGGGCGAGTTGGCCGTGTGGTTAGGAGCCCGCAGCTGTGAGCTTGCAAACGGGTGATAGTGGGTTTGAATCCCACTGTCGGCAGCCCTGAAGATGATTTTCCGTGGTTTTCCACTTTCACACCAGGCAAATGTTGGAACTATTATTATTATTATTATTATTATTATTATTATTATTATTATTATTATTATTATTATTATTATTATTATTATTATTTATTTTCCACCAATTGTAGGTACAATTTATGGATGGTGAATGGAGAAAAGGCATAGCCCCACATACACGAAAGTGCCCAATTAACCACTCAATTTATGGATGGTGAATTGAGAAAGGGCATAGCCCCACATACACGAAAGTGCCCCCATCAACTATACCTTAGTTAAAGCCACGGCCGCTTCTTTCCAACTCCCAGCCCTTTCCTATCCCATCGTCTCATAAGGCCAATCTGTGTCGGTGCGACGTAAAGCCAATAGCAAACAAAAAACAAAAAAACAAGTGATATCATTTTGATATATTCTCGAATTCAAGCTTTAATGGCTATTCACCTCTTAAACGATGTGGTTGTAAGTGCCGCCTAGCATCAAGTTGAGTTTTACATACATACATTATCATTATATAATATTATACCTTTCAGCGTTCAGTCTGCAAGCCTCTGACAATTTACTAAACGTCGCCACAATCCTCGATTTGCAACTAGTTTGTGGCCTCATTTAGTTACATACCTCTCACCTTTAAATCGTTAGAAACCGTGTCTAACCATCGACATCCTGGTCTCCCTCTACTTCTCTTACCCTCCATAGAAGAGTCCATTATTCTCCTAGAAAACCTATCCTCCTCCATTCGCCTCACATGACCACACCACCAAAGCCGGTTTATGCGTACAGCTTCATCCATCGAGTTCATTCCTAAATTAGCATTTATTTCCTCATTCCGAGTGCCCTCCTTCCATTGTTCCCACCTGTTTGTACCAGCATTCATTCATGCTACTTTCATGTCTGCTACTTCTAAATTATGAATAACATATCCTGAGTCCACCCAGCTTTCGCTCCGGTAAAGCAAAGTTGGTCTGAAAACAGACCGATGTAAAGATAGTTTCGTCTGGGAGCTGACTTCCTTCTTACAGAACACTGCTGATCGCAACTGCGAGATCACTGCATTATCTTTACTACACCTTGATTCAATCTCACTTACAATATTTCCATCCTGGGAGAACACACAACCTAAATACTTGAAATTATCGACCTGTTCTAGCTTTGTATCACCAATCTGACATTCAGTTCTGTTGAATTTCTTACCTACTGACATCAATTTAGTCTTCGAGAGGCTAATTTTCATACCATACTCATTGCACGTCTTTTCAAGTTCCAAGATATTAGACTGCAGGCTTTCGGCACAGTCTGCCATTAAGACCAAGTCGTCAGCATAGGCCAGACTGCTTATAACATTTCCACCTAACTGAATCACTCTCTGCCATTTTATACCTTTCAGCAGATGATCCATGTAAACTACGAACAACAAAGGTGAAAGATTACAGCCTTGTCTAAACCCTGTAAGTACCCTCAACCAAGAACTCATTCTAGCGTCAGTTCTCACTGAAGCCCAATTGTCAACATAAATACCTTTGATTGATTTTAATAATCTACCTTTAAATGCATAGTCCCCCAGTGTAGTGAACAACTTTTCATATGCTTTCTCTAGATCTACGAAGCATAAACACAACTGCCTATTCCTGTCGTAGCATTTTTCAATTACGTGGCGCATACTGAATATCTGATCCTGACAGCCCCTCTGTGGTCTGGAACCACACTGGTTTTCATCCAACTTCCTCTCAACTACTGATCGCACCCTCCCTTCCAAGATGCCAGTGAATACTTTGCCTGGTATACTAAGCAATGAGATACCTCGGTAGTTGTTGCAAAACTTCCTGTTCCCTTGCTTATAGATAGGTGCAATTACTGCTTTTGTCCAATCTGAAGGTACCTTACCAACACTCCACGCTAATTTTACTACTCTATGAAGCAATTTCATCCCTGCCTTCCCACTATACTTCACCATTTCAGGTCTAATTTCATCTATTCCTGCTGCTTTATGCAATGGAGTTTATTTACCATCCTTTCCACTTCCTCATGCCTAATTTCACCAACATCATGTTCCTCCTCCCCATGAGCTTGGCTGTTTGCATCACCACCAGGATTATTTCCTTTTACATTGAGAAGATGTTCAAAATATTCCCTCCACCTCTCCAGTGATTCCCTTGGATATATTATGAGTTCACCTGAATTACTCAAAACACTGTTCACTTCCCTTTTCCCTCCCTTCCTAAGATTCTTTTTTACTGTCCAGAAAGGTTTCCCTGCTGCTTGATCTAGCCATTCCAGGTTATAACCAAAATCTTCCCATGACTTATTTTTGGATTCTACAACTATTTGTTTCGCTCTGTTTCTTTCATCAACGCTCAAATCCCTATCTGCCTCGGCCCTTGTTTGGAGCAATTTCTGATAAGCTTTCTTTTTGCGTTTACATGCTGCTCTCACTTCATCATTCCACCAAGATGTTCGCCTTTTCCCATCTTTACACACAGTTGTTCCTAGGCATTCCCTTGCTGTTTCTACTACAGCATCTCTGTATGCCAACCTTTCACTTTCTATATCCTGAACCTGCTTACTGTCTACTGTTCGAAACTTCTCACTAATCATATCCATGTACTTCTCTCTAATTTCCTCGTCCTGGAGATTTTCTACTCTTATTCGTTTGCAGACAGATTTCACTTTCTCTACCCTAGGTCTAGAGATACTTAGTTCACTACATATCAGATAGTGGTCTGTATCATCGTAAAATCCGCGAAAAACTCGTACATTCCTAACAGACTTCCTGAATTCAAAGTCTGTTAAGATATGGTCTATTATGGATCTGGTACACTTAGCCTCCCATATGTAGCGGTGAGTAGCCTTATGCTTGAGGAATGTATTCGTAACAGCTAAACCCATACTAGCACAGAAGTCCAGCAAACGCTTCCCATTCCCATTCGCTTCCATATCTTCCCCACATTTACCAATCACCCTTTCGTATCCTTCAGTTCTATTCCCAACTCTCGCATTGAAATCGCCCATTAGCACTATTCTATCCTTGCTGTTGACCCTGACCACGATGTCACTCAATGCTTCATAAAACTTGTCAACTTCATCCTCATCTGCACTCTCACATGGTGAATACACGGACATAATTCTTGTCCTAATTCCTCCAACTGACAAATCTACTCACGTCATTCGCTCATTTACGTGCCTAACAGAAACTATGTTGCGTGCAATGGTATTCCTGGTAAAGATCTCTACCCCAGACTCTGCCCTTCCCTTTCTAACGCCCGTCAAATACACTTTATTATCACCTATTTCTTCCTCATTATCTCCCCTTACCCGAATATCACTTACTCCTAGCACATCCAGATGCATCCTCTTTGCTAACTCAGCCAGTTCTACCTTCGTTCTTCCATAAGCCCCATTAATATTGATAGCTTCCCATCGAATTCCATTTCGTCCGCCAAGTTGTTTTCAAGGAGTCCCTCGCCTGCCAAATGGGAGTGGGGCTCCATTACTCCCATACGTCCGAGGCTTGCTTAAAATGTTCTGAGTTCGGTAAATTCATGGAGCAGGATGCTACCCTACTTGCACATATTCCAAGTGAGTATTTCTCCTCTAACGGATTATGGACCACCGGTGAATTGTATAGTCTTAGCCGCCTGAGCACAAGGAGGGCCATGACTCAGAATATGTCCGAGATGCCCACTCCCATTCCATACCAACTGGTATCCCGACCCTCAGGACAACATACTAGGCCACTCAGCCGTTGCCCATGGTTCACGAACTAGGACGTGACTACAGTAACCCACAAACATGAACCATTGAGTTTTACAGTAATTGAAATTAATTATTAGGGGTCTTATTAATTTCAATTATTGTAATCCCACTTCAATACGGATCATGAAATTTCTAAATATCAAGTTGAGTTTTCCCATACATTATGGTGATAACAATAATAGCCCGATTCCATGGCAGAATGGTCAGCGTATTTCCCTTCGGTTCAGAGGGTCCTGGATTCCCAGCCGGGTGGGGTATTTTAATAGTTCGGGGTTTGGATCTGGGTGCTTGTGTTTGTCTCACTACGCTCCTCTTCATATTCAGACAAAATCCCACACTACAAACCCCCACAGAAACACGCAGTAGTGATTACATCCCTCCATAGAAGACTGGCGTCAGGAAGGGAATTCGGCCGTTAAACACATCCAAATCCACATGTGTTACGCAATTCTCACCCACAACCCCACAGTTGTGGGAAGAGCGGTAGAAAAAAGAAGAAGGTAATTATAACAGTAATAACAATGTATTATCAAAGCGACTATTAGCAAATAGAATATTTAAAATACAGCGGGTATATATCAATCTACCAATACTAACTGAACCGCGGTGCAGAATCAGTCGCACATCACGGGGATCGAACCACGGTTGTTCGGTAACCGAGTCCTGAATACAAGTAGGCCTACTCCGGGACCAGGATAACTGCTTGTTTTTACCGATAAACAAGTAGTATTTTCTCAAACTACCTTGTATAACGATACCAGTATTTAATTGCTCATTGCGGGGATCAAACCGTAGCCGTCATTAACAGAGCACTATACATAACTAGGCCGGGGCTATGGCAGTTGCTTATTTTCACCACTAAAGAGTAGTAGGCTATTGCTATCATTGATATTAGTACCGTATCACGAGTAGAATGGTACAGTATATTAACGTTTGGAGCTTGGTAATACAATTTTGTCTACCCATCATATTATTTTCTATCTTCTGCGTATGTTTTTTTTTTTGCTAGGTTATTTACGTCGCACAGACACTGACAGGTCTTATGGGGACGATGGGATAGGAATGGCCTAGGAGTTGGAAGGAAGCGGCCGTGGCCTTAATTAATGTACAGCCCCAGCATTTGCCTGGTGTGAAAATGGGAAACCACGGAAAACCATCTTCAGGGCTGCCGATAGTGGGATTCGAACCTACTATCTCCCGGATGCAAGCTCACAGCCGCGCGCCTCTACGCGCACGGCTAACTCGCCCGGTCTCTGCGGATGTTAAGATTATATACATACCGATAAGTCATACATAAAAAAGTGCATTCATATATATAATTTGATGATACTGCGTTGTATATTCTTATATGTGAAGCCATGTATCCTGGAATATGGTAGAGTTGCTTTATAAAATTTAAATGTAGGCTAACTTAACAATCATCACATACATTATTCAAGATAATAGCTATCCTATTTTATGCCACATGTATTGAAACATAAATGTTGTTATAGGCCTAGCTACCAACACATAATTTCTAACCTCTTAAATCATTGTGACTTATATACCACGTATAAATCTTAATTTTGAAGTCTTACGTCTGGTAGTCACACTCTGATTATAACAAAATAATACGGATAGGCCTATATAGGCAGACTTTAAGCAAAATAAATAAAATCCTAAAACACTGAACTAGTGTATCGATGGCTTACTTCTAAAACCTCGTATATCCCAACCGCACTTCCTATCCATTTTCTTCCTTAAGACTGGTCACGCCCTCCAGCCTCATACGGATGTACAGTCCATCAGAACTATTTTCGTAGTGTTCATTTTCCTATGGTAATGTTTAAAGGAACATGAACCTCAAATACGTTAAACTGTAGGAGTGCTTAAATTTGCCATGAAAATAACATCCATGCAATACTGTATGGCAAGGTCCATTTTCCTTTACACGCTTACAGAGGAAAATGAACACTACGAAAAAGATTCTGATGGATTGCATATAAATATGTGACTTGGAGGCGTGACCATTGTTAAGGATTGTAATGGGTAGGAAGAAAATTGTAACATACGAGGTTTTAGAAGTAAGCCGACGCTATTCTATATTGAAACAATAATTATATCACTCTCCTTCATCAATCAGATGACTGAGTATTTTGCTAAAACGTGGCGGCTGAATTGGACTTGGCCACACTGTACATACAGAGTCACTGTATACATTTCTAGCCGGGTCTGCCATCCCACAGCAATTACCAAATCTATCCCTAGCTTGGCAGCCTCGTTCTCAGATTCAATTCGGTTTGGAATTGTTATTCTTTGATTTTCAATCGTAAAACTTGGTGAAATTAGTATTAGTACGAGTAGTTCGTATCCCAAAATGTTTTCTAAAAATGGCAATATGTTGATCAGAACAGATCTTTCAAGAAAGAGTTGGAGGAGGATTTCTCTTGTGAGGAGGAAAATGGTAATCTACTGTGGATTGTGTGTCAGTCAGTATTGTCGCAGTTCAGGGTCAGAAACCACAAACTTCATCATAAAACTCATCGCAGTGAAGGTTCGAATCCCACTATCAGCAGCCATGAAGATGGTTTTCCGTGGTTTCCCATTTTCACACCAGGCAAATGCTGGGGCTGTACCTTAATTAAGGCCACGGCCGCTTCCTTCCAACTCCTAGGCCTTTCCTATCCCATTGTCGCCATAAGACCTATCTGTGTCGGTGCGACGTAAAGCCCCTAGCAAAACAAAGACTTTAATAAATAAATTATTGCAGAAGCAATTTGTATTTTAGATCCCGAAAACAAAATGCTTCACAAACTGCCCGCATCTTGACATACAATTGAAAGAAAATTACTTTCATGAATGCGGGTGTATAAAATAATTTTCAAAGGGATTCAAGTACCTATTGAGCTTTTAATCTGGTATTGGAATAATCTACCGACATTGAGGATAAACCACATCTTGCCAGATTAGTTCGTTTTGTGTTGAATAACTTGGAAGTGATATCTTTCTGTATCATGAAACAACTTACGGGCATCAGTCAAAGTGGCACTAACACTAGAAGTTATAGGAAAAGAAAGAGTAGAACTTTACTCCGGGTCAATTGAATCAACCCCGTCAGAAAACATATGGCTTAACCCATGTGCGACCACATTCTCTGAACAACCAATGTCCCGCACGTCAAAGTGAAACACGGAGATTATAATGGCCCAACGGGCTATTCGCCCTGTACGACGGGGCCTAGCCAAACCCCAGCTCATAGCCTGGTTGTAGGTCTCGAATTCGAACTTAACATGTTCAAGATACAGGCGGATTTTTTCCAGGGCAAACAGGACAGCCAGTCCTTCTAATTTATATATGGAGTAATTGGCTTCTTGAGCGATAAAGTCCTAGACGCATAGGCAATTGGCCGCTTTCCGAGTTCAAATTCCTGAAGAAGAACAGGAGTGACCACAGATGATGAGACGTCTGTCTGAACGACGAATTACTTAGACAAATCTGACATTGCTAAGACTCGCTGTGACGGCCAACATTCAATTATGACAACTTTCCTACGGAGGAGATTTAGGGGCACCACCCTATTAGCTAAGTTGGGAATAACTTTCCTGAAGAATATCACAATGCCGATGAATATAGCAATTCCCTTAACATCTTTAGGAGGCTTAAAGTCACGAATTGCCTGCGCTCTGGAATGATCGATTGAAACTCCGTCAGGTGACACAATATGCCCTAAGTAGGACATAGATGCCATAGCAAAATATACCTCAGATAACTTGACTGCCATTCCAGCCTTCAGAGGGCGATTTAGGACTTCCTCTAGATGAGCTGTCTTCAAAGGTTTCTGAGAAAATAATGACATCATCCTGATAATGGTACAGATTTTCCAAGTTGATGTCGGAGAAGACCCTATCCAGCAGTCATATAGGAACAGCCGCTCCTTTGGGGAGCCCAAAAAAACGGTTTTATTCGTACAAGTTCCAGTCGGTAGTGAAAGCAGTCCGATATTTCGATTTTTCCGCCATATTTATCGGGTTATAGGCTTGGTTAAGATCTAGGATGCTGAAGAACTTTTTTATTTTTCAATGGCACTACAGCCCTTGAAGTGCCTTGGACTACCAAGCGACCGCTGCTTAGCCCGAAGACCTGCAGATTACGAAGTGTCGTGTAGTCTGCACGACGAATCCCTTCGGCCGTTATTCTTGGGTTTCTAGACCGGGGCCTCTGTCTCACTGTCAGATATCTCCTAAATTCTAATCATGAAGGCTGATTAGACCTCGAACCAGCCCTCAGGTCCAGGTAAAAATCCCTGACCTGGCCTGGAATCGAACTCGGGGCCTCCGTGTAAGAGGCAGCATCGAGCACAAGACCAGAATGTAACACATAATCTACCCCTAGTACCGCAGGGCATGTTTGGCAACGATCAACTTAAGCTTCCAAGTAAATTTTGAAATACGCATTTTGGCCTGAATAAATTACAAAACCTCTAGAGGGGAAGAATTCGCCGAAACGCATTTAACAGAAGAAATCTATAATCTGGGAATTTACAACCTACTTTCAATTTGGAATACCAATTTTCCGAAATAATAGAACTAACACCTACTCAGTCTAATAGTGCCGTTACCGGTTCATTATTTATGTAAATTTTGAGCAAGGGCACAGATCTTGGGGTCTCGGAGGAGATTTTGAGACATTCTCAAGGAATTTTAAAATATGTATTAGAGAGTCTTCCCTCCTCAGAGAGTTCGATGCCCGACCTGACCTGGGCTGAACCTCGAGAAGCTGAAGTTGGTGACTCAGCCGGGCACGCTAGTAACTTCCTGTCACCTTGATTAGCGGAGGCAGCATCAGAAGTAGAACAAGGAGGTATGCTGTCATGTGAAGTACAGTTTTTCGCCAAGTGTGCGAACGATCCCCACTTGAAATATCCTTGGGACGGATCTGCTCCATTCCTAGGACCAGTAGATTTCACGAGAGGACACTTATGTCTAAGATGGTACGCCGATCTACACGCATAAAGTTTGTGGTGAGAAAAGGTTCGTCGAAGTGGTGGCCGAGAACTATTAGACGGTGGTGGAGGTTCCCTAGCGACTCTAACAGTGTCGGCGTATCTTAACTCCCTCCACAGACACTGACGTAGTCTCGTGTTCTAAAAATCTTTGCGGCCGGGAAGCAAAACACAAACAAGACCTGTAAGATGGAAATATCCCTTCAACAATAGTTTGTACAATTTTCCCTTCAGAGTAGTGGAAGGCAAACACCTTTTTATAAAATTTGATGTCCTGGGTAAAAATCTGTTAGATTGCAGTCAGAAGTAGTACTTCTGTACTGATGATGGTATAGCTCTTGCAGGGATGTAATTTGTTAATAGATAGGCATGGAATATTTCTACAGAACTTCTGTCCGCTATGGCTTTTACGATTTTGTCTGAGAGGACACCAACACAGTATGGGTAAATGATCTGTAAAATTTGGGAATGTGAGAGAGCAAACACTAATGCGTGATCCTGAAATTCCACAAGAAATTTTAGACAGTGAGTGTTTCGAAATGCCCCTAATGAACATGACAACGGGGTGGGGCAAACTACTGAAACCTTGTAATATTAATGGAGGTGACGCTGGAGGTTCTAAAGTTGCGTTGCTGATGATGAAGTGTGCAAGTTGTTGTAGATGGCTAACAACTCGTTCAGATGGGGCAGGAGCTTGTTGTGAGTTAACAGATTCCTTACTCTGAGAAGACTTATTAGGGTTCTCTTCAGTTGGTACATTTTATGGGGTAAGGCAGTCGGACACTCTTTGCACTAGCGGCTGCCGATAACGATTGATCAACCTTATTTGACAAATCATAAGTATGTTCAACCAAAGTGTGAGTCATACTAGAATGATCCGCATTTACTTTCACAGGTAATGGGTCTATCGCTCTATTATATAAATGGAATAACCTAGCTTGAACACACTTAAGTTGATTTCATGAGGGTTCATCCTTTTAAAAAATCCTGAGAACAGGGGCAATATCAGTAATGTTGGCAGTGATGGTGGATAGAACATCACAAATTACTTTCTCCCCATACACCGGAATGCTGGTGGGAAACTCTAAAGAATCTTTAAGTCTAGCTGCTTGCAAACGTGCCACCAGACTGGACCTTTCTAATTAACAGTTCGTAAATTAGTTCTTCCTTGCGCAGACACCACGGTGCAAGGAATTCTCCAGGACCAGACAAAAGGAAAGAAAATTTTGACAAAACTGAAAAAATCCGGAAACAGAAAAAATAATTAGAGATTGTTTCCAAATTCCATGAACAGCCGTTGAAATAGGCTTTGTCCGGACCCATTCAACCACACTCTGCTACCACTTGTTACGGGGATACCGTGGATTGAAGAGGTGTAAAAAGGTGTCCAGATGAATGGATGGAGAAGGAAAAGATCATAGTGTAATTTAAGAGACTAAAATTTAAAATGTTATTTATTTCCTTTCTCTCTTTTTTACTTTAAACTTTAATAAACAACAACTACAATTCATGAGCTCGTCGGCTCAGATAACAGGAATGATCAAATTTCAGGTACACAATAATTTGCAGAATGAGCTTTTAGCTCCAAATCTATACTATTCCAAAGAGCACCTTTGCTCTACTCAATCAACACTCTGGGAGACTGAGCTCCAAAACTTACAACTTTCCAGCCTTTAAAACGCACAATTTTCTAATCCAGCTTTAACATTAGGTCATTACCAAAAACAGCTTTTACTGTCTAATCCGCTCGACAGTCTGATTCACACTTGACTACTGTACCGGTTACGACCTGTACATGAGTATTTTTTGAGTATAAATGACATTTAATTATCACGCGTAATGTTCTGAGCGCGCCTGTTTTGCTTACCATCAGCGGGACAAGCAAGCGAGTGAAGGACAGCTGTGAGCCGTGACGTAGCCACAGGGGCTAGCTAAACCGCCCACCCGTCACACCACGTGTTCCCAGCCTGGACTCGTATATTCTAGATTCCACGTCACATCTTCCAGGATGATCGACGGGGAAAATTTTGTAACTCCCGTAATAATTATGCTAGCGGCTTGAGCGATATGTCATCTTGTTTGGGATCACCTGAACGTCGCAATGCTCAAGTTTCAAGTAAATCCATCGAGGGATTTAGGAGATATTCAGTCAAGCCGTATTGTGACGTAGACGCCCCGGATCGAATAAAAGGAGGGCCGACTGTAGCCTGTTCACTCAGTTACAGCTGAGTAGTCAGCGTGGACACTCTCGCTACTACTATCGTCGTGTAGTGACAGTCCCGACGAGGAACTCGGTAATTTTCTAAGTATTCATAAAGTGAACTTGTATTTTCTTCGAGGGTGGGAGAACGAATTCTTCCAAGTATTCTCAAGTGGACTTGCAATATTTCGAGTGTTAAAGAACATTTTCTAAGCCTTCATAATTGAACTTACAATATGTACGGGTGTTCGAGCTGGAATTTTTCCAATTATTCATGAAATGGACTTGTATTATTTACGTGTGTTAAAGAACGAATTCTTCATAAATTGAACCTGCAATATTTGCGAGTGTTAAGAGACTCATTCCTCTAATAAACAGTGATTTATAAACTTTGCTAGTGATGATCTCTGAATGTGCTCAAAGTTCCCGTAAGCATAAATTTGTGAATTTGCCGGTACTGTTTCAAAGACTTACAAACTTTGCCGGTGATGAACTCTAACTTCATTCAACGTCATTAAAACATAAATCTAGGATTTCACCTGTGTTTATTCAAAGACTTGGATACCTTGCCAGTGATAGACTATAAATTTATTCATGTGGATGGACTTGTGTTTTTCGTCCATGTTCACTCAAAGACTTGTACATTCGCCAGTGTTGATTCAAAACTTTATAAATTTCGCCAGTGATAAACTATAAATTTATTCATGTGGATGGACTTGTGTTTTTCGTCCATGTTCACTCAAAGACTTGTACATTCGCCAGTGTTGATTCAAAACTTTATAAATTTCGCCAGTGATGAACTTTAAATCTATTCAGATTTTCATGTGGATGGACTTATGTTTTTCGTCTGTGTTCATTCAAAGACTTGTACCTTCGCCAGTGAGGAACTTTAAATTTGGCCATAGTTTCATGAGAAGGGACTTTCTTTTTTGCCAGTATTTATTCAGAGACGAAGACTTTTGCTAGTGGTGAACTCTGAATTTATTTATTTTCCTCGTATACAGAGACATATCATTTTACGAGTGTAAAATTTGGAAAGTCTTGACGAATAATAACCAGTGACTTCGCTAATAGGTTAATCACCCAAGGTTTTTATGAAATCAGATTTATCAGTACTGCGAGTGACCTTGGAGTCATCAACCCTCCCAGTCACATTGGACTGAGGTAGTAAATGATCATCTGCAACATCACCTGGATCATCGGGGTTCAACCTGGGCCTCGAAAGTCCGAGGCATCTCTACCTTCTACCAACCCAGACAATCCAGCTGCTTCTGTACGGGATCCCTGGAATCTTCTGGAACGAGTTCCAACCTGCTTGGCTTGGTGAACTGGAGAATCCGAGCCATATTATATGACTATGTGGAAGACAGCTTATATCTACCTGGAGGTGGTGTGCAATTTCATGTCTTATATGAATAAACTCATGTTCAGTCAAAGTCAAAGTTTTCCTGTAGATAGGACCCTACCTCCTGTACAGAGCCCTAGCTACTAGTCACCCAGTTTTTGCCCTGAGAACTATTTACATGCTTACTTTAAATTATAATCTGAGAGTCGGGCTCCTTTACCGGTATACTACGAATAGTTAAAAATTAAAGATTGGCAATAAGTTCTCATACTCAATGGCCTTAGTGGTCTAAGGAAAAAGTTTAAGATAGTGGCCGTAAACAAAAGCTAGGAGGCGAACACTGCCACTCCTACATACATACATACATTATCATTATAGACTGTTATGCCTTTCAGCGTTCAGTCTGCAAGCCTCTGAGAATTTACTAAACGTCGCCACAATCCTCGATTTGCAACTAGTGTTGTGGCCTCATTTAGTTCTGTACCTCTTATCTTTAAATCGTTAGAAACAGAGTCTAACCATCGTCGTCTTGGTCTCCCTCTACTTCTCTTACCCTCCATAACAGAGTCCATTATTCTCCTAGGTAACCTATCCTCCTCCATTCGCCTCACATGACACCACCACCGAAGCCGGTTTATGCGTACAGCTTCATCCATCAAGTTCATTCCTAAATTAGTCTTTATCTCCTCATTCCGAGTTCCCTCCTGCCATTGTTCCCACCTGTTTGTACCAGCAATCATTCTTGCTACTTTCATGTCTGTTACTTCTAACATATGAATAAGATATCCTGAGTCCACCCAGCTTTCGCTCCCACAAAGCAAAGTTGGTCTGAAAACAGACCGATGTAAAGATAGTTTCGTCTGGGAGCTGACTTCCTTCTTACAGAATACTGCTGATCGCAACTGCGAGCTCACTGCATTAGCTTTACTACACCTTGATTCAATCTCACTTACTATATTACCGTTATGGGAGAACACACAACCTAAACACTTGAAATTATCGACCTGTTCTAGCTTTGTATCACAAATCTGACATTCAGTTCTGTTGGATTTCTTACCTACTGACATCAATTTAGTCTTCGAGAGGCTAATTTTCATACCATACTCATTGCACCTATTTTCAAGTTCCAAGATGTTAGACTGCAGGCTTTCGGCACAGTCTGCCATTAAGACCAAGTCGTCAGCATAGGCCAGGCTGCTTACTACATTTCCACCTAACTGAATCACTCCCTGCCATTTTATACCTTTCAGGATATGATCCATGTAAACTACAAACAGCAAAGGTGAAAGATTACAGCCTTGTCTAACTCCTGTAAGTACCCTGAACCAAGAACTCATTCTACCATCAATTCTCACTGAAGCCCAATTGTCAACATAAATGCCTTTGATTGATTTAAATAATCTACCTTTAATTCCATAGTCCCCCAGTATAGCGAACATCTTTTCCCTCGGTACCCTGTCATATGCTTTCTCTAGATCTACGAAACGTAAACACAACTGCCTATTCCTCTCGTAGCATTTTTCAATTACTGGCGCATACTGAAAATCTGATCCTGACAGCCTCTCTGTGGTCTGAAACCACACTGGTTTTCATCCAACTTCCTCTCAACGACTGATCGCACCCTCCCTTCCAAGATGCCTGTGAATACTTTGCCTGGTATACTAATCAATGAGATACCTCGATAGCTGTTGCAATCCTTCCTGTTCCCTTGCTTATAGATAGGTGCAATTACTGCTTTTGTCCAATCTGAAGGTACCTTACCAACACTCCACGCTAATTTGACTACTCTATGAAGCCATTTCATCCCTGCCTTCCCACTATACTTCACAATTTCAGGTCTAATTTCATCTATTCCTGCTGCCTTATGACAATGGAGTTTATTTACTATCCTTTCCACTTCCTCAAGCATAATTTCACCAACATCATTTTCCTCCTCCCCATGAGCTTGACTGTTTGCAACACCACCATGATGATTTCCTTTTACATTGAGATGTTCAAAATATTCCCTCCACCTCTCCAGTGATTCCCTGGGATCTGTTATGAGTTCACCTGAATTACTCAAAACACTGTTCATTTCCTTTTTCCCTCCCTTCCTATGATTCTTTGTTACTGTCCAGAAAGGTTTCCCTCCTGCTTGACCTAGCCTTTCCAGGTTATTACCAAAATCTTCCCATGACTTCTTTTTGGATTCAACAACTATTTGTTTCGCTCTGTTTCTTTCATCTACGTACAACTCCCTGTCTGCCTCGGCCCTTGTTTGGAACCATTTCTGATAAGCCTTCTTTTTACGTTTACAGGCTGCTCTCACTTCATCATTCCACCATCATTTCCCATCTTTACACACAGTTGTTCCTAGGCATTCCCTTGCTATTTCTATTACAGCATCCCTGTATGCCACCCATTCACTTTCTATATCCTGAACCTGCTTACTGTCTACTTTTCGAAACTTCTCACTAATCATATCCATGTACTTCTGTCTAATTTCCTCGTCCTGGAGATTTTCTACCCTTATTCGTTTGCAGACAGATTTCACTTTCTCTACCCTAGGCCTAGAGATACTTAGTTCACTACAAATCAGATAATGGTCTGTATCATCGAAAAATCCCCGAAAAACTCGTACATCCCTAAAAGAATTCCTGAATTCAAAGTCTGTTAAGATATAGTCTATTATGGATCTGGTACCCCTAGCCTCCCATGTGTAGCGGTGAATAGCCTTATGCTTGAAGAATGTATTCGTAACAGCTAAACCCATACTAGCACAGGAGTCCGGCAAACGCTTCTTTTGAAATATAATCTGAAATATTAAATATCCTATCTGAGCTTATGGCCCGAAGCTCCTAAATCTAAGCCCATACTACAGATGGTGGTCAGATGGTGAAAATATTAAGTTCCAAAGGTAGAGATAAAATTTAAAGACTTACAAAATCGTAGTCACCCCAATACCAAGTTGAATGGGAATTAAAATGGGGTGAACACTCTTTATTCCCTATGTTACATCTTTCTCAGCAAGGATTTGAATAAAGTCCTTATACTTGCTAGGAAATGTACATTTCATTGAAGATGAATCATAATGAATTTTGACACCTTCCCCTCAAGTCAGCTATTTGGAGCAATCAAATATTTGAAATATGTCTTCCATTACCTTGAGGTTGTGGGCCTCCTACGGCGGGCAAAACTTTCCCCTGCCTCTACCACTTATGCACTCTAGACCTTAGAGATGAATAAGACAACATGGCCTAAAAGCTCGCACCTTTTATAACAGAGGGAAAAGTTCCAGAATTATATAGGCCGATGGCCAGTACATACCCTTAACATTGATTGGCTAACCGAATAAATATGAAAATTTCTGACTGGCAAATACTATCATGAAGAAGGAGGCTATATAGTGCACCCGTCCACCTCCCGAGTCCCAGACTAGCATTTATCTCAGGGGTGTCGGTTCATTATTTAAATCATCAAATATAAATATAACGGCATAATAGAACACGGGGATGAACGGAGCAACTAAAAATTAAAAAGGGGGAAGGCTCGATTGTAACTTGAATTTAAGGACTCCATGATAGGACTAGGAAGTGACTGTTACTTTAAAAAGGGCATTATCTAACTACAATAAAAAGATTATGAGAGTGGTTTCCTTTGAAATAATTTGCCAGAAGGAGCGGTTTATTACGCCATTTGACGTATAAAACTTTGATACACGTGGCAACAATATTTGAATTTACACACATGTTACATATATAAATCACTTGCCATACCGCAAGTGGTATCAATATCTTGCTGCGTTGCTTCTGAAATAAAATGACATTTTGGAGGTATAATTTACGGATCGATTCCATTTGAATCGAACCGTCACTCAAAGATATAGCTTCCTTCTATCGGGAGCCCGAGCATAACCCATGTTACGGTCGGCTTCCCGATTTAACTAAGATGATGTACTCCGGCTATATACATTTTTCCGAGACCGGTACTCGGACTGGGTAATGTTTCTCGTGAAATGCGAAAACTGGATTCCACGGACAGTTCCTATCTTACGATATCCAACTGATGCCATACCAATGAATTAGCATTTACATTTTATTTACATGTGATCTGAATTGTCACCAGTTAGCCTCAGTAGACTACTGACACAGATGAGATAACGAGAAGCGGTGGGAAATACCGTGCCAGTGACCCCCCTCGCATCGCGAGCGAAGTAAACAAACACGCAAGTATGACTGTAACATCGTCCCGTACGGAAACCGTACAATAAAAAGATACCAAAAGACTCTAATATCACCCTTCTCATTTGTTCAAACATACGAATAGAGGGATATCGTCACCAAATAATTTAATTCACGATGTTATCATCCTCGAAATTATTATTATTATTATTATTATTATTATTATTATTATTATTCCTCAACGGTTCCTGGCACTGTCACGTTGATTAATATCATCATTATTATGCGGGATGCAAACACAAATGGTTATTACTGTTATTATTATTATATCCCTCTCGTGGTTATTATTATTATTAATTAATAGGTGACTCAAGATATTATTATTATTCACGTCACTTAAAAAGGTTATTATCATTAATGGACCGGTCACTTACGCCAAAACATATATATTAAGATATCGGTGCAATTACAAACATTTCACTGATCAACCAACGACATCATTACAGTTATTATTATGACAATTATTATTAATCCGACCGCGGTGATTTAACATCGTCCTTACATTGTTATTATTATCGGTTGCATATTCTCAATTAGATTCCCGTTTAACATCGTTATCAACGCTCATTTAATTAAGGCGGTCCAATCCTTTATCTGCAATATTTATTATTATTATTATCACGACATCATGATTGTCCTCACTCGTTATTACAATGAATACAATATACGACCATTTCTGTGGAATCTGAACTCTCATTATCCTTAGATCCGTTGTATCTCAACGAACAGCTGTGCAGTCTATTTATTTCGTACATGCTGTCACGGGTTCGAATTCTACCCGCTGCGTAACTCAGTATTTCTCTGTGACACTGCCCGTACATTTTACACTCATATCAATATCCTAAGTGTCTCTCGTACGGAATTTATTTTCCTCTCTATCTCAATATTCCTCGATTCATTTATTTATTCCTCACAGAATTATCAACTGACTTATTTATTCATTTCGGACATCGTACGACCTTTTATTATCTGACTGCAAATTCTTTCACATTTTCTATCTCGTTTGGATCTATGCCTTAGTTCATTCTCCACAAATAATCGTAACATCTTGAAATTATATTTACCAAAATTTGACAATCATGGTCTCGTAATATTAGCACTACATGTTCCGGCTAATGAATCGCAACTTCAAAACGCGACATTTATACGTAAAAAAAAATATTGGACCGTAATTTAAACCACACGTTCATTAACATGTACGGATTATTAACACCGATCTACATTTCAATATTATTAATCGATCAAATTAAATTATCACGCACTTTAATTCCAAATTAAAACGACCTCCCGTCATTAAATGATTCCCAATAAACTCAACACTTGATCACATAAATTATTATTATCTCCAAATCATATTTAAAAAAGAAATATCTTCTTTAAAAAAAAGTAGTTATATTATTTATTTATTATTATTATTAATATTTAAAAAAATAAAAAATTCGCCTGTAATACGGTAGTCCACTCTTATTATGTTTAACGCATAACCCCTTTTACAAATTCAATTTATTCTGGCACTAAACACTCCAGATATGATTTACTTGGAAATTATTATATTAATCGCATCTCACAAATTTAACAACTTCACTTTGAAAATATGACCATATTAATTTCAACAAAACACTCTTGGTATGGCGAAGCTGGATTTTCCTTCCATGTCATTAAATGGCTCGTTAAAATGACAAAACATAAAAGCACATATCGGGTCTTATTTAACTAGCATAATCAAAATCAAATGTAAAGAAAATTATCGACTAAAAAGAAAATATGAATGCATGCATGACTTAACGTACTACACTATATATACAAATTTACATCTCCAACAAACTGAATACATAAAGACCCGATTATTTACATTATTATGATTTACTACTGTCCGTGCTACAAATTTAGGATGGGGTCGTTAAGCGACCCATCTTGTTACAGAAGGTAACCAAGTATGACCAAATTATTCCCATTTTTCCCATCACGATAACATTTCCCAAATATATTTTACAGTTTAGTACTCATCTTAGTTATCGGTATTCCATTGCAGCTTTGCAGACGAGAGGCTTCATCCAGCCCCTCTCTGCGTTTTACTCCTCCATCCTTGATGGCGTAGTTTCACAAAAAATTTCCTGGCACATTATTATTTTACACTCATATCTTGATTACCACAAACCTTCACCATTTACTACGTTAACACTGTATACTTTAATTTGGATACAACAAATTTCTATCCTAGACCCAAGAATTTAATATATTTACACTGTTTAATCTTCGTCCACCTACCGCACAATGGACCTGGACACGTACGACGAGGTGTCAACTATTTCGCCCGTCGCGATACGCCCGATTTATACGGCATTCTTGACGTGTTCATTACATCGGTTCGGTATAGCTAAGTACAGGCTACTACTTCCTTAAAGTACTGTTCGTCACACAGTCTATTATGTACGTACTTATGGTGATATATTTTATACTATTCTCTTGCAGGATAATTACTTTACGTCACTGATTATTCATAAATAACAAACACTATCCTACGTTAACTATTTCCAGATTTAACATGTTGCTTGAGCGCGATCACACTTTACAAACACTGGCGGATGCTCGCGCCATTAAATGACTGTACGTCCGTAGAATTCTAAGTTACCGGCGACCAACAGTTCAACTCCCGATATTCAATTCACGTGTGCTGGCGACCGTCAATTCAGCTCCAACGATTCAAGACAAGTGGCTGGCGACCGTCAATTCAGCTCCGTATATATGGATGAAGCCTTTTTCCCGCGGATTTGTTGACGTCATGCCCCTTAGGGAGGGGGTGGATTTTTAATATCGGTACTTGCACTCCGAATTGGAAGTTAAAATTTACATCAAATTAATCCACTCCGCTAGCATATCTGCTGGATAAAATATGAACTCCAGGTGATCACAGATTTAGGAGATATGGATGGATTTCGCTCCTCACATTTCGCGCCTTCGTAAGCGTCCCTGACAACGTGGTCTTCTTTCAGCCAATGAGATTCAAGCTGTCCGGTTTCCAAGAAATCCAGCCTTCAATTTATTTAATTTGCCATTAAGTATTGATTATTTTTCCATGCGTGACATCTAATAAATTCAGTACATTCATCCGCGTACTCATATTAATTTATTACTGAATACTTTTGTAATTACGAAAATATCTCTTCCATCATTCCTTAAGATGGTATCACTGAGTCTCCCATCAAATTTTTACTATTGGCCGGCAAGCGGTCACGTGATTTAAATCTCCACCTGCTCGAACTTAGGCTAGCGAACGTACACTCAGCCGCTGTAATTTTCCATGAGGTCATGGAATTTCCGTCCTACCAAAAATATCCCAAGGTCTTACTCATGTGGTGGGTTTTCTTTGCATGACTCTCCCCCTTCCTCTTCCTGACCAAGACTTATTTGTGGACTCTGTATTTCCTTGTACGCCAACTAATGATATTCCCTGCTGTGAAGTAGCTAAAAGTTGTCGGGTTGAGCTAATCCGTCAGGCTCCAGTCTGTCGTCCTTCCTTCGCTCTGATTTCAACATTACATAAACGAAATATTTTCAAATACACTCCTCTGTATTTCAATAAATGTATCATATTATTTTACCGATCAAATCATGACTGACTATGGGCCTAAGTCACTCGGGTTCATCTTCCTCTTGCCCAGGTAAAAAAAAATCTAGTGAGTATCATGAGATTTTTTTTTTATGATGTGTCCATATCATCACTATCATGATTTGACATCGGATCCTCTGTTCTGCGACGGCTATTGATTTCGTCTCTCAACATCTGGTTCCTGACCCTTAACTCCTCGTTCTGTCTTTCGATATCATGGATCGCATTGACAAATTCCTGCACGTCTCTGTCTATCTCTCCACACTCTGGACATGGCCTTGCTTCAATTGGTGTATGGATTACTTGGACTTCTTCTTCCCTTCCGTCATCTTCTTCATCCTCTTCTTCGACTTCATCTTCTTCCGGCTCGTCATCTGCTTCCTCTCGTTCATCCTCTGCTTCCAGTCACATCTCTTTGTTTCCTTGTCCCGAATCGAACGTCGGTGCATTCGGGTTCAAGTCGCTTCCACCTATCCTTGCTCTTTGGAATTGCAAGCTCTCCGCTCCTGTCGCTTCCTCATCACGGCCTCGATCATGGATCGCCTCCTTCCATTTTCTCTTGTTCAGCTCTTCTATATACCGCCTAGACTCTTGATATCTGTCATCCTTCTCCTGACGAGATCCTCCCTGGTAATATCTCGGGTTCCCTTGATTCCTAGCTGGATACGGCCTATAATTACTTCTCTGGAATCCCCGGTATCCCCTGTCAGCTCGAAAGTTCCCTTGGTTGGTTTGCCGGTTGCCTTCCGCAAAATTCCTTGGTCTCGTCCATTGTCGCGGCTTCCACTCCGTATTATATGCTCGACGAGGTTCCGGATCCGTACTAGTTCCCTGGTTCTTCGTACTAGTGGTCTTCGGTTCGATTGTCCGTTCGATATTATTCACCTGTTGGTCCCTGCTCCTAATTTGTCTTGGGTTCGAATGATGCGTTGTGAGGTCTAATTGACGCAATAAAGCCTCCGCATCGACAGCCGTCTGGACATTTGACGCTATCATCATTCGTTGGACCTCGAATGGCAATTGCTTTCCAATGGCGCTAATCAATTCTGTTTCGCTCATTGGATTATCAAGCTCCCGTAGCTTGTGAAATTGTGCCACAAAATAATCAGAGAATTTCGTGGGTGAAGATGTCGAATATCGTCTGGAGTATACTTCCAGCCTTAACTCCTGCTGTTCCTGAATACTCCAGAACTTTTAGAGAAAAGCCCGCCGAAATCCTTCAAAATCTTCAAAAGTATACAAGAAAGCCCTGAACCATACAGCTGGTGCTCCGTCTAGGAATTTCTCGACCGTTCGCAGTTGTCGCTCTACTGGTATTTTATTCTCACTTATATAACTGGCGATTTCCCGGATGAAACCTTTCGGGGTAATATGCCCACGGGCATCGAACTTTGGTGGCTTGTCATCAGACATCTTAATGACGTGTACCACCGATGTCGGGATAGCACTTGATGACGTAGACGACCCATCTCTGTTTTCAAACTTGAAACCGTGTGTATCAGCATGGGATAGGCCTCCTTTCTTATGAATCCCCTGGTTATCATGGGGTTCGTATTCGCGATATTGGAGGTTAAAATCTTGGCTAGACGCTGATGGTTCCAACCTAGCCTTCAACATCTCCAAGTCTTTTCGGATGTCATCCATTCCGTCGGGATTACAACTGGCTATTTCTTTTGTGCCGGAATTTTGCCCATTATACGCCTTGCATTGTTCTAATAGGCGAACTTCCGTGTCGGCAAATGATTGGCCCTGTTCGATTAGATCTTCCGTCCGCTGGAATATCGCTAAGTTTGCGTCTTCGCACTTAGTTATTCTCTGGCTACGGTCTTCTAAATTTATAGTTAGTTCTTCGACTTTGTTTTTCAGTCCTGCTACGATGACAAGTGTACGTGCGGCTTCCCCACGTAACTCGTTCATGCCCTTGTCATGCTTGTCCAAGGTGCCAGCTATCTGCGCGCATTTTTCTTCTACTTGTCCCCGGACGATGTCATTCTCCTTCCGACATTCATCCCGAATTTCCTCTATGTGTGATTCTATGTCTTTTTTATCAGTCAATCGCAGAGCGGCGAGTTCTTTGACACTAGCGTTCAATTTTTCCTTAATTTCTGCGCGTTCCATTTGAGCCTCATCTCTAACGCGGTCAAGCTTTTCATTAACGATGGTAATGTACGCATCCATGTGCACTTTTAATTCGTCTTTCGCGAAGTGACATGCTTCCTGGACTTGCGTTAATTTGTCCCTGAGTTCCTGTCCCATTGCTACGCTCGCGGCCTGAACTGCATCTATTTGTGCCTTGAGTTCTGTTTTATTAACTTCGCACGCAGCCTGTACTTGGTCTATTTTGTTTTCTAGTGAAACACTATTAACCTTCATTTGTTCTGCAAGTTCATGTTTAGTTGAAACATTATCAGCCTGCATTTGATCAACTTTATTTTCTAATGAAACACTATTAGCCTGTACTTGATCTATTTTGTTTTCTAATGAAACACTATTAGCCTGTACTTGATCTATTTTGTTTTCTAATGAAACACTATTAGCCTTCATTTGTTGAATAATTTCCTGTTTATCTGAAATCCTATCAGCTCGCAATTGTTCTGCAAGTTCATGTTTCATTGAAACACTATTTACAGCCAACGCTTGCATTAAGTCCTCTAACGTGAGAGCTTTCATCTCTCCCTGTCCTTCTACCACTATGTCCTGGGATCGCTCCCCACCGTCGTCAGACATTATAACTTTTCTTGAGAAAGCAAAAGGGCCGATCGGCCTCTCACCTTGCTGCACACGAAGGAATACGCTATTGGGTCTAGGCCCTATCCTATGACATTATACCCCTACACTAACTTTCATTTAACAAAAAAAAATTTTGACTATAAAACTTGTTTACATTTGCAGGTCATTCAACTTGAATGCTGGCTTGCGCCTAAGATTTCACAATAAACCGCTCCAATATAACAACAACAACAACATTAAAAACAACGATGAAGTTGGAAATCTCCTGCCCTGAAATACGTTAATTTTAATTTATACCATCTCAACCTCTTTTTAAATAACAACTTGAACTGGTGCTCAGTAATATTTTTACCATTTCAAGCCTTCCTAAACAACTGTTTATAATATTCATCTCATGTCCAATGACATTTAAATGGAGTCCTGAATAACAAAAAAATATTAAATTTCATATGGGAAAAGAGAAACATCAAATCTTCGAGCTTATTGAATTTTGAATCATTGCCAAACTTGAAGAGATTAGCAATGGATTATATTAATAAACTAGTCAAATCTAGCTCCGTTCGAAACTAACCTTACTCTAGCATGATACTACGTTACAAGTGAACACACACTTGACCGTGATGCGGTCATCAATTAATAAAAATCAAAAATTTAAAAATATAAAATTTTGAAAAAAAAAGTATAAAAATATAAAAATTGATTAGCAATAAAATTGGCCTCTCTGCCGTTCTTAAAGCAACACTTTGCCGTTCTTAAAGCCCCACTTTGGGCCAGCCATTTTGCACCCGTCCACCTCCCGAGTCCCAGACTAGCATTTATCTCAGGGGTGTCGGTTCATTATTTAAATCATCAAATATAAATATAACGGCATAATAGAACACGGGGATGAACGGAGCAACTAAAAATTAAAAAGGGGGAAGGCTCGATTGTAACTTGAATTTAAGGACTCCATGATAGGACTAGGAAGTGACTGTTACTTTAAAAAGGGCATTATCTAACTACAATAAAAAGATTATGAGAGTGGTTTCCTTTGAAATAATTTGCCAGAAGGAGCGGTTTATTACGCCATTTGACGTATAAAACTTTGATACACGTGGCAACAATATTTGAATTTACACACATGTTACATATATAAATCACTTGCCATACCGCAAGTGGTATCAATATCTTGCTGCGTTGCTTCTGAAATAAAATGACATTTTGGAGGTATAATTTACGGATCGATTCCATTTGAATCGAACCGTCACTCAAAGATATAGCTTCCTTCTATCGGGAGCCCGAGCATAACCCATGTTACGGTCGGCTTCCCGATTTAACTAAGATGATGTACTCCGGCTATATACATTTTTCCGAGACCGGTACTCGGACTGGGTAATGTTTCTCGTGAAATGCGAAAACTGGATTCCACGGACAGTTCCTATCTTACGATATCCAGCTGATGCCATACCAATGAATTAGCATTTACATTTTATTTACATGTGATCTGAATTGTCACCAGTTAGCCTCAGTAGACTACTGACACAGATGAGATAACGAGAAGCGGTGGGAAATACCGTGCCAGTGACCCCCCTCGCATCGCGAGCGAAGTAAACAAACACGCAAGTATGACTGTAACATCGTCCCGTACGGAAACCGTACAATAAAAAGATACCAAAAGACTCTAATATCATCCTTCTCATTTGTTCAAACATACGAATAGAGGGATATCGTCACCAAATAATTTAATTCACGATGTTATCATCCTCGAAATTATTATTATTATTATTATTATTATTATTATTATTCCTCAACGGTTCCTGGCACTGTCACGTTGATTAATATCATCATTATTATGCGGGATGCAAACACAAATGGTTATTACTGTTATTATTATTATATCCCTCTCGTGGTTATTATTATTATTAATTAATAGGTGACTCAAGATATTATTATTATTCACGTCACTTAAAAAGGTTATTATCATTAATGGACCGGTCACTTACGCCAAAACATATATATTAAGATATCGGTGCAATTACAAACATTTCACTGATCAACCAACGACATCATTACAGTTATTATTATGACAATTATTATTAATCCGACCGCGGTGATTTAACATCGTCCTTACATTGTTATTATTATCGGTTGCATATTCTCAATTAGATTCCCGTTTAACATCGTTATCAACGCTCATTTAATTAAGGCGGTCCAATCCTTTATCTGCAATATTTATTATTATTATTATCACGACATCATGATTGTCCTCACTCGTTATTACAATGAATACAATATACGACCATTTCTGTGGAATCTGAACTCTCATTATCCTTAGATCCGTTGTATCTCAACGAACAGCTGTGCAGTCTATTTATTTCGTACATGCTGTCACGGGTTCGAATTCTACCCGCTGCGTAACTCAGTATTTCTCTGTGACACTGCCCGTACATTTTACACTCATATCAATATCCTAAGTGTCTCTCGTACGGAATTTATTTTCCTCTCTATCTCAATATTCCTCGATTCATTTATTTATTCCTCACAGAATTATCAACTGACTTATTTATTCATTTCGGACATCGTACGACCTTTTATTATCTGACTGCAAATTCTTTCACATTTTCTATCTCGTTTGGATCTATGCCTTAGTTCATTCTCCACAAATAATCGTAACATCTTGAAATTATATTTACCAAAATTTGACAATCATGGTCTCGTAATATTAGCACTACATGTTCCGGCTAATGAATCGCAACTTCAAAACGCGACATTTATACGTAAAAAAAAATATTGGACCGTAATTTAAACCACACGTTCATTAACATGTACGGATTATTAACACCGATCTACATTTCAATATTATTAATCGATCAAATTAAATTATCACGCACTTTAATTCCAAATTAAAACGACCTCCCGTCATTAAATGATTCCCAATAAACTCAACACTTGATCACATAAATTATTATTATCTCCAAATCATATTTAAAAAAGAAATATCTTCTTTAAAAAAAAGTAGTTATATTATTTATTTATTATTATTATTAATATTTAAAAAAATAAAAAATTCGCCTGTAATACGGTAGTCCACTCTTATTATGTTTAACGCATAACCCCTTTTACAAATTCAATTTATTCTGGCACTAAACACTCCAGATATGATTTACTTGGAAATTATTATATTAATCGCATCTCACAAATTTAACAACTTCACTTTGAAAATATGACCATATTAATTTCAACAAAACACTCTTGGTATGGCGAAGCTGGATTTTCCTTCCATGTCATTAAATGGGTCGTTAAAATGACAAAACATAAAAGCACATATCGGGTCTTATTTAACTAGCATAATCAAAATCAAATGTAAAGAAAATTATCGACTAAAAAGAAAATATGAATGCATGCATGACTTAACGTACTACACTATATATACAAATTTACATCTCCAACAAACTGAATACATAAAGACCCGATTATTTACATTATTATGATTTACTACTGTCCGTGCTACAAATTTAGGATGGGGTCGTTAAGCGACCCATCTTGTTACAGAAGGTAACCAAGTATGACCAAATTATTCCCATTTTTCCCATCACGATAACATTTCCCAAATATATTTTACAGTTTAGTACTCATCTTAGTTATCGGTATTCCATTGCAGCTTTGCAGACGAGAGGCTTCATCCAGCCCCTCTCTGCGTTTTACTCCTCCATCCTTGATGGCGTAGTTTCACAAAAAATTTCCTGGCACATTATTATTTTACACTCATATCTTGATTACCACAAACCTTCACCATTTACTACGTTAACACTGTATACTTTAATTTGGATACAACAAATTTCTATCCTAGACCCAAGAATTTAATATATTTACACTGTTTAATCTTCGTCCACCTACCGCACAATGGACCTGGACACGTACGACGAGGTGTCAACTATTTCGCCCGTCGCGATACGCCCGATTTATACGGCATTCTTGACGTGTTCATTACATCGGTTCGGTATAGCTAAGTACAGGCTACTACTTCCTTAAAGTACTGTTCGTCACACAGTCTATTATGTACGTACTTATGGTGATATATTTTATACTTTTCTCTTGCAGGATAATTACTTTACGTCACTGATTATTCATAAATAACAAACACTATCCTACGTTAACTATTTCCAGATTTAACATGTTGCTTGAGCGCGATCACACTTTACAAACACTGGCGGATGCTCGCGCCATTAAATGACTGTACGTCCGTAGAATTCTAAGTTACCGGCGACCAACAGTTCAACTCCCGATATTCAATTCACGTGTGCTGGCGACCGTCAATTCAGCTCCAACGATTCAAGACAAGTGGCTGGCGACCGTCAATTCAGCTCCGTATATATGGATGAAGCCTTTTTCCCGCGGATTTGTTGACGTCATGCCCCTTAGGGAGGGGGTGGATTTTTAATATCGGTACTTGCACTCCGAATTGGAAGTTAAAATTTACATCAAATTAATCCACTCCGCTAGCATATCTGCTGGATAAAATATGAACTCCAGGTGATCACAGATTTAGGAGATATGGATGGATTTCGCTCCTCACATTTCGCGCCTTCGTAAGCGTCCCTGACAACGTGGTCTTCTTTCAGCCAATGAGATTCAAGCTGTCCGGTTTCCAAGAAATCCAGCCTTCAATTTATTTAATTTGCCATTAAGTATTGATTATTTTTCCATGCGTGACATCTAATAAATTCAGTACATTCATCCGCGTACTCATATTAATTTATTACTGAATACTTTTGTAATTACGAAAATATCTCTTCCATCATTCCTTAAGATGGTATCACTGAGTCTTCCATCAAATTTTTACTATTGGCCGGCAAGCGGTCACGTGATTTAAATCTCCACCTGCTCGAACTTAGGCTAGCGAACGTACACTCAGCCGCTGTAATTTTCCATGAGGTCATGGAATTTCCGTCCTACCAAAAATATCCCAAGGTCTTACTCATGTGGTGGGTTTTCTTTGCATGACTCTCCCCCTTCCTCTTCCTGACCAAGACTTATTTGTGGACTCTGTATTTCCTTGTACGCCAACTAATGATATTCCCTGCTGTGAAGTAGCTAAAAGTTGTCGGGTTGAGCTAATCCGTCAGGCTCCAGTCTGTCGTCCTTCCTTCGCTCTGATTTCAACATTACATAAACGAAATATTTTCAAATACACTCCTCTGTATTTCAATAAATGTATCATATTATTTTACCGATCAAATCATGACTGACTATGGGCCTAAGTCACTCGGGTTCAATAGTGCTGACAACTTCAGTCCATAAAGAAACAGTTTACAAACACTTCACGTTATTCAACTTAGAAAATACAAATTTCCTTAAAAATTAATTGTTCATCCTCCCATCAGAGGGGGTAGATAAGCCGACAGTAGAGACATCTGAAGGTTAAAGTTCAAAACATCTTCCAATACACAATTCAAGGTTCGAAACACAGATGGCCTTCTAACAGGCGCTCAGTTCAAACGCACGGAAAAGTTGTACCTTCGGTACAGAAAGATTGCAAGTACGGCTACTGAAGGTGTATGAGTAGATGCACGCAAGAATTATGGGGGATTTTAAACAGTGACGCGTTATATCCTGAGTTCATACCCACCCACCGTATCCTTCACTGGAAACACATAGCAGGTAAATATTTTAAATATGAATATATTATGGAAGTTGTTCTAATTCTACATCCGCTCAAGAGAAAAATCACACGGACACTTAAAATATTTTGCGGAAGAAATTGGCAACGAAGTGTGGCGTAATGGTGTATCGTGGTAGAGCTTAATAAGATCGCTGTCTGTAAGAAATATTCTCAGTTAATTTTTCCCACTATTATGAACTGCCAATCATGCCTTAATAAGAAAAAGGCAAATTTTCCCCTCAAATTAATGACTCTCAGTGGTAGTGTGGTAAGGAATATTCCACATACGTTGTTCAACATCTGCAGTCACTAAACTTTTCATTTCAATATGCTTATATCATACGTAGCCAAGACAGTGTTTAGCTTCCAGGGCAATGTTACACAAAACCAGACTAAAAGCTCAGCAGGTACTTGAATCCCTTTCTATCTTATTTATCAAAAGTCTTGAGGCTAAAACATTTGTTCCATTCACTTCTGTCAATAGTTCTTGGAAAGTTGTCTGAAATTGGAGTAGAAACAGAAGATTACTTATGAAAATTAAATGGACTGGCAGAGGAAATGTATAACCGATTTAGTGATATTAGAGTACTTAATTTTACTTATGATTTTTGGGGGAAATCTATTTATTGTTACCCAACGATAAATGGTTGTCCCATTTCAATGCCAATTGCGGTTTATTCTGCAGCTGTAAATTTGGAGCTATTAGAGATGATGAAGGACTAAAACAGTTGAAAGTGAGAGGATGTTCAACAGTCAAATTTTGGAGACAAATAACTGAAAAATGTGTCCTAAATTCAAAGAATTCACTTAAAACCTTGTGTCCATTTTAGAGACAACCTATCCTTGTTCGTCATTGTATTCAACTCTTAAATTCAAATATAACCGTCGAACGGTTTAAGTGCTGAACATTTGAGTGATTTTGTTCGAACTGCATTAACTTGTCGCCAACCATACTTTAAGCAGCTGACCGAGCTCGATAGCTGCAGTCGCTTAAGAGCGGCCAGTATCGAGTATTCGGGAGATAGCAGATTCGAACCCCACTGTCGGCAGCCCTGAAGATGGTTTTCCGTGGTTTCCCATTCTCACACCAGGCAAATGCTGGGGCTGTACCTTAATTAAGGCCACGGCCGCTTCCTTCCCACTCCCAGCCCTTTCCTGTCCCATCGTCGCCACGAGACATATCTGTGTCCGTGCGACGTAAAGCCAATAGCAAGAAAAAAAGGCAGCTGACAACTCAAAAGGAAAATCTAAGAATGTGTATTAGATTTCTGTTGTATAAAAACTATCCATTGAGGTACCTATTGAATGAATCATGGTCTATCCGGCAATTAAAAGTACTTTTAGGTTCCACTATGTGTTTTTTTTTTTTGACACCTTAATATTAAGCGCGACTCTCTTCAAAGTTTGTCCCCAAACGTCAGATAGTTATCCACTCCTGTTATAAAGGGATGTGTAGGTGTGACTAGAGATTCCTTACATTTTATCTACAACCCAGAAGTTAAAACAAACATATGTCCTGTAAAAAGATGATCTTATTCCCTGTACCAAAATCAGGCCTACCGAATAGTATTAACAATCATTATCACCCAGTTTTTATAATATCAGCATGCGCTAAGGTTTTCTAATTTATCATATATAAAATAATGTACGTTCATATTAAAGTGAATATATCGGAACATCTATATAGGTCCTATGCTCGGTGGTCTACCTCAACGAATCTAGCTAACTTTACATACGATGTTTCAACGCAGCTAGATCATGAGGCACAAATAGATGCTGTATACACAGATGTTGAGAAGGCATTTGATAAAATAGATCATGTTATAATGTTTTGACCGAGCTCGATAGCTGCAGTCACTTAAGTGCGGCCAGTATCCAGTAATCGGGAGATAGTGGGTTCGAATCCCACTGTCGGCAGCCCTGAAGATGGTTTTCCGTGGTTTCCCATTTTTACACCAGGCAAATGCTGGGGCTGTACCTTAATTAAGGCCAGGGCCGCTTCCTTCCCAATCCCAGGCCTTTTCCATCCCATCGTGGCAAAAGACATATCTGTGTCGGTGCGACGTAAAGCAATATAGCAAAAAAATATTTAATTCTTTGAAAATGTCATTTAGCTGGATTTCCTGCCCGTCTAATTAGACAATCAGCAATTTCAGGGAAAGAAACAATTTGCACCGTATAATAAAATGTTCTCCGGGGAAAGTACTGCCAAATCTAGAATTCCACAGGGCTAGAAACTATACGAATAAAGTGAACATTGAGCATGTGACGTGGATGACTATGTATAACGGGAAGAAATTTGACATCGTCGGAACATATAAGTGTGCCATTTGCACGTGCGGAAACAAAGTGACTAGGTACAGTTTTCCCATGAAGCAGTCCAGGGTTGCAATGTGGTGGCCACTCAGTTCATGGTGGTAGAAGGTGCTAGCGGAGTCGATATTTACTATATTATGAACGGCGTGTGTTTATGTGGTTTTCAAAATTTCATCGTGCACGAGTAAAGACGTACCAAAACCAGATCGGACAAGGTGTGCAGCCTGGTGAGAAAATTAAAACATCACTGAAGGACGCTGTGTTGCAAGTAATTGAGAGTCCGAAATGCCGTTGAAGTATGGTTCACCGAGCTCGATAGCTGTAGTCGCTTAAGTGCGGCCAGTATCCAGTATTCGGGAGATAGTAGGTTCGAACCCCACTGTCGGCAGCCCTGAAAATGGTTTTCCGTGGTTTCCCATTTTCACACCAGGCAAATGCTGGGGCTGTACCTTACTTAAGGCCACGGCCGCTTCCTTCCCACTCCTAGCCCTTCCCTGTCCCATCGTCGCCATAAGACCTATCTGTGTCGGAGCGACGTAAAGCAACTAGCAAAAAAAAAAAAAAGAAGTATGGTTCCACCGCTAACCACGGACGTTGTTCGCTCAGGATATTCGTCACGAAGTGGACCGCTGGGATCCTTGCTTGAACCAACAATGCAACTACATTTAAAGAGATATGTCACCCAAATATTACTATTTACAGTACGTTCCGTTATTTCACGTATTCAAAAAAATTAAACCATTACGGAAACCAACGAAGTATCAGTTTCGGATGGGCAATCCTTACACATCATATAACAAGTGAGAGCCGAAATAGTTTCCTTTCGATATTTAAGACAATTTATTCAGTTGAGTGAATAGAAAGAGAGTTGGTAATAACGGCAGTTATATGTAGCCGACAATCGCGAAAAGAAACTGTGCTATTCACGGTACACTCCACCCGATAACGTAACAAAATTTGATTTGAAAATTAAGTAATATTATTATAACTAATTTAAAAGTAGAATATCACGGAAAAATTGCATTCTTGTAATTTCTAATAAATTGAGGAAATATTAACTTATTGTTTCTAATGCAATATTTTAACGATATTGAATAGTGTGTTCAAGATTACCCTGTACTTAGTGGCTTAGAGCATGAGTTCTTTTGACAGATTCGTTGTGCGATTCCAGTGTCTACAGTGATGTTCTGTTCATGTACAATTCATCAATGTCAGTAGTGGAAATCAAGAAGGCGTTGCGTCTGACTTAGGTACCATCTCGGTGTTAATGCGGTGGCTAAGACGGGAACAAATGAAACCTGCCCCAGGAAGGTTATATGCTGAACTCAGACGAAATTTTCCTCACAGATGGCATCATAAGTTCGAAAAAGGCTCCTCCCTCACACCCAGACGAAACTTAAATTCATGTGATATATGATAATCAAAGTTAGACCACTTGAGCTCTAGCTTCACTCCACTCGCCATCTAACTCGCGGAGAAAGAAAGAACGCAATTTTAATCCCGTACCGAAGTGAATTGAAAAGTACAAATTTTTGGGATGAAGAAAATCCTGTTGTAGGATGAGACACATTTAGAAAACAAGTGTGAGGAGTACATAAACGGCTCTGTGAAGGAAAATTCGGGAACACTATTATACAGTATAAAGAAATGAGCAAATTATTGCAAGTGATCAAGAATGATAAATTCGAATGTGTGAAAACGATGAGTAATATGTTATGGATTGTTGGGTTGGCGATGTGAAGAAGTGTCTAGCCGATGCTCCGAAATTTTGCGTAGTAAAATGCGTATATGTGATGTTCGTGTTGTTTAAAAGTCAATTGTTTGATAGACAACTCGTAAAATTCTAAGTTATTTGGCTATATGTGGGATAATTTGTTTTTTATGTTTAGGCATAATATGTTGTGTAATAATCGAAAATGTCTATCGGTGTCGGCAGCCAATAATGTGTTTGTTTAGATTCGTTCCAATGCTGCCAACTGCTGAGGTTTTGTGTTTTACCAAGAACGCACGGTACATGCAGTTTTTATTAAGATCAATATCGTATCATTATTACGCGCGCCGCGAACGCAACTCTATGTGTTTACATCTACCAGGACGAGCCAGCTTACGAGCGAACAGCTGTTTGTGACGTAGATGCAGGAGCAAGACAGACTATCCCGCCCAACTCGTCAAACTACCTCGTGGTGATCACTGGATACATCTGGAACCATGAGTCATGTATTCGAGAACTTTCGATTCAGAAATTTACGAAACATTTTTAATAATAATGTTATTTGTTTTATGTCCCACTAACTACTCTTTTACGGTTTTCGGAGACGCCGAGGTGCCGGAATGTAGTCCCGCAGGAGTTCTTTTACATGCCAGTAAGTCTACCGACACGAGGCTGACGTATTTGAGCACCTTCAAATACCACCGGACTGAGCCAGGATCGAACCTGCCAAGTTGGGGTCAGAAGGCCAGCGCCTTAACCGTCTGAGCCACTCAGCCCGGCGAAACATTTTTAATAGTGAGCCTATCGTCTTGGGAGGTACGCCATTCTGTAGCCAATCACAAGAACGTCCCCCTTGTCAAATCTCAAGAAAATCCATCGATGGATTTTCAAGTAAATCCACTTTAAAATAATCACGTGTAGGCCTTGACCATATAATAGGCGGGGCTACGCAGCGATAGACAGGCATTCTTCGGCAAGGGCTCTGCATGGTCAGACCCTATGTCATTCTATCCGTCGGAACGTAGAGTCGAGTGACGACGTGATGACTATCAAACACTACTTGTAATTTCTCACGCCTAGAACTGAACTCAGCGTAAGTATCCAACTGCGGAACTTAATATTTATTCGTTCAAAAACCAAGTGAAGTTCTTAAATTATTTCGTTGTGTGCAAGTGTTCGAAAATAATTTCATATTTCAGTAACTGTGATATTTGAAAGTGTCTGAAATATTTCATCGTTACAGCACAAGCGTTTTGCATATTTCTTGCTATTCAACACTTAAGTGCTCCTTAACTAGTGATAAACTTGAGTACCTTAGACTGTGCCAAGAGTACTGGTAAATGCGGGCGACTAAAACTGTTAATTCTTTATAGTGTTAATCTTAACTGCACTCGGACTGATTTCTGCACATAATAGTATATAATTGCTTCTAATTATTCTTCCGTGACTTTTTTTTCTAGTCTCATTGTGCTAAGAGTGACTGACAAGTTATTATTTATTTCATCGCTATTAGCAGTGTCTTACGGATAAATTCTTCAATAGCTCTTGTTTGTGTCAAATACGACAGTATATTGCAAGTGAATTGCGTTTAGTTTCATCATTTTCGGTGGTAAATAACCATGAACTATGTTCCATTATTCCGTTTCTTAAATCAATGCTATCCGCATTTTCAACTTAAATATTTTTCAGTGACCTTCATTAATTTAAAGTGGCAAGTGATGTTTATTAGCATGTTTCAAACTACGTGTTGTCCGGCTGCATAAATTAAAGGCATTATTTTGCAAATTTTGGTGACAAATGATTGTGAACGTGTCAGGGGACTGTCCGACTCTGAACACTCGTATAAAGCCGAACTACGAGTGATTACCCCGCATCGAGATCGCCGTAGACCATCTAGAATTTCGATAACTTGAGGTACGAGGGACGGGTTCGAGACCATGGTGAGGAGCGGACTTGGGAGCACGAATCCAGTTCTGTGGTGACGAGAGGATCCTGGAGTACGAGTACAATTCCATGGTGACGAGAGGATCCTGGAGCACGAACTGCCTGGAGAACCATTCGGGAAGGCGATTCGGGAGATGGCGGTTCACTGCTACAAGGTGATATGAATTTCGACTTGCCAATATTTTTTGAAAAAAACAGACTATCCAAAGTACATCTTCACTAATTGTAGATAGAACCTATCCTCCTGTACCAAGCCCTAGCTAGTTTTTTCTTACGGAGCGCCTTGAGAACTTTAATTCATGCTCTTTTCAAATAACAAGTTAGTACGGGCTATCTTTTACTGGTACAAAGAGGATTAGGGTAAACGTGGCTTCCAAGTGCGTAGGGCTCGATAGCAAGTAAAAACAGTGCAACACCCTAGACGTGGTGTTAGTGTAAAGTGCAATTGATGCCCCGGTCGTGGCAACTAAAATTATTCTTGTACAAATGTTTGAATATTTTCTATTTGTTCCCTTGACAAGACTGAACATAAGCCATTCTTCCAAGTGTGATATTTATATTTTTACAAAGAACTGAACCGAGCTCGATAGCTCCAGTCGCTTAAGTGCGTCCAGTATCCAGTAATCGGGAGATAGTGGGTTCGAACCCCACTGTCGGTCGCCCTGAAGATGGTTTTCCGTGGTTTCCCACTTTTACACCAGGCAAATGCTGTGGCTCTACCTTAATTAAGGCCACGGACGCTTCCTTCCAACTGCTAGGCCTTTCCTATCCCATTGTTGCCATAAGACCTATCTGTGTCGGTGCGACGTAAAACAAATAGGAAACAAAAGAACTGAGTGCTTTTTGACCTTTAAGAGCCATTTCTGTAGAATCAACGGTTTAAAAATGCTAGCGGTATATTTTCGAAGTGTAGTAAAATGGATAACATCCTTGCAGGCATTGAAGCCCTTAGGCTTAATGTAAATTAAACAAATGCTAACTCAGATCAGCGATTAAATAACTCAGCTCAATCCAGTGCTGAAACAAATGCTAATTTAGAAACCAGACATATTGAAACGTGCTCTAACTTAGAGCGACGTATCACAGACTCGGAAAACAATCTTTCCAGTAAAGTTAAATTGAATGTCCAAGTTAATGCTAATCTTGCTCTCTTAGATCAGCGATTAAACAACTTAGCCCAATCTCAAGCTCAACCAAATGCCAACCTAGATAGGCGTTTAGCAGACTGTTAGCCGAGTCTAACGCTAATGTGACCCAATTTGAAACCAGATTTGCTGAAAGCAATGATTAGTTTGAGTTACGTCTCAATCAAACAAGTGCCAGGGTAGAGAAAACGTTTGCGGAATCTAATCAAAAGATTGATGATCGATGCGTGGAAATTACCTCCCAACTGACTAATTGTGTCGAAGAGATGAGGAACCCATTAAAACTCAAGTAATAGAAGTCGTTAGGGAAGATTTAAAGACGTTCTTCCTTCATTCCACCGGCTCACAAGAGACACTGAAGGAAGATTTTAAAACCGAATTTCAGGAGTCAAATGGTCAGCTTTCCCAAGCGCAGGCTGAGATTGTTTCCGTGCGAGATATTCTTAGAGAGTCATTCAGGAAAGAGTTTTCCAAAGTAGGAAATGAAATTAGTTTGATAATAGATATACAGGGCGATTTTCACAAATGGTTCACTCAACAAGCTAAAAGTATGAATGCGCAGATCACTTGTATTTGTAAAGATGTTAGTGAACTAAGAACAGATCTCAAAAATTACGTCAAACTAATTGACGGGATCGTCCAGCTTCAATCAGCAGATGTTAAGACCAATTTGGAAAGAAAGATAGACCAGCTGGCAGACAAAGTTTTCTACTTAGAGTCTCGAGAAATATCTATAACAGTTTGTAATGCGATAGAGGGAGTAGAAGAGACTTCATATCAGACGACAGTAATCAAAGTCCAAGATGAAGAACCTTTCGAATTCTCAGGTAAAGAAGAATATACTGCCAAGGAATTTTTCCTTAATGTAGAGAATACTTACAAGAGCATAGGATAATTGATGATAGGAAGTAAGGAACTGTCACCATGTTATTAGAAGGCAAGGCTCTTTCGTGGTATGCAGTCTTCAAATTTACATTAAAACCTACTCAGAGTTCGAGGTTGCGTTGATTAATCATTTTTGTAACGCAGAAACACAGCACCTAATCAAACATCTGCTGCATTCGAGGAGGTACAACACAACGTTTAATACCGCTCGATATTCTTATTTTCTACTGACACAATTGAAGAAGGTGCAATGTTTGGATCCTCCTGTACCTTAGAAGGAGCTTATCCAAGATATTACGTTTGCAGTATTCTTCTGAATTCCAAGAGATTTTAATAGCTGCTAATATTCAGAATTAGGCCAATTAGATGGGGTACTGAGACGGCTTGATATTGCTTATGCACAAGGTACTCTAAAGCTTAGCAAGAGTAAGGACCTTACTGCACATTCAGTTCAGATCCGCACTCATGAACAACCGGATCAATGTCCAGAGTGGGTTGAAAGAAGGGAAGAGAGAGATACTCAGTCAGCTGCACCTATGCGATATAGAAGGTACGGAAAATGCCCATATCATGGCAAGTCACCATTACAGCCAAAACCTACCTGGCGATGGCATTCGGGAGATAGTGTGTTCGATCCCCAATGTCGAAAGTCCGGACGATGGTTTTTCGTAGTTTCCCATATTCACACTAGGGAAATGCTGAGGCATTCCTTAGTTAAGGCCAATACCGCTTTCTTCCCACTCCTAGCCCATTCCAATCCCATCGTGGCCATAAAACCTATCGGTGTGCCATAAAGCATGTAATAAAACTGTAACGCATAGTCAGATCATGTGCTCGCTTTTGTAGTTATAAATATATATTTGATGGTTACAGTGGTTTACTTAAATAATCGAAAAGGAAAGCGCAGGCCACCCATGAGCGTCAAATAGAACGATCTGCAGCAGACGAGTCGAACATGTTCCCGGACACACGCGGTAATACAAATAATGTGCTAGATAAGTAAATATATAAATAATAAATAAGTAAATTAATTAATTAATAAAAATAAATAATAATAGTAATAAAAACTGTTACCGTGTTTTCAGTGGACCAGAGAGGGAAAGAAAGGAGATGGATGAATGGATGTACTGGGCAAGGCGTGAACCAATGATGAAAATTTGAAAAAGAAATTGGTGGGAAAATGTTCAAGGGTTTTCTTTGGTTCGTTGGAAGTCTTTTGAACAATTAACAAAAACAAAAGAAAATTTAACAACTTTAGTAACAACTAAAACAAACACAGGAGGTTAAGATTTTTCACCTGGGGAGAGTCGCTCTCATTTGCATTATATAAGACTCAAGTCCTGATCAGATCAATCTATACTTAAGTTTACGAAAGGAATACAATTTCGGAAGGGACTCAATCCGTTGGACCAAATTACCAGTAGCTAGAGCTTCAAAGATTAATTGAAGAAGAGGGAACCAAACACTCGATTTGAAAATTGCTACACTTCAATAGGGAGCACGAACCCTCAGTTTTATGTCACATACTGACGGGGGGCATCGAACCCTGGACAGCAATTTCACATTTCAGGCACCTTATTTACACTTAGTAGTCCCTTAGAAACACCTACTAGAAATCTCATTAGGATTTTGCATTCTTTACCCTTATTCAGATAGGGAAGTTACTCTAAATAACAGATCGGCAGATCCAGAACACAACCGGAACCGAAGTTCATACTGCACGCCTAGTTAAGGAGGGCTGAAGGTCCGCAACACAGAGGATAAGGCATTCTACATGGCGAGAAAGAAGGAAAGGCTATAGAAAAAACAAGGCAGAAAAATTTGGGATTAGAAAACGTAATACCAGAAAACAAAGTTAATAAGGGAAGCGAGGGTACAAACTCGTGCGTCCGTATATTTTACATAGTCCCGATGGGTCTTTTTAAATTAGTCGTTAGACTGCCTAGAAACCTACATTTCAATTCCGAATGGGAAGAGAATTTGAGTTAACACGGATCGACCTGACAGTTATATGTCAAGTGGAACGCTGGAACGTTCCCTTTACCACACGTAGATAAAGTTCACATAGTTAGATGATACTTCTGCTTTACCTTATGCTGTCATATATACACCGTAGCAAGCCCCAGCCACTGAATCAACACGCGAAGGATACCTACACAATTAACTTAGCACTCTCAAAGTCCCGATCAAAAGTGACAAGTTAAGGTTCAAACTCTCAAGTATATATAGGGCTAGTGGGCTGAATGTTCTAGAAAATGACGTAATTAGACTTTTGATTGGTAGAACATGACATTAGGTAGTAATCTGCATGGTTGATCATTGCGTATTAGACAGTAGTGATAACTCAAAAACTCACTTAAGTGCGGCCAGTATCCAGTATTCGGGAGATAGTACGTTCGAACCCCACTGTCGGCAGCCCTGAAAATGGTTTTCCGTCGTTTCCCATTTTCACACCAGGCAAATGCTGGAGCTGTACCTTAATTAAGGCCACGGCCGCTTCCTTCCCACCCCCAGCTCTTTCCTGTCCTATCGTCGCCATAAGACCTATCTGTGTCGGTGCGACGTAAAACAACTAGCAAAAAAAAAGGTAACTCAAAAACAGCTAAAGTAGTCCGGGTTATCAAACACTAAAGCATGAACATTCGACACTGTGAAACAACAGTGGTGATATCTTATGAAGGTACATAAAACTTAGTTGACATGGTTAAATCAACCAGCCTTCGTTAGATTACACTGCTGTCAGTTCATGATTTGGGAGTTTAAACTCAGGAAGAGGCCGTACCACTGTCACAATAATAACATTAATAATAATAACATACATACATACATCATAACTATAGTCCGTTATGACTTTCAGCGTTCAGTCTGTAAGACTCTGTGAATTGGCATAATGTCGCCACAATCCTCTATTTGCAACTGGTGCTGTGGCATTCTTTAGTTCTATACCTCTTGTATTTAAATCGTTATAAACTGAGTCTAACCATCGTCATCTTGGTCTCCCTGTACTTCTCTTACCCTTGATAACAGAGTTCATTATTCTCCTAGGTAACCTATCCTCGTCCATTCGCCTTACATGACCCCACCATCGAAGCAGGTTTGTTGCGTACAGCTTCATCTATCGAGTTCACTCTTAACTTAGCTTTTATCTCCTCATTCCGAGTACCCTCCAGCCATTCAACCTGTTTTTACGGGCAATTATTCTCGCTACATTCACGTCTGTTACTTCTAACATAGGAGTAAGCTATTCTGAGTCCGCCCAGCGTTTGCTCCCGTAAAGCAATATTGGTCTGAAAACAGACTGATGTAAAGATAGTTTCGTCCGGGAGCTGACATCCTTCTTACAGAATACTGTTGACCGCAACTGCGAGCTAATTGCATTAGCTTTACTGCACCTTGATTCAATCTCACTTACTATCTTAGCAACCTGGGAGAACACACATCCTAAATACTTGAAATTATCTACCTGTTCCTGCTTTGTATCCCCAATTTGACATTCAGTTCTGTTGAATTTCTTACCTACTGACATCAATTTAGTCTTCGAAAGGCGAATTTACATACCATACTCATTATACCTATTTTCAAGCTTCAAAGTATTAAACCGCAGGCTTTCGGCACAATCTGACATTAAGACCAATTCTTCAGCACAGGCAAGAATGCTTACAATATTTCCACCTATTTGAATCCCTGCCTGCTACTTTATACCTTATCAACAGATGATCCATGTAAACTACGAACAACAAAGGTGAAAGATTACAGCCTTATCTAACCGTTGTAAGTGCCCTGAACAAAGAACTCATTCTACCCTCAATTCTCACTGCAGCAAATTGTCAACATAAGTACCTTTGGCCGATTTTAATAATCTAACCTTGACCCTTCATTCCCCCAGTATGGCGAGACTCTTTTCCACCGATACCCTGCCATATGCCTTCTCTAGATCTACGTAATATAATCACAACTTCTATTCCTCTCGTAGCATTTTCAATGACCTGGCGTATACTGAAAATCTGATCCTGACAGCCCCTCTGCCGTCTGAAACCACACTAGTTTTCATCCAACTTCCTCTCAGCCACTGATCGTACCCTTCCTTCCAAGATGCCAGTGACTACTTTGAGATACCTCGATGGATGTTGCAATTCCTCCTGTTCCCTTGCTTATACTGTAGATAGGTGCAATTACTGTTTTGTCCAATCTTAAGGTACCTTACCAGCACTCCATGCTAGTCATACTAATCAATGAAGCCATTTCATCCCTGCCTTCCCACTATACTTCATCACTTAAGGTATATTTTAATCTATTCCTGCTGCTTTTTGAGAGTGGAGTTAATTTACCATCCTTTCCACTTCCTCAAGCGTAATTACACCAACATCATTTTCCTCCTCCCCATGAGCTCGGATGTTAGCGACACCACCATTAAGACTCCCTTTTATGTTGAGATGATTTTCAAAATATTCCCTCAACGTGTCCAGTGATTCCATGGGATTTGTTATGTAAACCCCAAACCCCACGGCACTACAGCCCTTGAAGGGCCTTGGCCTACCAAGCGACCGCTGCTCAGCCCGAAGGCCTGCATATTGCGAGGTGTCGTGTGGTCAGCACGACGATTCCTCTTGACCGTTATTCTTGGCTTTCTAGACCGGGGCCGCCATCTCACCGTCAGATAGCTCCTCAATTCTAATCACGTAGGCTGATTGGACCTCGAACCAGCCCCCAGGTCCAGGTAAAATTCCATGTCCTGGCCGAGAATCGAACCCGGGGCCTCCGGGTAAGAGGCAGGCACGCTACCCCTACACCACGCGGCCGGCGGGATCTATTATGAATTCACCTGAATTACGCAAAATATTGTTCATAAACTTTTTCCGCCCCTTCCTAAGATTCTTTATTACGGTCCAGAAAGATTTATCTGCTGCTTGACCTACCTTTTCCAGGTTATTACCAAAATCTTCCCACGACTTCTTTTCAGATTAAACAACTATTTACCCAGCCGGATAGCCGGTTAGCCGGTTCGAGTCCCACTGGTGGAGAACATTTTCACCAATTGAATGTTGACCGGAAACTTCAGAGATATGTTAGTATACAATTTCTAGTCAGTATGCTGTACATCTCAACAGGTTGACAACTATTGATATAAACCGGTCTTCACTCAGTTACTCAATTATATATATATATAAATGCAGTCATTAATTTTCAAAGCATATAAAATATATGTGTACATGGCAATGCCTTCCACATACGTATGTACATTCATGTTATTCATTTCTCCATGATGCTTCAGTTAAATTGCGTAAAAATGAATAACTTGCACGAAGGTGCAAATAGGATATCAAGGTGCTGTAATAACACGTCCTGTCGTATATAACTGTTCTTACACTTACTTGTTCATGAAATTGTGTTCGAGTTCAAGGTAATGGATGGTATCTCTGATAGTGCCACAACTCTCCTTCTGCACTGTTCCTCACTATACTAATAGCTGCATGTGCAACACATTAGAGATAATTAATAGTGCTATATAGCTCGCTTTTAGGTAGATCCACAAATTATACTCCCTTGACTGGGCTAGTGGCAGCACGATAGCGCCATGCCCAGCCTGCGTTAAACACTCTAATTTTATGTCTGCACACACAGAGATTTGTTACTGTTGCTCGTGAAGCAAGATAAGCTGAAAAAAATTCTCTTTAGTAATTACTATCTGCAAGCTAGTCACAGGATGAAGTTCTATGTATATGCATGAAGACCTGTTATTAATGGACAATATTTTTCATTCATTCTTCCAAAATAGTGGGTTCAGGAATTAATGAATCGTCACCACCTCATGGAAAAACAGCCTCGTGGTTTTTACCGCTGAAGTGTAAGGATGAATCCTTTCTTCAGCATTATGAGTGGTGTTGAAGAAAATGTAGCCACGTTTGTGAAATTTAGTCCGTGAGATAAAGAAAATAGGCATATCGACTTCATGAAATGGCTGGAAATAACAGTGCCTTGTACCTGATGAATGAAGAACGTAGAAATTTATTGTACTTTTTCAGGTTTAATGTCATCTCTTCTTGGTGCTTTATGCCAGTGTATTTTACGTGGCATCCTTCCCATTCCCTAGTATTCACTTGTTCTCCTCGCTATGAAATTTGTTGTTCAGAACTTCAAAAGAAAAGTTTTCATTTACGTTGACCGATGTTCAAAATATTGATTCCATCTGTCCAGTAATCCTCTAGCATCTTTATTGAATTCATCTGACTCAAAACGCGACTGATTTCCATTTTTTCCCCAATTCTAACATTCATTATCACAGTCTCAAAATTTTTCCGTGCCTTTCTAGTAAAGCAACCTGTGAAGATATAAACTCTCAACATTCTGAGAACTCACCACACCTACAGCCCGAGAAAGGAAAACTTTGATGTGCTAACACAATTATAACATGCAAACGTATGGAAGAAACAGAACAGCTTCAAGCTACTGCGAACTAGAACTATTAACATTCTCTCACGAACCACGGTATAACTCCAGAGCGTTGTATCTTTACTGGAGCCATGCAGGCACAAAAATAATATCTCTAAACCTTAGATCAGCCGAAGACAGAACAATATGTTCAACCACTCTGGAAGGTCATCAAATCCATTTAGGAGTTTAAAGTGAGATGTGCCGTCCAGTCGCATAATTTAGAATACATAGTTGATAGTGGAGAGTGTAATTTCCTATAATTATTTTTGTCACGTAATAACGTCAGCTGATATACCGATGACGTCCCTGGCTACGTGGATCGACAGCTGTATCTACTGGTGCATGCTCCCGTAATTTCCACTACCTTCGAGAAAGTGCTAGTGTTTCTTCTACTATTCTCCCTCTCTTCACTATGGTATATATTTGCGGCTTCGGTCATAGCCTGTGAGATGGATTTCAAGCCTGTGTAGAGGGTGAAACTACGACAGTCTTATTTTTCTTTGATGGAGCAGTGTTTATAAATTACCTTCTTCTAGCTCCGGAACAATGAACTTGGACATGAGGTATGACTGACATTTAATTACGTTTTAAAAGCTGCAATATGAGCACTTGTATTCATCTAGCTTCTAATGAGGAGCATGCCATTTCCAAGTAAAGCCTTTATATCTTCACCGGTCTACGCCTGGTGCGTAATGTTTTCAAGCTTTCTAAGGTGCGTGTGTGTGTGTGTGTGTCTGGCATCCATTGTTTTTGGTGTCTTCTTCAACTTTGAACATTAATTATTTATTCATCAACCCTGGTCTTGATCCATATACTTGTTCTCCCGTTACTTTATCTTGGACGATTATAGGTTACGTGAGATTGGGTTGACCTGCTTGGAATGTAGTGATGATTAAAATTGCAGACAAATAATTTTCCTGGCATTCTTTGGCAACAGAAAACTCGTATTTTCATTCTTGTAACCAGAGGTGTGTAATGATTCCCAGATGTTATTCGCACACCTGTTGTTCTTTAACATTTGTAAGCAATGGGCTTGCATTAGAAGACTCGGAAGTGTCAATGGACAATTTCTGCATGAAACATTTTCTCTGTTTGATATTTAAATTTGCTTAAAATGTCTTAGATACTTCTGGTTAGCTTGCTACTTTGCCTTTGGGCATATATGTATCTCCTTTATCTCCCAGCCCTTGTTCTCTTATTTGTCCTTTTCTCTACGATGCAGGTACTGTAGAGACGATGGTTGGGAAAGAATAATATTTTGTATGAGTCCCTTTCTTTTCTTCGGCACTATTGTAAAATCACTATATCTTTTTCTAATTTTTTAAAATTTTTAATTATGTTTTACAAATACTGTAGCTTTCTGTGTGAAAGGTATCGGTGTTCCCTTATCTTGCCTTAAAAATGCTATACCCGAACATAACGCGATTCGCTAAGTGCAACATTTAATTACTGTGCTCCTTATTTGATCCTACGTTGGCCGCAATCTTTGTCCTTGGTATTCTCAGCTATTGGTTCCACTCTTTGTTCACAGTTTCCTCTCATGCAGTTACATGTTTGGAAGAGTAAAAATATTACGTGGTTGTATCCCCTATTACACGTAAATGCTTAACTATGTTACGGGAACCTTCTCCCATTGCGGATCGGCACACCAATTCCTTGAGTTTAACTTTTGAACTAAAGGCCTGTTTCAATTCCCTTATGGATTGAACCTAGCACTCGACAAGTTCTGGGCCTCGATTCATGCAATATATTATATACCACCAACTACGGTAATTCTGTTGTGCCAAAGTTAATGATTTACTGAATCTTTACTACTATTCGAAATTTCTATTTGACTTGTGATTGGAGTCAACGTAGACCATTATATACTTATCACTACGGCATATACCCCCCCCCCGCTGCATTTCAGTTCTTTTAGATCTGTTACAGTTATACAGAGAGCTTTCCTTTTTCAATAACAATGTTCGAAAGGTGGCGCATTACAAAGCTGCTATCCGGTTACCAATTTACGTCTTTCCTTCTTCCTGAAAGTTTGAATCTGACGGACATGTTCTTTTTTCCCGGACATCTCTCGTGTGTCGCCTTCGGTGATAGCAACACGCGATGAAGTAAAACAAAGAAAAGAATGATAGAAGAAAGAAAGAAAGATGTAACGAGAAGAGTCCGTCATTACACATTGTGTTTCAGGCGGATGGGGAATTTGGAACAAATGCATAAGAAATTATTTAGATTTTTAGTTAGTGGAGTTTATGTTTCAGTTTGAGGCTATTTCGTTCTTGTCAGTTACTCTTCACTGAAATGAATGCCTTTTGGTTCACTTGTAGCTGTGAGACGGGGCGTCTTAATGAATTCAAGCGTGAGGCGGCGGGAGTGATATTTCTGCTGTCAGTCATCGGGCCACCGAGACAGCGAAGGGGCGGGATGTTCCACGCGCTAAGATAGACGCCACCGCGATCACAAGTGATGACTCCATTTAAAGTGCGTTGGGAAGGGAGAAGAAGCGGGAGTGGAAAAAGAAAAAGGGGGACAACTTGGAGCTATTGATTTCAACGTAATATTTACTAACATGTTACAACCATCAAGCCAGGGGTTACAAAAGTTTTTATTTTATTCACGGTCATAGGTATGCGAGAATATTAAGAATGCGAGAAGCTTTCTTGGCTCGGCCAAACTGTCCTAGGAATCAAATCATGCTTAATGTTGATAGTTAACACGAACACTACTGCTGAATATCGTAAAAGATACTTACATTCAAACGGATTCAGACCGAGGCACCACTGCGGGTCTTAATAATGTTATTTGTTTTACGTCCCACTAACTACTCTTTTACGGTTTTCGGAGACGCCGAGGTGCCGGAATTTAGTCCCGCAGGAGATTTTTTACGTGCCAGTAAATCTACCGACACGAGGCTGACGTATTTGAGCACCTTCAAATACCACCGGACTGAGCCAGGATCGAACCTGCCAAGTTGGGGCCAGAAGGCCAGACTGCGGGTCTTGCTTTGTAAGTAATAACAACAATCACTACGGAAACCAGTCGATTCATAGTCAATTGCAGGATATTCTAAGAATACATCCTGTATGATACAGTACTTCTACTTATCTTGTGTTCACGTCCATTAACTTTCCACGCAAGAATTATTGTTCTTTTTATCACTGCCACACTAATACGCACGTCTATCCAGATGAGAATTGTTAGAAAAATTGAAGCTAAGGGTAGTAGAGATACAAGTAAAGCATCATCAAACCGAGAGATCGAAATAGTTTTTCAAATGCAAATGTTTTAGTTTCTTGGTTTATAGTACAGTAAAGCCGAACACTCTTGTTCTTAGCACACACTGAACGATGAAATGATTCGAGAGGTATATTTTATATTAGAGACAGCAAACACCACGCTACAATACACCATACTCTCGATTATGCAGGTTAATGCGAAGAAGAAACACTAATAGTCCAAAATACACGTATTCCTACCGGAAACGGCGGATTTATATGCTATATATAACATTTGAAAGCCCACTGCATGGCTTTATTGTAGCTCGCCTCAAACTGTCAACTTATTTACAAAATTACACCCGGCGAGTTGGCCGTGCTGTTAGTGCCACGCAGCTGACAGCTGCATCCGGGAGATGGTGGGTTTGAACCCAACTGTCGGCATCCCTGAAGATGGTTTTCCGTGGGTTCCCATTTTCACATCAGGCAAATGCTGGAGCTATAATTTAATTAAGGCCACGGCCGCTTCTTTCCCACTCGTAGGTCTAGCCTATACCATCGTCGTCATAAGACCTACCTGTGTCGGTGCGACGTAAAGCAAATAGTTAAAAAACACGTTAAAAACACACTGTATTTCGTATGATTTGCTTTCAGTTCATTTCACGGGAAATAATCGTCCATTTATTCTGTTTCTGTTCTTCATTCACAACAAGCAGTGTGATACAGAATTAACACTCATTGTCAGTTATTCATTTTGGAGGCTATTATTTAGATTTGTCGGTGACGGCTGGAAAAGTACGACCAACAATGCATTCCTCCTGGCTAAGTTCAGAAATATGTCTACGCAGCAGATATTAAGGGGAATAAATGTGTCACCGCTGCACATCAAGCGACAGGTAGCTGACCTGAGTTTCCTCCACGGGGTCTTAATTGGTCATTACCGCTCGGAACATCTTGTCTCACTCTTCTCTCTCCGTGTTCCTTCCCGCTCCACCAGAAACAAAGACCTTCTCCAGATTCCCCACACTCAGCACTCTTTCCTCTCCTAATCCGCCTCCCAACACTCTTTAACAATATTAATAGGAGACAAGAGCTTGATATAGCATCAAAAATGAAATGTCGTATGGCTTTTAGTGCCGGGATATCCCAGGACGGGTTCGGCTCGCCAGGTGCAGGTCTTTCTATTTGACACCCGTAGGTGACCTGCGCGTCGTGATGAGGATGAAATGATGATGAAGACAACACATACACCCAGCTCCCGTGCCATTGGAATTAACCAATTAAGGTTAAAATCCCCGACTCGGCCGGGAATCGAACCCGGGACCCTCTGAACCGAAGGGCAGTACGCTGACCGTTCAGCCAACGAGTCAGACATAGCATCAAATAAAAGCATCTTCGAGAGGGGTATAAATAGTCTCTTATGGATAAGTTGATGTGAAGGGATTATACCGTCATCTTGACCCACGACGACTTGGCTATGAACATGGCCATTCTCATGGTTTTCGATTTGGACAATTGTTATTAGTAGGCTGTGTACCTGATCTTGTTATATTTTGTTATGTTTATTATATTTTATTATGAAAGTTTACATTTGTTAATTAGTCTGTTGACAGTGCAAGTGAAATTTGCTCAGTGTAGCTGTATCTTGTGCTTCGTGAATTAAAAAAAATTAGTTTAAGGGTATGCTACGATTTCACTTCGTATCAACACAGCGCAGGAATGCTGAAGGAAACCGTTCCAGAAGAAAAATTGAATCTTTATATTTTACTTTCCGTTTTAGGGGCTTTGGGAATTATCTACACTTAGCTCTTAGGGAAATGGTTTGGCAATGATATAGACAGGAAATCGGCCGCGGACATATTACGAGGTTAGAGTCACGGCATTCAACGGAAGATAGAAATTCGAAACAACGGAAACTATTTCAGGGAAGACCATCGATGGGTATGGCGTCCGTAGCGACTTCCGGCGGTAAAACTTGAGTAACGTACACAATAGGGCATTTAAAATGAAAACATTCGTTCTAATTATAGCAGAATACAGAACTTCAGGCTTCGTTTCCTTAATCTCCGAACTGTGTAGGCCTACGGATAATCCGCAAACCGAATAAACCGCACCCGGATAATCCTGGGTTTGCTGAATAAGTAAATGGATAGATAAAATGTAGTAAAAACCACTTCACTACAGTTTTATGGTAAGTAAACTAACAACGTCGTTGAAGTACTTTCAACTGACAATATTTAGACGTCTTAAGCGGGCGACTCCCAGGAAAGGAACACTTAATGTAAAGTGCCCGTTACTGGTATTAAGCTACCACATCACGCAGAAGTGTTTTTAATTTTTTCTATGTCTCTGAATCGGACAATGCCGCTCTACATTGTCAAAATGAAAGTAGATAATAATTATAAGAGTGTTATTTGCATGATCTTATTGAAAACAGTTAATGAAATATCACAATTGATATCTTTGTGAGTTATCACCCCCATTTTAACTATCGATACTGTATGTCTACGTTTACTAGCTAACTTAAAAATAATGACCATTAGCTAAAACACACACTTCCTGTTCTTAATGTAAAGTTCTCTATTCATAATATAGAGTTCCAAAAGAAATGTCTGGCCAGGCTTTCCAATGCTGCGTTTTCTGTCTTCCAGTAGAGTTTGTACTTTCATCGCTTCAAGGGAACATCATTTAGCTTCCCCTCACAGACCATCTAGAGTTGCCAAAGTGAGAGAATGAATGGCCAGATTACATGTCCTCTTCACATGTTCGATCGAGCCGGAGGCATTTGGCAAAATTATTCTGTGCTACACCTTCCACTATGATCCGGGAACTATAATATGGATACCACCCGTTTATCCCCGTCCGCAACGGCAAATCCTCTAACACCCAGGAAAGTTTATGTGTGAGTATACGCACTTGTTGGATGGGTGCTTTCTTTTTGCCACGTAGGTACGTAAATGTCCAATTTATCATATTATAATACACTATCTTAAAGAAACAAAGGAGTATATTTTGTAAGAAAATATGAATAAATAAATAAATAAATTGAACGCTTCCTACACACGAAAATGGTTGTATTTTTGTAAAATGAAAAGCAGAGAGTAATCTTAACTAATGAGCTAGTTTTCGACAAAAATTTATAGCCATTCAAATCATTGGAGGAATCTAATAATGGGAAATGGAAACTGAATGGTTCTTTATTAATGGTTTAATAGGAAATGTTTCTCATTTCTGGCTTCTAAAGTAGCTGTTGTCTGCCTAGTATACGCATGAATATCCCATTTAGCTGAAGGAGGAGGGAGTGTAATTTCAAAATTCAATTCGTTGCGGAGTTATGACTTGTTCATGCACGCTTCAAACTGTCAGTTGTGTCCGTGCCTTCCCACACCCCTTTCGAGCACAGACTGTGAAGGGAGATGGCGGTAGGAGGGTAGAGTAAAAATACTGAGAACTTACAGAAATCGCCAATACTGAAGCATTTCAATGTCTGTATGTACTGCCGAAGTTTTAGCAGTTTGGAAACAATGAATTACATGAGATGTCCGTATTCAAGCGATACTGATCGTGATTAGTATTCTAATAGGTCGAGGTGCTGTGTGCTGTTGCTATATGGCCACAAATACATTACAAATCTGGTTGTTATTCACAGACGAAAACGTGCTCAGTCGGAAGGCATTTTCTTTTTATTCTCTTACTGCCATGTGTTATAATGTTATGATCAAGACACAGGGTGTTAGAAAATCCGTTCCGGTGGAGTTATTATCAGCGCTGAACAAACACTTAAATGCCATATGTATTAGGGCGGGATTACATCGTGCACATTTCTTCACAAGGAAATTACGGTTAATTCATATTTTGCCTTGATTAGGAAAAGCCAGTATAGCCAGAATGCGTTGCCACAGTGCAAAATACACAAACAAGTATGATTAACAAGGAAGATATAAAGAGGTAGGGATCAGCAAGAGCACAAATCCAACATCCTCAAAGACGAACACCTATGACGTTATTCACCTTTGTCTCTTCTCTCCGTCCTCAGGTTTTGTCAAAATGTACACCCAAACGTTACCTGTTTCCCTTTGCATCTGGAATATTTCTGATCATGAGTGTATACGGCAGCCAAATAATTTCTTGTCGTTCTCGATTGTCAGAAATAAAAAGTACCCAGCGCATGGCACATACCCTAAGTCCTCGTAGTAATCACCAACGGAATCCATCACCCAATGCCACTGTGTTTCGAGCTGCGTAATGCCCTAGTGTAAAAAGAGAGCGCCTTGAAGGCGAAGAAGTCAGTGAGAGCCTGCCGCAAGCCTGCCTCTTTTGCAATGGATTTACCACGAGCGAGGTTATCCATGGAATCGAAGAGTTGATATCCTTCTTATGTAAGGTCCAGAAAGTACGGCGGGAAACACAGTGTCTCCCTGTGAGCTCGCTGTATCGTGACGCAGACCACCGGCATCAAATGTGCGTTGTTGTACAGGGGCAGTTTACCCTCATAATTTACCAATTTTTGCAACTTCTTCTGCTGTGCCTGTTGTACACGCTCCAACTGCTTCTAGCACAGATCCGCAGTGATGGTTTCGCCACGTGGTAGCAGCTAGTAGTGAACCACTTGATGTCTTATCCACAACATACAGAGGAGGAATTTTCGAGGGCGTAACTGTGGCCTTACAGTGAGAGGTACAGGTTCCCATCGTGGCAACTGATGTCTAGCTCAGTTCGGAGTGTCATACGGGATGCAATTTTCATCAGCGGTGAGTACTGGATGGAGTATGAGTACTGCGTGGCGCCGCGGTAGCAATGACAAACAGGCTGTGCTAACTGGGGCTTGTTGGCTTCCGATAATGTGTGGGTTTCTCGGCTACCTCAACTTGAATGCCCTCCCCACACGGTGCAGATGAAGTTGAACTGTTTCATCTGAATCTTGGAAGCATAAGCAGTTTTTGGCTGCTTTCTTTCTACGTGGCTGTCTTCACTGCTTCGTCATCCAGGACCTGTAACCGCCCACGAAGTACCAGAGCCTTCTGGAACGAGTGTTTGGCGTTAGGTCATTCACAGCATTATTCCTATGCGCTTAATGTATTGGGAGACTTGATGTGATTGCTGACAAACGTATATTAAATCCGTAGAGCAAACAAACTGGCAGAAGTTTCTTCGACGTACTCATTTTTCTTCGCCGCTGCTCGAGCTGTCACGACTTTCAAAGAAAGGGCTTAGTTCTGTCGTAACTCGACAGAACTCACTATGGGTGTAATGTCGCAGTCTCCCTCCCACCCCGACCATACTCACGGTGTGTATCATGTACTGTATACATTTTAGTTTTAACAGTCACAAAAACTGCAAAAACTGGTTGCCTTGTAATTGTGCTATAAATTGTTTTCTTTTTCGGGTATCTATATACTAATGTTTTCATAAATTTGTATCTTCTGTTCTATTGACTGAAATACTTAAACGTCATATTATACGTATAGGTTTCACAATGTTAGTAGTTAATATTGTTTGCATTCACGAAGTAACAAGGCTGTGGTCTCACATTAAAGGAGAGGATAGTAAAATCCACAGTACGTTGTATACGGCACTAGATATCACGTAATTGCCTCACTTAATGTATTTAGACAAGAATTATTCCTTTACAAAAATATTCGCATGAAATAATTAGCTATTAATTGTATGCTAATGGGTGAAAAATGATTATCTTCTTCCTAGGAAGACTATATTAGTTTCTAGATTAGCAATAATGTTTTAAGGCGCATTCATGTACATCTGGCCCGTTGTGTATCGTATTTCTATGATCTCTCTTTCTTACTCCGACATTCAAGAGCAGGCAAGAGGGAATAATCTTTTCTTTACCAAACGTATTATTCCTTAGTCCTACTTCATAGTATCATTTTGTCTGCAGGTCTTCGAACGACATGATAATACCATCTAAGTCGTGCTTCTCGTATCTTATCTGGGATAGGTGCCACTCCCAATCGCCTTCGGACATCTTTATTTCTGACATGGTACAGTTTTGTAAGACTCAGTGGCCAACGTAACATTTTCATCTCCAAACGGAACAAACAGTGGATCATTTGTTATTTAGATGTGTAAAGACAAATGCTTAAAAACAATATTATAAAGAAATGTGGAAAATTGACATTCGACAAAGTGAAACTAATGGGCCACTATACAAAAAATTAATTTTATACTATAATTCGATAGATTTAGACAAACGTTAGAAGATTATTATATGTTAGTGAAATGTGCATAATATAAATCAACGTAAGTTACTGTAAGTGATTTGGACAGGTTCTGGGATGATGCAGCAGAATATCTAATATTAGTACACGGTAAATCCACAAATTGAAACAAGATAATCATGAATAACATTCGAAAAATAGCCCTAAATGATAAGAAATGTATGTACTCATTTTATGTCATTACAGTATGTAAAAGTTATGTTTACAGAGCTTGTAGTATTACATTCATTGTAATGGAACATGCTGTTAAAAATAAATATATTTAAAACATAAAAAATTTATATCCATATCATATAGATACTGCTCGTGCTTCTTAGTTGTAGGCCAGCATTTCGACCCATAGAGTGCAACTGGTCGGACCATGGACTTTCAGGTGGGAAGGGATCTTCTTATCACATAGCACGCCAGTAACCTGACGCCACTTCAGTCATGCAGCATTTACTCGTGCTCGCGTGTCTGGCAATGTATTTCCGTCTGAGGTGATGAGTGATCCAAGGTATTTAAATTGGTTAGTTTTAAATACGTGTTCCCTTCGATGAGAATGGTACCAGCAGTCTGCAAGCCACATTGCACGTTCTCGGTTTTAGTGATGTTAAGGCAAAAGCCATATCCTCCCAAACGGTCTTTCCAAATTTGCAGGAGATTTTCCACATTCCTTCGGGACTGATCCGCAAGGAACACATCATCATCATCATATAAGTGAGTCTACGCGTATTGCATCTGGATGTAAGCTGTGAGTGTATACAAACATAGGATAAATAATAAAGGTGACAGTGGTGAACCGTGATCAACCCCGACATTGATAGAAAATGAGCGCGAGGTACCTGCCGGACAGCGAATCACACTGGTGACTTTGTGATAGAAAAGTAGGGTCCATCGTACATAGGCTTCTGGAACATCATGGAATCGGAGGGCTTTCCAAATAAGCTTATGCAGCATCCGGTGAAAATCCTTATGTAAGTCCAAAATGGCTAGGTGTAGAGGTTGGTTTTTCTCTCTATGTTTCTCGATCCCGAGGTCGTCCAATGAAGCGATGGTTCGACTGCATCAAGGAAGATATGTGTCTTGTAGGCATCACTGAAGCTGATGCCCTTGACCGCGGGTAGTTGAGGAAGGCATATTTAAAAGCGGACCCTGCGCCAATGTGGGACCATATGCTAGGAAACCGGAAGATTCTCATTTAGTAATTTTTACCATTTCACGTTCATTTAGATTCATTTCAAATTCTACTATACCGTAATTATACCATGCAGCTAATACGACCCTTATCATTCAAATGCGTAATGCGAAATTACATGAGTTGCTCTGCATCTCGAAGACAGCCAAATATTATTAGTTATTGTACACCTGTTATGACTACTTATAAACTGCCAGATCAAATGTATTTTAACATCCTACTTCACACGCAAACTAGAACTTAGATGTCATTACGTCCACCACTGCTACTATAAGGTGGCTGAGAACTCCATGGTGTTCGGTTATACAGAGATACTTTCAGAATGAGTGGAAAATACGAGCCTTATGAATTCGAACGCGTAATTTTTATTGGTTTTTGGGTCAGTAAAACATCAATCATGGCCATTTCCACTTGTCGCAAGTTGAATAAGTCGATTGTCAGGGACGTGATTGTAAACTGGAAAAGAAACGGCGCAACTGCAAATAAATAACTCAGGGGTGGGGCACGTATTGATAGCCGGGGACCGTCGAGTATTAAATATGGTGACACGGGAAAATCACATGACATCATGTGATTCCATCACCCGTGAATTCCGCAGAGCCACTAACTGCTCAGCTTGCACGATAACTGTGCACCGCGAGATACAAAAACATGAGCCCAAGGCACACACGCTTGCCCGTAAACAGCACATTACGTCGCGGAACGGCAAGTAGTGGTGTTAAGAGGGTTGCTACTCGCCCGCGATCTATTGGAGACGCATGACATGCAGTCATAAATAATGTTGTTTCATGTGGCAGTCAGATGAAAGTGTTTGGCCGGCGAATGCCAGACCTGTACACACCAGCCTGTACAGTGCCAACCGTCAAATTTGACGGAAGGGGGTGGGGTGGGGGATGACAGCGTGGGATATTTTTTATGTAATGGGCTACGCCCTCTCGTAACATTAAATAGCGCCCTGAGGGCGGAACGGTATAGCGTAATAACGCATCGAAACCTCCTGTGGCGCGTTATCTACAGTAGAATACTATTTTGGACGTAATCGCAGAGTGTTTCAGCATGATAATGCTACCTGCCATTTTCTATTCATGAGTTGCTTGTGTACAATAAGGTTCTGCAAATGGACGTCTGATGGAGTATACTTCACAGCTGCTACCGATAACTATTCTGACATCACTTGAATCTTCAATCAATCAATCAATCAATCAATCAATCAATCAATCAATCAATCAATCAATCAATCAATCAATCAATCAATCAATCAATCAATCAATCAATCAATCAATTAATCAATCAATCAATCCCGTGCATTTAATACTGTCGCCATCCCCTATCTGTTGATCTGTTGAAATGATTCTACGTTCCGTCAGGCTCTAATAATACGGTTGTGGGTAGTGATCTCTTGTGATCATAAAAGTTAATTAAATTTGATGCCATAATGTCATGTGTAGTATAATTTCACGAACAAAGCATCGACATCAGTAGAGGAGATCATTTCTTGTTTGTCTTAATTACCTGGCTGATTTTTAATCAGATGAACTCATAGCTTCATTAAATGTTCCATGATGCGAATATGTTCTACCTTGCTGAGCTCTTGCTAGGTCCTGAGAGGTTATTCATCCCAATTATATTGGCAATGTGACGTAGAAATTTAATTGTCACATTTGAGTGATGGATAGAGTTCCTATCGCAGCTGAACCCCTCCCAATATTCCTCTGCAAACTCAGGCAGACCCTGTTCTAATTCAATTCCATTTCATTACTTGGTACCCCAAGTGATATCATACGAACGCAATGCATACACCCTGCGTGCAAAATATCACCCTATTGCACAGTCATTATTTCCATAATACTCAACAGCAATTGTACTATATCAGATGCGGGCATGGAAAATAACATGCTGGCATGAAACAAGAAATTGTATTGTGTTGTCTTCTGTGAAACAATGGCAGGCTAACAGCGCATTACGTGTTCCTTCTAATACACCTAGTAGCACCTCCCTGGACACATTTCTTCAAGAATTATTCCTTTCCGTACTGGGAAACACTAGAATTATGAGTACAGCCATTAAATTCCCAAAAAAGTAGGAAGAAGGCACCAGGGGTCTGTATATTGTGTACCCTCCAGGTATTCAGTCTGACTTTGTCATGGAAATCTATTAGAAACCCATCGAAGGTGTTGAAGGGTGGTATTTTATTCCTCATATCTTCTAAGATGCGTTTGCCAGGGGCAATAGCCGGCATTTTAGTTCTTTTGCCCAACCATAATCAGCAATTCAATCGAGTGAGAAGATAATAAGCTAGAACCTATTTCATAAATGTGGCGCTTATAATGAGACATATAATCAATAATGTCCAAGTCTGCATTCAGTTTACCACCGGAATAGAAAATTTTGATTTTTGAGTTCCAGAGATAAAGTACACTGCTAGCTATCGAATTTTGAATTTAGAACCATGGGAAGTCCGGATATAATAGACACAACATGCACAAAATGTACCCATTGTGGGAGCTTACTCACATGCTGGTTTCAGAGAATAGTCGAGTCAGTTACCAGTCATGCACAATGAATGAATTGAATTAGTTGTTACCTGCAGGAATTGAATATCTTCAAATTTTGTGTGCACAGAAGAATTAGGTGATCTTTGCTGAATAATTTGACAGTCGTGCAAGGCATTTTGCCAATGTCGATCATGAGAAAATTGTGGCGTATTTATAAATAAATAGTAGAATTTTGAGACCTATGTGTCCCATACCACGCGGATCTGAGTGTACAAGATAATGCGTTGAAGGTGGAAGAACTTACAGATGTGAATAATTTCAATGGTCTCTCACACTATTAAACGAGAGGACGAACGTACTGTCCTCAGAGCTACTTCGGACCGTTCAGTCTTATCAGAAACACTCACACAAGAATTAAGGTGCATTGAATAACGGACAGTATTTTAAGTAAAATTAAACATCGTCTGATTCATCGCGACATTTAATCCATTCAAACATAGCTTTGACTACTTTGAATACCTACCACACTCATCTTCATGTATAATGATGACTAAATTTTCGCACATAATAAATTCCAGAATATATTATACCATGTTGACTATAAGCATATAAATATAATGTATATACCGCTCTAAGAAATGATAACAACATTAATATAACCATAGACAATCATGATCAAGCGACTAATCTATTAAATTTCACCTATTAAATTTAAAGAGGGAGGCGCAGCTGTATTAGAAGAACTAAGAAGAAATTACCATATAGCCATTGAAGGTATAAAATTCGTCAAACCCTTACTTACTAACATTCTTCGTCTACCTAGACGTTCATTCGTAATATTAGCTAATGCAAATAAACCAGAAGAACATAATCCATGAGCAATTATAAGTGTATAACTTCCTCTAAACCCTCAACCACTCAATGTTATTAAAGCTCCTAGAACGATCCCTATATGAGAAACCGAAGAATAAGCAATTAAAGCCTTTAAATCCGTTTGATATAAACATACTAGGCTAACCAACATGCCTCCAACTAAACTAATTGCAACTAAGATATAGTTATACCTCAATCCCAAGGAAATCATAATTGAATAAACACGTAATAATCCATATCCCCCTAACTTCAACAACACACACGCCAAAATTATAGACCCGGATACCGGGGCTTCCACATGCGCTTTCGGTAATCATAGATGAACAAGAAACGTTGGATTTTGTACCAAAAAGGCCAAAATCAGAACCAAGTGAAACATAACATTAAATATATTTACATTTTTAATAAACTTAAATACAAATTACCATAAATTCTATATACATTAAATAAGCCTACTAACAAGGGTAAGGAAGCTAATAGAGTATAAAACAATAAATATACTCCTGCTTGTAATCGCTCAGGTTGATATCCTCAACCCGAAATTAAAAACAAAGTAGGAATCAAACTACTTTCAAAAATAAATAGAAAGAAAGCATACTTATTCTTCTAAAAGTACAATATAACATTAACAAAAAAAAAACAACAACATAAATTTGAAATAATTGATTATAGAACTTAACTCGATAGATTGACTCTCTCGCCGTAATCATGCACAAATTCAAAAGCTTAATAAAATAAGTCCGTAAGATGAAATATCACCCCCAAAGCAGTAAATTAAATTACCCAAATCACCAGATAAAATACAACCTATAAAAGTATAAAAGTCGTAAAATATGTTAAAGATTGAACCACCCATCAATAATCAATAAAAAACATAGGGGGATAAAAAGTACAATTATAAATATAAACTTTAAGATTGTAAAACTCTAAATGTTTGAAAAAAATAATTACCATGAGTTCGAATTATAGAAACCAACATAGATAATCCTAAAGCCCTTTCACACACACAAAATGTTAAAAAGATCGTACTAAAATACAATTCATAATCAAAAAATTTAAATATAAATAAGATAATCCAAATAAACTCAATGCAATAAATTCTAAGCTCAACAATATAGACAATAAATGTTCACGCTTGGAACAAAAAGTTCACACTCCTATTAAAAATACCAGAATCCAGATAACTCAACTTATATTTATTACCATTGTTTTAGTACTTTAATAAACACATTGGTCTTGTAAACCAATATTAAGATATCTCTTCTAAAACTCAGAGGAAAGAAAACTCTTCTCACTAATCCCCAAAATTAATATTTTACACTAAACTAACCTCTGAATCATAAATTTAAGAATCCTTGTTTTTAATCTTCTTAATAGTCTAATTTTTATACAAGCTAATCATCCTCTTGCTATAACCATTTTTATCATTGTACAAACATCCATTATCTCTATAACTGTTGGGTTAATATCCTCCTCCTTCTGATTTTCCTACATTCTATTTTTTATTCTGTTAGGGGGCATATTAATATATAACCTGATAAGTCCAATCTCGCATTATATATCGTCACACAAGTAGTGAACACTTGTTATTTTATGGTGTGCCTTTGGCGTCTCGCTCATGCCCACCGCATTCTGGAGGGAACGATCACAAGTATATCCCTGAGATTGTGGAGCCTGTTACTTTCCGTAGCTTCAGAGTATCTCTCGAAATCCTTTGCTAACACAAATATACTTCACCGCATATGGCATGAAAAACTTCACTTCATGACTGCCGACATGTTATACGTTATCCATGAGCCATATACTCACTTCTTCTGTCACCTAATTGTGAAGTCTGGCCCACGATCCACAGACGTTCAAAACTGCGTGAACTGAAAACTTTCTAGTAATCATCCCATGTCATTTCCTCTATATACCACATCAACCGTTACCACTCTTAGTGGTTCAACCAGATACAGATATGTGCATATTCTCTGGGTTCAAATAAGTCGAGTAATCATTTCCTTCTTGAATCGAACACATTTTCCGACCAAGAATTGTGGATTTGAATGATTTTTCGTTGTGCCATTTTATTTAAGGACCAGGGGTGTATTTCAAGTTACATGCATTTTAAGACAACTTTTGTGTTATAATAGTTTACTTCATGTACCAATGTGTATCATGCCGTGGAAATGAGGACTAATTATAAATAAATAAAACATATTGAACCGGGAGAGCTGGCCCTACGGTTAGGGGTGCGCAGCAGTGATGCTGAATCCGGGAGATAGTGAGTTCCAACCACACTGTCGGCAGCCCTCAAGATGGTTTTCTGAGGTTTCCAACTTTCACACCAGGCAAATGATGAGGCTTTACCTTAATTAAGGTAAAGGCCACTTCTTTCCGACCCATAGGCCTTTCCTATCCCATCTCGCCGAATTACCTATCTGTGTCGGTGTGACGTAAAGAAAATTGAAAAGAATGAGAACATTATAAAAGTATTTAAGAAAATTGTAATTGGTCTAGAAATTCGTATTATTGAAGTGGGGATTTTAGGAAACAAACTGAACAATGTTGTAGTAATTTCAGTTAGCCTCTAACCTTGATTGTGTTCATGTATTGCACCCACTCACTCCTGAGACCCAATCAGAATGTAATCTCAGGGGTGTTATGGATCTATGTATGGCGCAAACAAACAAACAAACAAACAAACAAACAAACATAAATACAAAAATTCGGAATCTCCAATTAAAACATTGGCACAATGAAATCAGTTTTACTGGGGTGAACGGGGTGTGCAAATTATTAACGTTAAAGCACAAGGATAAAAACAAAATAAATAAACTACAACAGATCAAAATGGAGAACGGGAGGATCCGTCCCAGGAAAAGGTGACGGATATATTAATCAGTCACCATGGATTAACTATTGTCTACAAGAACAAGAACCTGGAATTATTTCCTTTGCAAATGCTTAAGGAGCATTTTATTCGAATTCATATCTGGAACAAAACATTTTAACCCACCTTTGCCAATCAATTTGACAAGTACATTTTAAAAAACAAAAACAAGCACAAATAGGTTTTACAATTTGTTGACCACACATTCACATCCGTGGTTGAACCCATGATGGCCGTGTATTCAAACGGCTATCCTTACAAGGATACCACGGCCAATATGTTCTAGACCGTTTACTGTCGGAAAGGTGGGCGCGAGTATATAACTTACGACGTCGCCTCCACGTTTTCCGAGATGAGAACCATTCGGGATTATTCAGCACCATCCCGGGCTCCTAACCCTAGGCATGCTGCGGTTAATGTTTGGAATACGACAAAGGGACCCTAGCTTAAACATACACAAGTAGGGTTTGCCATCCTAATAGGGCCTACCACAAATCCTAGCTTAATATTCACATCTTCACATTGATTACATGATATCGCCAGCTGACATCCATAGTCATCGTCAACATCACTATTCTAATTAATCCATATTTCTTTTTAATTACTGTTGTCATCACCATTATTATTATCGCTGGTGATTATCATTATCGTAACCCACAGTCATCACTGATTTATTATTTTTACCATTTTCACTATTATTATACGTATCAATAATACTTTAAATTATTATTATGATTATTATTATTATTATTATTATTATTATTATTATTATTATTATTATTTTAAATTTATTATTATTAGTCCACAATTTATACGATTTTGATCGTGTTCGGCATTAATCAATCGGTCAAATCATGATTTCATTGCAATTCGTTTTATTATTTCCTAATTTCCATTTTTTAGAATTTAGTCATATCGGTTAAATGCCACATGAACAAGAAACTTCCGAGTTATCATCGGTTGGGTCACAATAACGGTAATCGAACCCCGACCTTTCTTAAATCGTACTGCAGTTATTTTATGGGACACCATGTCCTCCCTAGACAAATCTTGAATTCCATGGCACCTCGCGGCAGGGTAATCTCCATACAGTCCCTGCGATTGGTAGATTATTCCTTCTTTCTCATTTGAAGTCCATTTCATTCTCTGGAACTGTTCAAATTACACTTAAGGAAATGGAAATTGCAACACCATGAAGGCATTGGTCATTTCTGTTGATTTTAAAGATGTGGAACGATGCCATGTAGGTATGTAAACGATCAAAGTTTCAGACACATTGGATTGTTGCTACAGGTCTCCTCACGTGATTGGTCGCGGAGGAATCAACTCCAGTATACGGACTCTGGTGTAGCGTAGTTGACTTGCAGTCTGTGCAGTGAAGTGTTCCACGTCAAACATGCCTCGACGACAGAGAAGAGCGTGCTATCAACAACTGTCGCCGTTTGAGAGGGTTCGGATAATTGGGCTGTGTGAGGATGGATTGTCGCTAAGAACTGTCGCTGCATTTGTAGACCGACAGACATCTACGGTACAACGTGTATGGCAGCAGTCGTCAAATGAAGGAACCCACACTCGTAGACCTGGCACAGGCCCAGCGCAACGGACAACTGTGAGAGAGGATCGCCGCAACATTCGGATGGCCCGGATGGAACTCCATGCAACAGCAGCGCAAATTCGAGCAGCTGTGGCAACCCACGTTACACAACAAACAGTTGGTAATCGCCTGCGTGCAGCTGGCTTACAAGCCCGTGTCCCTGCAGAAGGTGTTCCATTGAACCCACAACACCGACGTGTAAGGCCGGTTTGGTGTCGAGAGAGATCGACGTGGATCGACGAATGGCATAGGGTCGTCTTTAGTGATGAATTGCGCTTCTGTCTTGCCCGCAGTGATCGCCGGAATCGTGTGCGCCGACGTACCGGGGAGAGGGGCCGCCCAGATCTTATTGTCGAGAGGCACACAGGGCCAACACCAAGCATTATGGTCTGGGGAGCTATTGGTTTTAATGTGAAATCACAAATAGTGCTTGTTGAGGGCACCATGACTGCTCCACAGTACGTTGATAGCGTACGCAATCCAGTGGTTGTCCCTATGTTGGCGAACATTGCTAATGGGATGTTTCAGCAGGACAATGCCCGGGTTCACACTGTACGCACCTCCAGAGAAGCTCTCCACGACATCACAACCTTAGAATGGCCCGCCAGATCCCCGGACCTCAGTCCTATTGAGCATGTGTGGGACATGATGGGTCGACAACTGGCCAAACGTCCTCAGCCACCCACAGCTTTGGAACAACTGACCCGTGCAGTGTACCAAGCATGGGGCAGAATTCTTCAGGACGCGATCCAGGGCCTTATTGACTCCATGCCTCGACGAATTCATCAATGTATTGCAGCTCGTTGTGGGCATATAATGTATTGATTGTTGTCCAAACTTGCGGTCAGAGGGACCTGAAAGTGTAATCATCGAATCACAACCGAACATTCGCCTTGCATGTTCAATTGCAGCAATGTAACATCACTCCTTCTGGGTGTTGCAATTTCCATTTTCTTCAGTGTATTTTGTTTATTAATTCTTGGTGCGGATTCTTGGCTGTATTATATGTGCAGGTCAGGCCGTCCAACGTAGTGGGATTTGCTTTGTGATTAAACCCAATCGGTGTATTTAATTCATTGTAGACCGCATCACGGCTTTTTTCAGTTTGGAAATGTTATTAAGATCTAGTTAGGTAAATTTTAATAGGATGACATCACCTAGTGTACGTGATGACACAATCATTATCTTGCTGTTGTTATTAGGTTCATTGTTTACATTTCAATTGGTAGAATTTTTATTTATTCATTTATCCGGACACTCATTAACATAGAATTGGTTAGTAATCATTTCCAACGGGTCTAATATGATAGGTTAATACAAGTAGGTTGTTGTTGGTCTCTTCCATACAGGTATTGATACCCGGATCACACGCCTCTTCAGTTAGAATTTCCATTTTTATCTTGGGTGAGAATTAACTCTGCGATGTTAATAACATTTGATGCTTAGGAGGCTCAACATTTATGGACACCCAGGGTTACTATAAGGAATTCTTTAGGAACAGGTAGAATTTGGTAGAAACTGTAGCGGGTACCAAAACTCCAAATTAATGCAGCAATGGGGCCCATGGCCTAGATGTTAGACCCCTTTTAACAGCAGGCATCAATGCAGGAGTGAGAATTGGAACGGTCTCGAGAAGAATTTACTGCCTTTCAGATTTAGAAGCTGCGAGATTTTTGTTTGTCATAACAAATTTTCAGGTGTGGTTTGACATTGGTTTTCAAAAAGGTTTTAAAACATTTTTAATTTCGAAGAAGAAAAGCAGGACTAGTTATCCTTAAGCTACTCGTTGACTGAGGCGAATGATTGATTTTAGTTTGTGTTAAGGCTTATTATTTTAATTTGAGTAGTAAACTGCCATACAAACACCACGTAACCGTATGGGGTACTGAATCGTCAATTTTCTAGACTTCTTTTCCACCATCAATTGACATTGGAGAAAATAACATGTTATAAAATCGCTGCTTTAATTCCTTGGTTTTGATTTCTTCTTTGTCATCGGAGACTCTTTATCGATATGTTTGAAATCAGACTTTATTTATTTTTAATGTATTATACAATGTACGGATGATACTTAAGTGCAGTAATCACCGCTTGTCGCATTCCCCGCTGGATAACAGCCGTATGGCATTAAATCTACCGACAGAATTTTCCTTGCCCCTAACGCATGTGCACAGTTACAATCAATATGTGTAGTCACTCAAAGAAGAATGAGCTCATATTTAAAAATGTTCCTCGCATTTACTATTTTATCAGACTTAATTATAATCAAAATATAATTCACCTCCCAGGCAGATGCAACCCCATCGATACCAGTGACAAACCTTATATTTCTAGCTGCATTTTTTTTCAGAAGAAAATGTACCTAGGAGGAACTTATAAAACATCATACGCTCTTTCCTTCTTTGAGCTACTGTACAATTTTTTTAGGTAGAACTTGACACAAATCTAACATAAGTGTCAATCCTTCCGAGTGAATGTGTGCATGAGGAGCCATCCTATGCGCGGACGTGACATCTGACCACAGGAAATGTGATAATACGTTGGACTACAATATTGTGAAATGTGTAGAAATTTATTGAGGAGGCTTAAATAAAAATGGCATCAAACATTTCCCTGCGTACATTTAAAGTCCTCAGAAGAGATGAGGGTGGCCTGAGGTATCATTATTCATTATTCGATGCAAACTTCCCGTAAATCAGTCACTTAACAAATTAAAGGTAGGCCCAAGGATGAAGCGTAGAGAATCGCTTATAGTCAGTTAAGTAACGTATTGTGCGATTGATAACCGATAACAAATTACGTATTAGAAGTTGCGATATGTTGTCACTTTAAAAAAGTTTATACATTTCGCAATACAGAAGGAATTCTTAGCAGTACCGTGCGGTTTATCCATCAGCATTAAGTATAGACAAATACATGTAAATGTCAGTGGTGTAATTTGATTATGTTGGGATTTCGGCCATTGCTTAGTTGGATGTTATACTTGATAGGAATGTGCTGTTTAATTGGTAATGATTAGTTTTAATTAATTTATTTTCTCTTTTGGGTTTATTTACCTTAAGGGTTCGTCGAGCCATGCTCGTGGGTCAGTGGGAGTGTAATTTGATGAGAATCAGGCAGTCGGCATACCACACCTTCTTCTAAAATACCCATACTGCCACATCAGTGGCCTACGCAGAGGTCCCATGATCGGCAAAACTGACTAAAACTTTTCCTATAGGGAGACCGCCAGACGTGTAGGGTGCAGCATATCATTCTTAGCCAAAACAAAAAACAGTGGTTCAAACAACCAATGCAGCGGAACAAACATCCATCAACAAACTTTATTGAACTATAGGTGCCATGGATTTGAACTCTTTGGCTGTATCACAGGACACCATACGAACATTCATCATTGTTCGATTCAATACCTTGTTGCAAGAAACCATTTGTAACATCAGTGGTGTAGTTTGATTATGTTGAGATTTCGGACGTTGTACACGATGGGAATGTGCCGTTTAATTAACGTGGTAATGATTACTTTTAATTTATTTATTTTCTCTTTTGGGTTTATTTATCTTAAGGGTTCCTCGAGCAATGCTCGTGTGTATTGTTATTAGTGTTAGGGGTTAAATATCGGGGGATGGATCAGTGGGATACTGTGGCCTTTGACGTTGTTGTAACATAGTCAGCTGAGGTACACTTTGAGACTCAGTACTGAGTAATGTAGTCTGACGTAAGGCTATTTAGATTGTCATCGCATGAAATACCATGAACTGATGATTGACTCTGACCACTGGCATATTGTTTTTAGTTTCTCTTAGTGCATAGCTGTGTTCCGTGATAATTGTTTGTGATTGTTATTTTCCGCGTATTCATTTTCATTTTCATTGTTACTCCAGGGTTGTAAATAATTACTTTGATCAGTACAGCATGTTGTTGTTTGTTATCCGAGTGCGGTTAGACATAGGACTGGTGAAGCGGATTTGCTTGTTACTTCTCCACATATTTTAATTGAATTTGAGAATGAGTAATTTTCTTTTTTAAAATAACGGAACTTTATTAATTACGGGTTCAAAAATGTATACTGGGATCTGCAGCTAAAGTCCAACTGTGAACAAAGAGTGAAATTTAAAATAACTTTTCTTATTCCAGGAACTAAAATGCTTAGATTCAGTATACATGCTTTTTCAATTCCTGATTACCGTTATGAACCCGAAGATAAATTTCATGATTCATTATTCATATATAACATTTGGAGGTTAATTCTAGGTTTTTCAAGTCATTTTCATGTTCAGTTGGGACATATTTTTCTTGGTGCTGATTCCAAGCATTTCTGGTAACATGGTCACAATGCCAGTTTTTCTTGCGAGTGATACAAAAGTTTTCTTGCTCAGCCTTCGTTGTCAGCATAGACTAGAAGCACATTTGATATCATCAAATGTTTGTTAAGAATTAATAATGGCTCAAATAAGATTGGAGTTTAGTTCGTAACAGTTAAGGGTTCGTTTGTCGAATATCTGATACCATGTTGGCGATTTTAACCTTCGGACATCCGGACTATAGATGAAATTTTGCAGTCGATATCTTCGAGAATCAGACATTAATACGCAGATAATTTAACGTTGGAAAATAATGGTTGTCCAGCTAGACCGGCTTGCAACTTATCGAGGAGCTATTCGAGACGAGCAGTTTTAAGGAGGGAACGTTGTGTTACTGAAAACCAAACATTCAGAGGAGAGATGGGAATCTACAATGCCAGAGGAGCGGCAAATATGTGGGGGAGCAAGAGGCAAAAATATAAGTAGCCACGGTGAAATGCCGGTCTGGCTCTGTAGAAATTATCCAATAACGAAGAAATCGTCAGGAATAACCTCGAAGCAGAAACACTGAGGTAATTTCTCGAGAATCTTCTCCGGAACTACAAATGAGTTAAGCTGCAAGCAGATGTAAGTCTTGAGTCAGATGGCTATGAGGTGAGTTAGTTGAGTCGTGAATTACAATTGGGACGACACCGTCCAGTAGAAGACCATGTTGGAGTGTATGAGTTTGACGCACCAGAAGGCGGTGTATTTGGCTACATTCGTGAGTACATACTGTGTTAAGTGTAGAATTCTAACGCGAGTGCAAGAGGTAAGAATATACGTAGCCACGGTGAAATGCTGGTCTGGCTCTTTAGATTACCTTTATGAGGCTGTGTCATGCATACAGCTACATTCGTCGGTTTCTTTACTAACTTAGTTTTTGTATGCTCGTTTGGAATGTTAGTGTAATTGTTCCCATTCTTTAACCATCAATGCTTCCCGCTATTTTAATATATTTTACTCCCAATTTCTGGATAAGGTATATTGGGTCCGCCCAGCTGAGGTGAAGATTTTTTCGTCCGAAGGCACATTTATTTCTTACAGAATACCCCTGAAAACAACTGTGAGCTGTCTTCATCAGCTTTGCAGCACGTTGATTCAAATTTGCTTAGTATACTTGGCATACTTGGTATACTATTAAGCTTGGAGTACAGTGCTAAATATTATGAATGTTCCACCTGTTCCGGCTTTATCATCCAACCTGGCAATGAGTCCTCTTGACTTATTTCATAATGATATCACTTATGTCATGAAAATTCTAATTTTAATAATATACCCACATTATCTCAATCAAACTTTTAATTATATGCTTTAAGTGCAATCAGCTATTTAGACCATGTCGTCGGCATAGCAAAACTGTTTACTTCATTTCGCTCCCATATCTTACTTTTCAGAATATGACAAATGTGTACTACGAATGACGAAATTCAAATTTTACAACCTTGTCTAACTCTTGTTGTAACTGTTCGTTCTCCTAACCAACACATTAGAGGAGACGAAAGTTAATACCTGGGGACACATGAATATAAATATAAACTATATGTGGCTTGCCCGCAAATTGCCACGCAAGTAGAATTAATTATCATTCCATGGTTTCCCATTTCTCTATGTAATGTTTGGGGTGGGATTTTAAATAATTAACCATTAAGTATCTCTTGAGAAAGAAAATTAACGCAATATAAAATGCAGATTAATGTATTATACAAAAAATTAGATGAATCGGAAAAGTTCCTTTAAGCGTAGAGGGATTTAAGAATTTACGTTACTGAAAATAACTGTAGCTTGCTTTATCTAATTGAAGCTCACCAATTGCAGCTTCCGTTGAGGTCATCTATTTTCCGTGGTTACTCGTTCCCCACTTCTCTTTGTAGAATTGGCTCCATGGGCATCCTTCCTTCCTTCTGTGATGTGATTTGGGCTATCTGGACTAGCACTCCGTAATTGCCTAGTCTTGAAATTAGACATTGGCCTTAAAGTTGTGAAAATTGATCAGCGTTGATCGTTGGAGGAGAAAATTCAGAGATATGAATTTTTCCTGTTAGCAGAAATCTCAATCCAACTTAGCTGATCTACTGATAATATACAGACTTGTACAAATCCCATGGACTTGAACTAAACGTAGTTCTTCGTCCAGAATAATTACTGAATATCTCACAGGTCGTAAGCTTGTTTCGACTCACCCTGATCCGACAGCATCACAGCAGCTAAGTACTGTGTCGAAGCGACAACACATTGTACGAAAATAACTATGTCTCCAAGCGACCACTCACTGTCTCAAAATCAATAAAGTAGTTGACGTTCTGGTAGTGATGTGTGTGACGAGGATTGCTCCGCGCTATGTAATATATCACCAGGCTCTCCACACTCTTGATAACAGTTCAATACAAAATAACAATATAACGAAGCATCTGATTCGTAGATCGCATTATCATCTCCCTCTTTACAAGTAACCAGTATGCGTGGCGATGATATAGAATCCAAGCTTGCTAGCCTTGCACGCGGGTCGCTGTGTAGTGCCTTTGCTCATGAGTTTAACCCAGTGACTCATCCAACTTCCCCGCTTCAAGAATAACTTTTCCGTGTTCACAAGTATGAGATGAAATGACAACAACTCTGTCTCAACATTGACCATATTTACAGTATATAATGAATTCCTATCCTACATAATATAATAATTAAAATAATAAAATATGTTCTAATATGTACAATATGATTCCAAAAGCCTTATTTACACATGATTAAAGATAAATTAATATCTCATTATGAATAATTGCCGATGGCGGATAAACTTGATATCGAGTGATATCGCATAAAAGTATGGCTGGAGAAGCCTGGACGGTTACATTGTGAACACATTGGTCTTCCCAGCACAATTTTGCACTTCGGTAGGATTGTCAATATAAATGCCGTTGATTGGCAGTAATAAACTACCTCTAACTGCATAATCCAGCAATGCGGGTAACATCCTTTCCCTTGGTACTCTGCCATGAATCTTCTCTATATTCATGAAACATAAGCGTAACTGTTCATTCTTCCCGAAACATTTTTCAAATAATTCACGTATAGCGAATCATATTAACTCTTCTGAAAGCATAAAGCTGCACGACCTATACATGGGAGTCAACACGTTCGACCTTACAATGTTGTGAAATACCCCAATTAACAAGGATTTCAAAGTGTCTTTCTGGTAAGTCTTCATTATTAGTCATGACACTGACATCACTGTTATCAGCAAAACCACCTTCTATGCAATAATACCCTGTGGTATTGCTGAGTTTATTGTAAAGGTTTGACTTTTCGGTACTACAAATACTCTTTCTGTCCTTCCGACGAATTTTGGTTAATTCGATGGACATTTGTATGTAGTTCACTTCTCTTCGTCAAATTGGGACGAGATAACTATCTAGAGTACTCTCGATCATTCTTGTAGATTAGTCACTTCATCTCCAAATTAAAAGTGCGATAGGACCTATTTTTGTAGGCGATTGGCGTTTTTTTCTTAACTTGAGTCATAGTTAATAAGAAACAAAGGAGAACTCCAATTACCGGAACGCCAAATACACGAAATCCAAATGTTCAAATAGACTTTTATGGCAGTGCAATGACCTTCGCACTTCCCTTCAACCCCTCTTTCTCTCTATCATCCAGTAATTCCTGAAAACAGCAGTATGTTTCATTGTATATCGTTTTACTTAAAAGTTGATGTACGTCGCACCGACACAGACAGGTCTTATGGAAAACTTGGGACAGGAAATGGCTAGGAGTGGGAAGGAAGCGGCCGAGGTCTTAATTAAGGCACAGTGCCAGCCATTGCCAGGAGTGAAAATGGAGAACCACGGAAATCCATAATCAGGGCTGACCGACAGAGGGGTGGAACACACTACCTCCCGACTGCAATAACTGTATGTCGTATTTGGGAAAATTTTGTGTTAAAATGTTTTATTTTTTATTTTTAATAGTGGCCAATTAAACAAACCAAACGAAACCCCGTAGCTCAACAGCCTCGAAGGACCATGGCTTACAAAGCGACCGCTACTCAGCCAGATGGCCTGCATATTACGAGGTATTGTGTAGCCGGCACGATGAATTCTCTTGGCCGTTATTACTGGCTCTTCTGGATCCGCCGTCTCACCGAAAGATGGCTCCTCAATTATAATTACGTAGGGTAAGTGAACGTCAAAACAGCCCTCAGATCCAGGTGAAAATCTCTGACCTGGCCGGGAATAGAACCCACCTGTGGCCTGGGGGTAAGGGGCAGGAATGCTACATCTACACCCCGGGGTTGGCAGACTGATGTTCAGTTCTGACCCTATCTTCCGTATTTTTTGCACATCTGGAACATCTCCAAATACACTGGTATATAGACACCACATCCGCAAACACCATATCAGTCCGTATTAGCACAGCCCGAAGTTTTTGAATTGTGGATCAAGATGTCCTTGGGCCGTTATATGAAACAGAACCGTTACATAGTTTTTATGAATCATTTATTCCTCCTGTCCTCGACCCTACCGCCCGTTTCATCGAAATTATTTTCTTAAGTATTCAGAGGATAACATGTTACCTACCTCCACTCTGTGATGTACACTCAGCAGAAAAAGTAGGGGAAGAAGTATTTGACACATTATAAAGTATTTTTTTCATTGGCTGAGAAGCAACGTGTTTGTCAGTAGTGATTCCTACATACTCGCGTGAAGCAGTCAAGTCGTTATGTATATGACATAGTGTTTTATCAATATAACATAAACATGGTTCAAAACCCGCCGCAAAAGCTTGGGCTGCATATTAATTAAGGCCACGAGCGCTTCCTTCCCACTCCTACCCTTTACTATCCCATCGTCGCCATAAGACCTATCTGTGTCGGTCCGACGTAAACAACTAGCAAAAAGAACCGCCATGACTGAATAGCATGTAGCATTTTATAAGAAAACCAACCCTAACGCCCTACTGTTGACATACATTACGCGTCAGTAACATCAGGCTGTTGTAAAGAGGCAACTAAGTGAATCTGAAGTGTCTTCAACTGTTTCTCTACCTCGTAAAGGCAAAGAATTGTGGTATGTGTATAATGGCATGGGTGCGTCATTTACAGTCTCTGGATTCCTCATAGAGGGCCAGGAGCTTATGATAGAAGCAATTGGCAAAACCTTAAACGGAAAAGTGATTTGTACGGTTGACAGCACTACACTGACCCCCTTGTATTGCCAGAGATCTGGACAAGAACTTAGAAGATCCTTTGATTTACAACTCTGTGTTCACCCAATACGCAATCGTCTCCGAAATTATAACATACGATCTAGAAGACCTGCTCGTGTTCGTGCATGCTCGAGAGAAAACAGAATAGCTCGTATTAAATTTGGTTTAGATCACGTAACTAGCAATATAATCATTAGGTACATTGCTATTGACCTATTCAAAGCTTTTGTTGGAGTGGAACATGGGAGAATACCAGCGGAAATTATGACTATGGGACTAGAAAGAACGTGATTGAAGATGTGCCTAAAATTTAGCAACCGGGCGAGTTGGCCGTGCGCGTAGAAGCGTGCGGCTGTGAGCTTGCATCCGGGAGATAGTAGGTTCGAATCCCACTATCGGCAGCCCTGAAGATGGTTTTCCGTTTTTTCCCATTTTCACACCAGGCAAATGCTGGGGCTGTACCTTAATTAAGGCCACGGCCGATTCCTTTCCACTCCTAGGCCTTTCCTATCCCAACGTCGCCATAAGACCTATCCGTGTCGGTGCGACGTAAATCAACTAGCAAAAAAAAACAAAAAAAATTAGCAAAAATGTATCTGGAATATCTGAATGTAATGTGAAAAACTTACAAATATCCCAACCTACTGCCTTTAGTATATTCTCGAAAATATCATCAGTTTTAGCTCTTCATGTAATGATAAAGTGTGCGTTCGGTCAGGCAATATTAATGGACTTTCGTGTTTCCTAAATATACTGTATAAATGATTTGAGTAAAGATGTGGAATCGGAGATAATGCAGTTTACGGATTATGCCATAATCCCTTTAGTAACAAATATATAGATGGATTGCGAACGACTACAGGTAATCTAGACAGTAGGGAATTGCATAATGTTAAACGGGATGAATAGTCAAGTTGTAAATTATACCAACAGGGTACGTTTTTGCTCATTTATGTCTCCAATTTCATTCCCGAACCTACAGTTATTTTCCCTGACAGTTGGGTGTACACAGACAGATATCACGGATTTTTGGAATTTACAGACATATGCAGAGATATAAACATTACACTTCATTCTTACCATCAACATGACAGCTCTCATATACTACTTAAAAAAATGTGACTAGCGTACAGACAAAACTCTTATTCTATTTATGTACATAAGTGAAAAATAATATGTTTTTGTATGCTGCATAATACACTGAGTGGCCAAACATCATGGGAAGGCACTGAATGTGATGTCAATAAGGAGTTGCTCCTCCGCAAGCCCTCAGAACGTCAGAAAATACGACGAGGCATCGACTCTACAAGGTTTTGGTATCGTTCTGAAGGTATCTGACCCACACATTTTGCACTGCTACCCACATTGAGGCGTCTGGTATTAAAACAAGACATCCCTTCACCGAAAAATTTTCAGGATACAGAAAAAACTGAGTAGGTCCTTAGTTTACTAACCAAAAACATGCCTTTTTTTCAAATTTGTAAGTGATATAGACAAAACCTTCCCAACGGTTTCATAACTCATGCTGTTTTATTTTCCTTTTTATAAGCGTTTCATTATTTAAAGTGTCTTATTTTGATTTTTTTTACTTGCTGATGTATCTTGTTTTGCAATTCAGTAAACGGATGTATCTTATTTTGAAAATAATTGTTTTAATAAAATATAAATGTTCACTTCAAAATTACGAAGGAAGTTTATTGAAGAAACTTTTTATTGTTACCGCTTTCATAAACAGTAATTTTTGACTGAACGTCAATCAAAGTCGTAACTACAATCCGAATTATCATACAATCAAGTCCCTGTCTGAGCATTCAACGGTCACAGTTGACAATATTTTCCATTACTGATTCATTTTCTGCCATACGCCTACTATTGAATTCAATGCTTCTGTAAAAGAATAATATCTTCAACGTTCTCCAGTCTTCACAAAAATGTTTGACCAATAATTTTCACATATCCCGTACTTTCACGGCTGCCAGTGGAACTCATGCAGGGATCCCGTTAGGAATATTTATGACTTTAAATTTCAATCCTGCCTTGCAAATTCTTTGATAGTGAAAAATATCAGGCCGATAATGAACTTCCGTTTTTGCTTCTCTTTAGACACAAACTTCTTGTGGGATTGAATTTGAAATGCCATTGGCCAGAAGGAGGCACAACATTTGCTACAGCACTTTTCAAATTGTAGTTCGTGCCAGCTAAAGGTACAGCGGTACCAAATATTTTGAGAATATTTCCGTACATTATTCAGGTGCAATGATTGTACTATGTTTTTATTTCCTCTTCCAATACTTCGAACACACTGTTGGATGGCAACAATGAATGGCCAACTAATGCAAAAATATATTCAATGATTTCTACATTTTTCGGGCATTGGTTTGAGAGCAATTTGCCGAGCATACCCATCACAAAATGATTATTGTTCTGGCCTACGCAACCTTCAGAGCGGAGACGCAGTATTGGATATTTTCTGGAATGTCAAGATTAGAAAGGCAAACATTAACAGCTGAGCAAATTTCATTTGGACTTCCGTGGTGGTCATTTCCTTCCCAGTGATAGGTAAATACGTTCTGATTGGTAAGCTTGGTTTTCGAGTGCCCTACAACGACAGTTAATTTGTATAAATACAACTGGCGAAAAAATTGTGCACTTTGATGTTTGACACGCGGAAGAACTTGATTATTTTGATAGTCACAACTAACTGTTGTTAAGTCGTCCCATGACTCCTTAACAAACTGGGAAAGTGCTTTTGCCTTTAATTTTTGTGCTCTGATTTCTGTTATGCAACTGTATTTTGTTGGCGTAATTTATTGGAAGTTTCATTCTTTCAGTCAGGGAAATGCACGTGGAACATTCTTCTGTTCCCGGTGCTCCAAAACCAACATAGAAGTCGTGTCTAAATATGTAGCGGAAGTAGGATCCTTTCACTTTTGGTGATTCGTCTGATGTTTCATTATCGTACAGCTTCCACATCCTTTTTATGTTTAGATCTGAACTTAGGTACACTTTGTATCTCGGTTTGCTTCTAAAATAATGAAACTTATTTTTAAAGTTTTTCACAGACTGTTCCTTTGGCTGATAAAGTTTTAGCTTTCTACCTCCACCCCTAGTTTCTTTCGGCATCTCTCCAGTTATAAAAAATCGAGATTCGACTCCCACAACGCGAGTTCAGGAAAGTCTGAGTGTGTCCAAGAAAGCTTTTCGACGCACTGGAACACGCTGTTTGGTTGAACTTTTGTCCATGAAAATCTTTATCGACATTGACTTCACACTTTTACTTTTGTTTGCTGGCCTGTTGGATTTTAGTACACGACCATCTGTGTATTTTAAAATATAACTGTCCTGTTTCATTTTAAAATGAGACAATTTCCCTGTTGTTATAGAAACTTCCATGAAATTTGTTCTGATTGCGGGAAGTCACACTTTCGCACTTGTTTGCTCCTTTTGTTCTTTCCATGATTGCACTTTAATTGTTTTGGAGGTCCAGGGGTGGCATATATGAAAATAAATTAAGCAAATGTAACGTTGAAAGGAATTCGAAATAATCAATGCATCTTTCATAGATGATTCAAACACTCTAGGTGGAGAGAAGCAAAAACCCTAGCGTATGGATATGAAGCAATCACAGATATAGGGCCTGCCGTTAAAGCAATACAATATAACCTATAAATATTCCTTTCTTTTTAAATTTTGGATGTTTGCCATGTATCGGAGGTTCTTTCTTCGTTTTTAGCAATGTCATTACATTCAACAGGGTGATAGTCCATGCTAAAATAATTACTCTTCACATGTATAAAGTCGATTTAACATACCAATACAAATGTAAACAGACCGGTACTAACAGTACACGAAACAATTGCATAAGCAGCAGACATAGACCACCTTTTAAGCTGATGCGCTGATCGATAGGCAATACAGTGGACCCTGCAAAGGTATGTCTTGTATTGATATTCATTTTTCTACTTGTCTTATTTTGAATCCAACCGACTATTTCAGCATTTAAAAACAGCATGATGTGTTCTGTTAAGAATCCCTTTTCCTTTCCACATGTAAAGAGGGCACTAAGTACTTGTTAAATCAGCCGTAATATCAAAATCGAAAAAATAGTGATTTATCAGGTTTTGATAACAGGCAACTCAATTGTTCTTGTGTAGTTGGTGCGGGGTTCATGGAGCGTACACCAGCTTCGACAGCATCCCAGAAATGCTCGATTGGATTCAGATCGGAGGACCTGGAGGGCCAATCTTTGTCGTAATTGCAATGGAGTGCTCCTCCAATCACCTGCATGCCACCACGGGGCGGTGACATTGTGCACTGTCCTGTTGAAACATAACATCTCCATCAGAGTACTCTAGGACCAGAAAAGGATGCGGATGGTCTGAGATAATGTTCATATTACGTGAACCTATCAGCGCTCCCTGCAGCCTGACAATGGGGCGAACCATGATAACGCCGCCCAGACCAGAACTGTGCCACCTCTCGCCTGGACACAACCTTGTTGACACGCAGGATCCATAGTTTCATTGAGCATGCGGCACACTCTCACGTGCCCATGACCTCGATACAACTGGAACCGGAATTCATAGTACCTTACCACACGCCGCCACTATTCAATGGTCCATTGCCGATGCTAGCGGGCCATGCACGTTCTTGAGCTCTGAGACGAGGTGTCGGCACAGGGACGCGAGTTGGTCGTTGGCTGGTTGGAGCCTATGCGGGACAGATGCCTCTTTACAGTCCTGGTAGAAATGGGTTCCTGACTCCCAACATTCAAGTGGGCGGTGATCTGACTCACAGTTGCCGATCGAGCGCCCAGTATGGTTCCACGGAAGCGACGTGATGTCCGTTCGTTAAACACCTGTGCTCCTCCCGTGCGGCGGTTTAGCAGGTGTTAACATTCTCTCTGCGATATTGAAGATATACCTTCGACACTTTTACCTCAAAAACGCGAATTCGCATGTAATATCCGCAATGCTATGAGCCATGCGCCGTGCGCCGATGATCATGCCACGTTCAAAGTCGGTTAACTCGCGACGTGTTGCCATTTTCTCGACACTGGTGTCTATGACAGACTGTTCAGCTATGCCGCAGCTTGCCGCAACGCTCAGCGGTATTCAGTGGAGTCCGGCTTGAGCTGTGGCAGAGAGCTGCTCGCTGTACTATGCCTTCATTGCGTGTGACGTTGGTGCGTCAATATTTTCCAGTAAAACTAAGTAAAGTGATAATGGAAACCAATAGCATTAGGAGGAATATAATAAAATGTGCATTTACCGACAAGACAAATAAACCAGGGCCAGCAGAAATTCATGAGTGGTTTAAGTAAACCTTACAACTTAAAGTTGATCAACGGGAAGCCATTCAACTCCACGATCTGGAAACCCCTGTCTACATCAACCTAATCAGTAAACTACTTATGGAGAATATATCACTAACTACAAACGGGAAAATCACAGGTACGAAAATTTAATGGTGCCTCCTCTGATGTTATTCTAACATGTGCAGTTGTTGATTGTAAATTGGTCAGAATAATGAACGTACCAATAGCAATGCCGAAAGGTAAATTAATGTCATTTGTAGATAGTGTGGAAAAGTAAGGGAAATGAAAAAGAACGATGACCTTCAACATACATCTTTAACATTTACAGTGGTATCAGAGCTATGCGAATGGAACTTAAAACTGCCAAACCACCAATCGTGGCCTTAGAGGAATATAAAGAGCAGCTGATATATGAAGGGCAACCTAAATCTTGATTTTGCTGCAAAGCTACGGTTCATTTTAGACAAGATTGCCCCATAACGCGAGGCGAGAACGACAACAAAACAGGCACCGAATTACTCAGTGAGATAGTTGCTAACAGAGAACGTCACACTGATTCACATGCTGTATTAGAGCTGGATACTATACCCGCTGGCATACCTCGCAGAGATAAATCTGCCCAGGTACAAACACAGACTGCAGAGCAACACGAATTGTATGAGTCACTTACCTTACTCATTCTGAAGCCTTATCGCCGACACAAGTCTGCCAGGAAGCCTCACCGAACGACATATCAGCACAGCAACAAATACAGCTATCAAAACAAGAAGAACACGAGCAACAACAAACATCCGAAAAGAGTCAACACAAGAATGAAGGTCATGTAGGAACAAACATTTCTCTAATACACAACCTCGAACAGGAAAGTGCAAACACACCTGTCAACACTGAAGCGGAGAATATTATATATGCTAGGACACTAGAAAAACCAGGAGAGATGGCCACAATTATCCAACCACTGAACAAGAGCGTTATTCAAGATACTACGACCAATAGCATACAATGGATCGATGAGATCAAAGCGGAAACCTCAAATCTTATGGAAATATTAGAGACAGGGTCAGGGCATCAAGAAAGCTTGAAGACAAATGAAACACCAACTGAAGAAGTTGCCATTTGGAAAAGCAAAACAAAAGTAAAAACACATCGACCCTCGAGGGAGGAAACACAAATGCCGTACGACGGAAGAGACCCTCGGCTACAACGGAGTAGATTAGGAGATAGAAGATAGAGCCCCTCCCCCAATCACCATTGAATTTATTAGGAGAAGGAACAAGCATACTCTCACGAGGATGCGGTTAACACACACAGTGATGACACCAAATATAAACTGTATACAAACTGCAAGTAAACAGTCGCCTTCTAAACAGATTAATCGTAACGGGGCTTGGATACATTTATGTTGCAAGAAGTGGCAACCGAAGACCTTGCTACAATTCCTGGACACGATAAAATTATTAGTGTTAACGTGTACAAATGCGGTACAGCCATTTGCATTAAAGACAATATACCATACTAGGACACAGCATTCCTACCAAATTATCGAGGACAGCATACGTATTAGGGGCTTACTAATTGTAAATAATTATGCCCCATCGGGCTCACAGGCAAGGACGCAAAGACGGCTGCTCTATACCACTAAAATCCTTCTACTTATCTACACACATGGAGACAATATGATACTTGTAGGTGACTTTTATGCAGTATTATCCCCCAAAGACCAAACAGGGCAGTTCAGGGATATCCCGCGCTATCGAATTTCACAAAAGGGCTACATCTAACAGACACATGGGAAGTGAAGCAACAGAGGCCAGCTGGACATACGATTTGTTACCAAGATAGAATATATGTCAGCGGGGACTGATAGGCCAAGTGAGGGAAACAGATGTCTGCCCAGTGGAATTTTCAAACCATTGTGCGGTTTATCTGTAAGATCCGACAACCTGAGTGGGGACCAAGAAGCTGACGATTAATTTGTGGGTTAAATGAATCTATTTTGAAGAACGTGGACTTAAAGATTTTCCCTGAATGGCAAAAATGGAAAACATGCATACCCCGGTATACAGATACTCTTGATTGACGGGTGTTCTACGCTATATCTCGCATGATCTGACTATTGAAGACATACAGTGCCGAGAGGAGAAGGCAGCTGAACCAAACAACAGAATTCTATTACAAGTGCTTCAGACAGTTACCTCAGGAGGATCTTACCAACCCTGATACATATCGAAGAATAAAGAAAAAAAGAGTGCAGCTACTAACGATACAACGAAGAGAATTCGGAGGTCTGAAAAATCAAACGCAAGATCATCAAAATCTTGCCAAAGTGTCTCCTTCCATTTACCACATTATAAGGAATTGCAAGAGAGTACGTCAGAAATACATCCATCCAGGGTGCGAAATCGCTAGCGGAAGGGAGGTTTTCCCCCACCGATGATGTTATCTCAAAAGTCACGCCCACTAAAATTAACCAGGGGGTATTATTTCCTGATAAAATGAAGAAAATTTAATACATATATTACTGAAATCAATGTTTTATACTGTGCGTATTTTCGTAAAAACATCAACAATAATACACATATGATATAAATAACAGTATGACTGCCAAAACTTGAGCATTAAACAACGCAGTGGTGGCAACTACGCACATGCAGCCTATTCTTCATGTTTCACTCTGGCAAGACCATCTGAAATCCGGGAATAATTTTCCATATTGAACATCATTCTTGTTATAACAAAAGAATTCAAACAAAAATATTTTAAATTTACATTTTTTAGAGGGAAGGTGTAATTTACTTACAAGGGGATTATATACACACTCCTCAGCCGGGTACTGCTTAAAATAAACACTAGTAGTTAAGCCCTATGATCTTTCTCCCCTTCACCAATTTTTTTCCGATTTCGCACCCTGCATCCATCACATTCACAACAACTAATGGACAAATAACGAATAGCCCCGAAATAATAAAGGAAATGGCGGAGAGCTATTTTTAGTCCTTGTATAAAGAAGAGTCGACCGACATCATAAATCCCCAACGCCCATTCTTTGATTGTATAAGAGTAAGAATTCAGCATCCGGAACAAGAAAGTTTGACCCAAGGCATCACCTTAGTAGAAATCCACCAGGCAATACTAGAAAACGCACCTAACAAATCTCCTGGTCCCTATGGTCTAGGGATAGCTTTTTACATTATATTTTGGTCCATCATTAGAGATGAAATTGTTGCAGTAATGATTGATGCCTGTAATCGAGAAAGGAACATCGATAAGATGACAAATCCAAACAAATTATCTGACTTTCGGCCCATAACGCTCTTTAAGTTTGACTATAAGCTATTAACTAAATTTGTGAAAAAGAGACTAACTACCTGTATGGAGGACGCCACATCCGTACACCAGTCTGGTGCCATACCAGGAAGATGTATAACAAACTATCTATGTGTAAATCGGGATATTTTAAGCGAGTCGTTCTTCGAAAATGAAAATAAACTTATAATATCACTATATTTTGACCACGGCACTTAACAGGGTAAACCACAAATATATAACTGAAACACTAAATGCTCTTGGCTTTGACACTAGGTTCATGACTCTCATCGGTAAAATTCTTTATGGAGGCTCTTGAAAGATGAACATAAATGGTTATTTGATAAGGCCAACCCACATTCACAGAGGAGTACGACAAGGGTATCCGCTGTCTATGCTGATATTTTTTCTCTCCCTAGAACCCCTTCTCACCAATCTACAACGAACTTCCAGTACTAGTAATCTGCATACTGTCGCATTCGCATATGGTGTTACTCTAGTATTAGATCAAACCATTGATATCCAGCATTTGTTCAAGGTAATTGAGGATTACGGGAGATATTCCGGGGATCAGTTGAACCCAAAGAAGACAAAGGCGATGTGGATTGGGAAAACGGGCCGTGTCCAATGGGCACATCCAGAATGTATAACAATGACACAAATAGTTAAAAGTCTGAGAATAGCCTTCTTTAACAGTGTGCACAAGATGATCAAAAAGAACTGTGCCGATGCTTTGCATTCTGTAAGGGGCATGTTGCAACTGGTTAGGTATAGATATTTCCTCTTGTAACAAAGAATAATATATGTGAATATGTACAGCTTAAGTAAAATGTGGTATCTGAGCCAAATCCTTCTCATGCCAAGGATGATTGGTAAACGTATAATTTCGGTTGTCATTTGGTTCATTTGGCAGGGATCATTAATACGTCTTGCCAGAAGTATACTCACTTTATCTAAATATCAGAGTGGGTTTGGACTAATCGACGTCAAAGAGAAAGCAAAACCTTATTCTTAACAAGAAACTTAAAGCTGTTACACAGAGCAGGGGATCATAAATCGAAGTTCCTCACGAGATGGTGCAGTCTTCAACAGTACATTAACTTACCAGCTTATTATGAAATCCATCATCATGCACCTCACGCAAGATATATGAGAGTCGAGTAAAGTTATATGCCAAAGGACGTCGTCACATCTGAAGATCTCTCAACGAAAAAAAGTTCAAAATTTCATACTGCCTGATAGTATTTAGCCCCTAACATAACGAATGCAGCTATGATAATCAATTGAAATAGAGTACTGAAGAATATCTCAAATCGCATACTTCCAGACGCACCGAGCTCGATAGCTGCAGTCGCTTAATTGCGGCCAGTATCCAGTATTCGGGAGATAGTAGGTTCGAACCCCACTATCGGCAGCCCTGAAAATGGTTTTCCGTGGTTTCCCATTTTCACACCAGGCAAATGCTGGGGCTGTACCTTAATTAAGGCCACGGCCGATTCCTTCCCACTCCTAGCCCTATCCCCTCCCATCGTCGCCATAAGACCTATCTGAGTCGGTGCGACGTAAAACAACTAGCAAAAAAAAAAAAAACTTCCAGACGCAGTAAAAGAAAATTGATGTAAAGTAATCCATGACATACCGACAAACGGGGGACTTAATCATAATTATATGATGGAGACGGATTTGTGCAAATTCTGTCGACATAAGAACACAATTCAACACAGACTTACAACTTGTGCGAAGATTCGGCCGACATGGAATAAATTTAAACAGGTGCTGAAGTGCATCATCGGACGTCCGAACACATATTCCGCATCTGAATGGGTGATCTGCCCTACTTTTAGTTTACTACACCGCCATTGAATAGTGCTGTCATGTTACTGTTAGGTTGTTATGTCGACTGTGTGCTGAAATCTTCTGAGCCTTAGAGTGAAATCGAAAGAATGTCCGAGATAAGTGATTATGTTTTAATTTGCATTCAGTGTCCGGAAAGGAAGAGATGGTTGGGAGAATATATACAGCATGTAAGTAGTGTCCCGGTTAGGGGCACGCAGATGTGAGCTCGCATCCGAGAGATAGTGGGTTCGAACCCCACTGTCGGCAGCCCTGAAGATGGTTTCCGTGGTTTCCCATTTTCACACCAGGAAAATGCTGGGTCTGTACCTTAATTAAGGCCACGGCCACTTCCTTATCATCCCTAGGCCTTTTCAGTCCTATCGTCGCCATAAGACCTACTGTATTTGTGTCGGTGCGATGTAAAGCAAAATAGCAAAAATAAGTAGTGCCCTGTAAGTGTGAAGTGCTGAATGTGCATAGGATAAATAAAAAAAATCCAGCTAGACTGTGAAAAAGTGTGATATACGTTTGTTTGATTCATTCATATGTTAATTCTTGTCATGTACAGATGGGCATTATTGTGATATTCTGAGACTTCAAATAATTTATGGACATTAGGCGACAAGGAGTCGTAAATACGGTTTTTGTTGGTGTTTTCTCTGTCTAATTGTGTGTTAATTTGTTAAACAGTTGAAATAATTTTGTTTATTATCTACTATATGTCAATAAATCAGATGTTAAGAAAAGGGATCATACACGGCACATTTCTTAATAGGACACCCCTTACCGTGACTTTTGGCCACTCAGTGTATTTAAGGTTACTGACCTTAGAGTTTAATCCTAACTAATCCATTGAAGAAATTGATATCTTGTGTCCACATGTTTAAATGGTACTAAAGAACTCGTACAACTTTGTTCTACGTTCAAGGAATGCTTACAGCAGAGATATTACCGCATAATTCGTTTCTCACGGAGCTGTAGTACTCGCAGTATCTGTCACTAGCAGATATATTGTACCTATTACAATTTCAGACATGTAATTAATTCCTGTATTGATTAATTACCATTTGAAGTATCAATAACTCTTCCACTTACGATTCTATTGGCTGAGAGTGGGCGGTATTCTTTCCGTGCCTGGCAGCGTTCGCTGCTGCAAGTACGCATTTAATATTACTTTTCCTGCTATTTGTTTTACGGCGCACCGACACAGATAGGTCTCGTGGCGACGATGGAAGAGGAAAGGCCTAAGAATGGGAAGGAAGCGGCCGTGTCCTTAATTAAAGAACAGCCCTAGTATTTGCCTGATGTGAAAATGGGAAAGCACGGAAAACCATCTTCAGGGCTGTCGACAGTGGGATTCAAGCCCACTATCTCCAGGATGCTAGGTCACAGCTGCGCGCTCCTAACCGCACGGCCAACTCGCCCGGTAGTACGCATTTAAACGTAAGCTGTTTCCCCTGTTGTGATTCCTGCCCCACAACTTGTGCTGTATGCTCAAGGATGATTTGTAAATTCTACACAATGTGTCCCTTGGGTTTGCAACGTTTATGTGACAGGCGAACTCAAGAGGTGTTTGGGAGGTTTACGGTTTTAAATAAATAAAACAATAATGTTGGTTAAAAAGGACCATAACTTAAGCTACGTGCATCATTCAACGTGACCTGTGATTGCATGAAAACATCCATACTTTCAACGCCATACTCTACTACGTAACAGAATTCAACCAACTTATGACCGTTTCACATTCATGAAATTCAATTAATAGAAAACTTTGCTTATTTTGTTCTGTATCTCCATTTCTCAAATCGAGTATACTGTATTCTCAAAACCGGACGAGTTGGCCGTGCGGTTTGGAGCGCGCAGCTGTGCGCTTGCATCCCGGAGATAGCGGGTTCGAATCCCACTGTTGGCAGACCTGAACATGGTTTTCCTTGGTTTCTCATTTTCACACCAGGCAAATGCTGGGCTGTAGCTTAATTAATGCCACGACCGCTTCCTTTCCATTCCAAGGTCTTTCCTATCCCACCGCCGCCATAAGACCTATCTTTGTCGGTGCGACGTAAAGCAAAATAGCAACAACGATATATTTTAAAACGGGGGACAATAACGCAATAACCTTTTTTTACGTTATTTCGTTACCAACAGTTTTACTTTTTTTGGAAATATACCCTGCCTTATTTAGCTGTCAAAAACGTTGCAAACCCAATTGATACATCACATTGTATTTACGAGATATGCTTCTATACGCAGTACGAGTTGTGTGGCTGGGATTATGGCAAAGAGAGAGCTGGCTTGTAATTGCCTCCCTGCACGAGCAAACACTGTCAGATACAGCAGGACCAGTGTCCAACCTTGGCCACTGGAATTAAAAGTTTGAGTACTGTTAATACTTCTAAAAGAAATTTTACAATGAATTAATTACCGGCCTCAATTTTTTATAGTTTGTCATTTTCTTCCAGTCCCAGAAATGATTAAAATTTATTTTAAAACAATGATTTCAATGGAAAACGTAACACACTGTTTGCGAGTCCCTTATTTTTTTTAAGAAAAAAGAAAATAGAATACCGTTATCTACAAAGGGTTAGAAGTTATTTCGGTGTAAAAGTCGTATGTGAAAAACCCGGGTGTCTCTACATTTTCATATCAGTCATGCATTTACTACCTGACGAAATATATTCGGGAACCTACCTGCAACCATTATCAAACTCCTTCAGTCACAAACATCCCAGTAGTGGACGCTGATACAAAGTCAACCCAGTGATTATTTTATTACATTTTTCTTTCTACCATGAGGACATGTTAAATGCCTAGGAATTTTGCAGTAAGAATTACAGTGCATTAATTCTGCAGGTGTTGAGACAGTGCAGTGGAATTCATGCCTGGACTGCTCACTCTATGTTCCGAAATCACAATGATTGCCGGGAAGGAAATTTTCGTTGCTGCTCCCATAATTGCCCAATTACTGAAACTAGAATTTAAAGTACTGCGGAGTGGGTCTGAACTTCTTAAAATGATTTGGAATTATAATGCAATACTGTATAAAGCAACAGCCCCTGCCCTTCCTTCCTAAAATGCATTTATAATTTATTTCCGCAATATCCTTGAATTTATTCTTATTAAACTCACAAGTCATACGAATAAAATTACCGTTTCCTGCACACTTCATTACCTCTCGCATGGCAACCTGGACAACTGTATAAGCTAAAGTTAGAAATAGCATAACAGTGCTGAGTATTCCCTCTACTATTCTAAGAGAAGCACTAGATCCTTTTTCCTCTGGGACCACCGCGTCGAGAGCTCGCCATCTACGTACTCATCTGCAGTTTCATGAATTCTTGAACTTCATTATTATATCCTTGAAACAATTGAACGATGCTGTCTTCCAACAAATGGTTCATACTAGTAAATCCTCCCAGAGACTCCTTGTCAACTAAAGATAGGAAGTATTGCGGCTTGTCTCTCGACGTGACTGAAATAGCTTTATCCCATTAGGTGTTCGGACTAGTTCACCTTCCTTAAAAGATGTCTGAAAATATTTTGTTCTCAGTTTTTACGAAGCACATACATTAATCAATGGAGATATTGCACTTCAATGAGAGTATGATCTGGCAAACTAAATTTGTCACAATATTACTCCATTCGTTTTCCATTATATTTGAAATGATGGATACATGGTCTAGCCTGAGAAGAATAGGATTTCAGGATACAGAAAAGGGGAAGTTTGAATGCTTCAGGTTGATGAAGGTTGATAGATAAAGCGCTGGCAAGTTCGCTATTCCTGTTTCAACAGACTTCTTGAGCTGCTATGCTTTCTATTGTATAAATGAACAGCCAAATAAATAAATTATGATATATTTTACTTACATATCAAGTGTCCCTAATTTTTCAGCCAATCAAGGCACTCTGTGTTAACTGTTATACTATCGTATAATACGTAAAATGAATAACAATGAATAATGGCGTATGACCCTTAGTGCCGGAAGTGTCCGAGGACAAGTTCGCCTCAACAGATGCAGGTCTTTTGATTTGACTCCCGTAGGCGACCTGCGCTTCGTGATGAGGCTGAAATGATGATGGACACGACACATACACCCAACCCTCGTACCAAACGAAATGAACTAATTACGGTTAACATTCCTGACCTTACCTGGAATCGAACACGGGACCCCTGTGACCAAAGGCCAGAACGCTAAACATTTAGCCATGTCCCGTTGAATAAAATATTATCATGACCATTACCTTGATAAAAACTTCATACTGTTCTCAAAGAAGAATTTCACACATTTTGTCAAATGCCTTCTCTTTTATATCGAAATTTGCTTTCCAAATTTCTTTTTTTTCTATTTTTTCTAAGATAGAGGGGATGAATACATTTATCTTTTATTTGGCATGGGTATTAATCAACATTCGTTGCTATTGTGTTGTCTATGAAGGTTCTGAGAACGTCAATTGCCTATAGGGAAATACCCAGTATAAAAATAAAGTACGACAAAACTTTCAGGACCCATTCCTCATACGGGCAATATGAAAAAAACGTTATATGGACACAGGTCCCAGAAAGCTTTATTTCCATGCTAGAACGAATGTTCTACAACTCTATAGAGTACATCATTCATGGGAATTAGAACGTACCCGAATAACACATGAAATTCGCCGACGCCGTTGCATTGAATACCAGATGCGCTGATGCGCGGATTTTATCAATGCTAACGGAAGGCATTTTGAACTTTTCTTGTAAGAAATACACCAGTTGCGTATGGTATTCTGGTACGCTATGTTTTTGTGGGTATCCCATGATTAATGTACTAAGTATAGTTTTAGAAATTGAGTTCCAACGTCGAAATAAAACATTTCCTGATCCATGCTCATATAACATGGTTTTTACACCAAACTTTGAGGAATGTGTCATGAAATTTTGCAGGCATCTTATTGTTAAACTTTGCATTCCCGGAGAATTGTAGTCAGGGGTCACTCCGAGAACTGGCTAATGATCGTTGTTTAAAGTGTAACTTCAAGAAAGTCTGATTTTGAGTCATAGCCTATATATAGTATGTATCGCTCATTAAATACAACAACGTCATAATTCAAAAACAGTTAGTCTTCAGGATGAGCATTGTAAAGATTCAAAGGGCTGTCATTTTAAGACAATATATTTAAGACAGTATATTTAAAAACATCATGTTTGAACATGTGACAAAATAAACGATTGAAATAATTATGAGTGTATCAGATTTGTTTTACCTGTTACCAAAAACGACAATATGAGCTTCAGAGTAGACTCCAAACGCACTTTTGTCACTGTTGCTACAAACATTAAACTAAAAGTACGACATAAATCAAAATGTGACATTCTTGACAGCAATTGGAATGTTACTGCCGATAGTTATGTCAGCGGCGTCCATGACTCCTAACATACTGAAATAGTATCATGCAGTAGAACGAAACATGGTCATCAGAGGGCCATCAGAGGTGAAATGAAGATAATGTTAATGCTTTTGTATTATCACTCAGATTATAAAGACATATAAAAGTGTGTTTAGACCTCTGGAATGAAGGTCTTCTTTCTTCTGAGGATGTACGCCTAGTTTGAAAAAAATTGTGTTTTTAGGACAAAGTCTGCAATTATCTTCTTTTCCTTAATTACACTTACTTCTTGAACATCCTCACTGTAGGTCTTCTTCTCATAAAATCGACAACTTTCACATCTGTCAGTCTTACTGCGATCAGATTAAGAAGACCGAACATAGAAGCAATGTTTTTCGATCAGAGAAATCAATAGTTCAAGACTCAGTGTGTAAACTGTTTCCCGGAACGCAGGTTACTTGAATAGTGTCAACATTTTTAAAAATGCAATTCAGGGACTGTCATATCTCAAACTCGTCAGACCTATCCCAACCGTAGACTCTTATTATTACTGTTATACAATATCAGAGAAGTCAGATGAGAAATGTGTTATCATACAATTTCAGTACACAGATGTATGAGACTCAACACCACATACATCCGAAGAACTAAATGTCAGTTGTTAAACGGAACAAAACTTGATACTCCAAAGTACATTAGTATATTTTCAGAACTCTGATCACTGTACACGCATATGTAGGCAGACAAAGTGGAGATTTAGGATATCGTATGTTATTTCAAGAGCGTGAACATATCCAAAACCCATGCTGACAAAATCGCAGGTAGGTACTTTACAATGTAAGAAGTAAACATGTCGTTGCATGTTGATATAATTAATGAAATTAACTTGTATTCTGGTGTGCTATTAATAATTAGATACTATCAGATATTTCGTTAAAAGACAACTATTTTTTAATTAAAAGACAATAATATAACTTACTCCAAACTGGTAAGACTGTTGCGTATGGCACGATCAACGGCACATTATCCCTACTCTACCAGGAATAATTAAGGACATGGGCGTGAGAATCTTGCAAAGGGTTGTACTGTCCTTACCGAGCAGGTGCACAGAGAGAGGTAGATGCAGAGTTACATAATGGATATATTTTAAAATTTATTTATTCAGCTTGAGAATTTCATGAATAAGTTCCCTATTGTTTCTGACTCGTTGCATTAAAACAAATTAAAATATTTTCTAAGCAAGGTAATGTCGCCTGGCTAATTGAAATAAACTCAATTTTATAATTGTCTATCTTTTAACATGAAACGATTATCTTTCGTTGAAATTCAATAAGTTCTTTCCTGATAATGTTCATAAAGTTCTTCAAGTATTTCTTGAAATGACAAAAATTGAAATTCAAAGGAACATCTTTTCACTTGAAAGATGAATTTCCCTAGAGTCTTTCTAATATTTTAACACTTCAAATTATCGTCTATTTTTAGAATTGTCATTCAAAATTTATAAAATGTCATGTGAATTACAATGAGCGAAATATTTCGTTGAATTATGAATTAAAGCACTGATTCTAAAGTTCAACTTGTAATACAGTTAGTCTGTTTAAATCTCAAGTCTTTTTAGAGAGGCACTCATATTACCTGAATTATCTGGATATCGGGACTGGAAAGATAGAGAAATGCGGTTCATTGAACAGCATATGAAGTCCTTAGCAACTGGTGTTGTGATGTCATCCCCATGTTACCACGATTGATTCCCGCGTAGTAACAACGTTCCAAATCCAGCGTCGAACCATGTTCCATCCCCTGCGTAGTAACCACGTTTAAATTCCATGAAGTCACCACGTTCCAACTCCCACGTAGTCGAAATAATAGCAGGTTGATGGGACAAAATGGGCACTCGGTTAAGGTTTCAACGTGTCACTTATAAACTTTATAAAAGCGAGAATGTTCAACTGACAAGATTACCTTTTGAGTGTCCTGTGCTTGTAAATCGTAAAATTGGCAGTGTATTTAACTAGATTGCATTTCCTCTAATGTTTAATCACTGGTAGAAAATTGTTATTGCTCATGAGATTGGATTGAAGCACAGTTATAACATATTTACACACGAAAATCAAAGTCTTATTCGTCATAACGAAATACTTAATTCGTGGATATTTACAAGTTCATATCACGGCATTGTCATACAATGTCAAATACTGTTCACTTGTGATGAAGGTTTAGCCTTATTAAAACATCAACCAATAGTTATTGCACACATATTTGAGGTAATATTATGAAATGTATTAGTTTGACAGTTTAAAAGTTCAATGATTTCACTTGAAATCGTCCCAATGTTCACACGCTTATTTCTCATGAATATTTAAATTCAGCTTCAATCGATTACGCATACACGTTTAAATCAATTAAATTTGTTAGATTTGCAGTTAAAAATGCTAAGTCTGTAAAGTGACTAAGTATCATAAGTCTTTGACAACACTTTGAAATGATAAAGTTAGTATCATATCACTCGAAAAGTTTCTAAGTTCCAACACGAGTTATAGTTTTATAAGTCTTGTCGAAAACTTTACATTAGAGTTCATATGATGTGATGTCTTGAGGTCGAACCTGTCGGATCCGTTCACATGAGACAGCATGACTACATGACGGCAGCGAGCTGAGAATTGAACTGACTTGACCTAGCATAACCCCGTTCCTTTATACCTATCTGTCGAGGTTAGGTTCCTCCCCTGGTGGAAAAATCAAATTCCTTTACACCTGAATTACTCTTACGTCCCTAGGCCAATACTAATGAAATTGCCGTATGTTTGCCTTTAAATAATGGGCTATATGGTGGCGTATATCATTAATTGATATCTCAATGGGTTCTGCTAGTATGTTTGACAATATCAGGTGGTGTTCACGTGATAGTCGCATCACCCACTTCGTGACGTAGCTTGCTTGCTGTATGCATGCCCGAGCCGTTGCCTTGTGCTACTTCGCATGCTAGGGTCGTCCTGTTGCGCCTACTTCCATTAAATAAAATTATGTTCCAGGCCATACATGGTTCCTGGTTAAATACATTGCCATCATATGTTTCTACTTGCAATAATTACACAAAAATCAGCCAGATATAATTTAGTATAAATTGTTACTGAATATGATATCCGCAAATGATTAAAAATAAAGTTATTTTGTACTTTTATACAATTCTTGATATTGTGATCAAATTCATAACTTTTCGTTTCCCGTCTATCATAATATGAATTTCAATTCCAAAAATTAAACACGCATTGTATTTGATTAGAGCCATGGGTACGTTGCTGAGAAGTCAATTATAAACTCACTCGGCTACCACACCCCAAAGATGTTAGAATTTTATATATTGTTTCTCTAAAAAAATGCTGCTTCTATCAACTCTACTAAATCCCATCATTAACACAAGAACACACGCAGTTCATGAAAGATACACAGAAATGTATATGGCAATGTATTTTCCAACAAACTAGGCTTCATGATATGAAACCAAATTTTATGTAAATATATTCAAATGCATAACTTTCCATTTGATGTCCATAAGAAAATGAATTTCAGTTTCAAAAATTAAACACGCATTCTCTTACATTGCAGCCATGGGTACGTTTCTGAGAAGTCAATTATAACCTCACTCGGCTACCACACCCCGGAGAGGTTAGAATTACTTTAGAAGTACTTTTCTATATGGAATTGAAGGGATGAGCTGAATGCGAACATAATTCACCTCAGTTATACACAGATTTAGATATAACTCTCTATAATAAACCGTACTACTTTAGATTGGTAAATAGTTACTTAAGAAAGTAGACGATATAAGATCATAAACGTAACGAGAGAGGCTGTCTGTTCTGTTATTGAATTTCTTCCTGCTCCAGTGAAGTACAGGCTCAAAGTGAATAGAAGAACCTTCCCCTTGCAGGTTGCTACTGTGCCCAAAAGCGTTTTGCATATTAAGATTCCGCATAATATAAGACATGGAACTTCAAAAATACACACAGTATGCACTGTAGGCCAATGTATGTGACCCAGTGCGACAGAAAGCCCACACCAGGTTCTATATTTGTGCGATAGGAGGAATTTACTACGTCCGCCAGTTTAGCAATATCACTTGTAAGGTCAGTGACGCATAGACAGTACGTGTAGGACTGCGGTGAACATAGAAGAATACCCATTTCAAACACTGACAGCATTTGGACTGTGCCATTGTTACAAGAAAGACCACGGAAGTGACAAATGTGTGTTGAAACTCATGCTAGAGTAAGTCATTATGATATCTCCGGAATATGGAAAACGTTTGGAGGTCCAGCGGATGCTGATCGACAGTTCGGCCAAATGATCGGTATTTGTTGTTTTCATCACTTCAAAAGCGCAGTGATTCCACAATCGCGTGCCGCTAGGATGCCCAGATGGCCGCAAGATTAAATGTCTCACATAATACAGTGAGAAATCGGCTTTCCAACGTAGGACTGATAGCAAGGAGGCATGTGAAGAGAGTTCCTTTTAAGCCACACCATCTGGCATCTTGCTTGAGATGGGAAACAACACCTTGTCCATGGTATCAGGAACAGTGAAAGTTTACGCTCTTTTGAGACTATCAAGACAAGCGCCCGTAAAATCGGTGAAATAACGCCTGTAGGTGATCTGGTGAGAGCTGGAAGAAATTTTTCATCCCGGAACTCCGTCAGCATCCAAGGGTGTCCGTTATGTTTAGGTTGGTTTAACCTTTGGTTGACTTACTCCTCCAATTATTACAATGCCATATCAGTCAATCCTCTAGACTGCCACCCTCGCAACTTTCTAAAGGCTGCTACCCCGGCTTTCGGTGAACTTGGGATAACGTAGAGGATTCCACGGACTGTATAAGGAATAGGAAAGTAGAATAGTTTGTTTCAATCATAATCCTCTTTGAAAGGAAACAAAGGAAGTGATATCAAAAGAAAATACCACGGGCAACAATTGATATACTATGATAGTTACCATTCATGTTACAACGTTTCGTCTATGAGACGTTATTTAAGGAGAATGTGGTTCGATAAGCATAATAATGTTTGTGCTAATAATACATCAAATAGTTTCATAAAGAAGGGATGTAATCCATTTAGAATTCGAACAATTCATTGTACAATTGCATCAATAGAAAAAGTGAGGGGAAGTTAATAGTGTGTTCAACATACACTTAAATTATATATCAGAAATTGTCTGTTAGGTCATCAGCCTAGAGTCTGGTTGGATTGTCAAATAGCACCATCAAAGGCTATGCAGATATAGGGAAATTGCAAACACCAATGACAGAGCCCAAATGAGGCGTACTAGGCAAGATGAGGAGTGAGGTAGTTTGCCACTGCATTCCTCACTGGACCAGAAGGTGCCACTGCAGCACGACTGATCCTATAAGCAACACTTTTCCTAACACTGAAACACTAGTTGTGCTCAAAAGTGTCATTACTCAGCACCACCCATATCCCAACAGCTTCCATATTGTCACAACCATGGATGAAACTGGGACTTCGCTGGAAGTTACACTCTGCTCTGGCCTGTGCAAAGAGACGGATTCAAAAGTACTACAGAATATTCGATAGAGCTGAGAAGTTTTATGCGAGCAATTACAGTGAATCAGCAAGGAAAATGCAAATCTAATAACGTACAGAAGAATGGGAAGTCCCAGAAAAGAAACAATAATGTGATCAATCAGGCCTAATACCTTAGAAAGGGAATATTTCCTCTTATCACAGTACATTCACGGTCTCCATCAAGGTACGTTAATTATCCCGGAAATTCTGACGGATAATACAAATATTAAAATAGGTAAGTTGTTACAATAATTGGCCAATAATATGATGCATGCTTTGAGAGTATAACATCCGCTTTTATAGATTAATTATCGCGGTCAACGATGGCAGATACTACAATAATGGGCGAATAATAATTAGATTCATAAATTACATAGTTGAAAAAATAGGGGAACATATTTTTAACGTCTGGTATGTGAACGTTAATTTCGTAGATTGGGTTCCAATTGTCTTACAGCACACCGTGAGACCAATAGCTACTCAGGGTATGTCAAATCGAAGTTATACTCCATCTGTAGGCGTAGCCATCTATTAAGCTGTCAGCTGACCCCTCAAAACAAAGTGAATTCCGGTGCGTCCGTGTGTAGTTGTGAGGTTCTCAGACTGCTGCGGGCAGTTGAGCACATTGTACGTCAACCAGCACATCTCATGAGACTTCTTAAACAGGTTCAAGTCGCAAGGGCCGTCACTTTGATTCAGGAAGGATGGACTCTTCGTCGTGTTGTTGTGGATCTCAATTTCTTTCCGACAATTATTTACCGCTTGTGGAATCGCTATAATGAGACAGGCCAGTTCACAAGGAGGGTTGGACAAGTTCATTGACGCATGGCAACCCCACAATATGTCCGATATCTGATCAAATGTGCGGTGCGGCGTTGTTCAGCAACTGCCAGAGAACTACAACAAGACCTCAGAAGGGTTACTGGAGTCTCGGTGTCTGACCAGACAGTAAGGAACAGGTTAAGCGAAGTTACCTTACGACACATACGTCCTATTCGAGTGCCCAGTTTAACGAAGCAACATCGCGCAGCTCTCCTTCTGTTTGCCCTTAACCACATCAACTGGCAACTTAGCCAATGAGGACCTGTGTTGCTCACAGACGAGTCCAGATTTCCCCTGACACAGCGTGATGGACATGAACGTGTATAGGGATCGTCGTGGTGAGCAGCACATGCCGACACTTTTCCGGGAAGGCGACCGATTCGGACAAGCTTCTGCGATTGTGTAGGGTGGCATCAGTATTGATGGCCGTACGGATCGTGTCGTCGTCTGTGCTAATCTTACCACTGCGGGGTACATCGAGCAGATACTGCTACAGCATGTGTTGGTTGTTGCATACGGTGTAGGACCTGAATTCGTACCCATACACGACAATGCCAGGGCTCATGTAGCGTGCATCACCAGAGCTGTCCTGCGAGAACTGGACATTGAAGAGATGGGATGGCCAGCAGTGAGTCCCCACTTTAATCCCATCGAGCATGTGTGCGATAGAGTTGAAAGAAGTGTTTGTGGGCGTCCTGTTCCACCACAGACTTTTCAAGACCTCGAACAGGCTCTCAATGAAGAATGCGACCTGATACCGCAACGTGACCTCCGTCCACTTATACGGAGCATGCCACGCAGGTGCCAAGCTGTGATAAATGCTCGTGGCGGACATACACCATACTGAATCTTTCGAGATGTGATATGAATCCATCCTGTAAGATGGTTATCACTTTGTTTTCGCCCCTATTTGGACATTTCCGTTTGTGTTCTGAAAATGAACGCGAATCCATCGATGTTATTTTGTATACTTCAACGGTAAAGAATAAAAGTTTAGTTGGTAATATGCCTGGGTGTGAGGTATTTTTTGTGGTGCATGGCATACGTTCAAAAACCTGTTCCCCTATTTTTTGAACTGTGTAAAATGTATTTACAATTAGTTCCCAGATATACTCAACAACCTATTTGACCCCGTGATAAATTAGGGAATAAGAGATGAAACCTATATTATTTAGGTAATATTATTGAAAACTAGTGGATTGCAGCAAGCAAAAAAGTTGAAACTTTCAAAAGAGTAACCAAATCCAAGTCCAGCCCAAACTATCACATATTCATTCACCCGAAGGCGTAGCACTGAAGATGGAGACGTGTTCTTGAGGGAGACGTAACAAAATATTTTAGCTTCAAAGAGATAATGATATTTAAATTACATCAATCTTTCCACTGCCTTGACGTGAGCACAGTATTTTAGAACCATGTCGGCGTGGGAAATATCCAAAGGGGATATTAAATTCCACAATGGAGTACTCCGCTCGTTGCTTGGCGATGTCTAATCCGAACTAAATTTTAATAACCAGAGATATTAGTTGCGTCAGTTAGGTGACGTCACTGCTGTCGTGGTACGAGACATGTACTCAGTTGAATTGTGAGCAAGGTACTGTGTAGTATACGAAGATAGCAATCGGAGAGCAGGCAAGGTCCAGTATAATGTTTAGGAGGTTCCGTAGAATATTTAAGGAACAGCAGACTGGAGATGGAAAATACCCATGTTGAACATAAATGGAACAGCATGAGGCTATAGGTATGCTGATGATATTACAGAGCAAATAGAGCAAAAATGCTACTCACAATTATACTAATATTAAATACCAAATTTCATGAAAATCCCACCAGTCCATTCTTCTATTATGCTGTAGAAAGGTACAGACAGGAGACAATAAGACAAACAATCATTTAACTGGACCATATATATGCTATTATTATTTGTTCTGTCTGGTGTAGAAAAAATGATCAAGTCATTATTCAAAAAGCACAGACAGAATTCCGATTTTATATACCCTGTGTATATAGATTAATCATATTATTACGGATAACATATCTGATTATAGATATAAAGTTAAATTGCCAGAATAAACGTATATTGGAACACAAGATTAATGACTGCTATTACCGATAAATAATGCCGATAGTGTAATTTATACACAAATGTTGTTACGTCAGTCAAGCACGTGCGTCGTTAAACTAACGATGTGGTTAATTTTAAAGTTTATAGTTAAATACACAATTTTCTATTTTAGAGGTAAAATGAAACTGATCGACTCATACAAATACATTAGCTTTATCGTATGTTGTAGAACAAGAATTTGAGTACGTATATTCATTATCAGCCTAGCTGAGGAACCTACAAGAATGAGAGAATAATTACCCTCAGTAAGCAGAAAACTTGGGAACGAATATTCCATTTATGAAGAGGTACAGAGCCCAGAGGTTCACTCAGACTGCAGCAGATATAAATGCCAAAGTTATTTTTTTTTAAAGAAGGGCGACCTAATGGTGGAGTAACACCTTCATTCTTGTTAGTGTTGAGGTTATGGATAGGGGTGATTTTGACTTGTACTTCTCCAATAACTTCAAAATATGTACGGTGAAATCTTCGTCTTTCACAATGTTTTTTTATAGACTGCTCTGTTCCTATGAATGTTCAGTTTGAAGTCACACATGACACGACAGTCTCCTTTAACCATTTTTGTTTTGAAATAAGATCCGTCGTTATACGAAGATATTCATAATTATCACCCATTAGAGCTATTTCCATAAAAATCATTCGATAAGGTCACTGGAAAACTCTCATCAATGGTGCTCACACACGTTAATACACAAATTAATTCAACACGATAATGTTCAATGAGTATATTCTTTTTGAAATTCCTGGTACGTTCCCGACGAATGTTAACAGAACAATTATTATATCATTCATTACTAAAACCTTGGTTTTCTGAAGTCAGTGTCCTCATTCAATCAAAATTTTTCTTTTGTTAAAGTTAAACGATGTGGGCATTGAACACCGTAAAAATGGTTAGATAGTTTACAAGCTCTTAGCTAAAGTAGAATATATTCTGCCATAATACTATGGATTAATATTTTGTAACATAGTGGATATCGCTAAACATATTAAAATTGAGGCACTTAATGAGAGTGTGGGTTATGCCATACTTAGATGGAACTGAGATATTTTGTGTTCTTGTTTTCCCTAATAAAGGGAAAACTATTCGTGATAATGAGTATCTTCTTTTTGAAATTCCTGGTATGTTCCCAACGAATTTTAACAGAACAATTATTATATCATTCATTACTAAAACCTTTCGTGTTTACCATTTAAAAGTATACATTTCAAATTCTTTAGGAAAATTATTTAAAGGATGTAATTCAATCATTTAACCGTCCACTTACGCCCTTTTCACTGGAAGTAAATAATATAAGCTTGCTTTATAATAGATTGTTCTGTAATGCTAGCAAATTTTCTTTCACATTTTGGCCACAATACTGTCTTTCCTCTAACTAATTACGATATAACATGGAAACATGAACATTACACGCTTGTGTCTGCCTATTCACTTTTCTATCAGTCTAACTCAATACATACATATAAATCACCTTTATTCTACTTTTTATATATATCTCGTACCTTCACAAAACGTGTTTAGATCTTCAGTTTAAATCAAATATTGAATTGAAGCCATGGTAAACTATATATACATCAGCATCTTCAGATATCAGGACCTTCCTCGTCATCCTCAGCTGTACTCGAGTCATCCGGCTGGAGTGCATGGTAAAGTAAACTCCATTCCCCATATCGAGGTGGTGCAGCTCTTTGCAGGCACATCCCCAATGGATGTGTTAAGAACACTTCATAATACCGCAACTCTTCTTCGTTATCTTCCATTACCCGAATATATAACTCACTTCTTACGCATCGAGATGCATCTTCTTAGCGGTCTCTACCAATTCTATTTTCTTTCTCAGATTCGACCCATTAATATACAGTACCGGCCATCAGTATTTTGACAAATGATTACATTGCTCTGGTCTCATTGTTTATTAACATAATGCGAGCACTTGTACAACACAAATAACTTGTCTATTTCTACATCCAATCAAACCACCATATATTATACAAACGTAAATTTATAACACAAATAATTACAGTACATTAATACATGGAGACCATAAATATATTGACACATATAGCTAAGCATAAAACATTCCAGGTGTTAATAAGTACTTCATAGCATCTAGTATTTAGTCTGGCAGCCATTTGCTTATATAACAGCTGCGCATCGATTTGGCATCGAGTCCAATAATTTCTCAAGGCATGAGACAGGAAATTTGGATTCTTCTTCATTTAAAGCTTCAAAACGAACCTCCTTATTTGTGTACGTTTCCCGCTTAACACGCTTTTTGGGTTCCTTCCATAGATGATCAGTTAGGTTCGGGTCAAGGCTTTGACAGTGGCCAATCACTTACTCTGACTCTTGTCTTGCTCAGACTTCTTTTGACAAACTTTGACCTGTTTTTAGGATCATTGTCATGTTCATACAACCACCCACGAGGGGTTTTTCGTTTAGCAAACATTGTTCAATAATCCTGACGTATACAAATTCATCCTCAATGCCATCAGTTGTTACCAGTGGACCAACTCCAGTTCAAGAAAAACAGCCCCAAGCCATTACTTGACTGCCATGTTTTACTATGGTTTTTTGATATCGCACACCATTGCGTGTGTTAACTGGACGTCTGGCAAAGGCATTTATATCCGAGTTGTACATACTGAATTTACGATCATCGCACCATAGTACTTTAATCCATTCCTTGCACGTCCAAGGAAAATATTCCTTAGCAAAGGCAAGTCGGGTCTTCATCTCCTTTGCTGAAACAAAAGGCTTCTTGCTTGGTCGTCAACCCATTAAACCTTGGTGTTGGAGGTACCGTTTGAGAGTGATTAAGCAAAGTTTGATCTTACAATTTTCTCTTCAATTATTCCGTTGCGGACCGATAGCAAGGCGTTGTCTGTTGATGACAGCTGTGGAGCGCTCTACTGATCCCACGTCAGGAGATCGGCGCCTCTGTCGGGTCCCTTCACCTTCGGAAACAGGTCGTAGTCACAAGGACTCTTGTCTGGTGACTACGGAGGGTGTTCCAAGACCTCGCCAAAGGTACGAGGATCAGCAACACATTGTACTCGAATGAGTCTCACAACAGCAGGATTAACAGTTCTGAAGCGACCAGAAGTAAGCTAATTTGAAAGTGTTCCGTGGTTGATGTAGACTCTGTTCCAAACATTTAAAATTTGTCTGGAAAGACCAAAGTCTTTTGCTACTTGTGCTTGGCTATTGCCTCTCTTCAAAGCCGCAATCACTGATTGCCTAACATCTAATGAATACTCTTAACCCTACCCAATTGTAATATTTCTTTGGGTGAATGAAAGAACTGGAAATCAGACGTAAGTAACAATTTGTTATAAGAAAAACGTCATATGCCAAAATAATTACGGTCTCCACATAAAAATTTGGTCCCACTTTACTGATAAGTTCGAGACATGACACGGAACTCTCTACTCCGACACAAGGAGGTAATGTAATGAAAGCTCCCGTGTTTGTTTTGAATCATGGGTATCACTTACGCTATCTGTGGTCGAAGATATGAATGTCAAAATACTTATTTCCGGTACTGTAGGAGGTCTGTAAGTAAAGAAGTGGCAATATTGATGGAAAGCAATGTTTAATGAACTAACAAGTACAATGCCTTCAATGTAGTCAACCGCAAAACATATTACCCTTTGCCAAATGTCGGGAAGCCGTTGCGGACCGATGGCAAGGCGTTGTCTGTTGATGACAGCTGTGGAGCGCTCTACTGATCCCACGTTAGGAGATCGGCGCCTCTGTCGGGTCCCTTCACCTTCGGAAACAGGTCGTAGTCACAAGGACTCTTGTCTGGTGACTACGGAGGGTGTTCCAAGACCTCGCCATCCTTGAAATAAGAGCCTGACATTATTTCCGACATGCAACATTCATTGCCCTACAACACGAGACGGCGATCGTCTCCAAATAAGCGTGGGCATTTGCGCCGCATTGTCAGACACAGATGTCGCTCCAGTGGTTTCTCCCTCAGGCACAGCATGCGTAAGAATAGAACCCTCATGGTCGTACGCCACATTCATCGTAAGCTTTATACGACTGGGTTCCTGTCGAAATTCCTGTGGACGAGGCGAGCCTGGATAACAGCATTCATTTTATTGAAGCTTAAATGTAGGCTCGTAGGCTTGTACCCACGTCTCATCAGTGGTGAAAATAAGCTGTATAAATGCGTCTCCTTCGTTGCGGTATATGCCTAGGTGGATGCCAGCCAGTGCATATCGGTGCCATTTCTGTTCGTCAGTGAATTGATGTGGAACCTAACGGGACGCAGTTTTCCTCACGTTAAGACATTTCATCAGTATGTGCCACACCGTTTGGTGACTGAGACCAACTTTTATGGATGATTCCCGGAGTCCATCGATGGTCTACAGAAAAGAGACCACTCACGACGTCAATCTGATTTTGAGAAGTCGATGGCCGACTTGTGCGGTGCAAATTCGCAGTCTCATTCCGACCTTCACGAAACGCCTTGTGCCATCGCGCAACCGTCCTGTACAGTAATGCATACTCGCTACAGGCTTCACGTCATTCTCGATATCATTCTGATAAATTTTCGCCACGGGCAACCTCCATTTTAATAGACGAACCAAGATCACCTTTCGAAAACTTTCTTTAGAGCGGTGAAATCGACACTCTTCAATTCAATGCAACACAGCAAAAACATTCCCCACTGGATGCAAATAAAAATACACACCACGCATCGAGAAGAGCGCCACCTGACCACTCCATATCCCATTTGCACTTGAGCGATTTTCTACGAGTGTCTGGACTACGTTGCTACTACTTTATTTACAGCACTCGCAGATACAGAATTCTACTTACTTCCACAAGATGTGTTCAAGGAGTCCATTGCCTGTCAAATGGAAATGGGACTTCGTTACTCCCATTGGTCCGCGGATTTCCAATAATATGCTGAGTTCAGAATATTCTGTGAAGCAGGATGCTATCCTACTTACATGTAGTCTCAGTGAGGCCTATCCTCTGACGGGTTAGGGACCACGGTAAAAGGTACAGTCGTAACCGCTTGAGCAACAAGAAGGTCATGACTCAGTATAAGTACGAGATGCCCACTATAATTTAAAAGCAACTTCTATCATGACTGACAGTACCACTTACTTGGCTACTGACCACACAGACATTCACGAAATAAGACGTGTGTACAGTGTACACAGTAACCCAGTAACCAAGACAACGAATTACACATCCAAAGGTACCCTGCTCATCTAAACAGTAGTATTCCCGAGAAGGACCCAGTTCAGTCTGCGAGAGTTTCTTGAAAACTTAGCACTCTTATTCCTTTATTTGTAGTGTCGCCTTGTTAAGTTTAACTCCTTTTATACTGAAATGTTACACACTGGTTTCTCATATTTTTCATAACATCCACGGTAGAGTTGATCATTCACTTAACTAATCTGCCTCCCCCATTTCTATCACATTACCTGTAATCTGAAATAATGTATAAATACGTTGTTCATTTAATTAATAGTAGAAGGAGACTGAAGAACAAGAAATTCATGATAGGAGAGGTAATAATTCAACACTGAACTAATTACAGTACTTGCTACCACTGCACAGACAATTGAGGCATTGAGAGAGAGAGAGAGAGAGAGAGAGAGATATCACATTACATTTTTAACTAAAACTTCAGAACTCTTTCCAGGTTTACGACGATTTCGCCGAAAAGAGTCTTGCTATGATCAGGAGTACAGACGCAATTTATTCTACTTCTACTGTTGACATTTCTAGACCAATCTGTCAAATTAACGATAAGAGGCTCTCTGGTGGATCATCTCAATCAGAAGTAGACCGGAATGTCCTGACTGACTGACTGACTGACTGACTGACTGACTGATTCATCATCAACAAGCCTAAACTACTGGACATAAAGTAATGAAACTTTGGGGATACATTTATATTAGTGTGTAAGTGCTCGCTAAGAGAGGATTTTTTGATATTCCGGCGCTAAGGGGGTGAAAAGGGGGTGGATTTTAAAATGAAGATATCTATATCTCAAAATCTTCAAAGTTTACAGACGTAAAAATTGATATTTGGAATCTCCTTTGAATACAAATAAACACGTTTTTTTTGTGTTTTTTGGATAATCCGAAGAACAGGGGGTGAATTTTCGAAAAGACGATCTCTGCAAGTTATCTCAGATACGTAATATATTACAGATTTGAAAACTGGTATTTGGAATTACCTGCAAATGTAAAGAAATATACATATATTTTTCTGATAATCCACTTAATGAGAACTGAAAAAGACGGGTGAAATTTTAAAATGAGTATATTTACAGTATATGTCAGAACCTTAACATGTTGCAGGTGTGAAAATTGGTATTTGGAATATCCTTTAAAACTAACGAAACAAATATCCTTAGGATTTCTGAAAACACGCTTGAACGGGGGGGGGGGGGTGGAAGAATTAAAAAATTAGTTGAATTATTTGTATGTGAAAATACATATACCAAAAAATCAAAATTGAAAATGTTACAGACGTGAGAATTAGTATTTGGAATCTCCTTAAAAAATAAAGAAACGCGCGTTTGTTTTTTGTTTTCGGAAAATCGAAGTAAGGGGCGCGAGGTCGAAAATATGTAAATAAAAAGTTGAAATATGTTTATGAGGTTATTTTATCTTAAAAGATGAAGCCTTTACAGACGTGAAAGTTGCTATTGTGAATTTTCTTTCAACATAAAGTAACACGCTTTTTTTTTTTTTTTTTTTTGTAAAGTCCACGTAAGGAGGGGGGTGGCTGGAAAGAAGTGAAGAAGAAGAAGAAGTTGAAATTATTTTTATGATTATACATTTACCTCAAAAAATGAAGGTGTTACAGACGTACAGACATGAAAACTGGTATTTGGAACCTCCTTAAAAGTAATGAAACACGTATTTTTGGTTTTCGTAAAATCCAGTTAAGGGGCTGGAAAGGATTTAAAAAGCGGGTGAATTTTTAATATGAGTACCGGCTTATGGACATTATATGTCAATAACTTAACATGTTAGAGGCCCGAAATTTGGTATTTAGATTGTCCTTTAAATGTACAGGAACATGTACCTTTTTGTTTTCGGAGAAGGCACTTAACGGGGGGAAAAGAGAATGGAAAGTAGTTGATTTATTTTTTATGAAGATACCTGTATATTAAAAACTTGAATATGTTACAGAAGTGAAAATTGGTACTTGGAATCTCCTTTAAAAATAAAGAAACAAATGTTTTTGTTTACGGAAAGTATACTGAGATGGGTGGGGGGAAGGACTGATCAAGGTGTTGAATTCCTTTTATGGGGATGCTTATGTATGTCTCAAAAGTGAAGATGTTACAAATGTGGGAATAGGTATTTGGAATCTCCTTTAGAAGTAAAGAAACATGTATTTACTTTTTGACTTCTCACATGTACAGTTGTATGTCGCATGGTCGTCTTAGCTCGAAAAGGTAATACCGCAAACATGGTTTACAATGAATTTCCGGGGTAAATGTAACTTACATTTTGGGTGCGTTTTTATAATTTAGGAACTTTCAGAAAATTTCTTAGTACAATGCCGAGGAACGATTAATTTGATCAAATTATGAAATCAACGCAAGGGAAGCCGCTGGTAATTGCTAATTATATTATAAAACTAGCAAGATACCCGTGCTTCGCTACGGTATTATACTGAAATTTATAATAGAATGGATATCAATTTATATATAATCAGTCAAAATTCGAGATCTGACTTATTTTCTGAGAGATTGCGGCAAGTTCCCTCCCATTTTTCAACCCTTCTTTCCAGCAATCGATTTCGTACTTCCCGACCTTAGGACCACGTATTCCACCCGGTCACTTCGGTCCCTAAATGTTTGCCATCTTTTCCTATAAGCATTTTTAATATGGATCAAATTCTTGAGGAGATTCGGCGTGGTGTCTTCTTGGGTGCCTTGGCAGTATTGAACCCGCGGCCGGACTGCATTTGTAGTCATTACCCGTCCAGACCCGTTTCCAGCGTGGTCCGCACATTTGACGACTTTCCAGATTATTATTATTATTATTATTATTATTATTATTATTATTATTATTATTATTATTATTATTATTATTATTATTGTTGTTGTTGTTGTTGTTATTATTATTGTTATTATTAGTATGATTATTATTATTATAATAGATGTTCTGGACCCCACAGCAAGATACAAGACCGCTAATTGGCGGTAAATTCCATCTGCTGCCATTGTCATTTTTGACATTGTGACCAGCACCATTGTCGCGCGTAGGCAAGTACGCGGAATTTCTGGCGATACGAATGACATACTTCCGTGCATTATTGACCTTACTATAGAGGTGAACAATTGGACAATCAATCTCATTCCTATCGTTTATTTCAAACGTTTTTAATTTTTCTTTATATGGCAGGAGAATCTACTGTAATATAAGAACGTTCTCCCAAGGAAAAGTTTTTTTTTTTTGCTAGTTGCTTTACGTCGCATCGACACAGATATGTCTTATGGCGACGATGGAACGGGAAAGGGCTAGGAGTTGGAAGGAAGCGGCTGTGGCCTTAATTAAGGTACAGCCCTAGCATTTGCCTGGTGTGAAAATGGGAAACCACGGAAACCCATTTTCAGGGCTGCCGACAGTGGGGTTCGAACCTACTATCTCCCGAATACCAAGGAAAAGATGGCTCTTGAAAACGAACCCAGGAAAGATTAAAAATGATCGGTTTATGATCAGAATAAGTACATCGAAATCCACAGCCTGTTTCCAGTCATTCGACAGGGTCAGGAATGGAATGAATAAACAGTAAAATCAATTGGTCTAAACTCCTTTTACACCCCACCGTAGTTAATTTCATTCCACCCCCCTCCCTACCCGCAAGAAAGAAAAGAAGGCGTGTTTCTTTATGTTTAAAAGAGATTCCAAACTCCAATGTTCACGTCTATAACCTTCAGTTTTGAGATACAGTATAAGTATCCCCATAAAAATAATTCACTTTTTTCACATCTTTCACACTCCCCTCCCCCTAAGTAAACTTTCCTTCAACAAACTCGTTTCTTTAATTGTAAAGGATCTTCTAAATACCAATTATCACGACTCTAACCTCTTCAGTTTTTGATTTATGTATCCTCATGAGAGGAATTCAACTCCATTTCACTCCTGCCCCCCAAGATTATTCAAAACGCGTTTTTCTTTGATTTTAAAGAAGATCCAAATACCAATTTTCACGCCTGTAACAAATATAGTTTTTGTTAGATGTAAGTATTCTCATACAATTAAGTCAATTAATTTTTCAATAATTTCACACACCCCCTCATTGGATTTTCCGAGAATACGCGTTTCTTTACTTTTTAAAGCAGATACCAAATATCAAATTTCACGTCTGTAACATCTTCAGTTTGAGATATCAGTAGCCTAATTAAAAGAAATCAACACTATCTTCAGTCAATTTTACCCCCCCTCCACCCAAGTGGTATTTCCGAAAACTAAAAATACATGTTTCTTTGTTTAATAAGATAAAAAATACAATTTTTCACTTATGTTTCATGTTAAGTTTTCTGAGATATACTGTAGAAATTCTCATTTTAAAATTTCACCACTTTTTGTTCCCCTTAAGTGGAGTCTCCAAAAACAAATCACGTATGTTTCTTTACATTTACAGGAGATTCCAAATACACACTTTTTACGTCTGCAACATTTTACGTTTCTCATATGTTCTGTAGATATAGTCTTTCAAAAAATTCACCCCAATATATCACTCCTGTTTAACCGCCATTAATTGGATTTTCCAAAAGCAAAAAAATGCATGTTTCTTTGTTTTTAAAGGAGATCCCATATACAAATTTCAGTTCTGTAATATCTTCAGTTTCTGAGATATATGTATCCTCATTAAAGTCATTCAACCAATTATTCACCACTTTAAACCCCTCCTATTGGGATTTACAGAAACAAAAAATTACGTTTTCCTTCATTTTTAAGGGAGATTCCAAATACGAATTTTTACATCTGTAAACTTTTAAAGTTTTAAGATGTAGACACACTTATTTTAAAAATTCACCCCCCCCCCTTTTCACCCCCCATTATTTCGATTTTGCAAAAACGAAAAAATACCTGCTTCTTTAGTTTTAAAGTAGATCCCAAATACCAATTTTCAGGTCTGTAATATCTCCATGTTCTGAAATATAAGTAGCCTCATTAAAGGCATTCAACCTTTTTTTCACCCTTTTCCACCCTTCCTATCGGGGTTTTCCGAAAACAAAAAATACATGTTTCTTTATTTTTAAAGGAGATTCTAAATACCAATTTTTTCACCTATAAACTTTAAAAGTTTTGAGATATAGATACACTCATTTTAAAAATTCGCCCCCTTTTCAACACCCTATTAATTGGATTTTCCGAAACCAAAAAAATACGTGTTTCCTTATTTTTACAGGAGATCCCAAACACCAGTTTTCAGGTCTGTAATATCCTCAGGCTCTGAAATATAAGTAGCTACATTAAAGGCATTCAACCCGTTTTTCACCCTTTTCCACCCTTCCTATTGGGATTTTCCGAAAACAAAAAATATATATGTTTCCTTATTTTTAAAGGAGATTCTAAATACCATTTTTTACATCTATAAGCTTTAAAATTTTTGAGATATAGATACACTCTTTTTAAAATTTCTCCCCCTCTTCAGCCCCACCATGATTTGTAATTTCCATAAACAAAAAATACGTGTTTCTTAATTTTTAAAGGAGATCCCAAACACCAATTTTCAGGTCTGTAATATCTTCAGTTCCTGAGATATAAGTATTTTCTTTAAGGGCATTCAACCACTTTTTTACCTCTTTTCACCCCTCCTATTGGGATTTTCCGAAAACAAAGAAATACGTCCTTCTTTATTTTTAACGAAGATTCTAAATATCAATTTTTACATCTGTAAACTTTAAAAGTTTTGAGATATAGATGTACTCATTTCAAAAATTCATCCCCCTTTTCACTTTCCCATTAATTGGATTTTCCAAAAACAAAAAATACGTGCTTCTTTATTTTTAAAAGCGAAGAAAAGTTCCAATTTTCACGTCTGTAATGTCTGCGGTTTCTGAGATAAAAGTACCGGTATCCTGATTAAAAGGCATTCAACCCATTTTTCACCCTCTTTCAACCATCCTATTGGGATTTTCTGAAAATAAAAAAATACGGGTTTCCTAATTTTTAAAGAAGATTCTAAATACCAATTTTCACATGTGTAAACTTTTAAAGTTTTGATATATAGATACACCCATTTTAAAATTTCACACCCCGTTTTCACCCCCTTAGCTACGGAATATCCAAAAATCCTCTCTTAGCGAGCACCTACATCTTAATATGAACATATCCTCAAAATTTCATTCCTTTATGTCCAGTAATTTTGGCTCGGAGATGATGAATCAGTCAGTCAGTCAGTCAGTCAGCCAGAACAATTTACTTTATATATATAGACTAGCAAGATACCCGTGCTTCGCTACGGTATTATACTGAAATTTAGAATTGAATGCTTATTTTTTTACATAATCCGCCGAAATTCGCGATCTGATTTGTTTTCTAATAGATTACGGCAAGTTTCCTCCCATTTTTCAATCTTTCTTTCCAACAATCGATTTCGTACTTCCCGGGCTAGGTCCAGGTATTCCACCCGGTCAGTTGGGTCCCTAAATCTTTTCCATCTTTTCCTATAAGCATTTTCAATATGGATCAAATCCTTCAGGAGATCCAGCGTGGTGTCGTCTTGGGTGCCTTTGCGATACTGAAACCTCGGCCGGACTTCATTCTTAGTCATTATCCGTCCAGGATCCGTTTCCAGCGCGGTCCGCACATTTGACGACGGTCCAGAACATTATTATTATTGTTATTATTATCTATTATTATTGTACCGGGCGGTACACCTCCACGCCGCTAATTTAAAATTTGCGCCAGTTGAAACTCCTCTGCTGGAGGAAGTCTGAACTTTATCTACGGTATTAATTTTCAAGTTTCTCAGAAGATGTCACTACTTGGAAATTTTGGAGTTTTTGAACTGTGTCACTTTTGATCTATTTTTGTTTTACCTGTAGTGAGAAGTGTGAACTTTCTCTTCTAGAGGACACTACTGAAAAACTACAATGGTGCACCCTAGTGCGATGTGAAAGAACTGTTTTTGGAGAAATTTTTATTTCAAAAGTTTGTTTCTTGTTAAATTTCTTTCTGTTATTGTTTAAGTTGGCTGTATACCCCTCTCTTTCCCCTTGTTTTGTATTTAGCCAATCCCGAATTTCTTTAATTAATTTCTGACCAATCTGATGTATCTTCCCCCAACTTGAATATGCTGCTTATCCCTAACCAATAAAGTTTTGGTGGGAGGGTGTTCTCATTCCAAAAACGCCTCGAACTTTCCGCGAGAGTATATAAACTGCTGATTTTTGGGTCTCTGCGCCACTTCTGTTCCATCTTTTAGTGTGTAAAGTACATAGCAGGGGGCGGGAAGCGCCTCTTTCTTCGGCAGCAGTCAGCAACAAGGTAATGGCCGATTAATAACTTCTTTCCTTGCTAGCTCAGCAGTTTAACTCTCGGGGCGGGTCCGAAGTTTTTCCATAATGTAACCTTCCTTAAAATGTAAAGACACTTAGTATCTATTCTATCTTTTAAACTGCATATCGGGATAGAGAGTGCTTAACCCTCTCGAGCTCCCACTCATAGTATTTTGAGGTGAACTTATTTTTTCTCAACCTATTCTTCTTTAACGTAATGTAAATTGTTCCTTTCTAAAGTCACCTCTTTAGTATGGGATTAGCCCTTGCATTAATGGCCTAGTGCCAAGTAGGTTTTAAACAAATGTATTAGGAGTGCAGGTCGCCTCCTCTCAATTGGTTATTTTTGAGGTCATGTAATTAACCTTTTTCTCACTTAATAGGTCTCAGTAGGTTGGGTATTTTGCCCCTGTGTCTATGTCCTTAGAGGACAACTTGAAGGTGGAGTTTGGTGTGGCCTTTGATAGGCTTAAAGTTGAGAGCGGGTGGCTCTTTCCTTGAAAATTGATGGTTGTATGCCTCGTGGAGGCTTTATGGTGTAATTTTGGAGCAAGTGCTCCTGGGCATGAATGGGGTTTTCTGCCCCTCTGTGAAAAATTTATGTTGGAGTAAAGTTGGTCTAATTGCCCTAGAAGTGTGAATTCGGGGCTCGAAGCCCAAATCCTGTAAATTCTGTTTTTTTTTTTTTTTTTTTTTGCTAGCGGCTTTACGTCGCACCGACACAGATAGGTCTTATGGCGACGATGGGATAGGAAAGGCCTAGGAGTTGGAAGGAAGCGGCCGTGGCCTTAATTAAGGTACAGCCCCAGCATTTGCCTGGTGTGAAAATGGGAAACCACGGAAAACCATCTTCAGGGCTGCCGATAGTGGGATTCGAACCTACTATCTCCCTTATGCAAGTTCACAGCCGCGCGCCTCTACGCGCACGGCCAACTCGCCCGGTGTGTAAATTCTGTAATCGCACCTTTGTTGCCTTGCTACTCTGTACCTGCCATGCTTGTTATTTCTTAATTTTGAAAAGAAAATATAACCTTGTTAAATTTTAAATTCACTTTAATTTCGTAGCCTGAGACCTGTTCACCCCCCGCACCTTCTTTCACCTCTACCTACCACAAAAACACGGTAACAAGTGGTAGCAGAGCATGGTTGAATGGGTCTCAATTTAGCCCCTTTTGACGGTTAAACATTGCTTTGATTCAAACTCTAACAATTTTCTCAGTTGCTGGAATTTTTCCTCTTTCCTGATTCAAAATTGTTCTGTCATCATGCCCGGCCCTCGCGATGTTCTCCATCTTAACTATTTGCGCAAGGAGGAGTTGATCTATGAGTTAAGTATCAGAAATGTGCAATCTGGAGGCACGTTTGCGATAGACACCAACAAGCTTAGAGAGTACCTTGATTTGCCCATTTCCATCCCAAATTTGGGAGAGAAAGAAATTGACGACTCTCTTTCCACGATCACCGAGAATACTACTGGGCTAGCATCGGTAGTTAGTTTTTTTTACGAAAATGATCCTTCTCCTAATCAAATTAAGCGTGTGCAAGCCAGGCTATATCATTTTTCAAATAGAATTAACGATCTGTTGTCTCTGAAGTTGAATGACGTTCAGAGGAAGGAAGTTAGTACGTTGCTTGAAAGTATTTCTGAATTATCTAGTAAGGTCACTCAATTGTTAACTGGGGAAGTTCCTCCCAAAATTGATCAACCCACAACGATGAATGTAGGTAGCGAGGAAGAGCCTCCTAAGGGAGAAGTCAATAGGATAACCGTTGCTGCTCAAACTATCTCTGCCCCATTGGACAACGAGTCTGAACGCCGTGCATCGTTGAATAATATACGTTCTGAATTAACTTCCTTGCCACTGAAACCTTTACCTACTATGTCACCTGGGTTTAGCAGCTTGCCTCATCCATTGGCAATGTTGCTCAGAGGTATCTCTAAGTTTTCCGTTAATACCACCAGTGAAGTAATTTCATTTTTAAGATTTTTAGTTGAATTTCAGGATCATGCCCTTGTGTTTTCTCTTTCCCCATGTCAGATTTTGCAAATCATCTATCCCTATGCAATTGGTATTCTCTCAGACAAAATAGTAAGAGCCATTGCCGAGCAATCATCTATTGAGGATTTCCACGCCCACTTGCTAGCTAACTTCATCCCGGCTAGGGCCAGGTCCTCCCTTATTCAGAAGTACTATTATCGTGTACAGCGTTTGGATGAAAACTTGGCAGACTTCATCCAAGATATTAAATTCTATACTAGGGTGTTTGCTCTTCATTTTCCTGAAGATCAGATTGTACAGGCTATTGTAGAAGGAATTTCACCATCCTATAGGTCATATTTGTGTTTCGCGGCGTGCCCGCAAACCTTCTCTGAACTTGAAGCATTGGCCGTCTCAGCGGAAGGAGTTAGATACGCCGATTCTTTGCGTGTCGCGAAAGAACCTCCTCCGTCTTTTGGTAATCCTCGGCCTCCTCCTCGCCGACCAGTCACACCTCGTAAATGTTATGCTTGCGGGTCGCCCGACCATCTTCGGAACAAGTGCCCATTGCTAAAGTCTAGTGGGACAAGGAATGGAGCGGGTTCATCACAAGGCTGTTTTAAATGTGGGGCTTTCTCACATATCGCCAAGAATTGTCCCAATTCGAATAGCACTCCCTCCTGCTCAACTTCAGGTGCAACTTCCAACAACAATCAAAAGTGACTAGTGGCTTCGGCTGAGTCGACTAATCCATCTTCCCGAGGCTCAGCCCCTGGCAAACAGGTCGTAAATTCAGGGAATGTTCAATCTGCAAATCTATCTTTTGAATGCCCCAAAGAGTGTCTTAGGATTGCGGCGGATACCCCCGCACCGGTCCCTTTCCTCAAACTTGAGTTAAATAATGAACCTGTAACTGCTCTTTTAGATTCAGGCAGTGTTTGTTCGATTATTTCGGCTGAATTGTATTCTAAATGAAATCTGTTTGTAAACTACCTGACTATGACTCATCTCCTGTTCAATATGTTTCGGCTAATTCATCTCCATTGGAAATTCTAGGTTCTGTAAATGTCAAAATTCGTATTTTTAAATTTACATGGAAAATCAAATTGTTTGTGGCTAAGCACCTGTCTTGCCCCATCATATTGGGAGCTGACTTTATTTCTCACACTGGTCTTGTGCTCGATCTTCAGAGTAAGTCGTGCACATTCAAATTTGCGTCCAATTGTAAAATCCCCTTGTTAAAGTGTAATTCTGTATCATGTTCATCTATTTCGCCTACCCAGGATGAGATGTTGTTAGACCTTAGACATCTACCTGAGGAGCAGGCTGATAGTATTCGTAAGTTGTGTCAGTCGTTTCCAGAGGTGTTCTCTGATACTCTTGGTGTTAATGACCTTATCGAATACAAAATTGCGGTCACGGATTCAATTCCTGTCCGTTTTCCACCTTATAGGCTATCTCCACCTAAAATGAAGGCTCTGAAGGAACTCATCGATCACATGTTGAAGGATGGTATTATTAGGCCTTCTAAGTCGGCGTATTCGTCACCTATTTTTCTAGTCCCGAAACCCCAAGGGGGCTTCAGGCTTGTCATTGATTATAGGGCTCTCAATCGGAAGGTGGTGTTACAATCTGTGCCCCTTCCTGACCTTCATTCTTGTTTTTCATGGTTCCGTAAGGCCAAGTTCTTCACCATCTTGGATTTGAATCAAGCCTACAATCAAATTCTCCTTGTGGAAGAGTCTAAACATCGTACAGCTTTTGCCACGGATTGGAATTTATACGAATACAACCGCGTGCCTTTCGGGCTCCCCACGGGAGCAGCTGTACTCACTAGGCTGCTAGATATGGTCTTCTCCGACATCAAATTTCAGTACTTGTATCACTACTTGGATGATGTCGTCGTATTTTCGGAGACCTTTGAAGAACATCTAGATCATCTGCGAGAAGTTCTCAATCGCCTTCGTAAGGCTGGGTTAACTGTTAAGTTGTCCAAGGTTGCCTTTGCGAAGCCCTCTATGTCATTCCTAGGGCATATTGTGTCACCTGATGGTGTTGCAGTCGATCATTCGAGAACACAGGCCATCCGTGATTTTAAACCCCCTAAGGACATCAAAGGTATCGCCAGGTTCATTGGTATGGTGAATTTCTTCAGGAAGTTTATTCCTAACTTCGCTAATACAGCGGCGCCCTTGAACCTTCTTCGTAGGAAAGGCATCACATTCGAGTGGGGACCTTCTCAACAAGCCGCTTTTGAAGATCTTAAATTAGCTCTCTGTAATGCCCCTGTACTTGCTATGCCTGATTTCTCGAAGAAATTCATCGTCCAAACTGACGCGTCGTCGTCAGCAGTTGCTGCAGTCCTTCTTCAAGAGACTGAACTAGGGAGGCGACCCATCGCCTATGCATCTAGGACTCTATCGGCTCAAGAAGCCAAGTATTCTATCTATGAGCTCGAAGGGTTGGCAGTCTTATTTGCCTTAGAAAAGTTCCGTCTCTATCTGGAACATGTCAAATTCGACCTGGAGACAGATAATCAAGCCTTAAGCTGGGCCTTAGGTAGGCCGCGTCGTACTGGTCGTATAGCCCGTTGGGCCATCCGTATTTCTGCCTTCCAATTCGATGTCCGGCATATCAGAGGTACCGAAAATGTTGTTGCTGATGGACTCAGCCGTATGTTTTCCAACGACGTCGAGACCCATGAACCGGTCGACAGTTCATCACCTCCCGAGTCCATACTATCTGGTGTTAATGCCATCTTAACAGATGCTCCCATGCTCTTTAGGGATATCGAGAAATACCAACGTGAAGATCCGACGCTGGCTCCGATAATGGAAACCCTTTCTTATGGGGAACATGTTGTTCCTTATGTTCTGAGGAATGGTGTTCTATGTTGCTCTTCGAGGCATGATAAGATGATGAAGGTTGTCGTTCCAGCTGTTCTCGTGCCTATGATCTTCAAGTACTATCATGAGACCCCATTAGGCGGGCATCTTGGTATCTTTAAAACTCGTGAAAAGATTCGTGAAAGGTTCATCTGGAAGGGTATGGACCTTGAAATCCGTGAACTAGTAAAAGCTTGTAAATCTTGTTTGCTCAGTAAACCCACCATGTCCACCAAGGTAGGCCTTTTGTCTTCGCATCAAGCGTCGCGCCCCATGGAACGCCTGTATATTGATTATGTAGGACCCTTCCCCCAGTCAAAGGGAAATGCCAACAAGTTCATCTTTGTATGCGTAGATGGTTTTACAAGATTTTCCTGGTTATTTCCGACTAAGCTGGCTACCGCTCAGTCCACCATTACTTGCTTAAATTCTATTTTTGCTTCTTTTGGTCCGTGCCAATACATTGTGTCTGATAATGCTAAGGCGTTTACATCAAATCTTTTTCGTAAATTCTGTTTTGACTTGTCCATCTCTCATGTGACGACTTCGGCTTATTACCCTCAACCATCTCTGGCTGAACGGGTTAATCGTAATCTCAGGTCCGCGCTTATTGCCTATCATCATGAAGATCATTCTAGGTGGGACACGTCCCTGCATTGGTCAGCTTTTGCTATGAATTCGGCGGTTCATGAACCTCACAAGTTTACTCCAGCTTCTTTGATGTTTAAGTTCGTTCCCAACACGCCGCTCTCTAACCTCTGGTCTCTGAGTGACATTCTACCTGAGACAATAGATCCGGACAACATTAAAGATCTTTGGAAGAAGGCTAAAGCCAATCTTAAAGTGTCTCATGAAAAGGTTAGGGAAAGGTATGATCGTGGACGGAGACCCACCCATTTGAAGGTAGGTGACCAGGTAATGGTCAAGAATTTTGTTCTCGCGGGCAAGCTTGCCCCCAGATTTCATGGGCCGTGTGTCATTCTCGATTTCCTTACGCCGGTTACGTTGTTATTAAGCAATCCAGCCACCGAGAGGATATTTAGGGTTCACCTGTCGCAGGTGAAACCTGTATAATTTCTGGGCGAACTTGCCTCATATTATCTTGAAAGGAATATGAAGGTTATATTTTTTTTGAGTTTTCACTTTTGAGGCATTCTGCCCCTTCTATAATATTTTGTTTCATATGTAAGCATTTTTGTAAAACCTCCCCCGAACCGTTAAACTGCCATCCTGTCGTTGCCACGGCCATTACCACGCTCCCGTCTCCTGCTCCACTACACACAGTGGCTCGCATCTGAAATGAATTGCTGCACGCCGCTGGCCCCTCAACCTCTCCACAATGAATGTACCCTACTATTATTCTGGTCCAACAAAAATTCTGCCGCCTAGCTTTAATGTTTCAGTGCCCCCGCAGCCGCGCGGCGCTGTGCCGCGACTGGGATAGAGGAAGGGCCCCCTCGACCCCAGCGAGAACGACATGTGCACGGCGAGCTTGAGCTCTCCTCCCGGCCAAGGCTGATGTGCGGCGCACAACCTGGTACTGGCCCGCAGCCTGTATATGCTCACCGTGGACGCGGCGTGCTTCTACACCTCTGCTCCCCCTCATAGTGCGGGCGAGCGGTATCTCAGGGTACTTGAGGGGCCCGGGCGGCCTCCTCTGAACGCAACCAGTGGCGGCTGGTCTGGCCGTTAATATCATCAACGTTTGAAGTACATATCCAGCTATATGGACATTCCAGTTAAACCTTACTACCTTTTCTTGGGTATTCTACTGCAATATTTGGTGGACTTAGAAAATTTTCCTCAACTTTAAAAACTAAAGTTTTCCTTCTGAATTCAACTTCTACAAACATAAAGACATTACTTCACCAGTTACTACAAACATTTTGAAACTGAATCGAACCAAATTAAGAAAATTTTATAAATGCTTCTGCAATTAATCTCCATATCAACATCATAACTTGGACCTGGTTTTCAAACAAATTTCGTGTGTCACCCCTGGAGGAACTTTTGGGGGGGGGGATGTCTGTACCGGGCGGTACACCTCCACGCCGCTAATTTAAAATTTGCGCCAGTTGAAACTCCTCTGCTGGAGGAAGTCTGAACTTTATCTACGGTATTAATTTTCAAGTTTCTCAGAAGATGTCACCACTTGGAAATTTTGGAGTTTTTGAACTGTGTCACTTTTGATGTATTTTTGTTTTACCTGTAGTGAGAAGTGTGAACTTTCTCTTCTAGAGGACACTACTGAAAAACTACAATGGTGCACCCTAGTGCGATGTGAAAGAACTGTTTTTGGAGAAATTTTTATTTCAAAAGTTTGTTTCTTGTTAAATTTCTTTCTGTTATTGTTTAAGTTGGCTGTATACCCCTCTCTTTCCCCTTGTTTTGTATTTAGCCAATCCCGAATTTCTTTAATTAATTTCTGACCAATCTGATGTATCTTCCCCCAACTTGAATATGCTGCTTATCCCTAACCAATAAAGTTTTGGTGGGAGGGTGTTCTCATTCCAAAAACGCCTCGAACTTTCCGCGAGAGTATATAAACTGCTGATTTTTGGGTCTCTGCGCCACTTCTGTTCCATCTTTTAGTGTGTAAAGTACATAGCAGGGGGCGGGAAGCGCCTCTTTCTTCGGCAGCAGTCAGCAACAAGGTAATGGCCGATTAATAACTTCTTTCCTTGCTAGCTCAGCAGTTTAACTCTCGGGGCGGGTCCGAAGTTTTTCCATAATGTAACCTTCCTTAAAATGTAAAGACACTTAGTATCTATTCTATCTTTTAAACTGCATATCGGGATAGAGAGTGCTTAACCCTCTCGAGCTCCCACTCATAGTATTTTGAGGTGAACTTATTTTTTCTCAACCTATTCTTCTTTAACGTAATGTAAATTGTTCCTTTCTAAAGTCACCTCTTTAGTAAGGGATTAGCCCTTGCATTAATGGCCTAGTGCCAAGTAGGTTTTAAACAAATGTATTAGGAGTGCAGGTGGCCTCCTCTCAATTGGTTATTTTTGAGGTCATGTAATTAACCTATTTCTCACTTAATAGGTCTCAGTAGGTTGGGTATTTTGCCCCTGTGTCTATGTCCTTAGAGGACAACTTGAAGGTGGAGTTTGGTGTGGCCTTTGATAGGCTTAAAGTTGAGAGCGGGTGTCTCTTTCCTTGAAAATTGATGGTTGTATGCCTCGTGGAGGCTTTATGGTGTAATTTTGGAGCAAGTGCTCCTGGGCATGAATGGGGTTTTCTGCCCCTCTGTGAAAAACTTATTTTGGAGTAAAGTTGGGCTGATTGCCCTAGAAGTGTGAATTCGGGGCTCGAAGCCCAAATCCTGTAAATTCTGTAATCGCACCTTTGTTGCCTTGCTACTCTGTACCTGCCATGCTTGTTATTTCTTAATTTTGAAAAGAAAATATAACCTTGTTAAATTTTAAATTCACTTTAATTTCGTAGCCTGAGACCTGTTCACCCCCCGCACCTTCTTTCACCTCTACCTACCACAAAACACGGTAACAATTATTATTATTATTATTATTATTATTATTATTATTATTATTATTATTATTATTATTATTATTATTATTATTATCTTAGATGTTCTGGACCCCACAGCAAGATGCAAAACCCGTACATGGCGGTAAATAACATCTGCTGCCATTGTCATTGTTGAGTATGTGACCAGCACCATTGTCGCGCTTGGGCAAGTGTGCGGGATTTCTGGCGATACGAATGACATACTTCCGTGCATTATTCACCTTATTATAGAGGTGAACAATTGGACGGTCAATCTCATTCGTATCGTTTATTTCAAATGTGTTAAAATTTTTATTTATATGCCAGGAGAATCTACTGAAACCTAAGAACGTTCTCCGAAGGAAAAGATGGCTGTTGAAAACGAACCCAGGAAAGATTAAAATGATCGGTTTATGATCAGAATAAGTACATCCTAGATCTACCGCCTGTTTCCAGTCATTCGACAGGGTCAGGAATGGAATGAATAAATCCCCCATCTAGCGGCGACAATAGGAATTGCGCCGGCTGCCGAAACCTATCGCACTCCTCTAGCGCAATGATTAATGAATGACAAATGAAATGAAATTATACTGGACAATGTTGCAGGGATGAACGATGACAAGGAAAACCGGAGTATCCGGAGAAAAACCTGTCCCGCCTCCGTTTTTCCCACCACGAATGTCACATGGAGAGACTGGGATTTGAACCACGGAACCCAGCTGTGAGCGGCCGGCTTGCTGCCGCCTGAGCAACGGAGGCTCCTTATAAATACATTATGAACAGTAAAATCAATTGGTCTCATCTCCTTTCACACCCCACCGCCGTTAAGTTTATTTACCCCCACCTCCCACCAAAAAAACTAAAAGAAGGCGTTTTTCTTTATGTTTAAAGGAGATTTCAAACACCAATATTCACGTCTATTACCTTCTGTTTTGAGATAAAGATAATTCACTTTTTTTCACTTTCACACTCCTCTCCCCCCATAAGTGAATTTTCCGGCAAAAAAATACTTGTTTCTTTAATAGTAAAGGATCTTCTAAATACCAATTATCACGACTCTAACTTCTTCAGTTTTTGATTTATGTGTACTCATGAAAGGAATTCAATTCCTTTTTCACTCCCGACCCCCAAGATGATTCCCCCCCCCAAAAAAAAAAACGTTTTTTTTTGTTTTTAAAGGAGAACCAAATACCAATTTTCACGTCTGTAGGCCCTAACAACTTTAGTTTTTATTAGATGTAAGTATTCTCATACAATTAAGTCAACTAATTTTAAATTCTTTCACCCCCTCCTCCCATTCATTGGATTTGCCGAGAATAGGTGTTTCTTTACTTTTAAAAAAGATTCCAAATTTCAAATTTCACGTCTGTAACATCTTCATTTTTGAGATAACAGTAGCCTACTTGAAAGAATTCAACACCATTTTCAGTCACATATACCCCCCCCCCCACCCAAGTGGTACTTCCGAAAACTAAAAATACGCGTTTCTTTATTTCTAATAGAGAGAAACTACCACCATTTTTCACTTCTGTAACGTGTAAAGTTTCTTAGATATACTGTATAAATCCTCATTTTAAAATTTCAACCCCTTTTTAGTTCCCCTTAAGAGGAGTTTCCAAAAACAAATCACGTATGCTTCTTTACATTTACAGGAGATTCCAAATACCACTTTTTACGTCTGCAACATTCTACGTTTCTCAGATATTCTGTAGATGTAGTCTTTCAAAAAATTCACCCCAGTTTGTCACTCCTGTTTAACCCCTCCTATTGGGATTTACAGAAAAAAGTGTTCCTTTATTTTTAAAGCAGATTCTAAATATCAATTTTTACATGTGCAAACTTTTAAAGTTTTGAGATGTAGATACACTCAGTTTAAAAATCCAACCACTTTTCACCCCCCACCTATTTGGATTTTCCAAAAGCAAAAAAGCATCATGTTTCTTTATTCTTAAGGGAGATCCCAAATACCAATTTTCTGGTCTGTAATATCTTCAGTTTTTGAGATATAAGTATCCTAATTAAAGGCATTCAACCCCTGTTTCACCCCTCCTATTGGGATTTTCCGAAAACAAAAAATCCATGTTTTTTATTTTTTAAGGAGATTCTATATACCAATTTTTACATAGTATATGTAAACTTTTAAAGTTTTAAGGTGTAGATACACTTATTTTAAAAATTCACCCCCATTTTCACCCCCATGATTTGGATTTTCCACAAACGAAAAAATACCTGTTTCTTTATTTTTAAAGTAGATCCCAAATACCAATTTTCAGGTCTGTAATATCTTCAGGTTCTGAAAAATAAGTAGGCACATTAAAGGCATTCAACACTTTTTTCACCCTTTTCCACCCTTCCCACTGGGATTTTTCGAAAACAAGAAATACGTGTTTCTTTATTTCTAAAGGAGATTCTGAATACCAATTTTTACATCTCAAAACTTTAAAAGTTTTGAGATATAGATACACTCGTTTAAAAAATTCACCCCTTTTCACTCCCCCACCATTAATTGGATTCTCCAAAAAAAATACATGTTTCTTAATTTTAAAAGGAGATCCAAAACACCAATTTTCAGGTCTGTAATATCTTCAGTTTCTGAGATATAAGTATCCTCATTAAAGGCATTCAACCCATTTTTCACCCTTTTTCATCCCTCCTATTGGGATTTTCCGAAAACAAAAAAATACGTGTTTCTTTATTTTTAATGAAGATTCGAAATACCAATTTTTACATCTGTAAACTTTCAAAGTTTTGAGATATAGATACGCTCATTTTAAAAATTCACCCCCCTTTTCACCCTCCTATTAATTGGATTTTCCAAAAACAAAAAATACGTGTTTCTTAATTTTTAAAAGAGATCAAAAGTACTAATTTTCAGGTCTGTAATATCTTCAGTTTCTGATATAAGTACCGGTATCCTGATTAAAGGCATTCAACCCCCTTTTCACCCTTTTTCACCCCTCCTATTGGTATTTTCTGGAAAAAAAATACGTGTTTCCTTATTTTTAAAGAAGATTCTAAATACCAATTTTTACAACTGTACACTTGTAAAGTTTGGAGATATAGATACACTCATTTTAAAATTTCTCCCTTTTCACCACCTTAGCGACGGAATATCCAAAAATCCTCTCTTAGCGAGCACCTACATCTTGATATGAATGTATCCCCAAAATTTCATTTCTTTATGTCCAGTAGATTTGGCTCGGCGATGATGAATCAGTCAGTCAGTCAGTCAGTCAGTCAGTCAGTCAGTCAGTCAGTCAGTCAGTCAGTCAGGACAAGTTATTTTATATATATAGACTAGCTGATGTACCCGTGCTTCGCTACGGGATTCTCAGAAAGGCTGTTTTTGTGCTTTTCCCAACTACAGTTAACTTACAAAAACGTCAGTGGAAATGTAGGGATTAAGAGCAATGTTATCATATAAAATACTCGATCAAATGAAAAACCGCACATTTTCTCAGTTTTAACGAACAGTACTACGGTGCCAATCTAACAGTCCAAAGTTCCAGTGCTGGAATGACCAGGCTGCAGACAGCCGTGAATACTGCTCTGCCATTGTTCCGTTAAATATACACTCTGCTCATTCAATTCAGTGCCTCAGTGTAGGAATTGAATACCTCGAATGCAATGATGAAGCAGTTTGTTACGTACCAGAAGTATCAGAAAATTTATGAACCAGAGGAATGACATGCTTAAGAAGAAAGTTTTCTAACTCCCCAGCTACTTCCCTCCAATATTCAGGCAGACTGTTTTACTCGGTACGACCGTGCGAGTTGGCCGTGCAGTTAGGGGGGCGCAGCTGTGAGTTTGCATCCAGGAGGTAGTGGGTTCGAAAATCACTGTCGATAGCCCTGAAGATGGTTTTCCTTGGTCTCCCATTTTCATACCAGGCAAATGCTGGGGCTGTACCGTATTTAACGCCAGGGCCGCTTCCTTTCCACTCCTAGCCCTTTCCTATCCCATCGTCGCCATAATACCTATCTTTGTCGGTGAGACGCAAAGCAAATTTTAAAAAATACTTGGTATACAGCAGCAATCCCATGACTGGCAACAGAAGACACAACAAACAATGGCCAATGTAATGTTATTGTTGTTGAATGTTATTAGTTTTCTGTATTGTAGGTCTTCACATTTAGTTTTCTTTCGACACTGGATATTAGGGCGTCTTACGAAATTATTTGTAGCGTCGACTGTAGTTCCATATTCCCCGACTATACATAACGATTTTTATTAAATTGTGTTTACCCATATTCTCGTGACTTGGCGCTGATTTGGACATAGCAAAAATATCCAAATCATGAATATCTCTGTTATCATAGCCGGTACGGTAAAAATGTATAAGACATAATACTCTATTACTTTAGTTATGTAGTATTGTCGATAGGACCACTAATAACACCAATATTAAAGAATTAAATTTTAGGCCTTCCCCTAAACTACCATTCCACTCAGCGCGAATAAAATTTTTCACGACCTAGATTATAGTGACTTATTTCCTGACTTTGCATACCGATTTTCATTCAGATGGGACCACTAATAACATACAAATTTGAGAATTTAATTTTAGGCCTTCCCCTAAACTACCATTTATTTCAGAGTGAATACGATTATTTATAGTCTAGATTGTAGCGATTTATTTACCGACTTTGCATGCTGATTTTCATTAAGATAGGACGACTAATAACATAAATATTTGATAATTAAATTTTAGGCCTTCCCCTAAACTACCATTCCTCTCAGCGTGACTAAGATTATTTATAGCCTAGATTGTAGCGACTTACTCCCTGACACTACAAACCGATTTTCATTAAATTCTCTTCAGCCGTTTTCTCGTGATGCGTGTACAGACAGACAGACAGACAGACAGACAGACAGACAGACATTACGGAAAATTAAAAGGTGCATTTCCTTGCTACTATAAACACGACCGATACAGAAATACCATGCTTTTCAAATTTTGAGCAATGTACAGACAAAACTCTTATTTTATACATATAGATATAACAAATTATACAGAATGAGCTACAGAAGAATGTTAATGTCCACATGCGTACAATTCATGATTTTTCATTTCTCTCTTATATCGATAAACAGGAATCTGCTCAATTTTGCGATACTGCGGAGAAAATTCGAACTATTTATGATACTGACATAGACGGCAACTTTATTGAGGAGTGAATCCATTGTAAAAGCAGTCTCTTTTCCGTAAAAAGAGAGTATGGTGATAAATTATCCTCTCTTTCATTTCTCTGCAGGATTTGGCTTTAAAATATTTTATTATTATTATTGTTATTATTATTTTTATTATTATTGTTATTAACAAATACATTACAAATGGGAAATAGTCGTATCCCGGTGGCAACGGTCACTTACAGTAATGCAATAATAAAGCAAAGGTAACATAATTACCCAAGAACAACAAAAAACAAACGAACAAACATACAAACAAGCAAACAACAAGTGTACAAATGGAAAATATATGGAAAGGAAATATTACAAGGATTACTGCGAGATTAACATTCTAAATCCAGCATCATCATATACAAGTTCACACACAACTTATGTATTTCCGGTGTTTAACACCACGGCTTACAATACTGTAGTTTGACCTTACTATTAGCTTAACATTATATGCGATAAAGTGAAGTTAAACCGTAATTATCCTACAACAACAACAACAACAACAAGAGTACAACAAGAAAGAAATACTACTAGTTTAACTTTCTAAATCCAGTGTCAATTTATACAAATTCGCACACAACTTAAGTATTTCCAGCACTTAACACTACGAATTACAATACTACAGACTGAACTTACTACTAGCTTAACACTACACATGATAATGAAGTAAAGTTAAAAACATACTACCCAACAACTACAACAACTCGAGTACAAAAACCGATATGATCATAAGATAATAATAATACCATAAGGTCAACTTATTGACGTCTACCCAAATATGTACACCGCACTTCTGATTTAGAGCTATACTCCAGTAGCAAAGTGTTCTGTTGAAAGGACATTCTCAGTTTTGAAATGAGTTAAAAACATCTATAGACGTCACAGAGTCGGGAATCACTGGTCAGTCTTGGATTGCTCACCACAGAGTCGTATATCACAGAGGGTTTAGATTTCGAGGAAATGATCAATACATTTGGAGCTGAGAAGGCAAGGTGAAAGTCATTTCTCTGAATTGTGTAAGCCTTCAAATCCATTATTAAGCTGTAGCGTGTCTATTTTTTCAGTGATGTGTTCTTGCTTGGCTTTACGTCGCGCGGACACAGATAGATCTCATGGCGACGATGGGAGTGGAAAGGCCTAGGAGTTGCAAGGAAGCGGCCGTGGCCTTAATTAAGGTATAGTCCCAACATTTGCCTTGTGTGAAAATGGGAAATCACGGAAAATCATCTTCAGGGCTGCTGAGAGTGGATTCGAACCCACTCTACCCGGATGCAAGCTCACAGCCGCGCATCCGTAACCGCACGGCCAACTCGCCCGGTAGTGGTGTTGTTATAGGACCCATTGAGCTGTAGTGATTGCTTTCTGAGTGATCACTGCGTATGCATTTTGTGTTCAGAAAAGATTGAAAATATGTTTGTTATGTAATGTGCATTCGGTTATATTTATATACTTTTCAAAAGAATGTAAAATTAACATATTAACTAATTTCACAAATTATTACTTATAACTTAGTATATAAATATTGATGCTGAAAATTGAGGAAAGCCCTAAAATAGGTGACTGCACGAGGGTGTCAACAACCCAAATACGAGCCTGAATGTATGTACGTGTGCATCGAAGCGAAGGCATAAAGGCCCTAATCTTGCCAAGTAAAATAAAATATTACCTAGTTACTTATGTTGATTTGGTGTTTTCTTCCCTAACCTAAATGTGAAATTTTTATCAAATTAATTATGTTAGTGATAGTTATCTCAAATTAGTATACAAATTATGACTGAGCTGGGTAGAATTTACGAGTAATTATGTATTAGTATGGATTTGCTTGAAATAGTTAAGACTACGAAGCACTATCTCGCACTAAATGAAGCATTATTAATATCATTTTATCTTTCTGATAGAAAACAATTTGTAATGTACCTCCAAACAAAATCATTTTAAATCAATGTTACATCTGGTGTGCCTCAAAACTCCAATTTAGGTCCCCTGTTTTCACAATATTTATTAATGACTTACCAAAGTTCATCAGGTACTCAAAATTTCTAATGTATGCTGATGATGTTGAATTGTAGAGAACTGTCACCACTGAGGAGGATGCTTTAAAAGTACAGATTGATATAAAAATATGTATACGTTGAGTAGGATTAACAAAATGCATTTGAATATCAATAAGTGTGTCTCAGTAATATTTTCAAGGAGTAAATCTACAGTACTATTCGAATATAAAATGGATAACACTGTTTTAGGAAGGTTTAAATTAGTATAACATTTGGGAATGTTAATGGGTATTACATTGACCTTTAAAGGGCACATTGAAAAATTAAAAATGAAGCCTACAGATCCTTAGTTTCTGTGGTTGGGAATTCGAGGCAACTACAATTTCGGTCCATTAGTTACTCTCCACAATATATTTCTCGTAGTAAACTAGAATATGCACGTGTTGTGTGGACACCTCAATATCAGTTCCATATAAATAAGATCGATAACGTTCAGTAAATGTTTCTCCGCATTCTATTTTACAAAAACGCACCATACCTCAGCTGTGAAAGTAGTAGTTTTGTATAATAACTTGCTAAGTGAATTTAAACTTCCATAAATATTTAACAGAAGGGAAATTCTGCAAGAGATATTTTTGTACAAACTACAAATAACGGGAGTGGTGGCAGTGAGCTAGTGGCTAGAGTGAATTTTAACGTGAACATTACGAATTTACGAAAAAGATAAATGTTTTATTGTGAACACTCTAAAAACAGTGAGCCACAAAACTTCTCCAGTAGATAGAATGTGTCATCTTTTCAACAAACCTGCTGCATGTTATCATAGAATTGGTTTTACTATGACTCTTCGAGACTTCATGCATCATGTGAAATCTGTAGTTTCACTCCGATGGCATCTTAGGATAAAAAATCTAACTTTGTATCATTATTTATTAATTGGCGTAAATAAAACTTGTATAATAGGTTCTTGTTAAAATATTATGAAGAAAATGTATTTCTGTGTAATAACATTGATATTTACGCAAATTATGCTGGTGCAAACAACAAGCGTACTAAATTTGTTCTATTATTTATCATCTTTGATTTTTCTTTCACTTGTTTCATTTTTCAATACCACTTTCATGTTATTTATTCACAAATTGGGTGAAATTCACAAGGTGCATTATGTTGTATAAATTACCTTGTAAATACAGGGTGCCTATGTTGGTGGTACATGATTAAATAAATAAATAAATAAATAAATTCATTCGAAACAGACTTTCAACGTTTTAGGTCGTGTTACGTACATGTAGTACGTGTTGAAGAGATGTTAAGTACAGAACAAAAATGGCCAGCCGGACTCCAGTGGGATCCGAACCCACAATCTCCTGATTTCGCGTCGGTCGCTCTACCAATTGAGCTATGGTGGTCCAGGCCATCGTTGTTCTGTTTGAAAGGATCTGAGCTACAGGTCTGGCACTGCTGCTAGCACACTGTAGAGTGCGTTTAAGTCGCCCGTTGTGGGGCATGTCAATGAATATTGAATTTTCACGACCGCATTGTAATCAAAACAGACATTCAACGTATTAGGTCGTGTTACGGACATGTAGTACGTGTTGAAGAGATGTTAAGTACAGAACAAAAATGGCCAGCCGGACACCAGCGGGATCCGAACCCACAACCTTAACACCTGGGTTCGTTTTCAACAGCCATCTTTTCCTTCGGAGAACGTTCTTAGATTACAGCAGACTCTCCTGGCATATAAATAAAAATTTAAATACATTTGAAATAAACGATAGGAATGATATTGACGGTGCAATTGTTCACCTCTATAATAAGGTCAATATTGCACGGGAGTATGTCATTCGTATCGCCAGAAATCCCGCACACTTGCCTACGCGCGACAATGGTGCTGGTCACATTGTCAACAATGACAATGGCAGCAGATATAATTTACCGCCAAGTAGCGGTCTTGCATCTTGCTGTGGGGTCCAGAACATCTAATAATAATAATAATAATAATAATAATAATAATAATAATAATAATAATAATAATAATAATAATAATAATAATAATAATAATAATAATAATAATAATGTTCTGGACCGTCGTCAAAATGCGCGGACCGTGCTGGAAACGGGGCCTGCCCTGGTAATGTCTACGAATACAGTCCGGCCGCGGGTTCAGTACCGCGAAGGCACCCAAGACGACACCACGCCGGATCTCCTTCAGGATTTGATCCATACTAAAAATGCTTATAGAAAAAGATGACAAAGATTTAGGGACCCAACTGATCGCGTGGAATACCCGGACCTAGCCCGGGAAGTACGAACTCTATTGTTGGAAAGAAGGATTGAAAAGTGTGAGGAACTTCGAAGTAATCTCTCAGAAAACGAGTCAGATCGCGAATTTCGGATGATTATATATAACACGTTAAGCATTCAATTATAAATTTCAGTATAACACCGTAGCGAAGCACGGGTATCTTGCTAGTATACAATCGAATGGCACATTGCGATCACATCGCTTCCTTGGTCATAAGAAGGCGGAGAAGGGTAATCTTGGCACGTGATGCATGTGAAACTCTACTTACATCGACATATTATGGATGGGTGAATAGTTTTTGCCTGGTGAGCTTATATTTACAATAACTCACTTGAAATCTCTATCCGTTTCCCGTGATAGAAAAGTATGTCGTCACCAGTTCTTTGATTTACAGCCCTTTGACTTTTGAATTACTTGTAATATTTATTCGACACTTGTAATCTGTTTTTACCTTTATTTTTACTGCCAGAAATCGAGGAATGTCAATCGGACATGAACTGAGAAATACTGGTAACTGTTTATACTTCAGTAAGCAACTATCGGAAATAAGAGACGTGTTCACATTGTTGAAATTATTCGTGCGACATTAACTTGCTAATAGTTCAAATCGTGGAAAGGGCATCAGTCAGCGTTTAATGATGTTTATGTAAGGCCAATTAGTTTCGAGACCCTGCCTACAATGTGCTCGATAACTAACTCGTAACATTTCTACAAAGCCTGTTAGACCAACATTGCACATACATATATGTATATAATACATGAAAAACTAATTTTGGTAAAACGTGTGACACAAGACCTTTCAGCAGTGACCGAGTCTGTCAATCAGTAGTCGTTATTACTTATTTATTTATTTATTTATTTATTTATTTATTTATTTATTTATTTATTTATTTATTTATTTATTTATTTATTTATTTATTTATGAATTAATGAATTTATTTGAATATTGAATTTTCAGTTTATGATCAAAATAAGTACGGTACATCGAAAATGTACAGCCGGTTTCCAGTCATTCGACAGGGTCAGGAATGGAATGTATAAAGCTCCATCTAGCGGCGACAATAGGAATTGTGCCGGCTGCCGAAGCACTCCTCTGGGACAATGATTGATGAATTACAAATGAAATTAAATATTGGACAGTGTTGCTGGAATGAATAAAGACAGGGAAACCAGGAGTATCCAGAGAAAAACCTGTCCCGCTTCCGTTTTGTCCAGCAAGAATGTCACATGGAGTGACCGGGATTTGAACCACGGAACCCAGCTGTGAGAGGCCGGCGCGCTGCCGCCTGAGCAACGGAGGATCCTTATAACTACATTATGAACAGTAAAATCATTTGGTCTCACCTCCTTTTACACACCACCGCCGTTAAATTTATTTAACCCCCACCCAAAAAAAGAATTAAAAGAAGGCGTGTTTCTTTATGTTTGAAGGAGATTCCAAACACCAATGTTCACGTCTGTTACCTTCAGTTTTGATATATAAGTATCCCCATAAAAATAATTCAGTTATCTAACTTTCTCTCACAATCCTCCCCATCCCCCCTAAGTGAATTTTCCGGCAAAAAATACTTGTTACTTTAATAGTAAGGGATCTTCTAAATACCAATTATCACGACTCTAACGTCTTCAGTTTTTGATTTATGAGTCCTCATGATAGGAATTCAATTCCTATTCACCTCTCGCCCCTCCCCCCAGGATTGTTTCCCCCCAAAACGCGTTTTTCTTTGTTTTTAAAGGAGATCCAATTACCAATTTTCACGTCTGTAACAACTTCAGTTTTTATTAGATGTATGTATTCTCATACAATTAATTAATTTTCAATTCTTTCACCCCCTCCCCTTCATTGGATTTTCCGAGAATACGTGTTTCTTTACTTTTAAAGCAGATTCCAAATATCAAATTTCACGTCTGTAACATCTTCATTTTTGAGATATCAGTAGCCTAATTAAAAAAAATTCAACACCATTTTCAGTCACCTTTACCCCCCTTCCACCAAAGTGGTATTTCCGAAAACTCAAAATACACTTTTCTTTATTTTTAATAGAGATTGAAATATACCATTTTTCACTTCTGTAACATGTTAAGTTTTTGAGATATACTGTAGAAATTCTCATTTTAAAATTTCACCCGTTTTTTACTTCCCCTTAAGTGGAGTTTCCAAAAACAAATCAGCTATGTTTCTTTACATTTACAGGAGATTCCAAATACCCACATTTTACGTCTGTAACATTTTACGTTTCTCAGATATTCTGTAGATATAGTCTTTCAAAAAATTCACCCTAATTTGTCACTCCTGTTTAACCGCCATTAATTGGATTTTCCAAAAACAAAAAATACGTGTTTCTTTATTGTTAAAGCAGATCCCATATACAAATTTTCAGTTCTGAAATATCTTCAGTTTCTGAGATATATGTATCCTCATTAAAGGCATTCAACCCATTATTCACCCTTTTACACCCCTCCTATTGGGATTTACAGAAAACAAAAAAAATACATGTTCCTTTATTCTTAAAGGAGATTCAGAATACCTATTCTTACATCTGTAAACTTTTAAAGTTTTAAGATGTAGACACACTCATTTTAAAAATTCACCCCCCTTTTCACACCCCATTATTTGGATTTTCCAGAAACGAAAAACTGCCTGTTTCTTTATTTTTAAAATAGATCCCAAATACCAATTTTCAGGTCTGTAATATCTTCAGGTCCTGAAATATAAGTAGCCTCGTTAAAAGCATTCAATCCCTTTCAAACCCTTTCCACCCTTCCTATTGGGATTTTCCGAGAACAAAAAATGTGTTTCTTTATTTTTGAAGGTGATTCTAAATACCATTTTTTACATCTATAAGCTTTAAAAGTTTTGAGATATACATACACTCATTTAAAAAAAAACTTTTCACCCCCCATTAAATGGATTTTCAAAACAAAAGGGTTTCTTTATTTTTAAAGGAGATCCCAAACACCAATTTCCTGGTCTGTAATATCTTCAGGTTCTGAAGTATAAGTAGCCTCATTAAAGGCATTCAACCCATTTTTCACCCTTTTCCACCCTTCCTATTGGGATTTACGAGAACAAAAAAAATGTGTTTCTTTATTTTTAAAGGAGATTCTAAATACCAATTTTACTACTATAAGCTTTAAAAGTTGTGAGATATAGATACACTCATTTTAAAAATATGCCTCCTTTTCACTCCCCCCATTAATTGGATTTTCCAAACACAAAAAATACGTGTTTCTTTGTTCTTAAAGGAGATCCCAAACACCAATTTTCAGGTCTGTAATATCTTCAGTTTCTGAGATATAAGTATCCTCATTAAAGGCATCCAACCCTTTTAATCCCTTTTCATCCCACCTATTGGAATTTTGCAAAAACACAAAAATACGTGTTTCTTTATTTTTAATGAAGATTCTAAATACCAATTTTTACATCTGTAAGCTTTAAAAGTTTTGAGATATGCATGCACTAATTTTAAAAATTCACCCCCTTTTCACCCTCCCATTAATTACATTTCCAAAAACAAAAAATACGTGTTTCTTTATTTTCAAAAGAGATCAAAAGTACCAATTTTCAGGTCTGTAATATCTTCAGTTTCTGAGATATAAGTACCGGTATCCTGATTAAAGGCATTCAACCCCTTTTACACACTTTTTCATCCCTCCTTTTGGGATTTTCTGAAAACAAAGGAATACGTGTTTCCTTACTTTTAAAGAAGATTCTAAATGCCAATTTTCACATCTGTAAACTTTTAAAGATTTGAGATATAGATACACTCATTTTAAAATTTCACCCCCTTTTTCACCCCCTTAGCGACGGAATATCCAAAAATGCTCTCTTAGCGAGCACCTACATCTTAATATGAATGTATCCCCAAAATTTCATTTCTTTATGTCCATTAGTTTTGGCTCGACAATGATGAATCAGTCAGTCAGTCAGTCAGTCAGTCAGTCAGTCAGTCAGTCAGTCAGTCAGTCAGTCAGTCAGTCAGTCAGTCAGTCAGGACAAGTTATTTTATATATATAGATTAACAGCGTGTCAATATGGACTGGCACGAGCTCTGAAAGAATAGCAGAAACGAGCTATTATGTTCGGTTGCACACTTGGGCACATATTGCCTGAAGTTGTCCGATTCGTTGGTGTATGAACGCAATTTTTTTGCAAGCCGAGCTCAGTATCTCAGAGTGGCAGTACGGCGATAGGTGATGAAGCATCCGTTTGAAAGATGAACATTTGGGTGAAATTGGGAATTGCAGGAACATGGGCGTTAAATTAAGCTAGCATGAAATCCTGAAATGCCGCTTATTGCGAAGGACTCCATACGAATTTCGCTTCCGTAAGAGGGGAGTTTCACCTCTACTGGTCCAGAAAGGTAATTTCACAATTTATTTCTTCATTTATAGAATATTTTTCCTGTAATATTTTGAAGGAATTTCGTAAATATATCTTATGGTACCAAAGATATGTCCTGCAACATGTATGCACGTTACTCAAATTGTCGTTCTAAACTAACACTTCTAAGCCATAAGGTTCTCCTAACCTAGAAATGATCACTATTTGGGCCAAAGGGCCTAGATTCATGGTGCCCATTCCAACGAACTGTGGCTGAAAGAACTAAGAAGAGTTACCACCGCAAAAAACAATGTATCTCTAGCAATCATGGAAGAAATAAAGCCAGTTTTCAAACATCTGTTTATAACAGGTTTATTGGAGGGATGCATCGGTGGCTACCTGCAGAATAATAACGAATCATTGATTGTAAAATTCCGGAGAATATCCCCCAAAACTCGTTTTGTAGGTAGAAAATATGTACAGATAGATGCAAATGATGCCTTAAATTTAATGATAGTATAAAGGCTAGGTTAAAGGTGCTTGAGAAATTGGAAGTTGCTTTTGGATATTACGGCACAGAGACGGTACACGAAGAGGACAATACACAAGTGCTTTCTGCAAATAAAACAGTACTAGAATATACAAAAGAGGCCAGAAAATACAGGAAACGGATTAGGTTAGAGGAGGAAGGAAGACAATGTCAACAGGAGGAGGTTGGGTATGCATCAGGAGTGTTTCTATGTACTTTCCTCCCACTGCTAACTTTAACTCTCATTCTCCAAAAATATAATTTTTACTTCTGTTTTTATTCATAACTCAAACATTTCTTGAAATATATTGGTGAAAGTTTGTATGCATATGTAACTTGTGGGTCTTAACGAAGCAAAATAGAACCATTAGTGTAACATTATCAAGGAAAAGTGTGATGAATGTATAACTTAGTCCAAGCTTTTGAAAAAAGAACTTTTATTAACTAAGCATAGTTAATTTGCTGGAGTTCAGACGGATCACTAAAGAGGAAGGACAGTAGTGTGAGCGTGCGAAGTTTTATTTAAGGAGAATGAAGGGATACCGATGGAAAAGCATTGAAATGAGTGATGTTAGAAATGAATATACTGGAGGATTCCCTGAAATGAAAGCCGATAAAATGCGGAAAACCCTCAATATCAACTGGGGTCTTAAAATCTTGGAAGGCTTCGATACGCGATTGATCGATGGACAGCACTGCCCCTTCAGGTGAGCTATGGGGCCAAGGAACGACATATTGGTAATGGGAATAGTAGCTTTGGATAACTTAACAATAAAACAGCCGTCCTCATACGTTTCTTTTCCTCATCGATATGGCTTAAGTAGTCCTCAGATGACTCGCTATGCATTATCAGGTTGTCGAGGTAATGGGAGACGAAGTCGAACTTGACATTAGACAATGTATATATACATATATGTATATATAAACCAATAACATAATAAGAGCGGTGACACCGGTGGACTGGTCTAATGAAATCATATTTAATTAATATATGTTCCAGTCAGTAGCAAACACCGTGAGAAGGTTGGATTCCTCGACTACCTGAACATGCTATATGCGTGCTTCAGATTAAAGGTAGTGAACACTTAGTTTTGTGAAACCACCATAAAAGAGCAATGGAGGTCTGGAAGAGGCACAGATTTTAAGACTACGTTTGTATTTAGAATATGATAAGAAATAACTGGCCGAAAATCTACTTAGAGCGTCGGTACTGGGGAAATATGTGATAGATATGCCGAAGTATAAGGCCGAAAAATTCTATCTATGAGCATCTGATCATTACTGGAATTCGAAGACTTCATTTTAGGTGGCACTAGACGATAGGGCAGAAATTAAACCAGGATCGGATTTCTTGCTCCAGTTTTATAAGTGACGCCATTGGTAACACCTAATTTATGCGAAAGTATATCAGATAGGCTTCCCATTAAGAGACAGATGACTAAGAATTAGATGACTAAGAATTAAATATGTTTAATTTAAGTTGTCTTCATTACCTACAGTTGAAACATACATTAGAAAAATACGAGACAAAAGAAAATTTATATTTGTGAAGAAATTTAAACCTAAATATATGAGCTTGTAGGTTCAACAGCAGCCTGGCATTCAAAATGAAATCAGCTCTTAGAATAACTTGAGATGGTAATTTTCAAATTGATAATAATTGTCAACAATGAAAGAGAATGAAAATAAATGATTGAGACAGAAATTTCATTCTAAGAGTTCATATTAAGGATACCTCGCCCAAGCAGGAGAAAATGTTTCGATTTTCTATCCACAAAGTCAATCAGTATTTTCTACTTTCTTCACCCACCAGCCATGGTGCAATACCCCTGTCTGCCATGACGGTCACGCTTCACAGACCGCAAGAGAATCAACTCTGTGTGGGATATGCGGCGTTAAGTAGAAGACAGGCATGGTCTTATGATCAGACATTTTTCTGGATTGTTGCCAATCCAGGACATAAAATTACCCTTAAACAGTTAGTGTGAGTGAATTACACTAACTGCCAAAAAATGCGTGTCCCATTATTGCCAATGTGGTGTACTTTGACGTTTTGGTTTTAATGTCTCCCTGCAGGTTGTACGTTTTTGGGCAGGCTATTTCTACGTGCAATGCTGCTGCCGTAGTTTTCTAAACTAAGTCTACATCATTCTGGTCTGTTATTGCTGATTGTGCCCTAAAGAGTTCGCAGCCTTGGTTTTCAGTTTCTGGGAGAAGAGTAGTTTGGGAGAGCTGTGCGTACGGCGCATTCTTGTCTTCTCTCGTTCATGAGGATACTGTATTTCCCATGAATAATAGATTTGATTTACGTTGTTTGGTGCTTCATTCTTGTGTTACTGGATTACAAAACGAATATCACTACCTTGATATTTAACCCATTACTATGCCAGCATTCACATACCATCACTATATAACATCCTCGAATTTGAGTGCGAAAAAATGCGGTAGCTTCTGACAACTTGAAGATTTTCCATCTGCCTGCTAAGGAGAGATGACACCACTGACCGCAAAAAAGACGTTGTCAGTATTAACAACTGGATGGTTATACTGGATTTAGTAGTAATTCCATTTCACCTAATGTTTAAATTACCCTTTATCTTCCTGATGTGTGACTGTTTTGTCTTGTGGTATGCATTGTCTGCTAATTAAGGCTAGTTAGGAACACCGTAAGACTTCATAAGCCCTACCAAGTCATTTACTGCAAGTCTCAGCGTCACTATGTGACAACGTTTGGACCAATTCGAATAGAAGGGTACCATCATATATTTTGTAGTACCGTGTATCACTTCCTCCCTGTTGAACTTGACGAAATACTGACTTATGTTTCTCCTCACTGCGTACTCATTATTTTCCATTCCTAAAATTACGAAACATTATTTTCCACCATAGTCACAAAATGCTTGCAGAAACAATCACTTAAGTGATCATTGCACCCGAAAACAACTCGTTCCTGAACTTAAAATGTACTGTAGTTAATTCAGGTTTTCAAATTTTACAGATCCCGTCGTTTTGGTATTAACGTGCGGTAATTGCCACCTTGAGAAATGTATGTACTGTCAACAGTGGTTGTTTTTCAAATGAGTTTTACAGAACCTCATTTTCTCTTGCTAAGTGTCGTCCAGGGCGAGGCGTACTTCTAAGGCTAATATTTATCTCACCAAACAATTTATATCTGAAGGAAATTAGAAAGTGAGATAATGTAAAGAACAATTAATATGACCGACAGAAGTCATACACGAATTTGACTAAACAATTATCAGCTATCACCTTCAAGGCTTTATAGATTGTAATATACAAGGTTCAAATTACTTCTCAAATAATGGAACTGAGCGAACGAAATAATGAATGTTTAAATTTCTCAGTCATGGACCACATAATCGGTCTTCAGTAAAATTGTGTCTGCCGCAATACCGCTATAATGTGATGACTGGTTAAGAACGATGGGTTCTGCTTTCCTTACAACGTCATGAAATACTCATTAAAAATTCTAACTCCAAAGGACGGAAGGCGCTCTTTAAAGATGATCCATACTCTTTGTAACCAAATAATTAAATTTAGCGATAATAGTCTTTACAAACACAGACGAGAAGTACACGTATTTTCAGAGAATTTCAGGATGGTTTAACACATCAGAAAAATATAAGAAGTGAATGATTTTTAAGAAATTTAAGATAATATACTGATGGCCGCAATCATAATAATATCTGTATATTTTGCTTCGTACATTGTCCAGTAACTTCTGTTACTTCACTATTGTAACTTCATTCATATTTCGCCTGAGAAACGAACACACACGCTATAATAATACGTCATATTTATGGAATATTACAAAGCCTACCATTTTAAATATTGCTGCCATATAGGTGATAGGTATGTCGGAATGACAAGCTACTGGTGTAAAATCATGTACTACTGTTCCGGTCAGCGATCAAACCTGGGATCTTGTGGAACAGCAGGTAAGCGTACAGCCAATATAGCTATCTTGGTCCGTAATAACCTGTCGAAATTTCAAGCATATATTTGGCTGCTCTTCAGGGAGCTATATTCATACAATCCGTGTATGCCATATAAAAGCATGTATCTACTGCTACCACTATATTATCGTTCTCAGAGGGTGAGCTGTTACCATGAATATAACCTGTAAAATGGAATATTATATAAACATTTCTAAAGGGACGATAGGTCCACTGTTTCCAACCCTTTCTTTATGAGAGATGAGCAGTGTGAGGATTGAACCCCATCTACATAACCAGTAATTAAACTGAAAATACTAGAGTCAGCACCGAGTTCCACTCCAGTATCAAAATACCTCAATTACTTCCTTGGACGGATGATAGGTTGAAACACTACACTCCGTGGTTTGAGTCTCGTTTGTTAAAATTTGGAGCTAAAAGATTGAACTTGTTTTTCTCTCCTGTCGGTATAATTTTCTCATCCATATAGCGTATTACTTGATACATAATTATGCTACGTATCATTTGTGTCGTTTAGTTTCAAAACCAGATAAGTCACAAATATAAAGTTTTTCAGATTTGTAAATAAACTGTAACTTTACTGCATGAAAGAATTAAATTTTGCAGCTCTGGCTATATTCTTGTACGAGATAAGTCCATACATACCTCAGATATAAACGATCATTTCTTTATAGTTTTGTAAATAATTGAGAATGTATTTTGGCTGTACCTGGTTTAGAAGTGATCTGCAATGATATATCACATTTTGAAATAATATACAAGCTTATTAAACAGCCTCCGTGGCTCAGACGGCAGCGCGTCAGTCACTCACCGCTGGATACCATGGTTCAAATCCCGGTCACTCCATGTGAGGTTTGTGCTGGACAAAGCGGAGGCGGGACTGGTTTTTCTCCGGGTACTCCGGTTTTCCCTGTCAACTTTCATTCCAGCAACACTCTCCATTCTCATTTCATAACATATATCAGTCATTAATAAATCACTTTGGGAGTGGCGACCCCATAGTACTAACAGCCTATATCTGCTTCATTCATTTCATTCCTGACCGATCAATGACTGGAAAACAGGTTGTGGGTTTTCATACATGCTTATTCATAATTACCATTGCCAAATATGTACATTTTAGGTAGTAATGTAAAATGTAAGTTGAAGAACAGTCAAGCTGAAAGTATTAAGCATGGGTATGCTTGGTTTGTTTATATTTTTGGCTATATACTGCACAACCAAATCAGTAACTTCTCATGTATTTGCACAGATAAACTTTCTGAGTAGTATCTTCAGCAGTTCAGTTGTCTGGACGATGTTCTAGTAGTACGACAAATACTTGAGTGACAATCAGTCAGGATCAAACTGTTTTCCGAGGTACGCTGAAACATCACGATCTTTCAGCAGACACCTAAACACCTGTTCGTAACAGAGTATGAGGTAGCACGTCTTTGATTGTCTGGTATCTTTTGGAGACAGTCCTGTAGCAACCTAAGTAAACCCTATAATGGGCTTCTCCATTAAGAAGAATGCAATTTTTTCTGCTATTTCTTTTAAAGAAAAATCATTTGCAGGGATTAAATTGAAAGTGCCACTGAGCAGGTGCGCAGTCAACACTAGCCGGTCAGAGCGAGCAGCTGACAATGGACGGGAAAAGGTGAAGCGCACTAGTATACCACGCAATGCATTCTCGCCGATGTATCTGGGTGTGCAAGTGAAATAGTGACTTCGCTGGTTTTAAAACTAACCCCTAACTTCACCTGCTTCTAACGGCATGATGTATCTAATTACGAACTCTTCTGTACTTACAGTATTATAGAGGACTATTCGGAGGCAACAAAAGTGATGTAGCTGCTTTTGCAACTAAACAAATCATTTAAAACACATTCCATCTATTACGAAGAGTTTCACACTCTTTTGAAGACGTCGGCATAGATCATTTACAAGGCTGAAATCCTCCACCAGTTTTGCATAATTTTCAATTCACTGATGAGGTATAAAAGTTTGTTTTCTAAATGTTTCTTGACAGCAAGTTTTATATAGGTAAGTGTCGAGGAGTGACAGGTGAAACTAAATTAGTCAGTCGTTAACGTTGTCGGGGATTGAAGGCTCATGAGAATAGACAATATGGCTTATTGATTAGCAGCTTACAACACACGCTCAAGACGTGAGTGCTTGAAGACAAGGAGTGAGGGAAGGAGATACACAGAAGGGAGAAATGTTAATGTAAGGGAAAGTAAACGAGAAGGCAAAGAAAACCAGAACGCTTGGCGAAGCAGAACCGAAGAACGCCATCCTAATGCGTTTCCTTGCTCGGTCTTCTCATTACTATGCTCCGACATGAACGACTTGCTTATCATAGCGCCAACAGCGACACTCTGGCACCACGCTTCTGATACCAGATCTTGCACAAACATAATACCTACACGACACACACACACAGACACACACTTTCACTCATGCAGTTACACACATGGACGTGTATTTTATGATTTCAGATTTCAGTTCAGACACCTTATACGGAGGAACGAAGCACTCAGCAACCCGCACGCATAGGTAAGAATGACAGGAACCACTAAATTTGAATCCGTGAAGCGAGAGGTATTGGAAAATGTCAGTGCTTTAATATATAAACACATAGAGATGAAATCATAAGAACTTATGCGAAGTGTGAGTGTTGGAGGCGCTATTGAGAAGGATGTGAGGAAAGTAGGAGGAGTGTCAGGATAGGAATTTCAGAATTAAAATAAAATACATGTGCAGGGATTACATAAGAGTACATACCAAATCCATAACTGCCGAGATTTTGAGTTCATTATTAAAAGTGTACATAAATGACACAGCACAGAGGGCTTCCAAGACAGTTTAATAGCTTCAGATTCAGTAATGAAAGTGAACTCACCATGCGTGCATCCTTAAGGCATCATTAAAAGGGCTCAAGTTCAAACTTCTCTCTGCGAACTTTCGTGTGCACTTGAAAAAGCGAATATCTCACGTGAATTATTTATTCTGAACATTCATTAAAATGAAAAATACGCTAGATCATCACCACTCTGGAGACTTAGGCTGTGACGTAAATTCCGAGGTATTGCTTTTGGAAATGTGTGGCGAATGATAATTTTATCCACGGTAGTAAACTATTGGTACTGTGCAATGAAGACTGGAAGGTTGTATGTCTGGTACTTGCCTGTTTTCTCTCCATTAAGCATGTTGTCATTATCCCCCTTCTATAAGGGTCACTTCGCAAAGTTGTTTCCAACCGTAGTTGCTATCGACTGTGGGGATCTCATACGATTATTGTAATTGTATTAACTACATATCCATCATCTTCAGTATTTCACGCCATGAATATATGTAAATTTGAATTTGAAAATGAAAACCTACACCTGTTTTCCAGTCAGTGACCGGGTCAGGGATGTAATGAATGAATCATATAAAGGCTGTTATTACGATGGGGTCGCCACTCCCAAAGTGATATATTAATGAATGATAGATGCTACGAAATGAGAATGGAGAGTGTTGCTGGAATGAAAGATGACTGGGAAAACCGGAGTACCCGGAGAAAAACCTGTCCCGCCTCCGCTTTGTCCAGCGCAAATCTCACATGGAATGACCGGGATTTGAACCGCGGTATCCAGCGGTGAGAGACCGACGCGCTGCCGTCTGAGCCACGGAGGCTCATTCATTCAAATTTGAATTTATAGCTTCTAAATTCCGGAAGAAATTGTATAACATGAGAAGTACTTTAACTTATTAATACATTTTTCCACGAATAATCATTATGTCAATGCTGAATCCTTAACACTTTCACAGGATGACAGAGGTTTGATTTCATTGAACCTTCGGAACACATGAATTCTCCCCAAACAAACTCACCAGTAGTTCGTTCCTTACTTGTGCGGTTCATTTTCCTGCCACTGCATAATCATCCAAATCAATAAAACCACATCAATTGGTAAGAACCTTGTAGTACAAAAGTGGAAAGGCTTAAAATGCTAATTATGTGATTTCGTTCACGTTGGCCTGAGATACCTTTGATAAATATCGTCAGGAGGGAGGGAATCTGGAAGTTTCGCGTCACAGCTGTTTGGTTTCTTCATTGGTGTCTTACTAGGATGGCTGAGGCTCGAACACCTACCTGTGGACCTTATAAATCAAAAGTCACGTTTGTAGTTTGGCTGTTCCACATAATACCTACACGGCACGCGCGCACACACACACCTTCACTCACGCAGTTACACACACGGACGTGTAATTTGTGATTTCAGATTTCAGTTCGGACAGCTTGTACGGAAGAACGAAGCACTCAAGTACCTTCAAGCATGGGTAAGCTTAGAGAGATTAGTGTTATTTAGTCTTCGACTTCACTAAATTTTTTATCCTAGGAATTTCTATTTGTCTTAATTTATCTCAAGAATAATATCACAAAATTGAGTAGTCCACTTCTTCATAGTGCTTGCCTTTCCCTGTTATTGCAAGCTGTGCAAGCGTGTCTTTCGAAAAGTACTGCATACGTGTTTTGCGGATAGGTTACATTTGTATTTTGAGCCATCTAATTCCTAATACTATACCCATGCATGTGTCCAGACTGAAATGTATTCATACTTGGTACGTAAGCCATATATGCTGCGGGGCTTGATATGGGACAGTGATCAGTTGAGTCCCCGTAATTTACTTCACCATGCTTGTCTTACGAGTTGGTTATTGCTACCATATTAAGTACCGTGGTGACTTGAATTGTTCTTATTGGATTTCCAAGGAAAAAGGGCATTGTAATCGCCTTTCATCCCGGAACACCCATTCCACTGCTTTATTTTGATTGGGTAGAATTTCCCTCTCGTGCCTGGAATAGGCATTTATTGAATTCAATTCCTCCTACAGTATTTTTATTTATTTATTTTTATTTATTTTTATATTTTATTTTATTTCACTGTATGCATTTTTATTTGGTTCAAACATTTAGGGTTTCTTCTGGTGCTGGTCTTGTTATTCATCAGCATTTGTTATTGTTATTGGTTCTATCTCACTATATCGTTAACAGTGTAAATGGCTTCATATTTCTGTAGGCTTTCCAAAGCCTTATTTATATATTATTCCGAAATTCTGAAATGACGTTTTTGGGAAAGGAAATATATGTATAGTAAACGATTTCTTCGAATATTATTTATCTTTCCCATTCCATGTTAATCAAAAATCCTGATTTGGTGTCAGTTTATGTAGCAGTTTGCCTTACTTAGCTTGCGGATTGATACAAATCACAGCCGTTGGATTATATTATAAACTTCCTGACAAAACGTTAAGCACCTAGAAGGAGTGGTTGAAAGCGATGCTGAAAGGCCATGTGCCTTTATTGAAATTATTACAACATGGGATGAGGGAGACAAGGCTTTTGGCGGTTACAGGTGGAATGTTGGCGCCAGGTCAGTAGGGTGTCGCACTCTTCCTGGCCGCAATTCATGCCCTAATGCAGTTCGCGATGGTGTCAAACAGCCTTTGGATCCTCTCATGAGGCAAGTTCGTCCACAGTTGTTGTGCTGTCCCTCCAGATCCCGCAGATTGGTACTGGGTCGGAGCCCCTTCCCAATGTCATCCCACACGTGATGAATGATGGAGAGGTACGGGGAACTTGCTGGCTACTGGAGGACCCCAACATCCTCTAGGGTCTAGGCAGTCCATAGACACACGTGAAGTGTGTAGACGTGCATGCTGTGCAGTTACGAGTAGGACGTGCGTAAGCAGAACATCTGTGACGTATCTTCCGAAGCATTATTAGAGGTGACCTGAAAGCATATCCTATGGCTACCCACACCATGATGCCGGGGATTACATCTGTCTGTCTTTCCAGAATATGCGCAGGATATTCCATCTGCCTTAGACGCCGCCAAACCCACACACGATGGTCATCGGAGGTTATGGAGAAGCGGGACTCATTACTGAACATGATGCGATGCCAGTCGTCCTCTGTCCATGCTTTCCGGGCAAAGTACCCAACCAAACGCAGGCGTTTGTGTTCTGGTGTCAATGGCAACCGACGCATGGGGCGGTAGAACCCCAATCCGGGGGAAGCGAGTCGTCCAGGCATTATGCGGGAACTCTCTGTATGTTGTTGAGTCTCCATTACTTGTTCGCGGATGACGGGCGCCGAAGTTATGATATCCCGCAATGCTTGGCGCACCATACGACAGTCCTCCCTCGGGGTGGTGTTTCTTCGACGCCCCAAAACTGAAATACGTGATTGGGTGCCTTTTTGTACCCATTGAGTCCAACATCGGGCCACTGTGATATCTGAATGACCCAAATGCCTGGCAATTGCACAATTTGACCAATCAGCCTCATCCAGTTCCACAATCCGGCCTCTGTGAAATGTTTTCAATTGGTGGATGCGCTGTCTAACGTGTCCAGGAGGCAACGCGGGTGCTTCGTACTGTACGTAGTCCCCTCTGTACTTCTTGCTTAACTGTCTGACTGAGAGAAGTGGACTGGTAACAACTTATCAACAACTGGACTGTGCCTTCAGGAATGTACTCTGGTGGGCGTTCTACAAATTACAGATCCTTGTAAATCTAATTAAATACTCACACTTCAATGGCATGCCCATATACCGAAATGGGATAATATTGGACCACTCCAGGGTGCTTAACTTTTTTGTCAAGCAGTGTATTTCCTATTCTTGATTCCCGTTCGCCTCACCTAGGCCCTTATCCGTTGTACTGGCGTCATAATCGTGCGAGTTTTTGTCTATAAACAAACAATTACACTTGCACTACATCGACAGTCACGTAAAAGTACAAGAATAATAAGAGCAAAGGGGGGCGATTTGAATTTTGCTGAACGATCATTCCTGATTGGTGCAGATGTCAGCAAGTTTAACCTCTGAGGTCAACATGACGTCAAAACATAACTTACCCTATAGATTAATAATTGCCCTATTCAAGCCGTTGTTGACTTCTTCCCCTACCGCCGCCCGCCCTTACTATTAAGCTCCGTTATATAAGGTGTTCACTCTTTGTGATAGTGTATATGTGGTTATATGTGGTTCGGTCCATGACAAGGGAAGGTTGGTCACCTTAAGTTATGTTCAGATATTTATTTTAGGGGCTTAGAAGTTTCTGAATTTACGCTTTGATTACTTGTAATTAATTCATTATTTGATAGTCATATATTTTCCTTTTTAGCTTTCATATTTCTTACGTAGCCTTCATTTTATTTCAATTTTCTGTTATAGATGGCCAATAAATCTGCAAATTACTGAGCCATTTGGCCTTGCAGTTGCGGGCTCGTGGCTGTGAGCTTGCGTTTGGCAGGTAGTGGGTCCGAACCCCACAGTTGGCAGCCCTTCAGATGGTTTTCCGTGGTTTCCTATTTTCACACCAGGCGAATGCTGGGGCTGTACATTAATTAAGGCCGCGGCCGCTTTCTTCCCAATCCTTTCCCTTTCCTATCCCATCGTCGCTATAAGACCTATCTGCGTTGGAGAGATATAAAGCAAATTGTAAAATAAACAATCTACGAATTATAATTTTAAGTATTGAGTAAATTCGAGTGGTAAATTGTTTCTAGACAACCTTGTATGTCACATGGTAGCCTGTTTTTGTCTAGATGGTGGCTCTTCTGGCCTCTTATTTTGTCTCCTTGTCCTTATTTAGGTAATTTGACTTTATTTAACTGTTGCTATTTGATAGAAGCCCATCTTGTGATTTTTAAGAATTATTTGATGAAATGAAATAAAAGTTTATCACCTTCTAACGGTTTTTCCGCTCCCTCTGGTGGAGCTAACACTCATAATTATCAGCCCTTCAAGTTTTCGTGAACTTTCAATTGAATCATTTTGATGGTTTTGTGATTTATTATAACTTATTTGTTTCAAAGTTGTTATATGTGCCAGTTGGACGGAATAGCTCTGGAGTCCTTGGAGAGGCCCCTCAGGCTCTCGCAAAATTGACATATTTATTCTTGTACTATTCTTCGTTTTTGTTATTGTGTTAAAGTGCTGTTACCCTACATGTTCAAAATATTTTGAGAATAGATGTGCCTTCAGTAACCTTACTTACCCATGCAGAGCTCACACTGCTTTCCTAATATGTTTAATTAATCAAAATTTCAACCTTTTGTAATTTGCCCCTTGAGGGCTACAATTGTATTTATTGATATACAAACTGCAACTTACCATAGACAAGCATGGTATCACTGACGTACTTACTGCAATTAATACACAATACTAATGACTAATAGTGTCAAAAATACCCAACACGTATGGAGAACAACAGTAACTAAAACTAATGAACTCTAGAACAATTAAATATGAAATACGCATAACTATTTTTTGAAATTAAAACATTGTTCGTCAAAAGCAACCCAATTCTTACCAGTTCTGTGAAAGAGCAGTATCCTACTTTATCCCCTAGAGGTACAATGAAAACCTTCCCACTTATTTCCCAGACCGATTATGACACCGTCCTTAAATGAAAATAGTCGAATAGTCGAATTATCTATGGCTAACTGGTTAGCGTTCTGGCCTTTAGTCACAGGGATCTCGGGTTCGATTCCCGGTAGGGTCAGGAACTTTAACCTTCATTGGTTAATTTCGCTGGCACGGGGGCTGGGTGTATGTGTTGTCTTCATAATCATTTCATCCTCATCACGACGCGTAGGTCGCCTGTGGGAGTCAAATAAAAAACCTGCACCTGGCGAGCCAAACATGTCCTCGGACACTCCAGGCACTAAATGCCATAAGCCATTTCATTTCATCCTTAGGTAAGACATATAAGCGAGGTTAGAGGGTAATAATAATAATAATAACAGACAAAGATGAGAAAATGGGAAGAGATGGGAGTGGCTGAAGAAATAATACACCGGGCGAGTTGGCCGTGCGCGTAGAGGCGCGCGGCTGTGAGCTTGCATCCGGGAGATCGTGGGTTCGAGCCCCACTGTCGGCAGCCCTGAAGATGGTTTTCCGTGGTTTCCCATTTTCACACCAGGCAAATGTTGGGGCTGTACCTTAATTAAGGCCACGGCCGCTTCCTTCCAACTCCTAGGCCTTTCCCATCCCATCGTCGCCATAAGACCTATCTGTGTCGGTGCGACGTAAAGCATCTAGCAAAAACAAAAAATACAACCTTATTTTATATTCGCCGGCTCGGCGATGTACGAGTAGCGTGCCTACATGCATCTGAGGGCTGGTCCGAGGGCCACTCAGCCTACGTGATTACAATTGAGGAGCCATCTAACGGTGAGATGGTGGTCCCGGTCTTAAAAGCCAAGAATAACGGCCGAGGGGATCCGTCGTGCTGACCATACGACACCTCGTAATCTGCAGGCCTTCGGGCTGAGCAGCGGTCGCTTGGTAGGCCACGGCCCATCGGGGCTGTTCCGCCACGCGGTTTTAGTTGGTTAGCTAATTTTACATTCATTTCACCAAACAAATTGGCCGTGCGGTTGGAGTCACACAGCAGTGAGATTTTATTCGGGGTATAGTGGGTTCCAACCCTACTGTCAGCAGTCCTGACTTTGCTTTTCCGTGGTTTCCCATTATTACACAAAGCAAATGCTGGGACTGTACCTTAATTGAGAACATGGCCGCTTCCTTCTCAGTCATAGACCTATCCTGTCCCTAAGTCGTCATAAGATCTATCTGTATCCTTGCGATGTAATACTAATTTGAAAAAGTATATGTATATTTATTTAACAGTAATGTAATTAAAATGGTATTATCCCGTTGATAATTAATACTTTATTAATATCTGTCAGATTTTTACATTTCTGTTCTCTCGTTATGTGCTAATCTATGCTCTGTGTTACATGCATTAGCTGGCACACTTTCAAATATAAGCAGATTCCGTGAAATTTCTCCTCCTCTTCGGATTACATGATGCTGTGCGTAACGAAGACAGTGGCTGGGAACTGTAATGACCATTGGGAGCTATTTCTGTTGGAGGTATCGATATTGTCCACTCTGGAAATGATCGATGACATGTATTGTTGATAACCTCCGATTAACTGCGACTGACAGCATCTGAATAATTACGAGGTTTAGCGGCTTCAGTACTCGATAAGAGCTGGCACGCTCAGATTATGCAAAACGCTTCACTGCTCTTCTGTATAAGCAAAGCAAGGTTACCCTGATTTGAGAGGAATTTACTTCAATTTTACACACAGCTCGTCCCGCATACAGACGCGTGACTCATTCATTACGGTAACCAACTAGTCCATTACAATAGAGGCGGTGAGCTCGATATTCTCCGCCGTGAATACATAACGCTTAGTTCGTACTTCTGCCAACGCTCGTCTTAGTTTAATCCCTCTGTTGTTACTGAAGCAATGTGAAGGAGATAACCGACGGAATTCAAAATTCATACGCATCTGAATTATACCGTATGTTGTTCAGAGTGTTACACATTAAATCCCTTGTCTGTTAAGCAACTTACGGTTTCCTAAATGTATATAAATGAGACATGCTAGATATTCGATTACGAAACTATTTCAAAATCGCTAAAATTGTGCAAGCCTTCTCATTTCTCCGGTTTATGAATATAATAGAATATAAATCTGATACTGTGATACTGTATATGAAGAATGCTGACTGGTCGGTGATGGACGATTTAAATTTGACTGTGGAATGGGTATGTTGGAAACTGGGAATGAGAATTGTAGATCTTCATGGTTGGGTTGGAGATCCACTCGTATATGGCCTTTACTTGAACCGAAATTGTACTTATAAATTTATAATAATGACAGTGTGTCACATTCTGGCAAACGGAGTGGACTAGGAAGATATGAGGAGAGTGTACAGAACTGGAAGTCAAGCAATGATGACATAAAAGTGTTAGTGAAAACTGTTAAAGTATTTCATGGAAGGAAGAGAATTAAGTAATTTAACTGATATACATTTACAAGATATTATAATAAGAGTTGAAGCGTGGCAGATGGTGATAGAAATCGTCGCATAGACACAATCGCCATTAACAGCAACAAAATTTCAGCTGAAATAGTAATTCAATTCGAAGACTCTATTTCTCAACCTGAGGAAGTCGACAGAAGAAAGAAAAATATATACCACACGAAAATGGCGTTTTTTTCTTAGAGACAGCGTGGGAATGTTATGAGGAGGAGTATTAATACCGGTGAATGAAGTATTTGTAAGCTACGAAAAGGTTTTGGGTGAGAAGAACGAAATTGTAGATGTGAGGCTCATCTCTAAATATGATTTTGTGACGTACAGACCATGAATGAGTGACGCTGATACAGATGCGGAATTGCTTGATGAGATAATCAGATATATGGGGAACGACACAAAAAGGAACATTATTGCAGAGTGATTTCAATTTACGAAATGTTAACAGGGAAGGTAATGAAATGACAGAATATAAGAATGGTGAATAAGTTAATCTGAATTTAAGCTTATCAGAAAGTGATGGAACCAACTAGAGAGTAAAACGTTCTATACGTCATGCTGATAAATCCTGATGATCTGTACAGTGAAACTGAAGTGTTGGATTTTGTAAGTGATCTCCAAGCTGTCTTTATTGTAGTTAAAAATAAAGGTGATAGAATGGAGGGTTATAAAAGTGGGATTATTTCGCAAAATTATATAGTTGATAAGTGGGGAGTGGGGACATAATCGCCATTAACAACAACAAAATTTCAGCTGAAATGATAATTCGATTCGAAGACTCTATTGCGTAACCTGAGGAAGTCGACAGAGGAAAGAAAAATATATACGAGCCATTAAGTCCTTCTTTTAAATATCATAAAACGTCGACAGAATAACCTTGAAGAGCCTATTCTTTGGAGCCAGAGTAACGATCGTCAAAGGATTTGTAAAGTGGAGGGAAATGATATAAATAGAAAAAACAACTTTAAGGTCAAATTGTAAAAATATTATAAACTTCTCAACAGTAATCGTCAGAAACTGTGCCTACAGACGTCACTGCACTTGAAATTTCACTGAAAACCTTGGACTCTAAATGTATTTCAAATGCATGTAAGTTACTTGTGAATTGTGATGTGTTTCTTGGCAAGCACATTTTAGTGTCAAATTAAATTATTTTTATTAATATGGTTGTGGAAGTAAGAAGAGATTGAAGAAACGTCCTTCGAAATTGAATTTAGCAATACAAGTAGGCCAAGGATAATAAGATGGCAAGCATAACAGACAGTAATATAAAATTTTAGGGAACAATGGATGGGAATGTATGGGTACTTTCAGACAGATACAATTTATACGCAGGTCATTCCAGAGAACATTAATGAACAAGTGTAGTTCTTATGTGAGGACTTACAGACGGCAGAAGGATCCCGTCAGCAGTATTAGTTGGATATCAGAATAATGACCAAATTTAGGGGATAACTAATTTTGGAGAAGTACTGACATTTACGTATGGTAATAAAGACATCTACAAAATGACAAAAACATTCAATGCTGGAAAAGTAGCTGGGATTCATATCATTTCTGGAGATACAGTATACTAAAAGCTTTCGGCTGGGATATAGTGCCTTACACGAAACGCTTATTTGGATGCAGTTTGCATTAATTATCTTTTCCAAATTAATAGAGAGTTGTATTAGTAACCGCAGTGTACAAAGGAAGGGGTGATAGCATAATGAAAATTACAGGCCAGTCAGATTAGAGATAAGGATGTTTGATATTTATGCTATTCTGTACAGAGTAGTAAGCAAGTTACAGGATTATGAGCAACTAGAAATTTATTTTGATAATGTTGTGAGATTGACAGCTGATAATGTATGATCGTAAATGCGATGAAAATTCAGGTTGTAAGCTTCACCAAGAGGAAGTGTCTTCTCAGCTTTAAGTTATCCTACTGTGATGATGGGTGATAGTACATCATTGGGATCATTGTAAGTGCTTATGTGATAATATAGGGAAAATTATTCCTTGGGGTAATCATGTTAAGGAGATTGTAAATGGCTGTAAAGGCATTTAAGGGTTGCAGTTAGGACGTAAATGAGAGAGCGTAAGACCCCAGTTAGGTTTCCAGTGTATGGGACGAACACCAGGATTATATGATACAAGAACTGGAAAAGCTTCCAATGGAAAGCAGCGCAGCTTGTTCTGGGTGATTTCCAAATCATTGGGCTAGGAACACCACGGTATAATGGTACAAGTTGCTGTACTAATCGGAATGTTCCTAGCTGTCAGTGGAGAGATGGCGTGGAATGATATATGTAGATGAATTACCTTGAGACGAGCGTTAAAATGTGTAAATGATGTATAAATTTGGAATTCAAGAGGTCAGATTGGGGTAAGTATTAATTTACAGGGAGGGCAATTAGGGAATGGCATAATCTATGGAAGAACATTTTTGAAAAATTTCTAAGATTTTCGAAATCATTTAAGAAAATGGTATGTAAATATCTGATAGGAAATCTGCCACGTGGGTAACTGCCGTAAATACCGATCAATGATGATTGACCATCTGTGATAAAATCCAAGCTAAATACATATCTGGACGGTTGTCCTTATTAGGAGTTCTTTCATTATTACTCCGTGAGGTGGTCTGGATACTTCGTGCTGTTTGAACCGCTTCATTTTTACGATTTGAAAGTAATACATTTCAACTTTCTAACTGATGACTAGGCTAGTCAGTACTGATGCTGTTAAATGTTTGTATTCGTAATCATAATACGACTATTATGATTGTCTCATGTTTTGAAACTGCGATCGCAGGAAATATCAGAACGCTTCTAAAGATTATCCGTATACGTAGCACACATCTAAACTAATGGAAATTCACAACAACGATTTCGTTGCCTACTAATATCCATCCATTCTTTATGTTTATAACATATAAAATAATAAAAGGTAATGCAAACTGCAAAGTATGACAAAATGAATGGTAAACTATCGATGTACGCCATGCCACGTATGGTGATGGTTCATAAGGAAAGTTTGTAAAGAATTTTAAATAACATTAACAGTGGCAGGCATGTACTGCTTCGGCATTTGTCAAGTCCTCCTTTATCTGGACGAGAGGCAAGTATGATTTAACATTCTCTGGTTGGAATTTTTACGATGTACTTCACATTTAATTACGTACCTCTAACGCATTGATTACATTAAAATTTCCATCATTACTCGTGTGACTGATGGAGGTTTTCGTCATTATGTCATTTGAAGCTTTGGATAGTTGAGTTATATACATCATTCTCGTGAGGTAGTGTACGGAATGTTTTTCGTGAACTGGGATGGAGATACCATAATGTGCGGAATGCTCATCAACAACCAGAGATATGATGATGTTGCAGCGGTCATACCATCCAATAAAATTAAAATCATGACCATTATTAACGTATTGGGGAAATAAGTTCAGATTTTGGGATTTAGGAAAGTACTAATAAGACTACGATAATGATAGTAGACCGTTCAAACAATTTCCGTCGCTTGAAATGTGCTGGAGGTCCTGAGGTAGTGGAAAATGTTATTTAACTTGGCTCCACCGTAACAAACTCTGGGAAGGGTGAGAAAAATTCCGAAGAATATCCGCAATCGCCAGAGCAGTTACGGTGAATTTGATTAGTACCTGAAAACATCGTCACTTACCAGAGTCGCTAAAATTTAAACTAGTCAACTCTCCCTTTTTTGGCAGTCACGACATATGGTGTTGAGACATAGACAGTAAACAATTGTGACCACTTAGGAATTGATTCATTTGAGATATGAAGTCACGGAACGATGCTACAATTCTTTCGACAGAATTCACTACATTGGCTCAATTTTTAATTTCGTGTGGCTATTTCTAGCCGAGTGCAGCCCTTGCAAGGCAGACCCTCCGATTGGGGTGGGCGGCGTCTGCCATGTGTAGGTAACTGAGTGTTATTGTGGTGGAGGATAGTGTTATGTACCCGGAGGCCCCGGGTTCGATTCCCGGCCAGGTCAGGGATTTTTACCTGGACCTGAGGGCTGGTTCGAGGTTCACTCAGCCTACGTGATTAGAATTGAGGAGCTATCTGACGGTGAGATAGCGGCCCCGGTCTAGAAAGCCAAGATTAACGGCCGAGAGGATTCGTCGTGCTGACCACACGGCACCTCGTAATCTGCAGGCCTTCGGGCTGAGCAGCGGTCGCTTGGTAGGCCAATGCCCTTCAAGGGCTGTAGTGCCATGGGGTTTGGTTTGGTTTGTAGTGTTATGTTTGGTGTGTGAGTTGCAGGGATTCTGGGGACAGCACATACCCCCAGCCCCCGGGCCATTGGAATTAACCAATAAAGGTTAAAATCCCCGACTCGACCGGGAATCGAACCCGGGACCGTCTGAAAAGAAGGCCAGTACGCTGACCATACAGTCAACGAGTCGGACATTGGCTCAATAGCGAAAGAATTTGGGTTTACGGTCCGACTGTCCACTACAATCCGGCAACAATCATGAAATATTTATAGGCCACGACGCGCCGCGAGAGCCCAGGAAAACAATTTTTTGTGGCGACCTTGAAAGGCCAGCACATAAGGGGTCACACTTCGTGCCATAGATTACGCAGATCGTGAATTATACTGGATTAGGTTTACAAACAACGATCCACATTGTCAACCAGAAAGGCACTTAGAAAAGAATGATCCATGAAGTCACCACGTTCCTTTGAGGATAAAAGGAATTATGAAGCGGAATAGGATAAGAAGGGAAATAAAGTACTTACCATTACAGACATTTTATTCTGAAGCACACGTCCTTCACTGCATATCATGATTGGCGGTCTGGGCCGCAGGCAGTGTTCCTCTAAGCAGTTCACAGTACAAACAAGTTATCAGTGCCCATCGATGACCCACTGCCTACTAGGCAACGTAGGTGACTGAAATGCTAACAGTTTCTGCAGAACATACTACTGGACATGTGCTGTGAATATGAACTTCCTACCTCTAGTCTTTCAAGTTGTTCTCTTTGTTCTGAACATTAGTTTGTAAATATAATGTAAATCTCCCGAATCCGCTTAGTTTCGCCTAGTTGCCCCAGCCGCCTAATGTAATACTGAAACGGTAACTCCGTAATGAAGTAAACTCCTGCCGATCTCCACTCACATTATAATACATTACCTTCTCTCCACATAAAAAATTCTGCCGTTGAGTGATGATGTGTTTCGGTCCCACTTATTACTGCTGATAGAGTTGGTTTACGCAAAGCAATCACCTGAATGTGTATTGATGATCGTGGACCAGGGTCTAGTCTGTCATCTCTCCCGTGACACAGTCCTGCCGTAACATTATCATCTATGATATTCTCAGTAGCCCTGGAAATTTATCAATAGCTGTTGCTCTTTTGGAGCCGTGAATCAACGTGTAACCCTCGTACTATAAGAAAGCTTTATCACTGGTCTGAACTTCACCCAGCATCTTTCAACTTTCATAACACAGGGAGCTTGGTGTCACGGAGTACTTGTAAGTCAGGCTCTCGGGATTCTACCCTCGGAAACATGGGCCTCTTTCGCCATTAACCATGCTCAGGCTTGCTCCGACATTTTGGGTTGCGGTAGTCCACGTCCCCTGGACTTTCATCACTTGATCTACTCTAAAATATGAAGTAAACAAGATTTTTTAAGATGTTTTTCAAATTCAAGTTTTCCTCCTCTCTAGTTTGGAAATATTGTTAATTTTAGAAAATGGAAGTGTGTGACAAGCAAACGGCCTCCCCTAGAGTTAAGCAGCACTTAAAATATTTTCTGTAGTGTTATCTTGTGGAGATACGCTGAAATCTGTCCTAATATTCTTTTCTGAAGCCTAACGATGGATATCACTTTTCTGCTTGAGGTTACCACGCAGGGACCTATGTTAGAACTCACATTTAGGGAGAAATATTATTGGCACCTCCTAATATTACTGTAGGTCTCGTCCGAGGGTTGCTCCTACTTCTCTTTCTCCAACCAATCATAGACCAGTCTGCCACTATAAGAGGGACTGCGAATTGCCACCTAAGACTGTCTTGGCAGTTGGATCATTGGCTGAAGTTCACACCTCACTTAAGACAGCTGGCATTCTGAGGCAACAAATAAGGTCTCCGTCCTAAAAAATATCAATATAGAAACATCGATTGGCACCGGAAAGACAACCACCTTCGCTTATGGTCGTCTCCGTTTGCTTCTGTTCTAATGTAGGGGTTTTATTCAATTAAATCTGTATCAGTTAGGTTATCTAATTTATTCTTCTAGTGACAAACTTAACCACACTAATGGGTGTAATATCCTACAAGAGGGCACGTGTGTGGACTCTCGTATAGTTTTCCTCAATTTTCTTTATTGTAACTAGGATTTACAAATTTTAAGTGTTTCTTCCGTTTTCGGGTGTTAATATTCTTTCTTCCTCCCCACACGTTAGTATGGGTTTATCCTCTGGTTTTATGGACCTCGTGACCCATTAAGTTTCATTCTTACGTAATGTCTTGTGATCACTTGGGTTTTCTTTGTATTGGCCTATCTTGTAAATTCTCTTTCTGATCTGTTTTGGAGCTTAACTTATTCCTGGCCTACCTTGTAGCATGAGCTTAGCTCCTGATTAATTGAATATTCTTTCCGTTCATATGTAAATTATTGTTAGGTTCTCTGAAAAATAAATGAACAGCGAGTGTTCAGTAGGGTTCGTGCTGTTATGTGAAGGCTCGTAGGCCTCGAAATAATGATTGGGAGCTCAAAACTCTTACGTCATTAATGAAGCACCAAAGGTATTCAGCGTTTTATAAGGTTTCACATCTTGTTATCAGTTGTTAGATAAAGTGATCGATCACTCATATTTGTTATCAAATTTATAGTTTTTGCAAAAGCAAGGAGAAAACCCAGGAAAGAGATAAAACTATATTGGTGTTCTTCTTTTATGTGGTCATTTTGTTCGTCCAGATCTACGGCTCTGCTCTACCTCATTTCCCACCCATCTGTGGACAACCGTAACAATTAATAAGTATTATTATTGAAAATATATAGTATATAAGTAATTAAAATTTACGAGGAAATATATATCGTGCGTTATATGCGTTATTCATTAGTAACACTCCTGACAAATGAGAAGAGTTGTGAGGATGAATTAACTCATTAATGTATCCCTGACATTCAGAATTGTCATTAAAATACCAGCTTAAAATTTCCAGTTCGAGAAGGAATTAGTAATTGCGCCAGTTTATTCTCAACTATTACCCTTATTTTAACAGTTATATTTTTAAATCGCGATATTATTCCATCCGCAATTTGGAAGCTATGTGTGTTATGGCTCACACATCTGCAGTTCACGTAATTGGTCTATTCCATGAACAGTGTGACAACATTGAGAGCGTTGATTCCTCTGAATTAGGCACGTTTTATCCAGTGCAATGAATGGACGCTACCTCATATGATATTTGCGGAAACTAACAGAAATCCTAATCTACAACTACCATAAAATGACGCTTATAACAATAATAATAATGTTATTTGTTTTACGTCCCACTAATTACTCTTTTAAGGTTTTCGGAGACGCCGAGGTGCCGGAATTTAGTCCCGCAGGAGTTCTTTTACGTGCCAGTAAATCTATCGGCACGAGGCTTACGTATTTGAGCACCTTCAAATACCACCGGACTGAGCCAGGATCGAACCTGCCAAGTTGGGGCCAGAAGGCCAGCGCCTTAACCGTCTGAGCCACTCAGCCCGGCATGCTTATAACACAGAATGCTTTTGCACACACTCTTATATGAGTTTTGTAACTGTACCGGGCGGTACACCTCTACACCGTTTATTTAAAAGTTGCGCCAGTTGAAACTCCTCTTCTGGAGGAAGGTTGAACTTTATCTATTCTATTAATTCTCTACTTTCTCAGAAGATGTCACCACGTGGAAAATTTTGAGTTTTTGAACTGTGTCACTTTTGATGTGTTTTTGTTTCGCTTGAAGTAAGAAGTGTGAACTTTCTCTTCTAGAGGACACTACTGAAGATCAACAATAGTGCGACCTAGTGCGGAGTCAAAGAACTATTTTGTTGGAGAAATTTTTATTTCAAAAGTTTGTTTCTTGTTAAATTTCTTTCTGTTATTGTTTAAGTTGGCTGTATACCCCTCTTGTTCCCCTTGTTTTGGATCTAGCCAACCCCGAATTTCCTTAATTAATTTTCCACCAATAATGTGTTTCTTCTTCATCTGGGTAGGGGTTTCTTTTCCCGAACCAATAAAGATTTTGTGGGAGGGTGTTTTCTTTCCCCTAACGCCTAGAAACTTCCTCGAGAGTATATAAACTGCTGATTTTGGGGTCTCCGGGCCACTTCTGTTCCATCTTTCAGTGTATTAAGTACATAGCAGGAGGCGGGAAGCGCCTCTTTCTTCTTCTGCCGTTCAACACCAGGTAATGGCCTATTAATAACTTCTTTTCTTGCTAGGTCGGCAGTTTAACACTCGCGGCGGGTTCGAAGCATTTCCATCATGTAACCTTTTCCTAAAATGTAATTACTCTTTTCATCTTTTTCTTGTAAAGCTACATATTGGGATAGAGAGTGCTAACCCTCTCGAGCTCCCACTCACATTTGTTTTGAGGTGAACTTATTTTCTCAAACTATTCTTCGTTTATGTAATGTAAAGTGTTCTTCTCTAAGTCACCTCTGTAGTATGGGATTAGCCCTTGCGTTAGTGGCCCCAGAGCCAGATTAGGTTTTAAAAACAAAGTGTATTAGGAGTGCAAGTTCGCCTCCTCTCAAATTGTTATTTTAGAGGTCATGTAATCAACCTTCTTTTCATGTAATAGACCTCCGTAGTTTGGGTATTTTACCCCTGTAAATACGTCCTTAGAGGACAGCTTGAAGGTAGAGTTTGGTGTGGCCTTGTGATAGGCTTACAATTTTGAGAGCGGATCGCTCTTTGAAATTTGTTTCTGTATGCCTCGTGCAGGCTTTATGTGTAATGTTTGGAGCCAGTGCTCCTGGGCAGGAATGGGGTTTTCTGCCCCTTGGTTAAAATTTTCTTTGGGAGTAAGGCGGGGCTGATTGCCCAAGAGTTATGAAGTAAGGGCACTGAGCCCGAACCCAGTAATATTGTACCTACATTTTTGCTACTCTGTACCTGTTATGATTGTTATCTCTTGTCTTTGAAAAGAAAATATAACCTAGTTAAATTTTAAATTAATTTTACATTGCACGTTAATTTCGTAGCTTGAAACCCATTCACACCCGCACCTTCTTTCACCTCTACCTACCACGGATATCTCCGTAACAAGTGGTAGCAGAGCGTGGTTGAATGGGTCTCAATTTAGCCCCTTTTGACGGCTAAACATTGCTTTAATTCGAACTCTAACAATTTTCTCAGTTGCTGGAATTTTTTGAGTTTTTTTTGTTCTGTCATCATGTCCGGCCCTCGCGATGTTCTCCTCCTTAACTATTTGCGCAAAGAGGAGTTGATATACGAGTTAACTATCAGAAACGTTCAATCTGGAGGCACGGTTGCAATAGACACTAACAAGCTTAGAGAGTCCCTTGATTTGCCCATTTCCATCCCCAATTTGGGAGAGAAAGAAATTGACGACTCTCTTTCCACGATCACGGAGAATATTACTGGGCTAGCTTCCGTAGTTAGTTTTCTTTATGAAAATGATCCGTCTCCTAACCAAATTAAGCGTGTGCAAGGCAGATTATATCACTTTTCAAATAGAGTTAATGATCTGTTGTCTCTGAAGGTGAATGACGTTCAGAGGAAGCAAGCTAATACGCTCCTTGAAACTATCTCTGAATTGTCTAGTAAAGTCACTCAATTGTTAACTGGGGAAGTTCCTCCCAAATCTGATCAGCCCACCATAGTGAATGTAAGTAGTGAGGAAGAACCTGCTAAGGGAGAAGGCAATAGGATAACCGTTGCTGCTCAAACTATCTCTGCCCCATCGAACAACGAATCTGAACGCCGCGCGTCATTGAGTAACATCCGCTCTGAATTAACTTCTTTGCCATTGAAACCTTTAACGACTATGTCACCTGGGTTCAGCAGCTTGCCTCATCCATTGGCAATGTTGCTTAGAGGTATCTCTAAGTTTTCCGTCAACACCACCAGTGACGTAATTTCATTTTTAAGATTTCTAGTGGAATTTCAGGATCATGCCCTTGTGTTTTCTCTTTCCCCATGTCAAATTTTGCAAATTATCTATCCTTATGCTATTGGTGTTCTATCTGACAAAATAGTTAGAGCCATCGCTGAGCAATCTTCTATTGAGGATTTCCATGCCCATTTGCTAGCTAACTTCATCCCGGCTAGGGCCAGGTCCTCCCTTATTCAGAAATACTATTATCGGGTACAGCGCTTGGATGAAAACCTGGCAGACTTCATCCAAGATATTAAGTTTTATACTAGGGTGTTTGCTCTCCACTTCCCTGAGGATCAGATCGTGCAAGCTATTGTCGAAGGGATTTCACCACCCTACAGGTCATATTTGTGTTTCGCGGCGTGCCCGCAAACCTTCTCTGAACTGGAAGCATTAGCCGTCTCTGCGGAAGGAGTTAGGTATGCCGATTCCTTGCGTGTGGCGAAAGAACCCCCGCCTTCCTTTAGTAACACTCGGCCTCCACCTCGCCGACCAGTCAATCCCCGTAAATGTTATGCTTGCGGGTCGCCTGACCATCTGCGGAATAAGTGTCCTCTGAGCAAGTCAAGTGGGACAAGGAATGGAGCAGGGTCATCACAAGGCTGTTTTAAGTGTGGGGCCTTCTCACATATCGCCAAGAATTGCCCAAACGCAAATAGCACCCCCTCCTGCTCAACTTCTGGTGCAAATCCCAGCTATGCTAATAATAAAAAGTGACTAGTGGCGTCGGCTGAGCCGACTAATCCATCTTCCCGAGACTCAGCCCCTAGTAAACAGGTTGTAAATGCAGAGAACGACCAGCCTTCAAATTCATCTTTTCAATGCCCTAAAGAGTGTCTTAGGATTGCGGCGGATACCCCCGCACCTGTTCCTTTTCTTAAGATTGAGTTAAATAACGAGCCTATAACAGCTCTCTTAGATTCAGGCAGTGTTTGTTCCATTATTTCGGCTGATTGGTATTCTAAATTGAAATCTGTTTGTAAACTCCCTGACTATGTCTCTTCTCCTGTTCAATACGTTTCGGCTAATTCATCTCCATTAGAAATTCTAGGTTCCTTACTGGTCAAAATTCGGATTTTCAAATTTACATGGAAAATTAAATTGTTTGTGGCCAAGCAATTGTCTTGCCCCATTATATTGGGAGCTGACTTTATTTCTCACACTGGTCTTGTGCTCGATCTCCAGAGTAGGTCGTGCACATTCAAATTTGCGTCCAATTGTAGAATTCCCTTGTTAAAGTGTAATTCGGTATCATGTTCATCTATTTCGCCTACCCAGGATGAGATGTTGTTAGACCTTAGACATCTACCTGAGGAGCAGGCTGATAGTATTCGCAAACTGTGTCAGTCGTTTCCCGAGGTGTTCTCTGATACTCTTGGTGTTACTGACCTTATTGAATACAAAATTGAGGTTACGGATTCGATTCCTGTCCGTTTTCCACCGTATAGGCTATCTCCACCTAAAATGAAGGCTCTGAAAGAAATCATCGATCAGATGTTGAAGGATGGTATTATTAGGCCCTCTAAGTCAGCGTATTCTTCGCCTATTTTTCTAGTCCCGAAACCCCAAGGAGGCTTCAGGCCTGTCATTGATTACAGGGCTCTCAATCGGAAGGTGGTGTTGCAATCTGTGCCCCTTCCCGACCTTCATTCTTGCTTTTCATGGTTTCGAAAGGCCAAGTTCTTCACTATCTTGGACTTGAATCAGGCCTATAATCAAATTCCCCTTGCCGAGGAGTCTAAACATCTTACAGCGTTTGCCACGGACTGGAATTTATACGAATACAACCGCGTGCCTTTCGGGCTCCCCACGGGGGCAGCTGTGCTCACTAGACTACTAGATAGGGTCTTTTCCGACATCAAATTTGAGTACTTATATCACTACTTGGATGATGTCGTCGTATTTTCCGAGACTTTTGAAGAACATCTAGATCATCTGCGAGAAGTTCTCGATCGCCTTCGTAAGGCTGGGTTAACTGTTAAGTTGTCCAAGGTTGCCTTTGCTAAGCCCTCAATGTCATTCCTGGGGCATATTGTGTCACCCGATGGGGTAGCTGTCGATCATTCTAGAACACAGGCCATCCGTGATTTTAAACCTCCTAAGGACATCAAAGGTATCGCTAGATTCATTGGTATGGTGAATTTCTTCAGGAAGTTTATTCCTAACTTCGCTAATAGAGCGGCGCCCTTAAACCTTCTTCGTAGGAAAGGCATCAAATTCGAGTGGGGACCTTCTCAACAAGCCGCTTTCGAAGATCTTAAATTAGCTCTCTGTAATGCCCCTGTACTTGCTATGCCTGATTTCTCGAAGAAATTCATCGTCCAAACGGACGCGTCGTCGTCAGCTGTAGCTGCAGTCCTTCTTCAAGAGACTGAACTAGGGAGGCGTCCCATCGCCTATGCATCTAGGACTCTATCGGCTCAAGAAGCCAAGTATTCCATCTATGAGCTCGAAGGGTTGGCAGTCTTATTCGCCTTAGAAAAGTTCCGTCTCTATCTGGAACATGTCAAATTCGACCTGGAGACAGATAATCAAGCCTTAAGCTGGGTCTTAGGTAGGCCGCGTCGTACTGGTCGTATAGCCCGTTGGGCCATCCGTATTTCTGCCTTCCAATTTGATGTACGACATATCAGAGGTACCGAAAATGTTGTTGCTGATGGACTCAGCCGTATGTTTTCAAACGAGGTCGAGACCCATGAACCGGTCGACAGTTCATCACCTTCCGAGTCCATACTATCTAAGGTTAATGCCATCCTAACAGATGCTCCCATGCTCTTTAGGGATATCGAGAAATACCAACGTGAAGATCCGACGCTGGCTTCGATAATGGAAACCCTTTCTTCTGGGGAACATGTTGTCCCTTATGTTCTGAGGAATGGTGTTCTATGTTGCCCTTCGAGGCATGATAAGATGATGAAAGTTGTTGTTCCAGCGGTTCTTGTACCTATGATCTTCAAGTATTATCATGAGACCCCATTGGGGGGGCATCTTGGAATCTTTAAAACTCGTGAAAAGATTCGTGAAATGTTCATATGGAAAGGTATGGACGGTGAAATTCGGGAACTCGTAAAAGCTTGTAAATCTTGTTTGATCAGTAAACCCACCATGTCCACTAAAGTAGGCCTTTTGTCTTCTCATCAAGCGTCGCGCCCCATGGAACGCCTGTATATTGATTATGTGGGACCCTTCCCCCAGTCAAAGGGCAATGCCAACAAGTTCATCTTTGTGTGTGTAGATGGTTTTACAAGATTTTCCTGGTTATTTCCGACTAAGCTGGCTACCGCTCAGTCAACCATTACTTGCTTAAATTCTATTTTTGCTTCTTTTGGTCCGTGTCAATATATTGTATCGGATAATGCTAAGGCGTTCACATCAAATTTATTTCGTCAATTCTGTTTTGACTTGTCCATCTCTCATGTAACTACTTCTGCTTATTACCCTCAACCATCTCTGGCTGAACGGGTTAACCGTAATCTCAGGTCCGCACTCATTGCCTATCATCATGAAGATCCTTCCAGGTGGGACACGTCCCTGCATTGGATAGCTTTTGCTTTGAATTCGGCGGTTCATGAATCTCACAAGTTTACTCCAGCTTCTTTGATGTTCAAGTTTGTTCCCAACTCGCCGCTCTCTAACCTCTGGTCTTTGAATGACATTCTACCCGAGACAATAGATCCGGATAACATTAAAGATCTTTGGAAGAAGGCTAAAGCCAATCTTAAAGTGTCTCATGAAAAGGTTAGGGAATGGTATGATCGTGGACGGAGACCCACCACTTTGAAGGTAGGTGACCAGGTTATGGTCAAAAATTTTGTTCCCGCGGGCAAGCTTGCCCCCAGATTTCATGGGCCTTGTATCATTCTCGATTTTCTTACGCCGGTTACCTTATTGCTAAGTAATCCAGCCACCGAGAGGATATTTAGAGTTCACCTGTCCCAGGTGAAACCGGTGTAATTTCTGTGTTAACTTGCTTCATATTATTTTGAAAGGATATGAAGGTTATATTTTTTTTTGAGTTTCACTTTTAAGGCATTCTGCCCCTTCTGTAATATTTTGGTTTTAGATGTAAGCCTTGTGTAAAACCTGCCCCGACCCGTCAAACTGCCATCCTGTTCTTGCCACGGCCATTACCACGCTCCCGCCTCCTGCTCCACCTTACACTGTGGCTTCATAATAGTAAATGCCATGGATATCTACACGCCGCTGGCCCCTCAACCTCTCCACAAGCCTGTACCCTCAAAGAAGATGATAGTCCAACACAATTCTGCCGCCTAGCTTTAATGTTTCAGCGCCCCCGCAGCCGCGCAGCACCGTGCAGCGACTGGGGAGGGGGATGGGCCCCCCCCTCTCCAGCGAGGACGACATGTGCACGGCGAGCCGGAGCTCTCCTCCCGGCCAAGGCTGATGTGCGGCGCACGACCTACTACATGCCCGCAGCCTGTATCTGTTCACCGCGGGCGCGGCGTACTTCAACACCTCTGCTCCCCTCATAGTGCGGGCGAGCGGTATCTCAGGGTACTTGAGGGGTCCGAGCGGCCTCCGTTGGACGCAAGCTGCAACGGCCGGTCTGGCCATCCGACTCAATCTACATCAACTACATGGACAGTCACCATAAGCAATAATTACACTTGGGAATTCAACAACAATATTTGGTGGACATTGCAAAACGTTTCTTCACTTTTAAGCATTAAAGGTTTATCTTCAGAAATTCAACTACTACAACAGAAAAACTTTACTGCACCTGCAACAACAAAATTTTGAAATTGCAACCAACCAAATTACTAAAATCTTATAAATGCTTCCGCAATTAATCTTAATATCAACATTAAAACTTGGACCTTATTTTGGAAACAAGTTTATGTTCTTCTGTGTTACCCCTTGGAGGAACTTTTGGGGGGGGAGGTCTGTACCGGGCGGTACACCTCTACACCGTTTATTTAAAAGTTGCGCCAGTTGAAACTCCTCTTCTGGAGGAAGGTTGAACTTTATCTATTCTATTAATTCTCTACTTTCTCAGAAGATGTCACCACGTGGAAAATTTTGAGTTTTTGAACTGTGTCACTTTTGATGTGTTTTTGTTTCGCTTGAAGTAAGAAGTGTGAACTTTCTCTTCTAGAGGACACTACTGAAGATCAACAATAGTGCGACCTAGTGCGGAGTCAAAGAACTATTTTGTTGGAGAAATTTTTATTTCAAAAGTTTGTTTCTTGTTAAATTTCTTTCTGTTATTGTTTAAGTTGGCTGTATACCCCTCTTGTTCCCCTTGTTTTGGATCTAGCCAACCCCGAATTTCCTTAATTAATTTTCCACCAATAATGTGTTTCTTCTTCATCTGGGTAGGGGTTTCTTTTCCCGAACCAATAAAGATTTTGTGGGAGGGTGTTTTCTTTCCCCTAACGCCTAGAAACTTCCTCGAGAGTATATAAACTGCTGATTTTGGGGTCTCCGGGCCACTTCTGTTCCATCTTTCAGTGTATTAAGTACATAGCAGGAGGCGGGAAGCGCCTCTTTCTTCTTCTGCCGTTCAACACCAGGTAATGGCCTATTAATAACTTCTTTTCTTGCTAGGTCGGCAGTTTAACACTCGCGGCGGGTTCGAAGCATTTCCATCATGTAACCTTTTCCTAAAATGTAATTACTCTTTTCATCTTTTTCTTGTAAAGCTACATATTGGGATAGAGAGTGCTAACCCTCTCGAGCTCCCACTCACATTTGTTTTGAGGTGAACTTATTTTCTCAAACTATTCTTCGTTTATGTAATGTAAAGTGTTCTTCTCTAAGTCACCTCTGTAGTATGGGATTAGCCCTTGCGTTAGTGGCCCCAGAGCCAGATTAGGTTTTAAAAACAAAGTGTATTAGGAGTGCAAGTTCGCCTCCTCTCAAATTGTTATTTTAGAGGTCATGTAATCAACCTTCTTTTCATGTAATAGACCTCCGTAGTTTGGGTATTTTACCCCTGTAAATACGTCCTTAGAGGACAGCTTGAAGGTAGAGTTTGGTGTGGCCTTGTGATAGGCTTACAATTTTGAGAGCGGATCGCTCTTTGAAATTTGTTTCTGTATGCCTCGTGCAGGCTTTATGTGTAATGTTTGGAGCCAGTGCTCCTGGGCAGGAATGGGGTTTTCTGCCCCTTGGTTAAAATTTTCTTTGGGAGTAAGGCGGGGCTGATTGCCCAAGAGTTATGAAGTAAGGGCACTGAGCCCGAACCCAGTAATATTGTACCTACATTTTTGCTACTCTGTACCTGTTATGATTGTTATCTCTTGTCTTTGAAAAGAAAATATAACCTAGTTAAATTTTAAATTAATTTTACATTGCACGTTAATTTCGTAGCTTGAAACCCATTCACACCCGCACCTTCTTTCACCTCTACCTACCACGGATATCTCCGTAACAGTAACAATGATGTCCTAAGACTTGCGAATTTTCAGCAGTTATAAAACGTAATTTGCTAATTTTATATTGAGAGCTAGATGTTAAGAGACATTATCGCTATATATCATTAAGAACCTAATCAGGAATAAGCATTGGCAACCAATGACCGAATGTTATTAGTGAATCGTACTATGAACGACACCTTTATCCTGTATCTTCATCTCGCATGACTAATTCCACTTATGAGGACTTGGAAGCTCGTGAGGAGTTAAATTGTGGTTTTCCCTGGTGAAAATCTTCTGTGTCCCATTAAGTGTGAATGTTGCGTGTAGAGTCTTCAATGCCTTATGTAATAGTCAGTTTCACACTTGTTCCCAATTTTTAAAACGGGACGTTAATAAAAGTGGTAAAACGTGGTGAGTGTGTCCGTTCCAGTTAACATGACATATTAACGTAACTTCAAGGAATACTTTCTGGTCATACGGGGAACTATCTTGGGGATCTCATAAAGCTGACCGGAACAGCTGGCTTGACAAATGGCGAAGTGGTGCTAACCACGGATTACGCGGGTAAACCTCCAACCTCCTGAGTGGATTATTAATATAGTCCTATCTCGCTGCTGGAAGAGAAAGGGAGTTTAAATTGTTTAACTTAATTGTCCACACGATGATTTATTATTGCATAGTTACAATGGGGATACGCATTACATTGAATAAAGGGTGGGAAGGGCTAAGAGGCAAAGAGGGGGTCTCAATGAATTACTAGCTATGAGTATGAAATAGAATTCTGGTGATCGTGATTAACAGTATACATATTATTTAAATGTAAAGCTGTTGAGCTCTCCAATAGGATTTCTCTGTCGTTTAATCTTGTTTGTGGTTACTGTACCTAAACTATTACTGCAGTAACAATTAGTTCCTTCAGGTTATTCGTGGGGCTTTGCACATGGTGCCCATCTGGCTGGAAAGGATTATAATAATATTAATTATTTCAGTCCTTTTGAAAATAGATATTTTAAGTCGATAACTTTCCCTATCATTCAGAACTACATTGCTTTGAAAAACCGTTAAATTCAGAGAGCAATTAATAACGCCCGGGAGTGGGTCATTGTATGAGATTAAGACAAGTGGAATACTCTACAGGTGTACGTTTGAGATCAATAATAAAATCGTAAGCGAGAATTTAATTTTTATTACCATATATTACTCCAATTGTTTAGACAGTGAGTCACTATCATTCTCACTGTGGGACATGAATAAATATTTACGTACCCGTAGATTTGTTTTATGATATAAAGAACTGAACACAGCATATATATTTTTATATTCAATGAGATATACTTTAGATACCTATGTGCAGTGAAGGGTGAATGGCATATATCTCAGACAATTCTTCCTAAATATAATTACATTGTTAACTGAACATGAAACAGGTGAAATCAAAATTATTTACTGTTCCTGTAACCCAGTTATTCAGCATTAGAGATGAGGCATATTCCGATTGGCACTTGTTTGTATAATTAGTGCGCGAATGATCTGAAGAAACCAAGACATCTGAAATGGTCAACAGGCAGGTGGAATGCCTCTTCCCCAACTCTTGTGGAAGACAGACACATTTTATGACTTTGTTATCCACTTTGTCGTCCACTTTTTATCCGCAGTATGTTGGATACACGATTGCAGGTATATTTAGAAAGACACATGACATCTTGGGGTTCATTATCATACAGAAAGGAAATAGATAGGTAGGTGTCCTTTGAATTATATAACGAGACCTTGTATCTGACAACTTTTAGTAGAGAGGTCCTAAAGACACCCACACCATGTTGGTCTGAAGACGTGTCCTTTGACGACTAAAGGTAGCTTTGCAATGGCCACTTTAAGGTAACGAGCATTTTCTAGCTAACCTAGCATTTTGACTGATATAGATCAAAAATCAAGTTAGGAGGATACGTCGAGGTTCAGCCCGCAAAATATCTAGGAGGAATGGGAGCTTGCATACGTTTTTATCTCAGATTATCAAACGGGGTGCAAATCAACTCGTTTGAAACGTGTAAAATATTGCGTAAAATTTTAATAGGAATTTAAATTTTGAAATCAACTTCACTGAGTACAACAACTACTATTCATATATTACCTTGTTCCTGTTCAGGTACCATTAATTTACGCCCTTCCCAATCAGGTTCATCAACCGTAATCTGGGTATTCTTAGACATTTCTTTCCTTCCACGTGTAATTCCACTGTTTATTGGCACTCTGTCCTTATAATTCTTTCCACATGCCTAAATCACTTCAGTATATTAGCCTTCATTATATTGTGGTTTGTTAACAAGATCTTAAAAGTTCAAATCGCTATTCAGATAGGTAGCGTATTTTACTACCAACTACATTGATTAAAGCACCTACCATTTACAGTTATTTAATAGTTCACTTTCATTAGAGTTTTCCACCCGACACACCTTTTCATCGCAATTGTAAAACACACGACAACACTTTCGAACACACAGCCATTTGGTGCATCGAAATCCTGAACTCCAGCACACCTGCACAGTACAATGTTGTTCCAGAACTGTGGACGTCATCATTAACAAGTCGCACATAACTCCGCGTACCCACATGACATACACACTCCACATTGAAATTATTCCTCGCGGACTCGCGAACGTCTATATTTGAACCTGACTAACTTTCGTAGGTTCCGCACTTTATATTGAACAGCAGGGGATTATATTAGTTTTATTTATAATTCAGTGTTCATCCTATATTGTTGAACAGCTCCCAGCTTCTACCAGGAGATTCATAACCACAACCCTCAATGAAGACGCTATTGTTTATCCACTGCTGTTCGCCACATATTATCGCTGCTCTGTCAGTATTGTCACCCTTAGTAATCTCGGTATTCATGGACACAACGCTTCTCCGGAAAGATGCTCGCCCCGTGTTTCTTCACGATAAGAATCCAGCGGTTCCTAGTGGACTACCATCTTTTTCCCTCGAGGAGACTGTCGAATTACGTAGACTATATCGTTAATTCCAGTAATAGTGGTCATTAGTGCTTCAGTGAATTCCCTTTCGTTTGCCTACGTTGGCATAGTCACAAGCGTTGTCCTTCCTGGAATCGTGCCAATTTCGCCCTCGGGTCATTCCGGACTTCAGTCCTGTGGCTAGCTATCTTTAGGTATCGTCGCGTGTACTCGTGGATATCCTTGAGCATGTCCACCAGTTCTCACACGTAATTTGTTACTAGTTGTTCTTGCTCCGACACTGTCCCGAATATTAAGTCACATAGTGGACGTAGATCTCTTCCGAAGTCTATGTGGTCAGACATTATGCCCGTCGTCTCAAGAGTGGATGCACGGCAGGCTATCAAGAAGAATGTATGCCTACACAGTAATCAAGTTCCCTGATATGGTTTCGGGGATGAGTTGAGATGAAATTGTATGGCATGTTTTTACACTCGGGTGCACATCCTTTTGCCATCCTCAGTTAAGGAACCAATGAAGATGAAATGAATGGTGATGAATTAAACTGGGTAATGAGGTGGAAGGAGTCGGTTGTGACCTATAAGTAGGAACTGTCCCAGCATGTGGCTCGAAATGGGGAAACTACGGAAAACCATTTGCAAGACAGCCGACGGCGGGGCTCGAGCCCACTCGTCTCTCAAATGCAGAGCTTGATTGGTTAAAAGCCAATAGCGCGAAAGCAGGCGCGGCCATTCCGCTCGTCAGGCTATCAAGAAGAATGGCATCCGCTAACCTCATTTCTCTGGTGCACTGATAGCTCCTACCTCGACGGTCTTCACAAACCGCTCGACCATGATGTCTGATACTCTGTGTGTGTGTGTGTGTGTGTGTGTGTGTGTGTGTGTGTGTGTGTGTGTGTGTGTGTGTGTGTGTGTGTGTGCGGAGAGATGTCGTTCGAATATATAGACTCTCCGGAACTTCCTTCATCAACGTGAATTTGAAGGGAGCCTCGATCGCTTTTCATCTCCTCGGGACACCAATGCGGAAGGAGAAGTTCTTCACCAGACCATTGGTCACTGTTGATGATTCCTATTGGCTGGTAGCATGGACCTCAGATTATTTGTTGCGATAGTCCATGACTGGATGTCGGCTGCGATTTCAGGCGTCCTACTAGGGAAACTATCCATCCATGGCGATGGCTATCCCCGCTAAAGGCACTCTGAAGTCGCACTGCTGAATCTAGCCCCTTTTCCAAGTATGGAGGCCTCGGATCGATGAGCAGGTGTCACATTTTTAAACACCGCCTTTCGACTCTGTCATCAGGTGTAACCAATTGTTGGGATGCCGGCCTGATCCAAGGTCTTGTTGATTACAAATTTGCCTGCAGTTGGGCCTTCGGGTAGCTCTCACACCACTTGCATCCTCTTACCAGCTGGGTCATATTATTCATGCCGTCACCCGACTCCCATATACTCAGCAAATGGCCTCCGTTGACCTCGAGGTATTTCCACAGAGCCTTAGTATGTCTTGTATGATGGGCTACGCTCGATGATGTCCTTCCATGCAGGTCGTTATCCTGAGTCAGTTTGTTCATTGTATGTGACTCTGTAAATGACTGTAGTCGAAACAACGAAGAGACATCGTGTGTTGTGTGGCCCGTAGCTCTGTGTTCAAACCTAACTGACTGCACGTACCTGCGATGTGCGTTGACCGGACTTGAAAAAGCACAAGTGAATGACCTATCAAATAGGATTAGAGCTTCGTTCATATAAAGACCGTCCGGCTGGATTCCTGCTGTGGGAGACTTCTAAATAGACATCAGTTAGTAAGTTGAGCCGTTCTTGCTTCATGGTGTGTGTGTGTGTGTGTGTGTGTGTGTGTGTGTGTGTGTGTGTGTGTACGTATTTATTGGATCATGCTGAAATGAATTAGAGTAATAAATCAAACTTTGCTTTATTCGTAAAAAAATGGTGTCATAGTTAGATACCATGTGTGATATGTCTTTGCAGTCAGTGTGAATCAGTGGACCAGATACTGCAGGTTTCGATAGCCGTTCAGAGCGTAGAAGAATATTGGCGTATAGCGAATACACACACACATATCAATTGTTAAGTGTTCACTTTTGTTAATTGCTCCATGCTTTTTAAGAACAGAGGCACAGGAAAATGGAGACTCAGTTAAAAGTGGTCTTCGAGGTGATAAAATAGATGAAAGAGGACCAGAAGACGATGGAGAATAAGATGGAAGGAAGCCAAAAGAAGGTAGAAATCACGTGGAGAAACTAGACGAAGGGAGAAAGAAGAAAGGCCGCGGGATGTCATCCAGCGGGTATAGAGGTTTCCCGAGCTGGCTTAGTCATCTAGAGGCCGACAAGAAAGACAGGCCATGGCGCCCACGTCACACATTAAATGTCACGTGACTCTGTCGGTCTGCCTAGAGAATACATCCCAAGGCTGATGTGTGTGTGTCGTAAAACTTGCGCCGAGTAAAAGCTGCGCCGTGTTAAAATCAATAAAACTTGCGCCGTGGTCATTACTCATTCTAAGATCTCATTAGAAAGAGGTTTTGTTTGTCTGGGAATTCCACATAGAAGTTTAGTGTTTCAGAATGTGACAGTGTCTTACCCCTTATCAGGGTTTTCAAAATATTATTTCTGATTTCTTCATCTTCATATCAGCATCACTGTTTGAAACAATTTAATTTGTCATTTATTAATCTTTCAAACCCAGGGGAATGCGACAGGCCTCGCCAGGGCACACAGTTTCCTTTCCTTGGCAGTAGCTATGGTTTATTCTTGACCCCTATCACTTCATAAGGGGTGCATGTCAGGGGAAACGTAGGGTGAGAGAGTTTTTTTCTGTTTTCACTGGTCATTCTTTATTCAACAAATTCGCTATCATTTCATTTGCCATCCATTAATCTTTGTCCGGAAAAGCACGTCAGACCTCCAATTCGGCAGAATTTTCTTCCTTTAGTGGTATTTCATCCTTCATTCATTCTATTCCTGACCCTGTAGTTAGCTACAAACAGGTTGTGGATATTCATCATAAGACTGAAAAGCCGATTCCATGTTTCTACACATGGTTTGTAAATAAAGTCAAACTACGTAGTTATACACATTTCACCCACTGATATAAATACGGTGCAGGTCCTTTAAATGTGCAAGAAACCAACATTGATAGAGTGAATAACATTTTATATAGGTATATTAATATGCAGTTACCGGCGGCACCGCTCGCTTGGATTTTGTAATTTGAAGAAAATAATCGTTCCTCGGCATTGTACTAAGACACTAACGGTATCTGAAAATTCATAAAGTATAAAATCTCATCCAAAAATTGAGTTTCATTTACCCCAGAAATTCTTTGTAAACCATATTTGTGGTATTACCTTTTGGAGCTAATACGACCTTGCGACATAGAACTGTACATGCGAGAAACAGTCTTCTCTTAACTCTGAAAAATAAATACATGTTTCTTCATGTTTAAAGGAGATTCCAAATATCGATTACCACATCTGTAACGTCTTTAGTTTTTGAGATATACAAAAGTATCCCCACAGAAATAATTCAACCCCTCGATCAGTCAATCCCCCACTCCCACCCCATCTAAGTGTATCTTCCGAAAATTAAATTCGTGTTTCTTTATTTATAAAGGAGATTCCAAATACCAGTTTTCACGTTTGTAACAAATTTAGATTTTTGGTATATATATATATCCTCATACAAGTAATTCAAGTAATTTTTCAATTCTTCCCCCCCACCGGTCAAGGTTTTTTTACTAAAACCAAAGAATACGTGTCTCCTTATTTTTAAAGGAGATTCCAAATACCAACGTTCAGGTCTGCAACATCTTAAATTTTTCAGATATACTGTAGATATGCTAATTTTAAAAGTTCACTCCATTTTTTCAGTTTCTCTTAAGTGGATTTTCCGAAAAAAATATATTTCTTTACTTTTATTTTAAATTCCAAATACCAGTTTTCAAATCTGTAATATGTTATGTATCTGAGATAATTTGCAGATATAGTCTTTTTTTTTATTCATCCCGTTTTTCACTCCTGTTCACCCCCTATTCGTCGGATTATCCAAAAACACAAAAATACGTGTTTTTTACTTTCAAAAAATATTGCAAATACCAATTTTCACGTCTGTAACATCTCCTCATAGAAGGTGATCAAACTCTTTTCCCCCTATTTCACCCCACTTAATGGGATTTTCTGAAAACAAAAATACATGTTCCTTAATTTTTAAAGTAAATTCAAAATACCAGTTTTTACGTCTGTAAACTCTCATGTTTTTCAGATATAGATATCCTCATTTTACAAATTCACCCCCTTTTCGCCCCCTCAGCTACGGAATATCCAAAAATACTGCTTTAATGAGCACCACAAGTTTTGGCGCGGTGATGATGAATCAGTCAGTCAGTCAGGACATGTTATTGCATATCTATATATATATAAAATAACTTGTCCTGACTGACTGACTGATTCATCATCGCCGAGCCAAAACTACTGGACATAAAGAAATCAAATTTTGGGTATATATTCATATTAAGATGTAGGTGCTCGCTAAGAGAGGATTTTTGGATATTTCGTCGCTAAGGGGGTGAAAAGGGGGGTGAAATTTTAAAAAGAGTGTATCTATATCTCAAAACTTTCAAAGTTTACAGATGTAAAAATTGGTATTTAGAATCTTCTTTTAAAATAAGGATACACGTATTTTTTTGTTTTCTGAAAACCCCAATAGGAGGGGTGAAAAAGGGTGAAAATGGGGAAAAATGGGTTGAATGCCTTCAATCAGGATACCGGTACATATATCTCAGAAACTGAAGATATTACAGACCTGAAAATTGGTACTTTTGATCTCTTTTAAAATAAAGAAACACGTATTTTTTGTTTTTGGAAAATCCAATTAATGAGAGGGTGAAAAGGGGGTGAATTTTTAAAATGAGTGAATCTATATCTCCAAACTTTTAAAGTTTGCAGATGTAAAAACTGGTATTTAGAATCTTCATTAAAAATAAAGAAACACATATTTTTTTGTTTTCGGAAAATCGCAATAGGAGGAGTGAAAAGGGGTGGAAAAAGAGTTGAATGCCTTTAATGAGACTACGTATATCTCAGAAACTGAAGATATCACAGACCTGAAAATCAGTGTTTGGGATCTCCTTTAAAAATAAAGAAACACGTATTACTTTGTTTCTGGAAAATCCAATTAAGGGAGGGGGTGAAAAGGGGGTAATATTTTAAAATGAGTGTATCTATATCTCAAAACTTTTAAAGGTCATAGATGTGAAAATTGGTATTTAGAATATCCTTTAAAAATAAAGAAACACGTATATTTTGTTTTCGGAAAATCCTAATAGGAAGGGTGGAAAAGGTTGAAGAAAGGGTCGAATGCCTTTCATGAGTCTACTTATATTTCAGAACCTGAAGATATTACAGACCTGAAAATTGGTGTTTGGGATCTCCTTTAGAAAAGAAACACATATTTTTTTTGTTTTTGGAAAATCCAATTAATGGGGGGGTGAAATGGGGGTGATTTTTTAAAATTTGTGTATCTATATCTCAAAACTTTTAAAGTTTATAGATGTAAAAATTGGTATTTAGAATCTCCTTTAAAAATAAAGAAACATGTATTCTTTTGTTTTCGGAAAATCCCAATAGGAAGGGTGTAAAAGGGTGAATAATGGGTTGAATGCCTTTAACGAGGCTACTTATATTTCAGAACCTGAAGAGATTACAGACCTGAAAATTGGTATTTGGGATCTACTTTAAAAGTAAAGAAGCACGTATTTTTTCGTTTTTGGAAAATCCAATTAATGGCGGTTAAACAGGAGTGACAAATTGGGGTGAATTTTTTGAAAGACTATATCTACAGAATATCTTGGAAACGTAAAATGTTACAGACGTAAAAAGTGGGTGTTTGGAATCTCCTGTAAATGTAAAGAAACATAGGTGATTTGTTTTTGGAAACTCCACTTAAGGGGAATTCAAAAGGGGTGAAATTTTAAAATGAGAATTTTTACAGTATATATAAAAAAAACTTAACATGTTACAGAAGTGAAAAATGGTATTTTTTATCTCTATTAAACATAAAGAAACGTGTATTTTTAGTTTTCGGAAATATCACTTTGGCGGAGGGGGGGGGCGGTAAAAGTGACTGAAAATGGTGTTGAATTATTTTATTTAGGCTACTGATATATCAAAAATGAAGATGTTACAGACGTGAAATTTGATATTTTCAATCTGCTTTAAAGGTAATGAAACACGTATTCTCTTAAAATCCAATGAAGCGGGGGGGGGGATGAAAGAATTGAATAATTAATTGGCTTAATTGTATGAGAATACATACATCTAATAAAAACTAAAGTTGTTACAGACGTGAAAATTCGTATTTGGATCTCCTTTAAAAACAAAGAAAAACGCGTTTTGGGCGGGAAACCATCTTGGAGGGCGGGAGTGTAAAGGAGTCGATTTCCTTTCATGAGGACACATAAATAAAAAACTGAGGAATTTAGAGTCGTGATAATTGGTATTTAGAAGATCCTTTACTATTAAAGAAACAAGTATTTTTGCGGGAAAGTTCACTTAGGTGGGGGGGGGGGAGTAGTGTGAAATGAAATGAAAAAAGTAAATTACTTTTATGGGGATACTTATACCTCAAAACTAAAGGTAATAGACGTGAACATTGGTGTTTGGAATCTTACTTAAACATAAAGAAACAAGCCTTCTTTTAATTTTTTTTTTGGGGGGGGGGGGGTGCGGTAAATAAACTTAACGGCGGTGGGGTGTAGAAGGAGGTGAGACCAATTGATTTTACTGTTATTAATGTACTTATAAGGATCCTCCGTGGCTCAGGCGGCAGCGCGCCGGCCTCTCACAGCTGGGTTCCGTGGTTCAAATCCCGGTCACTCCATGTGACATTCGTGCTGGACAAAACGGAGGCGGGACAGGTTTTTCTCCGGATACTCCGGTTTTCCCTGTCATCAACCATTCCAGCTACACATAATAGTAATAATAATAATAATAATAATAATAATAATAATAATAATAATAATAATAATAATAATAATAATAATAATAATAATAATGTTCCGGACCGTCGTCAAATGTGCTGACGCGCTGGAAACGGCTCCTGGACGGCTAATGACTAAGAATGCAGTCCGGCCGCGTGTTCAGTGCCGCCAAGGCACCCAATATGACACCACGCCGTATCTTCTGAAGGATTTTATCCATATTAAAAATGATTATAGGAAAAGATGGCAAAGATTTACGGACCCAACTGACCGGGAGGAATACCTGAGCCTAGCCCGGGAAGTACAAAATCGATTGCTGGAAAGGAAGATTGAAAAATGGGAGGAGACACGCCGTAATCTAATAGAAAACGAGTCAGATCGGGAATTTTGGTGGATTCTCGCCGAAAACGAGTCAGATCACAAATTTCGGCGGATTATATATCTAAAACAATAAGCATTCAATTATAAATTTCAGTATAATACCGTAGCGAAGCACGGGTATCTTGCTAGTATATATATATTTCAAAATCTCAGTTGTACAGATATTCACACCATTCGTTGAACCTAGAAATAAGATCCTGCGGTGAAGTACAAGTAGCAGTTGCTTAAGACTGCTGTCAAACCACTTCTACTCCCGGCGGGGAATCTCCACGGCGCAACTTTTACTCGGCGCAACTTTTACAGTTCCTATGTGTGAGACTGTAGTAGCGTTGTAAATAAAATATATTTCAGTGAAATTCAACCTACCAAAAGTATACTATTCAATTATAGTTCAAATGAAACATTATATCTCTCACTATCACTGGTTGACAAAATCTACAAATATTACTGCAGTAAAGATATGCACACTCAGAGAAATACAAGTTTGTTGATGTAAAACTATTGTATGTTTACAATAATATTTATTTGAGAAATACCGCTCCTTAATGAATCCAGGATTAAAGGTATCTTAAGTTATTTGTATAACTATTTTGAAATAACTTGTTTGGACTTACATTTATTCCACTCCACATCTGGCTTCAATAACAAACATAATTCTTAACTTTTTCTATCTTTCTTGAAATCACCTTAGAACAGTATAATTTATCATTCGTTTTATTCTCAAAACTATTGAATAGAATTTTGCGTACACAGACAGACACACTTTCAAGTTCGATTTCTAGTATATTCTTAAAATAACACATACATTCAACATTTTTTATGTCTAATTTCTCTAATTTTGACATGATTATCTTTTGAGCAACAAATAGCTGCTTTCCATATGGCATGAAATGCCGTATGGAATCTTTTACAAGTAAAGAGACTGTATGCCACAAAAATCCAACTGTAAATACAACTACCACAGATAGCAATGTTAATTTATCCCTATCCACTTCCTTAACAAAATCATACGATGAATCCACACAAACGTCCTTACTTAACTAAAGCCATATACTACGTATAATACATTTCAACTTTTGTAAAATCTTTCTAGTTAACTACATGATAATTACAAATTACAATTTGTCCATTAGGCACGAGGATGCTGTAAAACATTAAATCTCAGTTCCGAAGAGCATTGCTTGTGGGGACTAAATAAATAAATAAATAAATAAATAAATAAATAAATAAATAAATAAATAAATAAATAAATAAATAAATAAATAAATAAATAAATAGGTAAGGTGCTAATTTAATGGTTTTATTGCAATGCTGTCTGTTATTTTTCGAGGTCTCCGACTCTTAAATTTGTTCAACAATAAATTTTCAATTTTTATTCTCAGCATACCTGGGAACAGTCTGTAAAATTTCGATAGCACTCAACCTTCTCCCTAATAGAATGTACTATTTCTCCCTTTTACATCTGTGATATAATGTATCCTAAGGCGTTTATAGAGTTCAATATCTTAGTGTTTTTACAGGAAGCATTTACACTGAATTCATTACCGGTCATTCTGTTTACAATGAATGCCAAACCTTCAAGTATAGTGATAAAGGAAGTAACACAAGGCAAGCAACTCATTCAACCAGTTTTCTTCAAAATCTGATGGTTTTCCGGAACGTGCATCATCAGTCAAGTCAACCCGTCCTACTCGAAACGGGGAAACCATTTTTATGCTGTTCTTTCAGCAATTGCTTCATTCCCGTACACTTCAAAGTTACTCTCACAGCTCCTGCTGCACTGGATCATATCATTATAGACTGTTATGCCTTTCAGCGTTCAGTCTGCAAGCCTCTGAGAATTTACTAAACGTCGCCACAATCCTCGATTTGCAACTAGTGTTGTGGCCTCATTTAGTTCTATACCTCTTATCTTTAAATCGTTAGAAACCGAGCCTAACCATCGTCGTCTTGGTCTCCCTCTACTTCTCTCACCCTCCATAGCAGAGTCCATTATTCTCCTAGGTAACCTATTCTCCTCCACTCGCATCACATTACCCCACCACCGAATACGGTTTATGTGTACAGCTTCATCCATCGAGTTCATTCCTAAATTAGCCTTTGTATCCTCATTCCGAGTACTCTCCTGCCATTGTTCCCACCTATTTGTACCAGCAATCATTCTTGCTACTTCAATGTCTCTTACTTCTAACTCATGAATAGGATATCCCGAGTACACCCAGCTTTCGCTCCCGTAACGCAAAGTTGGTCTGAAAACAGACCGATGTAAAGATACTTTCGTCTGGGAGCTGACTTCCTTCTTACAGAATACTGCTGATCGCAACTGCGAGCTCACTGCATTAGATTTACTACACCTTGATTCATCTCACTTACTATATTACCATCCTGGGAGAACACACAACCTAAATACTTGAAATTATCGACCTGTTCTAGCTTTGTATCACCAATCTAACATTCAATTCTGTTGAATTTCTTACCTACTGACATCAATTTAGACTTCGAGAAGCTAATTTTCATACTATACTCATTGCACCTATTTTCAAGTTCCAAGATATTAGACTGCAGGCTTTCGGCACAGTCTGCAATTAAGACCAAGTCGTCAGCATAGGCCAAACTGCTTACTACATTTCCACCTAACTGAATCCCTCCCTGCCGTTTTATACCTTTCAGCACATGACCCACGTAAAATACGAACAGCAAAGGTGAAAGATTACAGCCTTGTCTAATCCCTGTAAGTACCCTGAACCAAGAACTCATTCTACCATCAATTCTCACTGAAGCCCAGTTGTCAAGATAAATGCCTTTGATTGATTTTAATAATCTACCTTTAATTCCATAGTCCCCCAGTATTGTGAACATCTTTTCCCTCGATACCCTGTTATATGCTTTGTCTAGATCCACGAAACGTAAACAAAATTGCCTATTCCTCCCGTAGGATTTTTCAATTACCTGGCGCTTGCTGAAAATCTGATCCTGACCGCCTCTCTGTGGTCTGAAACCACTCTGGTTTTCATCCAACTTCCTCTCAGCGACTGATCGCACCCTTCCTTCCAAGATGCCAGTGAATACTTTGCCTGGTATACTAATCAATGAGATACCTCGATAGTTGTTGCAATCCTTCCTGTTCCCTTGCTTATAGATAGGTGCAATTACTGCTTTTGCCCAATCTGAAGGTACCTTACCAACACTCCACGCTAATTTTACTACTCTATGAAGCCATTTCATCCCTGCCTTACCACTATTCTTCACCATTTCAGGTCTGATTTAATCTATTCCTGCTGCCTTATGACAATGGAGTTTATTTACCATCCTTTCCACTTCCACAAGCATAATTTCACCAACATCATTTTCCTCCTCCCCATGAGCTTGGCTGTTTGCAATACCACCAGGATGATTTCCTTTTACATTGAGAAGATGTTCAAAATATTCCCTCCACCTCTCCAGTGATTCCCTGGGATCTATCACGAGTTCAACTGAATTACTCAAAACACAGTTCATTTCCTCTTTCCCTCCCTTCCTAAGATTCTTAATTACCGTCCAGAACGTTTTCCCTGATGCTTGACCTAGCCTTTCCAGGTTATTACGAAAATATTCCCATGACTTCTTTTTGGATTCAACACCTATTTGTTTCGCTCTGTTTCTTTCATCTAAGTACAAACCCCTGTCTGCCTCGGCCCTTGTTTGGAGCCATTTCTGATAAGCCTTCTTTTTACGTTTACAGGCTGCACTCACTTCATCATTCCACCAAGATGTTCGCCTTTTCCCATCTTTACACAGAGTTGTCCCTAGGCATTCCCTTGCTGTTTCTACTACAGCATCCCTGTATGCCACCCATTCACTTTCTATATCCTGAACCTGCTTACTGTCTACTGTTCGAAACTTCTCATTAATCATATCCATATACTTCTGTCTAATTTCCTCGTCCTGGAGATTTTCTACCCTTATTCGTTTGCAGACAGATTTCACTTTCTCTACCCTAGGCCTAGAGATACTTAGTTCACTACAGATCAGATAGTGGTCTGTATCATCGAAAAATCAAAAAATCCGCGAAAAACTCGTACATTCCTAACAGATTTCCTGAATTCGAAGTCTGTTAAGATATAGTCTATTATGGATCTGGTACCCCTAGCCTCCCATGTGAAGCGGTGAATAGCCTTATGCTTGAAGAATGTATTCGTAAGAGCTAAACCCATACTAGTACAGAAGTCCAGCAAACGCTTCCCATTCCCATTAGCTACCACATCTTCCCCACATTTACCAATCACCCTTTCGTATCCTTCAGTTCTATTTCCAACTCTCGCATTGAAATCGCCCATTAGCACTATTCTATCCTTGCTGTTGACCCTGACCACGATGTCACTCAATGCTTCATAAAACTTGTCAACATCATCCTCATCTGCACCCTCACATGGTGAATACACGAACAGAATTCTAGTCCTAATTCCTCCCACTGACAAATCTACCCACATCATTCGCTCATGTATGTGCCTAACAGAAACTATGTCGCGTGCAATGGTATTCCTGGTAAGGAGCCCTACCCCAGACTCTGCCCTTCCCTTTCTAACACCCGTCAAGTACCTTTATAATGTCCTATCTCTTCTTCACTATCTCCCCTTACCCGAATATCACTTACTCCTAGCACATCCTGATGCATCCCCTTTGCTGATTCAGCCAGTTCTACTTTCTTTCTTCCATAAGCCCATTAATATTGAAAGCTCCCCATCGAATTCCATTTCGTTCGCCAAATTGTTTCCAAGGAATCCCTCGCCTGTCAAATGGGAGTGGGACTCCGTTACTCCCATAGGTCCGAGGCTTGCTTAGAATGTTCTGAGCTCGGTAAATTCATGAAGCAGGATGCTACCTTACCTGCATATAGTCAAGTGAGGATCTCTCCTCTAACGGATTACGGACAACCGGTGATGTGTATAGTCCTAGCCGCCTGAGCACAAGGAGGGTCATGACTCAGAATATGTCCGTGATGCCCACTCCCATTCCATAGCAACTGGTATCCCGAATCTCAGGACCACTTACTAGGCCACTCAGCCGTTGCCCATGGTTCACGAACTAGGACGTGACTACAGTAACCCACAAACATCAACCATAAACATGAACCATGTATTGTAAATGTCCACTTTTCTCACCTTGACATTCCATACCCGTTTGTCTGAAACATGCACACATAAAATGTTCAAAATCAAGAAAACCTTTGTTCCACAACACACAAACTTAAAACTTAGTTAAAACAACGGAATAACGATATTCAATCCCTTCAACCAGTAATGCAGCTTCAAAACTTCCAAAATGTCATAAATCTAACGTCCAGAAATACTATCACGAATAAATTGTGATACTGCTTAGATTTAGTTCTGGCCTCTACAACAGAGCGAATTCACATTGAGCGACATGACCGTCCTTTGTTACCTGAAGATGTCTATCATCCTGCACTGGTTCTCTCAATAGAAGTTAATCTAAGAAAATTTAGTACATTGGAGAGTAGATCAACTTACAGGCAACAGAATTTAATAGAGCTAATTTTCAATTTCTCCTTGAGTTACTATACACTTGTGACTGGTCAGAATTGAATGACACTGAGGACATTAAGAGTGCTTTAGATTGCTTCTATAATAAATTCCATGAGATTCTTGATTATTGCATCCCTTTGACAGAGTATAGTAAAATAATTCATCCAGTATGGTGTGATAAAGAAATAATACAACTAATTCGAAATGAGTATCGTAGGAAAAGAAGACATTGTAGTGAATATTGTATGACAGAGTTAAAAAAGAGCAATCGTTAAAAATAAATTAAGAATAGCGTACAAAGAATACATTCAAGGTATAAAAAGTAGTATAGCTAGTAATAGCAAAAATATTTGGCACTTTTAAAAACAAAAGGGGACAAATAATCAAGAAAGTCACGGATAGGTACTGAATGATAGTACTTTAAATTCTAAGACAGAAATAGCCGATGGATTTGCCTCTTATTTCAAAAGTACACACGCAAAAAATAGCATAGAAACAATGAGCTGTATATTCTACAGGAACTGCAATATAAGGAACTTGACATGTTAAACATTTCAAAGGTCTCTATTGATGATGTTAAATATTCCATAAAAATATTACAGTCCGAAAGGAATGCCGGTCCAGATAATATACCCCAATGTGTAGTGAAAGGATGCGGAGACGCTCCTCAATATCCACTTTGTACAATTATTAACCAATCTCTACAACAAGAAATATTTCCTGATTTGTGGAGGATAGCAAGTGAGTGTCCAATTCACACAGATGGTAATATTGAAAACACATATTTATAGACCAATATGAATACTATCAGTCTCACGCAAAGTGTCTGAGGATATACTTTACTTGAATATCTATCGACAAGTTGAGAAAGTCATAGAGTAACAACATGGCTTTGTAGTGATTCCGGGAGAGATGGCGCAGGGTAGGCCAGTGCGGCGATGCCCGCTAAATCGCTCGACCACTGCTTCTCGTGTGTACAGTGTGTACGTTAGAACAAAAGCTATCTGTTGGGTGTCACATGGTGGGAGTGATTTCGCCTGATATCCTGGATATTACTGGCACGTACGTCTTCTCTACATTTAAAGTTTTGCTACTTGATATAAAAGCCCACTGACTGGGTTGTTGAAGCTAAATTAAATTTGCATTGGCACAGGCGGGTGACTAGGTTAGCCAGCGACTATGCTGGTGTGGTGTACGCCATGATTGGCCAACGCAGTTCCTGGGGAAGAGGTGCGCCATCTTTCCCCAAATGTTGGGTGAGTTGGTGCGCTACATTTCCGGGAGAGATGGCGCGGTATTCTTTGAATTTCCATTTAGGTGTAAAATGTGCTTCCATTCTCCGATCAGTTTGTTAATAAAATATAAAATATGTTATATTGTCTATATGTACTTCTTTTAATTCTGTGTCAAATTATACTAATTATGGAGAAGAGGAAGCAGCTACAGCCTAATCGAAGTTTGTGGAACATGCCTGTAATGAAACTTTAAAGCGTAATATCTCCGAGAAAAGGGAAATCTCAGTGAACGAAAAGAACAAAGTGCAAAGAAAAATTGCAACCACTGCCACAGCGGGAAAGAGTAGAAAAGGAGAAAAACCTAATTCCAATGAAGCAGAAAAAATTATTCAAGATGGGCAAAATAATGCAATATCCGATGATTGCAACAAGTGTCTGGGGAACTGGGAGAACTATGATTTGACAAAAAAGAAGGATGATTGGATTCAGTGCTCCGTCTGCAACAAGTGTGTGGGGAGCTGGGAGAACTATGATTTGACAAAAAAGAAGGATGATTGGATTCAGTGCTCCGTCTGCAACAAGTGGCTGCATGAAATGTGTTCTGTGTATAAGAACTTTTGTTATGATTGTGGACGAGAGAGAGTAAGCAAAAACATATCCTAAAAGGACTGAGGGATAAATCTTCAAGTTGAATTAATTTATTGATTTGTTAATGACCAAGGAATAATAGACGAGTGAATGAAAATAAGGTAAATAAGTGTATTAAACCTGCATTCATAGTTTACCTCTTAATTTCTTCTTCCATACCAAGTAAATAACACCATCTCACCCGGACACTACGGGACAGATGACGCAGTTGACACACTTTCAAATAAACGACCTTTCTCTGTAATCTACTTACATTACGACCATTTCCTTCAAAAGGCAGTGATGAGAGATATACGGAATGACGTCTAGCATAAAAATAAGCTAATCGAAATATTGGCGAAGACTTGCTGCACGATCACTACAAAATGTGCGCCATTTCTCCCCGACTTACTCTATGCAAGGGAGATCAACAAGTTCAAATTATGTAAACATCACAAATTATGTATCATGTATTTTAGATCAAGGAGGACAAGTGCATGTCATATACGCGGACATGGCAAAAGCATTCGTTAATCTTCTAAGCAAGCTTCACAGCTTTGGTTTTAGCCCAGACCTGGTCGAACTTTTAACTCCTACTTCAGGAATAGATTTCAGTTTGTTAGCTTCAAAGGGGTAGCTTCATTCATGTACATGGTAACTTCAGGCATAAACCAAGGTTCAAAATTTGGTCCACTGTTGTTCACTCTGTTTGTTAATGATTTTGGTTCTGCATTGAAGAATTCTAAATTTCAATTATATATAGATATATAGATAGATAGATAGATAGATAGATAGATAGATATGGTTTATACCGATGACATGAAAATGTACAGGCAGATTAATTCAAACAAGGATAACGAATAATTACAGCAAGTCTTCACAGCACTGGTTGAATGGAGAAAACACGATTCCTTTCAATTCAATGTTACGAAATGTGAATCTATGAACTTCTCTAGAAAAAGACAACCGAAGATCCATTCTTATGAAATGAACAGTATCAGTCTAAAACCAGTTGAAGAAAAGAAGGATTTACGAGTAACGTTTGATAGTAAATTTCAGTTCAATTTACACATAAATGACACTGCAAATAGGACGTATAAGAACCTAGGATTTCTAATGAGAAACACAAACAAATTCAAAACATCAAAGCCATTATACAGATATACATTTCACTAGTTAGAACAGTAATAGAATATGTATCTATAGTCTGGAATCCGCCATTTAATTATGTATAAAATATATAGAAAATGTTCGAGCTAAATTTCTAAGATATCTGTATTTCTGCATTTCTAAAGCTAGTGCAAATTATGTGGCATAAAGTGACTTAATAACAAATATTGGGATACATATATTGCATACTAGGAGAACATTAACTAGTGTAAAGTACCTACATAGAATTCTCAAAGGTAAAACAGATAACCGAGAGTTACTCCACCAAATAAACCTGTATGCACAGTTTGGAAGTAGTAGAAATAATTTAAGTTTCTTTATTAAGAAGCCAAGCACAAATCACCATATGAATTCACCATTAAACTGAATATGTCAGTGAATGAATAAAATGCCAAATGTAGACATATTTCACGAAGAGAGTGTCTTCTTAAGGTCAGTCAGAAGGGAACTCACACAGAGAGAAGACACATATTAAATTATCATAATTGTGTACCATGTATAGTTTAGTATTTAGATTACTATAGACCAGCAACATATATTATAAGGGAAATTAAAATAATAATTTGAAGCACACACTTACCACTGTCCATGGTTCATAAGTATAGTATTAGGTATCATATTTTATTTTTATTGTAAATTATTTATAACATTAGAAATAAGAAATGGATATGATCTTTAAGTAGGCAGAAATACCTGTTGAACAATAAATAAATAAATAAATAAATAAATAAATAAATAAATAAATAAATAAATAAATAAATAAATAAATAAATAAATAAATAAATAAATAAATAAATAAATTGTTGCCAACACAAAAGGCATGCCGCAGGAACTTATGTATCGACCCTACATTACAAACGACTACATAATAACACGACTCCGGCAGTAAGAAACGCTCGACTACGGCACGCCCATGACCTTATAAAACCTGACGTAATATCCGCTATTTTATGGAAGTCAATCTGCCATTCGGACTCAACAAACCGACAAGGTAAATATTTGGAGATTTATCTTAATTAATTGTGACACGCATGTGTCATGTTAATTTCCCTTCTTCTATGACGTTTTCGTCCTTGCTTATTTACTGTCAAAAACTGTGTCATGTTTTAATTCCCTATCTGCTTTTCTCCTATTTTTAAGGTCATTCTATATCTTATGTACATATATATTGCATGGGCCTTGTGCTCGATACCTAACTCTTATTCTGCTGTGTGCCGCTATCTGGTATGGACTGGTTGTACTGTGGCCCCGTCGCCGACCAATCAGGGAGCTCCTCGCCATCTTAGATGATCTGCTCTCTTGTAGTGGCGAGTTATCCGCCATTAAGAGGTAGAATTGCTTGACCATGTTGGAGGAAGGACGCGTTGCTTACTCGATCCGGCTTCTGACCTTAGCTCACATTATGGATCCGGCATAATATTTTGGGGTGAGGGCGTTCCGCCATCCTTAAAAGTTTTATTTATTTAATTTTCAAAACCCTCCTCCTTTCCTGTAGTAAACGTAATTTTTGGTGATATTATCATTACGTGGGTATGGAGCAAAGAACGCTTCAGCGTTACTACAAGCCTGATGCTGTATCTGTAAGTTTCTACTTCATTTAAAATGAACCTTGTTTTCGAAGACTGGAATGATACTTTCTGAAATATGCGTTCTTCTAGAACTTTGGTGTGTTTAAGACTTTCGAAATTTGCCATAATCGTAACAGTTGTTTAAAAAAAGAAGGCAGTAACTATTCTTGTATTCGGGTTTCCTTGTAGTAATTTATATATATGTATATACTGGCAAGATACCCGTGCTTCGCTACGGTATTACACTGAAATTTATAATTGAATGTTGTTTTAGATATATAATCAGCCGAAATTCGCGATCTGAATCTTTTCTGCGAGAATCAGCCAAAATTCGCGATCTGACTCGTTTTCTAATAGATTACGGCAAGTTTCCTCCATTTTTCAATCATTCTTTCCAGCAATCGATTTCGTACTTCCCGGGCTAGGCCCAGGTATTCCACCCGGTCAGTTGGGTCCCTAAATCTTTGCCACCTTTCCTTATAAGCATTTATAATATGGATCAAATCCTTCAGGAGTTCCGGCGAGGTGTCGTCTTGGGTGCCTTGGCGGTACTGAACCAGCGGCCGGACTGCATTCTTAGTCATTACCCGTCCAGGACCCGTTTCCAGCGCGGTCCGCACATTTGACAACGGTCCAGAATATTATTATTATTACAGATGTTCTGGACCCCACAGCAAAATGCAAGGCCGCTACTTGGTGGTAAGTTACATCTCCTGCCATTGTCATTGTTGAGAATGTGACCAGCACCATTGTCGCGCGTAGGCAAGTGTGTGGGATTTCTGGCGATACGAATGACATACTTCCTCCCATTATTGACCTTATTATAGTGGTGAACAATTGGACGGTCTATCTCATTCCTATCGTTTATTTCAAATGTGTTTAAATTTTTATTCATATGCCAGGAGAATCTACTGTAATATAAGAACGTTCTCCGAAGGAAAAGATGGCTGTTGAAAACGAACCCAGGAAAGATTAAAAAATATCGGTTTATGATCAGAATAAGTACATCGAAAATCTACAGCCTGTTTCCAGTCATTCGACAGGGTCAGGAATGGAATGAATAAAGCTACATCTAGTGGCGACAGTAGAAATTCTGCCGGCTGCCGAAGCACTCCTCTGGAACATTGATCGATGAATGACAAATGAAATGAAATATTGGACAGTGTTGCTGGAATGAATGATGACAGGGAAAATCGGAGTATCCGGAGAAAAAACTGTCCCGTCTCCAATTTGTCGAGCACGAATGTCACATGGAGTGACCGGGATTTGAACCATGGAACCCAGCTGTGAGAGGCCGGCGCGCTGCCGCCTGAGCAACGGAGGCTCCTTATAAGTACATTATGAACAGCAAAATCAATTGGTCTCACCTCCTTTTACACCCCACCGCCGTTAAGTTTATTTACCTCCCCCCACCAAAAAAATTAAAAGAAGGCGTGTTTCTTTATGTTTAAAGGAGATTCCAAACCCCAATTTTCATGTCTGTTACCTTCAGTTTAGAGATATAAATATCCCTATAATAATAATTAACTTTTTTTCACTTCCTTTCACCTTAAGTGAATTTTCCGGCAAAAATACTTGTTTCTTTAATAGTAAAGGATCATCTAAATAGCAATTAACACGACTCTAACTTCTTCAGTTTTTGATTTATGTGTCCTCATGAAAGGAATTCAACTCCTTTCCACTCCCGCCCCCCAAGATGGTTTCCCCCACAAAACGCGTTTTTCTTTGTTTTCAAAGGAGATCAAAATACCAATTCTCACGCCCGTAACAACTTTAGTTTTTATTAGATGTATGTATTCTCATACAACTAAGTCAATAAATTTTTGAATTCTTTCACCCCCCCCCCCTTTCATTGCATTTTCCGAGAATACGCGTTTCTTTATTTTTAAAGGAGATCCCATATACAAATTTTCAGTTCTGTAATGAATTCAGTTTCTGAGATAAATGTATCCTCATTAAAGGCATTCAACCCACTATTCACGCTTTTACACCCCCTCCCCTGCTGGGATTTACAGAAAACAAAAAAATATGTGTTCCTTTATTTTTAAAGGAGATTCTAAACACCAATTTTTACATCTGTAAACTTTTAAGGTTTTAAGATATAGACACAGTCATTTTAAAAATTCACCCCCCTTTTCACCCCCCATTATTTGGCTTTTCCAAAAATGAAAAAATACATGTTTCCTTACTTTTAAAGTGGATCCCCAACACCAATTTTTAGGTCTGTAATATCATCAGGTTCTGAAATATATTTATCCTCATTAAAGGCATTCAACCCTTTTTTCACCCTTTTCCACCCTTCCTATCGGGATTTTCCGAAAACAAAAAAAAAGTATTTCTTTATTTTTAAAGGAGATTCTAAACACCATATTTTACATCTATAAACTTTAAAAGTTTTGAGATATAGATACACTCATCTTAAAAATTCACCCCCCTTTCACCCCCCATTAATTGGATTTTCCAAAAACAAAAATATACGTGTTTCCTTATTTTTGAAGGAGATCCCAAACACCAAAATTCAGGTCTGTAATATCTTCAGTTTCTGAGATAAGTACCGGTATCCTGATTAAAGGCATTCAAACAGTTTTTCATCCTTTTTCACCCCTCCTATTGGGATTTTCTGAAAACAAAAAAATAAGTATTTCCTTACTTTTAAGGGAGATTCTAAATACCAATTTTTACATCTGTAAACTTTTAAAGTTTTGAGATATAGATACAATCATTTTAATATTTCACCCCCCTTTTTCACCCCCTTATCGACGGAATATCAAAAAATCCTCTCTTAGCGAGCACCTACGTCTGAATATAAATGTATCCCCAAAGTTTTATTTCTTTATGTCCAGTAGTTTTGGCTCGGCGATGATGAATCAGTCAGTCAGTCAGTCAGTCAGTCAGTCAGTCAGGACAAGTTATTTTATAAATATAGACTAGCAAGATACCCGTGCTTCGCTACGGTATTATACTGAAATTTATAATTGAATGTTTATTGTTTTAGATATATAATCCGCCGAAATTCGCGATCTGACTCGTTTTCTGCGAGAATCCGCCAAATTTCTCGATCTGACTCGTTTTCTAATAGATTACGGCAAGTATCCTCCCATTTTTCAATCTTTCTTTCCAGTAATCGATTTCGTACTTCCCGGGCTAGTTCCAAGTATTCCGCCCGGTCAGTTGGGTCCCTAAATCTTTGCCATCTTTCCCTATAAGCATTTTTAATAGGGATCAAATCCTTCAGGAGATCCGGCGTGGTGTCGTCTTGGGTGCATTGGCGGTACTGAACCCGCGGCCAGACTGCATTCTTAGTCATTACCCGTCACGGGGACCATTTCCAGCGCGGTCCGCACATTTGACGACGGTCCAGAACATTATTATTATTATTATTATTATTATTATTATTATTATTATTATTATTATTATTATTATTATTATTATTATTATTATTATTATTATTATTATTATTATTATTATTATTATTATTATTATTATTATTATTATTATTATTATTATTATAGATGTTCTGGACCCCACAGCAAGATGTAAGACCGCTACTTGGGGGTAAATTACATCTGCTGCCATTGTCATTCTTGACAATTGACCAGCACCATTGTCGCGCGTAGACAAGTGTGCGGGATTTCTGGCAATACGAATGACATACTTCCGTGCATTATTGGCCTTATTATAGAGGTGAACAATTTGACGGGCAATCTCATTCCTATTGTTTATTTCAAATGTGTTAAAATTTTTATTTATATGTCAGGAGAACCTACTGTAATCCAAGAAAGTTTTCCGAAGGAAAAGATGGCTGTTGAAAACGAACCCAGGAAAGATAAAAAATGATCGGTTTATGATCAGGATAAGTACATCGAAAATCTACAGCCTGTTTCCAGTCATTCGACAGGGTCAGGAATGGAATGAATAAAGCCCCATCCAGCGGCGACAATAGGAATTGTGCCGGCTCCCGAAGCACACCTCTGATCGATGAATGACAAATGAAATGAAATATTGGACAGTGTTGCTGGAATGAATGATGACAGGGAAAACCGGAGTATCCGGAGAAGAACCTGTCCCGCCTCCGTTTTGTCCAGCACGAATGTCACATGAAGTGACCGGGATTTGAATCACGGAACCCAGCTGTGAGAGGCCGGCGCACTGCCGCCTGAGCAACGGAGGCTCCTTATAAGTACGTTGTGAACAGTAAAATCAACTGGTCTCACCTCCTTTTACACCCCAAGTTTATTTACACCCCAAAAAAATTTAAAAGTGGGAGTGTTTCTTTATGTTTAAAGGAGGTTCCAAACACCAATGTTGACGTCTATTACCTTCCGTTTTGAGATAAGTATCCCCACAAAAATAATTAACTTTTTTTCACTTCCTTTCAAACCCCCCCCCCCTAGTGAATATTCCGGCAAAAATACTTGTTTCCTTAATAGTAAAGGATCTTCTAAATACCAATTATCACGACTCTAACTTCTTCAGTTTTTGATTTAAGTGTCCTCATGAAAGGAATTCAACTCCTTTTTACTCCCGCCACCCCCAATATGTTCCCCCCAAAAACGCGTTTTTCATTGTTTTTAAAGGAAATCCAAATACCAATTTTCACATCTGTAACAACTTTAGTTTTTATTAGATGTATGCATTCTCATACAATTAAGTCTATTAATTTTTCAATTCTTTCACCCCCCTCCCCCCCCCCCCTTCTTTGGATTTTCCGAGAATACGTGTTTCATTACTTTTAAAGCAGATTCCAAATACAAATTTCACGTCTGTAACATCTTCATTTTTGAGGTATCAATAGCCTAATTAAAATAATTCAACACCATTTTCAGTCACTTTTACCCCCCCCCTCCACCCAAGTGGTATTCCCAAAAACTAAAAATACACGTTTCTTTATTCTTAATAGTGATAAGAAGTACCATTTTTCACTCCTGTAACATGTTAAGTTTTTTGAGATATACTCTAGAAATTCTCATTTTAAAATTTCACCGCTTTTTACTTCCCCTTGAGAGGAGTATCCAAAAACAAATCACCTATGTTTCTTTACATTTACAGGAGATTCCAAATACCCACTTTTTACGTCTGTAATATTTTACGTTTCTCAGATATTCTGTAGATATAGTCTTTCAAAACATTCACCCCAAAATGTCACTCCTGTTTAACCGCCATTAATTGAATTATCCAAAAACTGTGTTTCTTTCTTTTTAAAGGAGATTCCATATACAAATTTTCAGTTCTGTAATATCTTCAGTTTCTGAGATATATGTATCCTCGTTAAAGGCATTCAAACCAATATTCGCCCTTTTACACCCCTCCTATTGGGATTTACGGAAAACAAAAAATACATGTTCCTTTATTTTTAAAGGAGATTCTAAATACCAATTTTTACATCTGTAAACTTTTAAAGTTTTAAAATGTAGACACAATCGTTTTAAAAATTAACCCCATTTTCACCCCCATTATTTGGATTTTTCATAAAGGAAAAAATACCTGTTTCTTTATTTTAACAGTAGATCCCAAATACCAATTTTCAGGTCTGTAATATCTTCAGGTTCTGAAATATAAGTAGCCTCATTAAAGGCATTCAACCACTTTTTCACCCTTTTCCACCCTTCCTATTGGGATTTTCCAAAAACAAAAAATACGTGTTTCTTTATTTTTAAAGGAGATTCTAAATACCAATTTTTACATCTATAAACTTTAAAAGTTTTGATATATACATACACTCATTTTAAAAATTCACCCCCTTTTTACCCCCCATTAATTGGATTTTCCAAAAACAAAAAATAAGTGTTCCTTTATTTTTAAAGGAGATCCCAAACACCAATTTTCAGGTTAGTAATATCTTCAGTTATTGAAATATAAGTATCATCATTAAAGACATTCAACCCACTTTTCACCCCTTTTCACCCCTCCTATTGGGATTTTCCGAAAACGACAATATACGTGTTTCTTTATTTTTAATGAAGATTCTAAATACCAATTTTTACACGTGTAAACTTTTAAAGTTTTGAGATATAGATGCACTCTTTTTAAAAATTCAACCCCCTTTTCACCCTCCGATTAATTGGATTTTCCAAAAACAAAAAAAATACATGTTTCTTTATTTTTAAAAGAGATCAAAATGACCAATTCTCAGGACTGTAATTTCTACAGTTTCTGAGATATAAGTACCAGTATCCTGATTAAAGGCATACAAACCCTTCTTTCACCCTTTTTCACCCGTCCTATTGGGATTTTCTGAAAACAAAAAATACGGGTTTCTTTGTTTTTAATGATGATTCTAAGTACCAAATTTTACATCTGCAAACTTTCAAAGTTTGGAGATACATATACACTCATTTTAATATTCACCCCCTTTTCACCCCCCCAATTAATTGGATTTTCCAAAAACAAAAAAATACGTGTTTCTTTATTTTAAAAGTAGATCAAGAACACCAATTTTCATGTCTGTAATATCTTCAGTTTCTGAAACATAAGTATCCTCAATAAGTGCGTTCAACCCTTTTTCACCCCTTTCCACCCCTCCTATTGGGATTTTCCGAAAACAAAGAAATACTTATTTCTTTATTTTTAATGAAGATTCTAAATACCACTTTTTACAACTGTAAACTTTAAATCTTTGAGATATATATACACTCATTTTAAAAATTCACCCCCCTTTTCCCCATCCCATTAATTGGATTTTCCAAAAACAAAAAATACGTGTGTCTTTATTTTTAAAAGAGATCAAAAGTACCAATTTTCAGGTCTGTAATATCTTCAGTTTCTGAGATATAAGTACTGGTATCCTGATTAAAGGCATTTAACCCCTTTCTCACCCTTTTTCACCCGTCCTGTTGGGATTTTCTGAAAACAAAAAAATACGTGTTTCCTTATTTTCAAAGAAGATTCTAAATAGCAATTTTTACATTTGTAAACTTTTAAAGTTTTGAGATATAGGTGCACTCATTTTAAAATTTCACCCCTCCTTTTCACCCCCTTAGCAACGGAATATCCAAAAATCCTCTCTTAGCGAGCACCTACATCTTAATATGAATGTATTCCCAAAATTTAATTTCATTATGTCCAGTAGTTTTGGCTCGGCGATGATGAATCAGTCAGTCAGTCAGGACAAGCTATTTTATATATATAGACTAGCAAGATACCCGTGCTTCGCTACGGTATTATACTGAAATTTATAATTGAATGCTTATTGTTTTATATATTACCCGCCAAAATCCGCGATCTGACTGGTTATCTGAGAGAATCAGCCAAAATTCGCGATCTGACTCGTTTTCTAATTGATTACGGCAAGTTTCCTCCCATTTTTCAATCTTTCTTTCAAGCAATCGATTTCGTACTTCCAGGGCTAGGTCCAGGTATTCCACCCGGTCAGTTGGGTCCCTAAATCTTTGCCATCTTTTCCTATAAGAATTTTTAATATGGATCAAATTCTTGAGGAGATCCGGCGTGGTGTCCTCTTGGGTGCCTTGGCGGTACTGAACTCGTGGCTGGACTGCATTCTTAGTCATTACCCGTCCAGGACCCGTTTCCAGCGCGGTCTGCACATTTGACGACGGTCCAGAACATTATTATTATTATTATTATTATTATTATTATTATTATTATTATTATTATTATTATTATTATTATTATTATTATTATTATTATTATTATAGATGTTCTGGACTCCAAAGCCAGATGCAAGACCGCTACTTGGCGGTAAATTACATCTGCTGCCACTGTCATTGTTAACAATGTGACCAGCACCATTGTCGCGCGTAGCCAAGTGTGCGGGATTTCTGGTGATACGAATGACATATTCCGTGCATTGTTGACTTTATTATAGAGGTGAACAATTGGACGGTCAATCTCATTCCTATCGTTTATTTGAAAGGTGTTTAAAGTTTCATTTATATGCCAGGAGAATGTACTGTAATCTAAGAACGTTCTCCGAAGAAAAAGATGGCTCTTGAAAACGAACCCAGGAAAGATATAAAAAAAAAATGATCGATTTATGATCAGAATAAGTACATCGGAAATTTACAGCCTGTTTCCAGTCATTCGACAGGGTCAGGAATGGAATGAATAAAGCCCCCATCTGGCGGCGGCAATAGGAATTGTGCCGGCTGCCGAATCCTGTCGCACTCCTCTGGGGCAATGGATAATGAATGACAAATGAAATGAAATGATATTGGACAGTGTTGCTGGAATGAATGATGACAGAGAAAGCCGGAGTATCCGGAGAAAACTCTGTTCCGCCTCCGTTTTGTCCAGCACGAATGTCTCATGGAGTGACCAAGATTTGAACCACATAACCGAGCTGTGAGAGCCAGGCGCGCTGCCACCTGAGCAACGGAGGCTCCTTATAAGTACATTATGAACAGTAAAATCAACTATTCTCACCTCCTTTTACACCCCACCGCCGTTAAGTTTATTTACCTCCCCCCCCCCCGCAAAAAATAACAGAAAGGCATGTTTCTTTATGTTTAAAGGAGATTCCAAACACCAATGTTCACGTCTATTACCTTCAGTTTTGAGATATAAGTATCCCCATAAAAATAATTCACTTTTTCACTTCCTTTCACACTCCTCACCCCCCCCCCCCCAATTGAATATTCCAGCAAAAACCTTGTTTCTTTAATAGTTAAGGATCTTCTAAATACCAATTATCACGAATTTAACTTCCTCAGTTCTTGATTTGTGTGACCTCATGAAAGGAATTCAACTCCTTTTCAATCCCGCCCCCCAAGATGATTTCCCCCCCCCCCCTCCAAAAAAGTGTTTTTCTTTGTTTCTTAAGGAGATCCAAATACCAATTTTCACGTCTGTAACAACTTTAGTTTTTATTAAACGTAAGTATTCTCATACAATTAAGTTAATTAATTATTCAATTCTTTCACCCTCCCCCCGCTTCATTGGATTTTTCGAGAATACGTGTTTCTTTACTTTAAAGCAGAATCCAAATATCAAATTTCACGTCTGTAACATCTTCACTTTTGAGATATCAGTAGCTTAATTAAAATAATGGCATTAAACCTATTATTCACCCTTTTATACCCCTCCTATTGGGATTTTCCGAAAACAAAAAATACATGTTTCTTTAATTTTAAAGGAGGTTTTAAATACCAAATTTTACATCTGTAAACTTTTCAAGTTTTGAGATGTAGATACACTCATTTTAAAAATCACCCCCCTTTTCACCCCCCCCCCCATATTTGGATTTTCCAAAAAAGAAAAAATCATGTTTCTTTATTTTTAAAGCAGATCCCAAATACCAACTTTCAGGGCTGTAATATCTTCAGGTTCTGAAATAAAAGTAGCCTCTTTAAGGCATTCAACCCATTTTTCACTCTTTTCCACCCTTGTAACAGTATAAGGATTTTCAGAAAACAAAAAGAACGTTTATCTTTATTTCTGAGGGAGATTCTAAATACCAATTTTTACACCTATAAGCTTTAAAGGTTTTGAGATATAGATAAACTCATTTAAAAAATTCACCCCCTTTTCACCCCCCCATTAATTGGATTTTCCAAAAACAAAAAAATACGTGTTTCTTTATTTTTAAAGGAGATCCCAAACACCAATTTTCAGGTCTGTAATATCTTAAGTTTCTGAGATATAAGTATCCTCTTGAAAGGCATTCAACCCGTTTTTCCCCCGTTTTCGCCCCTCCTAATGGGATTTTCCGAAAACAAAAAATACGTGTTTCTTTATTTTTAATGAAGATTCTAAATACCAATTTTTACATCTGTAAACTTTCAAAGTTTTGAGATATAGATACACTCATTTTAAAAATTAACCCCACCGGGCGAGTTGGCCGTGCGCGTAGAGGCGCGCGGCTGTGAGCTTGCATCCGGGAGATAGTAGGTTCGAATCCCACTATCGGCAGCCCTGAAAATGGTTTTCCGTGGTTTCCCATTTTCACACCATGCAAATGCTGGGGCTGTACCTTAATTAAGGCCACGGCCGCTTCCTTCCAACTCCTAGGCCTTTCCTATCCCATCGTCGCCATAAGACCTATCTGTGTCGGTGCGACGTAAAGCCCCTAGCAAAAAACAATTAACCCCCTTTTCACCCTCCCATTAATTGGATTTTCCTAAAATAAAAAAATACGTGTTTCTTTATTTTTAGAAGAAATCAAAAGTACAAATTTTCAGGTCTGTAATATGTTCAGTTTCTGAGATATACTTGTAAGTACCGGTATCCTGATTAAAGGCATTCAACCCCTTTATCACCTTTTTCATCCCTCCTATTGGGATTTTCTGAAAACAAAAAAATACGTGTTTCCTTATTTTTAAAGACGGTTTTAAATACTAATTTTTAGATCTGTAAACTATTAAAGTTTTGAGATATAGATACAATCATTTTAAAATTTCACCCCCCTTTTCACCCCCTTAGCGATGGAATATCCAAAAATCCTCTCTTTGCGAGCACCTACATCTTAATATGAATGTATCCCCAAAATTTCATTTCATTTTGTCCAGTAGTTTTGGCTCGGCGATGATGAATCTGTCAGTCAGTCAGTCAGTCAGTCAGTCAGTCAGTCAGTCAGTCAGTCAGTCAGTCAGTCAGTCAGGACAAGTTATTTTATATATATAGATTGATGTACATATCCTAAGTGATCAGGATTCATGTGGTATGAAGGCGTGTTATGTTTCATCTAATTTCGGGGACTATGAAAATTTATTATTATTATTAATGTGGTCTTTCGGGAGATAAGCTGTATCCCCTTTAAATGTACTTCTAAGGAACTCTTCCTGTTGAAAAGATTTATGGACCATGCGAGTTTTCTCCAGGGTATCAGAAATTAAATTTGGTTCTATTTTAATTTTATTCCTGCTATACCTTTTAATTTATCTTGTAAATTGTAATTGCGCCTTCTGGATTTCTTGGTTCTCTAATTCTACGACCATTGTTACTCTTGTTCATTTGGTATTGGTCGTTACTAACCCTTGATAGCGCATGTGGGTTACCATGGCTACTCTGTATTGATGGTGGTTCTTTCTTTTTTTTTTTTTTTTTTTTTTTTTGCGACTGACGCAATTGTAAATATTTTATTTAGCTACTCCTGAGCTTTGGTGTCTGGGTGACTTCGTCACTTAATCCACCTCTTTAGGTGACCTTGTCCTTTACCACATTTGTGTTTGTTTCTCCTGTCTTAGCATTTGTCTATTCTATTGGTGTTTATGTCGCTTGACACGTAACAAGCCTGATTCCCTTGGGAAAGCTCAATGATCTTACTATCCTGACGAAAATAGTTTGTTTAAGGAAAGTAAGAGCAAATGAAGAGAAATCTTGTAATTTGAAGGCACCCTTTGAGTTGCACCCCAAAGGTACTACTCACTTACAGTAATGTAATTATCATGTACCTTTTTCAGTTATCTTAGGTTGGTCGACCATATTTAATAATCAGCTTACTGAGTTTTAATTAATTAACTTATATTGAAGTTTTTCTTCTTCCTTTTAAGAACGGTTTTATATTTCAATAAAGTTGGTCTGCTCTGGATATCAAGATTAAAATTATATTAACCTTCTTAAGAATTTTTTTTTTTCTTTCTTTCACTCATATAATGTGTTCTGATATCCAGTACAGTGGTTTACTTGGGTATGATGCGCAAAGGTATCACCCAAATATCACTATAAAATTTGTCACAAATGGAACATAATAATTGCTTTTACACATATCAAGTGAAAAATCCCTGGCAAATTAAGAAATACCGTCGTTATTTGAGAAATATGAAAACATACTTAAGGCTTGTAGACAGGACTGGTTTATGCCGTACTACGCTGCTGGTGCCGTCTTTTGTTACTTTCTTCAGGTCCAGGGCTAGCACCGTGGAATGGGATGGGCAAGGTTGCCACCGGGAAAAATATTTTCGTACTAAATTTTCCCCTAAAAAGGTACTAGATTATGGTAAAAGGTACTAAATATTTATTAACAATGGAATAGGGTTATTCATAAAGGCAGTAATTTATAGAAATCAAAGTATACTTAACAAAAATACACATTTATTAAATGAGAACGGAACTTACCGGTTTTCATCTTCATATTTTACTCTTCTCTTAATCCTTGGAAAACAATGCCAAAGCAATAAACTGTTTTGAAATGTGAAAATTATGTGCAGACGAATGTTTTAGTTTCTCATTTGTCAGAAGGAGCCCGTTCATCATACAGGATTGGAGTTTGTTTCTCAACTTGGTCTTATTGATAGTAACAGCAGAAGAAAAACCGTTCTGTTGCAGCAGAAGAATGTAGTAAACAGAACACTGCCTTCACAAAATTCGTCAAATTTGGAAAGGTGTAGTCGCCTACAGGACTTTTAATTTCAAAAACACCAGGCGAGTTGGCTGTGCGGTTAGAGGGGCGCACCTATGAGCTTGCATCCGGGAGATAGTCGGTTCAAACCCCATTGTCGGCACCCCTTAAGATGGTTTTCCGCGGTTTCCCATTTTCACACCAGGCTGAAAATCTTTTAAGTTTCTATGGACTTAGCTTACCACGATTTCCCATCGAATTTCATTAACACTTTCTCTAATTACAGCCGAGAAATATATAGCTATTGGGATTGTACTGATGAAACTGCCACCCCATTAGTAATTTTCCAGGTTCGCCATGGACAGATTTCTTAAAATAGGATCACGAAAATCCACCGTCCAAAAAATCTGTTTACAAACTTCAACATGGCTCTGAAGCTCGTTAGCAATTTCTTTCTTGTTCTTTTGCTCCACTAGAAGAGTTTACACTCTACCCCGGTAAAAGGTACTACATTTCCATAAAAAGAACTAACGTACTAAAAATGATCATGAAGTACTAGACCTAGTACTAAAGTACTAAAGGTGGCAACCCTGGGGATGGCTATGTCTGTGGATTCTCATTATCTTTGTCCATTCGCTGCTGATGCCGTCTTTTGTTACTTTATTCAGGTCCAGGGCTAGCACCGTGGAATGGGAGTGCTATGTCTGTAGATTCTCATTATCTTTGGCCACTACAAACAGCAAAATGGAGGTCAAAAGAAAAATAGCATGATCCCTGGACCAATAAATATTTTTATTTCTGTTCGAAAGAAAGTAGCTCGATCCCTGGACCAATAAATCACTAGTTAACTGAATTTTTCTTATGTACATTGGCCATATCATTTTGTCGCCTATTAAATATTGCATATCGCGATACAATTCATGAAATGATGTCATTGACAAGTGAAGAATGAAACGAAAGCAAAGAACTTCGGTGAACACAGATATCACACACGAAATTGTTCAAAGTGTAAGATAAAAGACATACGTGTGTCACTGTGAGCGCAACACCAACTGTACTTGCAAAGTAGTAAAGTACGTATTAATATTCTCCAAAAAACATATATTTCTTAATTTGCCAGGGATTTTTCACACGATATGTGTAAAAGTATTTATTATGTTCCATTTGTGACAAATTTTATAGTGATATTTAGGTGATACCAATGCGCACTATACCCGTTTACTTTATTATCCACCGTTTGTTGTGACACCTCTCCACTAGTTAAGGTAAGTTTTTGTTATTTGTTTTTTGGTGTGGAGTGAATTGTGTCTGTTTGTGCTTCCACTTGTTATTGATGAACTGGGGTAGTAGTGTAACTGCTAGTTCATATTCTTTGGCTGCCGTTATCGTAGTATTTGTGATATTTGACTACGTATCCGGCCAGTTCGAGGCAGCAGAGCTCGGTTCATTGATTTGTGTACCGCTTGCTAGTATCTACCCGAAGGTCTGTTGTATCCTTCCTTAAATTTATTCCGCACTGTACTGTATCAGAATATTAACTCTGTGAAAGAAGGATATTGTATTTAAAAGGTGTAGAACATGATTTTAAAAGAAATGCATTTTGCTTGTTTAAAGTTGTTAACTTTTGTTTCATGTTAATATCATCTTGGAGTTCCGTGTTTTACGCCTTCGCGCTGTTGGTGACTGTTTCGAGTTAGGTGTATGAGGTGTTTAGCCCTCTTACCAGCTGATATGTTCCGGTGTGAACTGCTTCTTTGTTTTCCTGTTCTCAGGTGCCCTGTATCTTTCCTGTCTTGTTTCTTTATAAATTGGTGAGTACTGCATATTTTCTGGTATTCGGAATTTTGGAGTATTTTTGTAAATCTTGAAATTGTGGTGGGTATTTATATTTGGACGCGAATCGATTGGCTGTGGGCCATGAGCATACCACGATTTGCGGTGTGCCCCCTGTGTTTCTTATGGCTTACCTGTTGTGATATTTTCACTACCTGCGTGTGTGTACTGTCTACCAGTTCGGTGTGCATTAATTTTAATTTATGCTTGGTGAGTGTATGTGATAATTATCTTTCGTGCGAAGTGCATTTGGAATTTTGTTTAAGGTGTGATTACGTGTGATAGTTGGTGCTCTGAGAACACTTTATTATATTATCGATCGTGGCCTTATGTTTCGGTTCTCAGACTTAACGTAATTATTATTATTATTTCCTGGCAGGTGTACTTGCGTGGCGTACGTACCAACATATTATATAGGAACCTACTGCTTCTAATATTGTTATGCTTTGTTGTATCTGGCGTCTGAACCGTATCTTTACTTAACCTAACTTTAAGCATGACCATCGTGTGTTATTTACATGTGCGAGTTGTATAGTCCGACCTATATTGTGATTTTCTCCTCCTGCCATTGTTATTACCTAAGGCGTTTTATTGATTGGTCATGATTTTATGTGGTTGGTCTGTGATCATTTTATCTGCGATGTCTGTGAGTATGTGTGGCTGGTACCTACTTGTGGCGTAAGTGGTATAGTTCTCATGTTTTTTTTTTTCGGTTTTCCTGTATTTATTGAAACCTAACTGTTGTAAATTATTTAACCAAGTTATAGTTTTGATATGGACAGTCATGTATTAGTAACCTTTGGCTTGTATGGTGTGATATCTTGACACGGTATTGGAAATTATATCTCCCGTAGGGGAATTATTCTGGTGATCTAGGACCTGTCGTTGGTGATGTACTAGTGTTTCTGCTACGCGATGGCTAGCCTGTGCTGATTGTGAGGCTGGTGGTTGCCCATGTCATGAATAGTATTTTATTTTTACCCTGTCTCGCGGTTGGTGTGGGTTGGTGAGTAGCTGGGCAGCCACTCGAGTCATATCACCCAGGTAAATTTCTTAACGTGGGGTTATTGGGTAGGTATTGGTTATGGTCGAATTCCGTCAGCCGGTACCAGTGTGGGTGACTTGTTGGCCCTGTGCCTGGACCTATTTAAGTCTTTACTAGTTTATCCGTGCTGTCTATTGGTTGCTGATAGTTCTCTATTTCTAATGGATCCTGTGCCCTATAATTAATTTAACCTGTCACCTGGTTGTAGTGTAGTTGCCTGGCATGTGGTCTTCCTCAAGTTTCCAGCTCATGAATTTTCTGTCTTCCTTTTTAAACCTAACTTGTTGTATCTGAGAAATTCATTCTGTTCACTTCTTAGAGTTAGTTCTGGTTCAGGCTTGGATATTTTTGGTGACTATGGGTTTCCTATACAGTTAGTGTTGTGCTCTGCCGTAGTGATCATGTCCGTGGAATCCTTATGTTGTAACATTTTCTTAACCTATTCTTGTCTTATTTTATTCCATTTTGAGTTATGGATTCCATCGGTCTCCTACCTTGTCTAGTGGTGTTGTACTAGAGTGGACCTTAACCGGAGGATTGGAATTCCTTTTGACCTAATAGGATTTAGTTTCTGTTCGGTGTTGGGTGATGATATTGGTACCAGGTATAGAATGTTGGGGCTATATTTTGGGGTCGGCATGTTGGCTTCGCAGCATGACGTTGAGGGTTGTAATGTCCTTTATCCCTGTCGGGGCTGGCGCATGTCTGTTGAAGTTTGTCACGGTTTTATGGTTATTATGGTATTGTGTAATTGATTTACTTTGACATGTCAGATATGGACTATACGTTGCCTTTTAACTGTACCTTGTAACTTGGTAGATTTGGGAATAACCTTCCGTATGGGTCTATTGCTCTGGTGGAATAATTTTAACTCGCCTAAAGTAACTTGTTGGTTTTGTGTGTCCTGGTCTCTTCACTTCTTGTCTCCCTGCATTACCTATTGATCCGACGTTCAATTGTGTTCAATTTGTAACCCTTGTAAAGCTCAGTTAATGTTTACCTGTCACTCTATGACGTTTTATTTCCTTCAGTGGAACTTAATTGTTTTTTGACAAGGTGGTTGGGTCATCTTATCGTTCTGTGGGGTTATTAGCTAGGTATGGGACTGGGTAGTAATTCCTAGGCGGTACAGAAGTCGCCTAACTGATGGATTATGGGATCTGTTTGTTGTGTTCCTTTGTTCTTCATTGTCTGTGAGCTTTTCATAACGTACTGCCATCTTTTCTGCCATTTATATTTTATTTACCTGATCTCCTGGGAGAATGGAGAAGAAGCCTGTTTAGCGGTATAGCGACAGTGTGAATATGCGGATGTCACATATTGATAGACCGGTTTATTTACCGAGGCCTTCAAATGGCAACCGGTAGATTATGTTGGGTGGGTCACTGCTCTGAATTTCCTGACGGTCATCTGGTTTGAGGTGGTATCTCTCGCCTTTTCTTATTTAATCGGGTGTCCTGTCTGAAGGCATGCTGTTGTTAATTCAATGAAGTTGGAGGTTATGTGATCTCGGATTGTTTTTCCCTCCTGAATTTCTTTTATCCATTTTCTATTCCGTTATTCCTATGGTATTGGTAAAGGAGTCATTATGCATTTATTCTTCTCCATCCCAGTACTATTCTTGGCTTGGTATTGTAGCTAGTTCGGTTGTCGATGACAAACTTAAAAGCGCACTACACCATCTCATTGAACTACAGGTCTCCAGCTGTAGCTGCCAACGTTATCCTTGTCTCGAATTTCTTCACCTCCAACCCTAGGATATCTTTATTTTACTAAAACCTATAATAGTAGTGTGTATTATCGTTTAGTCGAAGTAATTTTTTCTTGTCATTATTCTTGTTCAATTAGGTGATGTATTGTGATTGAGAATTTTGAGCTAGTAGTTGTTGCAAATTTAACTTGATGCCTCTGATGAGATTTTGAGAAATTGTTAATGCATTAATTGCTAACCGAGCTGTAGTATTGAGACGGTTTTGTTCTAAAAATTTGAAATTAAGTCTACTTTCTGAATGTCTGCTAGTGTAATATGTTCTGGTCAGGAAATAGTATCTCTTGATCGACGTCGGGTTATGCTATCTTCATCGTGTTGTGGTTGGTCTTGACCTGGTTTTGAATGTACATATGATGTATGCGTTGACTTTACGTGTTATCTAGTTAAACTTTCTGTGGAGTACTGTGGTTTAACTTGGGGTTCGTGGTTCTTTGGCATTGTGGTTGATGCTAACTGGTGATGGACTTCTGTTGTGTGATGAATCTGAACTTAATTATTTGGTTGCTAAGTAAAACTGGTGTCAAAATTATTATTTTCTAAAAACCTTTGGGCGTTTGCACTTATTTTAATTGTTCTCCATTCTGTGTTGATGGTATATTTATGCGTTACTTATGCTTTTGCAGTTTCCCCTTGTAACTGCACCGTAGGTAAACCTATGCTCCTATGTGGTATGCTCTCGCCCTAGCTCAATCGATTGTAGCCTAAAATTTTAAATTAAAATTGATATTTGGATCTTAGTTATGCTGTTATAATGTATTCACCAATTTACCCTATCTTTTCTCGGTTTTCTTTCCTTGCCCTTTTGCGGTCTTGATTTTGAGGTTATGTTAATTTAATTTGGAAATGAAACAAGAGGCTGCATTTCTTGCTACTTGAAACCCGATAAATTAGATCTGCACTGAAGCTCCGATTTTAATGTTTAAACGTTAATTGTACTGCCAAGAGTATATAAAGGGTAAAAGAATTTGAGGAAAGTGCTTCTGAGGATCCGTTGAGTATAATCCTTAAAGAACTTCAAAGTAAACATAATTTTCAGCAAGTGATCATGATGGTGTGTTAGTGAAACCAAATTGTAGAAACACATTTTGTAATCAACTAAATTTGACGACATGTTTTGAATTAAACTTTGTACCGTAAACTTCGTGGAACCTCGAGTATTTTGTGACGTCGTTCTTTCTGAAGGAAAATGGTGTGTGCGAACTAATAAAAGGTGTTTCTTGGAAATTGAAATTGCATTAGAACTCTGATGCACTCTGTGTTTGCTATCCAAATTTATGACATGATTTAAAATTGTAAAAGGTGTTGAATACATAGTATAAGGTGGTAGTTTTACATGCGGGATGCATCGGTTACTGAACTTGGTACTAGGGGTCATTTAGATTTGGACAATATTATAAATTTAGTTTACTTCGAGACCTCTGTACCGTGAATATGTATATGGACAAATTGTACTTCGGGGAGGGAGATTGACACGCATGTGTCATGTTAATTTCCCTTCTTCTATGACGTTTTCGTCCTGGCTTATTTAGTGTCGAAAACTGTGTCACGTTTTAATTCCCTACCTGTTTTTCTCATATTTTTAAGGTCATTCTATATCTTATGTACTTATCTACTGCTTGGGCCTTGCGCTCGATACCTAACTCTTAGTCTGCTGTGTTCCGCCATCTGGTACGGAGTAGTTGTACTGAGGTCCCGCCTCCGACCAATCAGGGAGCTCCTCGCCATCTTAGTTGATCTGCTCTCTTGCAGTGGCGAGTTATCCGCCATGAAGTGGTAGATTTGCTTGACCATGTTGGAGGAAGGACGCGTTGCTTACTCGCTCCGGCTTCTAGCCTTAGCCCACATTATGGATCCGACGTAATATTTTGGGGTGAGGGTGTTCTGCCATCCTTAAAAATTTTATTTATTTAATTATCAAAACTCTCCTCCTTTCCTGTAGTAAACGTACCATTTGGTGATATTATCACTACGTGAGTATGGAGCAACTAACGCTTTATCGTTACTACAATCCTGATGCTGCATCTGTAAGTTTCTACTTCATTTAAAATGAATCTTGTTTTCGAAGACTGGAATGATATTTTGTTAAATATGCGCTCTTCTAGAACTTTGGTGTGTTTAAGACATTTGAGATTTGCCATAATCGGAATAGTTGTTTAAAAAAAGAAGGCAGTAACTGTTCTTGTATTCCGGTTTCCTTGTGGTAATTTATTTATGTACATATATATTCATGTAAATATCCTAAGTGATCAGGATGCATGTGGATGTGATATGAAGGCGTGTTATGTTTCATCTAATTTCGGGGACTACGAAAAGTTATTATTATTATTATTAATGTGGTCTTTCGGGAGATAAGCTGTTTCCCCTTTAAATGTACTTCTAAGGAACTCCTCCTGTTGGAAAAGTTTATGGACCATGCGAGTTTTCTCCAGGGTATAAGAAATTAAATTTGGTTCTCTTTTAATTTTATTCCTGCTATTCCTTTTAATTTATCTTGTAAATTGTAATTGCGCCCTCTGGATTTCTTGGTTCTCTAATTATACCTTAATTGTTATGCTTAATCGTTTGGGTTTGGTCGTTACTAACAGTTGATAGCGTATGTTGGTTACCATGGCTACTCTGTAGTGATGGTGATTGGTTCTTTTTTGGGCGACTGACGCAATTATAAATATTTTATTTAGCTACTCGTGTGCTTTGGTGTCTGTGTGAATTTGTCACTTAATCTACCTCTTTACGTGACCTTGTCCTTTACCTCATTTGTGTTTGTTTCGCCTGTCTTAGCATTTGTCTATTCTATTGGTGTTTATGTCGCTTGACACTTAACAAGCCTGATCCCCTTGGGAAAGCTCAATGATCATACTATCCTGACGAAAATAGTTAGTTTAAGGAAAGTAAGTGCAAATGAAGAGAAATCTTGTAATCAATTAATCACTACTGATCTGCATTTAGGGCAGTCGACCAGGTGGCAGATTCCCTATCTGTAGTTTTCCTATCTTTTTCTTAAATGATTGCAAAGAAATTGGAAATTTATTGAACATCTCCCTTGGTAAGTTATTCCAATTCCTAACTCCCCTTCATATAAACGAATATTTGCCCCAATTTGTCCTCTTGAATTCCAACTTTATCTTCATATTGTTATCTTTCCTACTTTTGAAGACACCATCCAAACTTATTCGTCTACTGATGTCCTCCCACGACATCTCTCCACTGACAGCTCGGAACATACCACTTAGTCGAGCACCTCCTCTCCTTTCTCCCAAGTCTTCCCAGCCCAAACTTTGCAACATTTTTGTAACACTACTCTTTTGTCGGAAATCGCCCAGAACAAATCGAGCTGCTTTCCTTTGGCTTTTTTTCCCGTTCCTGAATCAAGTAATCCTGGTAAGGGTCCGATACACTGGAACCATAATTCTAGTTGGGGTCTCATCAGAGACAAATATGCTCTCTCCTTTACATCCTTACTACAACCCCTAAATACTCTCATAACCATTTGCAGAGATCTGTACCCTTTATTTACAATCATATTTATGTTATTACCCCAATGAAGATCTTTCCTTATATTAATACCTAGGTATTTACAATTATCCCCAAAGGGAACTTTCACCCCATCAACGCAGTAATTAAAACTGAGAGGACTTTTCCTATTTGTGAAACTCACAACCTGACTTTCATCCCCGTTAATCATCATATCATTGCCTACTGTCTACCTCACTACATTATCGAGGTCATTTTGCAGTTGCTCACATTCTTGTAACTTTTTAATTACTCTGTATAAAATAGCATTATTTGCGAAAAACCTTATCTTTGATTCCACTTCTTTGCACATATCATTGATATATATAAGAAAACATAAAGGTCCAATAGTACTGCCTTGAGGAATTCCCCTCTTAATTTTTACAGGGACAGATAAAGCTTCACCTACTCTAATTCTCTGAGTTCTATTTTCTAGAAACAGAACCACCCATTCAGTCACTCTTTTGTCAAGTCCAATTGAACTCATTTTTGCCACTAGTCTCCCATGATCTACCCTATCAAATGCCTTAGATAAGTCAATCGCAATACAGTCCAATTGACCTCCTGAATCCAGGATATCTGCTACATCTTGCTGGAATCCGACAAGTTGGGCTTCAGTGGAATAACCTTTCCTAAACCCAAACTGCCTTCTATAGAACCAATTATTAATTTTGCAAACATGTCTTATATAATCAGAAATAATGCTTTCCCAAAGCTTACATACAATGCATGTCAAACTGACTGGCCTGTAATTTTCAGCTTTATGTCTATCACCTATATACGGGGGCTACTATAGCAACTCACCATTCATTTGGTAAAGTTCCTTCATGCAAACAAAAATCAGACAAGTACGTCAGATATGGTACTATATCCCAACCCACTGTCCTTGGTATATCCCCGAAACCTTATCAATTCTAGCTGCTTTTCTAGTTTTCAAATTGAAAATTTGAAGGCACCCTTTGAGATGCACCCCAAAGGTACTACTCACTTATAGTAATGTAATTATCATGTACCTTTTTCAGTTATCTTAGGTTGGTCGACCATATTTAATAATAAGCTTACAGAGTTGTTAATTAATTACCTTATTTTGAAGTTTTTTGTTTCTTTTAAGGACGGTTTTATATTTCAATGAACTTGTTCTACTCTGGACATCAAGATTAAAATTATATTAACCTTCTTAAGAAAATATGTTTTCTTTCTTTCACTCATATAATGTGTTCTGGTATCCAGTACAGTGGTTTACTTTATTATCCACGGTTTGTTGTGACACCTCTCCACTAGTTAAGGTAAGTTCTTGTTATTTGTTGTTTAGTGTGGAGTGAATTGTGTCTGTTTGTGCTTCCACTTGTTATTGATGAACTGGGGTAGTAGTGTAACTACTAGTTCATATTCTTTGCCTGCCGTATCGTAGTATTTGTGATATTTGACTACGCAACGGGTCAATTGAATGATCACTGCGTATCCTCACAATTAAACGAATTAAACGAAGAAGTAAAATACAATCTTTTGAGTGCAAATTACAACACACCACCCGTAGGTTGAGCCCTGCAAATGAAAGCGGCTATCTTCTGAAGTAAAACTAAATCCACAGGGGTGGACAATATATGTATTATAATGCTAAGGAAATTTTCGACGCTATTATTCCAGTATTGACATTCATATAAAACTTCTCCCTTCAGAACAGTGTATTTCCAACCGTCTGGAAAATGGCCCTCGTACATCCTTTACCGAAGACAAAAACTCCTAGACTAAACAGTGTCTACAGGCCTATTAATATACTGTCACTTGTAGCCAAGGAACTCGAACACACTGTACATAATCAAATCACAAGCTATCTCAACGACCACGACATATTAGACGCACATCAGTCAGGTTTCCGACGCAATCACAGTACGTGTACTGCCATACTAAGCCTGACTGGCGATATAAGACAGGCTATTGATGAACGAAAGCTCACAATTCTAGCGTAATTGGACTTCAGCAAAACATTTGACTGTGTAGACCTTGAGTTGCTCCTATCCAAACTATATCACCTTCGTTTCTCCTACAGTGCTCTGAGATGGATTGGAGCCTATTTACACGAACGTCAACAACGCGTATTCAATCAAGGTACATTTCCTTCGTGGCAATTTGTAAAAACAGGTGTCCAACAATGGCCAACCCTAGCTCCTTTTTTATTTTCTGTCTATATCAACGACGTAGCTAAACAACTGACACATTGTGTTGACGACGTACAATTATACATCCGTGCAAAACCAACAGACATTTCAGCAGCAATAGAGAAAATTAACATGGATAGATAGACTTTAAGCATATGGTCTTCACAGCATGGACTTAATTTAAACCCTAAAAATTCCCAAACCATAGCAACTGCCCACCAAAGATTTATTTCCAGTAATTACCGCATATCTATCCCTGACGTACAACTTCAAAACCAAGTTTTGCCCTTTTGCAAGAGCGTAAGAAAGCTGGGGATAAGGATTGACCAGCACCTCTCGTGGACGGATCAGACAATATCTGTGAGTAGACGTGTTTTTGCCATGTTGCACACTTAAAACAATTTCTAATTTACTTTCCCGTTCAGTTTGAAGGAGAAACTAGTCGAAACCCTCCTTCTCCCAATATTCGGTTACTGTGACGTAGTTTACAAGGTGCAAAAGCCGAACTTGGTGATGCACTACAACGTGCACAGAATGCCTGTGTAAGATGTATATGTAATTTTAAATTTTCATATCATGTTACCCCGTCTTACGTCGACCTCCGATTTCTACGCCTCAAAGACAGACGCACGCTGAGTACCCTGACTTCATTGTAACAAATCCTTACTTTACAATCAGCAACTTACCTGTATGTAAGATTCCATAGCCTTTCTGAACACCATGTTAGAAACACCAGAGTGCTGAACTCGATATTTCTCTCTACTCCTAAACATAAATCCTCGACCGGCAATAATTCCTTCACTGATGTGGCCAGTCGTGAATGGAATTTACTTCCGCAGGAGGTCAGAGGGATATCAAACCATAGAAGATTTAAAAACAGGTGCTCAAAATATCTCCATGAGACGTGCTCGTATTATGACATTTTCCTTCTTCTTCTTCTTCTTCTTCTACTACTTCTTCTTATTCTTCTTCTCATCATCCTGGTCTTTCTTCTTCTTCTTCTGATTATAATAATAATAATAATAATAATAATAATAATAATAATAATAATAATAATAATAATAATAATAATAATAATAATAATAATAATAATAATATATCATTCATCAATAGTGTTAGAGAGTACTCAGCTGTGGTTCGACGCATATTTAACCTTATCCTGATTCACATTTTGTAATGTTTTTCACAGTTACAACATGAAGACTGTGACATTCGTCAGTGTGAGGAAGTTTCTGAATTGGACAAATTAATTTTAAATAATTGTTGGTTTATATTGTTGTTAGTTTAATTCATTGTATTTTAATATCTTCGTAGATATTATATTATTGTACTTAGAAAGCAAACTGTTCATTTATATTGTGTATTATAACAGATATATTATGTACAGTAGGGTAGCATAATGAAAATCCACAGCCTGTTTCCAGTCATTTGACTGGGTCAGCAATGGAATGCATGAAGCCCCCATCCAGTGGCGAGGATAGGAATTGTGCCGGCTGCCGAAGCCTGTCGCACTCCTCTGGAGCAATGATTAATGAATGCCAGATGAAATGAAATGATATTGGAGAGTGTTGCTGGAATGAAATATGACAGGGGAAAACCGGCATGACATAGTTGCATAGTAATGTACTCCGGTCATCTTTTTCATTTACGCAATATTTTATTGTGTTTATTTTTTGTTATTGATGTATTTCACTGGTTAAATGTAAGACAGGGACACGTGTCCCTAATTTCGCCAGTTAAAATAAACCCTACCTATGTATCTATCTATCCCACCAATTTTCATTGCAATCGGACAAGTCCAACTCAAACAGTTCCCGTGCGAGTGTGAATAGCACAGTTATAGTCGCTCCCCATGGCGCATCAGCCCGAAGGCCTGAAGATTACGATGAGTTATACACATATATTATAAAACTGCATCGATATTTTAATCAACGCTCGTACTTTACGTATCACAGTACAAATAAATTTGCTGTGTTGGTACTTTCATGAACAAAGTTCATGGCATTTAAGAACGAAGTAGATGAGAATCATGCAACTTTTAATTATCCAAAATTCATTCCCATGGGAAATAAACACGAATCTGTTCGAGAGTACAAAATTAGTGCATAGCCTTTGTAGGCCTATTGCGCTACCAATTGTCATGTAATATTATTTTGAGATAAACTTCCATGAATGACCAGAACTTGAGTATGTTGAGCGTATGTTCAGCTTCAAAGAAACATTATGATGATTTTTGTACATCTGATATCATTCAAAGAGAACTGTCCATTATTTTATATTTGAAACACGTTCACGAGGTAGGCCTATATTGCTCACCTAAATGTTATTCCCATTGGCTACGTTCAAATACTTCCTTAACTTACATTCTAGCTTAAAGTAAAGTTCTTACTTAAAACGGACGGAAGGAGTAATTTAGTGTTCAATGATGAATTCTAAAGTGTAATTGATCTCGAAGAATCGCTAAGCAAAATGCAGTCATCACAGTCCTATCCTTCTGCGTTCCTTCTTGGCAGTATGGGTGGATATCAGACGCATAGGCCTATTTAAGCATTACTTCTTGGTGTCCTGGATTTAAGGTAACTTCCTCTCCACGAACTATTTTTTAATTCAACAGAACATAAATGGCTTATGACTGAAGATCCATTTCAATTCTCCAGCGCTATATTTTCTGTTGATACCCCCAAGTGATTTGTTTCATTGACCAGGTTTTATTATTATTATTCCGAAGGTGGTAATAACGGATTTTGAGATGGTTATGGGCTGAGCGCAATGTAATATGCTGAGTGGCTGTTACTGGCTGGACCAGTTGGATTATCAACTGAAACTCCACCTGTGGCCATGCATGCGAAAAGGGGGGAGATTCCACATCCGCCTCCCTAGTTACCATTACAACGCACAGTATCACATTACTTATTAAAAGAGTGCTACAGTATGGATAATGCACTTGTTACACAAACTGACCATATGTCTAAATGAATACACACATATCGACCATGGACAATCGGATTGCTATGACGTGTATGGGCTAGTATTGAGCCATTAAATAATGATGAAACCCATCAATCCGGTGGCACAGACCTCTCCACTTCATAATTTAACGAGAATGCAGTCTGTGGTGTCGGTATTGTGTGTTTTGGGGTTTTTGTGTTCTTTTAGCAACGATGAAATCGGAAATATGGAAAAATAATTCCATACCATTTGAATGAAACACGATTGAACACCGCTGGAGAATATATCAATTACGTAGGGCTGGTTTCATCATGTATGCATTAAATATATCAACGAAACAACTGTCTGGATCTGTATTTACATCTCATTACAAGGAGAATTTGAACGGCGGAAATGATGAGAACGACTTCCAAATTATTGACATGATTGTTTTGCAGGAGAATTTTATATGATGTTCCTCTCAGTCTAATTAACAAAACGAAGATGAATAGGATGAGAACTCCGGAAATTCATTTGTACAAATTTACAGATTAGTTGTGCGGTGTCCCCGATTTCTAGATACATTTAGTTACAATACATACTTTCAGGGATAAATATTGATATTCTTGTAACGTAAACAATTTTGTAACAATTGGTTTACAGCGTATGACAGTAACACTTCATGAGTTCAATACCACAGCGTCCCGCAGCATAAGAAATTGAACGATGCAAGATGCAGAAGTAGGAATAAATTAAAATCTAGACCACAAAATTAGATAGTCTCGCAGTTCAAAGTAATCTTCATGAAGGAATACACCGGCTTCTTTTCTTGATTATTAAAAAAGTCATAGATATGTTAACGAAAAGGATATTTTTTCTATTTGCTTTATATCGCACAGACTCAGAGAGCTATTATAGCGACAATAGGATAGGAACGGGTTAGGACGGGGAAGGTAGTGACCATGGCCTTAATTAAGGTATAGCCACAGCATTTTTTCTGGTGTGAAAATAGGGAACTACGGAAAACTTCCTTCAGGAAGGCTGAGAATGTGGTTCGAACCCACTATCTCCCGAATGCAAGCTGAACACTACGTGAACCAAACCTCATGACAACTCGTCTGGTACCGATAGAGAGGATTGAAATAACTTTAAATCAACCGAGCTTTGTCCGTCTGGGCAGTTTATCTCACAAATGAATGAGTCCCAGTAATGGGGAATATTAAGAATTTCGTATCCGTTTGTAATGCAACAGCCGGCTCCGTGGCGCAGAGGTAGCGTGCCTCCCCCTTACCCTGAGGCCCCGGGTTCGATTTCAGGCCAGGTCAGGGATTTTTACCTTGATGTGCCGGCTGGCTCAAGGTCCACCCAGCCTACGTGATTAGAATTGAGGAGCTATCTGACGGTGAGATAGCGGCCCCGGTACAAAAAGCAAAGAATAACGGCCGAGAGATTTCATCTTGCTGACCACACGACACCTCGTAATATGCAGGCCTTCGGGCTGAGCAGCGGTTGCTTGGTACGCCAAGGCCCTTCAGGGCAATAGTGTAATGGTGGTTAGGGTTTTGATCATGCAACACTGCAGCACCGGTTAAGTTGGGAAATATTAAGAATTGACCAAGGTGTAGTTCGTTGTGGAACTGTGAATGCCCGGTGAATTAAAACACGAGGGGACGTGTGATTGCCCCACACGTGGCACACGTTTCGAAGTTGGGAGATTCGCGTCCATATAAAGGCATTGTCATCTTTTCTTTTACGTATTCAATTATTGCCTTTATTCAAAACATTACGAATTATTGAACTTCAATCATTTAATTACTACAGTTTACTACAGTGCGGTACTAACGAGTTGGTCTAAACACAGTTTCGAGGATTACAGTGACAACTAAATAGATATATTAAAATAAATTCCTACACTACTCACGGTTTAGGGAATTATTATTTAGCATGCACTGATGCTCTACCACATTCAACTGTTCAGCAATCTGTTGGCTTTCCCTCGAGTGAATAAAGTTTCGTCCATATCGATTTATTAAAGCTGTATAGAACAAATTATGGTTTTCGGGAGAATATAACATAAAGGATAAACATTGTATAAATTCCAACCATTTTCACTACGTGCTTTTAAATTAGATTATAACTATTCAGTAACCTTCTATACCAGGCATGATACACTAAGTTGCTTTCATTCGTGGAGTGCTGTTTTACCGAGTGCATCGAATGCGCAAGCGCGCCCCGACTGAATTCAAGCTCCTCATGTTTGCCTCTGCGAAACGGCAAACAGAGTGCACTGTTGGCATATATTAATAATTCGAGAAATGCGAAGCTTTCGTCACTAAAAGTGATATTTATGCATAAGAGAATTAGGCTTTATTGTTGTTATAATACATTTTACGGTATTAAAGAGACAATTTATATGCCGTAATGATATGGAGTCATATTAGTTGATCTTTCGTTTTAGATGGTGTTAGCTCGGATTAACACGGCAAACATAGATCCACCGCGCCTGTAGGAGACGTTCCGAATATCCTGTCACAAGTCATGGTTTCTATCAGGGTTCTAATATACAAAAATATCTGCTCTACTGTTGGGCGGTAATTGCAATTTACCACTATTGCCCCACTGTTTGGTGAAAATAGTGATACGAATAACACAAAATATGAATAAATAAAGTAAATGAAATAATTAATCGCCTCACGCTTAGTGATACGTATAACACAAAATATGAATAAATGCATTAATTAATCCCCTCACGCTTAGGCTTTAATAGTAACATTAAGAAGAATTACATTGATCAAAATATTAATTGTACTACCATAATTTAATATAATTATCACTTGACGACTACCAATCAAATATAAATTTTAGATAACTGAATAAATAAACGAATGACGATACTGATCATAATAATTCATAATTTGCCGAAAATGGAGGTAAATGGGAGCTACAGGTTGAATTAGGTTGACGTGTTGTTCTTTTACGAAAGGGATAATAAAGGATATTGAAATGGCTATGGGCTGAGCGCAATGTACATGCTGAGTGGCTGTTACTGGCTGCACCAGTTGGATTACCAACTGATACTCGATAATTTATTCTAGACAGCATGGATTATTCCTCAGTGTAGAATGTTAATAGCAAAAGCAATAATAATAATAATAATAATAATAATAATAATAATAATAATAATAATAATAATAATAATAATAATAATAATAGTAATAATAATAATAATAATAATAATAATAATAATAATCAATTAGTGGTAGAGCATAAAAGTTTCTACTGTACATATACATAAATGTTATGAATACAGAACTGGAATCACAGATAAGGCTATATGCCGATAATGTTATACTGTATACAGTAATAAGTAATAAGATTGCGAGCAACTGAAAATAGTACCTAGGTATTAATATAAGGGTTGATCTTCATTGGGATTAACGCAATAGCGAGGTTGTAAATAACGGTCACAGATCTCTTAGCGTGGTTATTAGAGCATTTAGGTATTGTAGTAAGGCTAAAATAGAGTATGGTTCCGGTGTATGGGACCCACATCACTACAACTTGATACGAGAACCGGAAAAGGACTGGAAAACAGCAAAATTTGATTTGAGTTATTTCGTACAAATAATTAGTGTTACGAAAATTTGCAGAACTCGGGCTGGGACGTCTTGGGAGCAAGGAAACGAGATGTTCGACAAATTGGTATGTTCCGAGCTGTCAAAGGAGAATTGGCGTGGACTGATATTAGTAGAGCCGGGCTGAGTGGCTCAGACGGTTAAGGCGCTGGCCTTCTGACCCCAACTTGGCAGGTTCGATCCTGGCTCAGTGCGGTGGTATTCGAAAGTGCTCAAATACGTCAGCCTCGTGTCGGTAGATTTACTGGCACGTAAAAGAACTCCTGCGGGACTAAATTCCGTCACCTCGGCGTCTCCGAAAACCGTAAAAGAGTAGTTATTGGGACGTAAAACAAATAACATTATTATTATGATATTAGTAGAAGTATTGAATGTTTTAATAGTCGGAAAGATCATAAGGTGAAGATAATGTTGGAATTCAAGGGGTCAAAATGAGGCAAATAATCACTTTTAGGACGAAGAACAAGCGAGTGTCGTAACTCTGTACTGGTATGACAAAAGCTAACATGTCCACTTTTTATGAAAATCTTGTTTATTATGACATGACTTGATAACCATATTTCTTTCAGGTGGCAAAGGATAGCATGTCTCCCTGTAAGAGGTGATCATACAAAGCCACTCTCAGTTGATGATATATCCAAATTATACATTTCTTTATAAGCCAAAATCTGACATGTTCATATCTTGAGTACATGTCATATTTTGGTACGCTATTTGAAAATTCTTTTGTATGCCTAAAACTTACATGTTCCTTCCGGTAACAATGTACAATTGGCATTCTCTACAGCTGACAACAATGACTAGTATATACTTCAGTGATCTTTAGTTGTTGAAGTTGTGAAAAGTCCAGTTTGTTGGTTTTCCACTACAATACATACGCAGTCATGGCAACAGTGTCCTTTTCCTGTTTCTGGAGTGTTTGTTGTATAATACAACATACTAACAAAGTTATGGCTTCAAACGGAAGACAAAATTAAAAGCAAAGTGAAACAAATAGTGTAAATTACTTCAGGTAATAGGGCACTTGAAATAAATGAAGGTAGGTAAAAATATACACTCGGAGTGTCTCCTTAACTGTCAAGTGCTATTTATTGCACTATCTTATGATAATGAGAGTCGCGAACTGAAGTGTAACAATTACGTTGTAAAATTGTTTCAGTTACTACCTCAATGATGCCAGCTCCACCAAACTATATCTCGTTACCAAGTGAGTTTGCAGCTCGATAAGTTGCATGTAGCCATTAGTTTGCATTTGGAATATAGTCCGTTCGAATCCTACCATCGGCACAACTGAAGTTCGTTTATTATAACTTCCAATTTTCACATCAGGCTCTACCTTGATTAAGACCACGGGTGATTCTTTTCCTTCCTTAGACCATCGTCGCTGGAAACGTACCTGAATTATTGAGACATGTAACTGCTAGCAAGGAAAGAAACTACATCACCGAGTGCTGTCACATGACAGCATGATATCGAATTCATTGAGGCCGACTATTACTCTCATAACTTCGGCTCCTTTCCTGGACTATCAAACCATGTACCCAACGACATAACTCTGTTACTATAAGTTTTATATTTTCATTTGTACATACATTTATTCATTCAAAATTAGTTTCAGCAGACTGACGAAACTAACAGTTTTAAAAAAATCTCAGACGGACCATAATTTGTGTGCCCTGTCATAAAAGCAGGAAACGTCCGACTCGTTGGCTGAAAGGTCAGCGTATTGGCCTTCGGTTCAGAGGGTCCCGGGTTCGATTCCCGGCCGGGTCGGGGATTTTAACCTTAATTGGTTAATTGCAATGGCACGGGGGCTGGGTGTTTGTGTTGCTTTCATCATCATGTCATCCTCATCACGACGCTCAGGTCGCCTACAGGCGTCAAATAGAAAGACCTGCACCTGGCGAGCCGAACCCGCCCTAGGATATCCCGGCACTAAAAGCCATACGACATTTCATTTTTCAAACCAGGAAACAAATTTCCGAACACGGGCATGTTATTTCAGTAAACTGTAAATATAAATATTAACCAATTACGTCAACACACAATTGATATACAAGGATAGGTATTTGGAATCACTTTAGTTTAACTACTAATAATTTTTAATGAGGTATTATTGACCTAACATATAGAAAGGAATATCAACAAATAGGTGCAGTATAATGACTAGGTTCTGATGTCTTGTTTCACTCCTCATAATGAAGTAACAGAGTTGATTCGTTACCTAAGTATCAGTATTTGTTTACATATCATTATTAAATGCGTATGTAACACAAAATGAGTCTCACTCATGCTAAAAATGTGAACTTGGAGAATATACGTAAACGTAGAAGGGCGACGAGAACAGTTGCCAAAATGGGCAGACTTGGAGAGAAAGAGCTTCCTGTGAACGAGCTTAATTTTATGGCAATTGTATTACACGTTCCTCCGTTTACTTTCCCTGCGCTGAGGACAAGGCGAGCTAATAAAAGAAGAGTTGGTCTCCAGGTAAGAGACCATTTCAAGTCTTGGCTCTGTTAGAGCTTCTCTAGAAACAAATAACAGGAGCCGGGTCATTTTGGGGTGTGCGCACAATAAACACAAGAATTCCAATGTAAAGAGGAGTAGGAGCATGTGGATTCTATCACTTTAAGTGAGATGAGTGGCTCTCTAGAGACACAGCATTGAGCAAAGTCCGTGTCGCGCAGAAAGAAAAAGTTGACCATGTACTTCGAATCCTGGCTGCATCCTCCTATAACATGAAATCTAGAGTGCACAGTAGGTAAATGATTAACACTTAGCAAATTATTTGTGCTAAACAGGAGACAGCTCTTCATTTTAAAATATCCGTGCTCTCCATCTAGTATTAGCTTTTAGTAACTCTCGAAACTGCCTACGAACTTTTGTTTGTGACTTGGGCATGAATTCTCTGCATTCGAATAATAACACCTAAAGGCCACATTCTTCACTATACTTTCACTTTGTAAAAGGATCTCGACGAAAATTGTTAGTGCAACGTTCTCAACAGTATTATTACGGTAAGTCTCCTTATAAGTAACTTTAAGTAATATGAAGTTCAACACATTTCCTACACTTAGAAAACCTATTCATTAATTTTAAAATTGATGTTTTCAAGACCCAAAATTTTAGGCAAGATGACAAGATTTTTGGGCTTTTGCTGCGTCAAGAAATCAAGGTGAAGTTATTTACGTTTGTCAGAGGACATTGCTCCACGTCTTCTCTAATATAAGAAATCTTTCTCGTATCTGAGCTAGAAACATATATTTCAGATTTATATTGGTGTATATACGAGTCTATTCGTTTTCCTTATATACTTGTAGTGGGATTAAACATACTTGTAAGGATGAGTTTTTTTTTTTTTGCTAGGGGCTTTACGTCGCACCGACACAGATAGGTCTTATGGCGACGATGGGATAGGAAAGGCCTAGGAGTTGGAAGGAAGCGGCCGTGGCCTTAATTAAGGTACAGCCCCAGCATTTGCCTGGTGTGAAAATGGGAAACCACGGAAAACCATCTTCAGGGCTGCCGATAGTGGGATTCGAACCTACTATCTCCCGGATGCAAGCTCACAGCCGCGCGCCTCTACGCGCACGGCCAACTCGCCCAGTGGGATGAGTTTCATTCCGAACGGATTTTAATTTTCATTGCGATTGCTCCAATACATCCTGCATGTATTATCTTGTGGAACTCAGTGGCTGAAGTTCGCAGGCAGGTTAAATAGAATTACAAGTCTAAAAATCGTTTAAGCCACAGACGTACCCTGGACACAATGAATCGTTGTCGTGTGGCCCGTACACCAGCAGAACAATTTAGATATCATCATCACGGCCATCAACGTAATGCATCATCATTTGTGGGGATAATATTGTGATAGCTTCTACCCTGCCCACATATCAGCGGTAAAGCACGCGTGTCTCACGCGCTCCCCTTTTGGGCGTAGACACGCACACTGTTCTCCCTTCTGTACGCATTCGTCCCGTTTGATTGGTTAAGACAATTAAATTAATCACAAACATAAAACTGATGATTTCAATTTATATTTTAGATATGTTAGCAGTGCCTGAGGAATTCTATAGCTGTAGTTATCAATGTGGATATCTGCTTGGATAGTGATTATTTGACAGATATCAATGGTTCTAGTTCTATGTGTTGCTTGAGGCGTTCTTTATTCATTTTGCTTACCCGATGTCACAACCTCAAAATGTTTATTTCTCCGAAAGGAAAGAACGGGAGAAGAAGTAGTCTGCGTAATTTCAGTTTTTCCGTGTTTGACATGCTCTGATTAATGGCTGCTTCTGATTGGTTAATTTTATGAGCGACAAACAGTATGCCAGTTATCAGTCCGCTGGTAGAAGATAAGTTTTAAGAACGTAGCAAGATAATGAACGTGGATGTAGTAACAGCTGGAAATTTTATCATTGAGGTAAGTTCAACCGCTAGTCAAAATTCATCTCCCATAGAAGACAATTCGCAAAATATTTTTCTTCTTCTACTGTGAATCAATCAAAACTGAAGTGAAGAGTTAAATATTTGAATAATGACCTTACGTTCACCTGTTGATGTTATTCACTTGTCATATCCACATTCAACGATATTTTAGAAACTAACAAAAACGGGCGAGTTGGCCGTGCGGTTAGGGGCACGCTGCTGTGAGCTTGTATCCGGGTGATAGTGGGTTAGAACCCCACTGTCGGCAGCCCTGAAGATGGTTTTACGTGGTTTCCCATTTTCACACCAGGCAAATGCTGGGACTGTAGATTAATTAAGGCCGCTTCCTTCCCACTCTTAGGCCTTTCCTATCCCATCATTGCCATAAGACCTGCATGCGTCAGTGCGACGTAGAGGCAATTGCTAAACAAAACAAAAAAGAAACTAATGCAAACATTTCTAAAATACCGGTATGCGTTTGCCTACCATGTACACCAGACGAATTTTTCTATCACTTTCAGTTAATTAGTAAATAAGAGATGACAATACACGAAGTCGTTTGGAAGGCATAGATTTTCACCCGTTTATGATGTACTACTTATTCTCAATGAGGTATGTGAGTGTTTATGTGTGTACGTGTGTGTCTGTGGGTGTCTGTAGTTACTTGCCCTTCCGTTGTTTATCGCTGTCAGGCATAAGTAAGCTGTACCAAATTTCGGGAGTAAAACGTCTTCAAACTGCTTAAGTTATAATTATAATAATATTATTGGATTTACGTCCCACTAACTATATTTTTCAGGTTTTCGGAGAATCCGAGGAGCTGGAATTTAGTCCCGCAGGAGTAAATCTATCGACACGAGGCTGACGTATTTGAGCCCTTTCAAATACCATCAGACTGAGCCAGGATCGAACTTGCAAAATAGGAGTCAGCAATTATAGAGTGTACAATTCCAATATACTGTATATATTTATAAAAAAGGAATATATTTATATCACTAACACAAGTAAATTAAACACGAAACTTGCGATAATAAATGCAATTCACAGTCATATTTTAGAGCTTAATTGATGATGGCGTTATCTGTCGAGGGTGCTAGGTGGAAAATGTGCGTTTCGAAGTCGACTGAATTCTATGTTGTCCTTGCCAGCCATGTGATAGCAACTTTGTCAGCACCTAGAAAAATTCCTACCGTTATAAGACAAAATTCTGCCACTCGGTGTCTCGGTCAGTCCCAGTGGGTCAGTGGGATGTAAACCTACATAAATCTTACTAATTAATATCGTCCTCCAAGGAATCTCCAGTTCATGCACGTTGTAACTAGCTAATAATAATAATAATAATAATAATAATAATAATAATAATAATAATAATAATAATAATAATAATAATAATAATAATAATAATAATAATAATAATAATAATAATAATAACAATAATAATAATAATAATAATAATAATAATAAGTGGAAGAAAACGAATGCCATTCGCTTTACGTACACTTAACTAATGTTACGGTTTCCGGAGGCACCGTGGTGCCGGAATTTAGTCACGCACGACTTCCACCAATCCTTCGTACATCTCCATTATCTCCACACATCTCTTGATATTTTCAACCTTGGCAAAATTCTGGTCGCAAGACAAGAATGAATGTCCACTGACTGGAAAAATCTGAATAACCTTCAAAAATCTATGCTGATACAGTCGAGCAAAGAAACACTGCATTATTGTCATATTGTGGTTCTGCCCAATGCAATGACCTGAATACAACAGCAGCTCTTTACAACCTTCATGAAGATAGATCTTAATGTAGATGTTTCGAAAGAATGACTTCATTAACCCCATTTTCCGCTTTTATTACTGGTCATGTAAACATTACACTTTTACCGGTGCTCAAATTTGCAACTGCAAAACTATGGAGCCAGGACTGTCCTTTGTAGAAAATATCAACAAATGGAAGGTGAGAGAAGGGAATATATTGCTGAAAGTCAAAAGAGTTCACTCCAGCATTTTTATTACTCTGAATGTATTCAGTTGCCCCTTTCACTGATATTTTGAAATTGTTGGCTTTCGCTTTGGGAAATTTCAGAGCACCTTGTAAATGTTTCCTGACCACTCCATTTGTTTCAGTACTTATTCCGCAACGATATTCTTCACCAAAAGCATATACAACCCTTCTTGTTCTTCCAAATGGATTGCTGAAACACTCCTGATAAAAGCGCAGGTAATATTCTGAACCCGACAGGGGCATGATCCAAGGACCTTTGGTTGATATCGATCTCCGTAAATACGCACGCAATGCTATTAAAGGGAAAGAACGCTGAAAATGATTAATATTCATATCATTAATAGAGGTCATACCGAAACCAATTAATATTCATACCATTGAGATAGATAAATTGTGTATTTTAAAATTACTCTACGAGATTCCTTTGTCTGCGACTTATCGCGCAGTATTATCCTTTGAGTAATGGGGGCCCCGCAGATGAAGCCAAGCCAACTTAGACCCGGGAGGGGTTATGAATGGGGATTCCCTGTGACATCACTCGAGAGAAGACATCCCTCCTCAAGACTCACAGAATGAGGGGAAACTAACTTTTTCGTAACGAAATATAGGAGCCATCTTGGAATCGGACTGGCCAACTTAATTACCTACGATCTAGAAAATTAATAAAACTCGAATTAGGGGGTCGTCTCCCGATTTAAAAGGGATAAATGTCATTGGGACATTTATTTAGAGTGTTTAATGTCCTCTTCCGTGATAACTTTCAGAAGAAGAAAGAATACTGTGTGGTTTCTGCGTGGAAAAGTACTGGGCCATCTGTTTATTCTCACGACACCTCCTCGAGAACGGGAGTTCACCACGCATGGTGGGGGAAGCAGAAGAGATTTTAATTAATTTAAAGAGATTCACTGAAGGATAATTGAGTGGTTATGTCTCAATCGCATCAACTAGATACTGGTCACCGATTACCCGTACTATTTTACCTCGAGTACGCCGGGAATAGGCGCTACGCAAATTAGTGGAAGGGGTATCGCTCCCTTGTAAAAACTACTACAGTAAGGGACAAGCGTCAGTCGGGGTTAGCGGCTTTTCGACGGCGAAGCTATGCTCGGTTAAGCCCTCGTTAGGTCTTTGTTCAAGTGAAGTTAACACCTATTTTTAAGTGAAATAATACAGTTCGCATAAACAGTGTATAGTTTGATCTCTGTGACGGCTGTGTTAACTTTTTAGAAACCTGTGATGTGTAAAGTAATGTTATTATCATTACGGTAGTATAATAATCTGACATAGCAGCAGACTGAATAGGAAAACCGAGAGATAGACGAGATTCGGTATTGAACCGCGGAATACGTAATAGCTTACGGGATCGTGACCGGACGTTCACAGTGAACGCTGTTAACCGAAGTGTGAATTAAACAGTGACGTTGTGTATGTACAGGATTAGCCGCCAGTGGCCCCACCAGCATCGAACAATGGATCTTCAACTCCAAGATGGAATGAAAGATGAACTAATCACCGTGGTGCCCATGGAGGAGGAGTAAGCTCAGGATGGACCTCCCGAGTGGACGAAGGCGTCATCATGTGATAGAGATGAGTACAAAGTTCTAATATCTGGCATGCATAGAAGGGATGGGAATATTTATTGTAAACTGACTCTATAAGAGATTAAAGATGTAGTCCTGTTGAAATAGAGCGCCGGAATGGGCGCGTAGTAATTAATTCTTAGTTTAGGAAACCGACTACAGGTCTGAGTAATTGAGTGTAAATAATTAAGGGAATATAATACTTTAGCTTTGCATAGGATAGAGATTCATTCAATTATTTCTTTCTTGGGAGATTCTGTTTGTTTATTTGCGTCAGAAGACCAGGAATAATTAGTTTATGGGAGTGCAGTGAGAGTAGTTATTAGAGTATTCATTAATTTGATAAGTGTATGGTATGTAAATCGGTAAGTACTACTGTACCCAAGGCACGTCACTACGAGACTCAGCGGCCGAATTGACAGCCTCAAAAATTCCACCCTTTGAAATACTTAGATAGGGAGTGATAAGATAAATTGATTATGTGATAAAATTTACCAGGAAATGATCCTAAAGCGTGTGTCAAACATCCATTCGCGTGAATATTAATTAATTAATGAATGTATTGCCGTGTGACGATAAAGTAGCCATGTGCCGACCATCGATTAATTAGCAGTCAGTAATCAGATGTTAATTGCTGCGCGAGTGCTTAAGTGTGTTGTAATTGCTGAATAGATTCCGCACGATGACCATGTATATGGAATGTAGCGGGTAAGCTATGTAGGACGGCAGGAATAATAATAATTACAATAATAATAATAATAATAAGAAGAAGAAGAACAATCGGGCAAAGATTACCATTATAATATGGGGTCGCGTGTAAAGATGATGTGATACTGTTGGGTAAATGTGTTGAATTCAAGGTGATTTGCGCGAGTCATTTTAAGACCGCAGCTTATTGTAGATGTACTTCCGAGTGGAATGTTACTGTTTCGGTTTGAAAGGAAATGTTACGCCTGTATGTGGGTGGTGACCCTAGGGGGTGAACCGCCGTCCGGCCTTGGCCCAGTTGTGTTCATTTTTTTTTGTGGGGGCGTTCCGTAAGCCGAGGAAGGAGCGATATTGCTGTTAAAGAGAAGTGGGCTTCTCTGAACGGCGAAATAATATGATTTACCTAGCACGGCAGAGCAGTGTAATAATTAACAAGCGATCCGGCCGATAATGGTAATGTTTGCCAATGAATCGTTGTTAATTGTGCGAATATTATTAGATAGGGATTACAGGACCCTGCCTTCATCGCAAGAGGTTGTCAGTTCGATGCTCAACGTAGGCATTGGAGGCCTACAGTGTCAGAAGGAAGATCAAGTGCCTTTTACGTATTTTTCTTGCATATCATGTACCATGTATGTGTTTTTATGTCATGTGTGGTTGTACATGGGGTCAGTGGTGGTTCTGTCCATCAGCTTGACGATGTCTAGAATAGCGAGGGTCGGTTCGATCCCAGGTGTTGTATCATATGTGTGTATTTTCATTTTTTCGTCATTTCATTGGGAAATCTAGGTCTTTATTAGAATAGGGATTGCTCAGACGTGTTGTCGGACGCATGTTAGTTTTATGTGTTAGCGATAATATAGCCTCAGTGTTATGATAAAATTACCATTCGCTATATGTCACGATACATCGCTTCGCGATAACGTACTCGTTTCTATCACGTATAACGGACAGATGTCCACAAAACAAACTACGACAAGCATTTGTAAATTTTAATGTAATTCATTAGTGTTATTTAATGCGTCATTTCCCATCATCATTAAGGTTCAATAAACCGGATTGTGAGTTAAATATTTTAATTCGAATGTGTTCTCATTTTAGTTATGTAGGCCCCGCTTCTTCCCCCCCCCCCCTTGTACGCCTTTAAGTTTACTTCAGTTCAGCGCCTATTTATTTCATACTTCTCGACCCGTGTGCGACCCTGTAAATTCCATGCCGGTGCCAATTAGGGAGGGGGCGGGTGCAATTCATACTTTACACTTTACAAACCAACTTTTATTTGCAAGTACATTTTTGGATGATATTTTCCCAGGAATAATGTATACATTTACATTACATCTGAACCAGAAATAAATACCTCTGGTTTGCTCGTGATTCATAATGTTGCACACAGGGCGGAATGGAGCGTATATGACTGTCAATTTGTAACATGAGCTCTTGACCTGTTCTCATGGCTTTCTGTGTTGCCTTTCGGCGACAAACCAGTACTATGAAGATTCGTCAATCGTATTACTCTTCCAACACCTATTCCGAACAAGCCGGCAAATACTTCACGGCACACAATGGAATCTTCTACCCCAAACACAACCTAAGTATAAAATGAAATGAGGTATATGAAGCAAGTTAAGTGCGGAAATTAAATTTTGTGAGAACACATACAATATTTGACTGGGTGTTCCATCAAGCTTACCGTGCGTATGTACTGTTTTTAATGCTGCATGGAATACTATCCTTTCAGTTGTCGTCTTCTGGCAGTAATAATTTCACATATCAGTCCACAGAAATAAGCAACTTGGGCATCCTTGGAGGATAATATATTAACATTTGTTATCAGCATTTTCTTTGCTTCGTCCGAAATGAGGTACAAAGGCTGAGATTACGTTCAATATTATGAATTTTCAAAACATCTCATTGTGTATCATGTTAATTTGGTGTGAGAACATAATGTTGCAAACAAAATTGCATCTCGCACCACGAGTAAATAATAACGGTACGGCAATCACAATCAGGCGTGCTGCATGTGTCTGGAACAGCAAAAATGAACTGTCGGTCAGGTATTAAAACGGTTTCCTTTGGAATCTGCACACTTTAATCTATATATATAAAATAGCTTGTCCTGACTGACTGACTGACTGACTGATTCATCATCGCCGAGCCAAAACTACTGGACATAATGAAATGAAATTTTGGGGATACATTCATATTAAGATGTAGGTGCTCGCTACGAGAGAATTTTTGGAAATTCCGTTGCTAAGGGGGTGAAAAGTGGGGGTGAAATTTTAAAATGAGTACACCTATATCTCAAAACTTTAAAAGTTTACAAATGTAAGAATTGGTATTTAGAATCTTCATTAAAAATAAGGAAATACGTATTTTTTTGTTTTCAGAAAATCCCAATAGGACGGGTGAAAAAAGTGTTGAACGCCTTTAATCAGGATACCGGTACTTATATCTCAGAAACTGAAGATATTACAGACCTGCAAATTGGTACTTTTGATCTCCTTTAAAAATAAAGACACACGTATTTATTTTTGGAAAATCCAATTAATAGGAGGGGGAAAGGGGGTTAATTTTTAAAATGAGTGTATCTATATCTCAAAACTTTGAAAGTTTACAGATGTAAAAAGTGGTATTTAGAATCTTCATTAAAAGCAAAGGAACACGTATTTTTTTGTTTTAGGAAAATCCCAATAGGAGGGGTGGAAAGGGGTGAAAGATCGTTGAACGCATTTAATGAGGATACTTATATCTCAGAAACTGAAGATATTACAGACCTGTAAATTGGTGTTTTGGATCACCTTTTAAAATAAAGAAACAAGTATTTTTTTGTTTTTGGAAAATCCAATTTATCGGGGGCTGAAAAGGGGGTGAATTTTTAAAATGAGTGTATCTATATCTCAAAACTTTGAAAGTTTACAGATGTAAAATTTGGTACTTTGAATCATCATTAAAATAAAGAAACAGGTTCTTTTGTTTTCAGAAAAACCCAATAGGACGGGTGAAAAAGGGTGGAAAAAGGGATTGAATGCTTTTAATCAGTATACCGGTACTTATATCTCAGAAGCTGAAGATATTACAGACCTGAAAATTGGTACTTTTGATCTCTTTAAAGAATAAAGAAACACGTATCTTTTTGTTTTTGGGAAATCCAATTAATGGGAGGGGTAAAAGGGGGGTGAATTATTAAAATGAGTGTATCAATATCTCAAAAGTTTGAAAGTTTACAGATGTAAAAATTGGTTTTTAGAATTTTCATTATAAATAAAGAAACACGTACTTTTTTGTTTTTGGAAAATCCAATTAATGGAAGGGGGAAAAGGGGGTGAATTTTTTAAATGAGTGTATCTATATCTCAAAACTTTAAAAGTTTGCACATGTAAAAACTGATATTTAGAATCACCTTTAAAGATAAAGGAACACGTATTTTTTGTTTTCTGTAAATCCGAATAGAAGGGGTGTGAAAGGGTGAATAATGGGCTGAATGCCTTTAATGAGTATACATATATCGAGAACTGAAGATATTACAGACCTGAAAATTGGTACACTTGATCACTTTTAAAAATAAAGAAACACGTATCATTTTGTTTTTGGAAAATCCAATTAATGGGAGGGGGAAAAGGGAGGTGAATTATTAAAATGAGTGTATCAATATCTCAAAAGTTTGAAAGTTTACAGATGTAAAAATTGGTATTTAGAATTTTCGTTATAAATAAAGAAACACGTATTTTTTTGTTTTCGGAAAATCCCAATAGGAGGGGTGAAAAATGGGTTAAATACCTTTAATGAGGCTACTTATATTTCAGAATATGAAGATATTACAGACCTAAAAATTGGTATTTGGGATCTACTTTAAAAATAAGGAAACAGGTATTTTTTTCGTTTTTGGAATATCCAAATAATGGGGGGTGAAAAGGGGGGGTGAATTTTTTAAATGAGAGTGTCTACTTCTTAAAACTTTAAAAGTTTACAGATGTAAAAATTGGTATTTAGAATCTCCTTTAAAAATAAATAAAAAAAGTACTTTTTTGTTTTCGGAAAATCCTAATAGGAGGGGTGAATAGGGGTTGAATGCCTTTAATGAGGATACTTATATCTCAGAAACTGAAGATATTACGGACCTGAAAAAAGGTATTTGGGATCTCCTTTAAAAATAAAGAAACATGCACTTCTTCTTTTGGAAAATCCAAATAGTGGAGGGTTGAAAGGGGGATGAATTTTTAAAATTAGTGTATCTATATCTAAAAAAGTTTACAGATGTAAAAATTGGTACTTAGAATCTACTTTCAAAATTAAAAAGAGGTATTATTTTGTTTTCGGAAAATCCCGATAGGAGGGGTGAGAAGGGGTGAAAAATCGTTTAATGCCTTTAATAATGATCCTTATTTCTCAGAAACTGAAGATGTTACAGACATGAAAATCGGTATTTTGGATCTACTTTATATATAAAGAAATATGTATTTTTTGTTTTTAGAAAATTAAAATAGTTGGGGGGTGATAGGGGGCTGTATTTTAAAAATGAGTGTATCTATATCTCAAAACTTCAAAAGTGTGCAGATGTAAAATTGATATTTAGAATCTCCTTTGAAAATAAAAGAACACGTATTTTTTCTTTTCGGAAAATCCCAATAGGAGGGGTGAAAAGTGTGAATAAGGGGTTGAATGTCTTTAATGAGGATACTTATATCTCAGAAACTGAAGATATTACAGACCAGACAGTTAGTATATGGAATCTCTTTTAAGAATACAGAAACATTTATTTTTTTGTTTTTGGAAAATCTAATTAATGGGGGTTAAAGAGGAGTGACAAATTGGGGTGAATTTTTAGAAAGACTATATCTACAGTACATCTCAGGAACGTAAAGTGTTGCAGACGTAAAAATTGGTATTTGGAATCTCCTGTTAAAGTAAAGAAACAGGTATTCTCGGAAAATCCAATAAAGGTTGGGGGGTTGAAAAATGGAAAAGATTATTGAATTAATTGTATGAGTATACTTACATCTAATAAAAACGAAAGTTGTTACAGACGTGAAAATTGGTATTTAGATCTTCTTTAAAAATAAAACGACGCGTTTTGGGGGAGGGGGGCGGAGAATCATTTTTGGGGGCGAGTGTGAAAAGGAGTTCAATTCGTTTCATGAGGACACATATCTCAAAAACTGAAGATAATCGGTATTTAGAGGATCCTTTACTATTAATGAAACAGGTATTTTTTGCCGGAAAATTCACTTAAGGGGGGCGGGGAGTGTAAAAGTAAGTGAAAAAAGTGAATTACTTTTATGGGAATACTTATATCTCAAAACTGAAGGTAACACACGTGAACATTGGTATTTAGAATCTCCTTTAAACATAAAGGAACACGTTTTCTTTTTTTGTGGGGGGGGAGCTAAATAAACTTAACCGCAGTGAGGGTGAAAACGGAGGTGAGACCAATTGATTTTACTGTTCCTAATGTACTTATAAGGAGCCTCCGTGGCTCAGGCGGCAGCTCGCTGGCTTCGCACCGCTGGGTTGCGTGGTTCAAATCCAGGTCACTCCATGTGAGATTTGTGCTGGACAAAGCGGCGGCGGGACAGGTTTTTCTCCGGGTTCTCCAGCTTTCCCCATCATCATTCATTCCAGAAACACTCTCCAATATCATTTCATTTCATTTGTCATTCATTTAATCATTCCCCAGTGGAGTGCGACAAGCTTCGGCAGGGCTTATTCATTCCATTCCTGACCCGGTTGAATGACGGGAAACAGGCTGTGGATTTTCAATGTACTTATTCTGATCATAAACCGATCATTTTTAATCTCTCCTGGGTTCGTTTCCAAGAGCCATCTTTTCCTTTGGAGAACCTTCTTAGATTACAGTAGATTCTTCTGGCATATAAACAAAAATTTAAATATATTTGAAATAAACGATAGATATATGATTGAAGGTGCAATTGTTCACCTCTTTAATAAGGTCAATAATGCACGGAAGTATGTCATTCGTATTCCAGAAGTCCTGCGCACTTGCCTAAGGGCGATAATGGTGCTGGTCATACTGTCATCAATGACAACGGCAGCAGATGTAATTTACCGCCAAGTAGAGGTTCAGTACCGCCAAGGCACCCAAGACGACACCACGCCGGATCTCCTCAAGGATTTGATCCACATTAAAAATGCTTATAGGAAAAGATGGCAAAGATTTAGGGACCCAACTGACCGGGTGAAATACCTGGACCTATCCCGGGAAGTACGAAATCGATTGCCGGAGAAAACATTGAAAAATGGGAGGAACGTTGCCGTAATCTCTCAGAAAACGAGTCAGATCGCGAATTTTGGCGGAATCTCTCAGAAAACGAGTCAGATCGCGAATATCGGTGGGTTACATATAAAACGATAAGCATTCAATTATAAATTTCAGTATAATACCGTAGCGAAGCACGGGTATCTTGCTAGTGAACATATATTTCATTGCATTTTCAGAACACCGTACGTGGATACCATTTTTTTACAATTGACTTTGCGTCGCACCGACACAGATAGACCTTATGGCGACGATGGGATAGGAAAGGGGTAGGAATGGGAAGGAAGTGGCCGTGGCCTTCATTAAGGTAAAGACCCAGGATATGCCTAGTGTGAAAATGGGTAACGACGGAAAAAGCATCTTCAGAGCTGTCAACAGAGGAATTCGATCCCACTATCTCTCGGATGCAAGCTGAGAGCTGCGCGCCCCTCACCGCACGGCCAACTCGCCCGGTGATACTTTTACGTTTGACTCGTAGAAGTGAGGGCGTCATGGTTCATAGATACTGGAAATGGTTCCCACGTTCTCTGCTGGAGTCCTTGGCGCATCACTACCTTCAGATAAAATGTTCGATGCCCCATCACTATCACTCCACAATCTCTCTCCTTCCCAAATGTGTGCTTCACGGACTTGCTGCTTCAACAGGTTTTGCTGTACTATCCCCGTGCAATGGACATTTCGATATATGTTGATAATTCTGCATCAGCTCATTCACCAGTATCTGTTCCGCAGCGTGAGGGTTGCAAACCACTTTACTAAGCACACAATAGTGCGCACGTATTTCACTGTACAGTATTCGTTAACGCAGGTACAGGCCCGTGCTCTGAAACAGACTGCTGAAGTACAGTCACTGGTATACACAGGGCAGTATACCTGCCAGGCACGCACAGTATCACACATAACTTCATTGCGCTCAGGTGCAGTTGGATGGGTACGTTATGACTGCCATATTTCCATTAGCCTTTTTCCTGGGTAACGTGTTGCTCCAAGTACCGTGCAGCGATCCAGTTATTTTGGTGCGGTGCTTGTTCACTCCAGAATGCTTCCTGATGGTTGTCAGCGGGGTGCTCGAGAGCTTCCCATGTTAACCCTTGTTATACATTCTAGTTGAGTGATCAGAAGGGCAGTTCGGAATTTGACAGTTCAAGAAGTTCTGGAAGTATCTTGCCGTTTGTGGGAAATGGTATGTAACAACGAAATTAGAATTACCTGGCTAAAGATATATGTTGCAAATCGCACATGTAACCATTCATTCTAAAGCACGAATTTAATAAACCAAAGGTCTCAGCGTTTACGATTATGAGACCGTCTGACATAAAAGTCTGAGTTCCTGTATCCGATCCAGTTAGGACAATTTCCAGATGAAGACTTTCTTCACAATAGATGTTTCTTCCCAGCGTAAGGCGTCGACACAACACTGGAGGTAGGATTCGCGTATTTTTTCCACATTCGAAGCAACACTTACTACATTCCTTATACTTATGTCCATAACATAGTACAGTCTGGTTGAATTAGGTGACTAGCAAGGCGTACGCATATTTATGGCACACAGGGTGTCTTCATAATTGGCTGCCCTTGGCCAACATTCAGAGCTGTACTGAAGAAGAGTTTGTGAAGACACCGATATAAAGTCGTAATTGCAAGCATTTATAGTTGAAAATACTGTTGCTCTCGTCTCTCACGTATGATTATCCCGAAGATTGAGTCACTGACGGTAACTAAGTATGACGGTGATATATTTTGGTATACAGTCATGCGATATTTCCTTTCAGTTCTTTCGGATATTGAAGGAACGAAGATAAAAATACATACGAAGACGAACAAACGAACAGACATATATTGGTATATGAAGGCAGAGGGAGAGATTTAAACAAATCACATTATGATATACATAAGGCTAGAGTTGTCTGCCTCAAAAGAATGATATTTATGTACCCGAGGTACAATAAATTGTGTCACTGTATGCTAATGGGTATGCCAACCTTAACTTGCTTCCTAGTAAATTCTGAAAAAAATGGACTTGAATAAATTGTTCCACTGCTGACAATGGTTCAGTTTCAAAGATTTCAGATGGGATATAGTGAACTAGTAAACCGCGAAATTCGACTGGACGATGAATGAACGTTTATTGAAATATTGTAATGCAGGATACATTGTTACAACTCTAATTACATTCTAATTTTGAAAGCAAACATTGTATGATCCTAAACTTCATGTTAGAACAAGCAATGCTGAAGGATAACCAGTGGTGATTCACTAAGTCTATCACTGAAACTTTAGAAGACATTTGAAATATTTTGCTAAGGCCACGTATTTTATAATTTATTTTGTAGTTGTGTTTATTTAGAACATATAATTCTTTATAAATATTTAACTAGTGGTCTGTTAAAATGAAGGACTAAGGTATTAACACATTCCAACAAATATATATACGTAAAAATTGACTATAGATTTCGTGATAAGTAATTTCAACAACTTTGGTTCAGATAATGTACTGTATATCCCATATGTATCTCGTCATATTTACTGACCTCTTTGGATAAGAGGTAATAAATACTTATATAGAACTCCAATGCACCAGGTATCTTAAATGTCAGCACCGTATTTCTAAGTGAGAAATAACGACTCGGAAATTTCTTGCAAGCTCATTTTGTTCAACAAAATAATCTCCTTCAGCTTCAATTACATGTTCCGAACGAGATACAAGTTTACGAATCCCACGTTTCTAAAAGTTCCTGTCCCTAGAAACAAAACTTGCCTTTTAGTTTTGGTTTTGTTTTTGGAACTGCTGCTTACGCAAATGGGTACACTTGGCCAAAGAAAAGGTGATAGTAGGATGTAGTGATATATGGGAAGTAAGCAGGATGAGCGGAAACTTCACAACCAAGTGAGCTGATTACCTCCTTGAAAGCTTTCGCCGTATGAAGTCTAGCGTTGTCTTGAAAAGGTACCACTCCTTTCCTTTTGACTAATACAAGCTGTTTCAGACACAATGTAGCTGCATCCCTTTGCAATTGGGACAAGTACACTTCGATTCTGTTGTTTCTTCATGCTCTATGAATTCATAGCGCACAATACCAGCGCTGGTCCACCATACACAGAGCAGTGTCTCCTGTTGACGAACGACCAATGATATAAATATTTGCGGTGACGGTATAACACAACTTCAAGACGTATGCCAATGTCTGGTAAAGGAATAGAGCTTCTATGTGGCGTGACAGAATTGAAGAGCAAATGACGAGCCACTGGAGTTTGGTTTCCGCGGTCAAAATGTGAGGAACCCACTTAATGAGCTTCCAAGTCTACCCAAGGTTGTGCAGATGCAATCAAAGAGACTTCCCCGACACTCTATACCTTTGTGTGCAAGTTCATTGCACGATTGATGTGGATCACACTCGACGTCCACCTTCAGCTGGACTTGGTCGATAGTGAATGGACGTCCAGCTCGACGCTTGCCGTGGAGGTTCTGATCTACCGATGAAAATTGACTGAACCACTTTCACGCTGTGCGGTCACTCACTGACGCCCCTCCAAATGAGGAGCATATTTTTCGAGCTGATTCTGCAGAATAGCTGCCTAATTTGAACTCGTAAAGTAAACATCCTTTGACACTGACAAGTTCATTTCAGGATTACAGTTCCTGTTGAAATGCATTAGACTCACCCGACACGCCTCAAAACTCTGCACGGACTAACGGTTGACATGAATGTCTTTCTGATGTCATCCACACTGGGATGCCGTTAACTGCCGTTTGAATTTCACTTTCCGTCACAGCGATACGAAGTTTTTGTATACCTGGCATATAATTTGAATGAAGAACTTTAGAAATGTGAATTTAACCTGAAACATTATTTATTGAAGGAAAAGTATTGTTCTTGTGTTTTACTTCCTTCAGTCTGCTGGAGTCTCGGATGTGGTCTGCTTTGAATATGTTGACTTGTCCGAGTTAAATAGCTGGATGACCTCCTTGACAACGAATCTATATGGAGAAATAAAACAAGCCTCACTTTTTCTACCGAGGTTGGATTTGTTGTGCGTTTTGAGTACATTGCTTATGCAGTCGTAGCTAATGAGTAACATTAAATTAAGGCACACACGATCATCCAGTTGACAAGACACTAATTTATGATGATGTTTTGTTCGTTGTTGTTGTTGTTGTCGTTGTTGTTCGAGTCACCAGTCCATAGAGTGGTTTTATGCAGTTTCCCATGCCACCATATCCTGTGCTAATCTTTTCATTTCTACGTAACTACTGCATCCTACATCTGCTCTAATCTGCTTTTCATATTCATACATTGGTCTTCCCCTATCGTTCTTACCAACTACACTTTCCTCAAAAATCCACTGAACAAGTCCTGGGTGTCATATTTTCTATAACTCTATCACTTCTTCTTGTCAAATTTAGCCAAATCGATCTCCTTCAACAATTCCATTCAGTATCTCTTCATTCGCAATTCTTTCTAGCCTTCTCACCTACAGCATTCACCTATATCACACCACATTTTAAAACCTTATATTCTCTTTCTTTCTCAGCCAGTTATAGTTCATGTCTCACTTTCATACTATGCCACGCTCCACACGAAAGACTTCAAAAATATATTTCCAATTCTTATATCAATGCTCGAAGTGCGTACATTTCTTTTCTTAAGAAAGTCCTTTCTTGTTTGTGCACCTTTCTGCCACCCTTAGTTATTTTACTAACCAGGTAACAATATTAATTTACTTCCTTTAAGACTTCATTTGTTAAGTAAATATTTCCAGCTTAACCTGACTTCGTCCGACTGCAGTGCATTACTTTTGTTTTGGACTTATTAATTTTCATCTCGTACTCCTTCCCCAAGATTCTGTCCATACCAATAAGCAGTTTCTCCATATCTTCTGCAGATACAAATAAAATAATAACATCAGCAAATCTTAGGATTTTTATTTCCTCTCCTTGGATTGTGATTTCCTTTTCATATTCCTCCTTGATTTCCTTTACCGCAACATTGAAAAGGAACACACTGCAGCCTTGAATCACTCCGTTCTGGATTGCAGCTTATTGTTAAAGCCCTCGATTTTTTCTCTGCCGACTGAATTTTATACAGATTGTAAATTATTCTTCGTGCTCTGTTTCTGACACCTATCACATTCAGAGGGAAATAGACTGGTCCAGTCAACATTATCGAATACATTTGGTAGATTTACGAACACCATATACGTGGTCTTGTCCTTCCTTATTCGTGTTCGATGACCTCAGATGTTTGGCCCCTTTTTCCAAGCATCATCATCACCTTCTTTATTCGAACCTCGAAGATCAGACGTAAAGTCAGGATTGCTTAACGTGTTCCTACATTTCTTCTGAAGCACAACTGATCTTCTCCCAACTAAGTTTCACCTTGTCTTTTCACCCCTCTGTAAATGATACGTGCTATAATTTTTCAGGCGTGAGATACTAATCTAAAGTTATGGTAGTTTTCACACTCGTCAACACCGGCTTTCTTGGGAATAGGTATAACAACATTCTGCCGAAAGTCAGGTGGCTTTTCTCGTCTATCATACACTTTACACACTAAATGGAACAATCTCACCATGCTGATTTCTCGTAAGGCACCCAGTCATTCAGAGGGAATATCATCAATTCAAATGCCTTGTTCCTCTCAATGCTCTGTCGAATTCTGACCTCAATATTGGGTCTCTCATTTCACCAGCATCAACAGGCTCTGCTCGTTTCAGAACAATATCATCTACGTCTTTACCTTAATACAATGGTGGGATATGTTCCTGGCATCACTCTGCCTTGCCTTCTTTCCTTAGTAGTGGTTTTCCATCTGAATACTTAATAGCCAATCACCTAGCTTTCATTTCCCCAAATGTTTCCTAGATTTTCCCGTATGCAGCATGTACTCTTCCTAGGACCATACAATCTTCTACACCGTTGCAGTTCTCTTTCAGCCGTCTTCCTTAGCTGGCCTATATTTTCTTTCCACTTCATTCTTTAATCGAGTTTATTCCTTTCTGTCCTCGTCATTACTTGCATTCTTGTATTTATGTCGTCAATCAATCAGGTCTACTATCTCCTGAGTTATCCATTGAGGCATTCTTTCTAACCGTTCTTCAGCAGCCCTACACACCTACTGTACTCTAGTCGGGGTGTCAGCTGCGTCATTCAATCATAATTATTTCTTAAGGAATATATTTCATATTCACTAAGCAATAAAATCTTACATTATATATTGTAAGTTCGGAAACCTACCACAGACTTTTGTCTCCACTAGAGGTTATGAAACCCAATGCCCTGCAAATTTAGTTTTCTCAAAAATTATTGCCTAGTTGGAGAAAGAAGGTAACGGTTATTTCCGAGTCAATGGAAAGTCCCCAGCCTGAGGACCAAGTGATATTTAGAACGAGGAAATTACGAAGAGCAAGAATCCTAGAATTGACGTCAGGAAAAGGTCACGGTTACGGACGGGGCGAAGCGACCAGTTGGCACTTAAAGAAAAAAATTGAAATTTCACACTCCCGCTTCGCTATGGACCAATGGTAAAATTCGCTGGGAAGAAGAAGTCAAGCCAATCTCATATTACAGGAGGCGCTATCAAATGTAACTTCACTGATTAAATTTATAAAGGAAAACTGATTATAGATACGAGATCAGGAGAAATTTAGATACATAACAAAATATAAAAAAATTGTCAATGAATGAAGATTGACTGTCATAATTTTTAGAAATCAAGACGCTATTCGATGATTGGTAGAAGGCGAGAGACGCCACAAATGGTGCGTATTTACCCGCCAAGAATACAGGAGCTAAATTCAATATTATATTAATTAACAGCGATCGAATTTAGTCGAGATTTGACATAGAGGCTAGAATCATATAATAACATAAGTTGATCCCAAGTTTAAGACACCGGCAAGTCTGCATATAGTCAAATGGGAAAATTGGAAATGCTCCCTCTAAGGTGACCTCTCATTAACTCGGTGAGGGGATGAGATTCACATAAAAGCCAGGTCAGGACGACGAACAGGGCACTTGGAAAATGTTGTTCGAGCTGTTACAGTGCGCGTAGACTATTGGAAAAAGTTGTTCGAGCTGTTATTACGTCAATGCGCGTAGACACTTTGTAAAAGTTCATCGTGCCGTTACTATGCTCGTTAGCACAATGATCCAGTACGTGAAGTAGTACGCATTACGGACTTGAACATTCGACAATATCATGAATTCGAATACCGGAGAAAGTTACGAATATTTGCTTACTGACAAAGCAATAGAAGAGTATTAACAGTTACTGAACTAATTAAATATAAACCTACGGGTAGGAGTGATATCATATATCTAGGGAATAGTGCATATTACGCGATAACGATCGTGGGTGTTCGGCATAATTTCGCCAGTGAAGAGTCGATTACAAACTGATACCTGGTCAGCCAAGTGAACGTAAGCCGAAAGAAACGCGAACATTCACGGAAGTTCCGGGTTCGGAACTCAGTGCGCGCCGGACTGTTGAAGGTGGTACCGATGTACCACGAGTTCCTTAGAGCCGGGAAGGGATGAAGAATATATGTATACATTAAGTGGGCCAGATAAAAGTCCAGCAGTGTGAAAATTCCTTTGTTAACATTAGAGTCTCCATGGCTCCATGGCTAAATGGTTAGCGTGCTGGCGTTTGGTCAGAGGGGTCCCGGATTCGATTCCCGGCATGGTCGGGAATTTTAACCATAATTGGTTAATTCCACTGGCACTGGGGCTGGGTATATGTGTCGTCTTTATCATTTTATCGTCATCACGACGCGCGGGTCGCCTACGGGCGTCAAATAAAAAGACCTTCATCTGGTGAGCCGAACTTTTCCTTGGGCACTCCCGGCACTACAAGCCATACGCCAATTCCTTTTTTTTTCAGTTCCACGTTCTTGATGTTGTAGCATAGTAAACCCTTCGTGACCGTTTAAAATATCCGTCCCATTTCCTAGGACGGAGCTGCCGTTTTTCCCTTTGATCTACGAGGATTGGGGAAAATGTCATGGCAATTATTCTTTTTCATTTGGATATGTGAACGGATCACAAACATATATGTGTCGTGTGGAAATTCTGCAGGCATAGTGTGTATGCAGAACAACAGATGGCTCTGTGGTAGCTGGCAGTAGCGTAGCAAGGGCTGTGAAATCAGTCAGTTGGCGAGTGTTGTGCGAGATGGAAGGAACCCGTGCTGAGCAGCGCGCTTACATCAAATTCGCCGTTCTCTGAGGGAGAAATGCGATGGAATATCACAGTGAATTAGTGGAAGCCCTTGGGAATAATGCCCTACCATACCGTACTGTCTCCTTTAAATTTGTCGATCTTGAGAATATTTCCAACAAGTTAATATTAAAAGTTTTATTGTCTGTCGGGAGCTGTAATTTGTCATTTGGGAAGTAGTCATTGAGCTCCGAACCAGTTTTTCTTCATTCAGAGGGGCGATGTATTGATCCAGCTTCGACAAGGGCAAGGTAAATCACGTGACGAGCCCATGTGCTGTCCTGCCACGCGCGAACGACTGACAGCCTGCTTCTCGAACAGTCAGAGCCAATTACAGTACACGCCTCCCAAGCCAAGAATATAAAAAGCCATGTTCCGAGTAAATCACTCTCTATGCTCTATGCTACTCTATGCTATGCTGTTCTACTTTGTGATCTTCGACTCTACGACGTTACTCGACGCTGATCTACGTGACCACCTGGAAAGGAACCTTGCAGTCTGAGCAGACGTCCGTTCTGCCAAATTTAGTGGAAATTGCTAACTCTTATGGAGTAAAATTCAACTTAAAAACCAGGTTAAATGTGACTATCCAAGAGAATATTCAGTAATTCTGCGTGTGTTTGTGCCTATCTTAACTTTTGCCGTCTCAGTTACAGCTTACACGTCTGGAACGCAACAGAAGTCATCCCGGAGATCGCAGTGCATCAAGATGGATAATTCTTCAATAATCTACACCTCAACTTCATCGTGGGACGTCTACTGCCGTGTCTCCATGGATTTCTAACATGTGAGGCGTATCTGGTCAGGGGAAGGTGACTGACCGGGGAAATGCTGGAATGATTGACTACTACCTGGGATCGAACCTCATCTAAAACTTGAGTACCATTTAAAAAAATTATTTCCTTTTCATCTTTTGTAAAACTAGAGGTCTTTATTCTTTAAATCGTAGATCTATTAGTTTTGTTGTAGTTAGAAACGTTTCATTTTTCCATTTCTTGAGGTGTCATGGTAGTCGAGTTTCATGTGTGTGACTGAAATTTGGAACCTATTAGATTAGATGTGTAGTCTGTCTTTGAATGACTTCCCATGCATATGAGTTAGGTATCTAAAAATCACTGACCACGCGATAAACCTTCTTTCTTTGCCTATAATGTTGAAATTAATCGGACTTGAATTTACGTGTATAACTTGTGAGATAGGGTCGAACCTAGTGTCTTTTTAAGATCACTTGTATTCCTTAGGATCGAGTCATCTAATTTTACGATATTTCAGGAGGATTGATAGATGTAATAATCACTTGAGTAATAATAAAATTAACTAAAGATCGGGTGAAAAGGAGAATGAAACGCTAGTGAGCTATAACTTATCTTAGATTCCTTATATGTGAGATTTAATGTACTCTGTTCATGAAGTGTCTGGAATATGACAAATCCTGCGGGATGTTAATTATGTAATTGAGTAATTGGAGAATTTATTTGTGATTATCGACTTGTTCTTGTGTCATTGGGAGCTCAAGGGAACTTATTGTAAGTGGAGCAAGTGTTGCGTGTGTATTTCACGGATAGGGAATAATAATAATGTGATTGAGGCTCACGTACAAGATAGTTGCGACTTGTAACCCACGTGATGGTAGTGATTATGGATTTTATTGGAATCTTCAATTATATTTCCAAATTTTAGATGAATCTCCATCATTGTGAGAGGAATATTTTAACCCAAGTTATATCCCTAATTTCGATCACTAGTCACTATTGATGAAAGAGTAATTTCCGTACACGAATTTATCTTTTACTCAATGTTGACGTGACCATGTTTAAAATTAGTGAATAAACTTATAAGGACAGGATTCGATGTAAATAATGTATATAAAAATACGTGTTTCCCAGTATGAATGTGACGTTTGTGTGTGTGTGTGTGTGTGTGTGTGTGTATGTGTGTAAATAGGAGTATTTTCCACATATCTTGATTGTTCCATTTGATTTAATCTGGTTGTGTACTTGTGGCGACGCAGATTACGTTCATCGTTGTGTGCCACCTTAAGAAGTTATTTTTGCGGCCTTAAGGGAAGATTTAATAAGTTTATGTCGAGGAAGACTAGAAAAGGATTTTATTTTGTCGGTTAGTGTGATTTAAAAGGAAAGATCATCTCGTTATTTTCACAAAGGCAAACGATTTGGAAAGTTATTTAATTAGCTCACACGTGGATAACAAAAATTTCCAACACATTTATGTTTAAATTTCGAGATATTTTAAATTAATTTGAAATGTGAATGCCATGTAAATGTCAGAATTAAATGTTCACAAACGGCATAATTATCTTAAATTCTAGTGATAATGAGTCACAGTAATCAATTGAAGAATAATTATTTAAAAACGTAAATGATAATTGCCATGTGGGTAATGCAGTGAGATACATTAATTAGAAACACGATCGTGTGATGGTAAAGAACATGTTACTCAAACAAGGATAGAGATTAATAATAATAATATCACAATCAATTAATTATGAGATTTTGAAATTAATTTTAATTTCTATTAAAGCTTATATTGGAGTAACTGAAAAATGTTATATACTTTAAATGTTGACATTTATTAGAATTCAGCTTAAACCACGTGTTGAGACTACTGTTCATTCATGAAACCTTTAACTATTTTTATTGTAGAACCATCAGCGAGACAGCTGTCTAATTATTTTGTAAAACCCTTTGTTAAAGTATTTGAATTCTTTCAGCCAAATATTTTAATTTTAAAAGGCGGTAGAGGCCTAATTTTTCTTTGAGTTTCATTCCAGAACAATAAGGCTGGAGGTCGAGAGATACGTGTAATTCTCAATTACTGCGGAAGAATAAAATATTATGAAAGTTCCTTGTACAACAAAAAACCATCAAGGATACTTTTTTTGTGATATGCTTATGTCAATAAATGTCACAGTGTTGTTTTAAAATTTATTATTTTTGCCTGGTCATCAACCCCTTTTTCCCTTAAATGCCTCTAGAAAACGATAGCCATGAACGAACGGTCCACCTCGGGATCTCTCGCTCACTGGCTGGGCTTAGCTAGGCAACAATGGGGGCAGTACAGTAGCACGGTGGGTAGGAATGTTTCAGCAAGGACGTGTGTCAACCAGTTTTGAGCAACATGCGGGACGACCTGTCAGTATGCGGATCGGGGCCGATGAACTTCGATGTTAGGCCCCTTTAAACAACAAGCATCATCAGTATGCGGATCGACGTGGCACGTGCCGTCGTCGAGCAGCTCCTGGATGAAGACAGACGATGGACGCTAATGGATGTGGAGAGGGCAAATGGCATCGAGAAACGCACCGTCCACGGGATATTGCGTAATGAGCTGAAACTGCGCAAAATCGCGTCAAGGTGGCTACCTCATGCAGTGACAGAAGTTCAAAGGTTGGTGCGCTATTAAATATGCCCCGAGCACCTTGCACGCTGGCAACAGGACGGTGATCAATTCTTGTCACGAATAATCGCCATCGATGAATTTTGGGCCAGGGCATACGAACCAGAACTGAAACGTCAGTCCGCGGAGTAGCGACATGCTGGATCACCAAGGAGGCAGAAGGTCCGTCAGAATCCTTCCCCAGTCAAATTGAAGCTGATTGTCGCGTATGACGTCAGAGGTATCATTGTTTGCCACTTTGTTCCACATGATAGAACAGTGACCGCACAGTACTACAGGGACTTCCTGGTGCGACGGGTACAACGTGGCGTTCTGGAGAAACGTCCGGATCTTGTGGACAGTGCAATAATCCTCCACGACAAAGCAATACCTCATAAAGCAGAGTGTATAGGGCAGCTACTGCGACGTTGGGGATGGGAAGAATTGGAGCACTCACCGTACTCTCTCGACATTTCGCCCTGTGACTTTGATCTTATTCGAAAGATCAAGGAACCACTTCGTGTTAGGCGGTTTACAACACGAGAGGACATTGCTAATGCTGTGCGCCAAGAGGTGACCCGATTCACACATGGTGAGGCAAATGCTGAGGCAGATGGTATTCAGCGCTTCCCACATCGTTGTCAGGGTGTGGTGTCAGTAGCAGGGGACTACTTTTAGGGTCTTTCGGCCCAGGTTTGTCATGTCAACTTTATTTGTACTGTATTGTCATTCTTTTGCACCGGGAAGGCCATACTGCCTTGTATACTAGCGTAATAAATTAGTGTGTTACGATATTTCTGTGCTATTCATTGTCCACACATGTAGTTAATACCCTGTCCTTTCGTCTGTATATGTCACATTTTCCAACCGGACTGGTATCCTCCAGAAATAAAGTAGTTGCTATGACTTTTGCCCCAACCCTCGTATTTTAATGTGTTTGTTTTTATGAAGATCCTTAAAGTTAATAATTTGAATGCCCCGTTCAAACCTGTAGTACTGATTAGATGGCGCCCAGATATTTAATTGGAGATTCCGTATCTTCATAGATTTCTTTGTTTACTAGATCAATCAATCAATCATGACTGATCTGCATTTAGGGCAGTCGCCCAGGTGGCAGACTCCCTATGTGTTGCTTTCCTAGCCTTTTCCTAAAAGATTTCAAAGAAATTGGAAATTTATTGAACATCTCCCTTGGTAAGTTATTCCAATCCCTAACTCCCCTTCCTATAAATTAATATTTGCCCCAGTTTGTCCTCTTGAATTCCAACTTTATCTCATATTGTGATCTTTCCTACTTTTATAAACGCCATTTAAACTTATTCGTCTACTAATGTCATTCCACGCCATCTCTCCGCTAACAGCTCGGAACATACCACTTATTCGAGCAGCTCTTCTTCTTTCTCTCAGTTCTTCCTAACAAAAACCATTGCAACATTTTTGTAACGCTACTCTTTTGTCGGAAATCACTCAGATTCGAACCGCAACACCCCCTGAGATAATGCTCGTTGGGACTCAGGCTTTGAGCGGGTGCTCTACATACACAGCTAATGATCCAAGCCTTGCAAGTATTCGAGCACTGGACCGTCTCCACCAATAAGACGTACCATCAATTATTGAAAAATATACTTACCTAACATTCATAGCGTGAATCATCACCGCCTTCCATATTTATAACGCCTTCCTAGTGAATCCCCTTCACTAATTCAAACAACATTGTCCTGACTCCAGGACTTGTTAAAATATACGTCACGACGACATCCACCATGATCTTCAACGTCACGACAGTTAAGCAACATTGGGCGTGGTCACCGCTTAGATGCTAAAGGAACTTGTCCTTGCAGAGGAGTGTGTGGCCATCAAACCTAATCTTCGCTTCACCAATCCAACTCCGCCCCTAGGGGCGCAGGGCACATTCTGTGCAGCAATGAATGAAGAGAAAACTGACCGCCACAACTAGTACGTCATGCTCCGGAAAGAAGAATTCTTCAAAAATAGCTTCAAAGCCCAAAACGAGGCTGATGAGCTAAAAGCTCACGGTACTGGCCCTGCCGGTGCCAATGAGACGGTCCTGCTGTTACTTCCGTGCTGAATGACGATCAGCTCGTAGTTGATGTCCTTCACACTGGAGATCTAGTGCGATGTCACTATCAAGAGCCTTCTTAATTTTACAAGGTAAGTATTTCCCTTCTTATTATACAGGAAGGTGTTTTCGTTAGAATGATTCTACCACTGATTATATCTATGACTACTTAACGCATGTATGCCTACTGCGTGGGTTTCCAGAGTTAAAATATCTTAACTGTGTTTCATCTCTTTTTAACGAGTTGGTTGTCTTGCGCGAACATGTATCCAGAAGACTTAACATTGTTGTAAGCGATTTTAGCAAGGTTGGTGTAATTTGTGTGTCACATAGGAGAAGTAGGAGGGGAAAAGTGAAGGGGAGTAATATTTTACGAATTTCCATGCCACTGAGATCTTTGGCAGAAATAATTTAATGATATTTTCAAAGATACAATTGCACGTAGTTTTGAGTGAAGAGCATCTTTCATATGTGGGAGGCATTTTCTTGAAATTAGTTTTCACCCTGGGCAAAAGAAGAAGATTTAAATGTTAACGATCTTTCTCACTATATTCGAAGATTGTCCTGCAGAACTGTCAGGATGAAAAAGAACAATTTTGAGACATAATGTGAATTAGTATGCACTCACATCGTATCTAAAACCCTGTGTAAACTGTGCTATAGTCATGAGTAAGATTACTGACTGATTTCATTAATTTGAGGGTCGCTTCAAATACGTTTTATCATACATTATATTATTGTAAGTAATGGATATAATTTTCGAATTCTCTTATGAAGGTCGTCCAGAATGTGTAAAAGAGTTATGAAATTGTTCTGCCTGTATATAATAGTATAAGGAAAACGTCACGAATTAACCGGCGCAATTTTACTTAATATCTCACAAATTAGCGTTAATGATCCGCTAGATTGCAGTCACGATAGTTTTAGCTGCCCATACTAACTCGTCCGATATAGATAAGCAGTTAGAGGTAATTCTTGTGAGCAGCAGAATTCTACGGTGGCACTGAATTAGAACGATGTTCTGTCAAATTCGTAAGTAGTCCTTTATGCACAATGTGATCATTAATTAGTGTGTTCTTGAGATCACGCATTTGCATTTGTACGGTATATTGCCCCATAAGAATTGACATACATACTGTAATGCGTTTGGAGGTCTTACAACATACTGAATTAGCGTCTTCCTTCATGTGAATTACATTCGGAGGGACGATAAAATGCAAATACTCCTTCCAGTTCAATGAAGAAATTTCAATACACCAATGCTATTGAAGTGTTGATGTAAATTTCCTCTGAGGAAGCTATTGACGTCGAGCCTGTTTATGAGCCTTTGGGTGATGATGCTGCTGAGGGCTCTGCTCCTTTCGATTACGTGAAGAATGTAGTTGATGCTAGAAACGCAGGATGGTCACCGAAACAAACATTTATCACTTGAGGGATATTAGATACAACATACGTGATCAAATATATTACGAACAACAAGGAACAAAACTCAAGGTTATATCGGATTATGTGCGGTCTAATTTTAAAGAGCCAAGGTCTAGTTTATTGGCTATACATGTATTGATATTGGGCTATGAGCGTGCAGGGAAGGTAGTGCACTTGGGCTGACTTATTTAAAAGCAGGATCGAACGAGGTTTGGCATTTCAAAGCAGTTCACAAGATTGTTAGCCGCAAATATACGCACTTTGTAACATATGAATTGATCAGTTAAAAGAGGGTATTAAGAATTCTGCGGTTCCATTCGACATTGAATTCACTAATTCCTAATTATTCATCAAGTGAAATTTTGAATGCCGATCTGTTTGGATTTAATAATGATATCAACACAGACTGCTCACTATCCAGCATTGGTGAAAGGGACACGATTTACGGAGTGAGAACAGTATCTGGAATAAACACATTCATATGGACGTGAACATTTCTCTCCTCTTCGTATTGTCTTCCGTTAATAAGTGGCACATTTGGTCGCTTTGTGAAATAGAACATGATACGAACTCCTAACATATGTAACTTGCTCCAAACCGTGCAAAGTAAAGAGGAATATTCTGGAACAATGCTGGAATGATTCTCTTCCTCCCCCCAACGCTATACGAAAATGCCGTCTGCTCCTAGTTTAATTTGCATTCCATTGACACGATCTGCTATTAATTTCATAAAATACGTACAGGTGTACGTTGTGCAATTCTCCTTCTTCAATCTTTGGTTGTATACTTTACTCGTCATTGGAAGAAGTTCGCCAAACGTTTTCGTGAGCTACTTGTACACAAAAACGTTCAGATTGATTTCCAGAGCCATAACGCAATCATAAAACTTCATATGGTTAACCATAACCAGTTCAGTATCCTCTAATTCAACAATATGATTAAGCAATTCTGACCCTCCTGATAATGTTATGTGAACACTGAAGATTCTAGTTGCTCAACTCTCAACTACACAAATGCATCATTCATCCACTGAGCCTACTGTCGTTTACATTTTTGCTTAACATATTTCTACATCAGGACACCCAGCAGGTTTCAGTATATGCAAGGTCAGCTAAGAATAAGTGAATAAAAATAATTTAGCGCTGAGTTTCCCTTCGCCGTCATTATTGTATCATTACATATTGTACCTGTATCCCGAGTTGATGTGAGGGAATGATGTAGTTAATTTAAATCAACATAAAGTCATGCGAATTCACATAGTACAAGAAGGCGGACATGAACCGATCATAACAACCCAAACGCAAAAGTCTGACAACATAGTTCAAGACTAACAAGTATATTTTCGACACTGTCAACAGTTACACGCGAATTCATGTTCTTCTGAATTCCGTGTAGTAAAGTGAATTTTAGTTATACTTAGCAGTCTTTATTTTAGAACTTCCAGGGTTGTATCTTTGTGTTTGCACGCCTTTATTTTAAGGGATTTCTTTCAATTGATTTTATGTGTTGCCGACTAGAATAGTGTGTGATCATATCTCTTTACTGGAGGAAGGCAATGTTGTATTAGAAATAATTGACCGACGATGATTGTCTTAGCAGGATGTCCGCTAATTATAAGTCAAGTTAAAGCAATATCAACAAATTATGAGGGATTGTCGCACTTTTTCATTTTTCCTGTATTGGTTCCATGGCTACATTGTTGGTACAGTCCCAGGTCGCTGGATATTCGAACATTTTAAGATTTATTCTGGATTAAAGTTGACCTGAAGGGAATTATTGGAATTCCATGAGTTCAAAATGAAGTGTGGTGCCGATATAGAAGTTGTTCGTGATGAAATGTTAATCGGAAATGTTTATAACGTAAAGTTCGCTGTGTCTGTTCAATCGACAGAATTTCCAAAGTCAAACGAAGATAAAGGCTCCAAATTACTATACAGTTAACATTTATCGTAAAATTCATCGTATGTCAGAGTTGTTATCCATGGCAGAGTAACCCGTGAGGCTGCCTTTTAAATAAGAACACAGAGATGGAGATGCTCAGCCATGGCATGTTTTAATCGGCGCCATTTCTCTTAAGGTTCCGTTAATCAAGGTCCCAAGGGACACAATTTGGTAAAAACAATCGTTCAATAACCGTGTGGCTACGATATTTTTGATTCGCGTCATTTTTGTTTTGTTTTGTCCATTGTTTCATCTCAAGGATTATGTTAAAAGTAAATTGTAGTAAATTGTAGTAAATTTATAGTTCGTTTTACTACTGGATAAAGAGTGTGAGCCGGGCTGAGTGGCTCAGACGGTTACGGCGCTGGCCTTCTAACCCCAACTTGGCAGGTTCGATCCTGGCTCAGTCCGGTGGTATTTGAAGGTGCTCAAATACGACAGCCTCGTGTCGGTAGATTTACTGCCACATAAAAAGAACTCCTGCGGGACTAACTTCCGGCATCTTGGCGTCTCCGAAGACCGTTAAAGTAGTTAGTGGGACGTAGAGCAAATAACATTATTATTATAAAGAGTGTGAGAAAATGTGGAGTCGGGCAGGAGGCCTATTAAAGCGGATTAATAATTTGTATTCACTATTTCTAATTTAGCATCTTTGCTATTCTTACTTTATTTTAATTTATTTTGGTTCACCTAGCGAACCATTAATATTGCCAGTAAGGTAGAGTTTTAACTTGCTTTCATCGTGTTTTAATCCCTTTCCCCGTGTTATTTCAACTGAAATATTCTATTTCTGGTTAAATTTAATTCCATTATGTTGTTTATTTTAATAAATTAATTATTAAAATTAGTCTGGAATCCTTTACTTCGAATAGCCTATCTAGTGGAATAGGATCCTACTATATTTCTAACTAATTGAATTTGCTCCCTGCCACTTCATGCCTTTGACTAGATCAGCATTTCGGAATGAAAAATGCAGGATGCGTATTGGTGATGCAGGGGAAGATCTCAGCACAACGTAGACCAAGCGTAAGAAGAATCCGATGGTTGAAGAATCTGCAAACAAACTGTCAACATATATCCCTTACTCTGCTTTTGATAATCTTCCCTAAATCCTATAATACCGCCGCATGCCTAACATCTGTTTCCACGGTGCTATGTCATATGCCTTGTCTAGATGTAGAAAATGTAATCACAACATTCTATTCCTATCGTAGCATTTTTCAATCACCAGGTGGATATCGAAATTCTGATCCTGTCAGCCCCTCTGTGGTCTCCAACCGCAATGGTTTCCATGCAATTTACTCAAAATCAATGTTCGTCCCCTTCCCTCCAAAACGCCAGTGGTATACTGTTCAAGGAAATATTTTGATAACTGTTGCAATCCTTTCTGCTTCTTGCTTATATATAGGAGCAATTACTGCTTCCGTCAAGAGAGAAGGAACCTTAAATTCTTTGTTTACTCTCATTACGCTATGAAACCGTTTCTTCCCTACCTTCCCACTGTAATTCATCATTTCGGATCTAATTTCATCTCTTCCTTCTGCTTCATGAAAATGGAGTTTAAGTATATGTACTGCTCATCCCAGTTCGTCCAGTGTAGTTTCACTTACATCATTGTCCTTATCCCCATTATCTCTGGTTGTTCGCAACGTCACCAGAAAAACTTCCTTTCTCGTTGAAAACGACTTCTAAAGTCTTCCTTCCGCCTGGTCAGTGATTCGGTGGGGCCTACTATGAGTACACCCGATTTACGCAAAACCCTATTCAATTCCTTTTTCCCTCCCATTCTAAGATTCTTTACTACTGTCCAGACACTTTTCCCAGCCGCTTTACCAAGTCTTTGCAGGTTATCAACGAAGTCTCCCTATGCTATTTTCTTGGATTCAACAATTATTTGTTTCGCTGTGCTTGTTTCACCAGTCCTCGCATAGAGCCATTTTTATACGCTTTCTTTTTACGTTTACAATCTGCTTTCACTTCAACATTCCACCACGTTGATCGCTTGTATTCATCTTTACACACATTAGTTCCTATGCATTCTTACACCACCCATTCTCTTACTGTACCGCGAAACTGGTTACTGCCTAGGTTTTTTTTAATTTTCACCAAGCATATATGTATACTTTGATCTAATTTCCTCGTCCTTGAGATTTTATACATTTATTCGTCTGCAGACATACTTTTTTAATTTTCTCTGTTTGGTCTAGATGAACTTAATTCACTACAGATCTGACAGTGGACTGTTTCTCCGAAAAACCACGGAGGACCAACAAATTCTCAACATATTTTCTGAATTCAAATTCGATTTTAACGTAGGCTATTCGGGATCTGGTACTCCTACGTTTCCATGTGCAGCGGGGAATAGCTTTTTGCTTAAAGAATGTGTTTGTAACTGCTAATCCCACACTAGCACAGAATTTCAGTAGACGCTTCCCATTCATATTAGCTTCCATATCTCCTCCTCGTTTACTCATCTCATTCTTTTACCCTTAAGCTGTGTTCCCAATTTCGCATTGAAATCGCCCCTAACATTATCATATCCTTGGTGCTGACTCTGACTACGTTGGCATTCAATACATCATAGGATTGTCAACTTCATCTGCATCTCCTCGTAGTGAAGAGACTGAAATGATATCCTCGTCCTAATTCCTCCAACTACTATATCTAACCACACCATTCGCTCATCTGCGTGACTAACAGATACTATGTTGCGTGCAGTAGTATTTATGATGATCAGTCCTACAACACACACCCTTCTCAACACCACTTGTAAACCCTTTATAATCTCCTGTCTCATCCTAGTTATCACCTCTTAACCGGTTATTACTAACTCCTAACACATCCATATTGATCATCTTTGCCGAGTGAGAGTTGTACATTCTATTTCCGCAAGCCCCGTTAATATCAATAGTCCCCACTGGATTCCATTTTTTTGCCAAGTTGTTTCCAAGCGGTCCCTCACCTGTCAAATGCGAGGCGGACTACATTACTCCCATATGTCCGTGTCTCGCTTGAAACGTTCTGAGCGTGCTACCCTACCTGCACATAGTCCCAGTGAGAATCTCTCCTCTAAAGGATTAGCGACCAGTGGGGATTGTATAGTCTGAGCAGCCTGAGTACAAAGAGGGCTATGATTCAGAATATGTGACCCCGCGGTTATGTTACTCAATTAAGCTTACAGCATAATTAATCCTTACCTACTACATTATCAATGTATGTACTTTTATCGAATTTCCCTCCCCTAAAATTTCACGTATGATATTTTATGTGTTCCATAAAGTGGTGACTGTAAAATAGTTAACAATGACGAATTGTATTGGTTCTCAAGCAAGAAATATGTTTTTCTTTCAAACTGCTTTACGTCTCACCGACACAGATAGGTCTTATGGCGACGATGGGATAGTAAAGGGCTAGGAGTGGGAAGGAAGAGGTCGTGGCCTTAGTTAAGTTACAGCCCCAGCATTTGCCTGGTGAAAATGGGAAAACACGAAAAACAAATTTCAGGACTGCCGACAGTGGGGTTCGAACCCACTATCTCCCGGATGCAAGCTCCCGGTGCGCACCCCTAGCCTCACGTCAAACTCGCCCGGTAAATATGTTTGTATATAGAGCGTAAATGTGTGTGCTTGCAAGTAGTTCTTATTTATAATAAAACTGCACCAGATTAACACGTTCTAATCTGTTGGGGATTTCTTGAACTGTGGCCCCGCGGTCGCTCCGAGCAATGCGCGTAAACCTCTGCTGGCCTATGGCGTCTATGAGGTGCTGGAAACACATGGCTGGACGACGTGTCGTTATTTGCCCATCATTACACCACTTTCGATGTGTGATCAAAACAGGGGCACGGGTGCAGCCCACAAGCCGCGGTGTTTTAGATATGCCGGTACCAAGCCGTCGTTCATCATAATTTGCCTCTATCAAACGCTGAGACATCGGCGCTTCTCCCAATCTGATCTCGGAGACACTACTAACAGCAATCCTGTTGACCTGACCTATAAATATGCTAACAGCATGCCACGTGTAATTACGGCGATCCACGCACATGTTTAAGAAAATAGGACAGACTAGATTAACCCGAATTCTCATTAAATACGGGAATCCGGTGACCTACTGGTCTCAAAGTAAGTTAAAAATTTGAACCACTTTCCCCCTTGATAATCCTAAATAAACCAGGTTTTGATTTTACTATTTCCAGTGTATCCTCATGAGAAGTCATACTGATTTTAGACGATTATTGTGTTAACATTCCACCGAAAGTCGTTGTAAAGTACGCATAGTTTGCCTGCTCGGTTAAGGAAAGACAATTCTCCATAATTCCGGTAGTAAACAAATGAGAAGAATAAAACCTTCCATTTATCATCTCCGAAGAATAACTTCGAACGGGTAAAAATCAGGGTTGGGGGGAATAAATGAATCAGTTTCTTTCAGCTCTTAGAGCGTACGTGAATTCCTCAAGAATATTTATTTCCTATCCGAATAAGTTTAGTCTACGTAAGTGTAGCTACCCATAATCTCTCCAGTCACTTTGTGAAAACCATGCACGTATGACAAAGTAGAATTTTTGCTGCCTTAGTGATGTATGGTGTGGCATCGGTTAGGAAGATGAAGAGAAGGCATATGATAGAGTACCCAGGGAAATGATGGTCGCCGTACTAGGTGACTACAGGATTATGGCTAGATTATTAAAATATATCGAAGGCATTTATATTGACAATGGGACTGCAGTGAGAATTGATGGTAGAATGCTTTCTTGGTTCATTAAAGGAGTTAGACAAGGCTGTACTCTTTCACCTTATTTGCTGTTCATAGCTTACATGAAAAGTATTAAGAGGCAGAGTGGGATTCAGCAAGGTGAACATGTAATAGGCAGTTCGGCCTATGCTGACGACTTAGTTTTATTGGCAGATTGTGCCGAATGTCTGCAGTCCAATCTTGGATCTATAAAGTATGTGCAAAGTGTATGGTATGAAAATTACTCTTCCCATGACTAAACTGATGTCAGTAGGTAAGAAATCTAAGAGAACTGAATACCAGATTGGGAATACACAGCTGGGACAGGTCGATCATTTTTAGTATTCGGAATGTGTGTTCTGACAGGAAGCTTTATAGTGGGATTGAATCAAGGTGCAGCAAAGCAATTAGATCAAGTTCGCAGTTGCGATCAACAGTATTCTGTAAGAAGGAAGTCAACTCCCGAGCGAAACTATCTTTATAGTGCTCTGTTTTCAGACCACCTTTATTTTACTGGAGTGAAAGCTGGGTGGACTTTAGGATGCCTTATTTATAAGTTAGAAGTAAGAGACATAAAAATAGCGAGAATGATTGTTGGTACAAGCAGTTGGGAACAATGGGAGGAGGGTACTCTGAGAGACGAAATAAAGGATAAGTAAGAAATGAACTCGATGGATGAAGCTGTACATATAAACCGGCTTCGGTGGTGTTGTAACGTGAGACGAATAGAAGAGGATTGGTTACTTAGGGAATAATAGCATTTGTTATGGAGGGTAAGAGAAGTAGAGGGAGACCGAGACGACGATGCTTAGACTTAGTTTCTAACGATTTAAAGATAGTTGTACGGTACGAAGTTTAGAACTAAACAGGGCTACTAGCTAGTTACAAATAGAGGATTGTTGATGCGTTTAATAAATTCGCAGAGACTTGCAGACTGAACGCTGAAAGGCATTACAGTCTATAAAGATGTATGTATGAATGATGTATTCCACTTTGACTTCATGTAGGAAATTAGGAGTAACAATGTGGAATAAAGTTTAAAAGTTCATTCTAATTAGTCACACTGCCGAGTGCTTTCTCAATTCGATGATGAAATGCCTCAGCGTTAAGACATCTATCTCTTGGCCAAAAGTTAATAATTACACGGAGTGAGCTATTCCTCTCCTTCCTTGGAACGCCTGTGCTGTGCTACAGACGCAATAGGCACGCTTGGTAGACCTCACTTGTTACACGTCGAGTTTGGTTACTTTCCTTGACGTTCCTCAACGCGGAAACAAATGAAAAAACGGAATGTAAAAGGCGCGCGAGAGAGCAAGAGTGATAGCTAATTTCTCGGCTGCATTGTAATGGGAGACCATTTTTCACTCCCTCGCCATCCCGGTTGAGTTTCTGTTTAGTCTGACTGGATGTTATCCTTTTGACTCCTCGTGGCCTGTACCCACCATTACAATTAGTGCCTCTCTGAATAATTAATTCGAAGTTCGCAAGGAAATGTTACATCTACGACATTTTAAAGCACACTGCATTTTTTATTCTTTGCTTAAAGAAAACCTCACACTGAACCTGTATAATAGTAAGCATATTTGAGCGGAATTCAAACTCAACCATATGTAATACCGGTGTTATCCAAATTTTTTGGTGAATGTACATTTTCGGAAACGATAATTTATTGCATTCAGTGATATTTTGGCTCACCGCTAGTGTACGGAATGTAAGAATTTTGGCAGATTACTGGAGCATTTTAAACCGGTGTATAGAATCTATACAAACAAGATATATTCAATATGCATTACCAGAATGTAATTAAATATTTTTGTAGAATAGGAGCAAAACATTCCTTCGGAAATTATATTTCAGTGTGGCGTATATTTTTTCTGCAGCACCATGCATTAATAAGCACTTTGTTCCTTCTCATGTTCTTCGACTTGGTCTCCCTATAGACAGTTCTGTGATACAGTTAGAAACAAATTAAATTCCAAAAAAAATCTAGTAGTTTTACCTACTTCATTCCTTTACAGTCTGAAAAATGTTTCGCTCGCTAAAAGAGACTTTCTGGAGGGTAAATCTCATGACATTTTAACTTGAACTCGAATCACAATACCAGTATATACAGAGAGTATTCCATATGATACATGCTTAATAACATATTACGATGATTCATTGAATTTCAGTTAATGGAGGGAAAACAATTCTGTGGCTTGGTTCTAAAAGGGCCAATCTTATTTTTTTTTTATCGAAATCGAAATATTAACTGATACAAGCGCGTTTTATCCTGGCTTGCAACATGTTAAAAGGGCCAATGTCTCTGGTAAGTACTAAACGAACAGTTAACGTCTAATTAAATAAGCCCCTGCCAATAATGTTAGGTTACCAATAAACATTAGAAGCCTGGCAATTGTTAAAAAATACGATAGAAAAATTTAGCGTTCAATCAGGTGACTTCCAGAAAGAAATTATAAAGTTATTTAAAGTTAGTTGTTGAAACAAATAGTTGGAAAACTATAAGTAAAACTTCAAATGCTCATAGCTCAAAAACAGGTTTTTTAACATTGGCCCTTTTAGAACTAGGCCACTGAGTTTTGGCAGATTCCTGGGTCATTTCAAATCGCATGATTAGACAGAACTAATCCATAGAACACACCTCACAAAGAATAATTCTCGTTACCCGCTATTGTGGTGCAACGGTAGTCTTCCCAACTATAATTTTTAAAAGCTTCAGACATAATTCGGTCAACTATACATAATTCCTAGAAGGGAAATATCTTGACATTTTAACTTGAACTGGGAATCACACATTAAATGAAATGAAGTATTCGTTATGTTCTGTGCTAAGAATACTGCGCTAATTAAAACACAAGTAATTTACACAAATAGGTCTACACAATCAATTTCGTGGAATCCAGTTTTAACCATTTTAACCAAACAAACAATAAAATTCCTTACTGATGTATAGTATCAATTACGGAAGGAAAATTATGTTACAGGAACTGTGTAACTGATCCTACCTCTGTTGTAATGGTTTCTTAAACTGGGAAATGCTACTCTTAGACTGATTAATATATTATTACTATGATACAAATCAATACCACATTTAAAATATTCGGAGGGTGAGGTCGTGTGTAATGGTGTTGAGTCTTACATTTGCCTATACAGAAAACCTGCGCTTCTTTCGTAGCTTCTGAAGAGTATTTGTGGCTCATTTTGGGTGCTCAGTTTGTGTTATTGTTATCCAAAGAATATACTCACGTTTGATAGTGTTTTTAGTGTAATATTTATTATAAATTTTGTGCAGTAAGTGTCAGCCATCTTGTTAACTACTACAATACTTCCATAGATAACACTACCTAGATAGCCATTCGTTATGTTCGGCTAACATCTTTGCCCTCACTTTCACCAATTTGTTTGTTTTGTCTTTGCTATCATAGAAACTATGATGAAGATTGTCACTCTGTTTAGCATTCTTGGCGTTGCCTAAGTCACACAGCCGACCCATATTGTCAGCCATCTTTAAGATGAGCAATGTGAGGCTTGTGTACTGACAGCATATTACACATTATCTGGTCAGCTTGCGTGGGGGTTTGGCTCTGAAATGTGTAGGAGCTAAACATAACCCTGCGTGAGACACTTGGGCGAGGGGCCTCAACCCCGACACGGCGCATCTCAATGGCTGATAGGGGACGTCCTGTAGATATGCAGGACAGGTGCGAATAAGGCATGGTCAAATAAGCACCCGCGGATCAAATGAGGCTAAAAAGAAAATTGTCAACGGTCTCCAAGGCGGAAGAGGAGGTCTCCCAACGGCTTGAAGGGCGGAAGAACTAATCCCAAGTCTTACCAAGTTGCTTTTATTCTTGGATAGAAGATATGGACCGAATATCCCTCGGAATAAGTGCGTCCCCTTTACCAAGTGCCAACGGCCTCCAAGGAGGGCGGATGAGCGGGTATAGGGTAGGGCACTCTCTTGCCCTTGGAGTGGGAAACTGCTCCTAAAGGCTAATGAACCAGTATGATCGACGGATAGGATGGAGAAGGCCAGAGGGAAACCACTCCATTAAAGATCCACTGGGTATCCCTTGTTATGCAGCAATGATGGTGGGCTTTGGAACTAAATGTAGTTCCAGAGGTAAAATAGCCCCCAATTCAGTTCTCCGGGTAGGGTCAGGGACAAAGCGGGGAAGAAACACATGAAATATTATCTTAGGAACTTGGAATATACGATCTCTCAACATCTGTGGTAAGCTAGAGAACTTAAAAAAGAAGATGACTAAACACGACATAGACATATTAGGAGTGAGTGAAATAAAGTGGCCTGAGAAGGGAGATTTATGGAGTGGTAATTTTAGAATGATATACTCTGGAGAAAAAGGAAGCCGTGCAGGTGTAAGAGTTCAGAACTATGTACAATACAGTGATAGAATAATTATGGCGAGAAAAGAAAATGAACCAGTTTACATGATAATAATACAAGTGTACATGCCAACAACGAATCATTCAGATGAAGAAGTGGACTAAGTATACGATCAGTTAGAGGTGTTGATGGACACGATTAAGGACAACGAGAATCACATTCTTCTTGGAGACTGGAACGCTTCTGTTAGTGAAGGAGAAGATGGGAAGGCTGTAGGTCAGTATGATGTTGGAGTAGGAAATGACAAAGGACAACAACTAATAGACTTTTGTAAAGCAAAAGGACTAATAATTACAAACACCGTGTTCAAACAGACCAAGAGAACAAGGTATACCTGGACTGCACCTGGAGATAAAGTGAGATACCAAATATATTATATTATGGTAAAGGAAAAATACCGTAACCAAGTCAAACAATGCAAACGTTATCCAGCAGCTGATGTAGCGAGTGACCACAAACTAGTATTGTTAAAATCTTATTTAAGACTGAGAAAGAAGAGGAAGAACGCAGAAAAATATTACAGATATAATGTCAGGAAGCTAAAAGAACACAGAATCAAGGAAAACTATCAAACACTGGTAAAACAGAACGTCGCAGAAATACCCAATGGTACAATACATGAGAAATGGATGGGCCTCAAACACTCTATCATAGAAGCTGCAAATCAGGTAATAGGGAAAACGACGAAACAAGCACGAGAACCATGGGTTACAGATTATGTGCTTGAACTTATAGACGAAAGGAGGAAATTTATAAACTCAAAGAGTGAAGAAGGAACCAGAAACTATAAAAGACTCCGAAACCTTGTCAACAGAGAAGCTAAGAAGGCTAAGGAAGAATATATAATGAGACAATGCAAAGAACTAGAAGAAAACTGGAGGAAGGAAACATAGAAACTGCTTATGAATTGATTAGGAAACAATTCAGAACAGTCACTGGCCGTAGTAACAGTATATTAGGGGAAAATGGGAAACTGTTGTCTGAGGGCAAAGAAGTGGAAGAAAGATGGAAGCGATACATAGAAACATTCTATGATGATCCTACTGACATAAATGACCTTGAAAATAAAGACAACATAAGAAGTGATCAACGGGACCATCTTTAACAAAAGAATAATATCATAAGTCTGTGAAAGAATTGAAACCAAATAATGCGCCAGGATGCGATGAAATAACTGGAGAAATGATACAGAGACTGGATGATGAAACACACGGCTATATTTTTAAACTGATCACGAAAATATATGAAACCGGAGAAATTCCAGAAGATTTTAAAAAGTATCTCATAATCTCAATACCAAAGAAACCTAGAACTCTAAAATGTGAAGAACATCGCACCTTCAGTCTGTTATTGCACATGTTAAAACTATTGTCAAGAATAACATATAACTGAATAAGCAATGAAATTGATCCACATCTGGCTGAAGTTCAGTTTGGATTTAGACGAAATAGAGGCACACGAGAAGCTATTCTAACATTACGACAGGTTATAGACAAAATGCTGGACGTAAGAAAACCTTTGTATATTGCATTTGTGGATTTAGAAAAAGCTTTTGATAATGTGAACTGGAATATATTAATGAAGATTATGACTAGTGTTGGTCTAGATTATAGAGATAGACGAATAGTATATGAACTCTATAACAACCAAGGAGGCACCATAAACATAAATGGTGAAGTATGGGAGGCTTATATAAAGAAAGGAGTACGACAGGGACGTAATTTGTCACTAGTGCTGTTCAACCTGTAGCCTATATTGAGAAAGGCATTGAGAAATGTAAAGTGGATATGGAAGGGATAAAGATAAATGGAGTAGAAATCAAAATGATCAGATTTCTTTGTTTTTTCTTTGCTAGGGGCTTTACGTCGCACCGACACAGATAGGTCTTATGGCGACGATGGCATAGGAAAGGCCTAGGGGTTGGAAGGAAGTGGCCGTGGCCTTAATTAAGGTACAGCCCCAGCATTTGCCTGGTGTGAAGATGGGAAACCACGGAAAACCATCTTCAGGGCTGCCGATAGTGGGATTAGAACCTACTATCTCCCGGATGCAAGCTCACAGCCACGCGCCTCTACGCGCACGGCCAACTCGCCCGGTGATCAGATTTCTGATGACATAGCTGTCATAGAGGAGAACGAAGTGAAACTACAAAGTGCAATAATAAGAATGAATAAGATATTGAGAGATACGTATAACATGAAAATTAATACAAAAAAGACCGAAATTATGGTATGCAACTCCCAGCATATTGCAGTAGACATCAAAATTAGTGATATACTACTAAGGCAAGTAAATGTCTTTACCTACTTAGGAAGTAAAATCACTCCAGATGGCGAAAGTTCAGTCGACATAAAGAGCAGAATTTCCCAAGCAAAAATTGCTTTTTACAAGAAAAGGATACTACTTACATCAAAGAATTTAAATATGAAGAAGAGATGTTATGTCTGGAGTGTGGCCTTGTATATTTCAGAAACGTGGACTATTAGTGCATGTGATAAGAAATGTCTGGAAGCATTTAAGCATTTGAGATGTGGTGCTGGAAGAGGATGGAAAAGACCTCATGGACAGCATAACTCACCAATGAAGAAGTTCTTCGACGAATAGGTGAAAAAAAAACTTTTTAGCAACAATAAGAAAGAGAAGGGACCGATTAATTGGTCATCCGTATAGGCACAATAGTTTCATAGTTAATGTGAAGAAAGGAATGATTGAAGGTGAAGGAAGAAGAGGAAGACCTAGACTGCAATATTCAATACAGATTATAGATGACGTAGGAACAAACTCATATGTGGAAATGAAGAGATTAGCGGATTACACAGAAGAGTGGAGAAGACGAATTGCTGCCAACCAATCTTAGGATTGAGAATTGAGAAGAAGATAAAATAATAAAAGCATTTGGCCTCCGAAGAGGCGTGTTGCGGGTCTTTTCGAGCTGAAACCGTATAGGAGACCTGAGTGTCTGTGAGAACGGGAACCTGCCTGTGATGTATTCTAGTGGTGAAAACGGCACACGCACCCAGCCTTCGCTCCATTGGAATTAACTAATGAAGATTAAAACCTCCGACTAGGCCGGTAATCGATCCGCGGACCCCCTTGACCAAAGGCCAGCACGCTAAACATTTAGCCATGGAGCCGGACATTCGGAGGTAATAAAGTCACAGAAAAGTAATTGCCTACAAAATTGTTCAAACGAATAACGACCGCAGATCACCGGAGAACAAAACGTCACCAATTCATACCTGAGGTTCCTTCCATGGTCCCCATATTTTGAGCTACTCTAAGGCACGATGACAAAAGGAATGTTTCTCGCCACTTTAGAACAAATGGCATTAGAGTTTACATACGTTCACGAACGGTCTAGAGTGGTAGAGCATATTTTTTTTTCTTTAGCCACTGTCTACTACTGAATGTGAACTAGGAGTAATAAATGAATCATCACGTAATAGTTCTTGTAACTTGGAATGGTGTTCGCTTTGAAATGGAGAAATAATCTCAAACCGCGTTCTCTGTATTGATCCATATTTATTTCCTATGCCATAATATGAAATTCATGGGTAGAGCCTAATTTTTCATTCCATAAACTAACTTGTACTATGTGATACTAAAACCATCTCTGTGAAACACGGCTATCACTGAATAGATTAAAATGATACTTTACCACCATTCGGAAGAACGGAACTCTTCGAACTCTTCTTTCAATTGGCCAAAGACTTTACTGCAATGACTGAGAAAGAAACCTGAAAAACGATAAGTTACGGCTCCTATATTCATCTAGTGTGAAATGCGAAACCACGGATCACCATCCTCAAGGCTGCCGATGGAGAGGGCGTCGAATACACCATCTCATGAGTACTGGCTCACAGCTACGTGACGTAAACCCCGCAGCCAACACGCTCAATGGTCAACTAGTACGGATATGTGGGTAGCGGACGCGAGAGGAATGAATGTTTGGCAACGAGTAATGAGTTATAGTACCAGATTGATAGGATCTTGGTAGTACTCGAGTATTAACTGGTATAACAGGTATGTGGGAAACGGCGTGGATTATGAATGATTGACAATTTAAGACACTTATTGCGCAATGAGACGTTGTAAAATATTGCTTTCACCATTTCTTGCCAGACAGTCTTTCGCACAATATGATGCATATTGGCTCAAATGAGATAGGCCAAAAATGAAGCAGTATTACCTGGCAAGATGGCACGTTGCTTTTTTGGGTGGGCTGCTTTCTAATTAATATTTTTGAGACACCTACACTGAAGTCACCGTATCGATCTATACAACTATGGATGTATTTGCTAGTTATAGGTTTTTACTCTGTTTCCTTCTTTTATTATTACTAGAGTTATTTTTAAAATTATTATCATATTCATTTATATTGTCATGCTTGTACATTCTATAATTATTTCTTTTATTACTATCCTCATATTCGATATTATTACTAATTAATTAAAATGATTTGTTGTATTTAAAAATTATATGTATGTTAATTATTTTAAATGTTGGGGTTAAGTGTAAGAGCGGGCCTTGAGCCCTAACTTCGCCACGAATAAAGACGAATTATTTACTTACTTACTTACTTACTTACTTACTTACTTACTTACTTACTTACTTACTTACTTACTTACTTACTTACTTACTTACTTACTTACTTACTGCGTGGTTAAAAATTGATTTGGTTAAGCGTGGATACAAAAAGTATTATCAAAAATTTAAGGATACTTTTATGTTAAACAGTGGCACAGGCGGTTGAGTGCAGACTTTCTTAGCACAGGTGGACGAGTTCAAACCTGGTTTAAATAAATGGTATTTGAAGGTGCCGAAATACAACAACCTGAAACAGATAGATTCACCCACAATTCATAATAAGGATAATAAAATATAATATTTTCATCATGTATCAGTCATGAATGGCAATCAATATAAACACTAATCAGTGTACGTCAGTCGAACATGCGATATACAAAGGAAGTGAGACTGTCTGAAAAGGCTTCTATGATCACCTGGGGAAAGTTGACGACGATGGCAGCGTTTCAGCTAAATTGATGAGGACCATTTGACACATTATTTTATATAGTAATTCCTGTAGTTCTTAATTTGCTTTCTGGTTTCTCATATTATTATTATTATTATTATTATTATTATTATTATTATTATTATTATTATTATTATTATTGGAAATGCGCACAAATGTTCAGAGTATAACAGAAATCATTTAAATATTATTTCTACTAACAGTTAGTTTTGAGTATATTATTCAGTTATGGTTATTGTTCGCTTTGTACACAATTCGATGTGATAACGGTCACACGTTTTTTCACACAGTTGACATATCGATGGCTTACTTCTAAAATCTCGTATCTCCCAATTCACTTCCTATCCATTTTAATCCTTAAGACTGGTCACGCCTCCCAGCCACATATGGATGAACAGTCCATCAGAACAATTTTCGTTGTGTTCATTTTACTATGGTTATTTGTAAAGAAAATGAACCTTAAATACATTAAAATTTAAGAATGGTTAAATTCGCCATGAAAACAACATCCCTACAATACGGTGTGGTAAGGTCCATTTTCCTTAACACGTTAGCATAGGAAAACGAACACTACCAAAAAGGTTCTGAGGGATTGCATATAAATATGTGGCTGGGAGGCGTGACCAGTGTTAAGGAATATAATGGGTAAGAAGAACATCGTAACATACGAGGTTTTAGAAGTAAGCCGACGTAATGCAAGTCTTCATCGGATCGTGGTATATCTTTCTTTTGCAGAGGTGGTGATGGAAGCCATGCACAGACAGTCTCGTTAGAACGTGTATCATCTCGAAATTTGCTGACGTCCAGGTCCTATCGGTCATCGCACCCGTGATGTAGAACTCTGGCCAGATTTCTAGGCGGCGGTTCCTCAAACTTTGTAATTCTTATTCTGCTGCTATGGTAGATGGGAGCACGAAGGTTGTACCAAGTCCTCCAGCAGAAAAGACTCTCTAGCGATTACATATTTTAGGCGAGATTTGTTGATTTGGATATACACAAAGCTTTTATTAGGAAGCATGCTTTAACTTATTCCAAGTTAGATAGGTTTTTCCTGGTGAGGTCAGGCCATATAATTACAATGCCATAGGTTAGAATAGGAATAACATTTGCCATGAATAATTTTATTGCTGTTTCCAAGCTGAATACTTGTATATGTTTGATATCATTTATTGCCAGGATAGCTTGGGTAGCTCTTTCTGCTACGTGATTTGTAAAGCATATGCAGCTAGGTTGTAGCGTGATTTCTAAGTTTTTGAAATCGTTGACCATTTTGAGTCTGCTGTTGGAGATGGCAATTTCTGTTCCGTTGGGTATATTACCCCCATTTCTAAAAGCCATCATTTCCGTCTTTGTCTCGTTAATGTAGAAGTTACTGCTTTGGCACCATTTTACAATGATATCTATTGCACTCTGTAATTTGTGCAGATTAGTGGAGCTTAGTACTATTTCGTCTGCATATGCAAAAATGTGAATGTCTTATCTATCTTGTGTTATCCTTAATATTTCCTCAGTTACGAAGATGAACAGTAGTGGACTCATGGGATCTCCCTGAAGCGCACCATTTGTTTGCCTAATTGCATGTGAAATGGAAATGCCGTCCGAAACTTTGTAGTGTTGTATTGTAACATTCCTTTGATTACTCTTGTCCGTACGTTTTCTCTTGCTAATACGTTTTCAAGTTTGGATATGATTAGCCCTGTGTCAAATTGGTCGAAACCTTTTGTGAAGTCTATAAAGACGGAATATAACTTTCCTTTATTTTGAAGTGCTTCTTTTATGTTTCCTAATAATAGTTCTATTACCATTAGTGTCGATCTATTGTTTCTGAATTCAAATTGAGTTTCAGAGAGAATCTCATCAATAGGGCCCTTTACTCGTTCCGTTATTAATGTTGTGAGTATTTTAATCACTATTTGCTACTCGATACCATTTTGATTTATCACAAATGAATATAAAATATTCCTTCGGTAGGAGAAATACATTTTATTTTCTAATATTCTGTTGAATATTTGACAACTGATGAATCTTTGTAAAATATGGGTTACAGAGTGAGGCAACACATATCAAGTGATACAAAAATGTTCAATAAAATAACATTTTATAGGCCTACACTTTTAATTCTTGTGTGACAAAGGCAAAGTCAACGGAACACTCGCATCACTGCTAGAAGAGATTTTTCCTTTTTTCCAATTTGATTTACATCGCGCAGACACAGATATGTCTTATGGGGACGATGGGATAGGAAAGGGATAGGAGTGGGAAGGAAGCTACCGTGGCCTTAATTAAGGTACAGCCCCAGCATTTCCTTAGTGTAAAATGAGAAACCAAGGAAAGCCATTTTCAGGGCTGCCGACAGTGTGGTTAGATCCACTGTCTCCCGAATGAAAGCTCACAGTACCGCACCACCAACTCGCTTGGTAGAACTGATTAATTTGGTTAGCATTGCCATTACCTCGTACATAGGAACGAATCACGCAGCCTGTGTACCTTCGATTTGAGAAGGAGTGTTCCAAAATAACTCCTGGGGCCTATTCCACAAAAGTATGGTCTTGTACATTACAAGTAAATTCTCTAGTAACTAGTAAAAATAACAGATTTTCTGTTCCACAAAAGAATTTTCTACAGTTGTACTTTACTACTCCATACTTACAAATTACCAGTGAATTTTTATGGGTGTGTCCATGAAAGTACTAGTACTTGTAACTTACTAGTGAATTGGGAAGTATTCTCTACTAGTGAAAGGACATTAATACGTAAATATACTAGTGCTATTTAAATATGCTTATTTCAGATATATTTTGATAAATATGTGGTCTAGCAGTAGTGATTGTGATCGTGATGAAAATGAAAACTACCGCCTGTACAGGGAAATAATAAACTTCCAGTTTAACACTGTATTTCAACATAATGAACGTTTTAGGTTAAGCTGAATACAAGTGGAAGAACTTTTGATAGATATTGAGCATAGGTTAAAACATCCTACGAGCCGAAATAAATCTCTCTCTGCTAATCAACAGTTACTAAAAACACTACATTGGCTAGGAAATGGTGGTCAGTACCATGGTATTGCAGATATGCATGGGATGGCAAAATCTTCGGTATGTAGGTCAATACTTTCTGTGGTAGCTGCAATAAATGATACAACATGTCCTCAAATTGTTCGTTGGCCAGAAAATACTGAATAAACATGTTCCAAGAAGGACATTTTTGGAATCATTAAGGAGGAGATTATCTCTTACATACGTCCAACTTTTCCCCTCAAAAGCTCTATGAGCCTTTCCAAAGTCAAATATTTCCATCCAACCATTTACTTTGTCTTGTTTTTTCAGAATATCGCTGAATGCACCGAAATGAATATATTTCCTTCTTTCTAGTTCCTTCAAAATGAATAACTTCGTTTCTCTTGACATCATTTTAACAATTCACGCAGAGTTTGCAATTTCGTAACAATTAAGTTTGATGGCCGAATATCGTTATTAGCAGCAACTGGTTCCTAACAACATACTGAGGTATGTCAGACTATCGTGGAACATATGCCAGGATCACGGAAGAACAGGATAGGTGATAATAATGGAGTAATTTCCTATCATCAAGGGAATAAACTGAAAAATAACATCGTAGCATTAAGAAATTCACAGGAATATTATTTCTTTGAATCTTCGTAGCATAAGTTACCTTAAAATACGATATTACGATAAGTGAGGCAAGCATAACCTAATTCAACCAATAGAATACGAAGATAAACCAGCTGATTCATGCTATGACGTAGTATGTTTATTGATATGTCGTCACTTGTAAAACTTGTAACAATTCACTGGTAATATACAAGAGACTTTTAATCTTTTGTGGAACAGAAATGTACAACTCCACACATTACAAGAACCTACACTAGTCACTTGTAATGTACAAGACCATACTTTTGTAGAATAGGCTCCTGGTATCTTATGTACAAATTCAGTCTGAAATGGCTAATTGTAGTACCGATAGCATCAGCGTTACGCCTGATATATACGGTATATTCTTACATCTCCATAACAGACTTTCATGCCTATCAGCGTCCGACTCGTTGGCTGAATGGTCAGCGTACTAGCCTTCGGTTCAGAGAGTCCCGGGGTCGATTCCTGGCCGGGTCGGGGAATTTAACCTTCAATGGTTTATTCCAGCGGTGCGGGGGCTGGGTGTTTGTGCTGTCCCCAACTTCCCTGCAACTCACATACCACACAATAACACTATCGCCTACCACAATAACACGCAGTGACCTACACACGGCGGATGCCACCCACCCTCATCGGAGGGTCTGATTTTCAAGGGCTGCACTCGCCTAGAAATAGCCACACGAATATGCCTACCAGCGTTCAGTCATCCAGCGCCAACCGAATTTTCTGTTGGATATATCTCTACTAATTCCTTTAGTTCCACGTTACTTAGTCTCTTTCAAATCATAAAAACTAAGTTTATGCATTGCCAAATTGGTCCTCCACTCCTTATCATCCAAGGCCAAGTCCATTTTTCTCTAAGGTAATCTAACCTCCTCTGTCGGTTCACATGACCCCTACGCGATTTCCGAACACACTATTTCACTAGCCGTGCTATCAACATTACAAAATACATACCCAAATTAAACGAAATGCGAAACATGTTTCAGTAATTAATTTATTATCTAATATTGTTAGGTCCCTTTCTAACTGAGTTCAATCATTTTAAAATTTTACCGAGCACGTTTATCGTGTGTTTATGTTCGCGTAGCCGTGAGTTTGAATTCGGGATGTGGTGGGTTCGAATCACAACGTCGGCAGAACTGAGGATGTTTTACTGTGGTTTCCTATTTTTTCAGTCTGGAAAATGTTGGGTCTGTACAAGTCGAACATCCATATAACACTTCGAGGAACAGAGTAACATAACACAAACAAGATCAGCGTATCATGCAGGGATGAAACAATGGATACTGAAATGAAGCTGATTGAAATAAATCCATCCGACTGAATTTGAAGAGTACAGTCTGGTGACATTTGTTTTCAAGTCATCGAAGTTGCATCACGATGAATTTCACATCTACCATATCAAATTTTGCCCTTTAGGGTGCGTGGTAGGTGAAAGGTGTCGTACTGGCTTCTCACCATAACGGTCATGATTGGAATCGGGCTAAATATACATGAGATTTTCAAATTAAAATTTACATTGTTGTGGCTCCATTTGCACGTAAAACTGGAGGTCACGGGACTATGTTCATGCTATCAACAGTCACGTAAATCTATTAGCTTCTTACGAGCCTTTATTCCTTTCAATATTTCTTCCATTCTTTTTTTAATCCTTTTACCGTCCAGGGCTGGTTTTTCTCTCGGTGTCCTGGAGAGTGTGGAGGCTACAACTACAGTGAAGGACCAGTACCTCGTCCAGGCGGCCTCACCTGCTATGATGAACAGGGGCCTTGAGGGGTATGGGAAGATTGGAAGAGATAGACAAGGAAGAGTGGCTGAGGTGGTAATCGAACCCCCTCTACTAATTTGACCTCCCGAGTCTGAGTAAACCACGTTCCATCCCTCGTACCACTTTTCAAATTTCGTGCAGAGTCGGGAATCGAACCCGGGCATCCGAGGTTGGTAGCCAATCACACTAACTACTGCAACACAGCACTTATTTCTGCCCTTCAATACATGTCGAATATTACTCAGATTTTTAGAGGATGATTAACTGTCGAATTTGATTGGTGTGAAGGAATCACCCTCTGCTCCAAACTTAATCCTTATGTAGCGTATTATCACAGGTGTTTGCCAATTACCTGCCATTTGGTGACGATCCTCCACAGATGCCTATGGTCAAATCTGTATATCGCTATAAAAATAGAGCAAACTCCACGAGCAAGGGGTCATTTGTTTCAATCAATGTAATACTTACGAGGAATCTATTCTCCTCTCTTGACCTTCTCAAAGTAGGAACTCGAATATCAGTCACTGTGAAGAATACATTACAAGGAGAGGTGTTATGCGGCTATTCACATTCAGTGACCAAAGAGATTTAAGTGTTTCCGGAAAACGTTACTTCAATCAATCAATCAATCAATCAATCAATCAATCAATCAATCAATCAATCAATCAATCAATCAATCAATCAATCAATCAATCAATCAATCAATCAATCAATCAATCAATCATCTGAACTTAGGGCTGTCGCCCAGGTGCCAGATGCACTATGAGTTGTTTAATAAGTTTTTTATAAAATGTTTTCAAAAAACTTGGAAATGTATCGAACATTTATCTTGATAATTTATTTCAGTCACTTACTCGTCGCCTCATAAGTGAATATTTATCCCATTCTTCCTCTTTTTTTGAGGCCCGGGTAACCATGCCAAATTGTGTTTGGAGCAACTTCTCGGTGCAAAGGATAAAGCTAGTCAGGCCATATTGAAATGTTTCATATCCGTACCTAGCTGATTGCTCTGTATACCCTGTTTGAGACGTCTGTAGCGCGTTTTACCTTTCGTGAGCAATTACTGGACGGAATGATGCTCTTGACATTGCCGTTAAGACCAGAGCATTGGAGTTTGTACTCGAAGTTAAGGTCATAATTCCTTTTAATGGTGTTCTATATAGATCAAAGTCAGTCTGGGTAAGAATTTATCTGAAACCGGTCACTATCAATGACGAGGGAAAGAGGACTGAAACGGTTGTTCAAATCGTTGCATTTGCACCCATTCCTTCTGCATTCAGGTGCTTATTTCCACGTTAGGACGCTTCATACGAAACTGTGCATTTACCTTCAGGAACCGAGCGGTAAGTTTGGAAAATGTGCTTCGGGCAAACTATAACGTAATGAACATCGAAATATACAACATGACTGCGGCATTTGTTGTAGGATGTCAACAGCGTGAATTACTGAAAGAGGAACGAAGGGAAGTATCACCTCTGTTGGTGGATAGATGGTCTGGTGAAAACAAAACAAATATTCAATGGAGACTTCCGGCACAAGAATGTACATTCACAAACAATACTCTACTACCTGAAACAAAAAGTACTGTCCTTCAGAGACTCGATGTCTATTTTTCTCCAGTAAAAACTCGCAGCGCGACGCGTTGACGAGTACATACGTCATAATGGAGAGAATGGCTCCCGGAATTTCACGCAAGATCGCAAGGTTCAGTACTCAGTGGGATGTTACTCTTAACCAGAGCATCGTAGATTTTACACGAAGTTACGAACTTCATTCCTTCTAATACAATCGATGTCGTCAACCTGCATGGCAGGATATCCGTTTTCAAGTTCCACCATTTTGTATACAATCAGCTGAGTGCATAACGATACCAGCATATGCAACAATAAATGAGAAAGGCGCCTGCATACGTGTCAGAGGACACGTCACATCTGTTCCGTAAAGAGAAGGACATCAGTTTCGCAGTTCTTGAAACATGCAAAATTCCTGACTATGATTCCAGTGTCGTCTTTGTTTGTTCGTGGTATGAAATGCATATTTGATCGACTCATTGTCTGCCCACACTACCACTATATAATACAAACATTACAGTCACGCACTCTTCCTTCATAAACTTTAGTTTTGAGGTTGCGGGTGATGCCGAAATATTGCGCACCAAAAAGGTATTTTTGGTTACATACTTATTCACCCTAGGAAGTTTCGCTACGAACGTCATCGGGAAGATCGAAAGGTTCCCTTGAGAGGTCTATACATCTCGACTTCTTGTTGTCTGGGTCAACAGTCCTTATACTGGTTTGATGCAGCTCTCCGTGCCAATATACCTTCAGCTAACCTTTCCATTTCTACGTACCTATTACATACTACATCTGATATAATCTGTTTTTCATATTGATATCTTGGTCTACCCCTACCGTTCATACCATCTACACTTCCCTCGAAAACAAACTGAGCAAGTCGTAGGTGTTTTAAGATGTGTGGTATCATTCTATCTCTTCCTCGTATCAAACGTAGCCAAATCGATCACCTCACAACAATCCGAATCAGTATCTCTTCATTAGTGATTCGATATGCCCATTTCAGCTCAAAATTATTCTTTGAAACAACATTTCAAATTTTCTATTATTTCAATGCTAGTTATTGTCCACATTTCACTTCCATACAATACCACGCTCCATACGAAAGTCTTCAAAAACATATTTATAATTAGTAAATTAATGTTCGATGTATGAACATTTATTTTCTTAAAAAACAGCTTCCTTGCTTGTGCTGGTGTGAATTGTATGTCCTCCTTACTTACACCATCGTTAGGTATTTTACTACGCAAGTAACGATATTCATCTACTTCACTTAAGACTTCATTTGAGATCTAATATTTCCTGCATCACATGATTTCGTTTGACTGCAAGCCATTACTTTTGTTTTGGGCTTATTTACTTTAATCTTGTACTCCTTCCTCAAGACTCTGTCCATATTATTCAGCAATTCCTCCAGATCTTCTGAAGATTGAGGAAAAATCATCGGCAAATCTCAGAGATTTGACTTCCTCTCCTTGGATTGTGATTTCCCTTCCAGGTTCCTGTTTAATTTCCTTAAACGCTTAGTCTATATGAACATTGAAAAGGAAGGATGACCAACTGCAATCTTGCGTCACTCGTTTCTGGGTTGCTGCTTCCTTTTCAAAACCGTCGATTCTTAACACTGCAGACTGATCTTTATACAGATTGTAGATAACTCCTCGATCTCGGAATCTGACTCCGAACACTTTCAGAATCTCAAAGAGCTTGGTACAGTCTAAGGAACCATGTACATGGGCTTGTCCTTCCCATTTCGGTACTCTAAGATCAGACGTAAAGTCAGGATTGCGTCAGGTGTTCCTACAGTTCTTCTAAAGCAGAATTGATCATCCCTCAACTTATTTTCAACTTGCCCTTCCATTCTTCTGTAAAGAATACGTGTTAACATTTTGATTGCGTGAGATACTAAACTAATGGTGCGTAGTTTTCACACTTGTCAGCACAGGCTTTCTTGGGAATAGTATAACAAAACTCTACCGAAAATTGCATGGTACTTCTCCTTGACTCAAGGCTATGCATGCCTATCGATGACAGGCTCCGGTTACCAGTTCTGGTCTACACGTAATGGTTGCAACATAAAACTAGGGCAACGTAAACTAGACCTAACAAAATGTTTTAGACATTTAACTTCCAAAATTTCAAAATATGAAATTTCTGTAGGTTTGACCCTTTGCAGTCGAATTTTCTGTCACATGTTATGACAGCCTGGTCCAAATTAATTTTACACATTTTCACCTAGTCAGATTAAACTCAGATCTTTTATTAGTAACTATAATTATAATATTATTACATCACATAAACATGCGTCTAGTGAGTTACTTACATGTTTACACAAAAATCATCAGTGCAGGAGTGAAAAATAACATAAAAACTGAAATGGAGTGATGCAGCAAGGAGGAACCTGCGGTCCTCTAGTTTCCTGACCTGATGAATAACTTAGTTTAGCAGGCTCACTATCATGAAATGTTACATTCCGGTAAACACTATTGTCATTTCCATTCCCATTTGTATGTGCGAAAGTATTTTCAGCATCACTGTTACTCAAATGATCAACACTGATCTTAGAAGCGACATCATTGCCGTGTGACGTATCCCCTCCTCCAACCCGGCCCATTACGGTCGTGCGTCTTGCTTTTGTACCAGACACTGGAACTTCCTCTTCTGAATCTTCAGAAACAGCATATGATGATCAGGGATCATTCCGTGCTTGTTTACGTACAGGCCCTTTCGCAGAAATTTCACTTGCAATGCTGGAGTTCACTACACCTTCATCTTCACTTGACAGTTCTCTAAACTCTTCGTCTAATTCAAATAAATAATTATCTTTATTGCTGTCTAAATAATCGAGCATACGTATTTCTCCTTCATTCATACTTGCCGCTTTTATATCACAAATTCAACTGAGACAATTCGCATTCATGATATACACGCCTAGTACAACACGTGTGCACACTACTCAATGTAAACAATACACAGCTGTCAGGTTGCGAGTAACCATGACGATACACGGCTACATATATCTCGCATTATTTCCATGGAGATAAAAGAACGGCTTCCTTTGTGCACAAAAATTTGTTTTAGAAACATCAGGGACATCGATCGACCTCAATCAGATCAAAGAACTTCAATAAATAACTTCTTAAATTAGAACGAAACATAATGTCGAGGTGAACTCGACGTTGGACTAGTTACAATAAACCATTATGTCGAGGTTATGTCGACGTTGGACCGGCAAAGGTTGAAGCTTTTACAATATGAGCTCTTGTAATCCATATACTTACTTAATGAAATATCACTAATAGGGATGTCTGCGGGTTTTGCAGAGTATGCATTTATTACCGTTACTTCTTTTAATTATCGTTCTGACTCAAGGACTTGCTTCACAAATATGATAGCAGGCACCACTTATTTATCTGTCTGCCCAAGACTTGCTTCTAACTCGTCAGTTTGAAATATCCTTAACAATACATACCTGAAACCTAAACTTGTTTTCAAGAAATTTACTAATTCCAAAATTGTTTTTATAGTATGAAATAAGGCTGTTTGAGTTTCATTAGTGAGTTTTCCATGACAACTCTCTGCTTTTTGTGATCTCCCCATTAACAGCAGATTATCCCACCGAATTAAGCAGGTTAAAATCTTGCGCAGAAATAAAACATTGCACGACAATGACGGTTATTAAATTGATCGCATTTGAAAGCATGCTTAATATTAAAAATCATCCACCACTGAGGAATTATTTCTAAACATACAGATGTGCTTTACAAATCATTTTTTATATATTGTCAAAGGGTCTTAAAGAGGCAATATTGTTCTCATCGAACCACTTATAACAAAGGTTTACATCTTGTCGCTCTAAAGATGTTGAGTACAAAACTTCATGCTCCACGGCAGGAGTTAGCTTAACTACATTATTCTTTCTTCTCCCAGCAGCTGTTTAATGTGACGTATACTAGCAAAATATTTTTTGTCTCACTCAGGGTTTTCAAATTAAGGGAACACGAAAGTGTGTAAGTTATCGGCTTGGGTAAGCTAATTAGGTCTTAAGCATTTAAACAAATAGACAGTATAAAACATAAAAAGATATATTGTGTTTGTCAAATGGATTTTGGAAAATGGTTTGTAAATTGCTTTTGCACAGCTTTTTAAACACTTCCTATTAACACTGTTAGTGTCAAAAATTGTGTATTCTACCCTAATTTAAGGACTGGCAAATTTAGTTCATCTATGAAATGTGACGTTAGGTTATTGCATGGAATCAAAGCAAAAAATGTCCTTACCTTTTTATAGAATGGATGACGACATAGAAGTTTGTACAGTTGTAGCTATTGTGTTTTTTCTCCATTTATTCTAACGAAATGCAACCTTTCCTCCTTTATAGTTAGGCTCAGGTTTCACACATATTTCATCCTAAAGCAATTTACAAAATCATTCCTGTTAATTTAAAAATTTGGTTCTTTTTAAGTAATTCCAATTACAATCGTTTATACACAAATTTCCCGTGCCTAGTTTTGCAGTAAAAGACTGTAATTTAACAGGGTGAGGCACTGTAGGGAACTTTGACTGTCTTATATAGTTATATGCCCCAGGGAATGTGAAAAATATTGAAGCCATCCATATTATTAGTATACAGGAGTAGGACACTTTCTTTGCAAAGGCTAAGCTTAACTTTTCCTTGCATAATATTCATTTGTATGTAATGTAATAAAATATAATATGTAATTTATACAGGTATGCTTATAGTGATTCAATTTGCATTTTAAATTGTTCTGTGTCTGACATACTGGAATATGTTTATTACATTTAATACGTCGACACTGGAAATTATTGTTTCTTTCTTAATAAAAAATTCTAATTTATCAGTAATGACACAGTCATCAATTTCACTTTCAATTTAATAGATTATTATGTTCACAGTCTCTATTTTGTCGTGGAAAGTCACTTTATATTCACAAGCAGGATTAAACAAAACGTTAGATATAATTTTTTTTTCAAATTTAGCCATTTTAACATATTTTCCGGTCGCTTAATGGTCGTATATCAAGGTAAACCTTGAACAAAATATCATGATTTGTGGCTTTAAAATCATGAATCTCGTTTAATGCTAAAGAAGTATCAATTTTTCGGAATATTTTCCTCAGTCATACACATTTTGAAATTACAGAGATTTTGGCTGTCAAAATTAACAAAACTTTGTCAAAATCAAATTTACAATTCATACTGAAATTACCCATAACGTCGTTGAAGTTCTTGATCCTATCTCTTCTCCCTCAGCTTTCATTCTTTCTTTTTTCTTTCTCCTTCCCGTTCATCAATTTCTCCTTGAATGTGAATAGGAGTTTTCATCTGTGTTGAAAGATTTTTAGACAGATAGGCAGGCACATTTTCAAACTTAGTTGGGATAGAGTCGTTTGAGAGTTTTAAACGGTTACGTTTTAAAGTTAAAAGATACCCATCAGGTCTTTTAATAGAATCCTCCCTAATTATAAAACGTTCGTCGAATTGTTTTGTGCACACAACTGACCTTGCTGAAAGGACAAATTCGGTTCGATGGATGGCTAAGATCTATTTTTGTTTCCGAACGAAGTCAGTAGGAAATTCAAACACTGAAATATTGGGCTGTTTTGAACTATATTTAATTCTGCGACCAGGTACACAACACGACATGGGCATTATTCACAACGTTCACACACTTTTTAAATCATCCAAGACCATTGATAGCCTTACTGCTGATAGGTTCTGCTCGGCTTAATAGTCACTGGCGGAAAGTGAAGCGGCCGGCTACTTGTGTGACGTAGCGCCCGAGGTGGAGGGGAGCCTTATGGCCTGTCTATGTAGTTGGCCTTGCTTGAGTCAACACCTACAGTAGGGATGTACGAGCCGACTGAGGGGAAGAGACTTGCGTTTTCGTGCACAGGTATTTCTAGCAGGGGCACTGATCTTACGGCGGGCAAGGTTTGACATCCGTGCAGTACAACAAAGCGTTATTTATATTATTTTATTTGTAATCTACGCTATTCAGGAAACTTTCGGGAGATTTTTGTTTCCTGGAATTTGTCGTTTGTGGAAAAGTATTTCGGGGAAATGTAATTCAGAAATCTGATTACAGGGAATGTATTTTTGAGTGAATGGTTTCGGGCGATTGCCTGATATTCGAATGGTCATCGTACTGACTTTCGGTTCAGTGAGTCTCCGGTTTGCTTCCCTTCATTCCTGACTTCTATTAATTCCTGAGGCTTGAGGGTTCTGCTTTTCGTTCATTTTAAGATACTTCTTTAATATTATATATAACACATCACATTTCTGGCCACCACAAAAGTACGCAATATTGAACACATCCACCGACATAGGGTTGATGTCAGGTATGGCATCATACCGTACAACTGGACTTAATCTTAGTTAATAATGACCTCAATTCGTAAATGGCCAGGAAGGGGAAGAAAATTAATTATATATTTCTTGTTTGCTCTGGAAATAAAACATAATGAATAATAATGTTATTTGTTTTACGTTCCACTAACTAATCTTTTACGGCTTTTGGAGACACCAATGTGCCGGAATTTAGTCCCGCAGGAGTTCTTTTAGGTGCCAGTAAATCTACCGACACGAGGCCGACGTATTTGAGCAACTTCAAATACCACCGGACTGAGCCAGGATCGGATGTGCCAAGTTGGGGTCAGAAGGCCAGCGCCTTAACCGTCTGAGCCACTCAGCCCGGCTAAAAAAAATGAAGAGTATATTAATAACATAAGAGCAATTCGATTTGTTTCGAAGGATGTTTTGGCATGTCATCCCCATTTTGGAAACTTACGTTGATTCTTGCAGGTCATATTACACTTACTCCCGCATTTACTCATTATAAACTAGCGTTTATATTACAGAAGATAAATGACAAACGAATAGCCCTAGTTTCTCTTCCTGTCTGTGAACACGTCTGTCTCTTTCTGCCACCCTCCTCCTCTTGCCCCATGTTTGTTGTTTGTAAAGCAATTTCATTCTGACGTATCAACATTGGTCAATAACATTGTTTGTCAAGTTCACACAGCAGAGGTACCTGTTGATTGCAAACTTGTATGCATGGTATACGAGCGTGGAACAGCTGACTGAATATTTACAGTGCCCCCAAGCGCATCGTTTTAATTGACATATTTCAACAGGTGTATGTGGCGGCATTTGTATGTGCATAGATTTCACTGCATTTCTACGTCACGTTGAACATCAGACTGAGTCACATTATTTGAGTAGAGTACTATCTGTGTCTCTCTAACGTTCAAGCTTCCGAGCACACGAAGGGAAATACAATTACGAGTTTGCTAATACTCCCATGTGTGACAATTCGTCCATGTGGCCGCGATAGAGCTAATTGCTGTAATGCTGTAATATTACAACTGTGTCAGGCTGGCTAACGTAAATTGGCAGGTTGAAGTTACCAGTGTACTATTTATACGCCAAATTACTAACCTATAACAGTACACTAAAATTTACCGCTTGTTGAGCATCAATTCCAACGATATTAACGCGGATATGCTATATTAGGCAAGTTTCATCAATTAAACTCCATTCAGAATCTGAATGCAAACATTGGCACTATTAATGTTTTCAGCCAATGTTTATTTCTTTAGATCAATAGTAAAGATATTCTGATACAGAAGCAATATACATTAGTGGAAGTAATTAATTAAAAGCGAAAATCATATTTACAACCGCCTTCATAGCCTATGGCTAAGTACTGTAGCACTCTCTTGGTGAGCCTGGGTTTAATTTTCTTGTGAATCATGAAAATAATAAATGGCATATGGCTTTTAGTGCCGGGAGTATCCGAGGACAAATTCGGCTCGCCAGATGCAGGTCTTTAAATTTGACTCCCGTAGGCAACCTGCACTTCCTAATGAGGATGGAGTGATGATGAAGACAGCACATATATCCCCGTGCCAGCAGAATTAACCAAATATGATTAAAATTCTTGCCCCTGCCGCGAATCGAACCTGTGACCCCCTGTGACCAATGTCCAGTACACCGGACCCTTGTGAATTATTAATTTACGTGATAGGGTCTTCGAAGTGGTGTACAATCTTGTGAACTCAACTGAAGTGTACGTCCGTGTTCCAGATGGTATAATTCATTATCTCAATAAAACCTCAGCTCACCTATATACAAATAACAATATAATGTTGTTGGTACATTTTAAATATTTCTCCTATTTTTACTTTTATCTCGGTTTAGTAAAAGACGACGTAGATTCACATATCGCTTCATATGGCTGTCCGCCTCTGTAACGACTCCAGAGAAAGCAGATTAACAGAAATTCTTGAAACCCGGAATTTAAGTACAGAGGTAGCCGTGCTGAGCTGTTACCTATATCGTCGTTGCCGGGACGAAATCTCCTATGTGATAATATTTTTGGAGATATACTGACCCAAAGGACATGCTTTATGAAGAGCGAGAATGCCTTGACAGTATCCACACAATATTGCACCTTATATGACAGAACCTCACCGGCCAAAGTTCTAAGCTGAAATATTTCACATAGGAGGTTTTGTCCCGGCAGCGACGGTATATTACTTCCTTCGGTGCAATCGCGTAGGCCTATCTATATTAAGGAGGCAATATAATAATATATCAAATTTCCCTTTTAATATTAGTGGTATCGAAAAGCTGCACGGTGCTAACGTTGTCCAAACTGAAAGTTCAGAATCATATCTCAGTCAAGAATTAAGATTGTCATTGACAAATCCATATACGCGAGCGTCGTTAACATGTTAATATTATCCAATCATCATGGCAACGTGTTAATCAGAAGAATTGGGGAAGATGGGACTAAGGAATCTCAATAAGGTACTGTAGAGCTGAAGAATCCATTGCTAAACCTATAGCTACTTACTTAGGTGGTTCCCCACGTCGCAACAGCCCCGAAGGGCCTGGGCATACCAAGCGACCGCTGCTCAGCACGAAAGCCTTCAGATTACGAGGTGTTGTGTGGTCAGCACGACGAATCCTCTCGGTCGTTACTCTCGGCTTTCTAGAAACGTAGGTGTTAATAAATGAAGATACCTTCATTGGTGTAATCACACTAACGAGTTCGTATATAAAGTTTACAGACGTCTTCATGTCCTTATAAGGGTATTTATGGGTTGTAATAAGGATGCAAATCTCTCCTAATCATATGCAGACAACACACCACACTACCAACCAGCATAGAAACACGCAATATTGATTACATCCCTCTACTAACGGTTAGCGTCAGAAAGGGCATCCCGCCAAAAAACAGGGCCATATCAATATGTGCGACATAGTTCTCACCCGTGACCTCACAGTTGTGGGAAAAGTTGCAGAAGAAGAATATAAACTAAGGATGCAAAGTAGGAAGCGGGTAGGTCTTTTGTAAGACCTCTATTAGAGTGTAATTCCAGTGTATAGGACCCATTCCATGATTACTTGATACTAGAACTGGGAAAGATCCAAAGGAAAGCAGCACGACTTGTTGTGGCTGATTTCAGACAAAGGATTAGTGTTATGAAAATGTTGCAAACTTTGGGCTGGAAAAATTTGGATTAAGGGGAAGAGTTTCTCGACTAAGTAGTATGTTCCGAGCTATCAGTGGAGAGATGGCGTGGAATGACGTTAGTAGACAAATAAATTTCTTTGGCATAGTAATATTATCCACTCATTTGAGGGAAAGTGGAGGCAAATACTCATTATTTAAGAAGAGTCTAGATGGACAATTGATAGGGAATTTGGCACTTTGGTAACGAGCGTTTACCGAACATCCTCGCTATATTTGTGAGTATCTTCAAGGATATGAGAGTGGCTGAATTCCTTGTCCGTTTAACAGACCGGGAATATCTGGGAGGCATCTTGACGGACAAACTGATAAGGGATGTGGGTACGAATTACCTAGAACTGCACTTGGCTGATTCAGTGAATGGAACGTGACCGCATACGTGTAGATTGTCTGCAGATAAGAAAAGGGAGACATACGAGGTACTAGGTTTTCGAATATTCCTCAGGGGTTTTATAACGAATATTATTTAATGTCATTTAAATAGAATGCTCCAAACTGAAGTCTTCTAGTAACTCGGAGAATTAGGTCAGACTCACAGAGATATTTCCTAAGCGTACTCATAAATCAAGGAAATGACAGGAAAATGAAATTAACTTGATTCGTAATAACACTGGTGTTTTTATTGAAGATCGAATTGGAGTGCCGGGCACATAGAAAGAATATTTTGCAAGTCTTCATCTCCGAGCAAATATAAATCCTTCTGGCAATACCTTATGTCAAAACTGTTATTGAAATTAGAACCAGTATTGTAATACAATTAAATCAGGTTAAATCAGGTTTCAGGAATTTGGGTTAATGACGGAAAATGCAATTACTAAAGTAGCAGAACGGGGTCAAATTTGATTATAAATCATGCAATCATACGGCACATATAAAAGTGTTTAAAAGAGGAATACAATGGAATTTCCATAACATACCTTCTGATTGTATGAAACTACTCACAGAACCACGAGAATAGGTAGACTTGGTATGTGTTGAAGGAAACTTTTAACAGCTTCGATCTTAGGAGAGGAGTGTAACGAGCATGTTACGATTATTTTGAATTGAACACAAAGAATGAACTTGAGATTTCCAGGAGATTCAATTAAGCATGTGCACTTATTCAAAGTCCGGTTCCATAACTTAACGGATAGACTCTTGGGCTTCAGTCCTCGGGGCCAAAGTTCGATTGCCGGACGGATCACGAGATTTGAATATTGGCTCGGAGAGACTTATTTTCTAAGTTTGAAAATAAAGTGAAAAAAGTAGATAACCAATCAATCAAAGGAATTTCCTCACAAGGAATACAATCACATGCGAGCACTGATGGCAGAAATTCTTTAAAGGAGATTCTGGATCTTATTGTTGGAGAAGTAAATGTTTATAGTTCATGATAATGCTCGTATTTCGGTTATTTCAGTTCCATACATGAACTTCCCGAATCTGTTCAATTAGTCATAAGTATTTTAACTCTTCGAATGCAGAGATTTGTGTGTGTGTGTGTGTTGTACAAAGACATGTAGCCAGCCTGATTTGGTAATGGCAGTAGATTGAAACAATGATATCATACCTCAAAGTAAGGTACACTGTACATATAAGAAAGCATTTGCTGAATCAGTTAACCAAAAATTATGTGGCGGTATGAAATGCACTGTCATTAGGCGAATTTTGGACATCGTGAGAGTAGCCTATCAGTCAATACAGATTTATGGACATCAGCTGTATGTGGTAAGTGTATGAAGAGTAGGGCAGTTAAAATTATATACACTTTAAAACTCACCACACTCCATACGAAGGAATTTCCTCCAAGGAATTTTGTCACATTCGAGTACTGACGGCAGGAATTCTTTGGAGGATTCTGCATCTTATTTTTGACAAGTAAATTATTATAGTCCATGACAATGCTCGTATTTCTGTTATTACAGTCCCATAGAATAACTTCCCGAATCTGTTCAATCAATCATAAGTATTTTAACTTACGGACAGCATGCCATTTGAAGCCAGGACTTTTCTCCTCGGTGCCGCTCTCTTGGTCATGTTCTGTTTGGTATTATTTGGCAACTCCACAAAGTCCTTCACTGTGTAGTGATCTTTCATCCACGAAATCATCATTGATTCAACAATAGCAAGGGCATTCTGGAACATCTTTTTGCAAACTCTTCATATTGCCGTATATAATCAGATGAAGGACAAAACTATTTTAGAGCCGGGATACGTCATTTTTCTTGTGCTTCCTGCCCTTCGGTTCCACCATGTTTATCAGACTTAGATTCATCAACTTCTTTTTCCAACATATGTTCCAGAAACATGGAAAAATGCTTCGTCTGTCTGGTAAATCCCTACAATAAACGTTTGGAGATTTCCCGCTCATAGGGCACATACAGTGAGGTTTCATTTCCCTTGATGATATTTCTATATCATGTTACCATTTTCCTTCATCAGATTTCCTGGTTCCTGTGTACAGTTCATCCCGCATTATCTTCGACAACACAAGTGACCAGTTGAGGCCCTTTGGTACTTGGCGCTTCCTTTCTCTACTCGGGGTTAATACTTCATGGAGAGTTTGCTCCGATTCCATCTCGCTGTTCACCGGAGTGGATTGAGCGTGATCTGTGCGTATGGATATTGGTTGAGATTCCCCATATACTTCATCAATGGTACGTATTTCACGTATTTATCATCCGTCTCCTTCCCTTTGTATTTCATCATGACCTTCGCAGTTCAGTAAAGACCGGCAGCCAGATTCTTCGACTAAAAAATCCCAAATTGGTACATCCCCTGGACTTACTGATTATTTAATAAAGCCACTTCAATTCTTTTCGCTCAAAATATAATTGGTGAAGCTGTTTGAACTTCCTGAACATGGCTTTCATTATATAGTGTACATTTATGAAGGGAAGTATTATCTCCTATCATTTCAGATCTTGCTATTATTTGGGCAAGTCCTCTGTCATTGCGGTCGATGAGGAAAGTATCTTGATGATTATGTTCTGTAACTTTGTCGTTCATTGTATAATACACAGTAACACCGTCAAATGCTCTATAATTTTCATTTTCCCTGGAGGAGGTGGTTAGTTGATAATCAGTGATAGACTCTTGAGAATAGTTGAGGAAGAGCTGCAAGTTTTGTCCATAATTTTTATCACTCATCGGGATAGCTTGATTCTGACTGAAAATCTGATTTTTTCAGTATTTCTTTGCACGTTTGGGGGACCTGCATTTTCGCATCCTCCATGATTTGTTCCGTACATTGGACCGGATTAAATATTACTTTATGGATCAAAAGAGACGCACAACACTTTCTCAAAATGTTCAGTGTTTACCAAATCAGGGTCTGTAAAGAAAACATGTACTTGTTGATATTGCTGAATTGCATCCATTCTTTCTCTTACCGATAAACTTGATATATCGTAGCGGTGCTTATTGAAGGGATACATATCGAAGGAAGCTTTACTTGCAGTTTGTTTTACGAAATAAAATGTTACGTTGGCAGAAAATGTAGCTCACTGAATCAAAAACGGATGTATAAATGGTAACTAGCTTAATTCCAAATGGTAATCGCATTCAATAACAAAATACACTGACTGACAGAGCAAATGCAACACCAAGAAGGAGTGGTCAGAACTTTATGCCAATTGCAGGGTAGACTGACGTCACTGAGGTATGCTCATGATGTGAAATGCGCCGCTGTGCTGCGCACGTAGCGCACGATAAATGGGACACGGCGTTGGCGAATGGCCCACTTCGTACCGTGATTTCTCAACCGACAGTCATTGTAGAACGTGTTGTCGTGTGCCACAGGACACGTGTATAGCTAAGAATGCCAGGCCGCCGTCAACGGAGGCATTTCCAGCAGACAGACGACTTTACGAGGGGTATGGTGATCGGGCTGAGAAGGGCAGGTTGGTCGCTTCGTCAAATCGCAGCCGATACCCATAGGGATGTGTCCACGGTGCAGCGCCTGTGGCGAAGATGGTTGGCGCAGGGACATGTGGCACGTGCGAGGGGTCCAGGCGCAGCCCGAGTGACGTCAGCACGCGAGGATCGGCGCATCAGCCGCCAAGCGGTGGCAGCCCCGCACGCCACGTTAACCGCCATTCTTCAGCATGTGCAAGACACCCTGGCTGTTCCAATATCGACCAGAACAATTTCCCGTCGATTGGTTGAAAGAGGCCTGCACTCCCGGCGTCCGCTCAGAAGACTACCATTGACTCCACAGCATAGACGTGCACGCCTGGCATGGTGCCGGGCTAGAGCGACTTAGATGAGGGAATGGCGGAACGTCGTGTTCTCCGATGAGTCACGCTTCTGTTCTGTCAGTGATAGTCACCGCAGACGAGTGTGGCGTCGACGTGGAGAAAGGTCAAATCCGGCAGTAACTGTGGAGCGCCCTACCGCTAGACAATGCGGCATCATGGTTTGGGGCGCTATTGCGTATGATTCCACGTCACCTCTAGTGCGTATTCAAGGCACGTTAAATGCCCACCGCTACGTGCAGCATGTGCTGCGGCCGGTGGCACTCCCGTACCTTCAGGGGCTGCCCAATGCTCTGTTTCAGCAGGATAATGCCCGCCCAGACACTGCTCGCATCTCCCAACAGGCTCTACGAGGTGTACAGATGCTTCCGTGGCCAGCGTACTCTCCGGATCTCTCACCAATCGAACACGTGTGGGATCTCATTGGACGCCGTTTGCAAACTCTGCCGCAGCCTCGTACGGACGACCAACTGTGGCAAATGGTTGACAGAGAATGGAGAACCATCCCTCAGGACACCATCCGCACTCTTATTGACTCTGTATCTCGACGTGTTTCTGCGTGCATCGCCGCTCGCGGTGGTCCTACATCCTACTGAGTCGAGGCCGTGAGCATTGTGTAACCTGCATATCGGTTTGAAATAAACATCAATTATTCGTCCGTGCCGTCTCTGTTTTTTCCCCAACTTTCATCCCTTTCGAACCACTCCTTCTTGGTGTTGCATTTGCTCTGTCAGTCAGTGTACTATTATAATGAAACTTAACAACCTAATAAACTCACCTTATGTATACCAGCGAATTTCACAGGAAGTAGAATCATTGAAACTTCCTGTACAATCTGTGACAACTTCAGCAAATAATCAGAGGAAAACAGGGCAGCCTAAAGCAATATTCCCTCGAACTAACGAGAACAAACTTAAATTATTAATTATTGACGATTGCTATTGTTGAACTCTGGCGGGCTGCAGAGATAATAATGTAAAATTCGTCGCATTCGATTTACTTTAATAAAACCAACGAAGTTATATTTATATCAACTCGTCTAATTGTTGGGCCTATAATGGCACACCGATAATACACTCAGCTACACACGTTGTTAAGAATGAAATTCCGTACGTTTCCACTCTGACAAGGCTATCATACTTAAGAGGTATTAGTATATTGGTTACATAAAATATCATGTGTCTAACCTGAAACTAAACTTGAGTTTTTATAAGGTAATGCTTTGACGCTAGAAAATATACGAGGGTTCACCTTTCTTAAATACCGGTAACATTGAAAATAGAGTAATGGAAATAGAAATATGAAATTATGTACGTTGAAATAAATTATGGTGTGGGTTACTGTAGTCAGGTCCTATTTCGTGAGCCAAAGGCAACGGCTGAGTGGCCTAGTAAGTGGTCGTGAGATTCGGGATACCAGTTGCCATGGAATGGGAGTGGGCATCAGTAGGCGGCAGTGATATTCGGGTAACGGGAGAAAACGAGGAAGGGATAGGAGATAATAAAGTGTACTTAAAGGATGTTAAAAAGGGAAGGGCATAATGTGGAGTAGGGCTGTTTATCAGGAATACTATTGCACGCCACATAGTTTCTGTCAGGCACGTACATGAGCGAATGATGTGGGTAGATTTGGCAGTTAGAGGAATTAGGACGAGAATGGTATCAGTGTATTCACCAAGTGAGGGTGCAGATGAGGATGAACTTGACAAGTTTTATCAAGCCTTAAGTGACATCGTAGTCAGCGTCAACAGCAAGGATAAGATAGTGCTATGGGCGATTTCAATACAAGAATTGTAAATACAACTGAAGGATACGAAAGGGTGATCGGTAAATGTGGGGAAGATATAGAAGCCACTAGGAATGGGAACCGTTTACTGGACTTACGTGATAGTATGTGTTTAGCAGTTACGAATAGGTACTTCAAGCATAAGGCTATTCACGGCTACACATAGAAGGCTAAGGGTACCAAATCCATAATAGACTACATCTTAACCGACCTAGAATTCAGGAAGTCTATTAGGAATGTACTTGTTTTTCGGGATTTTTCGATGTTACAGACCACTATTGATCTGAAGTGAACCAAGTATCTCTAGACCTAGGTTAGAGAAAGATAAATATGTCTGCAAACGAATAAGGGAGAAAATCTTTAGGACGAGGAAATTAGACAGAAGTACATGGATATGGTTAGTGAGAAGTTTCGAACAATGGACAGTAAACACATTCATAATGTTGAAAGAGAATGGGTGGCATACAGGGATGATGTAGTAGAAACGGCAAGGGAATGCCTAGGAACGTCTGTGTGTAAAGATGGGAAAAGACGAACATCGTGGTGGGATGATGAAGTGAGAGCAGCTTGTAAACGTAAAAAGAAGACTTATCAGAAATTCCTCCAAACAAGGGCCGAGGCAGACAGGAATTTGTACGTAAATGAAAGAAACAGAGCGAAACAAATAGTTGTTGAGTCCAAAAAGAAGTCGTGGGAAGAGTTTGGTAATAACCTGGAAAGGCTAGGTCAAGCAGCAGGGAAACCTTTCTGGACTGTAATAAAGAATCTTAGGAAGGGAGGGAAAAAGGAAATGAACAGTTTTTTGAGTAGGCCTACTTCAGGTGAACTCATAATAGATCCCAGGGAATCACTGGAGAGATGGAGGGTATATGTTGAACATCTTCTCAATGTAAAAGGAAGTCATCCTGGTAGTGTTGCGAACAGCCAAGCACATGGGTAGGAGGAAAATGATGTTGGTGAACTTACGCTTGAGGAAGTGGAAAGGATGGTAAATAAACTCCATTGTCATAAAGCAGCGGGGATAGACGAAATTTGACCTGAAACGGTGAAGTATACTGGGAAGGCAGGGATGAAATGGCTTCATAGAGTAGTAAGATTAGCATGGAGTGTTTGTAAGGTACCTTCATATTGGACAAAATATTAATTGAGCATATATATAAGTAAGGGAACAGGAAATATTGCAACAACTATCCAGGTATCTCATTGATTAGTATACCAGGCAAATTGTTCGCTGCCATCTTGGGAAGGGAAGGGGGTGCCATCAGTGGTTGAGAGGAAGTTGGATGAAAACCAGTGTCGTTTCAGACCACAAAGGGGATGCCGGATCAGATTTTCAGTATGCGCCAGGTTATTGAAAAATATTACGAGAGGAACAGACAGACGGTTGTGTTTGTGTAGTGTAGATCTACAGAAAGCATATGACAAGGTACCGAGGGAAAAGATATTTGCCATACTGGGGGACTAAGGAGTTAAGGGTAGATTATTAAAATCAATCAAAGGCTTTTATGTTAAACGAGGCTGTAATATTTCACCTTTGCTGTTCGTAGTTTACATGGATCATCCGTTGAAAATGTATAAAGTGGCAGGGAGGGATTCAGTTAGATGGAAATGTAGTAAGCAGTCTGGCCTGCAGTCTAATATCTTGGAACTTGAAAATAGGTGCAATTAGTATGGTATGGAAATTAGCCTTCTGATGACTGAAGTTATGTCGGTAGGTAAGAAATTATTCAACGTAATTGAATGTCAGATTGGTGATACAAATCTGGAGCAGGTAGATAATTTTAAATATTTAGGGTGTGTGTTATCCCAGGATGGTAATATAGTATGTGAGATTGCAGGAAGGTGTAGTAAAGCTAATGCAGTGAACTCGCAGTGACGATCAACAGTGTTTTGTAAGAAGGAAGTCAACTGCCGGACGAAACTATCTTTATAGCGGTCTTTGCTTTCGTGGCCGAATGCTGGGTGGACTCAGGATATCTTATTCGTAAGTTAGAAGTAACAGACATGAAAGTAGCGAGAAAGATTGCTGGTAGAAACTGGTGGGAACAATGGCACGAGGGCACTCGTAACAAGGAGATAAAGTCTAAGTTAGGAATTAACTCGATGGATGAAGCTGTACTCATATTCCGGCTTCGGCGTTGGGGTCATGTGAGACAAATGGAGGATATTAGGTTTCCTAGGAGAATAATGCACTATGTTATGGAGGGTAAGACAGGTAGATGGAGACCAAGACGACGATGTTTAGATTCAGCTTCTATCCATTTAAAGTAAGGAGGTATAGAACTAAGTGAGGCCAACACACTAGTTGCAAATAGGCGATTGTGGCGACGTTTAGTAAATTCACAGAGGTTTGCAGGCTGAATGGTGAAAGTCATAAGAGTCTATAATGGTAAATTATATATGTAAAATAACTAGCTAATTGTGATCCTGTACCTTAAAAAACTCAAACATGACCAAAATTTTACTTTCGAGGTCTTATAAGGTTTCTAAGTACAGAACAGACACATGCCGGTCCTTATAAAAGGATAAAGGAGAAAGCTCAGAAAAGCGATTTTAGGGACCACGTATTGTAAGATACTAATGAGATTTACGGTGGAACCAAGGGTATTTCTCTATTCATTTACTTTCTCTTACTTAGTCTGTTTTTATTTATTTATTAATTTATTTATTTATTCATTTATTTACTTATTTATTTATTTATTTATTTATTTATTTATTTATTTATTTATTTATTTATTTATTTATTTATTTATTTATTTATTTATTTATTTATTTATTTATTTATTTATTTATTTATTTATTTATTTATTTATTTATTTATTTATTTATTTATTTCATGTACAGATAGCGAAATATTATACGCCACACTTGTATTAGACGCCACTGTTTATTAATCAATAATGTTCCTCTTCAAACAAGTATGATGTACTCTGTACACTACGTATAATATGTCGGTTATGCTACTAGAAATGTTTTGGCATAAGCGAGATATAGAAACTACATTGTATTTAATCTATATTATATAAAAGAACATGTCCTGATTGACGGATTCATCATCGCTGGGCCGAAACTACTGGACATAAAGAAATGAAATTTTTAGGATACATTTATATTACAATCTAGGTGCCCGCTAAGGAAGGATTTTTGTATATTCCGTCGCTAAGGGGGTGAATTATTAAAGTGAGTGTATCTATATCTCCAAACTTTAAAGGTTTACAAGATATAAAGTTGGTAGTTAGAATCTTCTTTATAAATAAAGAAACACGTACATTTTGTCTTCGGAAAATCCCACTACGAGGGGTGAAAAATGGTGAAAAAGAGGTTGAATGCCTTTAATGTGGATACTTATATCTCAGAAGCTGAAGATATTACAGACCTGAAAATTGGTATTTGGAACCTCCTTTAAAAATAAAGAAAGATGTAATTTTTGTTTATGGAAAATCCAAATAATGGGGGGTAACTGGAGTGACACATGGAGTGAATTTTTAGAAATTTTTGAAATGAGTGCATCTATATCTCAAAACTTTAAAAGTTTACAGATGTAAAAATTTGTATTAAGAATCTCCTTTAAAAGTAAAGAAACACATATTGTTTTCTTTTCGGAAATCCCCACTAGGAGGGGTGAAAATGGGGTTGAATGCCTTTAATGATACTTATATCCCAGAAACTGAAAATATTGCAGACCTGAAAATTAGTATTGGGAACTCCTATAAATATAAAGAAACACGTATTTTTTGTTTTTGGACAGAATATATCTACAGTATATCTCAGAAACGTAAAATGTTACAGACGTAAAAACTGGTATTTGGAATCTCCTGTAAAAGTAATGAAACACACGTGATTTGTTTTCGGAAACTCCTCATAAGGTATTTATTTAGTTTCTATTTGAATGACATCTCTTCTAAGTTGAAAAACTGCAACTACCATCTCTATGCCGACGACCTTCAAATTTACTGCCACACAAAAGTGAATGACATAAATGCAGCTATTGAAAATATGAACCGAAACTTAGAGCAGATCAGCTGTTATGCGGCTGAGAATTCTCTCTCCATCAACCCAACGAAAACACAAGCTATCATACTAGGGCAGAGAAAACTCCTTGCCCATCTACACAGTCTACAAATTCCAGTCATTCAAGTAAATGGTGTTGCTATCACATTCTATAAATCAGTAAAAAGCCTTGGAGTCACTATAAATTAAACTTTAAACTGGGATGAGCATGTCACTAACGTATGCAGAAAAGTTCACTCATCACTTCATCCCCTTAAGATTCACCAGACCGTATTACCTCTCAACTTAAAAATAAAACTGGTTCAAACATTGATACTTCCTATTTTTAACTATTGTGATGTTGTGTTGCTGGATGCTACCAGTGAACAAAATAGGAAATTGCAGAGAGCTTTAAACTCCTGCATTAGATTTATCTTTTCATTGAATTTTGCCTCGCATGTATCCCCTTTTTATGCACGACTTTCTTGGTTAAAAGTAGAGCAGCAGAGGAATCACCATGTATCAACCCTTATCTATCGACTCTTGACTGAAAATATACCTGAATATCTCTCCAGTAATTTCCGTTTTCTATCCTCCTTTCATGACCGTGACACGCGATCTGGGTCAACAATTGCAATACCTCCACATCATACATCTGCCTTCAGTAATTCTTTCCTTGTGTCGGGCGCTAGAATATGGAATGCTTTACCCCCTGAAATTAGAAATTGTTCCTCATTAATTACCTTCAAAAGACAGTCTAAAGATTTCCTCTTGAATACGTAGGCTATATCATGTAGTTATGTGTGAATGTGTGAGTGGATGTCTGGAGTAAATAGTTGCCAAAAGTCTACATAAATTAGTTATTTTTTATGAATTCCACCTAGAGTAGTTAATATTGAATTTATTTATTATTTTTCTAATTTTAGACTTAGGATGTAATCTTTTAGTATTAGACTATATTAAGTAATATTAATATTATATTATATACACTGTGTTAAGTTAGAATATTAAGTTTGGATTCAGTATTAAGCCGCATAATGTGGTTAAGTGTAAGAGAGGGCCAAAAGCCCTAACTTCGCCACAAATAAAGACATCAATAAATAAATAAAAATAAATAAAAAGGGTCTGAAATTTTAAAATGAGCATGTCTACTGTATATCTCATAAACTTAACATGTTACAGAAGTGAAAAGTGCTATTGTTAATCTCTATTAAAAATAAAGAAACATGTATTTTTCGTTTTCGGAAAAACCACATTGGTGGGGGTAAAAATGAGTGAAAATGGGGTTGAATTCTTTTTATTAGGATACAGATATCTCAAAGACTGAAGATGTTAAAGACGTGAAAATTGCTATTTTGAATCTCCTTTAAAGTAATGAAATACGCACATTTTCCTTCGGAAATCCACTTCAAGGGGGGGGGGGGAATTGAAACATTATTTGATTTATTTGTATGAAGATACTAATACCTCAAAAACGAAAGATGTTGCAGACCTGGAAATTGGTACTTGGAATCTGCTTTAAAAGTAAAGAAACATGTGTTCCTATGATTTCGGAAAATCCCATGAATGAGAGGGATAAAAAGATGAAAAATTAATTGAGTTCATTGTATGATGATATTTACATCTAATAAAAACTAAGTTGTTACAGACGTGAAAATAGGTGTTTGGATCTCTTATAAAAAAAGAAGAAAGCTTTTTGGGGAGAAAATCATCTTGGGGGACGGGAGTGAAAACGAGTTCAAATATTTTATGACAAGTATCTCAAAAACTGAAGATGTTACAGTCGTGATAATTGGTATTTAGAAGATCCTTTAAACATAAAGAAACACGCCTTCTGAACGGTGGTGGTGTAAGAAAGGAGTTGAGGCCAACTGATTTTACCGTTCATAATGTACTTGATTCTGATCATTAACCGTTCATTTTTATCTTTCCTGGGTTCGTTTTCAAGAGCCACCTTTTCCTTTGGAGAATTTAAAGTTTATTACAGTAGATTCACCTGGCATATAAATAAAAATTTAAACACATTTGAAATAAACGATAGGAATGACATTGACCGTGCAATTGTTCACCTTTATAATAAGGTCAATAATGCACGGAAGTATATCATTCGTATCGCCAGGAATACCGTGCACTTGCCTATGCGCGACAATGGTGCTGGTCACATTGTCAGCAATGACAATGGCAGCAGATGTAAGTTACCGCCAAGTAGCGGTCTTACATCTTGCTGCGGGGTCCATAATAATAACAATAATAATAATAATAATAGAAAGGGGGGTAGCAGCCTTTCGGTAGTTGCAAGGGCGGCAGTCTAGATGATTGACTGATACGGCCTTGTAATATTACTCAACATGGCTTAGCTGTGTTGATACTGCTACACGGCTGAAAGCAACGGGAAACTACAGCCGTAACCACCTCCCGAGGACATGCAGCTTTCTCTGTATGAATGATGTACTGATGATGGCTTCCTCCCGGGTAAAATATTCCGGAGGTAAACTAGTCCCCCATTCGGATCTCCGGGTGGGGACTACACGAGAGGGGGCGATCATCAGGAAGATGGATACTGACATTCTGCGAGTCGGAGCGTGGAATGTTAGAAGTTTGAATCGTTGTGGTAGGTTAGAGAATCTGAAAAGGGAGATGGATAGGCTAAAGTTAGATGTAGTTGGTATAAGTGAAGTACGTTGGCAGAAAGAACAGGATTTTTGGTCAGGCGACTACCGAATTATCAACACGAAATCAAACAGGGGTAATGCAGGAGTTGGTTTAATAATGAATAAGAAAATAGTACAGCGGATAAGCTACTACGACCAGCATAGTGAAAGAATTATTGTCGCCAAGATAGACACCAAACCAATGCCCACCACAATAGTGCAGGTCTATATGCCTACTAGTTCAGCGGATGATGAAGAAATAGAAAGAATATATGAGGAGATAGAAGATTTAATACAATATGTCAAAGGTGACGAGAATCTAATTGTGATGGGAGAATGGAACGCAGTGGTAGGCCAAGGAAGAGAAGGTAATACAGTAGGAGAATTTGGATTGGGACAAAGGAACGAAAGAGGAAGTCGGCTGGTTGAATTCTGCACTGACCATAATTTAGTCCTCGCCAATACTTGGTTCAAACACCACAAACGACGGCTGTATACGTGGACGAGACCTGGAGACACTGGAAGGTATCAAATAGACTTCATTATGATTAGGCAGAGATTCAGAAACCAGGTGTTGGATTGCAAAACTTTCCCAGGAGCAGACGTGGACTCTGACCACAACTTGTTGGTCATGGAATGTCATCTGAAGTTGAAGAAATTGAAGAAAGGAAAGAATGCAAAAAGATGGGATTTAGACAAGTTGAAAGAAAAGAGTGTGATGGATTGTTTCAAGGAACATGTGGCACAAGGACTAAATGAAAAGGCCGAAGGAAACACAGTAGAGGAAGAGTGGAGAGTCATGAAAAATGAAGTCAGTAGGGCTGCTGAAGAAATGTTAGGAAGGAAGAAAAGATCAACTAAGAATCAGTGGATAACTCAGGAGATACTAGACCTGATTGATGAACGACGAAAATACAAGAATGTTAGAAATGAAGAGGGCAGAAAAGAATACAGGCGATTAAAGAATGAAGTGTATAGAAAGTGCAAGGTAGCTAAGGAAGAATGGCTGAAGGAGAAGTGCAAGGATGTCGAAGGCTGTATGGTCCTGGGAAAGGTAGATGCTGCATACAGGAAAACCAAGGAAACCTTTGGAGAAAGGAAATCTAGGTGCATGAATATTAAGAGCTCAGATGGAAAGCCACTTCTAGGGAAAGAAGACAAAGCAGAAAGATGGCTGGAGCATATCCAACAGTTGTATCAAGGTAACGATGTAGATAATTTCGTTCTGGAACATGAAGGGGCTGTTGATGCTGATGAAATGGGAGACCCAATTTTGAGGTCAGAGTTTGACAGAGCTGTGAGTGACCTAAATAGGAACAAGGCACCTGGAATTGATGATATTCCCTCTGAATTACTGACTGCCTTAGGAGAAACCAGCATGGTAAGGTTATTTCATTTAGTGTGCAAGATGTATGAGACAGGAGAAGTCCCATCCGATTTTCGGCAGAATGTTGTTATACCTATTCCCAAGAAAGCCGGTGCTGACAGGTGTGAAAACTACCGCACTATTAGTTTAGTATCTCATGCCTGCAAAATTTTAACACGTATTATTTTCAGAAGAATGGAAAAACAAGTTGAAGCTGAGTTGGGGGAAGATCAATTTGGCTTCAGAAGAAATGTAGGAACACGTGAAGCAATCCTGACTTTACGTCTGATCTTAGAGGATCGAATCAAGAAGGACAAGCCCACGTACATGGCATTCGTAGATCTAGAAAAGGCTTTCGTTAATGTTGATTGGACCAGGCTATTTATGATTCTGAAGATGATAGGGATCAGATACCGAGAACGAAGAATTATCTACAGCCTGTATAAAAATCAGTCTGCAGTGATAAGAATCGAAAAAGAAGCAACAATCCAGAAAGGACTGAGGCAAGGCTGCAGTTTGTCCCCTCTCCTTTTCAATGTTTACATAGAACAGGCAGTAAAGGAAATCAAAGAGAAATTTGGAAAGGGAATCACAGTCCAAGGAGAGGAAATCAAAACCTTGAGATTTGCGGATGATATTGTTATTTTATCTGAGACTGCAGAAGATCTCGAGAAGTTGCTGAATGGTATGGATGAAGTCTTAGGTAAGGAGTACAAGATGAAAATAAATAAGTCCAAAACAAAAGTAATGGAGTGCAGTCGAACGAAGGCAGGTGATGTAGGAAATATTAGATTAGGAAACGAAGTCTTAAAGGAAGTAGATGAATATTGTTACTTGGGTAGTAAAATAACCAACGATGGCAGAAGTAAGGAGGACATAAAATGCAGACTAGCACAAGCAAGGAAGAGCTTTCTTAAGAAAAGAAATTTTCTCACTTCAAACATTGATATCGGAATTAGAAAAATGTTTTTGAAGACTTTTGTGTGGAGCGTGGCATTGTATGGAAGTGAAACATGGACGATAACTAGCTCAGAAAGAAAGAGAATAGAAGCTTTTGAAATGTGGTGTTACAGAAGAATGCTGAAGGTGAGATGGATAGATCGAATCACGAATGAAGAGATACTGAATCGAATTGGTGAGAAGAGATCGATTTGGCTAAATTTGACGAGAAGAAGAGATAGAATGATAGGACACATCTTAAGACACCCAGGACTTGTTCAGTTGGTTTTTGAAGGAAGTGTAGGTGGCAAGAACGGTAGGGGTAGACCAAGGTATGAATATGACAAACAGATTAGAGCAGATGTAGTATGCAATAGTTACGTAGAAATGAAAAGGTTAGCACAGGATATGGTAGCATGGAGAGCTGCATCAAACCAGTCTATGGACTGATGACTCAAACAACAACAACAATAATAATGTTGTGGACCGTCGTCCAAATGTGCGGATCGCACTGGAAACGGGTACTTGCCGGGTGATGACTACGAATACAGTCCGGCCGCGGGTTCAGTACCGCCAAGGCACCCAAGACGACACCACTCCGGATCTCCACAAGGATTTGATCAATATTAAAAAAAGCTTATAGGAAAAGATGGCAAAGATGTAGAGACTTATGTGACCGGGTGGAATACCGACCTATCCCGGGAAGTACGAAATCGATTTCTGGAAAGAAAGGTTGAAAATGGGAGGAACTGTGCCGTAACCTCCCAGAAAACGAGTCAGATCGCGAATTTTGGTGAATTCTCTCAGAAAACGAGTCAGATTGCGAATTTCGGCGGATTATACATAAAACGTTAAGCATTCAATTATACATTTCAGTATAATACCGTAGCAAAGCACGGGTATCTTGCTAGTAGGATATAATTTGATATATGTTCAATCAAACGCAAAAATGTACTTTATAAAACGAACCGGACCGTAATATAAATTAATACGAGCTTAAACAACCCGAATAATGTTACACTCATGAAATAAATATGAATAAATATATCCTTACCAGCTGCATATATTACTAAACATGAATACTCACTCATGTCTTCAAACTTATTGTCAGTTAATCTTAACGCTAACATCGTGCATTGCAATACGGAGTTTCTTTCCTTTATTTTTACAATACTTGTAATTTAGCAAGTTTGTTTACGCTTCATTCCACAACTACTACCACCACTTTCACCCTTGTTTTAGCTGGAATCACCCAACTTAGGAATATAATGTGCTTTGGAGCACTTATTCATTGTGTTGAAGAGGGTTCTGAGGCTGATAATTACAATGCACTGTTGCTTAGAATAACATGCAAGACCACGAGACTGTTAGGATCTAGTATTTAGGACTGTTGTAAAACAAATAACATTAATACATTAACATTAATGTACGCATGTGTCCAAAACTTGTAATGTTTCTCGACGGGGTCAGGTATGAAGTGTGATGAATGTTCTTAGTAGCTAGTTTTAACGACCGAGTGCCGTTCTAATTAAATATAATTAGAAGTTGTACACAACCACCTCTCGTATCCTGCCGGCCCAGATTCCGACAGTGAAATTGTTTTCTTTCAACGGGACTCGGACCAGCTAACCACGGTGGCAGAACATACTGCACCCTTGTAGAGCTTCCGCGATCCCTTGAATTTACTCCTTGCCGCGGCTGCTCTAAAAAGATACTCACCGAAATTTGGAGACTCATCTCATTTGTGACCGGTCCCTGTCGTCGGTAATTGATTCATATAGGGATTTTACGACCTTGGGCAGCTATCTACTAAATACAAGATTTTGATACGGACTGGTTCTTAAAAATTGTCTATAAAATATTATTAAAATCAGAGAAAGATGAAAATGTAATATTCCTAAATTCAGAAGTTAAATTATAACTTATAAATTATAAATTATATAATATCCATGACTATCAGTCATCAAAATAAGACGTAATCACATTATTAATTGAACTTCCAAAAAGTTGCATAAACAAATTATTATGACATTATACTTAATTGAAATTCTTGATTAATTATCAAATGAAAAGTATTTCCAACTTTTCCACTTATCAGATATATGTGCTGAATGGATACACATTACAATGGTGATACTATAATAATAATAATAATAATAATAATAATAATAATAATAATAATAATAATAATAATAATAATAATAATAATAATAATAATAATAGAATAATTACTGACGTCAACCTTCATAATTATCAATGTGTCTAATAAATGTGAATACCAATGTGTGTAATAATTTTTATTACCCTGTGTATAATAATTTTAATTATTTAGAACATTCAAGGATAATGGAGTTAATTCTCCTTTGACAAATATCTCTGATTAACACTTATATTATTCAAACACATTTTCCAAAACAACCATTAAGTTATATTACTGTATAAAGGATATGAAAGAAAACCATTCAATAAACGTTATAATTTTCATAATTTCATATCTAGAGATTACTTAACTCCCTGTACGACTCGTTGGCTGAATGATCAGCGTACTGACCTTCGGTTCAGAGGGTCCCGGGTTCGATTCCCGGCCGGGTCGGGGATTTTAACCTTCATTGGTTAATTCCAATGACCCGGGGGCTGGGCGTTTGTGCTGTCCCCAACATCCCTGCTACTCACACACCGGACATAACACTATCCTCCACCACAATAACACGCAGTTACCTACATATGGCAGATGCCGCCCACCCTCATCGGAGGGTCTGCATTACAAGGTCTGCACTCGGCTATAAATAGCCACACGAAATTATTATACTTAACTCCCTAAACATAATTTGATTAATTAACACAAAGATTCACAATTTAAATAAAATGAATTTTTACAACTCTAGTTCAGTAACTTACATAATCTATCGTTGGTGTTGTTCCCGACATCAATTGAATCTAAGATATTTCTTTCAGTATTTTATGCGAGTCCCTTTCTAAATTTTAATAAATCAAACCAGGGATGACAACTCTCCCACTTAATAAAGTTCAGGAAGAAAATAAACTACTAATTTTTAATGGAGCTACAGTCAAACAAAGAGCCTATTCTAAAATCAAGTAAAAGTCACACTGCTGAAAAGTAATGACATCCTACCCCTAGTCTATATAAAACTATACCTTAGCAAGTTCTCCACACAAGGAGCTGTACGAAGAAATTCATTGTCAGGTTACATAAAATGAATATTATGATGTTGGCTGATTTCAGTGTCTAATATAATACAATCACCAAAATCACCGTTCACCACGACTATGAATAATATGAGTCTCGTGGTTATTCTCATACTTTTCACTATAAGATTTAACTATATGTTGAATGAAATGCAATAAATTTTAAAGACCAGTCAAAAATGTAGGTAAACATTAACTGTTGAATTTTTTATTATTTTTTTTTGCTAGGGGCTTTACGTCGCACCGACACAGACAGGTCTTATGGCTACGATGGGATAGGAAAGGCTTTGGAGTTGGAAGGAAGCGGCCGTGGCCTTAATTAAGGTACAGCCCCAGCATTTGCCTGGTGTGAAAATGGGAAACCACGGAAAACCATTTTCAGGGCTGCCGATAGTGGGATTCGAACCTACTATCTCCCGGATGCAAGCTCACAGTTGAAATTTAGTAATAATAATAATAATAATAATAATAATAATAATAATAATAATAATAATAATAATAATAATAAAGTGTCATGACCGAAAATCACGTCCATAACAATTCCATGTAAATCAATTGGGTATTTCCTAGCATCCATACACATTATCGTAACAATCCTATATGATCTCATTACGATGTTGGGTCACTCATAGTCTTTTGCTTCTTCATTTGGTCCTTAACATTTATTGGCAAACTGTAATTGCCATATGTATTCCTCCGCTCAATCAACTGATTCATTAATGCAATGTCTTCTCGTTCAACAATATCTAACTCTTTGTCAGCTTCACTGCTGGCCTCAATTTTATCAGCTCCTAGGCTGACACATAAAATTCCTCTTCTATTCTATAGAAAGACTTTCACATAACATTATAATTCAATAATATGGACCTATTAAAATACGTGACCCTACAACGTCACTCAACATTGTATTTTTTACAACAGTAAAATAGTTCCTACTTCATAAATTTATAACAACCCAATTGTTTATTTTTAAATTGTTACTTGGAAATTTAAATAATAAAACACTGCCTTGAATAATATTCCTGCCATCCTGAATTAATATCAATGAAATTTTAAATTGATTCATATGAATGAATTATACATCTCACAATCCAGGCTCACCTTGCTGGTTACTGTAGATTATCAAATTTAGTTAGCCATGAAAATGAATTTAACAATTCTCCACTCAATTTATTTATAAAAATATGTGCTTACAGCACCACCTGAGACCAAAACAACATCCTACAAGCAAGTAGAAAAATACGCTGGCAACCTGACTTAAAACATATTAATAATATGAATAATGATAATATTCATCATGCGTAGACAACAAACAAAAATACCCTAAATAACTTGACCGCACTCCCGTACATATTACACCACTAACTAGACATTATTACTACCGACTCACGTAAATAATATATAAAAACAAGAAAGATATATCTTAGATTCTAATGTGATTATATGATGTACTTACGTGATTGCAACTATGTCCAGCCCAATAGTCAGTGGGCTTCCGTGATGGGTGAAATTAGAACATCATTATTGAAAGATTACACTTTTCCATATTCTTGAGGTATCCACTAACTGTTTACACTAACATATCATTAACACGCAGTTGTGACTCTTGATATATAAAATTTAACACAGGCATTTGCACTGTAATATCACGCATTTACGTTGAAGTATTCACACACCTCTATCCACACAGAATATTTTATCTTGTGTAGCGAATTATCACCGTTGGTGATAGTTATTTGCGTCTGGAGTCATCGCTCTACCCTCACATACAGATTCTATTATTCTGAGCCTTCCCTTGTTTCTCGACAAAACACCCATTTTATCTGCTACTCGGGCGTTGGCCAGAAAATAAAACTCCCGACTGTCTTTCAGTTAACCAGTTAGATTGGTAAAAGTAAATGTTTGCTATAGCTTCAGCTGGTCTCCAACAACTATTAAAATGAAAGTGTTCCTTCAACTGTTCTCGCCTGTGGGAATACCCGGCGCTACTGCTGAATGTAAGACACTGTAGTATGATTTCAAAATAATTATTATGAGATATAAATCTCAAATTGACATAATTAATTCTTGTTCCACGAAATCAATTTTATACTGCTTAATTCACCTATATAGCACATGCGATACTGTCTTAATCGTCTTAATCGCAGCACACTCCGACTTGGTTCCATATTCACACTTGGAAAATATTCTCTTTTTTAGTGTACTTGCTCACTTCACGGAGCAATTTTAATACACGTCCGTACCGACGAAGATTCTGAATATGACTAACCTTTGCAGGGCGGGCCACCTACTGGCTTCCTACACTTTGGCGGAGTAATGTCAACTTAGTAAACGGCGATTTCTATCTCCAGGAGCGTCGTTCAATTACAATAAATGTTATGCCAATCAGTTGTCCCTCTCGATTAATTACATAAAGTCCATGCCTTTCCATTTATATGGTGCGATTGAAGAATCGATCCTCAAATTAAATACAACAATGATGGCGTGGGTTGCACTATTTAACCTCACACCCTGTCACCCATTACGGCGTTGTGGCGGCAACTATCCACACCTGCTGTTACCTCACGGCTTAGTGCGTAGTTACTTATCTGTCATTAAATTAGCGTAATTACTTGGTCTCGTAATTTTTTCTGATAACATCTAGTACTCTGCTCTTATGGAATCTTTGTTAATTATTACTAGATATCGCAGATGAGCTGAATCTTCCGTCGCGCCTTCTTCAAAATATAGCGAAGGCGAATTTTGATTGGTTGAGGGGTACAAGTTCGTCACTTATTTGGACGGGTGCAACACAAATCGAGGGGTTTCTGGTAGAATCTTCTCTGTTTTCTGTCTTACTTATACCAAAGTATCCTCGTTTAAGCCAGTGGAACTTTCCACTGTAACTGCGCAATACCCCAACCCCTACTCTGACATCATCACCAGGTGTTGCTTGCTTGCATTGCAGAGATATCTTTTTGTAATGAAAACAAACGTGGCTTCGCCATAAACTCAAAAGATTTCTTGTTCGCCTTTGGTGGTCTTAAAAATATACAGTAATTTTACTATTTAAATCAATTGTGTGGGCAATTCATCTATTATTTTTAATAAAATTAATTTAATTTACCAAACAGGCTCAGTATGATGGGTGCAATACAGACATGACGCTTTAACGATCATGGCCATCAGACGTCATTATTCTAGATATTTTGCAATCTTTCATGAACAATTGAGACTAAAATGCAAATGGTTACCCAAATATTGAAATATATGAACGAAAGGAGTAGAGTTACGAATATGGTGCACACATTGGACTGGGAAAGACATGGAAGTAAGGAGATAAAAGCCCGAAGAAGCGGAATGTTTCGACCTGTCAGTGAAGAGATGGCCTGGGATGACATAAGTAGATAAATGAGCTTTAGTGGCGTTTTTACAAGAAGATAAATTAATAACATGAAGACAAAGATTGAACTGAAAAGGGCACACTGTGGAAAATACTCGCTTATAAGAAAGGGAATTGGGGATTGTTACAATTTATCAAGGGAGATGTTTAACCACTTTTCAACTTATTTGAAATCGTTTAAGAAAATACCGGGTAAACAATACATAGTGGAAACTCCCTTCAGTGTGATAGACCTAAATGCACATCAATAGTGACTGAATATTATGAATTCGATGTTAAAAACATCAGTCCGTCACATAGCTGCGATTGGTCGCGGACTGCGTGCATAAAACTCGCGAATCGTTTACAGTGGTACTTTGTGCAGGTCGTCATGCAATTCAGCAATCAGTTCGTCATGGTCCACAGATGATCGATAATAATCAGTATTCAAATAGGGTATTGTCCCGGTCGGATGATGTGTTGAATTTCATCCGTATGTTTGTCAAACCACAACCCGAACAAAACTAGCGGTATGAATTGAGACTTTTTCCATTTTGGGAGATGGCGTCCTTGTTAACGAATGACATTTGTACCACATGATGCACTTCATCATATAAAATACCACATAATAATTGGCAGTAATCCATCCTTGGAGATTAAGAATGGGACCAGCGGAATATCATGGAATTGTAGCCCACACCGTCACAGAGCCACCTCCATGTGGAATGGACCCTGACGACCACGTCCCGAGATGGTACACGTCGTCTTAAGTACATCCAACATGGTTTTAGATGCACGGGCATATTTAACCTCATAACAGCACTCCTGCGGAACTTAAATTTCTGACAGTGGCGGTAATAGAACTCAGGCGTAGGAGGACGGTAGCTATTGCACTGACCGTAACCTTTTTAAGAAGGACGATATTTTCAGTGTCGACACTGCTAGTAGAACATTTAAGCCTCTCCATCTGTTGAAACACGAAATGTAACACTTCGAACACAAAAATATACCTGTAAGTAATGACCAATTATAAATCCATTTTTACACAGCATTGTGAAATACCTGTAAAAATGGTCTAGTAATAGTACATTTCGGGTTTCGACAGACAGAGAGGCTTATAATTTCTACTACCTGTTACACTACGGAGGTGGACACTGGACTTGTGTGACGGTAGGAAGTAGACAGTTCGATGTACAAGCTTCTGTCAGGGTCATCATACATAAACCCAACTTGTTGTTGTAAGCAAGGTGATGAATGACTTATAGAACTATTTAAAACCCTTTCAGTCACCGTTGGTCCATAATGCAAGATCTCGGCGACTCTTATTAATACTCATAAATAACGTCCCCTTGGAGTAACTCTTTCTGATGCTTTATTCTTTCCGTGTAATGTCAGAATCAAACTCATAGAATCACTAGTGCTTGCCTTCCTTGACTACTGTGACGTTATTCTTATAGACTCAAGAAAGGAGCAAACTTTAAAACTTCAGCGAGCACTTATTTGTTGCCTTAGATTTATTTGCAATCTGAGTTATAAAACACACTACACCCGATACACTCACGCTATTTCATGGCTGAAACCTGATAATCGACGAACATATCGCATACTGATACAGATATACCGGATGCTCACTGAAGGCAGACCACTACACATTTCATCCCAACTTGAATAATTGTCCTTCTTTCACAGTAGTAACTTAATACCCGATCTGGTTCCTCCCTTTCTACTCTTATCCACCGATCCTCCATGTACAGTATAACAAGCATTTTGTTGTGACGTGTTTCAGACTTAGGAATTTCCTCCCTGTCAGTGTCAGAGATATCGCCTCATTACCTAAATTTCAGGTCGTTTTCCGAGACTACCTGCTGGATGTAGCTGACTATTTTGTGTGCATGGATGAGTGAAAGAGTGAGTTAGAAAATTGTAATATATTCGTGTGTAGATTATTATGTGCTATAAGCTCTGTTACCATTGTTGTTTTACTAGAGTGGTTAAGTGTAGGACAGGGCCAAGACACTAACTTCGAAACCTACAACACATAATGATTAAATAAATACATAAATAAAAAATCAATGGCCGAATTCATTATTCTCCTAGGCAACCAGTTCTTCTCCGTTTACTCCTTATTGCACCATTACTGAAGCCAGTTTACGTTTTCGGATTCATCCACCATTTTTATTCCTTCCTTAGCCTTAATCAATTCATTTTGTTTACATTCTTGTCACACTGTTCCAACCTGTTTGTACAAGCAATCACTCTCATTACTTTCACGCCTTTTACATTCAACACATGAATTTTTGTTTTCAGTCAAGCGACCTTTCACCCTCGTACACCTATATTGTTCAGAAAACAGATCAATGTAGAGATAGTTTCATCCTAGTACTGATTTCTATCTTAAGAAATATTGCACCCATAAGGCGCCATCAAACTGGGCACAATACGGTTATCGTAGTAGTGAGATAACTACATTAGCTTTGTTGCACCTTCATTCACTTTCACTTAGGAAATCCATCCCGAATACTTGAAAGGATTCACGTCTTACAGTTTTGTGTTCCAGACCTGGCACTGAATCCTCTATGGTTCCTCCCTTTCTGACAACACCTTAGTCTTTGATATGCCAATTTTCATATCATACCGCTGCATCATTTTCCAAATTATGAAATATTATATAGAAAGCTTTCAGCTCCATCTGCCTTTAAGATCACGTTGTCAACATAGACCGAACTGCTTACTAATTTTCACCCAACTTCAGCCTTCGCCGAAATGTTATACCTTTCAATAAATAATAACAACGATGAATAATAATAAAAATAATAATGTCGTATGGCCTCTGGAGATACAAGGTGCAGGTCTTCCGAGTTGACGCATATAGATGACCTACGTGTTTGTGGAGACGGCGCCTTAAATATGTTGAAATCTAAGACGCCCAGTTCCTTATCCAGAGAAATGAACCAATTAAAGTTAAAATACCTGACTCAACCGGGAATCGAGCCTCAGACCCCTTGGACCAAAGATTTGCAGGTTCGCCATGTATCCGTGGAACCGTACATTCAGTAAATGATCCATGTATACTATAACCAATAAAGGTGAAGGATTCCGACCTTGTCTAAACCTCTGAAACTATTTCGAATCAAGAACATATTCTGTCATCAGTCCGACTCATTGGCTGAATGGTCAGCGTTGAGGCCTTCGGTTCAGAGGGTCCCGGCTTCGATTCCCGGCCGGGTCCGGGATTTTAATAGCCTCTGATTAATTCTTCCGGCCCGAAGACTGAGTGTTTGTGTTTGTCTCAACACTTTTCTCTTCATATTCAGACAACACACTACACTACAAACCACCATAGAAACATGCAATATTGATTACATCCCTCCATATAGGGTTGGCGTCAGGAAGGGCATCCGACCGTAAAACAGCGACAAATGTACATATGCGACACAGTTCGCACCCGCGACCCCACGGGTGTGGGAAAAGCGGTAGAAATATAACAGTAAGAATAAACACATTATGTCATCAGTTTTGACTCGGGACCGATTATCAACGGAAATGCCTTGAATAGCCGGCAATACCTAGCGCTAATTCCGTATTACTCAGTACGGCATGCGTTAAAATGTATATACTGCAGTCTCGCATAATTTTAAATCACACATTGCAAATCCTTGAAGCTGCACTTTTACGTGGGTACTATATCTGATGAACGTGATTTTTCGTTTTAAGAATCTCGAAAGCAATGTTTCCGTTTAGAGAGTGTGAGGGACTTGATTACAATCTCCGTTTACCTAATTGCTATTGCGATCGGAAGGCATCTTCTGTACATGTGTGTGTGGAAATTGTCTGCTAGCCTGGGTCATTGAATATACTTCTATACCTGGTGAGTAACCTGCTACGTGTCCGTCTCGTTGGCTGAATGGTCAGCGTACTGGCCTTCGGTTGAGAGGGTCCCGGGTTCGATTCCCGGCTGGATCGGGGATTTTAACCTTCATTGGTTAATTCCAATGGCCCCGGGGCTGGGTGTTTGTGCTGGCCCAAACATCCCTGCAACTCACACACCAAACCACACTACCCTCCAAGACAATAACACGCAGTTCCGTACACATAGCAGATGCCGCCCACCCTCACCGGAGGGTCTGCCTTATAAGGGCTGCACTCGGCTAGAAATAGCTACACGAAATTATTATTATTATTATTATTATTATTATTATTATTATTATTATTATTATTATATCTGCACCTTACATAACTCGACCTTCGGTCTTTCCTCTATCGCCAAAAACACACCAAGTTTCTGTGGATAAGCAGGGGAGGACAATAGTCCCAAACGGCAGACAGATGCGTAACAGAATGGACTGCTGTACACATTTACATGTATAAGGTAATTATTTAATTGATCCTTTTGTCAAATGATGTGGTTAAGAAGTTGTGCCAAACGCTATGGTATCGTTGAAAATGAAGGTGTCATTAATAACGATGACACCGACATGTGAAACGAGTCTAACTTGAAGAAGTTTTGTACAAGTCCCGTAAGCGTTCTCCGCGTGGCTCTTAATTGAAGTGCTTGTATATGCACCGTCCACTGGTGCACCTTCTTAGATATCTCTCATACCAATGAAGTTACCATTCCTCTCTACGTATGTGTGTGAACATTTCTGTTTTCCGGAAAAATATATAGACATTGAAATTTCCTCTACTTCGTAACCACCAAGGAAAATGTTTGGAAATCTCATCTTTACACTTGTCTTAACACATTACAACTTCTAAAAATGAAACGTCAAAACGAAAGTTGTCTGCAATTGATGCTTTTAAAAACTTCTTTCTTACTCCCGTTAAAAGAGGACGCGACCAGACTAAGACAAGAAACCGGGTGGAAACGAAGGGAAAGGGTGAAAAAGATAAAAATGGAAGACAGTCTACTGAAACACAGACGAAGCGAGTGTATGTTCTGGTTGTGGAACAAAAGCCAATAGTTCATTCCATTCTCGTCGACGTCAGTGACAGGCCTGCGGCAGTAGACATCCCGATCTAGCAGAGAGACTGCCTCACAATTATCTTCTCCGCTTCTTGAAGTATATGATGAGGAGTTTCGAAGTACCGTACTGACATCCTACAAGGAGAAATGAAAGACATATCCACACGGATTTAGCAGTTATGTGAGAATAGAATAACCCATAAGAAACCCACCTCATTTACAAACTGTGGGAAAAACTTGTCCTTAATAATTTGGTTTGAAATTCCATTACGTCATATTTTACAAAGATGATCGTAAAGGATGAATCTAAACACTACGGTTTATTAGGGGGTGATAATGAATTTGAATATTCGTAGTGTCCTTTCACTGTAATTTCGTAGGGATTTTGCTGATCACAACTCGCTCTAAATACTTAATGTTGCACACTTTTGCTACGAATTGAAATGATAGGAATTTAAAATTGTAAAAATTAATAAATATCCAACTCTGTGGTGTAGTGGTTGGTGTGATTATCTGCCACCACCGGAGGCCCGGGTTCGATTCCCGGCACTGCTAAGATTTGAAAAGTGGTACGAGCGCTGGAACGGGGTCCACTCAGGTCAACTGAATAGCATCAGCCATCCTCGAAGTGGTTTTGCGTGGTTTCCCACATGTCCACCAGGCAAATGCTGGGATGGTACCTAGCTTAAAGGCACGACCACTTCAATCCCTCTGTTTTGTTTATCCCTTCCAATATTCCCACCCCCCCCCCAAAAAAAGGCCGCTGTTCAGCATAGCTCGTGAAGCCGCCTGGGCGAGGTACTGATCTTCCTCCCAAGTTGTATCCCCGATCCAAAGTCTCACGCTCCAGGACACTGCCTTTGACGCGGTAAGGCCCGCTCACACCTAGCGGAAGGGAGACGCGGCGCGAAGGCATTAAAATATTCTTTCGCTGCGTAATAGATGTGATGGCTCACACTTGCACCTACTGGAGAGGAAACGCGCCGCGCTGAAGAAGAGGAAGTTGCTTGGCGAGAATATTTCTTCCGCTTCTCCCGCCGGAAGTTTATTTCGGTAACGTTCGTATAGTGTTCGGGTGTTTCGCAATCGCGTTGAGTCTCCATACCGTACATACACATAATGTTTGCTTCATCTGGGCTGTGTTGATAATGGACTCCGAAAAAGTTATTCAGTTATGTATTTGAAAAGTACACTTTTCTATATGATAAATGCTATAAGTTATATAGCAATACCATTGAATTATCAGTTGAAAATTCACATTGCTCATTCGAAAATGCACTTTGAATTTATCTTGAGGGCGTAACAACGGTTGAAACAAATTAGACAATTCACCATTTAAATTTCTAGATCAATTAATGCCGTCCTTTGTTCTTCCCTTGCAGCATCTTCAACCAAGAGAGTGTTCGGCTCCATGGCTAAATGGTTAGCGTGGTGGCCTAATGTCACAGGGGTCCCGGGTTCGATTCCCCGCAGGGTAGGAAATTCTAACCATATTTGTTAATTTCGCTGGCACACGGACTGGGGTGTATGGATCGTCTTCATCATCACTTCATTCTCATCACGACACGCAAGTCGCCTACGGGGGTCAAATCAAAAGACCTGCTCTTGGCGACCCGAAGTCCCCGGACACAAACGCCATTTCATTACCAAGAGAGCAAGAGCTAACACGTGATCCATTAGTTACGTTCGGCTGGACCAACGCTTCACACACAGCTAAGAAAGATTTGACGATTAGCTGTCCAAATGACGAGGCGCGATTCCGATAGGTATGAGCGCACAAAAAATGTTTCCTCTCTCCGCGTCTCCCTTCCAGTAAGTGTGAGCAGGCCTGTAGAAGTGGGATTCCTCGCTGAGTCTGAGGGAAAAGCCAACCATGGACGGAAAACGGATTAAGAAAGAAAGAAATAAAAATTAAAAACCTAGTGAGGATAAATAGGTGCGTTTATAAGATAATCAAGGTTTTAATTACCTGTGGAAAAGGAAATGTTGAAGTAGCACTGACGGCCATCCTTGATACTGCCTCCAGTATTTATTCCCGGCAAACGTTCGACTAATTTCCCCATCACTCCACTTCTCCCTTATAGCATTTACATATGAGAACCTCAACTACAGAAAATAGATCACCCTTGACAAGACAGTAAGTTCGTAATTGGTCTTCGCCACCAAAGGCAGTGAGTTCCATCCTGTTTGCGAGTTGTAGAAGTAATGCGCGTTCAAATACCAATAACTCATCCAACACACTCATTGTAGGCCACGATTTACGAGGATGGCTGTGACACAGTACGAACTTCTTCCTATATTGTTTGTTCGTCGGTCAACTTTAGTGCGAAACATCTGGATTTAAAATCATTCTTGTCTACGAAGTAACGACTTAAGTACGACAAGTGCTCATGCATATTATTTTAACCCAATGGTTAAAAAAACAGTGGGAAATACCCGTATCCTTCGCCGAATATTATATCGAATAAATAGCTCCAAATAACTGACAGCAACGCTACTCAGGAATAATTCTACTTGTTTTCCTGAAATAAAATGAAATTTAATTTCGCAGCAGAAATGCTAATTTGTTTTATCAAATTGTCTGTCTTTTATGATAATCACGCAGTTTCCATGAAATGTGAGCACTTGGAAGATATATTGGTTGACTGAATTTTTCACTTGACCGCAATGAAATTAATGAGATCAATATCTAGCAGTGAAAAGCTTGAATGGATGAAAATCGATTTATAAACTAGGCATACGATTAAATAAACTCTATTGTAACAAATCTTTCCTAAAGCTGACTTGTGAACCCTAAAATACCATAAACCTTTTTATAGTGTATGATAATTTAATTCAATTTAATATAATATTCGTCCTCATGTATTATTATACCATATTATGCAATATTAGAAAGACGGAAGGGGTCCTTTACACTTTTATGATTATAACACACTGTGGCAGGGCTGACTAATAGTAGATATTCGGAGGCTTCTCCAGTATTACCATTTGGGATTTATTTACGGGAATCGAACTCAGGATTCCTCAGCTCTATCTGTTAAGACCACATCATGAAATAGCCCCATAAGTACGTGGGGTTTTCTTTTGGACACTATTATACGATAATCACCCAATGCTTTCCTTTTCCACAGATTTCTGTTTTCTCTCAGGATTCTGATGAGAGGTTGCTTCCCTCCTCATCTCTCTTCATTCCATATTTCCCAGTCAACACATACAGAAATTTACATAATAAGAAGCTCAAGCTGAGCTACGATATTATAAGAACATATTTCCTAATCTGTATGAACATTTTGGTATACATTTTGTTCGTTCTGCCCTGCGAACTTTGCCATAGTAGGGAAGTTTGCGCGTCCCAGTGAAGCCGATAACCGAATGGTAGGTGCAACCATATCGAATGGGTTTCTGTCGAGACCAGACTAAAGAATGGTTCGTCGGATGGGGGTAGCAGCCTTTCGAAAGTTGCAATGGTTTCAGTCTGGATGATTGACTGATACGGCCTTATAATCATATTTATCATGGATTACCTGTGTTGATACCGTTGCATGACTGAAAGCAACGGGAAGCTACAGCCGGAATTAACTCACGAGGACATGCAGCTCTCCCTCTCTGTATAAATGAATGATGTGCTGATGCATTTCCTGCAGGGAATATATTCTGGAGGTAAAAGATTCTCCCGTTCGGAACTATGAAAATTTTCATCTGTGGTGTGTTAAATATAGCCAGAAATTAAATACAAGAGTTTGTGACCGGCACCCAGAACAATAACAATGACACATTTCTGATCAGAAATGTTTTATCTTCACTGCATATGATCATTAATCGATGAAACACTATTGATCTGCATTTAGGGCAGTCGCTCCGGTGGCAGTTTCCCTATCTGAATTCGAATAAATTCATAATAAGTAACACTAGAATGATAATATGTTTTAATGAACGAATACTTCGGCTAGTTACAGCATTTCTTCGAACGTAACGGCCGTTTGTTCACGATCATTAGTTTCAGTCCTCTTTACTCACCGAAATTTTAGGACGTACTTTTCTCTATTTTTCGTGATTCCTGATAGAACTGCAGAGTTATTTAAAAAATATCCAAAGGACATGTTAAACATTTCTTTACAATTTGCTTTACGTTGCACCGATACAGCAACAATGGGATAGGTAATGTCAAGGAGTGGGAAGGACTTGGCCTGGCGTAATTAAGGTACAGCCTAAACATTTGCCTGGTGTGTAAATGGGAATCTACGATAAACCATCTTCAGGTTAGGTTCGAACCCACTATCTCCCGAAGGTAAGCTCACAGTTGCGCGACCCTAACAGCACTGCCGAATTGCTCGGTGTAATGCATTACCTCTCGCGGTAATAACATAGGAAAGTATTCTCCTTGAGGGCTAAAGATGAGTTGAGATACTGTCGTAACTGCAACGAAAATCAAGAAAATTTAGAAATTTACCTATGTATTTCCTATTGAAGCCTCCGTGGCTCAGACGGCAGCGCGTCGGCCTCTCTCCGCTGGATACCGTGGTTCAAATCCCGGTCGTTCCATGTGTGATTTGTGCTGGACAAAGTGGAGGCGGGACAGGTTTTTCTCCGGGTACTCCGGTTTTCCCTGTCTTCTTTCATTCCAGCAATACTCTCCATTCTCATTTCATAGCATCTATCAGTCATTAATAAATCACTTTGGGAGTGACGACCCCATCGGTACGGTAAAACTGAATAGAACACAAATGATCGGAAATTGTATTCTCTATAACTTTTGTTATGTAGTAATTTTTGATAGTACCAATAACGTAGGTATTTAAAATTCTGCTTCATTCTCTCCATCCCTGACACGGTCAATGACTGGAAAGCAGGTTGTAGGTTTTCATTTTCATTTCCTATTGAAGTGCAGGTCTGAGGGATAAGCTTACGTTTCCTTACATTAAGGCGAGACGGCGGATAAAAAGCTGTGTGATTTTTAAATGGCCATATCATTTTTATTACATAAAAACAACGATATTTTGCACACAAATTTCCAAGGCAGCACGCGTGATTGTTTTTGACACTTTGCGTTTAAACCGTCACCTTACAGCCAATGTTAATTATAATGCCTTATCATACCACTTACATATATACAGAGTGTTAGGGGTATACGTGCAGATATTCCGTTTAGCAATAGAGAACGATGTGACGGACCGCTATATATCAAACTTTTAGTAATGCTCGGAAGTTATTTTCGAGAGCAAAGGGTTACGATGTTTTTAGAATAGGTAATATGTCTTGTTCTTGTGAATGAATAGCTTTTCTTCGACAACAGGCAAATTACACGCCATTGGTGCCAAACTGGTTTCTGTTTATGTTTAAGAGCAAATTTACTACTGTAACAGCTGAACGCTTCCGATGCAATGCCACGATATGTTGTCTAACTGGTAGTGATGTGCACGAATGGCGCCTGGAATCGCGAGAACAGGTTCTTACGAGTCTGAGGTCGCACTCAATGTCTCATGCGAGGAATGGGTTCTCCGATGACGTCACCATAGTGTGCTGGACGCACTCACTAGAGTGAGTCGTCGGTATATAAGTTGGGCAAATTCGAAGGTGCAATATTTACTATTTCTTTTGTATACACTGAAATGTCTTATTGGTTGTCTTGAATGAATAATGCCACATAACAATGAATTAACAATATATCCTGGCAGACTGGAAATCAGATTACACATTACGACACTGGGTGTAACAATCGACATTGTTATTTATCCTTATGCTGTATTTTTCAAATGCGGTTTTCAAATATCGCTAGCATAAACGTGCAAAGTCTTTTGAATTAAGTCACATTTTAATAAGTGCAAAACTTGTTTCGTAGCATACCTGTCTTCCGTTACACTTAATTTGAAATAAGCATTTCGTTCTACTGTCTGACTCATTGGCTGAATGGTCAGCGTTGAGGCTTTCGGTTCAGAGGGTCACGGGTTCGATTTCTGGCATTTGGCGTATTTTAATCGCCCGTGGTAAGTTATTTTGGCCCGGGATCTGGGTGTTTGTGTTTGTCCCAACCCTTTCCTCTTCATTTTCAGACAACACACTACCAACCACCACAGGAACACGCAATAGTGTTTACATCCCTCCATAATAGGTTTGGCGTCAGGAAAGGGCAACCGGTCGTGAAACAGGGCCAAATCGACATATGCGATGCAGATCGCACCCGAACCCCACAGGGGTGGGAAAAGTGGTGGGAAAATGCAGAAGACGAAGAAAATTTCTTACTACTTGCTTGCTTGTTGTTTAAAGGGGCCTAACATCTAAGATCATCGAACTCATTTCTTACTACTGCTAAAATATTATTATTATAAACTGTCAGAATTACTATTTTAGTTTTCGTCACTACTTAACATTAGTTAGTTAGCTACAATTTTATTTTTAAATAGTAGTATTATGTTATGTTATATTGCCCGTAAAAGTTTTGATTGTTTACAATCCATACAATTTGATTAGTTTCAAACAGAGAACCACATTTTCTGATCAAATTCAGTCGCATTTCGGTATGTAACTCCAGGACACACTAATGAGAGCAGGCAAGGCTTGTAAATTGACCTGGTTATAAACCAATACGAACTCACGTTACAGAACGTATTCCTACTGCACGTATTTACGTATCTGCATAGTAGATGGTGCTACTAGTTCCTTGGAATCGATTCCGGAATCGGGTACCCGATTCCGCAGGCATATGGAATCGACACTTCGCGATTCAACTCGCAACCCATCACTACTGACTGGTTTTATGCTTAAGAGCAACTGAAATACAATGAAAGCTGAAGGCTGCTACTAGGGTATGCTATGTTTCGTAACATTCTCGCCAGACTGGATTTGTGGTTGTTAGTATTTTGTTTCCTTTTAGGGGCTTCAGATAACCCTGGTCATCGGTTTCGGACCCTGAAGATGTGTTGAATTGTCAGCGTTAATACTGGTTCTTTTGTTGTTACGTCCTTTAAGGGATTGGGATATCCGTGGTCAGCAGCCCCGTGGTCTAGTGAGTACAGAAATGACCTGAAAAACTGTGTCGGTGCTTGATCTGTACGATCATGTGATATAAATTATTGGAGCGTAAGGTTGGAATAGGCGCGCCGGGACGTGAAATACGGTACGATCCCCGTTGTGCATTGCGTAAAGGTAGAAGAAAAAAAAGCAAAATCATGTTGACGTGTATGTAAATACAGTTCTTTAAGTCAACGAAAGCATGAACGGGATATTTTTTGCTAGTGGGTTTACGTCGCACCGACTCAGGGAGCTCTTATGGCGACGTGGAGATAAGAAATGTCTACGAGTTGGAAGGAAGCGGCCATGGCCTAAATTAACGCACAGCCCCAGCATTTGCCTGGTGTGAAATCGAGGAACCACGGAAAACCATCTTCAGTGGGATTCGAACTCACTATCTCCCGGATACAAGCTCACAGCCGCGCGGGCCTAACCGCACGGCCAACTCGCGCGATTGCATGGGATAGGATGTTCAAGTGAGTAGTAAAGGAATTGAATTATCGAAGCACATCGAACGTTTTGCTTCCAACGAATAACGGACATGTTATACAACTAAATAAATTAAACGTACCAACATTTCGTGCTTCCTGCCGGATTGAGTGACTAAGACGGTTGAGATGCTCGCCTTTTTATTCCATCTTCGCAGGTTCGAACCTGACCCAGTCTGGTGGTATTTGAAGATGCTCAAATACGTCATCCTCGTATCGGTAGATTTACTGGCACGTAGAAGAACTCCTGCGAGACAAAATTCCAGCACCTCAGCGTCTCCAAAAACTGTAGGAGTAGTTAGTGGGACGTAAAGAAAATAACATTACTTGTATTATTATTTTTATTATTATCAGGTCATTGAGAGTTGAAAGACAGGGAAGAAAATAGTAAAATATACGTGGTTTATGAGTAAACAAGACAAAATGTACGTCACACGTGGGGACATCGGTCGCAGTAGTTAAGTACAGAATACTGTGCGTAAGACCAGAACCAGGTCTCATGGGGATGAATCAGCTGTAACTTCGTATTGTGGTTAGCACGAGAGGACGAAGTGTGACACACAGGTTTTATTTATAAACATCAAACATACACACCAACAAATCTGAGGAACATAAACAAGGTTACACGTGACAGACATGTAGCTATTAACCTGACGCCAGGCCGACGGTCACCTTCATGAGTACCAGATGAGTTATCAAATTATACACAATTCACACATGTCGAACGTATCTAAGAGGATTCCACCACAACTACAACCTACATTTTACTATGATGTTGCTAATAACAAATCGCAGCAGATTACGCTACTGCGTGTTAATGTGATGACGGTAGAATACACTTGAATAAGACATAAGTTTCCAGTAGAAGCAGAAAAAGAAGAAGAATGTAATGAGGGCCACATAGTCAAGCAGGACATAGCCGAGCTTTCAGTAGTGATGAATATAAAACTTGTAATTTATTGAATTTTTAAGTGTGATAACGATGATGATGGAGGCGATTGGTGTTTTAAGGTCATCGGCCCTTAAAAAAGTAATGCGTCTTCTGTTTTAACTCACAGTGAATAAAAAACATAAACTGCTTGAACACGCGTAATGAACCGAAACCACTTGCAGTGTAGGATTGAGGAACTGCTGAACTGCGTTCTAGGTCAATGTGTAGCGTTTTAACAAGCACGTCTTCCGTGTGTTGTGATCAGCTTCCGCCACGTACAAGACACTTGCACACTGAAACCAGGACGAATAGAAATACATTATAGTGTGACGACTAGCGCTGTTTGATATGTTCCTCCCCTACGCGGCACTGATGTAGATGTATAGGCATCAGCTGACTCTGAACACATGTTTCCAAATGGAATTTGATATGGCTTAATTCAGAATGTATCGTTTAGTAAATGATTTGAAGCCGTGTATTCATTATTGTGATATTTCAGGACTGTACATTCTGTTTACTGACCGATGACTGTGTTCATGTGCGATAAATGTTTGATGCAAATTAAGATATAATCTTCCTTGTTTTGAAACTATTCTTTGAACAGAAAGTAGGAATTTTTTACAGTTAGTAATGAAATAAGAAAATTAGTTCAGAAATTGGTTCGACAGTATCATAATCAATATCTGAGACGGTTGTGTGCTTAGTTGGGCTAAGTGTTATGTCAGTAATTCAACGCGAAACTGACTGCATATCATACTCTGTTGCAATTAAAATACAAGATGTCAACTCTTTAGTATACATGCTTCGAAATATACAGTAAAACATACTAAACCTCTGCAGACTGCCACGTTATTGTTAAAAATACATATGGCATATACATATAATTCTTAAGTAACTACTTAACGTAATTGATATTTAAACGTACTCGGCTTAATCAAGAACCTTAAAATTGAAACCTCCCCTGGATATGCTTAATTACCTTTTTAATATTAATTCCCTCTTATTATCAGCACTAATCTCTGATTTATCACCAACACTTGAGTATGCAGAGCTAATAATAGGAGAGTCCAGTTTGGAACAATCACGAGTGGAAGGAACATCTGATTTGGTAGATTGGCGTTGATATATAGATCTTCTTACTGTGATATATCAGGATAAATATATCGGAAGATTTAGAAAAATATGTGGAACTGCTGTAGGATCCAGTTTGTGTCTCTGATTGTGGAATTTCCACTTTTATAGCATTAATAATGAAACTGTCCCATTTTTGGGTATGTTCGGCCGTAAAATGTAGATCACATATACGACATTTATCACTCGAAGGCAGATCTTGTCGTGAAATACCCTTCTACCACCTGAAGAACACATTGGGATCTTCTGGGGTGATTTCTTTTCATTCGACTGTTTATCATAGCCCGACTTGCAACCAGGGACATAGCAAGTTGTAGGCACATTCATAAGCGGTATGAATTTGAAACATATGCCAATATATACGTCCAACTTCTCAAATACTTAATATTTCTCACTCTTCAGTTCACCAAAAGTCAACGCCAGATATCTGGCGCATATAAGTCTGCCGAAAATGACCAGAAATTGTTTACACCCTACCGCTTTAGGCCGACAAAACGCACGCCTACTTGCCTTTACATCGACAGCCGCGCTAAAGGCGGGGCGGAACATGTACTCCGTGTTTGTCAACATGTGATTCAGAGAGAGACGTCACACTATTCATTTCTGATCGTCCTGCTGAAACTCTCGGTTTATAATTTTTGATACCGGTACTTCAATTTTTCCTCTCGGATTTATGAGAATATCGAACTATCGAGACTAAAAGTACTACTTCGATGGAGTACTGTACTCCCAAGTCAACACGCTGCAGAAATGGAGTAACATCTGACATACCAAAGTGAACCTCGTAGCAATTGTTCAAAGTGACCAACCTGGGCTTCTATGCGGGCTTCACTTCTCCGAATCCAGTTGCGACGCATTTGAGCCAATACACCTGGGTTGTTCCGATTATCTTCCGCTGCTTACAAATACGTTCTCGGAGGTCGTCTGAAGTGGTTACTTCATTTCGATATTATTCGTTTTTGTCTCCCCGGACATAAATATCCATTGGATTAAGGTCTGGAGACCGAGCAGCCCAATTGATGGGTCCACGTCGTCCACCATGGACCAAATGTCTGATCCAAATGATCACGCAGTAAGCGGCTTATATCAGATGATGCATCAATGTGTAAAATCCACATGGTTCTGCGTAGTCGAAGCGGCGCGTCCTCTGAAAGCTCCAGTAACGTACCTATGAGGAACTCCAGGTACGATACACCGATGAACCGTGCAGGTAAGATGATAATAATAATAATAATGTTATTGGCTTTACGTTCCACTAACTACTTCTTACGGTTTTTGCAGACGCCAAGGTGAAGGAATGTAGTCCCGCCGAAGTTCTTTTAAGTGCCCGAAAATCTACCGACACGAGGCTGACTTATTTTGGCACCTTCAACTACCACCGGATTGAGCCAAGGCCAATCTTCCCAAGTTGGGGTCAGAAGGCCAGCAGCCTACGCAGCGCGGCACCAATCATCTTGCCGGGCTAAGTAGCTGAGACGGTTATTTGTATTACATTACGATTATTTTCATTATTATTATGGAAGCTCTATTTCAACGTGTCCGTTAGTCATCATTTTACCTATCGGTATTTCCTGTATAATAAATTAAGCTTTATATTACACTTTTGAAAATAATATTATTTGCTTTACGTCCCAATAATTACTTTCACGGTCTTCGGTGACGCTGAGGTGCCGGAATTTTCTTCCGCAAGAGTTATTTTATGTGCCAGTAAATCTACCAATACCCCCTGTGGACGTGGGACGTAGATGAAGAATACATCCACGGTATTTCCTCCCTGCCTTCAGTGGCGAGTAAAAGGGGCGATCGAGTGTTGAAGGAACTGAAACCATGAGATCACTTGTGATTAGTACCATAAAGTGAGGAACACCATGGTTCGACGTTACTTGCGATTAGAACCATTATGTGAGTGACACTATTGGTTTGCGCGTTGGCTACGATTAGTACAATTGTGTGCATTCCACCGAGACATGGGAGCGGGCGCGCGGCATCACGGACTGGCGTTACTATGAGTATCACCACTCTATGTGGAGCACCATGGATCTGCATTGCCTATGAGTAGTGGTCAACACCGCGGGTCTGTGTTACCTGTGGGTGGTACCATAATGTGCGATACACTGTGGGTGTACATTGCCCATGATTAGTACCACTATGTGAGCAAGTGGCGAGTAGTACCCTTATGTGAGGAACACCATGGGTCTGTTTTTCCTGTGAGGGGTGTAATTGTATGTGACATACCATGGGTCTACGTTACCTGTGATTACTATCACTATGCGAGGAACACCTTCGTTCTGCCTTGCCAGTGATTAGTGGAATTATGAGGGTCAGGTGCCCTAAATTTTGGACCCCTGTAGACAACAAGCGCCAGAACCGTGGTGTATGAGTAGCCTGCCTGCCTCTTGCCCGGAAGGCCCCGGTTTGATTCCCGGCCAAGTCAGGGATATTTACCTGGATCTAAGAGATTGTTCACCGGGCGAGTTGGCCGTGCGCGTAGAGGCGCGCGGCTGTGAGCTTGCATCCGGGAGATAGTAGGTTCGAATCCCACTATCGGCAGCCCTGAAGATGGTTTTCCGTGGTTTCCCATTTTCACACCAGGCAAATGCTGGGGCTGTACCTTAATTAAGGCCACGGCCGCTTCCTTCCAACTCCTAGGCCTTTCCTATCCCCTCGTCGCCATAAGACCTATCTGTGTCGGTGCGACGTAAAGCCCCTAGAAAAAAAAAGAGATTGTTCGAGGTCCAGTCAGCCTACGTGATTACAATTGAAGAGCAATCTTACAGTGAGTTAGCGGCCCCGGTCTAGGAAGCCAAAAATAACGGCAGAGAGGATCCATCGTGCTGAGCACACTACACCTCGTAATCAGTAAGCCTTCGAGCTGACCAGCAGTCGCTTGATAGGCCATGGTCCTTCGGGGCTGTTGTGTCATGCGGTTTTGATTTTGGTTTCGCTTTTGGTGGGCAACAAGCATCATCTCGGAATATAAGACATTGTAAATTGGTTCCACTGAATGGTTTGGATTTGTGGTCACTTCTTCATTCTCATTCGTTTTAGAATTTAGTCAGTGGATATATTTTGATGTTTTGTCATTTGGTTTCGTTGCAACTCGTTCATCCCGGAATTTACTTGATTTTCATAAAACAAGATATTCATTCATAGAAATTAAGTGGATCATAAAGATATCTGTTTGTTTCACTTCGGCTAAACCTTTCACGTCCAGTCTCATATTGGTTGATGGACAGTATATGATATGCAGTTAGGTGAATATGTTCTTTAGGACTACTTTGTATATTGCACAAGCTTTCAACCAACATAGTATAATTCATGAGTCGATGGTTGGTTCACAGTGTTAGGTGGTGTACTGTAATGACCAAGTGGAGTAAGGAAGAATTACTCTTGAGCGTAGTAGAAAAGTGAATTAAAGATGTTTCAGTAGAAGATTGTGAAATGGTGCGATATTCCGTCCTGTTGAAAACGAATGTTTACAGAATACATGTAAGGTGGATTGAAGAAGGAATTATACCCCTCAGGTATCTTGCTTACAGTTTCCTTGCCCATAAAGGTGTAATCGAAGTAATATACCTTGTACAGTATGTAGCACCCTACCTAAGAAATTAATGGGAATTCTCTCATTAAGTCTATGTAAAACGAGATTTAGCTTCCTTACCTCTTCTGTGAATATATGCTTTCACTTATACGTGTACATGAACATAATCTGGGATTACATTCTGTTTCGTTGCCTACCCTTACAATCATGATTAGGTTTGTATTATACTTCAACTCTGTTAATAATGCGTACTGCTAACTATTCGAACGTCTAAGAGTGTGGTTGTATGGTAGACATTTTTTCCATTCATTCATACAGTATGAGTCGAATTCTAAGACACTATGGCGTAACCCATTTATATTTTAACATTCCGGTGTAAAGGACTCTTTATGATAGCCAGTGACTATTGCAGATTTTATTTACATTTCTCTTCATACTAAATGCAGCAAATGTTCTTTGCATATATTCATCATGATATTCAGACACTCCTGGCACTAAAAGCCACTCGCCAGTCCATTCCTTTCATCATAACATTTTCTTGAAAGTAATTGTATATTAGTTCGTAAACGTTCCAAGGAATTGATATGTCTTCTTCTTAATCGGTTTACCCTCCAGGGTCGGTTTTTCCCTCGGACTCAGCGAGGGATCCTACCTCTACCACCTCAAGGGCAGTGTCCTGGAGCTGGAGACTCTGGGTCGGAGGACACAACTGGGAAGGGTTACCAGAACCTCGCCCAGGCGGCCTCACCTGTTATGATGAGCAGGGGCCTTGCGGGGAGATGGGAAGATTGGACGGGATAGATAGACAAGGAAGAGAGAAGGAAGTGGCCGTGGCCATAAGTTAGGTAACATCCCGGCATTTGCCTAGAGGAAAAGTGGGAAACCACGAAAAACCACTTCCAGGATGGCTGAGGTCTACTCAGTTGACCTCCCGAGGCTGAGTGGATCCCGTTCCAGCCCTCATACAAATTTTCAAATTTCTCGGCAGAGCCGGGAATCGAACCCGGGCCTCCGAGTGTAGCAGCTAATCACACTCACCACTACACCACAGAGGCGGGGAATTGATATGTACTGAAGAGAACCATTACCCTTCCTGATTACATTACTTTCTCTTTAGAATGTTCTGGCTATTATTAGAATATACCTCAGTTTAGTATATAATAATAATAATAATAATAATAATAATAATAATAATAATAATAATAATAATAATAATAATAACTATAATGTAGTGACATTTCAGTATCTACTTACTAGTTTAATGTAATATTTCGTCTGTAAATCATTTAGCATTTATTTCCTTAACCAACAGACATTGCATTGTCTTTAATTGACATTTGGCGCGTAAAATACGTTAAGTTCTTGAATCTGCCAAAATGGATGCTGCCCAGTGAGATTGTCTGCAAGTGCTGGAGTGGCACTTGTTGATCATCGTGGAATTCTCTGATGTATAGTCAGTCTTTCACGCCGGAGCTATTTTCAATTGATCTCCACAAAATATGAGTGTGTTACTGTCACCTAGGTAATTATCACCTTGTATTTTCATAATGAGTAAAGTATAATTAAATGGGAATATAATTCATTTTTATTGATCTTCCCTTTCCCTTAATGTATGGTGTTGTTTCTCCGTCATATTTTGTATTCTTACAGTAAATAATACTCCTTATCCAATAATTTAATTCGGGAAGTATATAAACCAACAGTAGCTGTTCTACCACACTTGTCCCCACTGGTATCTGCCTTCATCCTTAACTGATAACTAGTATTGACAACGATAAGTTGAAGGCCATCCTAAAATTTACTTGATGTTAAAATTAGAAACACTGTAAAGCAATAACTTTACGTTAGGTCGATGCTGGATATAAGTAAAACATAATTGACATGAACGTAGATCATTTCACTTCATTTCTGTTGTTTTAGATCGAAGGGGAGGTGACTGTAGAAATATTGTTAAAAATGCATATTAAAATATAATTTTGTACGTAAGTTCTATTCTTAGGTAACACACTTTTCCCAAATTTCGTTCTTGAAATAAAATTATTAATGTGTTAATAATCTAAAATTCTACGTCTTTTGGAAGACACAACCCCCCCCCCCCCTTCAGTCAGATGATATTTCTCACAGGAATGTTGTCAGTCGATCTTGTAAGTAGCACATTCAAGACTAGCTGTAATGTTTACTTATTCGACAGGCGTGCTTTTGTTGTGCGATTTAATGCTGGGAGAGTTTATTTGTACAAAGTGTTTGGTCAGTTCTTGGATGTTTTAAAAGTTTTACAAATTCCAAAATATACGCCAATTTATTTCGAGATCTAGTCACAGGATTTTAAAGAAACTAGGCACTAACTTCTTGCGTTAGGTTATATACATTTAGATATTAACTTTCCTTAATATATCTATTATGTTGGTGATTGTTGTGACATTTGGCGAAAAATGTTAGCAGTAAATTTTAAAATCAGTAAAATGTCGTTTGATTAAGAAATAAAGAAACTCTCATAGCTAATGCGAGTCCTGTTGTTATAAGCCAATCATACAAATATCCTGAGCTAGATCTCTCTGGCTTTAATATATATATTGAACCCATGATTTTTTGCCCTAAGAACTTTAAGTATGAAAGTTACTTCATGAGGCCAAAAGTAGACTGATGAGGAGCTTGAACATAGTCTTGATATCACGGAAGCAGCACATGGCAAGGGGATGGCTACCTTCATTCCCACGCTGGGATACGTGACGTCATCCGAACGTGTCGTATGTGGAAGGATACAGAAGAAAGTTCAGGTGAATAAATATATTTAAATGAAAGAATTGGTGGTGAACGCAGTATAATGAGGGTCCTGTATTTATCTATAAGACAATTGGTCTTTAGCAAGACAGATTTCAGACTGCTAAGCCATTTCGGTGAATTATTTCAGAAGGTCGCGCGTGTCTAGCGTCCCCGCGCGAAGTTGCCAGAAAATAGTGCCTATCAAATGAGGTCATTTAACCAGTTAATTTAATAAGTATAAGTTTTAAATCTTCAGGTTCACTACAGCTAGTGAGTTAACAAATATCTGGTTACATCCAAAACTCTTTTAAATACGGTTCATTTAAGCAAATTTTCTTGGCGGCAAAGGGAAAATGCCTGGAGAAAGGGGATAATGGCTATAAATATAGAAGGGACGCCATGTTGAAACTCTTGCATTGTGTTATTGAATCTTGAGCGAGAGAGTGAGACTGTTCTGTAAATCAAGCGACAAAAAGTAGACTGATTCCGACGAACACATTTTGGCCGATGGGGCTGGTGACTTAAATCGAAGTGGATTTAATTTGATAAAAAACGGTCAAGATACCGCAGAAGTATTAGAAATTTGTAAAATATTTTTTGTTGTATAAACGAATTCGTGTGCGGGCAGTAAATACCATCAGTCGAGTGCGATCAACGGAGACGCGTGTGAAGGGTATTTCTTTTTTATGTTTTATTTCGAGGAAAAATAAAAAAAAATATTATGATGTACAGCCAGAAATGTAAAATGGCTAGATAAGCGACGGAAGTTTGGGGATGAGCCGAAAGATGGAATCCGACGTAAACTTAAGGTAGGTGACTTGCCATCTTACCACCTCCTATATCTCGTTTTGTGATGTTAAACTTATGTGCATTTGAAATGGGTTTTTATGACGCGGTTGGTCACCCATATGTTTTTGGCGAATGTCAGAAATATGACGAAAGGTCGTTTTTGGTTTATTTTCTGCTTGGATATTTTTTTTAAATATTGCGAGTGCCGTGTGACATGTAAGCAAAGTTATTAGTAAGGGTTTCGAAGTGATATCACGTCCAGAGTAGATCGTCATTTCCGTGAATTTATTGCCTAAGCTCTTGTGATGTCAAATTAAGATATTTTATCTGACGTAAAAAATTTATGTTTGAATTTGATGGAATTAATGTAAAAAATCCATGGTTAGCCATTTTCAATCGAGTGGAAGAGCGCTGTCGGGTTGAGAAATGTAGCGTCGTGAATTTTGTATCGAAGTGAAACGTTATTCTATGCCCATATAAACTGTGTCTGACTGACAATAAATAATAGTAGAATTTTGACAGTCATTTTGTGAAATCCAGTTTTGGAAAATACGAGATCACTATGCGAAGTGTTCATTATTAATGTATCTGTGCGTATTATGCGTCGTGGATTCTAAGTATTTTTTATTCCAGTTTTTGTCAGTGAGAGCCGTCGAGTTGCGACAAGAGTTCAGATTTGTCGTATGAGTTGAGATAGGATTCGTGAATCAGGTGATTGGAAGCCCTTAAATGTGCCGGGATATGAATAAGCCCGAGAAAGATTTTGTGTAATGTTTGGGATGGAAATTAGAGCTAGAGAATCTACGGCGGTATTAATTTGCGACGTGTACAATTATTGTAGGGCATTTTGAAGTATAATCTATGTGCATTTTGTTGTTCAGAATTATCGTATTTGTTAATTATGTCGGCAAAGTTAAAGGTTTCATTCTGGGAGGGCAGTCAGGCAAGACGGAGGACAGGTGTTTCATATCGAAACTAACAGCGGAGCGAGGGTCGTGTTTCAATGCCGTCAGCTGATAGGAGCTCGCAGCTCGAGAGTAACGGGATTTGGGCGTAGCATATATGTGTAAAGATACCACTAGTGATATTAGGTTAGCAGGCACTGGTGTTCTTGTTTTAAGTGCAGGCGGTACAGTATATGACACACATAGTAAAGTACAAGGTGTAGGTAAAGTGAACACTACACAGAGTAAAGACTTTGTACCAGACGTTACACTTGAGTATGACTGTTGCGAGAGGATAGGCAGTGAAATCAAGTTAGAACAGATACCTGAAATGAATAAGTTGTCGTTAAATAACCTGTTAAATAGCATTGACAATTTAAAATGGGCTACCCATAAGGCACAGAAAGTGAAAGAAATGGTGAAACAAAAAGAAGTAGAAATGCAAAGACAAATCATTTATCAGCATATTAATGTGTACAAATATATTGTGTGGATAGTTATTAGTACCATAGATTTAATTTTAGGATGTTCCTGTTGTAAATGTTGCTGTCCGAAACTAGGGTTTCCAGCAAAGAGATGGTTGGAAGACGCACGGGCTCATTGCCCAAATATGTGTATAAAGCAAACTGTTATTACGAAGGGTGATAAGGTTAAGAATTCAGACGAAGATTTAACTATATTCCAACATCCCAGGCGGATCCGGGGACGCTCGGGGATGTCTGGAGAGATAATGGAATTACACTCCAGGCCTTCTGGGGGACGCCTTAGTACGCCTGTGAGATCTATAGAATCAGTAGAAATAGACACAAGTGTTAACCAGATCAGAGAACAACCTTCCCCTTCACCACAGGGTCGCCGATTCTTACGCACATGCGTCATCAGAGTGTAAATAGTGTAGGACAGAAATGGACGCAACGTATGGTTGCATCCTTTTCTTCCCTGAGGGGGGAGATGTCGTGCACCGACCTCCCCAGGGGCTCGAACCGGCGGACTGTCAGATGAACGGCAACCGGGATTCGCAGCCGAGATTCGATCTCAAGGTGTCAAGGGAAACAAACTAGTAATAGAATAATAATCAGTGATATGAGACACCTTGTAGTATCAGAGTAATTGCATAATAATTATAGTCAGATTTAATAATTGGAAAGAAGAAGAAATATTTCAGTAAGTTACAAGTAGTAGAGAGCAGGCTCAGAGCTTGGGAAATGCGCCTACGAAAACATGTTGACAAGAACGGATGCTAACTTGTGTATCAACAAACAGACTTGGTATGCGAGCCGGGCGGCGAGCCGGCAAAGAAACAAAGCCAGTACAGTTGCACTTAGAGAGACAAGGAAAGAGAAATGCAAAGTGAAACAGAGACAGTAGTGCTCAGAGTGCAGCACGTACCGCGATAATTATTTGAGAATAGTAGTTGAGGGCACCACATGAAAGGTGAACAGATAAGTAACGCCCATAAGGCCCAACCCCTAAGGTAGTGGGAAGGGATCAACCTTTGATTCTAGGAGGGCAGATATAACCCTACGCCAAGATGGCGCGGGGCTATCTCCAGACCAGTAATTCGTACTCTCAGGACGTGTCAGTAGGATATACGTGCCACAGGGCAGAATTCAGATATTCGCGTAGCCGTAGAGTAGGCGCGTGGAACAAGCTTTCTCTTCAGATTAACACATTCAACTTGTAAATATATTGTATATAGTAGACTTAGTCGTCCAAGGTAATAAAAGACAGTAGAAAATATACATTATTTAATTTCGTGAGTTGCGGGGCAGAGTTACACCTACAATTACCTCCCTACTTTCCGCTCGGCAAGACAGGAAATACGTCAGCATCCAACTGCCTGGCGACCAACCTACTAGAACGTCTCGCAGGACAGGTAGGTCACAACATAACGTACCATTCGTTACTTGATCACTTGCAATCTGGATTTAAAAAAGGACATAGTACATCTACTGCTCTTCTAAAAATTACGGATGACGTAAGAAAAGCAATGGACGAACGTAAAGTGACCGTGCTCCTTCTCCTAAACTTCAGCAGTGCTTTTGACACTATCAGTACGGACATATTAATAGCGAAATTGCATTCCTTCCATCTCAGCCACGTTGCTCTCAATTTTTTCGCTTCCTACCTCCATAACCGACGACAGTGTGTTGTCATGAATGATAAGAGAACGGAGTGGAAGTACAAAGTTATTGGTGTGCCACAATGTTTTATACTCAGCCCCCTGTTATTAATTTTATATTTGAATGACATCTCTTCTAAGTTAAAAAACTGCAACTACCATCTCTATGCCGACGACCTTCAAATTTACTGCCACACAAAAATGAATGACTTAAGGCAGCTATTGAAAATATGAACCGAAATTTAGAGCAGATCATCTGTTATGCAGCTGAGAATTCTCTCTCCATCAACCCAACGAAAACACAAGCTATCATACTAGGGCAGATAAAACTGCTTGCCCATTTACAAAGTCTACAAATTCCAGTCATTCAACTAAATGGTGTTGCTGTCCCATTCTCTAAATCAGTAAAAAGCCTTGGAGTCACTATAAATGAAACTTTAAACTGGGATGAGCATGTCACTAACGTATGCAGGATAGTTCATTCATCACTTCATCCCCTTAAGATTCACCAGACCGTATTCCCTCTCAACTTAAAAATAAAACTGGTTCAAACATTGATACTTCCAATTTTTAATTATTGTGATATTGTGTTGCTGGATGCTACCAGTGAACAAAATAGGAAATTGCAGAGAGCTTTAAACTCCTGCTTTAGATTTATTTTTTCATTTAATTTTGCCTCGCATGTATCCCCTTTTTATGCACAACTTTCTTGGTTAAAAGTAGAGCAGCAGGGACATCACCATGTATCAACCCGTTTTCTATCTTCCTTTCATGACCGTGACACGCGATCTGGGTCAACAATTGCAATACCTCCACATCATACATCTGCCTTCAGTAATTCTTTCCTTGTGTCGGGCACTAGAATATAGAATGCTTTACCCCCTGAAATTAGAAATTGTTCCTCATTAATTACCTTCAAAAGACAGTCTAAAGATTTTCTCTTGAATACGTAGGCTATATCATGTAGTTATGTGTGAATGTGTGAGTGAATGTCTGGAGCAAATAGTTCCCAAAGTGTACATAAATTACTGTTATATTATATGAATTCCACCTAGACTAGTTATTGAATTTATTTTTCTAATTTTAGACTTAGGATGTAATCTTCTAGTTTTAGTCTATATTTATATTATTACTAGCTGATGTACCCGTGCTTCGCTACGGGATTCTCAGAAAGACTGACTTGGTGGTTTTCCTAACTTAATCCAACATAGGTCATTACAAAAACGTCAGTAGGAATGTAGCGATTGAAAGCAATGTTATCATATAAAATACTCGATCAAATGAAACACCGCAAACTTTCTCACTTTCAACGAACAGTACTACGGTGCCGATCTAAGAGTCCGAAGTTCCAGAGCTGGAATAACCAGGTCGCAGACTGCCGTGAACACTCCTCTGTCATTATTCCGTTAAACATGCACACTACTCATTCCAATCAGTGCCTCCGAGTAGGGATTGAATAGCTCGAATACTATGATGAACCAATGTGTTACAAACCAGATATATCAGAAAATGTATGAACCAGAGGAATGGCATGCTACTTCCCGCCAATATACAGGCAGGCTGTTTCAGTCGGTACGACCAGGCGAGTTGGCCGTGTGGTTAGGGGCGCGCAGCTGTGAGATTGATATATATAGATTTATCTATACGACCACTAATGACATAAATAACTTATTTGAGAATTACATTTCAGGCCTTCCCCTAAACTACCATTTCACTCGGCGTGAATAAAATAATTTATAGCCTAGATTGTAGTGGATCATCACCCAACATTACATGACGATTTTCATTAAATTCTCTTCAGCCGTTTCCTCTTGATGCGTGTACATACATACATATAGATGGACAGACAGAAATTACGGGAAAGTAAAAAAATGCATTTCCTTGTTACTGTAGACATGACAGATACAGAAATACCATTCATTTCAAATTCTGAGCAATGTACAGGCAAAACACTTATTTTATATATAGATTACATTTCAGGCCTTCCCCTAAACTACCATTTCACTCAGTGTGAATTACATTATTGATAGCGTAGATTATAGTGACCTATTCCCAGACTTTGCATACCAATTTTCGAGAAGATACGACCACTAATACAATAAATGTTTGACAATTAAATTTTAGGCCTTCCCCTAAACTACCATTTTTCTCAGCATGTATAGCCTATATTGTAGCGACTTATTTCCAATGTTTGTCTACTGATTTTCATTAAGGCACGACCACTAATAACATAAATATTTGAGAATTAAATTTCAGGCCTTCCCCTGAACTATCATTTCACTCAGCGTGATCAAAATAATTTATAGCCTAGATTGTAGCGGTTAATCACCCGACTTTACATTCCGATTTTCATTAAATTCTCTTAAGCCGTTTTCTCGTGATGCGTGTACAGACAGACAGACAGACAGAAATTACGGAAAAGTAAAAAATGCCTTTTCTTGCTACTGTGAACATGACCGATACAGAAATACCATTATTTTCAAATTATAAGCAATGTACAGACAAAACTCTTATTTTATATACAGGGTAAAGCGAAATTCGCGCACTCAGGCGTCCCAGCGCGACTGCTCACATGCCAGCAATAAAAAAATGTCTCTCACAAAAGTCCGTCCTTCGAGTATATCCGGCAGAAAAAGGGCGTTGAAGAGTGGCAATCTGGCAACACTGTAACCACATGTAGGGTAACTACCTCTGTCAGCACGTATTCTTTGTGCTGTACAGTTGGTGCAGTGGTTATAGTTTTGGGTTAGCATTCAGGAGGTCGAGGGGTCGATCCTGGGTTGAAGCGTATTTTTTTTATTTCATAAATGTAGTCCAGGTGGTATGGTATCTGGCAACTTAATCGTCAACAGCCATTGCAGCGGGCCCTCTAGAAACCCTTTGCACTTACATACTACGATCCTACAAATGGACGAACAATCGTTTCCCTTGGTCAGCTTTGAAAGACGTCCTTTCCACGTCGTGGGCGTGAATTTATTCGCACAAATTCATATACTAAATGCGAAACCTGTTTTCTTTCTACCGTCCTCCAACGATCTCATAGATTAGTAGCAACTGTTATTCTTGCCTCGTTCAAGTCCATTGTATTTCGTACGGGCTTAAGTTACCAGTAGGCCTAGCAAGGTATTTGTTGTGTTCAGCGTTACAAAATGTTGTAAATGTAGGATACATGAGACCTAAGGTACAGTGTCTTACTGTATTACAGTATGTAATGTCCGATGGAAATTAGTAAACAAAAAATTGCGCCTTAACCCAGGATCGAACCCTCTACCACCTGCATGCCAACCCAAAACCCTATCCAATGCACCAACTGCTCAGCACGGATATATGATGCTGACAGAGGTACTTACCGTACATGTGGTTACAGTGTTGCCAGATTGCCACTATTCAACGTCCTTTCTCTGCCTGATATACTCGCAGGACGAACTTTTGTAAAAGACATTTTTTATTGCTGGCATGTAGGGAGTCGCACTGCGACGCCCGAGTGCGCGAATTTCGCTTCACTCTGTATATAGATTACATTTCAGGCCTTCCCCTAAACTACCATTTCACTCAGTGTGAATAACATTATTGATAGCCTAGATTATAGCGACCTATTCCCCGACTTTGCATACTAATTTTCGTGAAGATAAGACCTCTAATACAATAAATATTTGATAATTAAATTTTAGACCTTCCCATAAACTACCATTATTCTCAGCGTGTATAGCCTGTATTGTGGCGACTTATTTCCCATCTTTGTCTACCGATTTTCATTAAGACACGACCACTAATAACATAAATATTTGAGAATTAAATTTCAGGCCTTCCCTAAACTACTATTTCGCTCAGCGCGATTAAAATAATTTATAGCCTAGATAGTAGCGGTTCAACACCCGACTGTACATTCCGATTTTCATTAAATTCTCTTCAGCCGTTTTCTCGTGATGCGTGGACAGACAGACAGACAGACAGACAGACAGACAGACAGAAATTACGGAATTGTAAAAAATGCATTTTCTTGTTATTGTGAACATGACCGATACAAAAATAGCATTCTTTTCAAATTCTGAACAATGTACAGACAAAACTCTTATTTTATATATATAGATTATATTATATACGGTGTGTTAAGTTTGAATATTAAGTTTTATTCAGTATTAAGCCGCATAATGTGGTTAAGTATAAGAGAGGGCCAAGAGCCCTAACTTCGCCACAAATAAGGACATCAATAAATAAGTAAATAAATAAAATGATCCAGTTTTTTAACATTATTAACTAATCTGTAGGCCTATAAAATCTAAATTAGTATCCAGTTATTTTAGTTTTGCAAACCGGTACGCAGTAAATCCCGACCAGGCGAGTGAAATGCTTTGTGGCGATATCGTGACACAACCTCATTTGCTGCCGAATAGCCAGAGGAATATCTTAAAAAAATGCAGGTAGTGATTCCTCACCGTCCAAGTGAAGAGAAAGGACATATGGCCCAGTAAATGAGCCACCAACAATGCCGGCCCATGAACCGATGCTGACATGTGCGTACTTCTGTCACATGAGCTCTGTAACAAGAACCTGAACTTTATTACATCCGATTTCAAGTAACTCCATCGGTTCATTCACTTAAACCATGACATTTTCGTGACCGAACGTTAATTTCTTATTTTACTAATTTTGTCCACCGATTATAATACCACGCAGGATACAAAAATAACCGAATGAACACTCTATCGAATGAAGTAGCCTCCGCTTGTACCTGAATCGATCATTAATGAGAAGAGAATTGTTCATTGAGTTAACCTGCTCATTTGCGTGGCAAGTGCTCTAAAGTGCAATAGCAGATAAATGTGAAATAAAATAAATTATTGCACCATGTTTTGCCACAACCTGATATCATGTTATTTTTTAGGTTAACATTGTTTAAACTGACATCCAAACTCAAATGTTCCCTATAATAATAATATCGTGTGGCTATGTCTAGCCGAGTGCAGAACTTGTTAGGCAGACGCTCCGATGAGGGTGGGCGGCATCTGCCATGTGTAGGTAATTGCGTGTTATTGTGGTGGAGGATAGTGTTATGTGTGTTGTGTGAGTTGCAGAGATGTTGGGGACGGCACAAACACACAGCTTTCGGGCCATTGGAATTAACCAGTGAGGGTTAAAATCCCCGACCCGGCCGGGAATCGAACCCGGGAATCTCCGTACCGAAGGCCAGTACGCTGACCATTCAGCCAACGAGTCGGACAAATGTTCCCCTGGATCAGTTGATGTAAAATGGTCATAACACCATCTTGATCCACAACGACTTGGCTTAATTACTGTGTAACACATTCAGTTTTTTAGATATGTATCTCAACTACAGGATTCAAAGCCCACATTCAGTCCTATCAACCCCCCTCCCCTTAAGTAGATTCTCCGAAAACAAAAGAATACATATTTATTTATTTTAAAGTAGATTCCGAATACTAATTTTTAAGCCTGGAACATGTTAATTTATTGAGGTATACTGTAGATATAACCATTTTAAAAATTTACACATTTATTCAATTACTTTCAGCCCTTTAAGTGGATTTTCCGAAAAGAAACATGTATTTATTTCTATATTTTTAAAGGAGATCCCAAATACCAATTTTTACGTCTGTAACATATCACGTTTTTCAGATATAAGTATCTTCATAAAAAGAATTCAAGCTATTTTGTTCCATTTCACCTCCCTTAAATGGATTTTCCGAAAACAAAAAAGGACATGTTTCTTTATCTTTAAAGGATATTCCAAATACCAATTTTCACGTCTGCAACAGACTCGATTTTTGATATATATGTATCCCAATTAGAGGATTCATCCCCATTTTCATTTCATTTCAGCCCTACCCCACCCCGAGTGGATTTTCTGAAAACAAAAACATACGCGTTTATTTATTTTTAAAGGAGATTTCAAATACTAATTTCCACGTCTGTAACATATTCAGTTATTGAGATATAGGTATCCCAGTTAAAGGATTCAACCCCTTGTTCAGTCCTTTTCAGCCCCTTCCCCCACTCCACCCCCAGTAAGTGGACTTTCCGGAAACGAAAAAGTGTTTCTGCATTTTTAAAGGAGATTCCATATACCAATTTTTATGTCTGTGCATGTTTTCGAGATGTACGCATTTCAAAAATTCACCCCACTTTCACTTCTTTTAACTCGCTTTAGTGAATTTTCCGAAAAATGAGTCTTTCTCTATTTTTTAAAAGAGATTTGACGTATCAGCTTTTACGTCTGTAACATGTTAAGTTTTGAGATATACTCATTTTAAAATTTCAGCCCAATTTTCACTATTTTTCAACGCCCTAAAGGGAACATATATGCGATTTTAAAAAAAATAAATGTGCTCCTATATCATTCCTCATTCTTCTCTGAATCGGGCCATATAGGCTATCTGAAGAACATATTTTTAATTGTTTTCGACCCTTTAAAGACTTATCGTCAAATGCCTGCAGAGATCTGTCTCACCCCTTTAAATGTCATAATATACATAACATACCTTCATAATATTTCCTAACTAAGATATTTTGGTGCAGAAAAGGTAATTGCCTAAGCAGAAATGGTAAATGGTATTTGCGAGAAGAGGACGCTGCACAAAGACCTAAAAGGTCAGAAGCTCTGTGATGGGAAGTTCCTGAGTGTGAGGGGTCGCCTCACAGATGCACAAATAGACTTACTACAGAAATATTATGGATTGGCCAATTAGAAGGAAGGAGGGAAACCTAGTTGCTATGGGATGATCTGTATGGGTCAGTCTTGTACAAGATCATAAACTGATGAACAACCCTGCAATGCCCTTTGCTCAACAAAATGAATATAAGCTTAAGCATTCCTTGCCTTATTCTGATGAGACAATTTAGCCTAATTTCAGGGATATGAGCAAACCAAAATTACTGGAGAAATGTCTCCATAGCAGGATTCAAAAACCCAGCGAGTGTTTCAATCGTTGTATCTGGGGAAGTGTTCCTGAAACAGTGTTTGTTGGTGTACAGGCACAGAAAATAGGAGTTAAAGTTGCAGCGATATATATTAATGAAGGGACTTCATACAGATGTATGGTTCTGGAGCTGATAGGCATGGAATCAGGGTACAAAATGAAGCATGCACACATTGCTATTGATAGAAGAAGAGCTTCCCAGGCAAATATAATGAACAAGGAGACTTCCAAGGAGGCAAGAACTAGAAAAAGAATAAAATGAAGAAGAAGAAGGAGCATGAAGATCTTCTGTACAAAGATAATTATGGGGGTGGAATGCATTACACACATCATAACTACTTGAGCTACAGGGCAGAAACTTTGTACATACATTCAGTGTGATGATTGAAGGAAAATTTTCTATTAGTACTATATTAAAAAGATTTGTTGTATTTAACTATTATATGTATGTTAATTATTTTCAATATTGTGGTTAAGTGTAAGAGAGGTCCTTGATCCCTAACTTCGCCACGAATAAAGACGAACTACTTACTTACTTACTTACAATTAGTGACGTATTATTTGGTATTATATTATGTTAAATTATCTTCTTACAAACGTTCAGTTCGTCATATTATTCCCATAAACTCTTCCGGATGTATTGGAAGTTTTTCCAAACATGTTGGATGATTCTCCCCTGAGATAGAGCTGTTTGGGAGCAACTCTTCCCTCAAAATATTTGTAAGATCACTTTCTCTCTCACCTGGCGGACAGTAAACGAAGAAGGAATAGTGTATTATCGATCGCCTAGTAACAGGTGTTTGCCAAGTTGTGTCGTTAATGGGTGCGCTATTTTCATGACGTGTAGTCCTTGGGGATTAAGGATAATGGGTTCAATACCTAGTGGTTTCATGTACAAGAACTGTGTGCAAAGAGGTTTGGCTTATACAAATTCCACAATGCGTTGAATCATAAACTTCTTAAACCAAGTTTCTGTTACTTGGTTGAATGGGCACAATATATTGCTAACAAAAATATGCACATTGCGTTTGTCTGTCATCGGTGTTTACTGTTGATACTTACCGTATTTATACACTTTTTTATAATAGCCATTGTAAGGATGTTCGAGACTCGAATAATACCAAATTCTCATGAAGAATGCCTACCTGACTACAAAACAGACGTGTCACCGCCTTAGGGGGCCAAGTAGCCCCTAACATAATCCCCCAAACCCCATGGCACTACAGCCCTTGAAGGGTCTTGGCCTGCCAAGCGACCGCTGCTCAGCCCAAAGGTCTGCAGATTACGAGGTGTCGTGTGGTCAGCACGACGAATCCTCTCGGCCGTTATTCTTGGCTTTGTAGACCGGGGCCGCTATCTCACCATCAGGTAGCTCCTCAATTCTAATCATGTAGGCTGAGTGGACCTCGAACCAGCCCTCAGGTCCAGGTAAAAATCCTTGATTTGGCTGGGAATCGAACCCGGCTAAGAGGCAGGCACGCTACCCCTACACCACGGAGCCGGCTTCTCCTTAACATAATACCATCCAGGTATTTGAAGCGGGAAACTTGGATCCTTATAACTCTGTATTCACTTTGAGACCGAGTTTCAGGTTTCGAAATATTACTTATTACAGCATTATGACCCGGTTTTAAGACTGTATTGAATGTTATAGCGATAATAATTGAATGGTGTGAGATATCACGTCATAACTATACCATTTACGCGCCATAGTTTAAGCCTTAATTTGAGAAAGAACCTGGTTCTGCTAACGTCGATGTGATGAGACTGTACTGTTCTACTGTATATGGTGGTGAATATGCATGAGTGTAATTAGTCGCAATCCATGACTCAACTACGCCATTTTCTTCGAAAAAATAATGGTGACTTGGACAATCAGATACGCAATTCTCCAGTGACAGACATAGGGGTGGATATGGTTTGTACAATAGAGCAACATTTAATAACCATTATTAGAAGCGGACCGCCCTATATTAAAGGGTGCAGAGAATAATTGGCCCCTCTTTCTGCCTCTTGTACGAACTGTACATTGTGTGAGGAAGGCTATATCAGGCTACATGTGCATAAAAATGCCGTGGGATGTCTCGTAAGATTCGATTAAGGGACATTTTGTTCCTAGCATGTTGCGTGCTCGAGGAAATTATACTCGCAGCGAATTTACTCGGTATAATGCCTCAAATTTCCTCCAAATTGGCATAACGTGCGATATGGCAGAGACCTATCGGAATGTCTGCTACCGTAACCTCCCTCTTCCTCGGTACGACGTCATAGCTGTACGTGATAGCTCACGGCAATCAATACCAAACACTATTCAATTGATGCTTACTGTCATGTGACAATGCAATGTCGAGTAATTGTGGTCGTAAGGAGCCTAATATTAATGGATACGCTTAATGGGTTTACGACTAATGATCACCTAGGCAATACAAAAAAGCTGCAATGCCTGCAATGGAAACACTGCTCCATTTCAGGTAGAATACAGTGCATCACCTTAATATTCGGACACCGGATGGCATGTGACAAACTGAACATTATATTTGTATATTCTTGAGCATACAGAAACGAAAGTTTGACAATACAAAACACCAATGTTTCCAATATAATTGCATAATAATACAAGTGTATCGGAACAAAAATGACTTGTAGATAAAAAATCAGTCGTCACCTTATCACATAACAAAACTACTTTAATATTCGGACACAAGGATTATAATGACCTAAATTGTAGCGTAACATGGAACTCAAATCACTCTAGTACTTGGTGGCATTGCCACGTTGTTTTATGCCGGCTTTCAGTCGTTGTGGCATAGAACAAACTAACTTTTCCGCGTCCTTAGGGCTAATATTAGCCCATTCTCGTATGAGTCTTCGTTGCAATTCCTTCTTAGGTGTTGTTTTTGACTTCCTCGCTCTCTTGTCAAGTTCAGTCCATAAATTCTCAATGGGATTAAGATCCGGGCTCTGGGGTGGAGTTTCAAGCACGTTTGGACAGTTGAACAATAGCCACATTCGGACATTCCTCGCTTTATGCTTGAGATCATTATCTTGATAGAAATTAAATGTGTCCCTGATCCCAAGCTTTGTAGCACTTTGGTGTAAATTCTGCTTCAGAATGGCTAGATACTGTTTATGGTCCAGTGTGTATTCAATAAACGACATTTTACCTACTCCAGCAGACGAAAAGCACGCCCATACCATTGCATTCCCGCCTCCATGTTTGACAGTTGGTTGCAAATGTGTCGGTTTTAATTCGTCATTTGGTTTGCGATAAACCATTCTCCTCCCATCTTCCGATCCATAAATATTAAATTTGCTCTCATCACAAAATAACACATGTTTCCACCATTCTGTGTCCTTATGTACATACTGCAAAGCAAACTTCAATCTTTTCCTTGGGTTCACTTCAATGATAAATGGCTTTTTCCTCGACACCCTCCCGTTAAATCCGGCCTTTCAAAGAGTCCTGCGCACAGTTTCAGGGTGCACTGATTTGCCAGCTTCCTCTTCTAACTCCCGTGCAAGTTGTGGCGCACTCAGTTTAGGATCGTTTACTATTTTTCTTAAAAGAAGTCTTTCTTCACGATCAGTTAGAGTTTTCGGTTGACCCGTTTGCGGTGTAGACGCAATCCTGTCCTCTTCTTTAAATCGCCGTACAATGTCATTGACAGTACTCTTACTCATACACAACATTCGCGCAATATCTCTGCAACTGCGCCCCTTTGCATTGTGGAAAATAACCAGTTGGCGCTGTTCAAACGTTGTGTTTCTGCCTTTGCGGCCCATTGTACGTACAGACTAATCCCTGTCGTTCTGTATAGCGCTGCTCACTGCAGCAGTGGCGGCGCGTTCTATATGTTCAGTGGTTCAGTGAACCCCCTAGAAATACATAAGTCTAGGTAAAATGGTTTATCATAGCCTATTCCTTAAATTTGCTCCGTATATCAGCGCGCGTAGCGGTATTTTTGACATCAACACTCGGTTGCTCTCCGTAACCAGCAAATAGGTTCAATTTCAGGACCGAACGCGCGGGGCCGTGAGACGTAAGGAGGGTGCGCAAGACGAGGGGTTATGAGAAGCAGGGAAAACATAGCCCAGGAATCGCTGGCAACTGGACCAGCGATAGACTCGTACGTGGTAGGTTTTGAAGGGATTTTAATTAGGCGATTTTGCCATTCTGATATAATTAACCGCAATGGGCCAGAATATTTTGCTAACTGCGGTTTGTATAGCATCAATAGGCGTACGTAACCTAAGTTTATGTAATTAAATGAAACTTTTCATTAGTAATATGTGCTTTATGAAAAGTAAACAGCAAAATACGTCAACACATAAGTAACAGTAGTCTGCCTAACATGTTCTTGAAGAAGTTATTCTTACGTAAGCAACGTCTTCAAAATGAGGGGAAATTGGATCAGCTTAAAGTAATTGCACCTCATATTCTCTGTCTTTCATTCTTCATTGTTTTGGTAACTTCTTCGAGCTGTAGCCGTGTCTCTGCAAAGGCAAAGTCGCGTTTCTAATCAAGCAATGTCACTATTTTACATCTATGTAAACATCAAGTAACAATATTAGTCTGAACACGTTATTTTCCACAACAGTGAACCCCCAGATGTTTCATCCACGCGCCGCCACTGCACTGCAGTGAAGTTTAGGGATACGTATCCCACTCCTTACGTTTCTCCCTTGCCGCAATTGGGTCAGGTAGTCACGTGCAAATGGAGTAACGGTGACGTGTCCGAATATTAAAATGATGTGTAGTATCTCATTATTTCCTTTTCTATCAATATCAGAACACTTCACCAATTCGCCTGACATATAATCTTGTTGTGATACGTGCGTTAAATACTCACGAATTGTTGGACGTATGTTTGTTGTATACACATTTGTTTACGAACGAATTATGTCAGGAAACATTCCATTATCTGTGTTGTCCGAATATTAAAGTGACCCACTGTATATCCCTCAATATGCTTCCGTGATCTTCGGGTTTATTGAGTAGACTACGGTATCGATTTAAACTACATACTGTTAAAATGTTGTATTCTACTAATATACCATTTTGACCAGATAATCTCGTTATTTGTAACGTTGTTTTCATTTAAAGCTGAAGTAAGCCATCCTAATTCCTTATTTTTCCAAAGTTAACTTTTGAAATGAATTGCCAAATTCAGCTGAAATTGTGTAATGTTCTCGAAGTGTGGAAAAAACAGTGTATCATTAATTTGACTCCCATTAACTGGTTGTTTAGAATTCTGTACGCATGTATTTATAGCTAACTGAATTGCATTTAGTGAGAATGTCGCGAGGAAAACTGCAGTATATTAATGAAATCTGTACGGAGGAATGTAAACACAAAAATATTTCATTTCGATGTCAAAAAGCATGGAATTAGAATGGTGTTATATTCATTCTCTCTCTTGTTCGGATCGAGAGTGAATACGTTAGTCCCAAAAGGTGTATCTGAGTTCAATTCGTAACGCTAATATGGGTTTCATTTGATAATCTGGGAGTGAAAAGTGTTGTAGGAAGTATCCGGAAGCACAAAAGACAACGAATATTGGTAAATAGTTTAATAATATTATTGTTTTTACGTCCCACTAACCACCTGTACGGTGTTCGGAGACGCCGAGGTGCCAGAATTTGGTTCCACAGGAGTTCCTTAACGTATCACTAAATCTACCGACATTAGGCTGACATATTTTAGCACCTTAAAATACCACTGGAATGAGCTAGGATAGAACCTGCTAACTTGAGCTCAGAAGGCCAGAGCTCTACCACCCGTTTTAAACAGCCCGCCACTATCATTGTTCAAAATACAATTATGGGCCATATATGTTTCTCCTCAGGATGATCATGGAATATTCCCTGACAAAGACGCTAGTGATGTTTGTCTACCTATCAAAGTCCGATTTTTTCTTATGCATAACAGTACATTATGGCTATTCTTCGCGCAAACTTCACGAACATATACCAAGAAACACCATGGACATAATTTATCTTGTGTTATCTTTTTATACGTGAAATACTGATTAATTGTGTAACCGGTCTGTAACAAAAACAAAGGGATATTAAACTAAACATGCATTCGATTTAGAGAAGTACTAGTGTATATCAACGTGGACCAGAATTTTCAACATTTGTCGTGTAATTGAAAAATGCTTAGGCTATATTTCACAGATATTAGGAAACCGTACTAGAGACTATCAAGGGAAACAATGCTCGGCTCACTGAAGGATTATTGCATTAAGGGTAGGTTAATGCAGGCAACCAAAGGCACTGGTCTTGATAATCACGTCAAAGTGAGAATAAGTTCTTGAAATAGTAACAGCTATTATATAAGGCTGTAATATTTTACATTATTTGTTCTCAATATTCATACATTTGGAGCCTCCGTAGCTCAGACGGCAGCGCGTCGGCCTTTCACCGCTGGATACCATGGTTTAAATCCCGGTCACTCCATGTGAGAGTTGTGCTGTACAAAGCGGAGGCAGGACAGGTTTTTCTCCGGGTACTCCGGTTTTCCCTGTCATCATTCATCCCAGCAACACTCTCCATTCTCATTTCATAGCATCTATCAGTCATTAGTAAATCACTTTTCGGAGTGGCGACCCCATCGTACTAACAGCCTGTATATGATTCATTCTTACATCCCTGACCCGGTCAATGACTGGAAAACAGGTTGTAGGTTTTCATTTGCATTTTCATTCATACATTATTTACTGTAACTGTGGGGAGGATTAAATTGGGTTGAAATGTAGCACGCGGTCCGGCCTTCACCGACGGACTAGTCTCATGACTGACTGTAGTGTAATCTTACAAAATAATATATAGGAGCTTGTAATGCAAAGGAACGAGCATGTTATGAAAATGAAAACATTAGCGGACCTGAGACTAAAGTTATGTCATTTGGAAAGAACACAAATAGTTAATGGTGAACACGAAAGTACGACAGAAAAATAATTTCAAATAGCTAAGATACTTTTTTTTTTTGCTTTACGTCGCACTGACGCAGATAGGTCTTATGGCGACGATGGGATAGGAAATGCCTAGGAGTTGGAAGGAAGCGGCCGTGGCCTTAATTATGGTACAGCCCCGGCATTTGCCTGGTGTGAAAATGGGAAACCACGGAAAACCATCTTCAAGGCTGCCGACAGTGGGACTCCAACCCACGATCTCCCGATTACTGGATACTGGCCGCACTTAAGCGACTGCAGCTATCGAGCTCGGTAAGATACGTTTTGTCCCGATGGTAGTCGAGTAAGTGAAATCGAATGAAGATGTAGAAACAGTAAAAACTAGAGCTCGCAGTTGTGATGAACGGTGTTCTGTTGGAAGTAAGTGAACACCCAGACGAAGTAACTTTTATTTTAGTTTGTTTCTACACAATATTCGGGAGTGAAAGCTGGATGGACTCAAGGTAAAATTTTTATAAACCGTAAATAACAGACTTAAAGTAGGAATGATGATATCTGGAACGTATAGGTGGGTAAAATGACAGCAAGCCACTCAAACTGAGAATAAACGTGCTAAGTTAGGTATGAAATCGATGAATAAGGCTGTGCGAAAATGGTTGGACGATGTTTTTTTAATTATTTGAGTAAAAGAAGTGTGGAACTAAACTAGGGAACAGAGCGAGATGTAAATGAACGAATTTAGGGGAACTTAATTCTTTCAAAACAATTAAACGCATCATTCGTAATATTCAAGTCAACGAGATCATCAAATGGAGAAACGACGACAAAGTTGTGAGCCAAGCTGCACTTCTTTTAGAAACTCTTAATATCATCTTCAGAAAATTAATAGCACATATTAAATTTGCACGAGAATAACCAGGGTGCAATATTAGAGCCCTATTCGCGCACTATCGATATTGTGAATGTTATCTTCAAATCCCATGTTACCCTAACACACGTTTATTGATTTTATTTCAATTTGCTTTACGTCGCACTGAAACTGATAGCATTTTTGCGATCAAGGTATAGGGAAGGGCTAAGTTTGAGAAGGAAGCGGCCGTTGGGTTAATTAAGGTATGACCGAGCTGGATAGCTTCAGTCGCTTAAGTGCGGCCAGTATCCAGTAATCGGGAGATAGTGGGTTCGAGCCCCACTGTCGGCAGCCCTGAAGATGGTTTTCCGTTGTTTCCCATTTTCACACCAGGCAAATGCCGGGGCTGTACCTCAATTAACGCCACGGCCGCTTCCTTCCAATTCCTAGGCCATTCCTATCCCATCGTCGCCGTAAGACATATCTGTGTCGGTGCGGCGTAAAGCATATAGCAAAAATATTGAGGTACATCCCCAGCGTTTGCCTGATGTGAAAATGGTAAACAACGGAAAACCATCTTCGGGGCTGGCGACAGTGTGGTTCGAACCCACTATCTCCCGAATGCAAGCACACAGCTGCGAAACTCTAACCACAAAGCCAAAGCGCTCGGTATTTTAATTTCATTGGTGTTACAAAACGTATTGCTTATGTAAAATACATTAGATATTTCCATTATTTTTACTTGCTCACTGACCAGTTTCCCTATTCTCAAAATCACCTTTTTGGCTATGAGTAAGATAAAATTTACTACCGTAAATGGCTGCCCGAAACATTATACATAACCTGAGGTACATTAACTTAAATCGTATTTCATTTGAGAATAAATATGTATTTGAAAGTTTATATTCCCGGTGAAACACTTATTGCGTTTTGTGTAGTATCACAATGATTGGCACCAACTTTTATCTCGATTATATTAAATATATTTTCAAATACAGTACTTCGAACGTAGCCTCGACTTAAGTACCAATTTTTGGACGTATTTTATAAACTTGATCCAGAATTCTTCATCCGTCCGCAATTCTAAAGTTTTCCACTCGAAACATTATTTTATTTGATTTTTATCACAAAGAATTAGGACTAGGTAATGTAAATTATTCCTTTCTGCTCCTCTCCCCGAACATTCACATCGATGGCCTAGAATTTATACCTCGTATCTCACAAAGTTCTCCCTATTCATTATTTCCCTTAAGACTGGTCACGCCTTCCAGCCACATTTGGGTATGCAGTCCATCAGAACATTGTTCGTTGGGTTCATTTTCCTATGCGGAGGAGTAAAGGAATATGAACCTTACAAATATTATCCTCTAGGAGTTAGTAAATACGTCACGTACACATACTTTCCTATAGTACGGTACGGTAAGGTTCATTTTCCTTCACACATCGGCATAGGAAAGAAGAACACAACGAACATTGTTCTGTTGGACTGCATATCCGTGTGTGGCTGGGAGGCGTAACCAGTCTTAAGGGAAATAATGGATACGAAGAACTTTGTGAGATACGAGGTATTCAATCCAGGCCATCGACATGTGGGATTGACAGTGGTTTATTTTTCTCGATGAAAATTAACTGAGATTGGACCTATGAATAAAAGTTATGTAAATTTCTCTGGGTGGCAGGAAAAAGCACATAAGACTAAAATTGTCATTTTTCGTTTATCTGACCTATGTCATCTATTGGGCTGAACTCACATTGTGGAAAAAGCACGTATGTTAGTCTGGCTTCTATAAAAATATATAACTGTAAAACACAATCACCTATTTCAGAGCTGTAGAGATATGGTAGAGGAAGAATCAGTTAAATCAACTTATGTTATTGTGGTCATTGCCCTTAGCCTGTCTTGCTACTAGAAACATCACGTAAGTCAACATGTGTGCTTTTGCTATCGTCGTGCTCCAGTCTTGTGTGACTTAAGTTATTTTACAAATTGGTTTATAAACTACACTACTTTATAATATTATTATTTCTGTTGAAATTACTGAATTATCTCCAACAATATAATTTTCTATGTGTAGTTTATAGAATGAGCATTCATAAAACAATTCATAGTGCAACAGTTGGCAGTATTCAGTCACCTTACCGCCAAATGTACTTACTTAGAGTAATTCTATCATTGTAAGCAGCAGCGCACGATGTGTTCAAGAGGCCTTAAACTTGGTGAACTAGCTTTAGATAAGCTGAAAGAATTTAATCAGAATGATTGTGTAAGGGCGTAGGTATAGGTATTTACTTCTCACTAGTAAGTAAGGTAAGGGTGTATTCTGCCCGAAGGCACGTCCGAACCTCCGCAGAGGTGTGCCTGAGCCGGAATTTACTTGCGGTAGGGTGGCCAGTTCCTTTCTGATACTCCATTCCCTTGCACCCATCTACAGCGCGTGGCAACCCATCCAAATCTTGACCACGCCCAATGTTACCTAACTTCGGAGATCTCACGGGATCCGGTGTTTAAACACGGCTACGGCTGTTGGATTCTCGCTAGTGGTAGAATAATAATATTTGCTTCTTACGTTATAACAAATGGTAACCTTAAACAACGGAGTAATTTTGTAATCAAAATGCCCCGAAAACTTACTTCATCGGTGAAGTTACTTGCGAATTTAAGCAGTATTATAGTTTTAAGTACAGTACATTATTGTATTGTGTTACAGAGTCGGAATGAACTATCTATTGAAGTAAAGATACCACAAGAGAAAAAACGAGGTGCTTCTAGTCATGAGTCTTCAAAATATTGGTCATTATTTACTTGCATAATATCCTCTTCAGACCCAACGTCCACGCAAGTGGACAACTATGATGAAATCCACATTTATGTATTATATTCCTAAATGAACAATATGTACCAATATATATACTTTTTACCGTCAGACGTTTCTAATGTAATTTGTCCACAAATGTGGACATTAGGTCTGCATTATGTCTAGGCCTCTTCTTCACTTTTATCAATAAATGGTGAAATCCGCGAATATTTCAAGTATGATAGTGGTTTAACTTCAATAAAGAGTTGGGTCAACTTAAATAAATTCTAAATGTATTGAATTCTTTTTAATCAGCTGACATGATCACATAAATGAAACACATATTTAAATGTTATTTCAGTAACAGTCTGTAAGTTTTCTTCTCTTTTACGTATGGAAGTGCACAAAATAATTCCTGTCCAGAGGGCACAAGTAGACTTTGCATGTTATGCATCCAGGATTTCGGCATTTCTGCATGTCTTTAACATCCATGGCTAGAGGAAGATGACCGGCAAACCTAGAAACATAATTGATTGTGTAACTAAATAAGTATGATTATTTATGAGAGTTTCCCCTATGTGTTCTAGATTAATGTAGATTTAGTTAAATTAGGTACCATGGCAACATAATCTCTACATTACCTTGAGCAACTTATTGTTGGAAAGACAAAATTTACACATGCGTGGACAAATAGTCTTACCCAGCTATTGTTATAGAGACCTGATGTCCACGTGTGTGGACAAAATAATTTGCATGAACATACAGTCGACACCAAATAAAAACAATAATACATTTCTGCATTATTCGTCAGTTCGGGTCTTTGATTACCAGAAACTAACTGAAAGAGTTTATCATACAAGCCCGTAAATGAAGTATTAACAAGTATTTATTTACCTGTAAGTCGGCTGTCCTGTGATGTATCCATGTCTTCACTTTCCGCCAACTTGCTGAGTGCTACCAAAGAGGTTATAGAATGTTGAAAAACAGTGAAGTTTAAAGAGAGATCCTCTGAGAACCCACTCAAAGTAATATTGGAGGGAAATTCGAATTTCATTGTTAGTCAGAGAATAAAACATATTTGTCCACGTATGTGGACATTGGGTCGGAAGAGGATATAGTAATAATATATTTACATTGATAGGCTATGTATTTTAATTAGGAGCTTTCTATACAGGTGCTCAGGGGACCAGAAAGTCACAATTTGTCAAGTATTCTAAGCACCCTAACCACGTGTTAGGAAGTGAGAATATTAAGAATAGTTGCCCTGCAACTACTACCCTGGAGCAATAAAATCCCTTTTCCACAGGAATCTACAGCGTCCGTCCAGGCAATCTACAGAGTGAGATTTTAAGTAATTGAAATTATACGTGATAATAGACCACAATTTGCGCTGTATGATTTATGTGAACAAGTTACCAGTACTATTTAATATGTTGTAGCTGGTGTATTGCAGCTGACAAATATCACTTCTGAAGATGATATCGAAATTGAAGAGGTTACAATATATCCATCTATGGTAAGCAGACGTTTAGAAGGCACAATACATGTGCGCCCAGTGGAAATCACCTTGGGTTCTTGATTGGAATTGACATTTTTAATATGCAAGAAAAATATTGTAAGTTTACAAGCAGAACACATTTCACTTCTAACAAAAGGAGGTTTCTGGGTTTCCAAAGCCCCTCCTTCATTCCCATTGTCTGTTCTCAGAATAAGAATACCTCACTTTAAAATAATGCAATGAGCTCCTTAGGCTATTAATGCACTTTACCTCAATGAAATTCATCTCTTGAAACTTAGCATGGAAATGATAGTTAAGTAGCAAAAATGGCTTCGTTCGAGTTAATGGATAATCCCAGTAAGTAGAGAGGAAAATATGGCGTAATGTAGTGAGAAAATGTCAACTGATTTTACGTGTTTTCCTGGAAAACTCACAATTCATATCTTTATAATTTGAGATTAGGTGAACTACTACCACTAAATACTACTCCTTAAATGCATTTGGTGATGTAACACCTTTCTGTTCCAGATAATGGATCTAAAATTCTGTCATGTGACCTAAACGCCCTGTACAGCCAACGTCAAGTCCATTTCATAGGGAACATCCATTTCTATGAAACACAACAGTCACCCTACAAGGAACTACTGTATTGTTCAACAAACTACAGTACATAACGCATGTTAGGGAACAATATTATCCATGGAGGTGCACCGTATACTCCGACTTTAAATCGCAGGAACTGCCCAAAGAAGTGTCGTTCCAAAGGAAAAATTAGACATGAGGGTAGAGACCCTTACTTGGTAGCATTTTATAATTAGAATGATGTATGTCTATTGGGTCTGCTAGCAGCAAATTATGATGAGTTATGAGTTATTTGAGAGTGATGTTTGTATACACTATTGAGATTATTTTCAATGTACAATATAATTTCGTGTGGCTACTGTATATCTGTGCCTTTGCTGGCGGGACCTAGTGTTTACAGTGCACTATGTCTTCTGGTATGGGCTAGAGCAATATTGTTACTTTCATTGATCTATCTCAGCTTTATCCTTGGCTTTGACAAAATGAAGGTGACTGACGTATGAGTGATGCTAGTAATGTCATTCCTTCTGCAGTCAGTCCCTGCTATGAATGATGTGAAAATATTGCTCGTAGGGTCGGTTGGTGCATGCATTTCGGTGGGCTTGGCAGACTGATATGTAATAGCAACTTCTGCCTCGGTGAGGAAAGCAACGGGAAACTACCTCACTCCTCATTTCCCTAGTACGCCTCTTCAGTGATGCCTAGGCCAGCTATGACAGCTGATGGCGGAGCCGGTGAGGATCCAACCAGCCTTCGGGCTGAGGACTAAACATACACATACTGTATATCTAGCAGGGTGCATCACTTGCAAGGCAGACCCTCCAATGAGGGTGGGTGGCATCTGCCATGTGTGGGTAACTGCATGTTATTGTGGTGGAGGATAGTGTTATTTGTGGTGTGTGAGTTGCAAGGATGTTGAGGACAGCATAAACACCCAGTCCCGGAGCCAAGGCAATTAACAATTATGGTTAAAATCTCCGACCCGGCCGGGAATCGAAACCAGGACCCTCAGGACCAAAGACCAACATGCTAACCATTTAGCCATGGTGCCGGACATTTTCAATGTTATTAGAGAGCATTAAACTTGAACTACTACTAATTACGTCAGTACGGTACTAACTTCATTGTAAAACCCAAATTTCCATTATGATCACATGTTTAGGTATATTTGGTGGACGTGAAGAAGACTAATATGTTATCTTTGTATCTTCTCTTCGTGCACTTCTTGTAGGCTTTAGAATTATGTCTCTCGTGAAAAGTTGCATTTTTTGAGTTATGTGCCTTTTACCGCCTTTTTATTGAAGTTGGTCGTTGTTAAGAGAGCATGTGTAGGTGTATAGCAACTGGTCCGTATTTAGTGCTTCAGAGAATCTATGAAGCCCAGTCAGATTGATGTCTGTCAGCGCTGTCATCAAAATCGTTCAGTTTACCCAACAAAATGTTTCATTTATCTTCAAGAATTTACTTTCACGTTTGATGTGTCTTCAAACTTACAAATGCGTAAAGTACACTGAGTGGCTAAAAGTAATGGGAAGGGATGTCCCATTAGAAAATATGCCGTGTATGACCCCTGAGCGTTGCGGCTAGCTGCGGTATAGCTGAACAGTCTGTCAGAGACATTAGTGTCGTGAAGATGGCAACACGTCGCGATTTAACCGACTTTGAAAGTAGGATGATCATCAGCGCACGGAGCGACACATGGGTCATAGCATAGCGGAGATTACACGCGAATTCGTGTTTCCGAGGTCAACAGTGTTGAGGGTGGATCTCCAAAGTCGCAGAGAGAATGTTACCACCCGCGTGAACCGCCGCACGGGAAGACCACAGGTGTTTAACGAACGGACATCACGTCACCTCCGCAGAAACAGACAGCGCGCTCGACGGGCTACTGTGAGTCAGATCATCGTCCCCAGTTGAATGTTGGCAGTCAGAAACCCATTTCTACCAGGATTGTAAGGGGGCAACTGCACCACATTAGTTTCACCAGCCATCGATCAACTCGTTCCCCTTGCTGACACCTCGACACAGAACTCAACGACGTGCATGGTCCCACGAACATCGGCAATGGACCATAGAACAGTGGATTCCGGTTTCAGTTATATCGAGCTGATGGGAGTGAGAGAGTGTGGCGTATGCCCCACGAAGCTCTGGAACCTGCGTGTCAACAAAGTTGTGTCCAGGTGGGAGGTCGCTCATTTTTGGTCTAGGCAGCGTTCTCATGGTCACTATTAGGCCCCATTATTCGGTTACAGGGTGCGCTGTAACGTTATATGGACATCCTTTCGGTCCTTCTGCAATCCTTTCTGGCCCTAGAGTACCTTGATGGAGATGTTATGTTGCACCAGATCAATGCGCCATGTCGCCGCGTCGCCGCTCTGCAGTGGCACGCAGGTGCTTGGAGGAGCACTCCACTGATGTTACGACCATAGGTTGGCCCTCCAGATCCCCAGATCTTAATCCAACCGGTTATTTATGGTATGCTGTCGTTGTTGGTGTACACTCCATGAACCGAGCATGAACTACACAAGACCAATTGTGGGTAGCAGTGCAAGATGCGTGGGCCCAGAACCCTCCAGAACGATTCCAACACCTTCTAGAGCCGATGCCTGGCCGTATTGCTGCCGTTTTGAAGGTTCGCGGAGTAGCAACTCGTTATTAACTTCACGTTCAGTGTCTTCCCATAACTTTGGCCACTCAGTATAGATAAATAATATAAAACTCCGTATCGTGAGGACTCTTCGTGATGTCTCATAGTGCAGCGAAATATTACATTCCCTGAAACATTTTTTATGTATTTAACGAGAACTTTCTGTATATCTGTATTAGCTTTCTTGAAAACGGCTCTAAAATTTTCAGAGACTAATTATTTTCCTTGGTCCAAAAATCGATGTGTTCAGCGTCACATTTCCGGGAAAAATCATTTTCAGGAGATTACGTGCGCTTTTACAGCGTAACAGGCAAACATTTGTATTGAGGTTTATTGGAGCAAAAGGATAAGTCTTATAAAAGTGGATTACAACTGCGGAGTCTGATTTTAAGAGATCTACAAGTTTGGTCCCATGAAATTCTGTCTTATCTCCAACGCGTATTTCTTAAATAGAGCTAGAATTATAGTTCTCGTGAAAATGAAGTAATTATTCATGTCATTTGGAACTATTTATTACACCTAATAAACAGCTATAGTCTTCAGCTAACTTTATTGACTAGACGCTTATTAACAGTATTATTATAAGCCAGCCACCGTACGTCTCAAATCGCCTTCCATGTGACGTCACACCCAGATGGCGCGCATAATTCTCTGATCTCACGTTCTGTGACGTCACACACCCAACAACCAATCAGCTGTAGATCAAGTACTGTCACTGCCCTCCTACTGTTGTAGATGTTAATAATCTTGTAAGAGTAAAAAGGTTTGCGTTCTGATATAGAGAATTGCGAACTCTCTACGTACGGTCAATGGGTGCCGAACACAATGTCTTTATCTTCTACTAACGTTTGCGTTCTACGTGTATCAAACTGTTCCTTAACGGGTGTTGAACTGATGTTGTACAATGCATCATTCAAAATGCTTTTCTATTACTGTATATTACTCTATACCTACTTTAACTCTATGTGAAAGCTGGATGGTCTCAGAATATCTTATTCATAAGTGAGAAGTATAAGACATGTAAGTAACGAGAATGATCGATGGTAAAAACAGATGGTAAAATGGCAGGAGGATACTCGTAATGAGGATATAAAGGCTACGTTAGGAATGAATTCAATTATAGGGGCTCTACGGATGAATCGGCTTCAGTGGTAGGATCATGTGGGAAATGGAGGAGAATTGGTTACCTAGGAGAACAACGATTGTTAGAATCAGCGTCTAATCATTTAAAGATGACAGGTATAGAACTAAGTGAAGCCGAAATGTTAGTTACAAATATAGGATTGTGGTGGTGTTTTGTATAACCACAGAAGCTTTTAGACTGAACGCTGAAAGGCATAACAGTCCGTAAATGAAATGGCGTATGGCTTTTAGTGCCGAGAGTGTCCGAGGATGTGTTCGGCTCGCCAGGTGCAGATCTTTAGATCTGACTCCCGTAGGCGACCTGCGCGTCGTAATTAGGATGAAATGATGATGAAGACGACACATACACACAGCCCCCGTGCCAGCGAAATTAACCAATGATGATTAAAATTCCCGACCCGGCCGGGAATAGAACACGGGACCCCTGTGACTAAAGGGCAGCACGCTAACTATTTAGCCATGTAGACGGACATAACAGTCTGTAATTGAAATGTATGCATGCCATACAATTTACCAACATCCGGTTCGAAGGGAAGAATAACTTAATATTTTACTATTATTTAATAAGTGGTAAACATTACAATTGAATGGGTATGCAGTGTTCCTGCACTGAAAATGAAACATTTTCTATGTTTGAGTCCGTATTTGAAGTCAAAGGAATTAGGAAAAGAATTTTCTTTAAAGTTACTTCTCATTGAATGATTCGTCATCTTCTCGTTCAATGGCATGCTGTTTTGTCCTGATCAGGCTTTTCTAAAGGCAAGTGTTTGGAAAACAACACTTTAGTAGCAGAGAAATAAAAGGCGGAAATTATATCATGTCCATTTTTTATGTTCTGATAGTGGTCTTCTTGTTGTACACAATTTCTCATAATCAAAAACTGCTAGAGGACTCAAAGGGTGTCCTTGAGTCTTCTTGACTGTCACGGAAGAAAAATACATTTCTGAGATACGCATATCTTTATGATTGGTGGCAAAATGGTGCCCTTTCTATAATTGTAACCTTTCCATTCTCACACTGTTTGAAGAATTGTTTTGTTCATGACTTTTCAAGTAACTGAAAACACAAAAAATCTTCGCGTAACATCACATTCGCTTGAAATAGTTCTTTTTGATCAGTTTTTTACTACCAGTACATCTAACTCTCTGTTTACCCGCCAGGGTTGGCTTTTCCCTCGGACTCGGCGAGGGATCCCACCTGTACCGCCTCAATGGCAGTGTCCTGGAGCTTGAGACATTGGGTCGGGGATACAACCGGAGAGAATGACCAGTACCACGTTCAGGCGGCCTCACCTGTTATGATGAACAGTCGCCTTGCGGGGGGATGGGAAGAATGGAAGGGACAGACAAGGAAGAGGGAAGGAAGCGGCCGTGGCCTTAAGTTAGGTACCATCACGGTATTTGACTGGAGGAGAAGTGGGAAACCACGGAAAACCACTTCGCGGATGGCTGAGGTGGAAATAGAACTCACCTCTAATCAGTTGACCTCCCGAAGCTGAGTGGACCCCGTTCCAGCCCTCGTACCACTTTTCAAATTTCGTGGCAGAGCCGGGAATCGAACCCGGCCCTCCGGGGTGGCAGCTAATCACACTAACCACTACACCACAGAGGCGAACGTACATCCAACTAATCATCAAATAGAGACATTTCCCTCTGTGTATGCTGTCTTTTCAATTAAACCACACTCGGAATCATTAAGGATGGTATGAATGTCTAGATTTAAAAAAATGTTTCCAGAAACTTTAGTTTTGTTTTAATGTTTGTTTACATACTTCAGAAAAGATGGAGGTATGTTTATATTTTGAATTTATCCCCCATGACATTCGAAATACAAAATAATTCTTTGTTGGCCCTGGCCATACTCTTCAAGATATTTTACCTCACACGTACCAGTTCTTGTGCACCCTTTTTACCTTCAATTTGTTCGTGTTTTGTATTCTAACTGCTTGGTTGATGCACTGAAACTTCAGGACAATCAATTTCTCCGTTATCAAGGCTTAAGTTAATATTCAATAACAAAAAGGAACTTGTATCCACTTGCTTTACTAAACAGCTGCACGTTGTTGTCTTCTGTTGGAAAAACTTAGCACTACATTATGGACTTAATTAAGTTCACCTATAAAAAGAAGAAATACTACTTCAGCGCTAATATTTAGTTGTCAAGATTTTTTTTATTACACCACCCACCAAACACAGTAGCGGCGCGGCGTCCAGAATCCAGCACAATGTGTAACTCGGAATCACTGGCCAGCACAGTTCCCCCTGCAGTCTTTGCTTCCCCATCACTTCCCGCGGAGCGGAAGTCTCGCCCATCAAAACTTTAGAGGTTAGATGTCATTAATATTTCTGTAAAACTAACCGGAAAACCAAAAATATAGTTCGTAAGATATTTTGTCAGTTATCAATGAAATGAAATGAAATGTCGTATGCCTTTCAGTGCCGGGATATCCCAGGACGGGTTCGGCTCGCCAGGGGCAGGTCTTTCTATTTGACACCCGTAGGTGACCTGCGCGTCGTGATGAGGATGAAATGATGATGAAGACAACACATACACCCAGCCCCCGTGCAATTGGAATTAACCAATTAAGGTTAAAATCCCCGACCCGGCCGGAGATCGAATCCGGAACCCTCTGAACCGAAGACCAGTACGCTGACCGTTCAGCCAACGAGTCGGACGTCAGTTATCAATCAAACTGCGTGTCTTATGAAGGGAGGGCTAGGAAATAAAAAGACATAATTCGATATGAAATTTATGGCTAATGTATTTGTGAATCTTTAATATAGTAAACTCGTAACAGTCATTATTTTTATAAAAAAAAAGGAGAAAAATGCAGTATAATTTTGCCACGTAGGATGCAAAAGCGTATCAATAGAATTAATATAATGTATATTAGTATGTTTCAACATTGGAAAATGTACATCTACTCTTACATAAGAATAAAAATTACACATGTTTGCTAATATACTAAGTAAATATTGCATTTCTTCTTTTAATTAGTCTTGTTTTAAAATCAGGTGCAATTGAACTTGTTACAAATAAGGAAAAACAACTCATCAAATTTTCATTTGAATTGACTGCTCGTAACTTTGGTTCATTAAATTTGAATAATGAAAACATTAGTACCACCTGTGAGTGAGATGGTGCACTATTCGCTAAACAATAAAAGGACTCGAAAAATGCTTGGAACAAACAAACAAATCTGAAAGTTCCTGAAACCTGGTTAGAAATTTTTGCTTGAATTCTCTCAGGGCCCATACGTAATTTTCAAACATAGGGAAATATGCGGTACCGAGCGAGTTGGCAATACTATTATATTCGCATAGCTATGAGCTTGCATTCAGAGGTACTGGGTTCGAACTACACCGTCGGGAGCCCTAAATACACGTTTCCGTGTTTTCCTATTTTGTCGCCAGTCGACTGGTGGGATGTACCTTAATTGCGGCCATGGCCGCTACCTTCCCAATCCTTACCTGCGTCGCCGAAAACCTTCAGCGTGTTAGTGCGACGGTAAACTACTACTACTAATAATAATAATAATAATAATAATAATAATAATAATAATAATAATAATCACAAAAATGTACAGCATTTTCTGACCTTTCCACAGAGTATGCTTTGTCTTTAAAGATTGTACCTTATCGGCTAGGTAGGTTATTGTATAATTTTCCCCTTACAGAGTTAGATTTTAGCTTTAAAGTGACCTGTAAGTCCACTAGAAAGCTAATTCCGCCACCCAAGCTACATTTTAAAATTTTATTCTTCTTCTCCTTTTTCATTCTTTAGTAACTTGACTATAGCCACTCGGAGATCGAAACATGATCTTAGGACCTCACAGCGACTACACCAGCGTAAATCGCTGTAATATGGTACATCTCCGTCTTGCTCTCCAAGTTTCACTACGAAATGTTTGAACTGGCGATGAGTCAAACCGTGCCATAGGAAATAATTCGCTGTTTTCATAACAACGTGCATCACGTCGGAACGAGAGTATCCAGGCTATGCTTTCACATCTCGCACATTTACTCATCACAGGAAGGAAATATCAGTATGTTCTTTTCTAGTGGTTTACCATCGCACCAACTGATATAATTAAATTTTCTTCGGTGGGATAGGAAATTGTTACGATTTGAAGGAAATATACTGTGATCTTACTGAGGTATACCCTGTATTTACTTGGTGAGAAGAGCGAAAACACAGACATGTTTGCAGACAATGGAGTTCGAACTCACCATTCCCCGAACGCAAGCTAACAGCCACACAGTCGGAACAACTCCTTTCGTCATCCGTAACTTCAAGCTGCAACGTAACCGATAGGAACTCGTGACTAACTAAGCATCAGTTCGAGGCAAGTATGAATAACTATTCGTATCTAATCGCTCACAGTCAATAATAAGCGAGTGGAGAATCGTAATTTATTCATGTTCTCAACTAGTTGCAAATTTCGCTGGGTGTAATTGCTAGTAAATTGGGACGTTATCCACTGATATGTATCGAATTGGATGCATGATATACAATGGTCTATAAATATTAATTCATACCCAGCAAAGAATATTACCAATTGAAACCCACTATATGCTCAAATGGACTTTCACGTAATTCAGAATGGAACATTAATTTACTTAACCACGCCTATTAAGAAATATTGGCCAACTGCACTAGCTAAATGTGGTGTTTAAATCATCCCTTCTTAATTAACATAGTTAACTAACTGGTAAATAAGCTACTTGGGTTTCCGCGTCACATCTGAAGTTAGTAAAGATGAAAATATATTGCACTCATAAATATATTTTCAATCATTTATGACATTATATATGATACCACTCAAAATTTAAAAGAAAATTTAAAAACACAATGAAATCACACAATTGTTATGCCGGAAATGCGAACCAGAACCCTTGAATATTAAATTGTAAGGAGTTAAATTTAATGGAATGGAAAAGCACTAGGAGAAGTTAAGATTGCTGTTACCAGCAGAAATACTACTGTGTATTTATGATTGCTGTAAGCAGCGGCAATACAGAGAAAGTGATAGAGAGTCACACGGCCCGCATGGTGCGTGAAAACTTGATAGTAAACAAGAATATCGCAACTATTGGAAATAGGCGGCGTTTAAGAAATCATAGAAGTTATAGAAGGAATGTTATCGTGTTGACAAATAAGGCAAATCAATGAAAAACAGGATGTTTAAAAGTATAACATAGGCCGGTCACGTACGCGATACGAGGAGTATAATAGAGGACCAGGCGAAAAGGAAGGGGGATTCCGAAGACAGTTCCAGCAGTCATGTAGTTATTGACGGGGATTCTGCCGCGCCGCGCTTGTGAGAGGAGACTCATCAGTGAACCTGTACCACCGTATACGTAAGGCTCACCTATTCTTCTAAGTTAATAAGACCAGGAGTACAGTAATAAATTTTCGTCCTTGAATATAGTAACTCGTCAGGTAGAACGCGAGTTAAAGGACAGAAGCATGTGGTTTATTGTGCCTAACCAGAGACAAAAACTTCAAGTGTATATAACTGTAAATACTTCAAGTAACAAACAATATATATTGACGGAAAAGATGAATAGTTGTTTCTCAACTTAGTATTCACCGAGAAACCTACCCACTTGCTCCTAAACTGTAGCTAACCACGAAGCGCCATCCGCTCGGCCACACGACACTATGAAATCACATAGTAATAGAAAGAAAAACCAAACTAATAAAAATAAACTTATAAATCCAATGAGTATAGTTGATGAAATTATGAATACCAGAAAGAAAGAAAGAATAACCAATAAACTAGATGTTGTTGACAAATAAGACAAATCACTGAGAAAACAGGATGTTTAAAAGTATGACATAGGCCGATTCGGTGAATATCTCGATTTATTTTGTTACCGTATTACAAAGCGTTGTCACTTTTACGACCGAGTGGCCTAGTACGATGCCCTGAGAGTCGGGATACCAGTTGCTGTGAAATGGGAGTGAGTACATCGGACGTATTCTGAATCATAGCCTTCCTTTTTCTCCTGTAACACATTAGAGGTGAGATCCTCACTGCGACTGTATGTAATAAGTGTACCATACTGCTTCACAGTATATACCGGGCTCAGAAAATATTTAAGCAAGCCTCGGACCTATGGAGTAACTGAGACCCACTTCAAATTGACAGGCAAGGGACACCTTGGAAACAACTTGAAGCTACCAATATTCATGGAGCTTATGGAAGAAAGAACGTAGATCTCGCTTAGTCAGCAAACAGGACACGTCTGGATGTGTTAGAAGTCAATGCTATTCGGGTAAGAGAAGATAACGTAGAAGACTTAGCAGGTAATAAAACAAACTTAACTGGTTTAAAAGGAGAAGGGCAAATTATAGACTCTCACCACTCATCAGTAACACTATTGCACGCAACTTAGTATCTGTTAGGCACGTAAATGAGCGAATAATGTGGATAGATTTAGCTGCTGGAAGAATTAGGACGAGAATTGCCTCAGTGTATTCTCCATGTGAGTGTGCAGGATAGAACTAAAGGACGATTTCGATCCGAGTGCTAAAGACGGGAAATGGTAATGGGTTGATATTGGGAAGATATGGAAGCTAATAGTAATCGAAAGCGTTTACTGAACTTCTATGCCAGTATGCGGTTATCAGTTACGAATATACTGTTCACCGTTACACGTAGAAGGGTACACCAAATGTAATACTCTTCAGGCGTACTTCCCTATACACGTTCCTCCCCACCCTACACGCAACCGGCTCACTCATCATGTGTCCCGTCCCCGCCTAAACTTACAACAACCACTCTATCTTCCACCGTCTCCCTACTCTTGGTAACTCACTAACCGACATCGACATATTCACACCTTTCGCATCCTTCAAACAAAAAATTAAAAGATTCCTTTGAAGACCTCTCCAGGTTTCCATTTTCTTCCGTCTCTTCATCCCCCCTCGACCATTCTTCTTCCGAATTTCTGTAAACCGACACTTGCCAGTTATCGTTGACATTATTTTTACATTGTTACTGTTAAAATTGGTAATTTATTGTTGTTACTTAATATCGTTGTTTATACCCTTGTTATCCTTAATACTTATTTAAACATATTATTATTATTAGTATTATTATTATTATTATTATGATTATTATTATTAGTGTAAAATGGCCCTCCATAGGCTGTATCTAATACATAAATAAATACATAAATATATCATAGAATTCAGGAGCTCTATTAGGAATGTGCAGGTATTTCGTGGATTTTCAGATGTTGCAGACCACTATCTGTTCTGTAGTAAACTAAGTATCACTAGGCCTAGGATAGAGAAAATGAAATCTCTCTGCAGACTAATAAGAGTAGAAAATCTTCAAAACGACGTAATTAGACGAAAGTGAATGTGCATGACTGGTGAAAAGTACCGAACGAAAGATGTTGATGATGATGATGATGCTTGTTGTTTTAAGGGGCCTAACATCGAAGGTCATCGGCCCCACGAAATATGTTAAGCAGGTTCAGAATATATAGTGTGAATGGAAGGCATACAGGTATGCTTAGTAGAAACAGCAATGTAATGGATAGGAGAAACTTTATGTAGAGATGGGGAAAAGAGAAGTTTTTGGTGGAATGATAAAGTCAGGTTAGCTTACAACATAAAAAAGGAAGGCGAATCAGAAATTGTTCGAAAAAGAACTGATACGTACAGACTGCGAATTTTACAGTAGGTAGATGAACGAAACAGGGAGAAGCAAATAGGCCTACTTGTTGAAGGCAAGAATAAGTCATGGGAAAACTTCGTTAATGCTCTTGAAAGACTAGGTCAAGCGGCAGGGAAAACGTTCTGAGCAGTAATAAAAACGGGAGTTAAAAAGGAAATGTGTAGTATTTGGGCAAATCAGGTGAACTTTTAAGTGGTCCCATGGAATCAATCAACTGATGGAAGGAATTATTTGAAAATCTTCTCATAAAATGAAATCTTCCTGTAGACGTCACGAACAAACAGTCTCATGGAGAACAGGAGAATTATTTCGGTAAAAATTCGCTTAGAGAAGTGGAAAGTATGGTAAATGAACTCCATTGTCATAATGCAGCAAGGATATACGAAATTATACATGAAACGATGAAATATTGTGGGAAGGCATGGATAAAATAGCTTCGTAGACTAATAAGATTAACATCTATATGCAAGGGAACAGGAAGGATTGCAACAACTGTCGAGGTTTTTGATTTATCAGTATACCAGCCAAGGCGTCCACTAATTTTTACAGGTTTCTTTACGTCGCACCGACGCAGATAGGTCTTATGGCGACGATGGGACAGGAAACGGATAGGAGTGGGAAGGAAGCGGCCGTGGCCTTATTTAAGGTACAGACGCAGCATTTGTCTGGTGTGAAAATAGGAAAATAGGGCTGCCGACAGTGGGGTTCGAACCCACCATCTCCTAAATACTGGATACTGGCCGCACTTCAGCGACTGAAGCTATCGAGCTCGGTTCCGCTGATTTTTTGGAAGCTAGGGTGTGATCACTGGTTGAGAGTACAGTAAGTTGGATGAAAACCAGTGCGGTTTCAGACCACAGAGGGGCTATCAGCATGAGATTTTCAGTATGTGCCAGGTAAATGAAAATTGCTACGAGAGGAGGAGACATTAATGTTCATGCTTTTTTAGATCTGCAGAAGGTATGTGACAGTGTACCGATGGAAACGACTATCACCGTACTAAGGAACTATGATATTATAGTTAAAAATTAGATTATTAAGAACAACCAAACGTATTTATGTTGACAATTGGACTGCAGTGAGAATTGATAGTGGAATGAGTTCTTGATTCAAATCGTCGCTGGAAAGGTAAAAGGTTGTATTCCACAAAGCTCTTCCTATCAATTATTCTCCTTAAGACTGGTCACTCCTCCCAGCCACACATGGATACGCAGTCCATCAGAACAATATCCGTTGTGTTCGTTTTCCTATGTCGACTATTAAACGAAAATGAACCTTACATGCATTGTACACTAGGAGTGCGTAAATACGTAATGCAAACGTACATTCCTACAGTACGGTACTGTAAGGTTCATTTTCCTTTACGCATGGGCATAGGAAAATGAACACAACAAAATTTGTTCTGATGGACTGCATATCCATACGTGGCTGGGAGGCGTGACCAGTCTTAAGGAGAATAGTTGATAGGAAGAGCTTTGTGGAATACAACCTTTTACCTTTCCAGCGACGAAATTTTTTACAGGTGTTAAACAAGTCTGTAGTCTTTCACCTTTTGTTGTTCACAGTTTACATGGATTATCTACTGAAAGGTATAAAATAGCAGAGAGGTATTCAGTTAGGTGGAAATATAGTAAGCAGTTTTCCCAATGCCATCAACTTGCCTATTGTCTAATATCTTGGAACTTGAATATAGTTGCTATAAGTATGAAATGAAAATTATTATTTCCTGACTAAAGCAATGTTAATAGGTAAAGAACCTAAGAGGATTGAATGTCTGGTTGAGAATAATAAAATCTGGAACCGGTAGATATTGTTTGAGTCATCAGTGCACAGACTGGTCTGATGCAGCCCTTCTTGACACCCTATCCTCCGCTAATCTTTTCATTTCTACGTAACTGCTGCATCCTACATCTGCTCTAATCTGCTTGTCGTATTCATACCTTGGTCTAACCCTAGCGTTCTTACCGCCTACACTTCCCTCAGAAACCAATTGCCCAAGTCCTTGGTGTCTTAAGATGTGTCCTATTATTATATCACTTCACCTGGTCAAATTTAGCCAAATCGTCCTCCTCACACCAATTCGATTCAATATCTATTCATTCGTGATACGATCTATCCATCCCATCGTAAGAAGGCTTCTGTAACACCACATTTCAAAAGATTCTATTCTCTTTCTTTCTGAGCTAGTTATCATCGATGTTTCACTTCCATATAATGTCCGAGGTGAGCAAATTTCTTTTGTTAAGGAAGGCCTTCTTTGCTTGTGCTAGTCTGCATTTTATGTCCTCCTTACTTCTGCGTCCATTAGTTATTTTACTACGCAAGTAAAATTGTTCGTCTACTTCCTTTAAAACCTCATTTCCTAGTCTATTTTTTCCTGTATCACCCGACTTTGTTCGACTGCACTCAATTAATTTTGTTTTGGATTTATTTATTTTCATCTTTTACTCTTTACCCAAGACTCTGTCCGTACTATTTAGCGATTTCTCCAGATCATCTGCAGTATCATATAAAAACAATATCATCAGCAAATCTCAGGATTTGGATTAGCTCTCCTTAGATTGTGATTCCTTTCCCAAGATAAGTTCAAGCATGTAGAATGCGTATTTTCTTAGGGTGGTAGTAAAGTAAGCCTACACAAAAAATGAGTACCAGGTTAATTCCTGGGGCAAAGGCGGCCGGGCGTAGAACTAACCGCTCTACCCCTTCACGTGCCGTGGTTAACAACGGTGGAAGCCTTTACCTTCCACTCCTCCAAGGGCCTACATTGCCTGTACGAAGGTGACTTTGTCTTTGTCTTTTTGGTAGTACAGTAAGTTAGAGTGAATCAAGGGGCAGCAAAGCTAAGCCAGTGAGTGCGTAGTTGCGATCACCAGTCATATGTAAGAGGAAGTCATTTCCATGACGAAACTATCCATACATCAATCTGTTTTCAGATCAACTTTGTTTTACGGGTTTAACATGGGAAGACTCGGGATGTCTTATTCATAAGTTAGAAGTAACAGACATGAAAATAGCGAGAATGATCGCTGATACAAGTAGATTGAACAATAACAGAAGTGTACTCTGAATGAGGAGATAAAAGCTAAGTTAGTAATGAACTCGGTTGATGAAGGAGTAAGCATAAACCGGCTTCGGAGGTTGGGACGTGTGAGGCGGATGGAGGGGGATAGTTTACCTACGAGAATAATGAACTCCGCCAAGGAGGGTACGAAACATAAAGGGAGACCAACTCGACGATGGTTAGACTCATTTTCTAATGATTTAAGGATAATAAGTATAGAACAAAACGAAGCTACATAACTAGATACAATTAGAGGATTGTGGCGACGTCTATTTATTCACTTATTTATTTATTTATTTATTTATTTATTTATTTATTTATTTATTTTTATTTATTTTGATTCAGACTGGCATAAACCTGATGATGTGAAACACATAAACTATTACATTAAATGAAATTAAATATCAACTTCAAATTATATTATCCCCTATGAAAGTCCTTATGAAATAAAGTCATATGAAATAACAATACACTGTTCTTCAATAGCAATATATCATTGCAAATATTGTTATATATTCACAAAATGTAACAAGGTATTTACTAGTGGGTTTAACACAGTATTAGTACTGCAATTATAAATTTTGGCGGTGTTATTATTGTCGACTGATGATGATGATGTACATCATGATCATGGGGTAAATGATATTCGTAGAAATTAGGAAGTGAACTACAACTATGAACTTAACAATAAGAGTCCACAAAGTGCGATTTTAATTTAGATTAAGGAAAAATTAACTTACTTGTTTACCTTTGTTTTCGTTGCAGGAGTATGTAGTTGCAAATACGTTTAGACTGTACTCATTGCTACATTTATTAAATATTTTTATCAGCTTTAACACAAATGTATTACTCTGCTGTCCAGTTTGGTAAATTCACGGATGCTTGCTGGCTCTACGATACACGGATAGCTCTTAGGAACTACCTCCATTTCTTCTTATGTTGACGACAGAGAATGTTTGTTTTTCATGTATTGTGTGCCCTTTAGATGAACTCAATCAATCAATCAATCAATCAATCAATCAATCAATCAATCAATCAATCAATCAATCAATCAATCAATCAATCAATCAATCAATCAATCAATCAATCAATCAATCAATCAATCAATCAATCAATCAATCAATCAATCAATCACTACTGAACTGCATTAAGGGCAGTCGCCCAGGTGACAGATTCCCTATCTGTTGTTTTCCTACACATTTCTTAAATTATTGCAAAGAAATTGGAAATTGATTGAACATCTTAGTTGGCAAATTATTCCTATCCCTAACTGTCCTTCCTATAAACGAATATTTCCGCCATTATTTTCCTCTGGAATTCCAATTTTAACTTCCTATTGTGATCTCTCCAACTTTTAAAGACAGCACTCAAACTTATTCGTCTACTAATAACATTCCACGACGACTCTCTACTGACAGCTCGGAACATACCACTTAATCTAACAGCTCGCCTCTTTTCTCCCAAGTCTTCCCAACCAGATTTTTTCCAGTTCTTGAATCAACTAATCCTGGTGAGGGTCCCATACAATGGAACCATACTCCATTTGGGGTCTTACCAGAGACTTATATGCCCTCCCTTTTACATCACTACTACAACCCCTAAATACCCCAATAACCATGTGCAGAGATCTGTACCCTTTATTTGCAATCCCATTTATGTGACTACCCCCATGGAGATATCCGAGAGCCGGGCTGAGTGGCTCAGACGATTGTGGCGCTGGTCTTCTGACTCCAACTTGCCAGGTTCGATCTTGGCTCAGTCCGGTGGTATTTGAAGGTGCTCAAATATGACAGCCCCATGTCTGTACACTTACTGGCACGTAGATGAACTTCTGAGGTACAAAATTCCGCCACCTCGGCGTCTGCGAAAACCGAAAAAGTAGTTAGTGGGACGTAAAGCCAATAACATAATTATTATTAAGATGTCCGAAAGCCTTATTAGAAGTAATGATTGCTTGATTGACTAATGCTTTATTTATCCTGGCAGGAGTAAAGCCGAATGGCCTTCTCCCACTTGTAATCAGGTTAACAGACAGCAAGTTGAACATAATCAAAAAACCTTGTAAGTTATTCCCAAATGTGTTATAATTAAGATTATGTATTACCTGAATATTAGTATATTGTTTAAAAGAATAATGGTATCTAACGTTTTTGTAGAGTTTGAACATTTAGTTTAAATTTTTCCAATAGCATACACTTGGATGGATGTGTTTGCATAAAGTCTTTGCCATGTATAATGACAACATGTGACTTATTTTTGAACCACAAGTTCGATAATATAACTAGAGGAATATAAAAATGCTAGAAAATAGCACCATGGATGTTCCGTGAGTACAGTATTGAATAGGTTCATAATTAGAAAATTCATCATTTACTATTAATTTGTATAGAAACAAAATGATCCGGATTTGTTCAAATGTCTGTCATCTATATATATAAAATACTAGCAAGATACCCGTGCTTCGCTACGGTATTATACTGAAATTTATAATTGAATGGATATCGATTTATATATAATCCGTCAAAATTCGACATCTGACTCGTTTTCTGAGAGATTACGGCAAGTTCCCTCCCATTTTTCAATCTTCCTTTCCAGCAATCGATTTCTTACTTCCCGGGCTAGGACCACGTATTCCACCCGGTCAGTTCGGTCCCTAAATGTTTGCAATCTTTTCCTATAAGCATTTTCAATATGGATCAAATTCTTGAGGAGATTCGGCGTGGTGTCTTCTTGGGTGCCTTGGCAGTACTGAACCCGCGGCCGGACTGCATTTGTAGTCATTACCCGTCCAGACCCGTTTCCAGCGCGGTCCGCGCATTTGACGACGGTCCAGAATATTATTATTATTATTATTATTATTATTATTATTATTATTATTATTATTATTATTATTATTATTATTATAGATCTTCTGGACCCCACAGCAAGATGCAAGACCGCTAATTGGCGGTAAATTCCAACTGCTGCCATTGTCATTTTTGACATTGTGACCAGCACCATTGTCGCGCGTAGGCAAGTACGCGGAATTTCTGGCGATACGAATGACATACTTCCGTGCATTATTGACCTTATTATAGAGGTGAACAATTGGACAGTCAATCTCATTCCTATCGTTTATTTCAAATGTTTTTAATTTTTGTTTATATGCCAGGAGAATCTACTGTAATCAAAGAACGTTCTACGAAGGAAAATATGGCTCTTGAAAACGAACCCAGGAAAGATTAAAAGTGATCGGTTCATGCTCAAAATAAGTACATCGAAAATCTACAGCCTGTTTATAGTCATTCGACAGGGTCAGGAATGGAATGAATAAACAGTAAAATCAATTGGTCTAACCTCCTTTTACACCCCACCGTCGTTCGTTTCATTCCCCCCCCCCCCCGCAAAGAAGAAATGAAGGCGTGTTTCTTTATGTTTAAAAGAGATTCCAAACTCCAATGTTCACGTCTATAACCTTCAGTTTGAGATATAAATATCCCCATAAAAATAATTCACTTTTTTCTCATCTTTCACACTCCCCCCCCCCCCCCTAAGTGAATTTTCCTGCAACAAACTCGTTTCTTTAATTGTAAAGTATCTTCTAAATACCAATTATCACGACTCTAACTTCTTCAGTTTTTGATTTATGTGGCCTCATGAAAGGAACTCAACTCCTTTTCACTCCCGCACCCTCCAAGATTATTCCACCCCAAAACGCGTTTTTCTTTGATTTTAAAGGAGATCCAAATACAAATTTTCACGCCTGTAACAAATAAAGTTTTTATTAGATGTAAGTATTCTCATACAATTAAGTCTATTCATTTTTCCATAATTTCACCCCACCCCCTCACTGGATTTTCGGAAATTACGCGTTTCTTTACTTTTTAAAGCAGATTCAAAACATCAAATTTCACGTCTGTAACATCTTCATTTTTGAGATATCAGTAGCCTAATTAAAAGAAATCAACACTATCTTAAGTCAATTTTACCCCCCCCTCCACCCAAGTGGTATTTCCGAAAACTAAAAATACATGTTTCTTTATTTTTAAAAAGATAAAAATACAATTTTTCAATTCTGTAACATGTTAACTTTTTGAGATATACTGTAGAAATTCTCATTTTAAAATTTCACCACTTTTAGTTCCCCTTAAGTGGAGTTTCCAAATACAAATCACCTTTGTTTCTTTACATTTACAGGAGATCCTAAATACACACTTTTTACGTCTGCAACAATTTACGTTTCTCAGATATTCTGTAGATATAGTCTTTCAAAAAATTCACACCAATTTGTCACTCCTGTTCAACCGCCATTACTTGGATTTTCCAAAAGCAAAAAAATACGTGTTTCTTTGTTTTTAAAGGAGATCCCATATACAAATTTTCAGTTCTGTAATAACTTCAGTTTCTGAGATATATGTATCCTCATTAAAGGCATTCAACCTATTATTCACCCTTTTAAACCCATCCTATTGGGATTTACAGAAAACAAAAAAATACGTTTTCCTTCATTTTTAAGGGAGATTCTAAATACCAATTTTTACATCTGTAAACTTTTAAAGTTTTAATATGTAGACACACTTATTTTAAAAATTCACCCCCCCTTTTCAGCCCCCATTATTTCGATTTTCCAAAAACGAAAAAATGCCTGCTTCTTTAGTTTTAAAGTAGATCCCAAATACCAATTTTCAGGTCTGTAATATCTCCATGTTCTGAAATATAAGTAGCCTCATTAAAGGCATTCAACTTTTTTTTCACCCTTTTCCACCCTTCCTATTGGGATTTTCCGAAAACAAAAAATATATGTTTCTTTATTTTTAAAGGAGATTCTAAATACCAATTTTTACATCTATAAACCTTAAAAGTTTTGAGATATAGATACATTCATTTTAAAAATTCGCCCCCTGTTCACACCCCCCCCATTAATTGGATTTTACGAAACTAAAAAAATACGTGTTTCTTTATTTTTAAAGGAGATCCCTAACACCAGTTTTCAGGTCTGTAATATCTTCAGGTTCTGAAATATAAGTAGCTACATTAAAGGCACTCAACCCGTTTTTCACCCTTTTCCACCCTTCCTATTGGGATATTCCGAAAACAAAAAAATATGTGTTTCTTTATTTTAAAGGAGATTCTAAATACCAATTTTTACATCTATAAGCTTTAAAAGTTTTTAGATATAGATTCACTCATTTTAAAATTTCACCCCCTTTTCAGCCCCACCATGAATTGTATTTTCCAAAAACAAAAAAATACGTGTTTATTTATTTTTAAAGGAGGTCCCAAACACCAATTTTCAGGTCTATAATATCTTCAGTTTCTGAGATATAAGCATTCTCTTTAAAGGCATTCAACCCCTTTTTCACCTCCTTTTACCCCTCCTATTGGGATTTTCCGAAGACAAAGAAATGCGTGTTTCTTTATTTTTAATGAACATTCTAAATACCAATTTTTACATCTGTAAACTTTAAAAGTTTTGAAATATAGATGCACTCATTTAAAAAATTCACCCCCCTTTTCACCCTCCTATTAATTGGATTTTCCAAAAACAAAAATAATACGTGTTTCATAATTTTTAAAAGCGAACAAAAGTTCCAATTTTCAGGTCTGTAATGTCTGCGGCTTTTGAGATATAAGTACCGGTATCCTGATTAAATGGCATTCAACTCCTTTTTTACCCTCTTTCACCCATCCTATTGGGATTTTCTGAAAATAAAAGATACGGGTTTCCTTATTTTTAAAGAAGATTCTAAATATAAATTTTCACATGTGTAAACTTTTAAAGTTTTGAGATATAGATACACTCATTTTAAATGTTCACACCCCCTTTTCACCCCCTTAGCGACGGAATATCCAAAAATCCTCTCTTAGCGAGCACCTACATCTTAATATGAATATATCCTCAAAATTTGATTCATTTATGTCCAGCAGTTTTGGCTCGGCGATGATGAATCAGTCAGTCAGTCAGTCAGTCAGTCAGTGAGTCAGGACAAGTTACTTTATATATATAGAAGAGTTTTGTCTGTACATTGCTCAGAATTTGAAAAGAATGGTATTTCTGTATCGGTCATGTCCACAGTAACCAGGAAATGCACTTTTTACTTTTCCGTAATGTCTGTCTGTCTGTCTGTCTGTACACGCATCACTAGAAAACGGCCAAAGGGAATTCAATGAAAATCGGTATGCAAAGCCGGGAAATAAGTCGCTACAATCTAGGCCGTAAATAATTTTATTCACGTTGATAGAAATGGTAGTTTAGGGGAAGGCCTAAAATTTAATTTTCAAATATTTATGTTTTTAGTAGTCCTATCTTCATAAAAATTGGTATGCAAAGTCTAGGAATGCGTCGATACAGTCTAGCCTATGAATAATTTTATTCACGCTGAGTGAAATGGTAGTTTAGGGAAGGCCTAAAATTTAATTTTTAAATATTCCTGCTGCGTACCGAGTATAACAGCCTGACTGAATATTGGCGGGAAATAGACGGGGAGTTAGAAAACTTTCTTATTTAGCATGCCATTCCTCTGGTTCACACATTTTCTGATACAGCTGGTACGTAACACACTGGATCATCATAGTACTTCAGCTATTCGACCCCTACTCTGACGCGCTGTTTTGAATGGGCAGTGTGCATACTTTTTTTTTCTGCTATTTGCTGTACGTCGCACCGACACAGATAGGTCTTACGGTGACGATGGGATAGGAAAGGTCTAGGAATGGGAAGGAAGCGGCCGTGGACTTAATTAGTGTGCATATTTTCGGCAGACCCTCCCTTAGTGGTAGTAACATTATAGCCTGGTCTAGAATAACAATTTAGGCTTTTCAAATTATAGCACCACAATATTCACTAAATAACTCAAAATTCAACTCTGAAAATAGCCGTTTCTTATAAAAGCGTCTTTCTCTTCACTTTTATTAAATTCTACATTCAATTTACTCCAAACTAGCAGCGAAGAGGGGTTTCTGTTCTGGCTTGGAGGAAAAATTTGCCTTCAAGTCAGATAGATTTCTCCGCCGCCAGTGTAGTGAATTGATATTTTCCGACTCATCGGGTACTCCTAGGAAACAGAATACTAATTGGGCATAGTTTTTACGATGGGAGTCTCCACCATTCGACCCTCTCCTCGCCGAAGAAAGCCGAAGAGTGTTCATGGATCACGGCTGTCTGCGGTTTGGTCATTCCAGGTCTGGAACTTGGGACTGTTAGATAGGCAGCGTAGTCCTGTTCGTTAAAGGTGAGAAAATATGTGGTGTTTCACTTGAACGAGTATTTCGTAATATGAAAGCATTGCTTTTATTCGCGCCATTCCTATTGACGTCATTGTACGTTCATTTCAGTTGGCAAAACCACTAAGACAATATTTCTGAGGATGTAAAAGGCATTATAATGAAAACATCCCAACCTGATTGTGACTGATGGTATGAAATTGGGTCTACCATTACAGTGAAAATTCCCTCAGTCTTCATATGAGAAGAGATGTTTGGTGACTTCCCGTCGCGTTTCTAGGGTAACGTTAAGAGCTATACAGAAGTTGACCAATTGATAGGATGTGTGAAAAAGGTATTCTTGAAGGCACCCTATCGAATTTCAACATACAAGTCAGAAGCTCCAGACATTCTACTTCCTCCTCCTCCCGTTTTGACAAGAACCTGGATTGAAGCCTGCAAGTATTATAGTGAGAAATTGCAAGTGGTGAAAGAAATCGTGGATACATTCAACAGCACTGAAGCCGCATCAAACAAAGCAGTGCATAACTTGTGGCAGATAGTGAAATTGCAGGGAAACTTGCGTACATAGAAGCAAATATTGTATTTCTTTCTACTACCATAACCGCTCTGGAAAAGTCGAAATAGCCGCTAGTGCAGCAGTTAGAAGTTGTGCTGAAAGTGGTGAGTGATTTGGATCGCGCGTGTGGCAGAGTGGGACAAGTTGTGTCTGAGAAGACGAAGAAGGTTTTGGAGAAAAATAAAGGGTATCAGACAATGTGACGAAAAATGGATTTGTTTGAAATCTCGAAGCGGAGAAAATCGTGGATGTCACCTGGTGAAGCCGGTCCTTCAACACCAAGGCCAAATCGCTTCAAAAAAGAAGACCATGCTTTGTGTCTGGTGGAACTTGAGCAGTATTGTCTAGTTTGAACTCTTCAAGACCGGCGAAACCGATAATGCACAACGCTATCACGAACAAATGATTAAATTAAATCATGTATTGATCGAAAGACGACCGGAATGGGCCAGAAGGCATAGCAAAGTGATTTTGTTACACGACAATGCGCCATCTCACACACCAAAACCAGTGAAAGACACCTTGGATTCGTTTGGATTGGACATCCTTCCGCATCTGCCGTGCTCTCCGGCCTGGCGCCATCTGACTATCACCTCTCGCGACCAGTACTTCAGCGATTTTGAGGAAGTTGGAAATTGGCTCGACGAATTGTTTGCCGCAAAAGACAAGCAGTTTTCCTAGCATGGTGTTCATAACCTACCTGAAAGATGGACGAAGTGTGTAGAAACCGATGGTCAATAATTTGATTAAACAACAAAAATGAATTTACCTTGAAAATTACGTGTTTCCTTTACTATAAAAAGCGGCCAATACCCCAGGTATACAAATGCTTCAAATGTTTAAAATTAAATAATAAATATCGTGGGCGTTCGATATGAGGCTATTTTTCATTTAGATGCTATTTTTTATTCATAACTCATTTTAGTTGCCTATAAAATAGCAGTACATGAAATAATTCTATTTATGTAATATTTATGATGACTACAGATTACCGTGCCGCATGGTTATTTCTGGGTTACTCTATTCGAGAGAGAGTATAAACTAAAAAACTAAAGAAACACTAATTGAAATAACTAAAGTAAGTAAAGTATAACTAAAATATAAAGTAAACACCACGACACGTTATAATGAACGACCACATGCATCTCATTCACGCTCAAGAGAGACTGGAAGTGCTTATAAGATGACGCTCGCAGAAGATTTTAAACTTTGTCTTAGATGCAGAGTCCCCGATGTCTTTGGGGAGTTCATTCCACCAGCTCGTGGCGGTGATCGTGAACCATCTGTTTTAGGTTACGGTTCGATTTACAGGAATTTCTACCGTACAGCCTGATCAGCTATTAAACAGGTGTAGTGAACTAAGGCAGCGAAATCTAGTGGGTAGGTAAGGAGGAACGTTCTCAGAAAGCACTTGATACACCAAAGTAGTTAAATGGAGTATACGTCTGTCATTCAATCGTGACCAACTGTCATGTATGGGAATACGTGGGCATATGGGCATATATCGAATGCATACCTCATACATGAATTTAGGGCACGTTGCAGTCTCATGTCTTGCTCATTATTGATATCAATAAAAACTGTCACACAATATTCGAGAATTGGAAACAAATGTGACTGAATAAGCTTTATTTTCATGACCCAAGGAAATATATATTTAAAGTGCTTCAGGGAATGCAGGCTTTGATATACTTCTTGCACACGTTCGTCGCATGTTACGACCAATCTAATGTTTCGCTTTTAGCCACACCAAGATTCATAACTGTTCCACAAAATGGAATAATGGTATTGTTTAGTGCTGCAGGAGGAATATCGTACTGATTGAAGATGTGTAAGTTTTTCGAAGTGCCGATGATTATTGCTTGCGTTTTAAGAGGTTTAATTTTGAGATTGTCACTTAATGCAGAATTACTTATAAGACTCCAATATTAAAATGATATTTTCCTACGGAAACGCGTGGCAGTAACGTGAAATGTGAAGGAGCTCGAAAAAACTCGTGAGAGAATGGGGGCTATTTCCGAATTTATTGTACTGTACAGTTCCTGGTACGAAGTTATGCAAAATTCACCCTGATTCTCAAATTGCATTCTGTGGGTGCCTGCGTGGTCAGGCTGCGACTCATACCCATCTGACGCAAATGTGTCCATAGTAGAGCTGAACTTCCCTGTTTGTTATCTCTTGAATATACACAGTTCAAAAAATTTAGGGGAACATGCTTTTGAACAAAACAATACCTCACACTCAGGAATATTACCAACTAAATCTTTATTCTTTGCCGTTGAAGTGTGCAAAAGAGTATCGATGGATTCGCAATCATTTTCAGAACACAAACGCAAATGTCCAAATAGGGGCGAAAACAAAGTGATAACAGTCCTCCGGCGTGGATTTTTATCACAGTTGGAGAGCTTCAATGTGATGTATGTACTCTGATAGTATTTATCACAGCTTGGCACCTACGTGACATGCTCCGTATAAGTAGACGGAGGTCACGTTGCGCTATCAGGTCCCATTCTTCAACGTGAGCCTGTTCGAGGTCTTGGAGATTCTATGGTGGAACAGGACGTCCACGAACATTTATGTCAAGCCTATCTCACACATGCTCGATGGGATTAAGGTCGTGACTCACCGCTGACCATTCCATCTCTTGAATATAAAGTTCTCACAAGACAGCTCTCGTGATACGCGCTATATGACCGCTGGCATTGTTGTGCATGAGTAAGAATTCAGGGCCAACACCGTATGCAGCAACCAACACCTGCTGTAGCAGTATCTGCTCAGTGTACCCTGCAGCAGGATGATTACCACGGACGACGACAAGATTCGTACGGCCATCAATACTGATGCTACCCCACACCATCACAGAACCCTGTCGGAATTGGTCGCCTTCCTCGACAACATTCGGCTTGTACTGCTCACCACAGCGTCTCCATACACGTTGACGTCGATCACGCAGTGTCAAGGAAAACTGGACTCGCCTGTGAACAACACAGCTCTCCATTGGCGAAGTTGCCAGTTGACGTGGGTATGGTCAAAATAGGGCGAGCTTCGCGATGTTCCTGCATTAAACGAGGCACTCGAACAGGATGTCTGTGTCTTCTGTTAATCTGTTCCTTACTATCCGGTCAGATACAGTGACTCCAGTGACCCTCCTGAGGTTTTTAAGTTCTCTGGCAGTTGCTGAACGACGCCGCAACGCACAGATGGTCAGACTTCATTCACCCCGTCGTGTTGTCATGCGTCCACGATCTTGTCCAACTCTCCTTGTGAACTGGCCTGTCTCACTGTAGCGATTCCTTAAGCGGTGAATAACTGACGGAGAGACATTGAGATCCATAGCAACACGACGAAATGTCCATCTTTCCTAGATCAAAGTGACGGCCCTTGCGGTTTGAACCTCATTAAGATGTCTCATAGGATGTGATGATTGACGTACAACGTGCTCAAATGACCGCAGTAGTCTGTGTTCCTCACAACGGCACACGGACGCACCGCTATTCATTTCGTTTCTTTGGGGGTCGCCTGACATTTTAATGCATGGCTGCGCCTACAGGTGGATTATAACTTGGATTTGACATACCCTGAGTAGCTAAGTTTTCAAGGTGTGCTGTACGACCATCGGAATCCCATCTACCAAATTAAGGTTCACATACCAGATGTTACGAAACATGTTCCCCTAATTTTGTTTGAACTGTGTATTTATACTTGCTGTTACGAATTAATTGCTTAACTTTATTTCGAAGAATAGGGTCATTTTCGAAATCACTAGTGATTCCAGTTCACTTAAATCGCCCATACCATGCATCGTGATTTGCCATGACCGACTTAATTACACTTCTTAGGCAAGGTGACGAAGGGTGAGAAACTCGAATTTGCTTCTTCGGAGCGTATTTGTCATACAGCCATAGTATTAATGAGTTCAGTCTGTCAACCTTACCATCAATGTCATTAGTCAGTAGAATGTCATTCCACGGCAGTTTTTATGCTTCATTTCGTATTCCTGAATTTTAAAATGCTTGAAGTCCCTTCACGTTATGTACGTGGTTTTGTATTTTGGTGCCTTGAGAGAGTAACATAAGTAGATGAGATCGTATGTTGAAATACCTGGTATAGCTAGCTGTCCTTGTTTTTCCACTTTCTGCGGATTGTTCTTTATAATAAAGTCGATCAGTGTGTGAGACGTGCGCTTTATTGTGTGAATTAGTCGCGTCTAGTGTCAGCATATTTTAATCCAAGCCATGAAATACGTTTTGTAAAGATGTTGATTCGTTACTTGTAACTAGAAGAATAGTTTTGAAATCACCAAGAATGATTATGTTTTCGTGCAGCGCAGTTAACTTCGTTAGTGCCACTTCTAGGTCAGATATGTGTCGTATGTACGGGGCCTTGTACAATATACCACTCCGATCAGTAGTTCCTTTTATTATTAACCAAGAGTTCGACAAATATGAATTCAGGATCTGAGGTCATAACTATATTACTTTTTAAGTCGCTTCGGCGTTATATTGCGCAACCGCCCCCTACACGGTTTAAACGTTCTAGGCGATGTAACGTCATGTTATTCAGTTTAACGAGGTCCGGCCCCATGGCTAAATGGTTAACGTCCTCGCCTTTGGTCACAGGGGTCCCGGGTTCGATTCCAGGCAGGGTCGGGAATTTTAACAATTATGGGTTCATTTCGCTTACAAGGGGACTGGGTGTATGTGTCCACTTTATCATCATTTAATACGCATAACGAAGCGCAGGTCGCCTACGGGTGTCAAATCAGAAGACCTACATCTGGGGAGCCGAACATGTCCTCGTAATCTCCCGGCACTAGAAGCAATGCGCCGTTTCATTTCAGTTTAAGATTTCAGTGACTGCTGTAACCATGTCTCTCTTACACAAAATGAATGCAAGTTACTGTTTCTGAATAGCGCCTGACCGGGCAAGTTGGCTGTGCGGTTAGGGGCGAGCAGCTGTGAGCTCGCATCCGGGAGATACTGGGTTCGAAATCCACTGTCTTCAGCCCTGAAGATGGTTTTCCGTGGTTTCCCATTTTCATACCAGGAAAATGCTGGGGCTGTACGTTAGTTAATGCCACGGCTGCTTCCTTCCCATTCCTAGGCCTTTCCTCTCCGATCGTCGCCGTAAAACCTATCTGTGTCGGTGCGACGTAAATCAAATATAAAGAAAAATAGCGCCTATAATTCGTCAAAGTGACATACAAGCACCTCTGTATTGATGTGACAACACTGAAAATATTGTTGGTGGGGAGCTAACCTTTCCTGAAGGTTTTTCTCCTGTCACAGTTCGTGAAGTGGGAGGCAGGGGTGAAGGCGGTCGACAATGAAGAGGGACTGGCTCAATGACATCACGGACATGCTGTTCCGAATATATAACTGACTTATTTACGTTAGCCATTGTCAACATAAAAATTAAAAATACTCACCCTAGTTAATTCATAAGCACTTCCAGAAATATTCACACATTCACTTTAACACAAACTATCACTTCCACATACTCAAACACTCATTGATATTTTCCCAGTCAATCTCGTGCTCACTCACATATGTTTCATTCGTTGTGCCATGCTGCTAAGAATCACTTTCTATCCATTTTTCCTCTACACAACAATGCGGTCGCCCTGTGTCCACACCCGTCGAAGCCCGAAGTGATCACGCGTCCTGTTTAGAATGGCTTGTCTGATACCTGTCAGAGATTCCGCCAGTAGAAGGCAATTCCTTTAAACAGCCGTACAGACCTCCAAAATCTGTCCCGGTCGTGATAACGTACGAACGTTATGATTAAAGGGCGCTTTCCCGTAGCAATAACCTTGAGCTGTGGTTCGTTTAAGAACCCCTAATCGGTGGCAGCGATCGATATCAGATAAATATATATCTGCCGACGCTTCGGGAGTACCTTGGAACACTAAGCAATTCCACCGACTGTACTGTCTAAATTCATCAAGAAGTTCAGCCTGTTGCTCGAGGCGCTTTTCAATATATTCCAGTTTTTGTGATATCTCTCTCTGCTCACTAGACACCCTATCCTGGAACCGGGAGAACTCAGCCTTTAGCCGCTGTATTTTTTTTTCGTGTTTCATTCCCCGCCCGAAGGGCAGGGCGGGCCACTTAAACGGTGACGCCGTCTCTATGGCCACAGCTGTGGGGAGCAAGGTGGTGCGATTGGAAGAATGTGGTGGAAGGACGAAGTGAAAAAATTGTAGGAAGTGTATCGGCAAGGCCTCTTGGCTGGGGAGATGAAAGAAAGTGAGGATTTAGATGAGGTGCGAGAGGCAAAGATTAGAAGAGAATGCCTATAGGAAGATGCATGATGAGTAGGTGGATGGTAGATGTGAGATTATTGAAGGATATGATGAGAAGGCGAAGGATATCTAATGTCGAAAGGGGAGGGACGAAGTAGCTAGATTGGGGAGGTGGTGGATAATTGGTTTGAGGGGGTGGAATAGGTGGAGGACCGGGCCGGGAGCGATAGTCGGTGTTGTTAAGAGGAGAGCGAGCTGGTTGAGCAGGGGAAGGAGATGGCTCCACTCTGTAGGGATGGCGGCATATGTAGACTCTGGATTCAATAAGGTTCTGGACGTCGGCTGTAGTCGGTAGATGAAGTCGTACCATGTAGGTTGGGCCAGTGCTTGTCTGTATTCGAGATGCACGACGGGTGGGGATGCCTGCGGTGTGTAGTTCTCGGAGGATGCCCTGGCTTGAAATGGATGGTTCTATCCCACGGATGTCACAACTAGGCATACCATGGGAACATGTTGGTACCTGTGTTGACGGTGTTGACGTCGCTACTGCTGAGGCATCTGCTTGAGGCAGTGGTGAATGCGACGGCTGTGTTGCTGGTGTTGAATCCAGTGTGAGGATGGGAAGTCGTTGGGGACTGTGTTGGGTGGGTTTCGATGAAATGGGAAATGATGAGGACATGATAGGCTAGGGATGACAAGTCGAGACCGTAGAGACTTGGACGTGGGAAAGGGTGTAAGCGGATGTTGTAATGGTAGTAGTGGTGGGGTAAGTAGAAAATGAGGGCGTCGTTGCTTGGGATTGAGACGCGGAGACGACGGGAGGGAGAGACGGGACGGCGAAAACTTGATCTAGGATAGTCTGAGGAGTCGGGATCACTGGGTGGAATCTGTTGTGAATAGTCGCACCGGTGTCTTGGAGACGGAGCAGGTCGTCCTCTCGCCGGAGATAGATTAGAACCGTCGGTTATGGTGAGGGTGTAGTGCCGCCCAGCACCCTGAAAACATCATAGACTGGGACGCCCGTTGTGCGAAGGTCGGTGAAGATGCCATCCTCAGAGAGGGCCAGGTCAACGTCAGGAATGAGATGGTGTACATTGTCGGGGAGGCCGACTGCCAGCTCGGTGTCAGCCTATTTCCTTTTTTGCGGTCGGTGAGGTAGCCAGCTAGAGATGTGAGCCACCCGGCCGAGATAAAAGACTTGGAGCTTCTGCGAAGATTATTAGTCCGTTATACGGTTTGAGTCGAGCCACCGTAGCTAGTCCTTGCGGCAGGTGCAGCTTGTGACGCGTTCCAGGCGGCCTTCAATAAACACTACACGACGAATAGCTTATTCAGCGGACATAGTGAAAGATGCTTCAGGTCATTGACAGATTAGTTGCAATGCGAATGTCCGGAATGGCACTTGTTGGCTGTTAATCTTGCTAATTGACGAGATTTAATGGAAAGACGTTTCACACACAGTTTTTGCTTGGAGAGGCTTTTCCGGCCTGAGATTAATAATTCTAACACTGAGAACGGCACAAATACCCAGCCCCCAAGCCATAAAAATTAACTAATGCAAGTTAAACAATAATAAATATATAATATATTACATATTATTATTATTATTATTATTATTATTATTATTATTATTATATATGTGCGAATAAGCTCGTTATTACAACGCTATGTATGTAGAGGCGTGCTTTGACCTTCCTTTCTGCCTTCAGACCAAGTTGTTTTGGATCTGAAGTTTATCCGGTTTTGGACGTCTGCTGGTGTAATTCCGGTCTGTTTCAGATCGGTTTGAACATAAAAGTAATGCCTCAATAAAATAATTCTTCAGTAACATACACTGCTGGATAACTTTCAAAAATTATCTCATAAAACAGCGCCCTTCGTTTTGGAGAGTTCCTGGTTCTATTTCCGGAAGGGTCGGTGATTTCAGCAGCTTCTAGTTAATTCGTCTTGCCTAAGTACTTGTTTTAATACCCGCAAAACGACGAGGGTTTGAGAAAAGCATCAGAAAAAGTATCTGAAATCATCCCTTAGTTATCGCAATATAGCAGATTACACAATTCTCCATTCTCACTTTTGGCTTAGAATTTAACAAGTTCTTAGGTCATGTACGGATATTGATCTAGACTCGCGAAGCGAGTTGGGAAACTGTCTAATATGTGGCGCTACATCCTGACTCGTGCAGTCAAGTTTTGCAGGTGAGAATTTAGTTAACCTGGTAACATAATCCATGTGATTTTTTGTGCTAGTTGCTTTACGTCGCACCGACACAGATAGGTCTTTTGGCGACGAAGGGACAGGAAAAGGTTTGGAATGTGAAGGAAGCGGCCGTGGCCTTAATTAATGTACAACCCCAGCATTTGCCTGGCGTGAAAATGGGAAGCCACGGAAAACCAACTTCAGGGCTGCCGACAGTGGGGTTCGAACCCACTACCTCCCGGATGCGAGCTGCACGATCCTAACCGCACGGCCAGCTCGCCCGTTGCCCATGTGATTTTAACATCAGGAATTCAATAACAAGCACCGTGACATTCAGAGGGCAGTAAAGACTAGGGGACTCATCCTAAGAGTATCAAGTTTTATAGGTCTGAAAAGATCACGTTAATACCCGAAGCTACCTAGCAGACTGGTCGTTAGAAATTTTTGAAGTGTACTTCCTGGAACCCGTTTCTGCCTTCTAAATAGCTATCCATTCCCTTCTACTTTTCTTGTAAACACAAATGACTGCCCATTATACCTTTCATCGTGTTATCCTTAGCTGAATTCTTCGCTACATTCAATGTTCTGGTAAATAACTTCAGTCATTCCTTACTCTCTGAAAGCTCTATTTCTCTGCGAGTGACATTTAGTAACGACATGCAAAATCATTGTCAGGGGGCGTAATAGCCCACTGGCTTTTGCACCATCTTCTCTCTCTAAGACTATGTCCCGTCCCGTTGTCGCTATGAGACCTATCTGTGTCGGTGCGACGCAAAGCAAAAAAAAAAAAAAGCTATGTCCTAGGTGCGAGAGTTCAGCGTGCGCGTGCTTCCGTGCGCTACTTGTTTACCGACTTCCGTGTGTCCATTGTAGCTACCAGGGTAGTAGAACGATGGCATCTGGAAAGAAAGCAAGAGTTTTGATTCTCATAGAGAACAGTGCGTTGAAAATGGAGTTAAGTGAGAATACGAGGCAAGACAAGCATTATATTATCAGAAGTCGGCATCAGTTAGGGGAGTTCCTTCACCTGTATAATAAGCTAAAAGGTGACCCCAATAAATTTCTTGAATACTGCAGAATGTTACTTTCAACGTTCGATTATATAGTGGGGTTATCCGACCACACCTATTGCTTATTTTCATTTTGGTTTAATCATCAGTTGAATGATATCACTTAGTACAATATAATGCACACCTCCATGTATCAATATAAAGAAACTGTGTACAAATTAAATGTAATTTGTACTTAGTGCTGATTCCAATAATGCGAGAAACGGTGTTCCAACAGCTTCTAGTTAATTCCTCTTGCCCAAGTACTTATACCCGTTTTAATACACTCTTCTTCGTTCACATAAAACAATAAGAAGAAATCCCTAGAGCTACAGTTAATAAACTACTCAAAGGAGAAGGATTTTCTGCGAGAATTGCCCTAGACACCTCGCAACTGAAACACACAAACACTCATATGAAATTTATAGTATGACAAAGGCAGAGCAAAATACAAACACTTCATTCATAATAAAGTAATACATCCTATAACGATGTTATATGGATAGGAGGTATATTTATGGAGGTATTCTAATGGGATATTTCTTCCCGCAGAGGTGAAAAGAAATCACGTACTGAAGGCAAACCGGTGTAAGTAAACTATATGTTAGTAATGGGTTCCCCACTTCAACGGTGATTCATGTAGTCTGACTGAGAGTGTTTTTCCCGTCTTATGGCAGCGTATTGTGGAACGTGGCATATACTGGAAAACCACTCTAACCAGCGGAGATGAAATAGGTTTTGATATTTCCAAAATTGTGTTCAAATAGTGTTCAAAACTGTTTCACCAAAAATAAAGTAATTTACGTTATTCCTTGGGTTATTTTAAGCCTTACTAGTAGAAAAATTATTTGAAATGTAATTGAAAGGAATTTATCCAAAAATTTTCTGATTCAAATATTTCTCAACTGGAAGCTTCTCCTTGTCTTCGTTGCCTTATTTTAACTTAGGAATACCGAAAATATTACTCAGTGTGAAAGAATATATCAAGTAATACAGATCTACATAAAGAACATCAAAATGCCTGAATCTTACGAGGAAAAGAGGCTGGAGATTATTTATATATTTTACAGGATAACACGTTTCCGAAACAGTATTGGTTCAATTGACGGAAATCATATTAAGTGCGCAAAATGAAGATCATAATTGAGTTATAAGGATTACATTCTTGGCTGTTCTTGGCGGTTCCGGATTCAGTAATCTTTATTTCATTGCCACTGACGTTGAAGCTTTCGGAAATTGAGCCCAGGTGTTCAGCGTCAGCCACCGGAGAAAATACTGTGAAAGGATAAACTTGCTTCCCACTTGTTGTTTACCGAACACTGATCAATATCCGTGGTCTTTTGTCGTGGCAGATAGCAAACGATATACACCACCTACTCATCTGCTAAGAGCATTCTCACTTCGTCAATCCAGTGAACCGTGGAGTGTGCATTAGGAATTCTGGTAAACAAATGGGGGATTGCCCACACTCCTAAACTTACATTACTAGAAATTAGTGACAGTCATTACTATTCGGTACAGTACTTTTTTCGCTAACGGGGAACTGCTATTTACGAAGATGCTGAAATGCACATTTTCGATGATGCTAAGGTCCCTTATCCAACAAAACTGAGAGAGAAAACGGTGTTTAGGGAACACTGGGACTGAGGTTTAGGAATATTTAATCGAATTTTTCGATTTTCAATTTTGACATATTATAACTCTACCTTTGACCATTGCGGATGTATAAGCGGTACGATTTTCCATGTTCCGCCATTTTTAAAGGCGCAGCAAGACATTTAAATGCCTGCCGCACAGCAATTTGAACGCCTCTTTCTGTTCGTTCCACCCAATATATTATCTTGCACACGGGTTAAAGCATTTTCATCGGATAATTATGAAATACGGATTTAAAATTCCCTCTGTACTACTGACCCGATATTTTGCTACTATCTAGCGTTGAATATAGGCACTATTACTACTTGAAAAGATCTGCATAAATCTTTTACGGTTTCATTAAGAGATGGCGCCAGCGAAAGTAGGCAGCGTACGAATTTGACACGTATGTCAGTTTATTCTTCTGACATTAACCTACCAACACACACAAGTTAGGTCCTCCAAACACTAGCGTCTGTATTGTATCGTTCAGTGATCTTGTCGAAGTCTGTGCCTGAAAAGATCATTTGCGACACGCATTGCTTTTCTGATTTCATCAAGAGGAAATGGCTGTCGAAAGTCATCGATTGCTGGTAGAAACATATGGTGAACACGCTCTATTGATTGGAAAATGTGAGACATGGTTTTGATAATTTAAACGTGGTGATTTCAATGTGAAAGACAGTGCGCGCTCTGGATGATGACCCAACACAAACCCAACAGTAGGCCGATGACTTTAGATGTTATGCCCCTTAAAAAAACAAGCATCATCATCAAGCAAGCAACTCAACAGCAATTGGCACAACATTAAACGTGTCACAAGAAACAATCAGCAGACGTATACGAGCAATGGGGAAGATCAATATACTCAGTAATAAATGAAATGGCGTATAGCTTATAGTGCCGGGAGTGTCCGAAGACATGTTCGGCTCGCCAGGTGCAGGTCTCTCGATTTGACTCCCGTAGGCGACCTGCGCGTCGTGATGAGGATGACGACACATACACCCATACCCCGTGCCAGAGAAATTAACCAGTGATAGTTAAAATTCCCGACCTTGCTGGGAATCGAACCCGGGATTCCTGTGACCAGAGGCCAGCACGCTAACCATTTAGCCATGGAGCCGGACAATATACTCAGTAAATGGGTCCCACACGATTTCAATGACCGACAAGTGGAAAATCGCAGTCATTTGTGAAATGGTGCTTCGAAGCCACGAAAGAAAATCACTTCTGTACCGAAAAAAAAAACGGGTGACGAAAAATTCATTTATATGAAAACTCGAAGCGGAGAAAATCCTAGCTGTCACCTGGCGAAGCCGGTCCTTCAACACCAAGGCCAAATCGCTTTGGCGAAAAAGACAATGCTTTGTGCTTGGTGCTTATTATTATTATTATTATTATTATTATTATTATTATTATTATTATTATTATTATTATTATTATTATTATTATTATTATTATTATTATTATTATTATTTGACTCAATTATATAATCTGATATCGCTGTGTATGAATTAATTATCGCTTGCTTCATTTTAGTTAATTTATTGTGTGCATATATGTGTGTGTGTGTATATTGGCATTAAAACCATGTAGAGTGAGAGTTGCAGCATAATATCAGATATGGATATGTTTTGTGAAACCTTCTGTCATTGGAACATAAGGCGTAACACTTTTAAAGTAACTGTCGAGTCATCGTTCTGTCATTGTATGCATTTAGCGATGAGATCGTATTTAGGGAACTCCTAGTTTGCCTGAGGCTACTTCATCACAGTCTGTAACATTTGTGGCTGGGTGGGAGTGAAGTCATATACTCTTCGGGAGATGACAGGTGTGAAAACTTGTGTCTATGTAAAGGGCTGTATCTGTAAGCGTCAAGTCAGTTGGATATTTCAGTTGGTTGGAAGCAGATGGTTGGAAGGAGTTGAATGGAGAGACTTGCCATGAAGTCAATTGGAGTCAATTGGAAGGAGACGGATGGCGAACAGTGATACGGATACGTAATCATCAGTGACCAAGTAGATTATATGTTCGGAGTGTGTTTCGCGTATCTGTTCGGTCGAGTTCTTCTGTCAGTTCAGTAACAGCCGAATATTGAGTCGTCGTAATGCAGACTAACAAATATAAGTGAATTGCTTGTAAAGTTGATTGTGAAGTGTGAACATAATTTCAAGTCATGCTATAACTCGTTTGTGAAACTAAAAGGATGCAACACCGAATTAGGTTTGAGATACCTACAGCTGATACCAGCTCAAAGGAATACGTCGTAATAACACTCACAGTGTTGATGGTATGTTACGTGAGTCAGTAAGGACATACATTTCTTGTACAACTTTTAAATGTCCGGTCAAGATGATTTCAAAATTTAATGCTTAGAGTTTCATTAATTTAATAGTTCAGAGTTTTATATTATCATTGTTATTATCTCAGCAGGTCTCACCCGATAAAGTCAATATTTACATAATATATTTCGTTTAGTATCAGATACAATTAATTGTTTCATTTCAATAGTAGATCAGATAACCTCACACCTTAATGGGGAAATCAAACATCAATGTCCTTTTACCAGAACTTATATGTTATGCTGTCAAAAGTAAGCTTATTACCTCACACCTTACAGACATTCAGGACTCCCATTCTATCATCGTTACATTGATTTATAGCAGGCGCCCATCAACAATTGTATGTGTAGGTAATGAGGTAGGTAATAAGTGTGAACACATAGTCCGATGATTGAGTTTTTTTTCATGAATATTTTCATATAGTTTCATTTAATTCGGTTTCATATTTTTAAATTAGTGAACTACCACACAATGAAGCCCGTCGAAACCGATAATGCACAACACTATTACCAAAAAGTAATTAATTTAAATCACGCATTGATCGAAAGACGACCGGAATGGGCTAGAGGACATGGCAAAGTGACTTTGTTATACGACAATGAGCCGTCTCACACACCAAAAAAGTATAAGGCACCTTCAATTCGTTTGGATGGGACATCCTTCCGCACCCGCCGTATCCCCGACCTGGCGCCATCTCACTACCACCTCTTAGCATCAATGGGGCACACGCTCGCAAGCAGTGCTTAAGCAATTTTGAGGAAGTTGGAAATTGGCTCGACGAATTGTTTGCGCAAAAGACAAGCTGTTTTCCTAACATGGTATTCATAACCTACATGAAATATGGGCGAAGTGTGTAGAAGTCGCTGGTAAATATTATGAATAAACAAATAAATTAATTTCCTTTGAAAATTACGTGTTTCCTTTACCACAAAAACAGGCAATAAATTATGCATGCACCTGGTATACAAATACGTCAAATGTTTAAAATTAAATAATAAATATCTTAGACGGCCGATGTGAGGCTATTTTGCATTTAGATTCTATTTTTGTATTCCATGACTCATTTTAGTTGTGTATAAAACATCAGTAGATGAACTAATTCTATGTCTTTAATATATATGATGACTACAGATTACCGTGCTGCATGGTTATTTCTGGGTTACTCTATTCGGGAGAGAGAGTTGCACCTTGTGATTGTCAAGTTTCTTGCAATTTGTATGGCTTACTGTGAGTGTATTACTTATTGGTTACAAAATGCATTCAGTCTCTTCCCACTGGCACAATTCTAAATGCAAAAGCAAAAAGAAAAGAAGAAATAGTGGCAATATTAATAAATATCGACGGCTTTCTTTTAAAACCTTGTATGTCCGAATGTTTTTCCTACCCATTATATTCCCTAAGACTGGTCACGCCTCCCGGTCATATATTTGTATGCAGTCCATCAGAATAATTTTCGCTGTGTTCAGTTTCCTTTGCTAATGTCTAAAGGAAAATGGACCTTACCGTACCGTATTGTAGGGATGTTGATTGCATGGCAAATTTACACACTCCTAGAGTATAATGTATTTAAGGTTCACTTTCCTTTACAAATTGGCAGAGGAAAATGACCATAACGAAAATTATTCTTTTGGACTGCATATAAATATGAGACTGGGAGGCGTGACCAGTCTTAAGGAATATGATGGATAGGAAGAGTATTCGGACTTACGAGGTTTTTAAAGAAAGCCGTCGATATGCATGATTTTAGAAAAGTGCCATTTTCTCAGTTTCACATATTCACGCGTATAAAATGTACTACGTAGCACATTTCTTATTCTTTTCTCTTGTATATTCACATGCATGTTCCTTAGTGTTTTGTCCGTTAACATATACAACACTTTCATGACTGTAGTTCTGAATTGTCTGTAAAAACTTTCAAACATGAAAATTTCAAGAATTTTACGAAAAATAAATTTTCCATGGTGGAAAATCCTATCTTCATAATAAATAATACATTATCAAAAACAATGTACCTATTCATGCATAAAAGAATAAGGTATTAGCTAATTATAGAAACATTGTGCTGTCTCAATCTCATTGCCACGCTTGACATTTACTGTAGAATATTTCAATAATTTGCACATAAGTAATTTATATCTATGGAACTAATAAAGCTACATTGTTGAAACAATTTTAAAATATCCATACTGCCATATACCTTGAGTCAACAAAATGTTAATATATTATCTTAATATAGGAATTATAAATTTCAGTACTAGTGTTCCTTAAAATATTTCACTGACAAATTTATGGACCCAAGAGCTGTCATTTTAGGGAAACTAAAGTACAGCACAGTGGTATCACAAAATAATGTTAATTATAAATTAATATGTACTTTTTGCTATTTGCTTTAAGTCGCACCGACACAGATGATGGGAGAGGGAAGTCGTAGGAGTGCGAAGAAAGTGGCCCTGGCCTTAATTGAGGTACAGACCCAGCATTTGTCTGGTGTGAAAATGGGAAACCACGGAAAAACATGTTCAGGGCTGGCGACAGTGGGGTTCGAACCCACTAGCTCCCGGTTGCAAGCTCATAGCTGCCCGACCCTAACCGCACGGCCAATTCGCCCAGTAAGTATGTACTGTAGTTGGTCTTGAGTAAACGTAATTCTAACTATACCTCTGTACAAATATACAGTATTGTCATACAAACGGACAGCCGCTTAATTTTGCCTGGTATTATTGCTATAGTCGTCAGATACACGTCCTGGTCTTCTAATGCGGTTGTCTGACATGAATGTAAAATCCGACAATCGGTTAAGCCGGAGTGACCCTGGAGAGAAAATAGCAATTTCATGGGAGCAGTTGAGCAGTAATCCCAAAGCCTTTGCAAAGGTTTTTCGGTACAATTTGAAATATACCCACGAGAATATCACAACTAATTTGAAGTAATGTTCCCGACACAGTACCTTTCACTACATAGATTGAAAGAGTCAGAATACCTCTGGAAAATATTTCGGAGCACAGTTTTATTCCCAATTTGTGTGGCATAATTCTTGCTACTCTTTCAGTCCACTACGTTCCTTGACTGGCACTGACATTTAATCGACTAATAAATGATCTTTATAAGGAATTTTCGAGAAGTTCTACTTAACGGCATCCATAAATGAACGTATTTATCAAATCTTGGATCATCCCGGGGAACGCCATTCATTTTGTCAGCAATGTTGATTAAGGTTCGCAGTTTATTTATTACATTGCGCGGCATTGTATCCACTATTCGTTCAAGCCTATAGTAATAATAATAATAATGTTATTTGTTTTACGTCCCACTAACTACTTTTTAAGGTCTTCGGAGACGCCGACGTGCCGGAATTTAGTCCCGCAGGAGTTCTTTAACGTGCCAGTAAATCTACCGACACGGGGCTGTCGTATTTGAGCACCTTCAAATACCACCGGACTGAGCCAGGATCGAACCTGCCAAGTTGGGGTTAGAAGGGCAGCGCCTTAACCAACTGAGCCACTCAGCCCGGTCAAGCCTATAGTACCGAATCCAGTACATCCGAAACGATGGAAATGGAAGAATTCCACACAAGCAAAGTATTACAAAGAATTGATAATTTCATGTTTATTATTGTTAGATATTTGTTTGTTGAGCATTTACTTCTAACATAATGTCATCAACAAAAATCTGAAACGTTGGAGTGGATCATGAAGTGGAGTGCCTTGTCATTGGAAAGAAACAAAGGCCCAGACTTCCCATTGTTGCTCACCTCAATATTAGTTGTAGCCGCTGTTGGGGTGCTTTGCAGGCTGAATGGTAGATTTCCAATGCAGTTCCTATTAACATCACCCATTTCCACTTTGAAATATTCATTACTAATAACTGGATCCACTGTTTCTAGTATTCCTTCAAGGACATATTCTGTAACATCTTAAGCAGCCTCATAAAGGATTCATTCAGTATCAGGATCATTATCAGATACATCGTCGGCGAGATCGATGCCTGATATATCAACCTGCAGGATAGAAACTGATCATCTCCACTTTGTCGTTTATTTCCCAACCTAAACATAAATGAAAGTGCAGTATGTTCTAACGGGGATGGTATAATATTCAGTATTTCTCGAAGTAAAATGCATTAATATCTACAGAACCACCCAAGCCAAGTTATGTACATTTGATTATTTTGAAGTTCAAATCAAATACTAAATTCTTTATTACACATGGAAGTCAGTGAATCTGACACTGCCCCCCCCCCCAATATGGCACAAGATCCCCAAAGGGCCATGTTATCAAGTGACCGCTGCTCAGCACAAAGGCCTGCATATTAAGAGGTGTCGTGTGGTCAGCACGACGAATCCTCTCGGCCGTTATTCTTGGCATCCTAGACCGAAGCCGCCATCTCACTGTCAAACAGCTCCTAAATTGTAATCACTTAGGCTGAGTGGGTCTCTAATCATTCCTCAGATCTAAGTCAAAAACCGACCTGCTAAGGAGTCGAACCCGGTGCATCGGGGGTAAGAGTCAGGCATGCAACCCCTACACTGCAGAGCCGGCCTAACAACACAACAGGTGCATCAATTAGAGACTAACATAGACCGAATGAGTCAATAATTCTAATTGGGATTCTGAACTCTGATCACCATATTTTTTCCATTATGACATAAAGGTTAAATAAAAGGTTATTCAAAAAAATGTAAGCTGTAAATCAAATATATGTAATTTTTCCTGGAGTATAAGATAACACACTACCTGCAGAAATAATATTGAAAATCACAAGTCAAAAACGGGTAGAAAACCTACACAGAGCACTGTATACACCATCATAACAAGAAAATCCTACCTCTGCTCCTTCTTTATAATTTAACTAGCAAGATAACCGTGCTTCGCGATGGCTTTAAAATGAGAGTTATTATTCAAAGTTTTACACTTTGGAGAGTCCACTCTCAGCTGAGCCTGAAAAATACGTCCTCATTTCGTACGTCAAACAGTTTTGTGGGATATATTTTATATGATATAATATACCACTCCAGCTTCGTGCGGAAAAATTTAACATTTAGGACGTAAAACCGTCAAAACCGTGAAATTTTGATTTTGCACGTCGAACAATAATGGGGAAATGAATAATTTTTTAAGGGGTGAATGTTTTTAATTATTTTTAAACATCTAGGGAAAGGAAGACCACCCTTTATAAAAAGAGTTATATTCCTGTCTGAAACGGTTTCGGAAGAATGGATATTGTGTGTTGACAGTTGACTACCATGTAAACCTCTTAGGGGAGAAATGTTTTGAATTATATGGTATTTTACCTGTAGGACATAAAAAAGACCCTTCTCATAAAATTACAACTTTGTATGCCAAACGGCTTTGCCGATATGAATAAATTAGTTTACGGAGCTAACTTCACATGACATTTTAGCGGTGGAACTTTTAAAAGTATTTCTTATTTCACACCTAGGATTTAAAGTATATAACGGTATTTGCAATTTTGTCTTCGTACGTTAAACCCTGCGAACCATGCGACCTTGCCGCGGTGGGGAGGCTTGCGTGTCCCAGTGAAGCAGATAACCGAGCCGCAGGTGCAACCATATCGGATGGGTATCTGTTGAGATACCAGACTAAGGAGTGGTTCACCGAAAGACGCGTAGCAGCCTTTCGGAAGTTGCAAGGGCGGCAGTCTGGGTGATTGACTGATATGGCCTTCTAATAATACTCAACATGGATTAGCTGTGTTGATACTGTTGCACGGCTGAAAGCAACGGGAAACTACAGCCGTACCTAACTCCCGAGGACATGCAGCTCTCTCTGTATGAATGATGTACTGATGATGGCTTCCTCCAGGGTAAAATATTCCGGAAGCAAACTAGTCCCCTATTCGGATCTCCGGGTGGGGACTACACAAGAGGGGGCGATCATCTGGAAGATGGATACTGACATTCTGCGAGTCGGAGCGTGGAATGTTAGAAGTTTGAATCGTTGTGGTAGGTTAGAGAATCTGAAAAGGCAGATGGATGGACTAATGTTAGATATAGTTGGTATAAGCGAAGTACGTTGGCAGGAAGAACAGGTTTTTGGTCAGGCGACTACAAAATTAGCAACACAAAATCAAACAGAGGAAATGCAGGAGTTGTTTTAATAATGAATAAGAAAATAGGGCAGCATATCTTCGACCAGCATAGCGAAAGAATTATTGTCGTCAAGACAGGCACCAAACCAATGCCTACCACAATAGTGGAGGTCTATATACCTACTAGCTTAGCGGATGATGAGGAAATCGAAAAAACATACGAAAAGATAGAAGAGTTAATACAATATGTAAAAGGTCACGAGAATCTAATTGTGATGGGAGACAGGAACGCAGTGGTAGGCCAAGGAAGAGAAGGTAATATAGTAGGAGATTTCGTATTGGGACAAAGGAACGAAAGAGGAAGTCGGCTGGTTGAATTCTGCACTGATCATAATTTAGTCCTTGCCAATACTTGGTTCAAACACCACAAACGACTGCTTTATACGTGGACGAGTCCTGGAGACACTGGAAGGTATCAAATAGACTTCATTATGATTAGGCAAAGATTCAGAAACCAGGTGTTGGATTACAAAAGTTTTCCCATACGTGGACTCTAACCACAACTTGTTGGTCATGAAATGCCATCTGAAGCTGAAGAAATTGAAGAAAGGAAAGAATGCAAAAAGATGGGATCTAGACACGTTGAAAGAAAAGAGTGTGAAGGATTCTTTCAAGGAACACGTTGCAAAAGGACTAAATGAAAAGGCTGAAAGAAACACAATAGAGGAAGAGTGGATAGTCATGAAAAATGAAGTCAGCAGTGCTGCTGAAGAAATGTTAGGAAGAAAGAAAAGATCAACTAAAGATAAGTGGATAACTCTGGAGATACTAGACCTGATTGATGAACGACGAAAATACAAGAATGCCAGAAATGAAGAGGGCAGAAAGGAATACAGATTGTCCTAGGTAAGGTAGATGCTGCATACAGGAAAATCAAGGAAACCTCTGGAGAAAGAAATCTTGGTGTATGAATATTAAGAGCTCAGATGGAAAGCCACTTCTAGCGAAATAAGACAAAGCAGAAAGATGGCAGGAACATATCCAACAGTTGTATCAAGGTGAAGATATAAATGAATTGGTTCGGGAACAAGAAGGGGCTGGTGATGTTGATGAAATTGGGGACCCAATTTTGAGGTAAGATTTCAACAGAGCTGTGAGCGACCTAAATAGGAACAAGGCATCTGGAAGTGATGACATTCCCTCTGAATTACTGGCTGCCTTAGGAGAAACCAGCATGGCAAGGTTATTCCATTTAGTCTGCAAAATATATGAGACAGGAGAAGTCCCATTTGATTTTCGGCAGACTGCTGTTATACCTATTCCCAACAAAGCCGGTGCTGACAGGTGTGGAAACTATCGCACCATTAGTTTGGTATCTCATGCCTGCAAAATATTAACACGTATTGTTTACAGAAGAATGGAAGGACAAGTTGAAGCTGAATTGAGAGAAGATCAATTTTGTTTCAGGAGAAATGTAGGAACACGTGAAGCAATCCTGACTTTACGTTTGATCTTAGAGGATCGAATCAAAAAGGACAAGCCCTCGTACGTGGCATTCGTAGACTTAGAAAAAGCATTCGATAATGTAGATTGGACCAAGCTATTTTGGATTCTGAAGGAGTTTGGGATCAGATACGGAGAATGAAGAATTATCTACCATCTGTATGAAGATCAGTCTGCAGTGATAAGAATCGAGGGCTTTGAAAAAGAAGCAGAAATCCAGAAAGGAGTGAGGCAAGGCTGCAGTTTGTCCCCCCCTCTTCAATGTTTACATAGAATAGGCAGTAAAGGAAATCAAAGGGGAATTTCGAAAGGGAATCACAATCCAAGGAGAGGAAATCAAAACCTTGAGATTTGCCGATGATATTGTTATTTCATCTGAGATTACAGAAGATCTCGAGAAGCTGTTGAAAGGTATGGACGAAGTCTTGGGTAAGAAGTACAAGATGAAAATAAATAAGTCCAAAACAAAAGTAATGGAGTGCAGTCGAACGAAGGCAGGTGATGAAGGAAATATTAAATTAGGAAATGAAGTCTTAAAGGAAGTAGAGGAATATTGTTACTTGGCAGAAATAAGGAGGACATAAAATGCAGATTAGCACAAGCAAGGCTGAGCTGTCTTAAGAAAATAAATTTTCTCACTTCAAACATTGATATAGGAATTAGAAAGATGTTTTTGAAGACTTTCGTGGGGAGGGTGGCAGTGTATGGAAGCGAAACATGGACGATAACTAGCTCAGAAAGAAAGAGAATAGAAGCTTTTGAAATGTGGTGTTACAGAAGAATGCTGAAGGTGAGATGGATAGATCGAATCACAAATTAAGGGATACTGAATCGAATTGGTGAGAGGAGATCGATTTGGCTCAATTTGACGAGAAGAAGAGATAGAATGATTGGACACATCTTAAGACACCCAGGAATTGTGCAGTTGGTTTTTGAAGGAAGTGTAGGTGGTATGAACGGTAGGAGTTGACTAAAGTATGAATATGACAAGCAGATTGGAGCAGATGTATGATGCAGTAGTTACGTAGAAATGAAAAGGATAGCACAGGATAGGGTGGCATGGAGAGCTGCATCAAACCAGTCTATGGACTGATAACTCAAACAACAACAACAACAACACGTTAAACCGTTTCGGAGGAAGGAATTAATATATTTGTTTTCGAATCTTAGCCGCCGTTTGATTATCTGAGGTGTTAAATTTGTTTCAAACCTTCTGTTACTTAACACCTAGGATATCACTTGACATTTTAACTTCATAATTCAAACGGTTTCATATAAACATATATTATTGTCACAATTCCTCATCCCCAGTCAGCAGTGCATTATTTTATGTCCACTTCTTATTTGTATCCTCATAAAAATAATTCAACGCCTTTTACACTCCCTTAATTTGACTCCCTCCTCCCCACCCCCAACAAAATGCGTTTTCCTATATTCTTAAAAGGGATTCAAAATACCTATTTCCACGTCCGTAACATCCTTCGTTTTTGTGATATAAGTATCCTCATACCAAGAATTTAACTCATTTTTAACTCATTTACCCACACTTAATTGAATTTTACGAAAGCAAAAGAATGCGTGTTTCTTTACAGTATTTTTAAAGAAGATCAAATACAAATTTTAATATCTGTAACACCTTCAGTTTTTGACATATAAGAATTCTCACGCAAGAAACTGTAGGTAACATTGGTGACGCTCTGGATAGGTCTCCTACAAAATCACTTCGACGACTCGCTCAGGAAATGGAAATTTGCTATGGTTATTTTCGATCGGGAACAAAGTTACTGAAGGGTAATGAACAATTTCCTAATACGGTGTCAGAAATGCTTCAACAAGGAAGGGAGGCAGTTCCAAAGTCTCCTGGCGTTAAATATGTGAGTACTTTTACTTTAGGTGTTGTCTGTTTTTTTATTTCTTTGTTTGTTAGAAATAGCTTACGCGACAATGTTTTTACTGTGGAATTTCTGTCACGCACGCATCTCAAGTGTGCTGCCGGGCTGCGGGAAACGTTTGCCTTTATGTTGATCACCCTGTATTATTACTGTGACTACTAGTTTTATAGCAAGTTTGACTAAGGTAATCCTACCACTGTATTGCACGTAGCCTATAACGTTTCTGCCTTGTTGTTTGTTTAACGCGATCTCAACTCCTCTGCAGGTTCATCACCATTATTAGGCCATCTTATTTCTGCCACTCCCTACACATCCACTTTCATTCTCTCCATTTCTGGTTTCAGATTGCCTAGTTCACCACATTGTAGTAAAGTACGAATTTTCTATGTTGCTATTCGTTTATATGTTTGAATTTCATTTCATTTGAAGTTAATGCTTCAGTTTTCTCCACCCGAAGATCCGATCGTGGGACTATTCCGGATCATTTCACAAATGCACTCTTCACCATAAAGTAGAACTGCTGATTCTTGGAGATCCTGGGGATCATTAATGTGGTGGTATCCCATGCCTTCCACATGCTATGCCGTTGACGACTTCTTGTTCGTTCTTCAGCCTTTAGGAGTGATTTTGCACCCCAAGAACAAGAGTGTGTCCTGTACCTCTTACTGCTCATGCATCCTCCGAAGCGATTGTTAGCGCGTGGAAGAGGGGGACCACATATACCGGTGATCACTCGGTCTGACGCACTTAAACGTAATACCCATCACGTAGTGAAACAAAATATTTTATTATTAAAAATGATATAAAAACCCTTATACAATATGAGTTAAAACAGTGTCAACACTCAGAAGACGAGTATCATTAAAAAAATCATATAAAAATACTGTATTATAATTTTATATATTCACTGTCGTCACATTATAAATGTCATTCGTATCCATTGTAAAAGAATAAAAGCACATTGCCCGTCTGAAGAATGGCTCATGATATTGACAGGTTTTGTGATCCAGGCAAGGCCGTGAAAAGAGATTGAAGTGCATATCCTCTTGTGGTTTCCATGGCAGTGAGTTCTTAAAATTTTTGTTACTAGATGAACAGCAAAGACGTATATAAAGGAATTTGCCCGTTAAACAAATGGCTACAGTAAGTAGGCAAACACGAAGAGAGAGTGGAATGTAAATCTATATAAACCGCATTATATGTATAGCATAACATCAGTTTCACGGCAGCCACTCGATCTTGAGTGGAATCTCTGAACTCTAAAAAATTGCCTTGTCCTAATCTGACAGTCTGTCTCTTTGGGTTCAAGTATATTGCTCTAGTATTACATCATTAAATATTCAAAAAGTTACAGTAGAATAATTCAATATATAATAATTCAATCGCTGTAATGATATTGTATGACCTATGAATTCCTATTGTTAACGAATTATAATTTATGAAGGAACGAAGATAAAGTTGGACCTTCGCCGTCAATGATTTTTCACCTTCTATGTGAGGTAAATGCATATGAATTAACTTGGCTTAACGCACTTAGCAATATGCACATATCTGATGATCATAACTCATGGCTAGTGGCAGGCTAATAACACACGAAGTTCTCAAAAATTCTGATACCTAGTGCATTCACCAGAAATCCATTCGTGTATCTTACCTAGAGTTAAAGTCACCTTGGGTTGTGATACTTCCCCTCGTAATTGTGAATGCAATGATGATGATGACGATGATGATGATGATGATGATGATGATGATGATGATGATGTAAAGAGTGTGATGACGATGGTCGTTTCAGAAGACTTTTATTCAAGTCGCCACCTATTTCTCCTCTTATGCAGCACAAAATTACTGCCCTTCCTTTCCAGAAATCGAAACCGAGCTCTCAACAGCTGAAAGCAATCAGTATAAAAGTTTTTCTCCGACACACTCCTTGAAATTTTGGTCGTATCATACGTGACAATATCACGAAAAATAATGATTGGTTTCACCCTCAAGGTTATAACTTATTCATATTTCTTCTTTGTTCCTGTGGGTAGCAGCAGGGTGGAGGTGTGGCTAGGAGGGGAGAGTAAAGTGCGTGTATTGTACTTCATAAGCAATAGTATAGCGTGTCGCAGAGAAATCTATATAAGGGGGTTATTATTTCCCGGACATTAGGGTGAGGAATGAATGTAACTCTGAGGCTAAGTACAACAGGATTTGTTGCGTACATCAACGTACGTCTACATACCGATAAACCAAGAGGTACTAATCTGTCTTTATCTTTTAGAAGACGTCTAAGAACGAGACTCGTGGAACACTAACTAATTTACAATTGTGCTACTGAAGTTCTAGAAGATAAACGCAATTTTACTAAATTTGCTATCCCTGTAGTTAATTTAGTTATGTCTTGAGACACACTGCAGTTACAAATTTCCTCAAATTATTTTAGACGTCACTACGGGTTAGGGATTTTCCATTTATTATTAGTTACTTGATTTACTTTTGGTACGGTGAGGATGTATGTCGGTAAAATCAGAAACCACTTTCCCTTTGATTCCACGCGTTACTTCCGTTCTCAAGGACGCTTGAAACTTCTCTACTCCTTTACTAGTTTTAGGTTCTTCGTTCGAAAACCAGCCTTCTGATTTGAAGTAATGCATCATGACGATCGTTATAATTCACTCAGAATTTGTTCAGAAAATTGGCATAAAAGGTGAGCATTTGTTGGCCGTCGATGTCCGCAAACATGTACAAGAAGAAATCTACTCTATTTCTATCTTACTAACAGCGATATTCCCTACAATATCGTAAAATGGTTCTCAATATACTAAACTACTACTAATGCCACAGGTAAGAGCACTGCAGAGAAGCAGTTCTCAGTTTCATACTTGATATTAGTAGACAAATAAGCTGTAGTGGAGCATTCAAAGGCAAGACACATTATAAAACGAAGATAGCACTGGAATTCAAGTGAACAAATTGGGGCAAATATTCTTATACAGGAAGAGGAATTAGGAATTGGAGAAATTTATTAAGGAAAATGTTCGACAAATTTCCAATTTTATTTCATATCATTCAATGAAAGGCTAGGTAAATAACTGCTCGAGAATATTATCACCTGGGTGGTAGCCGTAAATGCAGATCAATGATAGATGATTTCTTGCTTCTTTCCTTTCTTCTTCCTTGCTTGCATGCTTGCTTGCTTGCTTGCTTGCTTGCTTGCTTGCTTGATTGATTGATTGATTGATTGATTGATTGATTGATTGATTGATTGATTGATTGATTGATTGATTGATTGATTGATTGATTGATTGATTGATTGATTGATTGATTGATTGATTGATTGATTGATTGATTGATTGATTGATTGATTTTAAACACCATCGTACGTATTTCACAATTTCGGGGAATACTGAAAAGGGACGGTTGGTCACTGCCACATCGAGGTCTAGTATTCTTTGAAGTAGTCCATTATGTAGACCATAGCACCTGGGGCTACATATATAAGAATATTTAATGCATTTTTAATGTCTTGAAGAGCAGAAAAAGCCAGAGCCAGGATCATATTGATGCTGTCCTTAATTGTAGGGCGTTTGGATCATTATATTTAACCCTTATGACTGCACATACCGATATACCGAACGAACCACATTATCCGCAACGGTACGTTAACTCGTACTGCTGAATTTTGAATTCCCCCTCCCCCTTTATGGTCCTAAATACTTATTTATGCATGTGTTCTGATTTGGACGTAAACAGGGAAAATGCAAACGGGTGAGGAAAAGTTGTATTTTGTAAATTGTCAATGTCAGACCCAAAAGTAGATCACACAGATACTTAGAATCCACAGTATTCGGTATAAATATAGAATCTAACTTCCTATTTGCAGATTAATTGTTTATAACAACATCGTCCAAACATTTGTTAATTTTGAGCAATTCTGAAGCAAATCCGTAGTTACTGCATTACAATACCAAACAGTGAAAACTCTATTGTGAATGGTAGACACAGGGAAAATGTCCATAGGGAATAGTGGTTTGAGAATATTGGGTTACGAAATATAGTCATACTGGGTAACTGTCGAGATACCAGACTAATGAATGGTTCATCGAAACGAGTGTACAAGCCTTTTGGAAATTCCAAGGGGGTAGTCTAGATGATTGACGGATATGGCCCTGTAATAATACTCAACATGGCTTAGCTGGGATGAAGCTACTACTCGGCTGAAAGCAACGGGAAGCTTCAGTCGTAACTAACTCCCGAGGTATTTAGCCCGTTATCTACCACCAGTAAAGGACACAATAGAACTACAGGCTCCTGGAGTATACCACATTGAATGTAGCTGCGGAACGTGCTATGTCGGTGAGACAAAACATCTGATCTCTACCCGCCTAAAGGGCGAGTTGGCCATGCCCTTAGGAGCGCGCAGCTGTGAGCATGCATCCGAGAGACAGTGGGTTCGAGTCCCACTGTCGGCAGCTCTGAAGATGGTATTCCGTGGTTTCCCATTTTCACACCAGGCAAATGCTGCGACTGTACCTTAATTTTGGCTACGGCCACCTTCTTCCCTGTCCTAACCCTTTCCTCTCCCATCGTCGCCATAAGACCTATCTGCGTCGGTGCGACGTAAAACCAATAGAAAGGAAAGAGAACACATCCGTCATACAAAGACCAAAACAAAGGTATTTTAGCTGTAGGCAAGCATTCCTACGAAAGAAGACACGGAATATCATTTGGCAAGACCAAGATCCTAGCAGCTATCCCTTGGAATCTCGAAAGGAAAATCTGTGAGGCTATCGATGTCAAGAAACACCCGAACAATACGAATTTAGAAGAAGGATAATATCAGCAATTCTTGGAAGCCTATCATACATAAATTAAGAGATACAGACCTCAACAGTAAACATGCAGGAGGAACCTCTAATTACATAACAGCACCGGAAGGTCCCACTACCTGGCTGTGACACATATATTCCAGAATTTTCACGAGACAGCCAGGGGACTTACGTCAGCCAGAAAGGGTGTGATATATAAGGCTAACGTCAGCAACCACTATCGTAGTGTGATTGCTGCGTGGGAGACTGGTGTTGGATTGCAAGACTTTCCCAGGAGCAGACGTGGACTCCGACTACACATTTTTGGCTATACAATGCCGCCTGATGTTGGACAAAATTGATGAAAGGTAGGAATACAAGGAGATGGAATCTAGACAAGTTGAAAGAAGTCAGAGTGAAGAATTGTTTGAAGGAACATGTTGAACAAGGACTAAATGAAAAGTCTGAAGGAAACTCGATAGAGGAATAATGGACAGTCGTGAAGCAGTAGGGCTCCTGAAGAAAGGAAGAAAGGGAAGATTAAAGAAGAATCCGTGTATAATTCTGGAGATGCTAGACCTGATTGACGAACGACGAAAGTACAAGAATGCAGAAAATGATGAGGGAAAAAAATACAGACAATTAAAGAATGTGGTGGATATAAAGTTCAGGATAGCTAAAGAAGAATGGCTGAAAGAGGTGAGTCAGAATGTTGAAGTTTGTATGATCCTAGAAAAAGGTAGATACTGCATACAGGAAAATAAAGGAAACCTTTCAAGAAATGAAAACTAGGAGGATGAATATTAATAACTTGGGTGGGAAACCACTTCTAGGAAAAGGAGAAAAGACAGAAAGATGGCGGGAACAAATCCAACAGTCGTATCAAGGTAATGGCGTATATAATACGGTTCTGGAACAAGAAGAGTCTTTTAATGCTGATGAAACGGGATACCCAATGTTGAGGTCAGAATTCGACAGAGTTTCTACAGACGTAAATATGACGAAGGCACTTGGAATTGATTACATTCCGTCTGAAAAACTGACTGCCTTAGAATAAATCACCATGGCGAGGTGATTTAGTGTGTAAGGTATATGATATAGGAGAAGTGCCATCCGATTTTCGGCAGAAAGTTGTTATACCTATTCCCAAGAAAGCCGGTGCCGACTATTGTGAATACTACCGCACCATTAGTTAAAGATCTCACGCCTGGAAAAATTACCACATATGATTTACAGAGTAGCAATATGGGATGAAACTGAGTTGGAAGAAGATCAACTTGGCTACAGAAGTATTGTACAAACACAAAATGAAATCTTGACTATACGTCTGATCGTAAAGGAACAAATGAAGAGGGACTACGTACATGGCGCTCGTAGATCCAGAAAAGGCATCCGATGATGCTGATTGGAACAAGTTGTTTGTGATTCTGAAGGTGAGACACAGAGAACGAAGAATTATCTACAATCTAAATAAAAATCAATCTGCAGTGATAGGAATCGAGGGCTTTCGAAAAGAAGCAGCAATTTGGGAAGGAGTGAGTCAAGGCTGGAGTTCGTTCCCTCGCCTTTTCAATGTTTATATAGAACAGGGGGTAAAGGAAATCCAAAAGGAATTTCGAAAGGGAATCAAGATCCATGGAGAAGAAACAAGAAACCTGAGATTTACCGATGACATTGTTATTTTATCTGAGACTGCAGGAGATTTGGAGAAATTGCTGAATAATTTGCACACCGTCCTGAGGAAGGAGTACAATATGAAAATAAATAACTAGAAAATAAAAGTAATGGTGAGCAGTCGAAAAGTAAGGCGATGCAGGAAATATTAAGTTAAGAAATGAAATATTAAAGGAATTAGGGGAATATTGTTACTTGGGTAATAAAGTAACTAACGGTGGCAGAAGTAGGGAGGACATAAAATGTAGACTAACACAAGCAAGAAGGGTCTATCGTAAGAAAAGAAATTTGCTCACTTCGAACATTGATATAGGAGTCTTCGGTCTTTAGAGTGACATTCTATGGAATTGAAACATGGATGATAACTAGCTCAGCAAAGGAAGAGAATAGATGTTCTTAAAATGTGGTGTTACAGATGAATGCTGAAGGTGAGTTGGTCATAAGGAATAACGAATGAAGAGATACCGAATCGAATTGGTGAGAAGAGGTCGATTTGGCTAAATTTGACGCGAAGAAAGATAGAACAACAGAGCATATCGATGGCTTACTTCTAAAACCTCGTATCTCCCAATGCACTTCCTATCCATTTTCATCCTTAAGACTGGTCACGCCCTCCAGCCACATACGGATGTACAGTCCATTAGAACTATTTTCGTAGTGTTCATTTTCCGATGGTAACGTTTAAAGGAAAATGAACCTTAAATACGTTAAACTGTAGGAGTGCTTACATTCGCCATGAAAATAACATCCCTACTATACTGTAAGATATGGTTCATTTTCCTGTACACGTTTACACAGGAAAATGAACACTACGGAAAAGGTTCTGATGGATTGCATAAAAATATATGGCTGGGAGGCGTGACCATTGTTAAGGATTTTAATGGGTGGGAAGAACATTTTAACATTCGAGGTTTTAGAAGTAAGCCGACGATATCTTATGATACCCAGGACTTGCTTAGTTGGTTTTTGATTGAAGTGTGGGCGGTAATAGAAGGAGGTGTAGACAGTGATATGAATACGACAAGCAGATTAGAGCAGATGCAGGATGCATTAGTTACGTATAAATGAAAATAGCACAGGAGAGGGTGGCATGGAGGGCTTCATTAAACCAGTCTATGTGCTAATGAATCAACAAAAACAACAACAACGCTGGACAAAAAGAAATGTTCCCAGTGAAGTAAATCTGTGTCAGCTTTAAATTCACTTACATTAAATTTGCAGGGGTCTTGGACCAGTACTGTTTTATGTTCTGATATTTGGGCTGACACGGAAAACACAGCGTACAGTAGATCGTGTCCTGAAAAGCTTGTAGCAGATTCCTCTCCATTTTCGACGCCCAAATCATTGCATTTGGAGGATATTATATCAAGGTTACTCTCATTAGCAGCATTGTGAAATGTTGCATTGTAAACATTCTAGGTTGCAAGCATTCAATATTTTACGTACATTTTCGTTGTCGAAAGTACCACCACCAAATCGAACATTAATATATCCTACAACAAATATATATTTATAATTCAACATGTCTGCCCGTGCGTCATTCTTGAAATTATCTAAATAACCACTCTTCGATGGATGACATATGCATACAAAAATATATAGTAAGTCTGGCAGGATAATATCAAGAATTAAATTTTCGGGCTTCAAGGCTAACGACGCTACATTTTAGAGTGTCGTTTACCTACACTGCCACACCACTACTCCTTTTGTTTAATATATCGCTACTGAAAACCATGTAGGCATTGAGAGCAATTGCCGCTCCATCCACTGAAGGTTGTAGAAATGATTCACAAATTAAATTACAGAAATACATTGAGATAAAGTGTTCAATCGCTAGTAAACAAATGGTTATAATTAACATGAGATAGTAGAAATGAATTAATTTAAATTAGGGGAAGGAACTGAAGTGAAGACTGAAAAATGAAGAGTATATAAAAGTAAGTAATATATTGAAGTATTGATGCAGATGGTGGACTTTAAAGAAAATAATCATGGTTATAAGTTGCTTACATTAAAGACAGTGCTCTTTTTGCTTCAAATGTCTTTACAAATGCAGTATTGTTTCTTTCAGTAAGCACTCTTAGCAGTACACAGTACTGCTTAATATATTTTCTGAAAATAAATGCTTTCATTTAAGTAACTCTGTTTCTTTAATTGAACACCCAATAATCCGACAGATCTCTATAATTCGGCACGAACCGATCCCATCTGTGTCGAACTAGAGAGACTCTACTTCAGACTGAACTAAGCAGTGTGAATATATTTTCAAAGAAGCTTTTTGGTGCTCTTCACATGCAACCAAGAACGTTGCATAGTGTTGTGATGTACGTCAGAAGGATCCTATACTCATAACATGTTCTTAACTTATCTTTTACAACAAAATATCCGAAATACCCTCCATTAAGTTTGATCGGTTTTATACCCAGGTAATTATTTAATAAAAACTGAGTATCGGACTCCACTCAGAAAACGATATATTCAAGCAGCGAAGCTCTTAACATCCAAAACTATAAAATGTCTCCCTTCTGTTTTAAGTAGGACACTTCAGGTTTATTGAGAATATAAAATATGTATTGCACATTTATAAGGACGAAAACGACTGTGACGTACATTTATGGTCCTGGTTCACAGTGCTATAAACCAGAGTTGTTGCTACAAGATCGCTATAATCCTTGAAGTTGTAAAACGCATTTCTCTCGAAAGAACAATTTTGACAAACAAGAAATCTGATATCCGCTAAACATATTTTCACCAGTGACAGTGAATATTAACATGAACTAAAGACAAGTGTAGTTCTTTACATTTTAAAATTTTATATCGTTGGACTCAATAATGGCGATGTTAATTTTTATTCAATTTTGTATCGTTTATTGTAATACTCAACATCAAGATGAAATTTGTGACTAAATTTGAAACCAGTGCTTCGCACAAGTGTTTCTGTATCACTAGTTACAAGACAATCTACCTACAGTTAGAGAATCAAACACACGTGAGGGATTATTACCATCGATTAATAAGTGATAGAATCTTACAAAGAATTCCAACGAATGTTCTCAAAATAGCAGAAAAAGAACATATCCTCCTAATGCCTAAAATGTCACACACAATGTTATTAAACTTATTAACTTTTATTAGCCCTAGTACCCGAATATTTAGATAATAATGTATGTAAGCAAATGCATGTATGTATGTATGTATGAATGTATGTATGTATGTATTGTACCAGTAAAAGAGCCCGACTCTCAGATTAAATTTTAAAGTAGCATGAAATAGAGTTCTCAGGGCGAAAAACTGGATTAATTGTAGCTAGGGCTCGGTACAGGAGGTAGGGTCCTATCTACAGAAAAACTTTGACTCTGATTGTATAAGAGTTTATTCAAATAAGTCATGAATTTGCACATCACCTCTAAGTAGGAATGGACTGTCTTCCTCGCATTCCAATATTATGGCTCGGGTTCTCCAGCTCACCAAGCCAAGCTGGTTGAAGCACGTTCCAGAAGACTCCAGGGATTCCAGGGACTCCAGATACTCCAGACAGAGGCAGCTGGACTGTCTGGATTGACGGCAAGTAGAGATGTCTCGAACTCTGAGGCCCGGGTTGAACCCCGATGATCCAGGCGATGTTGTAGATAGTCATGTACTACCTCAGCCCAATGAGACTGAGAGGATTGATTTTCCCAAGGTCACTAGTAGCACTGAGTCCATAAAAACCTTGGATGATTAAATTATAAGCAGAATTCTTGATAATTGTACATCAAGACTTCCAACACTCCTAAAATGATATGAGTGGTATTAATAATTTTAGAGTCCATCACTAGGAAAATCTTCGTCTCTGAATAACGTTTGGCAACGAAAAATACAAGTCCCTTCTTGTGAAATTATAGTTAAACTCAAAGTTCATTACTGGCGAAGGTGCAAGTCTTTGCCTAAACTCGAACGAAAAAACACAAGTCCATTCACTTGGAAGTCTGAATATATTTAAAGTTAATCACTGGTGAAATTCATAAAGTCTTTGAGTGACCACTGACGGAAGCACAAGTTCATTCACATAAATAAATTCACGGACGAAATTTATAAGTCTTTAAAACCAATACTGGCAAAAGTACAAGTCTGTGAGTAAATGCAAGTGAAATCCTGACTTTGTTCAAAGCCGTTGGAAAGTTAAAGTTCATCACTAGCAATGTTAATCAATCACTGTCTATTAGAAGAATGAGTTCCTGAACAGTTGCAAATATTCCACGTAAATAACACAAACCCCATTTTACGAACACTTAGAAAAATTCCAATCTCGAATTCTCGTAAATAATACAAGTCCATTCAGTGAACACTTAGAAAAATTCCAGCTTCGAAGAAGCGTAAATAATACAAGTCCATTTAGTGAACACTTAGAACAATTCCAGCTTCGGAGACACGTAAACAATACAAGTCCATTTAATGAACACTTGTAAATATTCTGAGTTCAATTACGAAGACTTAGAAAAATTTCTACCACACTCGAAGTCTTATGAGTCCACTTTATAAAACTTGGAAGAATCGTCTTCCCACACTTGAATAATGACAGAGTTCCACGATGATAGTAGCAGCAAGAGTGTCCCCGCTGACTACTCAGCTGAGACTGTGTGAATAGGCTATAGTAGGTCCCCTTTTTATTCAATCCTGGATGTCTACGTCATAATACGGTTTGATTGAATATCTCCCGAATCCCTCGATGGATTTGCTTGAAACTCGAGCATTGGGACGTTTAGGTGATCCCAAACAAGATGACATATCGTTCGATTCGCTAGCATCATTATTATAGAAATTTCAAAATTTTCTCAATCGAACTCTCTAGAACAAGTGACGTGGAATCCAGAAAATACCAGTCAAGGCTGGCAACAGGTGTTGAGACGAGCGGGCGGTCTAGCTAGCCCCTGTGGCTACGTCACAGCTCACAGTCGTCACACACTCGCTAGCTGGTCCTCGCTGCTGGTAAACAAACCAGGTGCGCTCGGAACATTACGCGTGGTAAATAAACGTAACTTATGCTCAAAAAATACTTATGTACAGGTCGTAACCGGTACAGTATGTATGTATGTATGTATGTATGCATGTATGTATGTATGTATGTATGTATGTATGTATGTATGTATGTATGTATGTATGTATGTATGTATGTATGTAGCAGAATATCTGCAATATGCATGATCTTGTTCTGTGGAAGTATTGCTATTATGACTGGATCTCACTCTATTCGGCGATTTGAAGCTCATCGCCACTTATACGAGCACTCACTATTTCGGCCGTTGTTAGGCACAGAAGATGCACCGCCAAGTCCGATCCCTCCACTGTGTTTACCAAATAATTTTACAGCTGAAAATGGTTCAATAACGTGATTAATATTGTAGAATTCATAAGAAACTTTTCAAAATGGTATACTTTTTATATTCTAAAGCATTAAAGATGGGAAGTCCTGCAGTACTCGAGAAAATTTCCTCAGGATGCCGGATGAGTTGCAGAGAAAAATGAATTACAACCTGCGGCGTCGTAAACCTGTATTTACCAGACTGATATCCTATCTTCTAGGGCATGAGCAACACCGCCCTTCCCCTCTTCTGCCCCCACACACAGATTAAGTTTAAGAGAAAAGTGTGAAAATAGGCTTAACATCACCAAAGCCACGAGACGTTCAGTTTTACGTGAAATTCGAACCACAACGACGTATTGTGCATTTCAAAAATTCTGCCTTTCGTAGGCTGCATGTCACTTTGATAAAATGAAACCATGACTACGTCTTTAAGGTATGAATAACTGGAATATGGTCATATTCCTCTCGGAGTCTTTTCCTGTGCCTCTAAACGCGGCGCACTGTACAGTTCACAATCGTGAAACAAATGTGTGGTGATCTAATGAGAAATACGTGTAATTAAAAAACTACGTATTTACTATAAAAGGTACGTAACCTTGGAGCATCAACTCGAATCCCTCAAGCTAACCAAGAGGCCTATAGTATCGCCTGGAACGGTATTGTCTCCTGCGAGCGTTGCGATTACTCAATGTCGCCTCCGAGACCTGAGATTACCTCACCCCTATTCCTTGCTTCTGCTACCCGAGTTGATAGTTGACAAGTTCGCCTTTGGCATTAACACGCCCTTGTTTTTTGCTATTTACAGTTGTCGAGTTCGAGTCCGCCCATTCTCTGGAATGGAGCAATTCTTTTCTACTTTACCTCAATGCTCATAAATACTGATAAGTATTCTATAATAAACTTCGAAAATGAAATTCCACACACATATTTCCATGTACTGTTGTAGAACACGGTCAAAGAATTAGGAATAAATTTAGAATATACAGTAACTTTGTATTCTTATGTGAAGGATTTGGATAGTGGTGTGTATGAAATGTTAAATTTTTCGGTTAGGTTTCCCCGGACCTACCCCAGCAGTCTTAATCAACTGGTGAACTCGTTTATGAGAAACAGGTTAGAGTATCCTACTGTTCATGGAATTATAATCACTAGAAATAAAATGTAGCTATTTAAATGAAATGGGTATGAAATCTCTGCAGCAGAAAATGGTATTAAATTGCCTAAAATATGACGAATATATCAATATGTGAAATACTTTCAGTGTATCTGCAGGACCGCAGCATCAGGCGAAATTTTATAGGTCTTCTGATAATTTATATTAGACCTGTTTGTGAAATTAATAACTAGTTCGATAGAAGGCAGTTCGGATTTAGGAAAGGTTATTCCATTGAAGTTCAACTTGTAGGATTCCAGCAAGATATAGCAGATATCTTGGATTCGGGAGGTCAAATGGACCGTATTGCGATTGACCTGTCTAAAGCATTTGATGGGGTGGATCATGGGAAATTACTGGCAAAAATGAGTGCAATTGGACTAGACAAAAGAGTGACTGAATGGGTTGATAGATTTCTAGAGAATAGACCTCAAAGAATTAGAGTAGGCGAAGCTTTATCTGACCATGTAATATTTAAGAGTGGAATTCTCAGGGCAGTATTATTGGACCTTTATGTTCTCTTATATATATAAATGATACGAGTAAAGAAGTGGAATCAGAGCTAAGGCGTTTTCCAGATGATGTTATTCTATATGGAGTAATCAATAAGTTACAAAATTGTGAGCTACCGCAACGTGACCTCGATAATTTTGTGAGATGGACAGCAGGCAACAGTATGTTGATAAACGGGGTTAAAAGTCACGTTGTGAGTTTCACAAATAGGAAAAGTCCTCTCAGTTTTAATTACTGCGATGATGGGGTGAAAGTTCCATTCGGGGATCAAAGTAAGTATCTAGGGGTTAATATAAGGAAAGATCTTCACTGGGGTAATCATATAAATGGGACTGTAAATAAAGGGCACAGATCTCTGCACATCGTTATGAGGGTGTTTAGGGGTTGTAGTAAGGATGTAATGGAGAGGGCATATAAGTCTCTGGTAAGACGCCAACTAGAATATGGTTCCAGTGTATGGGACCCTCATCAGGATTACTTGAATCAAGAACTGGAAAAAATCCAAAGAAAAGCAGCTCGATTTGTTCTGGATTATTTCCGACAAAAGAGTAGCGTTACAAATATGTTGCAAAGTTTGGGCTGGGAAGAATTGTGAGAAAGAACTCGAGCTGCTGGACTAAGTGGTATGTTCCGGGCTGTCAGCGGAGAGATGGCGCGGAATGACAATATTAGACGAATAAGTTTGAGTGGCGTCTTTAAAAGTAGGAAAGATCACAATTTGAAGATAAAGTTGGAATTCAAGTGGAAAATTGGGGCAAATATTCATTTATAGGAAAGGGAGTTAGGGATCGGCATAACTTACCAAGGGAGATGTTCAATAACTATGCAATTTCTTTGAAATCATTTAAGAAAAGGCTAGGAAAACAACAGGTAAGGAATCTGCCACCTGGGCGACTGCCCTAAATGCAGATCAATGTGATTGATTCATGTCCATGGCTAGATGACGACACTGCTGGTTGTCCTTATTTGATTTGACAGAATATATTCATGATACTCTTCCCTCATCACTCCGGCCGGTATTCACACGATTTCATTTACCAATACATAAATCAGAGCGTCAAGAACATTACTGTGAGTGATTTCTTACAACGTACATATCGACAGTTCCACTTAGGATGACGTTGATATGTTTCCCTGTAATTTATAACATGAAACATTGTCTTGCATGCTTATAAAAACAAGCAAATCAGCAAAGAAACTCATTATACAAGAGCTCATTAGCGCCCTGGCTTGCCAAGATGACCGCTGCCCAGTCAGAATCCCTACAGACACAGCAGTACCGCGTGGTCTGTGTGACAACATCCTCAGCTGTGTTGTTAAATTATCTTGACATCGTCGCAGCCTCTCGTATCAGGCAACACCTCAGGTTGTCCCGCAAGCCTGAGCAAATGCCGTTCCAGCCCTCCTACGAGATTAAAATACCTTTAGTGGCTGAGAATCGGACCTAGTTCCTATGAGTAAGAACCAGGCAACAATATCCGTACACCCGGGCCCGACCATATCTATAACTGACTTTGTTACAGGCTCCCGGAGACTGACCATTCATATAGGTAACATCATCAGCTTACCTACGATATCTACTATTACGTCCTGCCTGTTTGGTGTGATACCTAAGAACGTATGCCATAAAACTAAAAATTTAATCACCAGTAATGTTGAGTAAAATAGTTGGAATTAAGCTATGTTACTGTACGTCACCACCCACGAACGCAAGACTACGCACTACGGCCCGAAACAATTCAGCCGGATGGAGCTCGCTCCCCGAAACTCACTTATGTCACCACTGCCACGGTCTCTAGGTACGAGAATTTTCTGTGCTATGACAGGAGCGTCTTTGAGAATCTTCGTTCTTACGCAAACCTTCAATTACTCTAAGTACTCCATGTCCAAGAATATTCGAGGGTTTGATGAAGTGAAGAGGCCTGTTAGGGTGTGATATCGCCATATATTTTTACGGGACGCTCAACTTTGTATTAATTCATGATTTCGTCATCTATCAAAGTTAGGGAATAATTACCAATAATATCTAAATCTTAGACTCTGTTCTCTTACTTGATTCTCCCTCTCACATAAGCCTTTTCTGCATATACAATTATTCTAAAATGTTCAGGATAGTTTCTAAACGGGCAAAATCTTTGCGAGCTTGGACTTGGTTTCGAATTCATTCATCGCCTTCTTTTTTATGAAAAGATCATTCTGATGTCGAAGCCTCTTAATGACTGATAAACTCAGCTTGTAGCCAACTTGGTGAGAAGTGTCCATAGTATCACAATCATCCGTGCGTTGAAAGCTTGAGACCACTATCTGAAGGTTTTTGTGAAATGTCGTAAGTTAGCGAGTTAACAAAGATAACATTTGTCTTCATTTTTAAAATTTAAATTTGATATCGGTGAGTTCTTTTTTCTTTTTTAATAAGTTATTTGATCTTTTTTTGTTTTGTGAAATCTTGGGAGTTTCCTTTCCACGTATTCCTGTGTTGTGCAATATCCATTTGGTTTACCCTCACTTTATGCCCTTTAAAATGAATGATAAGACACAACAAATTAATTGCCTCACTTCATTTAACAACTTAACGTTACATTACTTTACAGTATACTTCATGAATCCTCCTCGAATATTGTATTCATCAATAGAATGCTTTAATCATCGTAAATCTGCTCGCTTACATTTTGTTAAATCTTAATTGATGGTGGCATTATAAAAAAATAATATGCATGCTGGGTTACTTTAACTAAATTGTTATAACTTTGAGTTTAATAATTATAGCCCACTGATGAGATGTTACATGAATTAGCCATAATGATCATTGTCTGATGGTTTGGATGTTATAAGAATTAGGAGTAATAAATGTCACCTGTTGTCTGAGATTTAATGTTCCCAAAATGAACTTTACTTATCTTAAACTGCTAAACTAGAGCTTGCAAGCGTAAGATTTATTAATCATAATTTTCGGTTTCCAGGTTTCAGAAATGAATATTAACAATCATAAATCTACGGATTTAGAGTAGATTAATTGTTGCACGGTTGATTCTTAACGTTAAGTTTTTCCCTTTAGTTTTCTATCATTGTATTTAATCTGTACCTCTTTACATCCACATAGAGGTTTATTTAATATAAATTGTACAGGTTTATTGTTTTGACAACCAACAAAAATTATAATAATAAACATAAACTCTAATAAAATAATTAGAATTTCCTGATTCTCAAAAATAGTGCCCTTCTATATGAATACTTCATTTGCTTTCTGTCCTTTCTGTACTCTCGATGGGATCCTCTATGTTGTACCAGCTAACTGTCATGCCAGATCCTACCACATTTATGCCCGCTTGTTGCACTTATTGATTACAAAACTTGGGAGTTTCCTTTCACGTACTCCTATATTGTGCAATAACACTACATCCCCACCTTTTTCCTAAATACTTGATTCTACTAAAATGTTCATTTGGTTTACTCTCACTTTCTGCCCTTTAAAATGAATTATAAGACAGAACACATTTATTGTCTCACTTCATTTAACAAAACGTTACATTACTTTACAGTATACTTCATGAATCTTCCTCGAATATTGTATTCATCAATAGCGCTGATGAGTATGCGTGTATATAAATAAATACACACATAACATAAATAATGTGGAAAAGTCAGATGTAAAAATTTCAGTGTCTTCATTGGTTCCCAAGATACAGGAACATAAACTTGACTTACTTAACATTGGCTGGATAGGCCTTTCGAACTCCCTTTAATTACAGTTAGTGTCTGCATATCGATGGCTTACTTCTAAAACCTCGTGTCTACCAATGCACTTCCTATCCACTTTCTTCCTTAAGACTGGTCACGCCTCCCAGCCACATATGGATGTACAGTCCATCAGAGCAATTTTCGTTCTGTTCATTTTCCTATGGTGGTGTGTACAGGAAAATGAACCTTGACTGTAGGAGTGCATATATTCGCCATGAAAACAACATCCCTACAATACGGTGTTGTAAGGTCCATTTTCCTTTACACGTTAGCATAGGAAAATGAACACTACGAAAAATGTTCGGATGGATTGCATATAAATATGTGGCTGGGAGGCGTGACTAGTCTTAAGGAATATAATGGGTAGGAAGAACATTGTAACATACGAGGTTTTAGAAGTAAGCCGACGATATGTTAAATTTATTTATTGCTCTACCACTAATATAGGTTATCCATATTACTGCCTGTGCGGTAATTGCAGTATGTAGCTTACCGGGAGAATTGGCCCTGCGGTTAGGTGTGCGTAGCTCTGAGCTTGCATCCGGGAGATAGTGGGTCCGAACCCCACCGTAAGCAGCCCTGAGGATGGTTTTCCGTGGTTTCCCATGTTCACACCAGCCAATGTACCTTAATTAAGGCCGCGGCCACTTCCTTTCCACTCCTAGGCCTTTCTTATCCTGTCCTCGCCAAAAGACCTATCTGTGTCGGTCCGACGTAAAGCAAAACTATATAAAAGTGTGTAGCTTAAATAGTACTTGGACTGAGTTCTACTTCTACACACGATATATTTCACATTATTGAATATTACGCCTATCAATAATATAACACATTAAATAAATAAATAAATAAATAAATAAATAAATAAATAAATAAATAAATAAATAAATAAATAAATAAATAAATAAATAAATAAAATATTGAAATTCATAAATATTTAATAGCCATATCTGTAATTAATATTGAGACGGGAGAGATATGTAAACCACAAGGTATTTTAACGTTGGTGGTCCTTTTGTGATGAGTTGTTCACATCTAGCGTGCAGGGAGCTCCGCGCAGTGGCACTCATGCACGGGGGTTTGACTACTCTGTCCCGACTTGTACTGACTCGGTAGCCCCGAGGGAGTGATAATTCATCTCACGTCACCAAACTTGGGTGTGGAGCTCCGACCGGTTATTAAATGGAGTGGATCTGAAGTAAGATGACGAATTTCCTTCTCGGATACCATATTTCTTCTATTTCGTGAGACACGCACGTTCGTTTTTTGTTATCTAAATACGAATATAAAAAAGAGAAACACTTCGTTAACGTGGCCACATTCAGACTATATCCCTTCATCTTTGTGATTTAACGATGAGTTACATCTTTCCATTTACACCCGTTCGTCCTGTTCACCTTATTTAGACAGTACACTTTCTCCAACAATTGTCTTACATTGAAAACTGAATTACCACATCAATTTCGTCATAGTTCGTTCTTCTGCTTTAATTATTTATTCATACTACCTGTGTCCATTCACAAAATAAAATATTTGTCTTATGCGGTCAAAATCATGGCGATATATTTTGGTTTTCATAGTGGGTTCGTGGGCCCTGGTGTAGTAGAATTTAAAGCTACCATGGACTCACAGAAAGAAATTTTCGGCATTTTTATTTATTTATTTACTTATTGTTCTTCAAGGTATGAACCTAATGATGTGAAACAGATATACTACAACATAAATAAAAACAAATATCAACTTATATTTTCCCCTATGGAAGTTCTTGTGAAATGAAATCATACATGATCAACATTACACTTTTCTTCAGTAGCATGTCATTACAAATATCATATGCACGTAATGTAACAAGGAGGGCCGATTGCCATTTCTTGATGGTGCACTGCAGGCCAGAGCAAAATGTAACTTCTACTGAAGTCCCAGTCTCATTCATGGCTGTGACGAAATGGAAGGTGCTGGGGTATGGGTGTTGCTGATTAATGACATTCAGAACATAACCAGTGCATCTGATTGTTATGAAAGGTGTTGCCTGTAGGGTAATTCGTGCAGCCATAGCACTTTCTGGCCCAGTGAGGAAAGCAATGGCATACTACATAACTCCTCGTCTTGCCTAGTACGCCTCATTTTGGCGCTGCAATCGGATTTTGCTGTTTCCTTAAAACAGCATAAACTTTGGTGGTGCTATTTGAGGATCCAACCAGCCTCTGGGCTAATGACCTGACGGACAGACATGTAACAAGATATTTAAAATATTAGAATTATTTACTAAAGGCTTTAAACCTGTATTAGTACTGTACTGTATTTACACAAGATCATCATCATACGTCGTGTAACTTATTGCTGAGCGTCGTGACCCCATTTGACTTCACACAATATTCTGGATTAAGCGGCGCCAACTTTGACGATGTTCAGCTTCTCTTAAAGCCTGCTGAAGGGTCAGACCGGTGGTACGCAGAACTTGATCAATCCACCTACTCGATGTCCTTCCTCGTGGTCTTCTGCCGAAAACTTTGCCCTCCATGATATATTTCTCCAGATTTTCACTATCACGTCTTACAATATGTCCGACGAATTGGACGATTCTCTTTATGAAGCGAGAGGAGAGACGTTCGGAGATATTCAGTTTTTGAATAGTAGATACATTAGTTCTTCTTTCCGTTCAAGGTACACGGAGCATCCTTCTCCAACAGCACATCTGAAAGGCGTCGATACGGTACTTATCTCTTGTCTTGAGGGTCCAGGTCTCGGAACCATAAAGGAAGACAGAGAACACAAGAGAATCAACTAGTCTAATCTTTGTACTGTTTGTGATATTATCGAAGATGATAAGGAAGGTGCGGTAGATGATATTACTAGAAATAAATATTTTCATTGAGATGAAGACTGGTGAAGCACTAGGTTATTGGGTTCTTGATCCTGATCTGTAGAAGGCAGTATATTTTGAGCGTGTATATAGATTAGTGACAGGCGAGTTGAACAGAGAGAGCAAATTATGGCTACCAATCAGATTGTTAAATAATTTGTAGACAAATAGAAGAACATTTGCTGAGGACTTATAGCGAAGTTGTTTCATGAAGTCATCATAAGAATCAAACTTAGTGTAATTATTAGTTATGTTGTATTTAACGTATCAAGGAAATTAGTTTTGCACCATTTCAACTTTGTTTCATATAGTTTAAAGGTGGGATTTAAAACAAGCGATGCATATTCTAGATGACTTCTTACAAAGGATTTATATAATAACTTTGTTGCTACAGGATTTATGAAATCACGTCTTCACATCTAAATAAATCCTAACACACTCTATGTATCTGCAACGACTTCGTTTATGTGCAGGGAGAACGACAAATTAGTGTCAAAATGCACACCGAGATCCCTGATAGAATCACTAATGACAAGAGAGTATTCAAAATATTATACGAGTGACTGATGCTATTTTTTTCTCGAAATTACCATTACATGACATTTGTACACTGACTGACAGTGACAATGCAACACCAAGGAGGAGTGGTTCGAAAGGGATGAAATTTGGGGAAAAAACAGAGACGGCACGGATGAATAATTGATGTTTATTTCAAACCGATATGCAGGTTACACAATGCGCACGGCATCGACTTAGTAGGATGTAGGACCACCGCGAGCGGCGATGCACGCAGAAACACGTCGAGGTACAGAGTCAATAAGAGTGCGGATGGTGTCCTGAGGGATGGTTCTCCATTCTCTGTCAACCATTTGCCACAGTTGGTCGTCCGTACGAGGCTGGGGCAGTGTTTGCAAACGGCGTCCAATGAGATCCCACACGAGTTCGATTGGTGAGAGATCCGGAGAGTACGCTGGCCACGGAAGCATCTGTACACCTCGTAGAGCCTGTTGGGAGATGCGAGCAGTGTGTGAGCGGGCATTATCCTGCTGAAACAGAGCATTGGGCAGCCCCTGAAGGTACGGGAGTGCCACCGGCCGCAGCACATGCTGCACGTAGCGGTGCGCATTTAACGTGCCTTGAAGACGCACTAGAGGTGACGTAGAATCATACGCAATAGCGCCCCAAACCATGATGCCGCGTTGTCTAGCGGTAGGGCGCTCCACAGTTACTGCCGGATTTGACCTTTCTCCACGCCGACGCCACACTCGTCTGCGGTGACCATCACTGACAGAACAGAAGCGTGACTCATCGGAGAACACGACGTTCCGCCATTCCCTCATCCAAGTCGCTCTAGCCCGGCACCATGCCAGGCCTGCACGTCTATGCTGTGGAGTCAATGGTAGTCTTCTGAGCGGACGCCGGGAGTGCAGGCCTCCTTCAACCAATTGACGGGAAATTGTTCTGGTCGATATTGGAATAGCCAGGGTGTCTTGCACATGCTGAAGAATGGCGGTTGACGTGGCGTGCGGGGCTGCCACCGCTTGGCGGCGGATGCGCCGATCCTCGCGTGCTGACGTCACTCGGGCTGCGCCTGGACCCCTCGCACGTGCCACATGTCCCTGCGCCAACCATCTTCGCCACAGGCGCTGCACCGTGGACACATCCCTATGGGTATCGGCTGCGATTTGACGAAGCGACCAACCTGCCCTTCTCAGCCCGATCACCATACCCCTCGTAAAGTCGTCTGTCTGCTGGAAATGCCTCCGTTGACGGCGGCCTGGCATTCTTAGCTATACACGTGTCCTGTGGCACACGACAACACGTTCTACAATGACTGTCGGCTGAGAAATCACGGTACGAATTGGGTCATTCGCCAACGCCGTGTCCCATTTATCGTTCCTACGTGCGCAGCACAGCGGCGCATTTCACATCATGAGCATACCTCAGTGACGTCAGTCTACCCTGCAATTGGCATAAAGTTCTGACCACTCCTTCTTGGTGTTGCATTTGCTCTGTCAGTCAGTGTATATGTTAAAATCTAACTTGTTAATAACACTCCAATGTGATATGCTATTGACGTATTTCTGAATAGTAATAATAAAGTCCTCCTCTGACCGAATGGTCTGCGACTGTGAATAGGAATATGTTTGAATACTGTACACACCGGGCGAGTTGACCGTGCGGTTAGGATCGTGCAGTTCGCATCCGGGAGATAATGGGTTCGAACCCCACTGTCGGCAGCCCTGAAAATGGTTTTCCGTGGTTTCCCATTTTCACACCAGGCAAATGCTGGGGATGTACCTTAATTAAGGCCACGGCCGCTTCCTTCCTACTCCTAGACCTTTCCTGTCCCATCGTCGGCATAAAACCTATCTGTGTCGGTGCGACGTAAAGCAAGTAGCAATAAAAAAGAATACTGTACACATTTAGGAATATCATTAATAAGTAGTAAAAAGGAGTAATGGTCCAAGGTTTGAACCCTGTGGGACACCAGATTGAATTTTGTAACACGCAGAATCAAATCCTCTATAAGTCCCAAATTGTTGTCTATCAAGCAGATATGATGCAAATAATTTGATTAAGCGTTGAGATAGTCCACAATAACCCAATTTATTTAAAAGTACACCGTGTTCAAGTTTAACAAAAGGTTTTCTAAAATCTGTGAAAACTTCATCAACTTGACCTCCTGCATCCACATTTACCGATATATCATGAGTAAACTCCAACAGATTTGTCATTGTCGATTTCCCTATTCTGAAGCCATGTTGGTAGTCGCTAATGATAATTTCTACGTGTTCGAACACATGCCGATAGAGGCTTTGTTCGTAAACATTCGCTAATACGGAAAAATTTCAACGGGTCTGTAGTTATTAATTGCTGACTTTTCACCGGATTTGTGAAGTGAACTAACTCGCGATATCTTCCACTTTGCAGGAAGGGTTCCATTTTTTTACGAAATATTAAGAATAATTGAGAGAGGATATAAAAAATAACTCCACAACGTTTAATTTTGTATGGGGGGATTAGGTTTGTGCCTGCGGCTTTTTCAGGTTTCATCTTGCGTATTGTCTTTTGAATGTCGACTTAAATAATTTAATTAACGTTTAGTACATTAAGTAATAGATCAATTTCCGTATTCTCATATTTCTGTAAATCATACTGGGGCCGTTTCTCTGAGTATACAGATGGGAAATAGTCCTTAAAATTGTCAGCAAAAGACATGTCGCTTAATATTTCTTTTCCATTGTATTTCATTACACTGAGATAGGCGTGCATTGTTTACTTTTAACGAATGCCCAAACGTTCTTCATATCCACTATTATTTCATGCTCTTTGTACCTGCACTATATAGGCTGTATACGCGATGCTTAAATGTTTCTTAACACTTCTTCTCAATTTTTTTATCTTCAAGAAATGGAAAGCCTGATTTCTATGCCCCTTAGCGCATCTTCTTGTGATGGTAAACTTTCCGCCTAATATTTCTTACCATCTTTTGCATAAACCTACTGGGTATCATTCCTTTTCCTTGACTGTTGGCGGAACAAAGGAATTTACAATAGATTAAAATTTAGAATACGATGTGTCTAATGCCTGGTTAACATCAGTATAATTTTTCGGAATGCTCCAGTGTATGTGCGAAACTCGTCTGTATAATAATCTGAGATCTGTCATTTTATAACTGTATACAATTTTATGTCTCGTATTATTACATTTTGCTCCCTTTTGTTGGTAACAGAAGGTAATGTTTAGGGCCGGGTGATGATCGTTCCCTGGTACGAGGGAATGGAAGCTTTTGTCGAAATAATGGGAGTGATATTTGACAACACTAACACGAGCATTCTGCCATTATTATTAACAATGACGTTGACATTTCATAATCTCATGAATTATAAGAAGTTACTTAAGTCTACCGATGTACACGTTATATAGTTTTCTGCAGTAATTTATGGTATTCGTTTGCTTTTTGGAATAGGACTGGCCTCAATACCTTGGTAAAATTCATCATATGCAGCCAGTTTAATACTACGCGTAAAGTATACCACACAAATAAAGATACAATCAAAATTTTCCTCAGAATTTTAACACATACTGTAACCGTTCACAACCACACCATGTTAGGAGGCAAGGCAACAATATATTCCGTTTTCCGCATCATTCTGCGACATATAGTGTCGTAATTAGCAATTTACGCCCCAAACTGGGACACGAGTTGCAGTACGCCAGCTCGAAGGGAGCAGATCTCTGTGCTGTACCGAGAGAAGGATCACGTATTACCGCGGAACCTTGAAATTGCGCTCTCACTCGGAGCGAGAAAGAAGAAGGGAGGACGCTACGCGTAAAAGTGTATTTTGTCAGACAGTGGGGTAAATTAAGGTGCGATAACCCCCGAGAAATCAAAATCCTTACTGATTCAATAGCGCATTCATTGGTGCCAATCCACCATATTTAAGTAATAATAATAAGAAGAATATTTTTTGAGATTACTTGTGGAAATTTATAAGTCAGAACTCATACGAACCGACGTGTTTTACGCAAATTGTTGATGCACAGAAATGCAGTACTTTAATCGCGGATCGGTAATGACGCACGTCATATAGCAGTGCGTAGACTGAAGCCGAGTGCTAAGATTTGGAAACGTGAGGAAAAAGGTGGGAGTTGTTACTATATAAACCATGACGCGTGAATTCATAAAAGGACGCTTTTGAGATTGTGAACGAACCACTGATCGGATAGACATGAGACTAGATCAGTATAAAACAGGGGTTAAGAGGTATAATTTGATTACCCTCACGTCGCTGAAAGATTACGGTTAGCGCGGCGTAATTTCGGTTAGGGGCGTGGTTCATCACCTCTCCGACCACTCAGCTAAAATACTATAAATGGAACCGAGACCTAGTTGCAGGAACCCATTGTAATTTGTGCGGCCATAGTACTTACGGGTCAGTGTGGAACTATGCAAAAATGGATAACAGTGTATGAAGTGTTTGGTCGAAGAAAAACATATCAGCGCGGTGTAAATATCGTGAAATAAGACATGTGGTACGAGACAAATTACGGCAGTCATTAATAGAGGTGTTATTTCAACATTTATTCCTTTAAATATTTGTGACTTCAATGGCGGCTTATGATGCAATCATCAAAGAACGGGCAAATGCATAAGGTTGCTTAGAATTACTGAGACAGCCGATTACGTTCAGTAATGAATAGTGGCCGATTTTAAAGCATTTAAACTGAGTGATGCTCAGTAAATTAAGAGAACGGTGCTCGTGATAGGAAAACTTTTGCATACTCCATGGATACTCATGGAAAATAACAGTTACAATTAGTCAGGCTGTGTGATAAAAGGGGAAATGAATAGTGATTATACAAACTTACCGCAATTCAGGTTAGTCCATTTGAATCAATAAGTGGATCTAATCACCAATAGGTTCTTTGAAAACGCATAAACAGTATTCATTAACCAATTTTCCATTTTGCCTGCATGTTCATGACTGATCGCCGAAACCAGGATTGGAATCAAACAGAGTCGCGCCTAGTGCCAGCATTCGTCCCTTGAAGGAAGGTCCAGATACTCCAACAGTAGAAGACCACAGTTCGAGACATGGATGGCACCAGGAGGAAGAGGAACCAAGAATTATTTAAGAGTGAAGCTGTCGTAATGGAGGTCTGAAAACCCCAGGTGTACCCTCGAGATGGCAGCAAACCACACACAGTGTCGATAAGTACATATTTGAAATATACTAAGCATGAGATCTGCACGTTCGCATATTGATATAATTTCAAATACTAGTCTTGTTTATTTTATATAATTAATAGTATTAAATGCAGGGAACACTATGCGCGTGTTACTGGGAAAGATTAGTTTATTAATTTAATTAGGATTTCTTCTGTGATTTAAGGATAATCACTAATACTTCAGTGGGCTTATTTGTATGAATTAGTACATAAAATCGCATAAAATTCAATTGCGATTGAAGCATAAATTTCAAGGGAGAATGGCAGTTCAGCTGAATTTCTTCCTAACTTTACTAACTAGTATGGATCTTCATAATAATTTGAATATAGATTACGTATTCGCTTCACATGGTAATGCATGTATTTTTATAAATCCCATAATAATAAAGAATATGATCATTGAAGATGTTCAAGCCCGAGGTGCAACTTGTGAATTATACAGATACGCGAGTGAGATGGTATTGGTTAAATGACCTGTGGGAATACAGTCTTACATATAAGTGAATAAGGTTGATATGAGATGCAGTACCGTGACAATGAGGAAGGTGAGACTTGTGAAGTGTTAGAGATGATAGAATGATAAAGTATTAGAATAATGATGGTTATAGTGACGTACTGAATTACGCTGCATATGGCCGGAATAATAAGAGATGAGAATTGGTGGCCCTTGAATAATTGTGTACTTAGAAACGAACAAAATGAGCAGAAAGAAAGAAAGAAAAACGAAAGAAAGAAAGAAAGAAAGAAAGAAAGAAAGAAAGAAAGAAAGAAAATAGAGAGCGTCCTTGTGGCCGCAAGGTAGAACACTGGCCACAACAAGATGGACAGATTTATGATGAAAGTGGTCTGTCTGGTCCCGTGCGTGGACCGAGTAGTCTTTAAAAGCCCTCAGAATATTAGCTCTAGTAAGTCTCTTTCACTCACCACTCCATTAACAATCCCATGCCAATGATATATTATGACTAGCGTTGAGAATTTTATGATTCTGTGAAGGATGTGTTCATCCACATTTTTCTTTTTAAATTCGCTCGTGATAGGAGTTGGAGATTTTTGCATCTTGGAAGCTGGCGAACGTGGGTTCTACCCTCGTCAGGACGATGGATTTGATCTGACATCGTATGGCTTGGCTAGACCATATCTTCAAGATGTATTGTTTGCTAATGTGTTTGTTATTTCTTTATGTGATGTATTCATGTATTTATGTTATTAAGCGTTTATGGTGGTGTTTAAGAAACCAACTTTGTGTTGATCCGTTTCGTATATAACAGGGACAGGTAAACCCAGAAATACGTGTATGTGTTCAGTATAATATGTAATTGATGTGGTCAAGTAGACCATGTGTTCGATATGCGGCGATGTGATCTCGTGGGTGGAAAAATGTACTAAATTATCTGCCTAAATTCCATAACCATGGCGGCCAACTAATAGTATGGCCTAATGAGATAGTATCATTCAGACCTTATGGTATCATCGAGTATCATTGCTCAGTAATAAATAAAACCTACGTTTGTGTAAAGTGTATATAGTATTAGTGCCCGCTAATAAGGTGATTTAGAATATGCCGACCGATAACGAAAACAGTGTGTGAACTGACAAAGACTTTGAGTCCTACTGTATACAAATTATTTATTTTGTCATCATTTTATTTTTGTGTGTAATAATATGGCGTTATCTCGTGTATTTTATCGTGTGGTTCTATCAGCTTAATAAAATTCTTAGTAAATAATGGGAACGAAACTCTTCTCATTTAGTAATATTAGTGTATTCCTCTTACATTATAGAGAATCATACTTTCGTTATATTTAAAGTAGTGCCCATCCTTCTTGTACGAACATTCCATTACCCGTATGCTACTGATCTTTAGCCGTTGACGCAATGAAGTAGGGCGCATGGGTCTTCGAGCCCGGGAAGTGACTTCCGATGATTTTCATCCAAAGAGCTCCATTAAATATTTATATTTGAAGCCGAATTATTTAATTGATGCACTGATATGCCCGGGATGGGTTCACACTCTCGCTTAATTTGCTAAAATTTGAGTTTCCTTATTTCATTTTGCAGCACTGATAACAACTTACCACGTTCTCAATAGAATAGCACTTATTTTCTTCGTACCTGCCCCACAACACTCGCTACTTTACATTTCACTACGTGAGTTCATTTTGCACATAATAAACCCTGTACTCTCTCATTCCTGCCCAGCTCCTTATCACACAAGCAGGCATGGGGGAGTTCTTAAAAAGTAACTGTGATCGGTGGAAACGGGGAATCAAAATGTAAAGAGACTCTCGGATGGGTTTAAAAATTTGTTAAGGAATGTCAAAATGGGTTTGTATATTTAAAGCTGGTAAGGACTGGTGAAGGCGAACTTTATAATATGAAATAAATAAAGAGACTAAGAAGGAGATAGAGTTAGAAATGGCTGTGGAAGTACGGTTAAATTGAAGGAACTTATTAGAAAATTGATTCTAGGGAAGAAGTCAGCTAAGGACATCATGATGGCAAGCATAATTGGCAGTCATACCATTTTTGGTGAAAATGGAAGGGTATGTTTAGGTAATTTAAGGTAGAAACAGGTTCCAAGAAGGACACTCCAGGAATCATGAATGAACAAGGAGAGTACGAATGTAAGGATCTTCAAAAGCCAGAAGTATTCAGTCAGAAGTACATAAAGAGTGTTGTTTACAAGGATAATGTCCAGATAGAGGAGGTGGCTAATGCTAAAGAAGTATTAAAATTTACCTATGACAACAACGACATTTACAATACAATACAAAAATTGAAAACTACAAAATCGGCTGGATTGGATAAGATTTCTGGGGATATTCTAAAGACAATGGGTTGGGATATAGTGCCATATCTAAAACACGTATTTGATTATTGTTTTCATGAAGGAGCTATACCAATTGAATGGAGAGTTGCTACGGAAGCCCCTGTGTATAAAGGAAAATGTGATATACATAAAGCTGAAAATTACAGGCCAGTAAGTTTGACATGCGTTGCATGTAAGCTTTGGGAACGTATTCTTCCTGATTACTGTATATTAGACATGTTTGGGAAATGAATAACTGGTTCGACAGAAGGAAGTTCGGGTTTAGGAAAGGTTATTCCACTGAAGCTAAAAGTGTAGAATTCCAGTAAGTTATAGCAGGTAACTTGGATTCAGGAGGTCAAATGTACTTTTTTTTTCGCGATTGATCTGTCTAAAACATTTGATAGGGTGGATCTTCGGAGACTTCTGGAAAAAATTCAGTGCAATTGGACAAGACAATATATTGACTGAATGAGTTGCTATAATTCTAGAAAATAGATTTCATAGAATTAGAGTAGGCGAGGGTTTATCTGATCATGTAATAATTAATTGGAACTTTATGTTTTCTTATATGATTTACATATAAGTTAAAAGATTGTGATTAGTGCGGGCAGTATCCAGTATTCGGGAGATAGTAGGTTCGAACCCCACTGTCGGCAGCCCTGAAAATGGTTTTCTGTGGTTTCCCATTTTCACACCAGGCAAATGCTGGGGCTGTACCTTAATTAAGGCCAGAGCCGCTTCCTTCCCACTCCTAGCCCTTTCCTGTCCCATCGTCGCCATAAGACCTATCTGTGTCGGTGCGACGTAAAGCAAGTAGCAAAAAAAAAAAAGATTGTGAGTAACTGCAATATGACCTCGATAGTATTTTGAGACGGACAGTAGGCAACTCTATGACAATAAACTGGGTTAAGAGCGAGGTTTTGAGTTACACAGATAGGAAAAGTCATCTCTATTTATTTACTGCGTTGATTGGGTGAAAGTTCCCTTTGGGGTTCATTGTATCTGCGTGATAATGTAAGGAAAGATCTTCGTTCGGGTAAACACAAAAATGGGATTGCAAATAAAGGGTACAGATCTTTGCACACGGTTATGAGGGTGTTTACGGGTTGTAGAAAGGATGTAAAGGAGAGGGCATGTAAGTCTCTGGTAATACCCAACCTACAGTATGGTTCCAGTGTAAGGGACCCTCACCAGGATTACTTGATTCATGAAGTGGAAAAATACAAAGAAAAGCCGCTCGATTTGTTCTGGATGATTTCTGACAATAGAGTAGCGTTAAAAAATTGTTGCAAAATTTGGACTGGGATGACTTGCGAGAAAGAAGACGATCTGGTCGACTAAGTGGTATGTTCCGAGGTGTCAGCGGAGAGATGGCGTGGAATGACATTAGTAGACAAATAACTTTGAGTTGTGTCTTTAAAAGGGGAAAGATCACAATATCAATATAAAGTTGGTATTCAAGAGGACAAATTGGTGAAAATATTAGTTTATAGGAAGGGGAGTTAAGGAGTGGAATAACTTACCAAGGGAGATTTTCAATAAATTTCCAATTTCTTTGAAATCATTTAAAAAAAGACTAGGAAGCAACAGTTAGGGAATCTGCCACCTGAGCGACTGCCCTAAATACAGATCATTATTGATTGATTGATTGATTGATTGGAACACCGCACAGGTTGCCATATGCCTGTTTTTCATTGGCTCCACAAAGAAATTCATAATAAACGAAACTGTAGTGTTTAAAAGGTTCTAGTTATGTTTATACGTTCACACTTGCAGTATTTCACATTTAAACTGATTGCCTTGGAAATGCATCGTTACAGTATATTACACACGATATTACACAATGTTCAGGAACCCATCATCACACAAATCTTATTCCACGACCATCACGTGCATTCACAACCTACATGCGTTGGGAACATGTGCTATATACTACAATTTACAATATTTAAATATCCATGCGCTGGCATATATGCGTCTTTGGCTTAATCTGACTACTGGCAACTAAGGAACATGCTTAAGCGTTGGAAACTGTACCTATAGACAACCAGTTATCAACCAGCATTAAATGACACTGCAAATCGCTTATATTCTGTGACCAAGTTAGAGGACAGTATTCCGCTAAGTGGTCACCGAACAGGCATCCTTGCCCAAAACGTACTTTTCGCAGAATGATCAGTTCATCACGAGTGTTCCGTCATCTTAACACATGTGCTAATCTTCCTTGTTGTAACATATGTCCTTTCAAGTGGAACACTTCCCTGAAGATCGCCCTGTAACATGCCTAATGCGTTAGTGACTGAGGAACTATACATTCTGCTGTTCAAAATATTGTACAACTCATACATCATTGTAATTTTAACGATACGTTATACACTAATGTGCATAAAAGCCAGAACACCTTGAAAGACTAGAGATAGGAAGTTCATATTCACAGCGCATGTGCGCTAGTGTGTTCTGAAGTAATGATTAGCATTTGAACCGATATCTCGGCGCATTACTACCCACTGGTAAAAGGTGTTTGCGGCTCTCGTTGTCGCTATAAACCGAAGGCAATGATCATTGTGGCTTGAGCAGGGCGCCCCGCAGACTTATGCGAGAACCGTACCGTCAAATGAGTGAGTTTGAAAGAAGGCGAAATTAAAGGCGTGAGAGAACATGATGCATCCATCCGAGAAATTGCTACTCGTGTAGGGCCAAGTCTGTCGGCAGTGCAACGGGTGTGTACAGAATGGTTCACAGAAGGCCGTAGAAAACGTCGAGATGGGTCTGGTCGCACCACCAAGACCACCTTCCGAGAAGATCGACACCTCATCGGAATGGCATTGCAGGAAATATCTGCGTCCTCCTCGGCTATGGCGCAACAGTGGAACAGTGTGTCACCTCGTACACTATCAGGAGAGACAGTCCGTCGCCGTTCATTGCGGTCTGGGTTAGCGGTGCGTTGTCCACTTCTCCGCCTTTTGACTAATGAGCAAAAACATGCTAGACTGCAATGGTGTATGGAACGACCTCACTGGGGACAGGAATGGCAGTAGATAGTGTTATCGGCAAATCCAGGTTCTGTTTGTTTGAAAATTATTACCGCATTCTGGTTCGCCGCAGCCAGCGGAAGAGGCATCACATTTACTGCATTCACACAAGACATACAGCGCCAACTCAAAGCCTTATGGCGTGGGGTGCTATTGGGTAAAACCAAAAATCACAGTTGTTGAGTGTGCAGTGAACATTTTGGCCTACGTGAATGACATCCTGCACACAGAGCCACACCCTCCTTTCACGACACCCCGAGACAGCCATTTTTTGCTATTTGCTTTACGTCGCACCGACACAGATATGTCTTATGGCGACGATGGGAAGGGAAAGACCGAGGAATGGGAAGGAAGCAGCCGTGGCCTTAATTAAGGTACAGTCCCAGCATTTGCCTGGTGTGAAAATGGGAAACCACGGAAAACCATCTTCAGGGTTGCCGACAGTGGGGTTCGAACCCAGTATCTCCCGATTACTGGATACTAGCCGCACTTAAGCGACAGCAGTAGGATAATGCATGCCCACATGTTGCTGCACGATCACGTGCCATATTGTTGTCACATAATGTCAGACTGTTGCCCTGACACGCCCGATCACCGGACCTGTCGCCAATCGAAAATAAGTGGGATATGGTGAAGCGACCGGTGCGGCGCTGTGACCCAATACCAACAGTCGCTGTCGAAAGTGTGTTGTAGCTAACGGAGATTACTTTCAAGGCCAGTACAGGAGTTTTGTGTGTAACTTAGGTTATCTTTATTTCATGAGACCATTCACCGAACTTTTCAGGCACAGGTTGTATTTATTTCACTGGTTAGTGAACGACGATCGTGAGGTCAGGCTCCGTAACTCGTCTGGTATGAAGTTCCAGACCCGCGCAGCTTCTACTGTGAAGGAGTGGGAGTACTGTCTGGTGGTGTGTGTGGGGTAGGATAGGTGTCTCATCGGTCTTGCTACATTGGGATCATCGCCACCACATGGTCTACTACAGCAGTGTTATGTCCACACACACACACACTCATTAAAAGTGGGAACATTGGACATTGCCCAAATGTGGATGATTAAAATTCTATGAAATCTAGAGTTCTAATCCTTCGGTCTTCGAAACTCGTAACTCCCATATAATTTGGTCATCGCCCTGCTACGGGAAACCTCCATTCTCAAGTTAACGTTTTAATTTGTGAATATTGTAAAGAAGACTACGTATTCAAGTGATTTAGATATTCCTTCAAGAAGAAGTAACCCTTGTAAGAAGGGAGATTTCTACTGTACAGCATATGTATTTTATGAAATATTTCCTCTCATGCAAAGGCTGCCTTGCGACAAAGTATACTTTTACATTTATTTTTAGAAGATAAATAGATATACTGTACTTCATAAATGTTGAAGGTAACGTAATTGTAACAGTGATTTCTTAGAATTATCAGTGAGCTATGATGGCAATCTCCCGTAAGGCTGTAACTGGCAGAGACATCTGTTTCCAGAAATTAGCGGCAAAAGCGGGAATCGTTCCCCTTGCTCCAATCATCAGACCTTTTCCTCTATCTGGTATTTATCCCTGTAGTAATGAATTGTTGGTAAGTAAATATTCCTTTTCTCTAGGTTAATATCTGAGGGCTGCGACTTATGGCTTTCAAAGCGAATTGTGGGGTCAATGATGTAACCTCACTTCTTATTCTTGAAAGCAATGATGTCAATCCTTCTGTGGCTTCCATTGTCCGCTAAGCCATGAACCTCTTCAAAAGCCTGGAAACCATGGTCTTTTAGCGTTGCCGCAATTAACGAGCGAATGTTATGATGACGCGTATTCCTTAAAAGTTCACCATGAGGACAAGATCCCAGAACATGCCCTAGTGTTTCAATCTCCTGGAGGCAGCGCCTACAAAGGGAATCGTTCTGAGATCTTCCTGGTACTGATCTAACTGCTGAAATGTTTGCTGCCATCTTAAATGCTTCACGCCATTCACTACATGATAACCCTTGATGGTCTCGAATCCAGGAGTTGGCAGGAGTATATTCATTGTACAAACATACACCTCTTCCTTTCTGCTGCAAGTTACACCACTCACTGAATGCCCTTTATCTCAGTACTCTTCTCACTTTCCTGGCATCTATTATTTCTAGGCGTGGATGCAGCAAATTGTCAGATGGAGGGACATTGAGGGATTGTAGTGAGAGAGTTATTTCTTCTTTCAGATTTCTTGTAGCACGGATGTATTCGTCACCTGAGCTTAATAGTACCTTACAAATGTTAATGTGCTGAAGATGAGCTTCCCAAGTGGCGCAGAAGAGTCCCAACCCCTTATATTTTTTCTCAGTGTAGACTATTCCATTGGGAATGTCTGCAGGTATTTGAAGAATTTCCTTAAGAGCACTTCGAATTAGTATGTCTGTATCAGCAAGGAACTTTTTCGGAATCTTCTCTGGCTTGATAGTTTGGAATGGGTATATGAGAGATGGGCATATAACTGTGTTTATTACTTAAAATTTCTGGTCAGCCTATACTAGTGGAGAAGAAACCAATTTCTCCATTTTATTCCGTAATTTTTTAAGCTCCTGTGTGGGTTGAAAAATTATTTCATTTGAAAAGTTAACTCCCAGATAGCGGATTGTTTCCCCACGTCGCAAACTCGATATATCATAGCTCTTAAATTCAGCTGGGTCTTCGATTAACTTTCCGAGTTCGATGCAGATTGCCGTAGAGTTCATTGGGTTGATATAAAGCCCTATTTCTTGAAATCTCCTAGTGACTATATTCGAGAGCTCAAGTGCTGCTCTTCGACTATTTCCTATGACAACCAAGTCATCAGCGAAACCCATGATCGTTAAAGGTGGAAGATGCGGTACTACAGAAAATCCATAGTGGCTTGTGAGGGAGTATTCAGTTAGTTCGTTTAAAATATGATCTGTTGCTAGATTGTTAGAGACTGGGAGAAAGAGGTGATCCCTGCATAACACCCCTTTTTAGGCTTAAGGTGGCTGTCTTTCCAGTTACAGTTTCTATTTTTGTAGTGTTTCTTGTCTGGAGATTAACTATTAGTTCCTTTAATTTCTCAGGTATTCCTAATGTCCTCAAGGTCTCGTGTAAATGAAGGTGCCCAATGTTGTCAAACGCCTTTCTGACGTCTAGAAAAATCACTGTTAGATCAGTTTTGTTCAGTTTCGCGGAATTTGAAACCGAATCGAGTGTAGAAGTATTGATATGTGTACCGGCTGAAGATATGAATCCCCGTTTTTGTGGATTAAAAGCAACGTATTCTCTCAGCCGTTTATCAAGAACTCGCTCAATTACTCTCCTAACAACAAAAAATATTGTGATTTGTCTCCAGTTTGCAATGTCATCAGGGTCACCTCCCTTGTGTATAAGAACGGTTCTTGCCTTTCTAAAACACGGTGGTACATGTCCTGTTTGAAGCATACGAGTGGCTATTATGGCAATTATCTCGGAAGCGATGTCACTTTTAATAGCTCTAACGATGACGTAATCTGGTCCAGGTGAAGTGTCCACCGCAATTCTACTTGTTGCAAACTGTATTTCATCTTTAGATATAGCATCATTAAACGTGTCATTGTAAACCGTTTGTGTAGCTTCACTCACTTTTGGGGGATAATTTTCTCTCACTGAATTTTTTTTCATGTCCTAATATTTCATGGAAATAGGCATACACATGTTGCGAATTAATCAGACATCTTTCATTGTTTTCATGAAGGACAATTCTAACTGCTTTCCTACATTGATTGTGGAACTGAAATTGAGTCAACTGATATAAATATTTACTTCGTCTTTTTTCTCTATCCCTATTAGCGGACCTTTGCGGATTTGAACATTGTTTATATCCTTTTTCCGTATTAACATACGATTTCTTTTTACGCGCCTCGTAAAATTTCCTTGCTGGGTGTTTAGGCCCAGGCAAAAAATCAATTGCAGTGGACAGAAACTTTAGAAAGTTTTCTACAAATAAGAAAAATTCAGAATCATTGATGTCACCTTGTAGCCTTTCCCTCCATATCACCATTTGCTCTTGGTAGTACGAGTTACGTGTGTTTTGTTGTTTTATTTATTTTCTAGATTCATGCACTTGTTCTACAGATGTTCCTAAATTTATTTCAGTATTTACTTGGTGGTTCGATTCCCCAGCTGTCTGTCTATTCACTAGCCGTGTTCGGTGCTCATTCGGATGTGCTTTTGAGATATGAATATTGACCCCCCGAGTGCCCGCAATGGTTACACACAGGCTGAGAGGAATTACTTTTGTCATTAGCTGAAACATTGTTTCTGTTTGAATCATCCATCTCAACGCATGCTGTGTCAGCAGAGGTATATAAACTTCGATTAACCTTCCTTACGTGATCACCAGCTGATCATTCAAGTGCTATGGTAACTAAGCACTATAAATAAATAAACAAATATGGCTTCCCAGACTGAAGATGTACACACATTCAATTTGAAAAGATTATATCAAAAAATATACTGACGAAAACACAGATAACATAGTATCGTATAAAAATCAATATAAATAACCACAATCACAACCCTATTATGCTGAAGAATACATCACTTAAAAGATTAATCCTATAAAGACCACATGCAACATCCATGGCTAATACATTCTCCTTGATCAGGCCTATGGTGTATATATTTTACATAGTTTTTGGTACGGAATTGTGCTGTACGGTAATAATAATGTAATAGATTTTACGTCCCGCTAACTACTTTTACGGTTTCCGGAGAAAACAAGTCAATAGTATTTTGTCCCTCAGGAATGTTTCCACAAGCCGGGATATTGACCGGCGAAAGGTTTGCGTATTTGAACACTTTCAAATACCTCTGGGATAAACCGTGACCGAACCTGCCAAGTTGAGCTCGGAAGGCCAGCGCTGTACCGACTGCGCTACCAATCCCGGCGAAGGTGCTGTACCTTGATATCATTTGATTAAAATCGCTCTCAACTACAATAATAAATCAATTTTACTTTATTTCAAATATCTAAGCATGGTCTCATGAAATATAAAAGTATTTTCTTTTAATCAAAGAGATATATTCAAAACGCGGATCGAGGTACAGCGCGGTACACTTACAGTGAACAGCTTGTCACACAAAATACAGTGAAAATCTATGGTGATAACATTAATACAAATATGAAAGTGATAATGTATTACTGTGAATTGTTGGAAATTAAATTGACATAAAAAGGACAAAAGTGTGTGTCGCCTACGTGAGCTACTAGTATTATTTGGTGAAGGAAGCTGTTAAATTGGATTCTGAATTTCCTTCATCAGAATAAATGCTTGTGAGTGGCTGCCTTCTGAGGTATTTCACAATAATCTTCCACACCTTTGCAACGAGGTATCTAATAGTACATTCAATAGAAAATGTTATCAAAACAAAAATGCCAATTTGAACAGTTCCATTTCTATTTCCCCTGTTAATTGCTGATCCGGAAATTCTGGTCAGTATAAGATAATTAAACTGAAGACGTGTCGTTGTAACACTCACTGTCAGCACAGCTTAAAAGTAGCTGTCTGAACTGTTCCCTCTGGACTGCCAAATATGGTTTTCAAGTTTAAAATTTACAGGTGTGAAGTACTTTTGGAACGTTAACTACATTACTCTCTTTTCAGAGATAGTCTGCTCTGTATCATCTTTTATCGAAGTTATCAGCAAAATTTCGTGATCTAAGTCCTATTCGTTCCCTTCCTGAAGGTTTACTGTCTTCAGCCCTGGGAAATGGCTTCATAAATCTCTGGTGTGATATTCGTTGTTTCGTCCTTATTTATAATCATTTCAGCTGTTTATAGATGCATGGCATTAAACGCTTGATGAGTCACTTAAAATGTTGATGGAGAAATTGACTCATCACTTGCTTCTGGTCAAACTGTTACATCTCAAGGCAGGATTTCACGATCTCCAGGTACGTTTTCATTCATTAATTCAGAAATTCCTTTAAATTTCAGTTCATTGATGATATTGCTTCCAGTAAAGCTGAGGGTATATTCTTTATTCGTTAGTTCATAAACCTCATATATACACGAGAAGATATTTTATCAGCATTTCCAGGAAATATCCTGCACTCATATCCTATTTCACACCGCGGCAAATAATGGGATTGCACCTTAACTAATGCTACGCCGCTTCCTCTCAAATATCATCCTTTTCCAATCCTTGCGTTACCAAAAATCTTTCATGAGTTACTGTGACCTTAAACCAGAGGAAAACCGGGATTGATCACTCTACGTCATTCTTTCTCGATCTCTGCCTTAAATTCCGCGAAAGTATCGTGCAATATTCAACAGTAATATCCTCCCTATCTCAAGGTAGGCATTGAGGAGAAATATTTTCGTGTCTTAAACATCTGACACCAGCGGATCCACTATCTATCCAGCATACGGAACATATTTTTTATTTTTAAAAGGCATCATGAACCTGAGTATTTTATTACAGAAGATGTCATTAACATTCGTGTTTGGTAGTTCGTTGTCTAAAGGATAGAACGAAATCTCAGTGCTGTTTGTGCGAGGTAATTTTTTAGACTGGTCAGGTTTGGAAGAGAGGATGCTATCAGTGGTTGTGACTAATTTGGATGAAAACCAATGTGATATGAGACCGCATGGGGAGGGGGTCCTCTCACATTGCAGCATACCCCAAGTAATTGTAAAATGCTACAGCTATGTTTATGCAACGTAGGCCTAGAGAAGGCATAACATAAGAGAGCACTAAAGGAAAATATGTTAGCCGAGCTGGGGGACTGTGGAAATAAGTATAAATTATTAAAAGCACTCAAAGGCATTTATGTCGACATCTGGTTATTGGGCTGCGATGAGAATGGCTTGCAGAATGAATTCATTCGAGGTAAATACAGGGCTTAGACAAGGTTGTTATATTTCACCTCTATTGTTCATAAATAGCATGTATCATCTAATGGAAGTTATAAAGTGGCAGGGCATGATTATGTTAGGTATAAATGTAGTAAGTGGTTTGGCCTTTGCCTACGACTGGGTCCTAATGGTAGATTGTGTTGAAAACCTGTAGTCTAATATCTAGGAACTTGAAGATAGGTGCTTTCAGATTACATTTCTAGCACAAAATCATAATATACTCATTTCATATTCCAACATCAAAACTTTTTCTCAAAATACGTGAAATCACTTCTAATTTTACAATTTGGCTCAAAATTGGGTACTATTTACCTTAAAGATTGCCGCTGAATAATTGACGAAATTCGGAGGCAAGTTGTGGCAATAAAATCACATAATCATTGCCTCAGTTTAACATATAGCGTGATGAGTATGGCCAAATTCGATTCTTGTGAAGCGAGATATTCAATAATGCATGATGTTCTGATAGTGTATTGCCCCTTGGAAATCGCTGCAGTTCAGTGCATTCCATTTTATAAATTGTGATTTATTTATTTTTTGCTGCAGTTAATTAAACTGAGAGTGACGGTTTTTGACCGACGTATTTATTTTCACAGGAAGGATTTTATACGTTTCACAGACCTAGATAGATACGATGTTTGAATACTGCAATGTATGAAGTGAGTAGCAAAGAAAGGACACGTCGTAACACTTCTACTAAGTTACAAGCATTCCTTACCATCAATTAATATTTTTAATTAAATATTATTACTCTCATCGATTTTGCTATTAATTACTTATTACCCACGCCATTTTATTTCGTGAATTATATATTGTATAATATTGGTATTGATCATATATGTGTATTAAGAGTAAAACTTGTTTGTACGGTGAAAGTTGTTGAAGAACATAAGATGTTGAACTGTAACCAATCCAGATACTGGCTTAGTTGCGCAAGGCCAGTATTAATATAAAGGAGTGTAGACATACATCGGTATATTCACTGCCCGAAGGCAATGTCGTACAAGACACAATGAGGCTAAGAGTTACGCTGGCGTGTTGACGCTTAGAAAAAGGGCAAAGATTTTAAACAAAGCGTCATCATGTGGGGTGTAGATCGGCGGTGACCATTAGCTGTCTGACTAAGGAATTTCGAGAGAGGGCGATTCTTAGTAGGAGAATTCTCGTAACCGTGCAAGTTGATAAAAGGATTTGCATCCGTTGGAGTTGCAGCTACCTGAAACATATTCTGTTCTGATGTCATACTCTTACGTCGATGTCTGATACTTACGTTGTTAGATCGTTGTCTGGCGTTTTGTTGTTAGAGACTCACTGGTTTTACATAGCTTTCTCGTCATGGTGAAGAAGTTGATAGAGAAAGTTAAGACTATGTGCTGTACTGCTAGTCCATCCAACAACAAATATAATAAGTAGGGCGTGTGATAATATTTCAGTAATCAATACGTCTAAGTATAACGAAAAATGCATGTGGGAAGTCTTCCATTGAAAAGAATTCAAGGCTAGATTGTGTGCTGACACTAGGTCGTCAGAATGAAATTAGGAGGCCAGGACTAGGTCAACGATATTCACATACATAAGCGGAAAACTGTACGTGTGGCCCAACCGAGGTCATTGATGTCAACAACCAGATGGAAGTTCCAGCAGGGTCCTGAGCCTATCTAAGGTAACACGAGTCAGCGGAACTAGACTATATTTCTAGATGACACGAAATGTTCCGGCGTGAGTTTAATTCAAGTAAATGCCAGTTTTAATTTCTACTTCAGGTTAATTTAAATGTCAATTATGATACATTATCACCATTTCTGATTTAAATTCAAACAATATAATTTCGTTTTGTTATGAATGCATTAAATTCATTATTTGAAGCAGAAAATCCTAAAGTAAACCTAAACTCAAGATGGCAATCTAACCACATAATTCTCTTCCGAAACCTGTATCGTAGTATGTTGTCAAGTAATCTAATACCCCACACCTTCGAGAAAACATAAGTGCTATGCTGTATTTAAATGTCACCTTTTAGTGACCGGCGCCCTATTACTATAGTATATTAATATATGTTTAATGTTTATTAATAAATTTAAAAACTGTGATGATAAGAGCTTATTCAAGCGTAAATAATAATTAAAACCAATTCAATTTAAATGAGGATATAGCCTTAGAGTATAGATTTGCACACACCAGTGCGATTAATAAGTTAGTGTGCCGTCTGAAATAGCATAAAGTGTCACCAGGAAGTGGAACATATTTCCATTCGTACGTTGGGTACACCACAACGTGCCTGAATCGCATTAGTGAAAGAGTAGCATGATGAACAAGGAGAAAGTGCTAACGACAGCGGGCGTCGGATGGCAAGTTACACTTACAGACGCTAGTGCAGTGGCAAAACTTAGCTAAAACAAATAAAGAATCATTCATTTTAATCTACTAACTCAAGTTTCATCGAGGCCAATATTCCATTGGAAAAATTCGATCATATGAAGCTGAGGGAGGGGATGAATTTATATGTACCAGTTTTGTGTAAAACTGTAGTCTATGTGTTTGATGGGTTACTTATTTTTAATAACCTTGTGTGATTACGCTCGTTTTCTCGTTTAATGATATTTAGGTCCAGTTAATGCATGCTACATCCCTCATTAATTTCAGAATATAAGTTTTACCTCTGAATTCATTCAAACTTTGTTAAATTGACTTGTAAAATTAGATCTATTGATTTTTTAAAGTGATGGATACTTATGCACAGTTGGAAGACTGCCGAGATGCTGTGTACCACGAATCACCAAAGAGGAGGAGGAGTGAATATTAAAAGAAGCTATGAGAAAAGAGAGAGTACAATTCTTTGTGATGAAACGACTGATAAGAAAGAGCAATGTGTGTTCTGATAAAAGTGCTTAGTTGTGGTGATAGTACTTTTCAGAAATTATTTGTCGGGGGGGAGGTGTGTGTAGTAAATGCAACTGCATCCCTAAAATATGTTCACAAGCAATTATGAGTGTAATTCACGAACTTGAAATTCAGTACAAAAATATAACTTATATAAATTCAGACCGGGCGAGTTGGCCATGCGGTTAGGGGCTTGCGGCTCTGAGCTTGCATCCGGGAGATAATGGGTTCGAACCCCACTGTCGGCATCCCTGAAGATGGTTTTCTGTGGTTTTCCATTTTCACACCAGGCAAATGCTGGGGCTGTACCTGAATTAAGGCCATGGCCGCTTCCTTCCCATTCCTAAGCCTTTCCTATCCCTAAGTCGCCGTAATAACTACCTGTGTCGGTGCGAAGTAAAGCAAATTTTTAAAAAATACATAATTCAGATTCAACACGTTACATTACAAAGTCCATGTGTGCAGTTAGGATGTTAGTTTCAGAAGAATTAGTGTACACAGAGTGCTGGGCTCGTAAACTAAATTTGGTGATCAGTGTGTGGGCTGTGGAAAACAGTGGTTTGAACCTTGTGCTGTACAGGTAAAACACATCTTCCTAAATACACGTAAGGGAAGGCGTGCACACATTCAATTCTTGAATCAGAAATACGAAGACGAACGAACTAAAGCTAAACTTTTCCATATTGCAGTCGTCACCACGGAGAATTAATGGTTTACAGCGTTGAGCAAACTTTGTTGAAACTGCTGAAGGCGAGAGTGTTGCTGTAAACTACTTTAAAGCCTTGACTCCAAGTGATGTAAAATAACAAATCATTGCTTATCTACTTTTCTTGCTCAAGATATTGTAACTTACAGCTCACGTTGGAGAACTCCAATATCCCTTTAATTCATGTACTTAAATCTAAATTTAGTGACTTTTCAAAGAGCTATAATTTGCTAGAGGATGCATTCTATCCCTTTTTCGAGAAAAACTCTGATAAACTTTCCAAACTACACAAGAAAATGCAGATCCATTTGTTATCATTGTTCCAATCTGTAGGTAGAGCAAGTCTGAAAGAGCTGAACTACTAAATGAAGTCCAAAACAGGAAAAATTATAATTTTTTCTCCCAGTAAACTCTTTTATCAAAGTAGGATAATTGATGGTGATTTAGATGTCTCTCATCTAACGAAGCCAATTCGCATTCTGAGAGAAGTTTCACTATCACAATATCGTGATTCACACAGAGTGTTTAGGGATCTAGTTGGTAGTTCATTTAGAGCAGGTAAACATATAAATGTCATTGCCATTATCCCTCCCACAAAATCAGAATATGGGCATTTTGTGGAAGCTACAGTGAAGGCTTTATGGATCCCAGTCAGTAATACTATTGATAGTGAGAGATCATTTTCAACGTTTTGTGATATAATCTCTGACAGGAGAGCAGCTCTGACTCTCAGTAATGTGGAATTAACATTATCTCATTATCTCTGTCTTTTCCAGACAGATATGCAAATTACATGCAAAGGATAGACCCTACAAGTTAAAATGACGGGATGAAATGTTTCCAAATGTCCATGTTTTAATATAAGTAATATGTGTTTTCATCAGAAGCGTATCTCTCAAGTACACATTCGTAAAAATAAAATAAGACGTTTTACTGAAAATATGCTATCAACTGGATATCGGTTTAGCTTTTATTGCTGAAACGTGAAAATAAAACTTAGCGAAACGTTTGAGGAAATAAAATAAAAATAGGGGAAAACTCCGAAATGACATTTTAAATGTACGTTATTGGAAAAACATTCACCATAAATATGTGTCTCTATTTACGCATAATGAAGTCTATTAAAACAACGGAAGGGCTCATTATCTGAGTAAAATTTTCATTTCAAATATTTGCTTCTTAAAGCAGACCTCTGTAGATGAACCATAGTTATGTCATTCGATACGAATTTAGAATTCTCTTCTCCATGAAGTACCATATTTTCGCCCTGTTGGTTATTACACTTCTCAATATTAGGTTATATGTATTGGCATTCAGTCATATCTTTCATACTATGTGACTTTTCTTGGAATATTCTTTGAAAATGTAGTTTTCACGGTTCTCATTTGAACCATAAAATAAACGCCAATCTCAAGATAATTTTCAAATCATCACATATTAGGTGCACCCAAATTACTATTCTTACACCCCAGTTCTCATTTTCGCCCATCAATTTCTGTCTTTTATTTCACTTGTTGTTTCTATTATTATTATTATTATTATTATTATTAATATTATTATTATGATTATCATTATTATTATTATTATTATTACTATTATTATTCATGAAACCGATAAACAACTTACCACTGTTTTCCTGATGCAATTCCTACAACTGAAAAGTGATGTACTGTTTCAACACAATAATTCTCGTCCACATACCCCTGCTGCTACACGACGTACACTTCCTGGTATTAGACCACTGCCCTGGCCAAGATAGGTATACCTCTCTCCTTTCGAACATGTTTGGGAGAGAGTGGGTCGACACCCGATCCAGTCTAGACCGCCTGCTACTAATCTTACAGAATTGTGTAAACAGCTGCAAGAGGCTTGAAGCACTATTCCGCAGGATGATATTGGTCACCTGTAGGGTCATTGCTGTGGTTTTTGGAGCGAGGTATGTTGTGTACTGAAGAGTGATGAGGCACTGAGCTCCTTCAGTACTTGGCGTCTATTGCTTGCTTTAGTCTGCATTGCTGATCATGTAATGTAATAACGCTATATTAACTCAAGCTAGGATCATGAATATAGTACCACAAACAGTGACGCAATTTCATTGCCATAATTGTACATATGTACACATTCATTTACATAGCACCATGTACAGGTGGCTAGCAGAGTAGTATCCGCCATTGTGGCATTTCTTACGGTGTCTACTATTACGACCTGAGCATCACTAAGGAATTTTTAACTTTTGCCACGAACGGGTAGCGTGGCAGCTTGCGGATTGGCGACTACTGTTGTTCAGTGTAGAATCATGGTCCACTCATGATACAGATGATCACTGAATTCGATTCTGGAGACATCCTGGCCAGCAGGCTGGTTCATGCCTCATTATAGAGCAGAGCACCTCGAAATAGAAATCGAGAGGTGTGGTGGAGTGGGGTGCCATTTCCTACTATTCCCGCTCCCCACTGCTTGTGACTGAAGGAACCCCGACGGCGTGGTGATACGTCCAGGAAATTCTACGACATTGTGATAACACAATTTCCCATCAGGATAATGTCCGGCCTCGTACAGCGTGATTGCCTCTGGTTTCTCTTCATTATGTTTCTGTGTTTTCTTGGCTACGAAGGTCACCAACCTCCCGCCAATCCGAAATGTTTCACACCAGACTGGCCGACAATTTAGGTCATCAGTAACTATAGCCAGTATTTTCCCCAGTAAAACTTACGATTTCTGTATGCCTTCTTCGCCACTGACACCATGCTCCTAGTAGTTTTGCAGGTATTAAATGAATATTGCACGTGTTTTGCCCTGAATTAAATGTTTGGTTTCGTACAGTGTTTTTAGGTTTCATTCATACTACCGAACCGTGTGCCTGTACCCACTTGTGTCCCTGTAACGGCTCGATCATGATGCGCAAAGTTTTTTTCTGAAAATAGGTATCCTTTGCTGGCGGGACCTAGTGTTTACAGTGCACTATATCTTCTGGTATAGGGTAGAGCAATTTTGTTACTTTCATTGATCTGTCTCTGCCTTATACTTGGCTTTGACAATATGAACGTGACTGAGGTATGAACGATGATAGTAATGTAATTCCTTTTGCAGCCAGTCCCTGCTATGAATGGTGTGAAACTGGTGCTCATAGGGTCGGTTGGTGCATGCATTTTCAGACTGATATGTAATAGCAAATTCTGGTTCAGTGAGGAAAGCAACGGGAAACTACTTCATTCCTCATTTCCCTAGTACGCCTCTTCAGTGATGCCTAGGCCATCTATGACAGCTGATGGCGGAGCTATTGAGGATCCAATCAGCCTTCGGGCTGACTAAAAATACATACAGGTGTTTTCTTAAACGACTTTAAGGATATTGGAACATTATCGCACATCTCCTTTGGTAAGTTATTAAAATCCCTAATTCCTCTTTTTCTAAAAGGATATTAACCCCATTTTTCTTCTTCCTTTGCAAATTTATCATCATTATGGGATATCTCCAACATTTTAAAATTCCATTCTATCTCATTTGAGTAGGTACTAATATCATTCCACTCCATTTCTACACTGACAGTTCAGAACACAGTGCTTAGTTGAGCAGCTCGTCTCCTGACAGTACTTCCAAATCTTCCCTGCTCACATTTTGCAACATTTTGGAAACTCATTCTTTTGTCAGAAATCGCCCAGAATTAACAATTCTGCGTTCCTTTGGATCAATTTCAGTCATAGATTGCGCCCACGACAAGATATCTTTGTTATTCTACAGTCCTTGCAAAGTACTTTCCTGTAATTTCATATAATTTCGTTTAAATCATTTAAAATAATTTCACATCAACTTCCACGTGTAGTGAGATCTCCGTGTTCCCAGTATTTATAGTAGTTTGTAAATTTAGTTGCAAAAAGCAGTGCTTTCTTAAAACTAATTTTTGTTGGACCTTTGATTATGCTATATACCATTCAATTCCTTGATAACGCATAGGACCAGTATCAGCAGAGGTTTTCGTGAAATGTTTCTGGTGAATGGCTTATAAATGCATGCAATGAAAAATCTGACAGTTACTGTGATGAATACGTGGATATGCCTTCCTCAGAGTAATTATAACTGAATTCATTAACACCCTTCTAATGAATGGTAGAGCGTACTACATTAGGCAATGTAATTATAGTTCATAAATGCGTGGTCTCAACCGGAGAAGTATCAAAATTATTCCGTGTGTAAATAATGTGCAGAATTATATCGTCCCTGTTCTGCCAAAACGGCGAATGTGACAATGCTCTCCCTATCCATTATTTCCCTTAAGACTGGTCACGCCTTCCGGCCACATATGGATATGCATTCCATCAGAATAATTTTCGTTGAGTTCATTTTCCTATGCGGGTGTGTAAAGGAAAATGAACCTTAAATACATCACACTCTAGGAGTAAGTAAATGCCATGAAAACATTCATTCCTTCAGTTTGGTACAGTAAAGTTGATTTTCCTTTACACACGCACATAGGAAATTGAACTCAACGAAAATTGTTCTGATGGACTGCATATCAATATATGGGTTGATGGCGTGACCAGTTCTAAGGGAAATAATGCATAGGAAGAGCATTGTAACATTCGCCGTTTTGGAAGAACAGGGACGATATGATTTTTAGCTTGAAATCCCTCACAGAAGAGAATAACGAGTAAACGTTTATGCCAACACATTATAACATTCTTAGATTTTTGATCATTTCATTGTGTATTGCAATATCAGTAAATCATATACAGTACTGTTAAACAACTGTCTCTGTAGTATATCGTTAGGATACATATGGCAACACCAAAAAATACCATTTGTTTGAAATAAATTAATTTAGGAAACTTGTATAACTCCATAGCTCACGGTATTGGAACTTGTCGGTTTATCTGATGCCAACATTGTTTTGAATACTGAAATAAATATGTGGATATTGCTGCAAGATGAAATCCAAGCCCGTGTATAAATCCCTGTGTTGTGTTAATTAAACATACTACTTAGCACAGTTTAGATTCACAAATCATTGTAAAATTCTATAAACACAAACGCCTGTCAATAGTGATCGGATGTGATTAGAAACAAAGATGATCGAATTGGAATGATGCCATTGTATTCATAGAATAGTTCCCAAATGTATGTAGTTTAGAGAGGAAAATTTGAAAATTACCACGAAACAATGTCTGTGAAAGCAATTGTGCAATATTTATATCCCAATGTTACCTAGTGGCACCGTTCACGATGTGGCTCGAGTATCTCCATTTAATTCGGTGTTTGGGCCTTTCTGAGAATGTATAGGCCTATTTATGCTCCTCATGTCATCGTATAGCGTGTTGTCCCATCACTGTTTAAATCATCCTTTGGGTCTACGTACTACGGTGTCGAATATGTAGTCTACCGATGCTATCCCTTTCTGCTCGTAGTACAAGTTTTGTCACAACCCTCGGCTCTTTTCAGGTATCATCACTTGGACCGGCGAAACGCCAAAACATTGCATGCGGGATCCAACGTAGTGATTCCAGTTGACTGCGTATGTCTACCTCTATAAAACTCATTTTCCCTTTCCTTAGTTGGACAACACCCTGTAACGTAGAAAAGCAACAGACCGTACAGTGGCGTAGGTAGATCCATATGAGGTAGTCTTGCTTCCAGTGCATACATGAAAATCTGTCGTCTTCCACGAATTCATCTAGGCACTATTAATCCTTGTATTCATCTCTTACGTAAGGTGAACGTCGTCAGCAATCCAAGAATTCGTCGTATCAGAACTGGCCTGCATCATTTTATTTTATTTTATTTTATTTTATTTTATTTTATTTTATTTTATTTTATTTTATTTTATTTTATTTTATTTTATGATATAATTCATTCCGTGTTTCTTCCATAGAACTGTAGCCGACGTCTGTGACTATGAGTTGTGGAACTGCTAGCCAAATTATACAATGTGATATGGGTCCGGTGGCCAACTGGAAGTCCAAGAAAGAGAGACGAAGTGGCTTATTCCTCCCACCGAGAATTTCAAATAGAAGTCCTGCAGTGCGTACTGCACAGTTGAGAAGCAATTATTCACACATCAAGCTTTTATTTTTTATTATGGACAGTATGATAATCTTACGAAAGTAATTACCGAAAATATGATCCTACAGCGCACTACTTACATGTAATATTAAAACATGATTAACTAAGATACATGTATTCTCCCCGCATGCATTGTGACTGTACTTCCGTAGCTTTCCAGCTGACTCCTAATTTATTTGTGGATGCCACTAAATTTCGTCATTCAGGATGACATCTCTTGGAATCAATTTTATGTGCTGAGAAATCTCAGGCATATTTCCATTTTTGTACTTTTCCCGAACAGTCTCCTTCTTCGGCTGCTTTCGGCATTCGTCAACAGGTCGAAATTCTATTCCTCTCTTCGTCTGCTTCTTTTTATTAATGCAAAAGTCCTCAAAATTGAATACCTCTCTGAATGGAAGTCAACATCGCCAGCATATTGACGCATTGGCCTCTGCGTGAAAAATCGATGGGGGACAATGTCAGTCCCGCGTCGGTAGATTAACTAGCACGTGAAAGAATTCCCGCAGGACAAAAGTCTGGCACCTCAATGTCTCCGAAAACCATGATAATAGTTTGTGAAATATAAAATCCAAAATATTATCAATAATATTACAGTATAAAAAAATGCATTCCTCATAACCATTGACATTCCCATCCTAATAATTATTATACTTTATATAGGGGCAGGTGTTCCCTCTAAATAAATGCCGCATACATATAAAATTGTATCTACATGTGTGCATAACATCAGAAGCCCTAAACCACACATTGACTGGTTGAATCTCATTTATCTATCACTACTTTCGTTATTTATTGGATAGGTAAATGGATAAAAAAATAAATGAACGTAAGCAGGATTTGTTCTTAGAATCGTCAGTTAAGGGAATGAAAATGGGGTTAAGTCATTAAGTAAGCAACTATTTATACACTTCCTTCCTTCCTTCACAGCCGCAAAGATGAATAGTGAAGATGATAGTTACAATTCATAACTTCCATGATCTATACTGCAACCTGCGGCAACAGTGTTTTTCTCTTCACTTTGCCCCATGTATGGGCAACAAATTTAATGCAACCTATTGGTGGCCTCGTAGTCCTAATTCTTACCAAGGTCCAGGTTGGACTGATAAAAATATAGGTATCACCATCGCGCTGTACTTCCTCATACTTCACCTCAAGTTGTAGTACTAATTTAATATGATGTTGCCCGTGCAATATTTCCACTTACATGTTGCTAATTAACTATGCGAAATCGGGGATGGATATACCAATCAAACGCGGTGGTTGCATGTCCATATTAAGTCAATATCTCAGGGTAAAAACATCTATATATATTCAACAATACTATTTACCTTCGCAAGTTCCGTTGAAGAGGGTGTATAGTTCAATGTGTTACTCATTTACTCCGAAATCCTACCGTAGAATTAATATAAGCCTTTAAATATCATGACTCCGAAATATCAGCCTAAATGTATCCTTACAACTAATCTTCCTATCTCTACCTTTGAAAATAAACGCTAGAATAAACTTAAAACTAATTTATTAGCATGCCAATATTATAATTAACAAAATAATGATCATCTTTGGTAATAGAGGAAAGTAAATCAAAAAAATCACATATTATTTTTCTTGACAACTAAAATTGACGAATTGACATAATTAAAATTGGGCAGGTATCTTTAATTCATCTGGGCAATTATTATTTTGTTGCGTGACCACACTTCATCATTTTATTTCAATATGGGGACAACTAGGATTTACTCTTTATTAAAGGAGGGAGTGGTCTTTCTTTCCTTTAGGTCTATTTGCACTACTCTTTGGAATTGGTTTGGGAATTTGCGTATTGACTTGTTTATGGCATGAGATAAGTAACTCTTTCCAATGATGGCTTCAAAATGCCATTTTAAGTATCTAAAAGAAATTAATCCTAACCATAAATATAAATTCCAACATCCTATATATATTAAAAATGTGTGCCAAAAATAAAATTAAATATCTTCATTTACGAATGCCGTCGCCATGTTCTTCAACCGTCATGACCTGTCAGAATCGTACCGACCGATTAATTATTATGTGTATATTCAATTAAAATTACTCCTTCTACTGCCTACTAATTTTACCATTTTCAGGTTAACGCGTGCTCCACTGCTATATATTCATTATATGAGACGAATATATTACTAGGCGACTATATCTCTACTCTATATACACTTCAAATACATGTAAATTACGATCCATCTATCTCCATATTCCATATAAGTTCGACCAATAGACCATTTAATTTCACTGCTTCACTTAATATATTCACGTATCTAGGCCTTAATTTCACTGCTTGCCTCATTTTCAATCGCAACATAACTGTAGCTAAGAATAAATTCGCACCTATTTCCATCAATCATTTACTTACACAATACCTATTCAACATCTCAAATCTCCAACAACATATTATCATTTATGCATTTAATTACTGCGATTCCTCCGCATACAACAATATCTCTACTCAGATTCCACGTAATGTCTACCACGTCGCAGTAAAACATTCCTTTTACTTAAATATCTACTCAAAACACCGCAAGCTGCTACTGTTTATTTCAACTCATCGTAAATGTAGACGATATTGGCCTAGTTATTCAATCTGGTCATTGGGTAGCCTAGGTTTATTATTATTATATTGCACTTCACTATCTTAGCCTTGCCTAGTTTAATATATGACGTTCTCGTAAGCATATAGGTTCAAAAACATCAATTCTCTTCCCGATACTGCTCACATTAACCTCATGTCAAACTTATGAGCACGGCAGTATATTACTACACATAAATAATACGTAACTGAGGTTATTTTCTTCGGCATATGCCTTAGAATTCACACAATGGCACAAACAGGTCATATCTTTGGCATTTCAGCATTCCTACAATTATACTACACCAAATGAAATACTTTATAGTTAAATTTACTAGAACGTTACTTATCTCTGGCCATGTTATGTCCGACTCTGCTTTCTTCTTCCTCGTCACGGCTTCTCGGAACGCTTATCCTTGCACTGGATCACGTCATGCTGGATCTCTAGGTCTTCAGGCTTGAGCTTACGATGATCTGGTCAGCCTCCCTCCATCGCTTTAGGCTAGCTCCATTTCGTGTCCAATTTCCATGCAACGAAAAGACAATATTAAATTGATAGAATACATCTTAATTTTCAGTATATAAAGCTTTTCCAAGTACTTTCTCTAATTGTATATATATTTCTTTTCCTCTAAAGATACTGCTCAGATTCAATTTTTATTTTCATAAACTGGCTCTTCCTTGGTCTTTTTTATGTTGTCTGAATAATGTTCTTTAAATCTTATCAATGGGCAATACGTATAATTTGATGAAAATTTGGCCGTTTATTAAGTCAGTGTAGGCCTTATTTACGAATGCCGTATCCCAACACCTCTTCTTCCGTACAGTATTTGAAATCTATTATGCGTGTTTCCCTGCCGTTTTTATGTATTTTCCAGTAGTTTGTTTCTGGATTCTTCCTTCGTATGGCTCCTATTATGGTTATATTGATTATGTCAGCTAATCTTCTGGTCAAGTAATCGCAATTCACAGTCCGTTTACGACGAAAACTCTTCTTGCCAAAGTAGATAATAATAGACCGTTTTTCAATTTTTTTTACGTATAATGGTTCATTTCTCATAGAGTTTCCTTTCCATCTCGCCAGGCACTGCCTCCTAATTGCGGTCAACTTGTCACAAAAAGTTATTCCGTGCATTCTTAACGCTTGAAGCTGATCTGCGCCATTTTTCTTCCGATGTATATTCATGTAAACTGACGTCAATCGTAACGTAATGGTACATTTTCTCCTCCCACTTATTTTTTTAAATATGTTGGTCACAATATATTTATACTATGCTTCCATTCGTATAATAAATGGACCTTTACGTTACTCAACTTCCTTCTCCGTACTTCATTTCATAACTGTTGACTTTGCAATTACTCTATGTATTTCTTTTTAAACAATCTCGTCTTCTCCATCTGTTTGACATTCTGAATTAATGCATCCTTCCTTTCCGCATATCTCCGGTATATTATTTAAGGATTGTTCCTGATTTTCCCTGTAATAATACTTGATATTTGCTGCGTATGGATCCAACTTATAATTTTGTTATCCGTTTTCTTTCCTCTATTACCATTTTCCTCATGATCTATTTCAAAATAGTCGTTTTTCTTCTCTCAGGAACGTCTAACCCTGTATTGAAATTCTGTGCATTCGGGTTAAGATGACGTTTCCCTGCTTCCGAATTTTTATATTGTTGGAGCTCTAAACTCTCTGCGCCCTCGATATCTCCAACAATCTCCTTGTCTTTAATCGCTTGCTTCCATTTTTCTTGATTTCTCAAGTCTTCTTTCTGCTCCTGGGCATATCTTCTATTTCCGAACTCCCTTTCTCTGAAGTTCCGTCCACCTCTTCCTCCGTAATAATTCCTTCTTCGGATCATATTTCTGTTTCTTGTATATCTGTTACTTTGCCTGTCATATGGCACATATCTTCCATCCATCTGATATGTCCGTCGATATTCTTGATCTCTTTGACGTTGGTATCCTCTCATCTCTTTTCTTTCATCCATCTCCTGGTTCCTAGCCACGTCTCTTTGTCCTCTTCGTTTGTTAATTTCGTAATTCTCATGGGCTATTACATTGATTGACTCTTCATTTCCCATACTACGTATTAACCTACTCGTGGGATGAGAAGTCGTCATGTCAATTTGTCTCAGCCTATCTTCCATTTCAATTGCCGTTTGAACGTTCGAGGTCGCCAATAATCTTTGTATTTCAGGTGGAAGTTGGCTTTGAATAGTTTTAATAGCTTCCAATTCACTGGGTGCATAATCCAAATCCTGAAAACGTTGAAATTGGAAAGCAAAATAGTCACTATATCTTGTCTGACCGGTAACAGCAAATTTTCGTGAATACAATTCCATTCTAAGCTGCTGTTGTACTTCCGGACTCCAATATTTCCTTAAAAATGCCGTTTTAAAATCCTCATATTCGTGGAAACTGTACTTAAATGCCTGGTACCAAATACTTGGGTTAGCATCTAAATGTTTTTCAATTACTTTGAGTCGTTTCTCGTTTGGAACGTTATTATCCCGAAAATAATCCTCCATCTCCCTCAAAAATCGTTTTGGGGATAAACTTGCAGTATTATTAAAATGTTTTGGCTTATCCTCGATGGTTTTAATTATATTTATTCTTGCTGGACTTCCATTATTACCATTTCCGTTCCCCATCGAACTTCCATTAATACCTTGGCTTGAATCCGTAGTCCTTGCTGGCGTTGTTTCCCTATCACAAGCCTGAATTTCTACTGTTCTCATGACATTAGGCCTTGTTGTTCGGTTCTCTATTCTCATTTCCTGAATTTCCTTACGAATCGTATGTAATTCTCTCTCCGTTCTGCTGATTCTGCTGTCAGTTTCATTTTTATTCCGTTCAGCTTCTTCTTGTATTATTTTAATTTTATCTGACACCTGCTCTCTTGCCAGAATGATATTTACTTCCACTGATTTATTTGTTGTTTCGATTGCTTCATTCAATTTGTTAATTCTTTCTGTGGAATTTATCTTCAAACTCTCCAAATTATCCGTTATACTCTTCATCTCTTCCATTTTCAACTTTTGAATAACATTTCTGCTTTCTGCCAATTCTTCCATAACTTTATTTATCTCTTGATTTATCTCTTGATTCTTATTTTCCATAATCCCTGTCATATCCTTACGTAAAACGTCAATATCCACTTTAATTTGTGTCATTTCACTTCCGACTTTTTCCATTTCCATCCTTACAGCTTCTTTCACTTCCTTCATTGTTTCCTGCTGTTTTTCTTCTTGCCTGTTAATGAATTCTTGAAGTTTTCCTTCAATCATTTGCTTTTGTTTCTCATCCTGTCCGTTGATTATTTTCTGAAATTCCTCATTTTTCTCATTCATCCTTTCCAAGAGCTTTCCTTCCAGTCTGTTAATGTTTTCTTCATTCTGCTTCCTATTTTCTTCATTCTGCTTCCTATTTTCTTCATTCTGTTTCCTAATTTCTTCAGCCATCTGGTTCCTATTTTCTTCATTCTGCTTCCTAATTTCTTCATTCTGTTTCCTAATTTCTTCAGTCATCTGGTTCCTATTTTCTTCATTCTGCTTCCTAATTTCTTCATTTTGTTTCCTAATTTCTTCAGCCATCTGGTTCCTATTTTCTTCATTCTGCTTCCTAATTTCTTCATTTTGTTTCCTACATTCTTCAGCCATCTGGTTCCTATTTTCTTCATTCTGCTTCCTAATTTCTTCATTTTGTTTCCTAATTTCTTCAGCCATCTGTTGTTGTCTCTCCTCCTGATTTTTAATCATCTCCTGGAGCAGCTTCTCACTTTGCTTCCTATTTTCTTCATTCGCCTGTTGTTGTTTCTCCTCCTGACTTTTAATCATGTCCTGGAGCAGCTTCTCATTTTGCTTCCTATTTTCTTCAGCTATCTGTCTAAACACTTCAAGAATCCCTAATTGCTCTTCCTTGGTTTTCTGTATTACTTCATCTCTCTTCCTGTTCTCCTCCTCAATTTCTTTCTTATAATCCTCAAATTGTGATTTTAATTGAGCTAAGTTCGACATTTTTTTGATATTCCACTTAAAATGCTCTATAATTCCAGTTATGTTATATATAACCCTAATTCTCTATTTATCCCTCAACTTCAACCAACCAATCCTCAAATATCAACATAAAATAGTCTATCAGACTTATAACTATATCTATTATTATAAATACTTCAAAGTTTACTTTGTACTTTCTTGTTTAACTGGGAAAGACTAACCCAGACCATCGTAACTCAGCCATGACAACCTATACAAGTCATACGCAAATCCAAACCTTGACCTATATGCCCAATTTTAATTATATTTATGTCGTATCCACCTAATCATATATATAAAATCAATAATATGAAACTTGCGTTATAAAACTCTTCCCTCATCATCACTCATGCATCAAATTCCTTAAAGTAACCTAAATATATATACAGTAGACTTTCTCCTTCCACGAGACTGTCAAATATTGCGAGACTCCGCATCAAATTTCTTGCTACCTTCTTCTTTTCCATCCAAAAATATAAATTTCTCCATTAGTTAAGCCCTCTCTTCCTTAATCTTCATGGCTATCAATCCATTCTGCGTCGCATGCCATACCTAAGTTCATAAACTATCAGGCATCGTCTCCTTCTTCGAATAAATTTCATGACTGTGGTCCAAGATTTAATTCAACAACCCCGGTATCTTTCTCTTGAAACCATTCTCATTCCTCAATTCGTCCTTCTTTTCAGACTTGCTCGACGCTACGGCATCATATGACATATGTCCAAGCCTAACATCCATATCTCATCCTCAAGATTCACTCCATAATCAAGTTATCAAATTTCTGTATATCCAGAATCTAATTATTCATCCGACCTCTTCAAACTTGCCTCACGTTCGGGCCGCCATATTTAATGCAACCTGCGGCAACAGTGTTTTTCTCTTCACTTTGCCCCATGTATGGGCAACAAATTTAATGCAACCTATTGGTGGCCTCGTAGTCCTAATTCTTACCAAGGTCCAGGTTGGACTGATAAAAATATAGGTATCACCATCGCGCTGTACTTCCTCATACTTCACCTCAAGTTGTAGTACTAATTTAATATGATGTTGCCCGTGCAATATTTCCACTTACATGTTGCTAATTAACTATGCGAAATCGGGGATGGATATACCAATCAAACGCGGTGGTTGCATGTCCATATTAAGTCAATATCTCAGGGTAAAAACATCTATATATATTCAACAATACTATTTACCTTCGCAAGTTCCGTTGAAGAGGGTGTATAGTTCAATGTGTTACTCATTTACTCCGAAATCCTACCGTAGAATTAATATAAGCCTTTAAATATCATGACTCCGAAATATCAGCCTAAATGTATCCTTACAACTAATCTTCCTATCTCTACCTTTGAAAATAAACGCTAGAATAAACTTAAAACTAATTTATTAGCATGCCAATATTATAATTAACAAAATAATGATCATCTTTGGTAATAGAGGAAAGTAAATCAAAAAAATCACATATTATTTTTCTTGACAACTAAAATTGACGAATTGACATAATTAAAATTGGGCAGGTATCTTTAATTCATCTGGGCAATTATTATTTTGTTGCGTGACCACACTTCATCATTTTATTTCAATATGGGGACAACTAGGATTTACTCTTTATTAAAGGAGGGAGTGGTCTTTCTTTCCTTTAGGTCTATTTGCACTACTCTTTGGAATTGGTTTGGGAATTTGCGTATTGACTTGTTTATGGCATGAGATAAGTAACTCTTTCCAATGATGGCTTCAAAATGCCATTTTAAGTATCTAAAAGAAATTAATCCTAACCATAAATATAAATTCCAACATCCTATATATATTAAAAATGTGTGCCAAAAATAAAATTAAATATCTTCATTTACGAATGCCGTCGCCATGTTCTTCAACCGTCATGACCTGTCAGAATCGTACCGACCGATTAATTATTATGTGTATATTCAATTAAAATTACTCCTTCTACTGCCTACTAATTTTACCATTTTCAGGTTAACGCGTGCTCCACTGCTATATATTCATTATATGAGACGAATATATTACTAGGCGACTATATCTCTACTCTATATACACTTCAAATACATGTAAATTACGATCCATCTATCTCCATATTCCATATAAGTTCGACCAATAGACCATTTAATTTCACTGCTTCACTTAATATATTCACGTATCTAGGCCTTAATTTCACTGCTTGCCTCATTTTCAATCGCAACATAACTGTAGCTAAGAATAAATTCGCACCTATTTCCATCAATCATTTACTTACACAATACCTATTCAACATCTCAAATCTCCAACAACATATTATCATTTATGCATTTAATTACTGCGATTCCTCCGCATACAACAATATCTCTACTCAGATTCCACGTAATGTCTACCACGTCGCAGTAAAACATTCCTTTTACTTAAATATCTACTCAAAACACCGCAAGCTGCTACTGTTTATTTCAACTCATCGTAAATGTAGACGATATTGGCCTAGTTATTCAATCTGGTCATTGGGTAGCCTAGGTTTATTATTATTATATTGCACTTCACTATCTTAGCCTTGCCTAGTTTAATATATGACGTTCTCGTAAGCATATAGGTTCAAAAACATCAATTCTCTTCCCGATACTGCTCACATTAACCTCATGTCAAACTTATGAGCACGGCAGTATATTACTACACATAAATAATACGTAACTGAGGTTATTTTCTTCGGCATATGCCTTAGAATTCACACAATGGCACAAACAGGTCATATCTTTGGCATTTCAGCATTCCTACAATTATACTACACCAAATGAAATACTTTATAGTTAAATTTACTAGAACGTTACTTATCTCTGGCCATGTTATGTCCGACTCTGCTTTCTTCTTCCTCGTCACAGCTTCTCGGAACGCTTATCCTTGCACTGGATCACGTCATGCTGGATCTCTAGGTCTTCAGGCTTGAGCTTACGATGATCTGGTCAGCCTCCCTCCATCGCTTTAGGCTAGCTCCATTTCGTGTCCAATTTCCATGCAACGAAAAGACAATATTAAATTGATAGAATACATCTTAATTTTCAGTATATAAAGCTTTTCCAAGTACTTTCTCTAATTGTATATATATTTCTTTTCCTCTAAAGATACTGCTCAGATTCAATTTTTATTTTCATAAACTGGCTCTTCCTTGGTCTTTTTTATGTTGTCTGAATAATGTTCTTTAAATCTTATCAATGGGCAATACGTATAATTTGATGAAAATTTGGCCGTTTATTAAGTCAGTGTAGGCCTTATTTACGAATGCCGTATCCCAACACCTCTTCTTCCGTACAGTATTTGAAATCTATTATGCGTGTTTCCCTGCCGTTTTTATGTATTTTCCAGTAGTTTGTTTCTGGATTCTTCCTTCGTATGGCTCCTATTATGGTTATATTGATTATGTCAGCTAATCTTCTGGTCAAGTAATCGCAATTCACAGTCCGTTTACGACGAAAACTCTTCTTGCCAAAGTAGATAATAATAGACCGTTTTTCAATTTTTTTTACGTATAATGGTTCATTTCTCATAGAGTTTCCTTTCCATCTCGCCAGGCACTGCCTCCTAATTGCGGTCAACTTGTCACAAAAAGTTATTCCGTGCATTCTTAACGCTTGAAGCTGATCTGCGCCATTTTTCTTCCGATGTATATTCATGTAAACTGACGTCAATCGTAACGTAATGGTACAATACGTAAAAGGATATGTCTCAAGAAAACTCTCCATAACGTTCACTAACATATACCACCCGAAGGCAAGAGACCTGCCTCAAAATAAAAGTCCCCATCACAACATGACATGTGAAACGATGTACAGAGCTCAAAAGAATTGTGAATAATCCGGTTTGGTGTACCTTTTATTTCGCTATGAACATGTAAGTTCATGATGTATTACGGACGGTACACTGGAGGAAAAACAACATGCAGTCAGCTATGCAAAAACAACGGAAATACAACATAGGCACTAAGCTGGTAATGCGGGAATTTGATATTTAATATTTAATTTTCGTTAATTTTGAAGCAAGTAAATAGGGCGTACAGCAACCTGGAGCCCTGAAGCATGCTTGAGCATGACAAGAAATAATCAGTACCAGTGAATCAATCCGTTCTTGGGACAGAAAATCCCACTCATCGATAAAAGCTTCTGTTAGTTGCTGAATGTTTGAGTGGTGATAAGGACGGTTAGAAATTGTCCTCTTCAGTATACGCCAACACATTTCATGTCCAGAGAATACGCTGGCCACACCATTCGAAGTATGCCATGCGTCTTAAAAAAACTGATTGATCAGTCTCGATGGGCGGGAGCATTATCGTCATTAGTGTAAAGCCCTCGACAACAGTGACAACTCCAGTTGGAGGATATTGTCTCCGTATACCAGGCCAGTAATCATAAGGATTAAAGGCGTATATTTTAAAAACATAATACCACCCCTAAACATGACAGTACCCATCGTTATAGATAGCACTCCAAAGTCAAAAATCATTCCATCTCTAACCAGTTGGCCCTGAGACCCTACTGTAATGTTCCTGTTATGTGGATAGAAGCACATGGTGAACTCATCATGTTAAGGTTTTCAGGAGACTGAGTGAACCCTTCCAGCCCTAGTACCACTTTTCAAATTTCGTAGCAGAGCCTTGGGAGGTCAAATTAGTAGAGAAGGGTTCCATTCCCTCCTTAGTCATCCTCGAAGTGGTTTTCCGTGGTTCCCCACTTCTCCTCCAGGCAAATGCCTAATGCCACGTAATGCCACCTAATGCCACGGCCTCTTCCTTATCTATCCCTTCCAATCTTCGCACCCCCACAAGGCCCCTGTTCAGCATAGCAGTTGAGGCCGCCTGGGCGAGGTACTGGTCCTCTTCCCAGTTGTATGCTACCGACCAAACGTCTAATGCTCCAGGACACTGCTCTTGAGGCTGTAGAGGTGAATCCCTCGCTGAGTCCGTGGGATAAACCAACTCTGGACTGTAAACAGATTAAGAAAACAAGAACGGGTCATATCTTCCGAACAGTCATTTAAATGTGCAGTTTTAGAAAAAGATTTTAAAACGCGACTGATGGAGCTGGTCGAAATGTATCCAGTTCAATCTTGTGGCTTAGTGCATAACTTAGGAGGTTCTAGCCCCAATTTTTGCACCAAAAAAAATTGCCATCAGATTGTTAGGAGAGATGATGGTATACAATTTCTAATCGAGCACTTCTTGATTTTCAGGAGTTTACATGCGGTTCTTATTTTATACTATTCAACGGGCAATTATTGTATATAAAGTGTAGATATCTCAGAAACGGCTCTAGAGATTTTCAATAAAAATCTCAGCAAGAGGTTTCTTGGGACTAGAAATAGAACGATGTGGGTCTTATCGTCCCCCCCTCTCTGGTCTAGTGGTTAGTGTGACTAGTTTCCACCCCCGGTGGCCTCTGCTTAAGAAAGAAAGACATCTATAATCTTGCTGAATTGCTAATAAATGAAGTTTTTGATTTCTTCTGAAAATTACACGCTTATAGATCGATTTTTCGTCCCAATAATCCTTCTAGTCTGTGATTTTCATCGAAATCAGTACAGCTGATTCCGAGAAGTAAGACAATCAAGAATTGCTCACTTAATAGTATATGATTTCTGATACGTATGTCATTAATTACAGCCGAAAGGGAATTTCAGGAGCGTAAGTTTGCAGTTATGAGTAAATTGCCGTAACATGTCGTGCGGTAAATTGGGAAGCTCTGCAGGGAAGTTCTGACCCTAAAGGAATATTGTTTGGCGATGACAGATATTTAAGATCCGTACTCAGAATACTTGCCTGTACGTAGGAAGTTGTTTACAAGCGAGACAGTGTAAGGTTTCTTCTCTCTGCCATATGCAAGCAAGACAGCTGTTCAAGACAGGGTGAAATATGTCAATATCTGAGTATAATTAATACAAAACGGACGCATGTATTATAAGCTCGCTGGCGTTCATCATTAAGTGTTGTGCTTGGGTTGTTGTATATTACTTCATCATAATAGAAAAATGTCCGGTTCCATGGCTAAATGGTTAGCGTGCTGGGTTTTGGTCACAGGGGTCCCGGGTTCGATTCCCGGCAGGGTCGGGAATTTTAACCATACTTGGTTAATTTCTCTGGCACTGGGGCTGAGTGTATGTGTCGTCTTCAGCATCATTTCATCCTCATCACGACGCGCAGGGCGCCCACGGGAGTCAAATCGAGAGACCTGCATCTGGCGAGCCGAACTTGTCCCTGGACACTCCCGGCACTAAAAGCCATATGCCATTTCATTTCATAATAAAAATGGGCAGTATTAAGCTCTGAACAAGTAACTTCCTCGTATTTAGTGGAAGTTAATCCCGTAAACTTTTAACGGAATGCAAAGTGAAGACATTCTTCTTAGTGCGCTCTGTCGATTTTAAGAGCTTATCCAAAATGAGGCCAAGGTTCTTGGCAGTTTCCCTTATATTGTTACGAATAAAACTCCATCGGTTTCATTACTCTAATTTATTTCAGGATGACCTAATAAATGCACACACACACAAATATATTTAACCACACACAATTCCAAACAGTTATGAATGGCCACACTTACTAATTAAGAGTCTGTTTACTAATTGCTCTTCCTTACGGCGCAGCAGGAGATCCTACCTCGGACGCTTAAGCCTTACCTTCACTTTCCCCAAGTTCAGTCACCTCCTACAGCAGCTGTGCGTAGACTGCTGGATTTGAACACAGAGCAAATGGCTACACAGCACACGATGACTGTTGTTGGTTCGATTCAACAGACAGTCCAGTAATTCACATAGTCACATGCAGTGAAAAACTAAACAGCTCAACAGTATTCAAAAGCTGGACGATATTCACAACAGCGAAATTTAACACAGTTCCATTTACCTTCACACTCGCAATAGTGGCTTCACTCGCTCTGCTTCAGTCCACAAAAATACAGTACACTAACACACAGTACAGTCTTCCATTCTGTCGTCTCCAGTCCACGCAATCACTGGTCTCTCCGACACCACAACCACAGCTCGCTCGCAGGGGCCTTGTATTTAAACCTTGATGTTTGACCCCTAGAATATTTAAGGTTCGGCTGGAGATCGAACTATCCCGACGTATCTTACAGAAATCGCCTGGAGAATCTAGATGAAGGGAACAATAGAGGAAGGGCCGTGGTATGTCCCCGGGCGGACTGGGAAGTTCCCCGAGCTGGCTTAGCCAACCAATATCAGGTAATACCGAAGGGGTTGCGACAAGGCTGACGGTCGCTTGAGCACGTAATATCGCCCCCGCCCCTTCGATAGCTGATCGTCCCGATCAGTTACCTTCTTCACATGCTGCCCAGTAAGACGCCAATCGGTCCAGTTGCACCACCTTCATGCAGCCATACCAGGTCTTCTTCCTGATATTCGGTAGTGTCCGCTCTTTAGTCGTATCGTGCCTTCATTCGGTCGCTCTCTATTCTCACTCTCTTCCGGACAGCGGCGTGAAAATACTCTAGTTACCTTGCTAAATCGAGGCAGTACTGGTCGGTATGGCCAGGATGATCGTCAGGTCAACCGAACGCTAAATCCACCGAGAGACGCAATTCTCTGCCAAAGAAGGTCCTAGCTGGTGTGCATCAAGTGGCCTCGTGCACTGCACTTCGGTACGCTGGGAATTATGACGATCTCAGTCTATCTGGTGTTCGCTGACGACTATTCGCAGGTGATTCTCAAGGGCCCTATTGAATCGTTCCACCATGGCGTCCGATTGGGGATGGAGAGTTGTGGTCCTGTTCTTCCGGGTACCAAACAAACGGCACAGATTTTGGAAGACCGCTGACTCGAAGTTCCGTCCCTAATCGGAATGCAGCTCCAATGGTACGCCGTATCTACTGACGAACTCGTTCACGAGGCTTTCCGCCACTGTAGTCGACTCCTGGTTCAGAAGCTCATAGGCCTGCTGCCACATCGTGAAATAATCCGTGACGACGAGATTCTAACGATTCCCTGTGTACCTGGTAGGGAATGGTCGGGCCAGATCAATTGCCCATCTGTTGAGGGGCGAGCCCAGGTTGTAAGTCTTCATTCGGCCTTTACGTCTCCGACTTGGTTCCTTGCTGGCAGCACACTCGTTGTATCTAGTGCAGCAGTCTTCCATATCCGATCGGCAACCTACCCAGTAGAACCTCCGTCGGACCTTGTCCATGTTTCCTTGGCTCCGAGTTGTCCACCCGAAGCTCCACCATGAACTAGTTTCAGTACTTCCGCTACCATACTGCCTGGGACAACCACCTGCTCCAGGAGAGTCTTCCCGTCGCTGCTTTCACAGACGAGTATTAGCAATCCATCCCTGGTCACCAGCGAGTCTCATTGCAAACAGTACAACTTAGTTTTGGTGCTGAGGTTACTGAAGTTTATCCATCCAGGTCTCGGTACGCGGGCGATCCTCCACTCGACCAGCAGTCTGATGTCCTCGTCATCCCTCTGCGCATAATCTAGACTTCACGACTCCAGCTTCCCTCGAACACTACGGTGATCCTTCGTCAGGGAATGTAGTGTTCACCTTCCCTCTTGGAGCAGAATTTACAGTCTTCGGGACTAGGTCTTCGGGACAGACGGTCGGCATTGGAATGTAGGTGACCATTGCGGTGTTCGAACACATAGTTGTACTGCTGCAGTCCCACCAGCCATCCTGCGAGCTGTCCTTCCGGGTTTTTCAAATTGAGAAGCCACCTGAGTGATGCATGGTGAATTATGATGAGAAATTCTTGGCCATACAGGTAATTATGAAAATGCTCGATTGTCTTCACAATGACTAGCAACATTTTTCGAGTGACGCAGCAATTTCTTTCGGGTTTGGAGAGGGTCTTACTGAAGTATGCAACTACCCGCTCTTCGTTGTCCATGACCTGAGACAGGACGCCCCCAATACAAAATTCGCTGGCGTCCTTGTCGAGCACAAATTTCACCCTGGCTCTGGGATATACCAATACCGGTGCTTTACATAGTGCGTGTATCAGGTGGTCAAAAGCTTTTTGGCATTCATCTGTCCAGGTGAACCGTTGATCATTCTCCGTAAGACGATGCAACGGCTTGGCATTGTTGGCAAATCCCTTAACGAATCGACGGAAGTAGGTGCAGAGGCCAAGGAAGCCTCGAAGCTGAGACTGGCCACACCTTCACCGTCGAGGTTTTCTCAGGGTCCGTTCGGACTCCTTTTTCCGAGACGATAGGGCCGAGGTATTTTACTTCATTCCTGAAGAGCAGGCATTTTTTCGGGCTCAATTTCATATGGGCTGCTCTCAGTTTTCCCAGAATTTCCCACAAATTTTGCAGGTGCTTCCGCGAACGATGACGACATCCAGGTAAATCAGGTACGTCTTCCATTGCAGCCCGCTCAGCACAGTATCCATAAGCCTCCCAAACGTTGTCCGTGTGTTGCACAACCCGAATGGCACTACCCTGAAATGCCAGAGACCACGCCCAACAGAAAATGCAGTTTCTCTCGGTCTTCAGGATGAATCTCTACTTGCCAGTAGCCACTCTTCAGATCCAGCTTAGAGAACTACTTTGACCCTGATATCGTAGCAAGAGTATTATCAATCCGGTGTAGCGGCTGGCTGTCTTTCGTCGTGACGCCATTTACTCTACTGTAGTCGTCACAGAATCGAGCAGAGCCGTCCTTCTTTACCAATATTACCAGGGAGCACCAAGGACTTTCCAAGGGTTCTATTACTTTCTGTTCTTTAATTTCTTCGATCATCTGGTTTACTTCATGTCGCTTCGCGAGCGGAACTCTTCGAAATGGAGCCTTGATCGGCGCGCTGTCACTCAAAACAATCTGATGTACGAGTTTTGTCCGGCTGAAATCGTTGCTGTCCAGAAAGAATACTCCAGCAGTAGGGCATCCAGCTTCTCTCGTTGTCCGCGTTCTAGGTTGTCGGTGGATTTTTCATACACCTTCCGCAGGGCCTCTGGCAAGTTCGGCCCTGCTCTCGCTCCTATGTCTGGCCGATCCGACTCGATGGCTTCCCAGGGAGCAATCAGTACGGGCTCGCAAACTCCAAGCGTTGTGCCTTGGTGGATGGCGACATCGTAGTTTTCAAGTTGGTCAGTCGAACGTAAGGCTGATGAGAGGCGCTGATCAATGTTTTGGCGATCAGTAATACTTTTGTTTGACCGTTCTCATATTCCGGCTCCACTATGGAGTTCAAACCTCCAGCAGCCCCATCCACTTCCACAGCCGCGTCCACCTCTGTCCTTGCTGGGCTGGTTCCACAATTTCAACAGGCTGGAGGTTTTCGTGGTACCCGGTGGCTCGAGCGTTGTTCCGTTGCCTCATTCCCTGGGTTCCGCTTGGCTTCACAGAACCTTCCCACGGCTTCGAGGAAATCGGTCAGGGACGTATCGTCCTGCAACATCGGAGTTTCGTCCACTTTCTGGTTCGCTCCCTAGCTTGTAGGGTCGTTGCCTGCTTTGCGGCCTCGAACTCCAACGCGTGGCCTAGGGCGTCCCCCAGGGTCTTGTAGCGGGCGAGGCGAAGTGCCCGTTGAGTATCTGGGTCATGTAATCCATCTATGAAAGTCTGCCTACGCATCAGTTCGAGGAACTCTTCTGGAGCTGAAGGAATGGCCAGGCGAACGTGACGGGCGACATCTGTACCGAATTTCTGGAGTGTCTCCGTACTCTTCTTAGATCTGGTTCGATGCTGGGTCCGGTAAGCCTTTTGTAGGTGGCGATCTCCGTAACGGGCGTCCATGTGCGATACTAGCGCGGTTTAATTGTTCTGAGCGCCTTCTGGTAATGCCTGTAGTACATGGAGGGCTTCTCCTCTCAGAGCCACGACGGGGGCTGTAGCTTTGCCCCCTTCCCTCCAGTGGTTAGCGGAACACACCGCCTCGAACTGCTGCAGATTCGTACTCCCACCGAATGTTGGTAGCGTCACCTTGTTCGAACTCGGTACTGCAGTCCATTGAACATTCACATTGGTCCCGTCTCGAACTTTATCGCGTAGCTGAGCGACTTCTCGATTCAGGTACTCTCAAAAGCGTTGAATTTTTGATTGACCTTAGCTATTTTACAATCAACCGCCCCTACCTTTCATCAATTTTCTCGCCAATTTCCCGCTGGACCGTGTTCATCTTATCTTCAAGTTCGTCTCCCACTTTAGTTATTTTTGCCTGCAGATTATGTTTTATCTCGTGGTGACCCTGCTCGATCTGTCTCTGCACGTTTTCTACCTTCTTCTGGCCTTTTTCCATCTTTCCCCAAGTCATTTTCTTGCCGTCTTCTGTCTTCGTTTGCCCGTCTTTCATCTCCTTTCGATTTTCTTCCCTCTTCTCCTCCATTTCCTTTTGATTTTGTTCTATCTTCTCCTACATCTTCTGCATCATAATACCGAAGAGCTCATTTAACTGTGCCTCCATTTTCGTGTGGGCTCTGGTCTCAACTGGCATGCAGTAATTAACAAAAGATGAAAAAGATATGTATATGAGTGTGCATTCACTATACACCGACGTTCTGGAATGTTCCCGATGACGGTCGAAACCTGCAGTATCCGGTCCGCTGATTCGCGCTGATTACAATGATGCAACACACATGGGGTCTATTCTAACTTCTGACACCGTTTTGTTACGAATAAATCTCCATCTGTTTCATTAGTCTAATTTATTTCAGCATGACCTAATAAATGCACACACACACATATTTAAACACGCACAATTCTAAACAGTTATGAACGACCACACTTACTAATTACAAGTCTATTAACAAATTGTTCTTCCTTATTGTGCAGCAGAAGGTCCTACCTGCGGAAGCTTAAGCCTTATTTTCACTTCCTCCAAGTCCAGTCACCTATACCAGCTGTGCGTAGATTCCTGGATTTCAACACAGTGCCGTTAGCTACAAAACACACAATGACTCTTCGTTGGTTCGATTCCACAGACAGTCCAGTAATTCACACAGTCACATGCAGTGATCAACTAAACAGCTCAACAGTATTCAACAGCAGGAAGATACACACAACAGCGAACTTTAACTCAGGTCCATTTATCTTCATACTCGCGATAGTGGCTTCCCTCGCTCTGCCTCAGTCCACAGAAATATACTAACACACAGTACAGTCTTTCGTTCTGTCCTCTCCAGTACACTCTCTCACTCGTCTCTCCGACACCACAACCACAGCTCGCTCGCCGGGGCCTTGTATTTATACCTCGATGCTGGGCTACTAGGACATTGAGGGTTAGGCTGGAGATCGAAGTTTCCCGACGTATCTTCCAGAAATCGCATGGAGAAAGTAGATGAAGAGAACAATATAGGAAGGGCTGTGGCATGTACCCCGGTGGGCTGAAAGTTCCCCGAGCTGGCTTAGTCATCCCCTTTTAGGTAATACCGAAGGGGCTGTGACAAGGCTGACGGTCGCTTGAGCATATAACAATATTTATTCGTGTTGCATGGAATAGGATTGAAGGAATTTTAACACTTTTCATTTTGGTATGACTGGTGTCCATAGACTGTTCACAGAAGCGAGACCGTGTATGAGTGTCACCTTTAAATGCTCAATTATGATGGTGGGCAATTTTCTGAATATATGATTGCAGTGGGTCCTGAGATGGGGGCGTTTACAAGTAACGGAGTCCCACATTCATTTGATAGGCGAGGAACCTCTTGGAAGCAACTTGGAGAAGAAGTTTGAATTCCAGAGGGAGGTATTAATATCAATGGGGCTTATAGAAGGAAGGAAGTAGAACTGGCCGAGTCAGCTATTAATATCATTGGGGCTTATGGAAGGAAGGAAGTAGAACTGGCCGAGTCAGCTATTAATATCAATGGGGCTTTTGGAAGGAAGGAAGTAGAACTGGCCGAGTCAGCTATTAATATCAATGGGGCTTGTGGAAGGAAGTAGAAATGGCCGAGTCAGCTATTAATATCAATGGGGCTTATGGAAGGAAGGAAGGAAGGAAGGAAGGAAGAAAGGAAGGAAGGAAGGAAGGAAGGAAGAATGGAAGGAGCTATACATTTGTCAACGTTGTGTGTAGCGGGCTTGTATGGTTCGTTTGGCAGGGCCAAATTACTGTTCACATATTTTGATGTCTGATTCCAAATCTTCGCCCGTAAGGAGGTCATGAATTTTGTCACCCTTGCTGATAAGTTTGTCGATTGTTCTTGCAGTCTTTCGCGGTAATGTTGTTAGACATTGGACGGTGTAGAGTGATTGAAGCTGTTAGTTAATACATACACCGTGTGGCGTTTTCCCTTTGTCTGGTGCGCTTCCGTTTAAAAGGTATGAAATCATTCTACATGAAAAGGAAGCCTAACAATGACAAAGCTATCATTTTAATTAAGAGGAGATTGTTACGGCTGCATTACCGACTGAGCCCTGCATGGATATTGAGTTGTGGTTAGGCGGTAGGTGGCTCCTTTAATTTATGTCGTGAACGTTGTGTAATTAACCAAATAATGCGTTTAACATGGAGTATAGATCATACTTCCTATAAATGGGCCAAGACTTACCGGAAATATTAAATAGAGTAAGCACAAATACTAAAATTAGCAAGATAATTCCAGTTACTTACCCGTAGTCTGCATGTGTTTGTTCCCCCAAATCGCCGAATGATAATACAGTATTGCTCTTTTGTAAGTTTCATTCACCCGAATGCTTTGGTTACAAATTGTAGTGAATAACATTGATGAAAGGGGAAGTAAATACCACCTGAGCTCACTTGCCTGCACTTTCGGAGAATTGTGGATTATTATTGTTATTCATTTCTTGTTTTTTTTAATTTCATTAGAAGTTGCCAATTTATTAATAACATTCAGTCGTGGTACAAGTATTACTAGTGAAATTATTACAATTATCAATTTTTGTTAAGTTACAAAATGGCTTCCAAGCGTCTGGATAGTAAATTTACTATTAATATAGAAACGTTACAAACGATGCATAATAATGGGGCAAGCATATCACTAAAGTTACATACAACATAACATCAACTTCGATAGTGTGTATGTTGGGTATTCAGCCCTAAGTCTGGTTGGATCCTCAACAGCTACGCCATCAGCTGTCATAGATAGCCTAGGCATAATTAAAGAGGCGTACTAGGGAAATGAGGAGTGAGGTATTTTCCCGTTGCTTTCCTCACCGAGCCAGAAGTTGATATTAAATATCAGTCTGCCAATCCCACTGAAATGCATGCATCAACCGACTCTATGAACAGCATTTTGACACCATTCATAGCAGGGACTGGCTGCATAAGGAATTGCATTACTATCATCACTCATACCTCAGCCACTTTCATATTGTCAAAGCCAAGGATAAGACTGAGACAGGTTAATGAAATGAACAAAATTGCTCTAGCCTATACCAGGTCCCGTCAGCAAAGGCAAACTTCGATAGTACCATCATTTAAACGCACAACTGTTTAAAACACCCAGAAACGACTGAACTAGCAAATAGATGCTTTACTGTAACACAAATCAGTTCTGCGAATGAATTACTGATAATAAATTTGTTTCTCCGAGCACTTTCTTAAATGTACTTAAATGAACATTAAAATCAGCTTCATTAAGAAATTTAGTGGACTTGAGTAATATGTCAATTTTCCTAACGAATTGTTTTAAAGATGATTTCAGAGCAGGAAAAAAAACGGAATAGTTTATTGAATTCAAGCAAGGAGAATTCATTTTGATTGCAAATGTAAATTCTACAACAATCGGAGGATTAGCCATCGATAACATTTGCAGAAGAGTTTTGTTGTATGTTGTGTACTCATAGAATATCTTAGATGTTGTCCGGCTCCTTGGATGAACAGTCAACGTCGTGGCCTTCGGTGAGGGTCCCTTAGTCGATTACCGGCCAGGTCAGTGATTTTAGCATTGTCTTTTTAAATGATCTTAATAAGGGCTAATTGTTAGTGACTTTCTCAGTTCGCATCTCTTCATGCAGTCCGACTCCATGGCTAAATGTTTGGCGTGCTGGCCTTTGGTCACAGGGTTCCGGGTTCGATTCCCCGCAGGGTCGTGAATTTTAACCATAATTAACTTCGCTGGCACGGGGGCTGGGTGTATGTGTCATCTTCATCGTCATTTCATCCTCATCATGACGCACAGGTCGCCTATGGTCGTCAAATAAAAAACCTGCATCTGGCGAGCCGAACGTTTCCTTGGACACTCCCGGCCCTAAAGCCATACGCCGTTTCATTTTTTATCGCTTCATGCATACGTGTGTGATCAAATCATTCCACATAGAATTGGTGTCAGGAGAGGAATCTGGCCGTAAAACAGGCACAAATCCACATGTGCGACATGTTCACATGCTCGACCTCTCTGGGATAGGTAAAAGTGGATGAAGTTGAAGTATAAGAAGAAGAATTTACATGTTATAGTTATGCTTTTTATAGGATGTTCAGCAGCTATTTTTTAAAATATTGCGGAAGGACCATGATATTCAGAAAAAAATATCGTAACTTTAGAAATTAAGAATATGTGTAATTTACTGTACACAGTAAGAAGGTGATGTACGGAAGTGATTGTTCACCTGCTGTTCCAGTAGTTTGTGAAGTAATACAAGATTCTGTGATCCTATATTCCATGTTTACTCTCTATGTGCTCAATCTCCCAGGTTGGATCCCATCATCAATGGCCAAATATGCTTGTGATAATGCCCTATCCAGGGGTATAAAAATAAGGAGGGCGCCGTTTATAAATGTTAACGAGTGTACAGTAAATATATGTGAAGTATCACGTCCATAAATCCCATCATGAGCAGTAATAAACTGGTGAAAAGTATCATTCCGCAGTGCACTACTTTTAAACTATCTGTGGCAGTGTAAAATGAAACATAGAGTGTGGAGAGGCATGGTCCAAGGCAACAAAAGGTACAGGGTTCCTGTAATGGGATTTAAGAGGCACAAGTCCACAAGCTATAAGGCCAGCTTTTCTTTGCATGGTTCTGGTCCGTACTGATGTGCAGTCTACGTACTTGGCATACCACAATAGCGGAGAATATCAGAAATCTGCAGCAGAGAGTACAGCGCCGGGCGAAAAAGCTGATTATCCATCATACCCCCACGCCCCACCCCCAGCCAATAAGGTTACTTTCCATTGAGACAATAGCCAAACAAACAGCCTGATCATTCATCGAAAATTAATCTCTGCATTAAAAGATATTGATCCTTTCCAGCTTCTGTCATTTGTGTACTACTCCTCTCAGGGAGAAGAAGGAGTTACATTTTTCCCATCATTCACCCATTCCCTACTTTCCAGAAGGAATTTTATTGGTGCTCCGCAAACTATGGAACTCACCGCCAGAGAATATCAGGAATTTGCCTTTTCCAAATTTTCAGTAGTTCGCAGAGAAAAATGCCTTTTGAAGGAACTTCTGCATGTGACTGCGAATGTATGGTAAAATGAGTAAATGCAGACCTGTATAGTGAAAGGAGGTACGTGAGAGAATGGGTGATTGGCAGAAGAGTAGAGTGAAATAAATTATTAGTGCACAGGAATGAGTGAATTTCAAACTGCTAGGCTGAAAGGAATTATATGAAAAAATGAGTAAAAGAAAGACTGGTAAAACGCAAGGAAGTGTTTGAGCACACGAATGACGGAATGAATGGATAATTAGCTAACTGTCGATAGACAGAATGAATGAACAGAATGTAAGCATGAATGTATATTTTGCACAGTATTTTGAAAATCATGTAGAAATTGTAATATAAATTTTAAGCATAGGTCTAGGGAAAATCTGACATGTACAAGGATCTCGGCCTTTTCACAAGACCCCCATATTTCTTGTATTAATATTTTAGGAAATTGTACGAAGTAAATTAATAAAGCTACCAAAATCCAAAGAGTGCTGGCTGAAGCACTTCACATACTTCTTAGCTGTAGGAAGAATGGATGTCCGGGTGTTATATATAAAGAAACCCAGGGCTATTAAGTTCTTGTGGGCATTTCGCTTCACAGCGCTTTCTTCTAGCTTATGACATAAAATATACAGGCAATAAATTGTGATTATAATAGCTACTACAATAATTCACAATGCTGCTCTTAGATCTCATTGAAGGTTTCGGCGTTAGATATCCTGAGTTATAGCTGACGGTTCCAAACAATCTGAAAGACACTACTAGATTTCATACACCGTATTTACTTCTATAATTCCTTTATAACTAGTAATTGCGAGACTGATATTGTAAGGAGGGTATACAGTAAGATATGTTGTGATTTCTGTTAAGGTGCAGAATACATTACTCACCAAAAAATCTGCTACAATGTATATCAATTCTCTAATACTTCGCTGTGATTTGTGTCCCCAAATTCGCGGTTGATATTTGTGGTTATTATAACATGCACTCACTCGTAGCTAGCCAGCAATTCCACATGCAATTACTCAATTTAAAAGCAATTACTTCTCTGACTGTTAGTGGATATTCCATCCAGAACGAATTACAAATGCTAGTAGAAGTACATTTAATTTTTTACATCAGTCGAAAGGGCGGTTATTCTATGATGACTTCATGTGTATGAGCATTGCCTTTCATTGATTTTGTAGACAATTACTATCCGTAAATTATTTATTTCATGATGATTGTTATATAAGTAAATGTATCATCAAGAGTGCAATATACTAAATAAGGAAGAAAGGAAAATCAGTGTCAGATGTACACTTCAAACAATTTCATTGAAGTAGAGGTTTGTTAGTCGTATGAGTAAGTAATGTACAAAAATTAATATATAAAATAATACGACCGGTTTTTCTTCGACACTTTTATTAGAATAAAATATTTTATAATCAACCTTTATATTGCATTTTAGCCCTCAGCTGTTATCGTATTTCAGGACCCTATCGAATGTACAGTCATTTAAATTAATAAAATAGAATAGTATCGTACATTATGATGTTGAAAAGTGTGCACAATAACCAACATCGTTCATGGACACCATATTATAAATTTATGTTTTCAGTTTCCACGTAATTTTGCTACTTTTACCAATTTTAGGTTCCTTAAAAAAGAGTGACGTAGCTGAGAAGTTATTATTATTTTCTAAATATTTTAGAAGAGAGTCTACATATTCAGATCTTCATTTCATCACTTCTATATTTTCCTGAGTTCGTTATTTTCTCCTTTAGACATTTGCTGTGACGTGTATGAGCATATATTTATAAATTAATGAAAATCAATAAACATGAAGAAAAAATAGGGAAGCGTTCGTGCTGTTGGTTATTGTAGTAATGTACTAGTTCGTGAAATATAGGCAACATCTGGGTGGCCAGGTATGTGGTCCTGATATTCGGGAAATCAGTTTCCATGGACTAGGAGTGGATATCTCGGACATATTCGGTGCCTTGGCCCTCCTTGTGCTCAGGCGGCTAGGGAACTACAATCCACCGTAGTCCCTAACCCGTTCGAAGAGAGATTCTCGCTGGACTAGGTATAAACAGGGCAGCATCTAGCTTCACATATCTTTCACCCAGCACGCTCAGAACATTTTAAGCAAGCCTCGGACTTATGCGAGTGACGGAGTTCCACATTCGTTTGACATGCGGGGGACCCCTTGGAAACAACTTGCCGAAGAAGTTTGAATTCGAGAGGTAGCTGTTAATATCAGTGGGGCTTATGGAAGTAGGGAAGGAAGGAAGGAAGGAAGGAAGGAAGGAAGGAAGGAAGTAGAAATGGCCGAGTCAGCAAAGAGGATACGTCTGGATGTGTTAGGAGTTAATGATTTTCGGGTAAGGAGAGATAACGAGAAAGATATAGGGATTTATGAAGGATTCTTAAGAAGTGTTAAAAAGTGAAGGGTAAAGTGTGGAGTAGGACCATCCATCAGGAATACCATTGCACGTTTCTGTTAGGCACGAAAATGAGCGAATGAAGTGTTTAGATTTGGCTGCTGAAGGAATTATGCCGAGAATTCTCTATGTGTATTCACCAAGCGAAGGTAGAGATGGGGATGAATTTAACAAGTTCCATGTAGCAGAGAGTAACGTCATAGTGAGAGTAAACAGCAAGGGATGAGAGTGTTGGAAATAAAACAGAAATATATACGAAAATTTGATAGGTTAATATGGAGTGAATATGGAATGTAATAGGAATGGAATTGTTTACTGGATGTGCATGCTAGTAGGGGATTAGCGGTTACGAATACATTCTTCAAGCGTACGGCTATTCACCGCTACACATGGGAAGGTAGGAGCACCAAATTATGTCATAACCGATTTTGAATTCAGAAAATCTAGTAGGAATGTTCGGGTATTCCACGGATTTTTTATGTACAGACCCCCCCTCCCACCCCGATCTTACATGTAGTGAACTAAGTATCTCATGACCTAGGATAGAGAAAGTGAAATATGCCTGCAGACGAATAAGTGTAGAGAATCTCTAGGACTGGGAAATTGACACAAGTACATGGATATGATTAGTGGAAAGTTCCAAACAATACAGTATAGGAAGGTTTAGGATATAGAATGAGAGTGTGTGGCATACTCGTATGAAGCAAGAAGGAAATGCCCGGGAACAACTGTGTGTAAATATGGGAGAAATCGAACAGCATATTGAATTGGTGAGGTGGAAGGCAGCTTGTAAACGTAAAAGGAAGGCGTGTCAAAAATGGCAGACCCCTATCTTATCTATAGTAAACTAAGTATCTCTAGACCTAGGATAGAGAAAGTGAAATTTGTCTGCAGACGAATAAGTGTAGAGAATCTCCAGGACGAGGAAATTATACGCAAGTACTGAAACCGTTAGGGCTTTAATCGTCGCACCTAAACTAAGTATAAACCAGCCTTGAGCACATCGGGCGAAAGGAAATGAAACTGGCCCCAATATTTGGGCAACAAAATGAGGCTTACCTTGGGTACAATTAGGGCAATATTATTTAACTTGGTTTCACAAACAGGTGTACAGATGGAGCATTTGGATGAGAACCACCAGAAGTCACTTACCAGGCTTGAAGTCTCATCCTCCCTACTTTCATAAGATCACCGGCTGAATTCGTAGAGCAATATGGGTAATGGAATGTTCGATAAAGAAATAAAATAGGCACTATCTAAAATAATGAAAGTAGGATTCTATAATATGAGAGGAGTATGCTAATATTTGTTAAATGAGAAGAATCTCCGTTCAAGTATATATTCTAAACATTTTTATTTATACTGATGTGAACCACACAAATAATGTTCTATCTCAACATGTGAGCAAAAGAAACAATTAAACTGACCCAATTATATACATTATATGCCTTCTTTTCTTGAAATTGTCTTGGCATATTAATTCTTGACGTACATCAATTAACTCGATCAACATGCACTGATAAATGAGATTATTTATTTTTATATAAAAAATGGATATTGAATGGTATCCTTTATTTATTAAACTCTCGTCACAAATGGATATTAAATATGGTTCCGGTACCTGGGATCGAACTTGAGCCTCCTGGGTAAGAACCAGGTATCCTTTATTTGTTAGTCATGATTTGGATAGAGAGAAAAAATTAACACAATATAAGCACATCTGTTATACACACGAGATTGCATTGCCGAGTATCGAACATGTGATCCATTTGACCACGACAAATGTATATTTACATTGAACACTTACGATGAACATACACGCTGAACATATATGTGCGTATCCTGGGTTTACCTAACAAATTATATATTTAAAGAATATCAGTCAAAGCTGGAATCAAACCCATCACCATATCACTTTGGGAAATAATAAAACACACAGAAACATATATATAAAAATATCAAATATATTTACACAACACATCTTGAAGATATGGCTTAACCAAGCCATAACATCTGGTTAAATCTTCGCTCCAGCATCATTCGAACCAACAGGCTTCGGCTTCCAAGGTAAAAATTTTTGGACTCCAATCAGAGGCTAAATTAATGCTTATCATGAGAAGGGATCTATCCTTCATAAAATCCGGAAATTATCCGTGTTACTCGCAACGTATAATTAGAATAGGATTGAGACTACTTTGGTGAATGAAAAGAGCTTGGCCCACTAACATCGTTTTGCTGGAGACTGCAAAGTTTGCTCGGCCTACGGTCGACCAGCATATACCTGTCAATCACAATAACAGCTGTGACTAGTCCTGGGTGTGGATACCATAAATCGTCCGTCACCCCTTCCTTTCATTTTCCTTACATATCATCTCGGCTTATTGTCAAGTATGCACTCACTTGAAAGCCATTATTTCTTATTACTCGTTATCTGGCTATATATTCAGCCCAATTTAATATCTCACAACAGCTATAATTATTTATTCTTCCTTATCACTCCAACAACAAAACATGTTACAGCTTCGCCCTCTCATGTCTTGGCACCGTATCTCAATCCGTTCATTTAATTCACAGAGAAAACCCCATTATTTCAGGTTATTTTATTCTCACAATTTCATATATAATTATAAATTAATTACACCTCGGTTTGGATCAACTCCAATGATTATCTAATATAATCCGGGATTACGAATACCCGAATCTCAAACCTATCATTTATATCCAAACTACTCTGAAGATCTTTACCAGACGAAGAAATATAAATCTAGCTAAATTGCCGTTCTTCCCAAAGATAGTTCATATAAGGTAAGAACTTTGAAGTCTATATAATAATTCATGCAAATGAATTTTTGTTAAATATCAATGATTATCTTAAAAATCACTTGATGATCCTAACTAATAGTAATAAATCTTTCCCAGTCATACGCGCATAATGTTCCCTACATATTTAATATTTAATTATGACATTATAATATTTACAAATATTATTATTACTGGCATACATCTCTCGTGTTTAGGGTATATGAAAGTATGTGCTTAACACTTGGTGAGTAGGGCTTGCTGTCATCTAGGGTACATCTTAGATCTTTACACGAACATGATGAATATTCTTGTTCCTAGTAGTCCTTGGTTCTTCTTCATACGACGATCCATGACTCGAACTGCTGTTTTCTCAGATGAATTTCGGGACGATCCTTGTAAAGCTGATTGCAGGTACTCAGGCGCGACTCTTGTAGGCTCCGAGTCTTGGGTTCGACGACCACTCACGAACATACAGAAAAATGGAGAATGAGTTATCAAATACTGTTTTATGCACTTTCAAAGGGGGGCCTACTTGTAACAAGATCCACTCTTAAGTTCAAACAGATTAACGCAAGTAGTGATAAGTTGTAAAATCACTGTTCATTCCCTGACCGTCACACAGACTATCACAACGAATGTCCCTGGAGGATGCGAATATTAATTTTGTCAAGAACAGTTATTTAATTTTTGCTAAATGTCACTCGTTCTTAAATGCTCAGGAGCGGTGATAATTAGCCCCTGCATATATTAATTAACTGTCTCACCACGCTAAATAACCTGTAGCGTTTGCCCTCCGTTGGTGATTGCACCATAAGTCATAATTAACTATCTTCGACGATTGTGATGTTAAAATGCCAAATTAAGGCTTCTATTCGGCAATTATGTACATTAACTCGTACACACGACTTATTCCGTAAATATATTTACATCACATTGATGTGTTTCTTCAATGGCACAACACTTTGTACACTGATATCCAAATCACTGATATCCAAGTTCCACTTCTAATATGGTGGGTTGCCACTACACAGACGATAATGAGGTAACGTGTTACCACTGCCGGTACACGGATGAGAATGAGATACAGTGTCTGGGTCTTGGATATATTTATAGTCTACGGGCAAAATGGTCAGGGGGGAGGTGAATTATGTCCCTGTTGGAAATGACAGTCCGGTAATCGAAGTCTTTGAACGACGTGATAACAATCGAATTAAAGCTTATAACCTCTGCTTTCTACTGAACATATATGAAACCAAAGCGATCAGTAGGTTATTCATAATTTACAAAGCGTCCTTTTGGAAGATTACGCGACATGTTTCATCATGCAATATCTCCCACCTTTTTCCACATGTTGTCAGATTTCAGTAGTCACCTTTGATCTGCGTACTACTGTATGATAGGCGTCATTATTTATCCATTAATAAAGTATTGTATTTATATGCATTGACAGTCAGCATAAAATACATTGGTTCGAATGGGACCCGTTTTATAAATTTAGAAAAATTATCTCATATAGAAGTATTCTTCTTCTTCCTCTTTTTCGTAAATTATGGTGAAGTGGTACTAATGAAAGCGGTGTTGAATTTATAGTGGGCATTTATTTTTCAAAAGTTAACACACCTTAATTCGGCCCGGTCTCCTAAAACCTCCATCTCCGTGTGTAGCGTTATCTTCTCTTCTCGCACGCTCGGAAAGAGAGCGGGGTTTCAAGGTTAGCAATACTGCGTTGCACTTTTCTCATTACAGCGTAGGAAAAATGCTCCTTCCGGACTGGCGCGTCGCGGATCATACCCCGGTTTGATATACAGAATGCTAACTACTGCATTACATGTCACAGGATATTACGGAAAACGGTATATATAATTAGCCACACCTCCTAATATCTCCATGGCATGATGGTGAACGGTCACAGTACCTGTATGTGATCAGTGAAAATTTTCAAAGATAAGAACTTAGTTAGGGATAAAAATCAATTGATGAGGCTATACGCATGAACCTGCCTTGGTGGTGGAGTCATGTGAAGCGAATGGAGGAGGATAGTTTGCTTAGGAGAATAATGGACTCTGTAATGGAGGGTATGAGAAGTAGATGTTGCAATAATGTTTACTTCGGCCCTACGTGTAACAGCGGCGGCTGGCACGACTTCATGGCTGGCGATGTGAATGGGATTATAAAATAACTTACTATCATTTATCCCTTTAATGACCAATAAAAAACATTACATCAACTGAAGCATCATTGAAATACTTTCTTGTAAAAGTACTCGCCTCAGTTATGTTAATTTTCTCCATCATCCTCATATTTACATTTCCACAACCCCTTCATTACAAATTGTGATAAAGCAGCAGGAATAGATGAAATTAGACCTGAAATGGTGAAATACAGTTTGAAGGCAGGGATGAAATTGCTTCATAGACTAATAATTTGGCATGGAATGTTAGTAGGTTATCCTGTGATTGACAAACGCAGTTATTGCACCTACCCATAAGACAGGGAAAATGAAGGATTGCAACAACTATCAAGGTATTTCATCTTCACTGGCATTTCGAAAATTATGGTGCGATTAGTGGTTGAGAGTAATTTTGATAAAATCCAATGTGATTACAGATCACAGAGGGGCTGCCAGGATCAGATTTTTGGTATGTTCCAGATAACTGAAAAGTGCTACGGGTGGAATAGAGGGTTATGTTTACATTTCATCGACCTAGGGAAGGCATATGGCAGAGTAAACAGCGAAAAATGTTAGCCATTCTGGGGGACTATGGGATTACGTTTATATTATTAAAAGCAATGTAAGTTTTTTATCAGCCTGCAGTGAGAATTAATGGTAGAATAAGTTCTTGGTTCTTGGTACTTACAGGGTTTAGACAAGGCTCTAATCTATCAGCTTTGTTGATCATAGTTTACATGGATCATCTGAAAGGTATAAAATGTCAGGGAAGGAATCAGTTAGGTGGAAGAGAAATAAGGTATTTCGCCTATGCTGAAAACTTGGCCTTAATGTTAGAATGTGCTGAAATCCTGCAGTCTAATATCTTGGAACAGGAAAATAGGTACAATAAGTGTTTTATGAAAAGTAGATTTTCGACGGCTAAATTGATGTCAGTAGGGAAGGAAAATATGAAACTGAATGTCAGGTTGCGACTACAAAGCTGGTACAGGAAGATCATTTCAAGTATTTAGGTTGTGTATTATTGCAGGATTGTGGTATATACTATGTGAGATTGAATCATGGTATAATAAAGCTAACGCAGTGAGTTCGCAGTTGCGATTACGCAAGAAGCAAGTCAGATCCCGGACGAAACTATCATTACACCGGTCTGATTTCAGTCCAACTTTGCTTTAATTGAGTGAAAGCTGGTCTTACCCTGGATATCACATATATAAGTTAGAATTAACAGACATGAATGTAGCGAGGATGATAGCTGATACGAACGAGTGAAAAGAAATGATACAAGATACACGGAATTAGGAAATATGAACTTAGTTAGGTATAAACTGAATTGATGAGGCTGTATACATGAACCGGCCTTGGTGGTGGAGCGATGTGAAGGGAATGGTGGAGGATAGGTTACTAGGAGAATAATGACTCTGTCGTGGAGGGTAGGAGAAGTGGAGGTAGCCCTAGGCGACGATGGGTAGAGTCAGTTTCTAATGGTTTAGAGAGAAGAGGTATAGAACAAAAAGGGACCACAAGTATTAGGTACAAATGGAAGATTGTCGTGGAGTATAATAAAATCAGGAAGGCTTGTAGAATAAACGCTGAAAGGCGTAACAGTCTATAATGGTGATGTAACTTAGGGTCTATGCATGTATTGAAGATGAATGTATGAAGAATTTAATAATATGAACCTAGGGTCTAACTGACACCATGATAATAGTTGTGTTGCAAAAATATAATGAGTTGAGGGCTAACACTTGCTGGAAAAGCCCGTATTCTCCCAGAAGATAGTTATGTGAAAATATATCATGTCAAGAAAAAGATATGTTAAATGTGTACGTTAATATAAAATTTATTAATATTTGATTTAGTCATCGACTTGTAAAAACTAATTAAATATGCTTTCATTGCATCAACCCGTTTCAAGAACAGCCTGCGAAATGGTGTGACGAAATTCTGTTAATAGTATATTATCTTACGACTTTTCTAAACATTTATTTATACAGGACACTGGGTGTATTTTTGTGCTGTGGGGAATACCTGTATTTTCTGTGTGGAAACGTTTCTGTGATAACATTTTTGAGGAGATTAGGATGCAGATCTCTCCAACCACCCGGCGAATGCAATTTACGGCACTGCTAGAGTCATCTCATTCTTACTTACTTACAATCTCGTTATTTGGTAGTTAGCAATGTACTTTGAGAATCATCCATTAGTGCAGTTCTCATAATTAGACAGATAACTCCCTGGGGGAATCTCGGAATATCATCCATGAAGACATTTTGAAGCCGTCATGACGATGATTTTCAGCTCTCAGTGAGTGTTTCATTGATAATTTTGCAGAAATCTTTCCGTATATTAATTTTGTGAGCAACTCCTTATCCTAACATAAATGTATGGACTTACGTGACGTTGACCTTTCAATATAGCATCTAGCCTTAATGTTCAGTGAAGCTGAGTAGTTTGATCTGGTTTCGTTAGCATATTTCTTGTAAAATTGCTATAACTTTGACGTAGCCTTATTTATTCGAGATTAATTTTGACAAGATTAAAACCTTGTGATGAGGTAGACTCATCCACGATTTTTATTGACAAGTGATTACAATAACCTAACCAAATGATATAAAAAATGGATTCCTATCATTTGAATAGTAATTAAGAATATTTTACATTTGTGAGAATTGTTATATCGTGTTTTACAAAGGTTGATGAAACTGATGATACTGATAATCTTTTGAAGCTCACATTACCGTGTGGTGTAAATTGATATAGCAGTTTATCTGAACTAATTCCTCCTTAATGTTTGCAACTATATCGTCGGTTATTCAAGGAGTAACAAAAAAGAATTCGGACGAGTACAATTTTACACTAGACAGCACCCAAAACAGAGTGTGCAAATGCGTGTCATAAGAGAGAAGAAACGAGGCAGGCACAGAGCGTCGACAATCTATATAAATAAAATTGTAGGGGGTCCGCTGTCTGTAATTTCTTTTGTTTTGCCAATTTTTCAGATATTTATCCGTTTTAGGTCAACTCAAGACCGAATCGGTGGTTTTTACGTTTCGTGTCTGTTTGTTTGTCTGTTTGTCTGTTTGTCTGTCTGTTTGTCTGTTCCAACATCACGTCGAAACGGCTGGATAGATTTCAACCAAACTTCATATTTAGAGTATACTCATCCCGGGGAAGGTTTCGATATGCATATCATTTTAAAATCTTTGAATAGACGGAAGGTTTATAGCAAAACGAGAATGGTTTTTCCACCATCACGTCGAAACGGCTGGATAGATCTCGACCAAACTTCATATTTAGAGTATACTCATCCCGGGGAAGGTTTTGTTATGCATATCATTTTAAAATCTTTGAATATACGGAAGGTTTATAGGAAAACCAGAGTGGTTTTTCCACCATCACGTCGAAACGGCTAGATAGATCTCAACCAAACTTCATATTTAGAGTATACTCATCCCGGGGAAGGTTCGACATGCATATCATTTTAAAATATTTGAATAGACGGGGGGTTTATAGGAAAATCGGAATGGTTTTTCCACCATCACGTCGAAACGGCTGGATAGATCTCAACCAAACTTCATATTTAGAGTATACTCATCCCGGGGAAGGTTTTGATATGCATATCATTTTAAAATCTTTGTATATACGGGGGGTTTATAGGAAAATCAGAATGTTTTTTCCACCATCACGTCGAAACGGCTGGATAGATCTCAACCAAACTTCATATTTAGAGTATACTCATCCCGGGGAAGGTTTTGATATGCATATCATTTTAAAATCTTTGTATATACGGGGGGTTTATAGGAAAACCAGAATGGTTTTTCCACCATCACGTCGAAACGGCTAGATAGATCTCTACCAAACTTCATATTTAGAGTATACTCATCCCGGGGAAGGTTCGACATGCATATCATTTTAAAATCTTTGAATAGACGGGGGGTTTATAGGAAAATTAGAATGGTTTTTCCACCATCACGTTGAAACGGCAGGATAGATCTCAACCAAACTTTATATTTAGAGTATACTCATCCCGGGGAAGGTTCGACATGCATATCATTTTAAAATCTTTGAGGGGTTTATAGGAAAATCAGAATGGTTTTTCCACCATCACGTCGAAACGGCTGGATAGATCTCAACCAAACTTCATTTTTTTTGCTAGGGGCTTTACGTTGCACCGACACAGATAGGTCTTATGGCGACAACTTCATATTTAGTGTATACTCATCCCGGGGAAGGTTTTGATATGCATATCATTTTAAAATATTTGAAAAGACTGGGGGCTGGTTTTCCTCCATTTTCTCTTATACTATTGATTTTCTGTAAACTTCGTTTACCGTACGGGAAACGTCTCTTCATTATAAACAACTTTCGTCATATTCATAATTTACCTTACACTTCACATGACGGAGAAATTTACAAATTTCCGCTGGTATCATGCTCTGCATTGAGTGACAGACAGACCGCAACGAACCTACAGGTTACCATGGCAAAGTTTCTGACTGCATGCCAGCAGGGAAGTAACGTATTGCCATTTTTCTCATCATGCTTTTAAATTCGTGGTTGTTCCTTGGGTAGAAGACAAGAGAGGCGTCAATCGGCCTACCTGCGGGATATTGGCGGAATATCGTTGGTTGTTATAACCGCCCTCGAATAGATTAAGTAATAACACCATTATTCATCTTATTTGTTTACCTAAGAATCACTGGACCTAAATTTCTCCTCTGTTACCGCTTTATTATATCCATAACTCACACTAGCATAATTTATTGAGGTGCATTTGATTTTCAAATACATTCACTTGGCATTTACATATTTGTCGTTATCCGGCTGTCTTCAGTTATAATCCATTTTCTATTACTTTCAACTTTCTTAACTGTATTATTTTCTTCCTTAATTACGCCGTATGTACGCGAGTGCTAGAAACTACTGGATGTATTTCCACCAAGACTCATATTTAGAATACGCCTGTCCTTGACAGGTTTTAGGGCAAATATTGTTTCTAAATCCCTGAACTGACTGGGGGTTTATACGAAACAGAAACAGGATTTTGCACTTCCACAAAATATACACAACTAACGTTAATTTAAATCTACCTGCCTTGGTAGAAATTAATTTCTAAACCTTTTTTCTCATGTGCATCATTTCGATACGAGGATTAATAAAGGAGATATCATTAACGGACCGTTTTTCTGTACAAGTCCCATCGGACTTAACTCACGAGCGGGGGCGTGTAAAGCGTATTCCTTTCAACTTGAAAACTACTGAAGACATTCGAACCAAAATTTATATTAACATCCACCTGTCCAAAGGTAGGTTTTAAACGTAAATAACATTTCATGTTCCGGAATGGACTGGCGGTTTATAGGGAACCGAAATGGTGATTTTACTCTTCCACAATATATACAGAACAAGACCAACCTGACTGGAAATCGAGCAAACGTGATGGAATTCCACTTCTAAAACTGTTTTCCATGTGCATTTTTTCGTCAGGAGGATTAATAAGGGAGATACCATGAATGGTCAGTTTTGCAGGTTAAGTCCAGCGGACATAGCCACAAAGGTGTTTTACATGGAGCAGATTCCTTATTTATATAAATCAAATCGTAATAACTGTGTGCCACTACACTGACTATTTTGGCGAAATTTTCGTACAGCTTTCCGTTTAAGGGGTAATAATGACCATCTGCACAATTTTTGGTTTAGTTTCCTCAAAGTTCTAATTTTTAACCGCCTCGCCCAAAATCCAGATTGCGGCATAATCTGCCAGAAGAAAAAAAGAAGATAATTGAAATTTGACAAAATTATACGTTTTAGCCTGTAACGAACGGAAAAAAACCTAGATTATTACATTTTTCACTTTTTATCCCCGAAGAATATCGAAATATGCAGGCAATTTTAATGATGGTGCAGACCTTCGGAAATTCCTATCACATAACAGATTGCACATTCTCCTTTCAATTTGGAATGATCTACAACCTTGGTCTTATGACTTTTTGCCGTATCTGTATCCTTTTACGGTTGATTTTTCTCTATTAATCGATGTTAAGTCAGTTTGGAATTTTCACAAGCATAATTCATACCTTCGATTACTTATATGAAATACAGAATCATCAAACTCTTCACGAAAATTGGCCCACCCAGTAGCCATATGTGAGCCAAATGCTATGTATGTAGCTGTCACATAATTATCCGAAAAGTAATGTAATGTGAGATAATCTTACAAAAACGTTACCCTGTTCCACGTTTCTAACTCAATCTGACCCAAGAATAGATGACATATCATAGGACCAGCCATTTAGGGCACTAAATCCGGCGTGTCTTATAGTATAATTTTTTGTCGATATGACGTACGTTTAGTAGCAGTTAATCTGTAAATGAAGGTCTTCAGTATTGTAAACACGCATGTACTTTCGTATGTCGATCTATATATATTCACTGATGTCGATTTGTAGCGATCGAGAAAGGGTGGGTCTGCTAATGTAATCAGTACTCCCCACACCGACTTTGACTGGCTGTATGAAAGGGCCCTTCTCCAACTCCTGTGTAACTGTCATTAGTAAGGAAGGTCTACAATTGTAATGAATAGTTCGCTTCTCGATTTGACTTGCAGAAGGCAAGTGAGCATGCAGTTTTGTTTAAAACTTCCCTAACCGATTGTGTTTGGCAGAAGGCAAGGGTGCCCGCCATTATAAAGAAATGTCCTCATCTAAAATGTGACTGGCATTAGGCATAGTGGCCTGCTATTTTGATGGAAACTCACCAACTTGGTGTGACTGGCAGTAAGCTGGCTGGCAGTAGGAAAATCGGCCTGACATTATAATGATAACGGCACAACTCAATTTTGAAATGTGGTAGGGAATTTGCCTGCCATCATAATAAAATCACCTCGACTGTAATCTGTTTGGGAGTAGGAAATGGGGCCTGCCATTGTAACGAACACTCCCTACTTGATTGTGACCGCGCAGTAGGCAATGGGGCCTCCAATTATAATGTAAACTTCCCAACTCACACTAGCATAATTTATTGAGGGGCATTAGATTTTCCAATACATTAACTTGGCATTTACATATTTGTCGTTATCCGACTGTCCCCAGTTATAATCCATTTTCTATTACTTTCAACTCTCTTAACTGTATTATTTTCTTCCTTAATTACGCCGTATGTACGCGAGTGCTAGAAACTACTGGATGTATTTCCACCAATACTCATATTTAGAATACACCTGTCCTTGACAGGTTTTAGGGCAAATATTGTTTCTAAATCCCTGAACTGACTGGGGGTTTATACGAACCCGAAACAGTGATTTTGCACTTCCACAAAATATACACAACCAACGTTAATTTAAATCTACCTGCCTTGGTGGAAATTAATTTCTAAACCTTTTTTCTCATGTGCATCATTTCGATACGAGGATTAATAAGGGAGATATCATTTTTTTGTACAAGTCCCACCGGACTTAACTCACGAGAGGGTGCGTGTAAAGCGTAGGGCCTATTCCTTACAACTTGAAAACTACTGAAGACATTCGAACCAAAATTCATATTTAGCATCCACCTGTCCAAAGGTAGGTTTTAAACGTAAATAACATTTCATGTTCCGGAATGGACTGGCGGTTTATAGGGAACCGAAATGGTGATTTTACTCTTCCACAATATATACAGAACAAGACCAACCTGACTGGAAATCGACCAAACGTGATGGAATTCCACCTCTAAACCTTTTTTTCATGTGCATTTTTTCGTCAGGAGGATTAATAAGGGAGATATCATTAATGGTCAGTTTTGCAGGTTAAGTCCAGCGGACATAGCCAAAAAGGTGTTTTACATGGAGCAGATTCCTTATCTATATAAATCAAATCGTAACGACTGTGTGCCTCTACACTGACTATTTTGGCGGAATTTTCGTACAGCTTTCCGTTTAAGGGGTAATAATGACCATCTGCATAATTTTTGGTTTAGTTTCCTGAAAGTCCTAATTTTTACCCGCCTCGCCCAAAATCCAGATTTCGGCATAATCTGCCAGAAGAAAAAGAAGATAATTGAAATTTGACAAAATTATACGTTTTAGCCTGTAACGAACGGAAAACATCCAAGGTCATTACATTTTTCACTTTTTATCCCCGAAGAATATCGAAATATGCAGGCAATTTTAATGATGGTGCAGACCTTCGGAAATTCCTATCACATAACAGATTGCACATTCTCCGTTCAATTTGGAATGATCTACAACCTTGTTCTTATGACTTTTTGCCGTATCTGTATCCCTTTTATGTTTGATTTTTCTCTATTAATCGATGTTAAGTCAATTTGGAATTTTCACAGCATAATTCATACTTTCGATTACTCATATGAAATACAGAATCATCAAACTCTTCACGAAAACTGGCCCGCCCAGTAGCCATATGTGAGCCAAATGCTATGTGTGTAGCTGTCACATAATTATCCGAAAAGTAATGTAATGTGAGATAATCTGACGAAAACGTTACCCTGTTCCACGTTTCTAACTCAATCTGACCCATGAATAGGTGACATATTATAGGACCAGCCATTTAGGACACTAAATCCGGCGTGTCTTATGGTATAATCCTTTGTCGATATGACGTACGTTTAGTAGCAGTTAATCTGTAAATGAAGGTCTTCAATATTGTAAACACGCATATACTTTCGTATGTCGATCTATATATATTCACTGATGTCGATTTGTAGTGATCGAGAAAGGGTGGGTCTGCTATTGTAATCAGTACTCCCCACACCGACTTTGACTGGCAGTATGAAAGTGTTCCTTCTCCAACTCCTGTGTAACTGTCATTAGTAAGGAAGGTCTACAATTGTAATGAATAGTTCACTTCTCGATTTGACTTGCAGAAGGCAAGTGAGCATGCAGTTTTGTTTAAAACTCCCCTACCCGATTGTGTTTGGCAGTAGGCAAGGGTGCCCGCCATTATAAAGAAATGTCCTCATCTAAAATGTGACTGGCATTAGACATAGTGGCCTGCTATTTTGATGGAAACTCACCAACTTGGTGTGACTGGCAGTAAGCTGGCTGGAAGTAGGAAAATGGGCCTGGCATTATAATGATAACTGCACAACTCAATTTCGAGTGATAGTAGGGTAATTGCCTGCCATTATAATAAAAAAAATGTTATCTGCCTGGAAGTAGGAAAGGGGCTGCCATTTTAACGAAAACTCCCCTAATCGATTCTGTAAGCATAGTAGGCAATGGGGCCTGCAATTATAATGTAAACTTCCCAACTCGATTGTGAATGGCAGTAGGCAAGTGAGCCTGCCGTTATATCACAAATCCATAACAAACACTTTACATTGGAAACAACGTACGGGGACCTCCCCATGCTCTTTCTCGGATAACGCTAAGAGACATGCAATTTTAAAACAATCTTATTTACTTCATGCACACTATTTACTTCAATATTCGAATACAATGTAGAATACCGTAGCGAAGCACGGGTACATTCGCTAGTTGAAGATAAGAAGACACGGCACATGAACGAAAAAAAAGAAGCTGGAAGATTATGTGCGGTAGAACGCCTCGCATGGTTTTTATATTGGAAGACGTAACACTTCTGCAACGAGCGAAGATCTAACAGCCTACAAAGAAGAAAACGGAGTAACTTTCTTTTTGCTAGTTGTTTTACGTCGCACCGACACAGATAGGTCTTACGGCGACGATGGGACAGGAAAGGGCTAGGAGTGCGAAGGAAGCGGCCGTGGCCTTAATTAAGGTACAGCCCCAGGATTTGCCTGGTGTGAAAATGGGAAACAACGGAAAACCATTTTCAGGGCTGCCGACAGTGGGGTTCGAACCTACTATCTCCCGAATACTGGATACTGGCCGCACTTAAGCGACTGCAGCTATCGAGCTCGGTAAACGGAGTAACGGACATTATGGAAGGTACACTCCTAAACTCTAGATCCACATAGACAAAAGCTTTTAGAATAGGCATTCCATATTCAGGCAGGGGAAATGTCGGCAAAGAAGACTCCTCGTCGGAAGGTGTGACTTTTCCCCCCTATAGATTAACTAGGGACAATCCTAATAAAGGTTTCCGCAATCAAAAGGGTGTACGACGTAAGGACTGATATTAAATGCTTAGTATGGTACCTACATAGAAGAGTTGCCAAGTTTACTTGGCGCAATGATAAATTCACCGAATATGATACAGTGGTTCTTACAGAAACATTTGCAATGAAATAACCACACATAAATAAGAAATACGCAATCCATGTGTTAGCAACTCAAGGTAAATCCGGGAGACCAAAGGGAGGACTGGCATGCCTCTCATCAGCCAGCATGTCCCATTTCAGTTTAGTGTATAAGACAGATAATTTGCTAAAGATTAAAAGAACGTTCATAACTGTGATGTGCGTTTATTTTCAACGTGAATGGAAAGACTACGACATTTTAACGAACTGATGACAGGAATCTCCAAAGTAGAAAAGGTAGATGATCTTAAGATTGCTGGTGATCTAAACTGTCGGATAGAATTTGCAAACAAAAGCTTAAGTGGTATTTAACTACCTAGAGATAGAGGAATTCTCATTACTTAACGAGGAAAATGAGAAGACATACATGGGCCCAAACGGAAGCAGTATTATTGATCTTATATTCAGTATTAAGTTAGGTTGGAAAGAAGTGAAACCATCGGTACTAAATGAAACAGCAATAATGAAACATCTCCTGTAGAAATTATTCTAATAGGAAACTTAGATCTGTCAACCAAAACCAAACTCAAGGAACCACCATCGCGAAAAATGGACAAGGATAAACTGGAGGCCAATTCTGTAACCGTGCACAATAATTCTGAACGAAATACACCGCGGTAACTTAAACGGATTCCTTCAATACATGGACGTAAAATCAAGCAAACATCAGTACCACTAAGTATCAAAGAGAGGAAGGCTAAACCATGGTTCAACCATATCTGTTACAAAACAAGGAAAGAAACATCAGACGGTCCTCTCCTCCGGCGAGGCTCCCTCGAGGAGCGAGACTCCTGCCGAGCCCGCTGTTGCGAGCTCAGGCGAGTCCTGTACGTACTCTGTAAGCGGCGGCCCCGCCCGTCGCCGACAGCGGGAGTGTCGCGGTCCGCGTGGCCGCGTCTGCTACGATGCAGACGTTCGGCATTGGGTACCTACCTCGCTCGCTCAGTGGAGCGGGGATAACACGAGGGGACCCGTCGCGGCTTCGGCCCGGCGGGCAGGTTTTAAATGAACGCAACGCCCATGCTCGAAACACTTCTTAGCTCTGTGACGAGAAACCCATGAAAATTATTGCTTCTCTTCCACTCACCGTGGAGAGAACGATCGAAAAATAAAAATAAAACCCCTGAATGGTGGATCACTCGGCTCGTGGGTCAATGAAGTACGCAGCAAATTGCGCGTCGACATGTGAACTGCAGGATACATGAACATCGACATTTCGAACACACATTGCGGTCCGTGGATTCCGTTCCCGGGCCACGCCAGGCTGAGGATCGGTTGCTAAAACTGAACGCGACATTGCGTTTGAAGGGTGGGAGCGTCACGGTTCGTGCGGCCAAGGCCGCCGCCGCGTCTCCTGAAAAGAGCTTCACCCCGGTGGAGCTGGACCCGTCGACACCACCACTGAGAGTGTTGCCAAACACAGGAAACACTTGCAGAATACTCCCAAAAAGGAAACATTATAAGGAAATAATTAAGGAAGCAAAGAAAAATTCAGAAAGTCTCAGGAGAAAAGATGCGAGTGATCCGAATGCCTACCATGAATTGCTTTAGAGGCACATTATTGAAGCATTTAACAAAAATTCTAACAAACCGAGTGAGGGATACAGTAGATGACAAAATACCAGAAGAACAGTTCGGATTTAGAAGAGGCAGATCAGCAACACAGGCATTTAATTGTTTAATTGAAGCTATACAAAAAGCAATCAGGCCACAAGAAAGAAAATTATATGCAGTGCTTGCAAACATTCACAAAGCCTTTGTCTCCGCAAGCAGGAGCCTCATCCTTCAGAAATTGGAAGAGATAACCGCGAAAACCTGTTTTACAAAGCTGATAAAAATGTTATTATTAGAAAACTATGTGAGAATATGCGACGATATCGTCAAATCAAAGCAAATTCTTCAGACTGTAGGGGTCAGTCAAGGGGATCCTTTCAGCCAACTTCCTTTCAATGTAGCAACACGTGATGTAACAGAATAAATCGATGAGAATAAAGTTATAATTTAACGATACCCGGACGATGTGGTAATAACCAGGTGCATGCATAAGCCTATTCCGGTTTCTCTAAAAGAAGGTGCCAGCAAACAGTACATAGCGTATGAATTTGACACATACGTCAATTTGTTTGCCTGAGATTGACCTACCAGCACACAGAAGTTGAGTACGCCAAACACAAACGTCTGTGTTGTATCGTTCAGTGATCATGTCGAAGTGTGTGCCTGAAAGAGAACATTTGCGGCACACATTGATTTTCTTATTTCATCAAATGAAAAGTAAAAGGCTGTGTAAAGTCATCGTTTGCTTGTAGAAACATGGTGAATTCGCTCCATCGATTAGAACATGTGAGACATGGTTTCGCCAAATCGCTTCACCAAGAAAACCATGCTTTTTTGTCTGATGGGATCAGAGCGGTATTGTATATTATTAACTCTTGAAGCCCTGCGAAACCGATAATGCACAACGCTATAGCCAACAAATGATTATTTTGAATCACGCATTGAACGAAATGGAATGGGTCAGAAGACATGGAAAAGTGATTTTTTACACGACAATGCGCCGTCTCACACAGCTAAACTATTGGGAGAGCTTGCAATCGCTTGGATTGGACATCATTCCACACCCGTCCTACTGCCCCGACCTGGAGCCATCTGACAATCACCTTTTCGCATCAATGGGGCACGCGGTCGCAGAGCAGCACTTCAGCAATTTCGAGGAAGCTGGAAAGTGGCTTGACGAATGGCTTGCAGGAAAAGACAAGCAGTTTTTCTGGCATGGTATTCATAACTTACCTGAAAGATGGTCAATGTGTGTAGAAGGCAATCGGCAATATTTTGAATAAACATAAAATGAATTTTCTCCGAAAATTACGTGTTTTCTTTACTAAAAACCGGCAAAAGCTTGTACATACCCCTCGTACATCACCACGCCAAGATAAACTTTAAAAATCACTCATCAACCTGTCAATATTGTCCAAAAAAAATTTAGAAATTAATGAACAGAGAACACAAGCCGTTGTTTTTAGAAGGAGAGGAAGGCGAGCAGCAACAGACACACTCAGTTACGAAGGCTTACCTCTGATAATTGTAAATACGTTCAAAAATGTCGGAATGACTTTCCAGACAACTGGAACTACATTTACAGCTCTCATAAAGAAGGACCCCGGCAGCAAAAATAGTAATAAACGACATAGATCAACATAGTCAACGTTCGATCAAAATCGCCTTGAGACGTTTCCATCTAAAAATTACACCAATAGTAACCTACGGCATTGTAATCATATGAACCTTCCTGAAAATTGAAAGACAAAAGAGAGATAGAAAGGATGAGACGAATTTTCCTTGAAAGAGCGCTATGTGTATCTAAATATACACCCTCAAGAACTGATTGAGAAAACTTGTCTTCATTGAGCACCCACTATGACTACAATCTACAATCTACAAAAGAATATCAAGAGCTGTTACATGAATTAAAATTGAAGAAAAATTTGGAGGGACATTTAAATAACGGACGAAATGAAAACAGACAATTGGTGCCAAGGCCGCTTCGATCTCCGGCATACAGTGACTCGTGCAGCGGTTCATGGTTTCCATCATAAGGCATGAATCGTATCTGGTTTTCACGAACCAAACGATGGTTGTGTGTGCCGATGGTGTGAACAATTTTGTGGTCATTACCACGCCATGACGTGCCTGAAGAGGCTTCGCTCTCTGACAAAGTTCTCTAGCGAATACGTTTGTATTGTTGTACATTGTGTGCTTTTCCATTTAATAATTAACCTTTGCAACTATGATAATATGATTATAATCATAACTACAATAATATTTTATAATATAACGTGAAGCCCCAGTTTATTTCCTTGTATAGGCATGTACGTCTCAGGTGTAATTTTCTCGTTACAGTTGATGTTTATTTATTGAGATATTTTGATTGATATTTGCGGACTGATTATACCATCCTTGTTATTTACTGTGTGTGATCATGGGCCGTTTCTTCATTGCTATTTTTCCATTATTACCTTAAATTTATTTCGTTTTGCTCAGCTTACATTTATGTGGCTAGATACTGATTTTATGTTGATTTCAAGTATGACTCTGGTTGGGAATGTTTAATAATTATTTCACTCACTCAGTGACGTCTACGCATTAAGTTAATTCATTTATATCTTCAATCCTCTTTCTATTCTCCAAATTAAAGTAATTTAATTTGTGATATTTTCTTCAAATTATGTAACCATTTAATATAGTTTTCTCCTTTTTTTATTTTTGAAGGATTATGCAAGAGAGAACCTTAAGCAATGCTTCCCTGTAGTAAAATTCAAAATTAAATTTCGCTATGAAACGTGGAAGATTACATGTGATCATACACTTGTTAGCTTTGTGTATATCCTCTCCTTTAACTGGAAAACATATTTTTGTTAAATTTATCATGTTTTTATGGATGATTATGTAGTAAATTTGGAAGCAACGTGACTGACAACCTCAATAAACATCGATGAATACATTTTGGTTTTACCTCACTTGTTGCCCCTCGATTTCAACTATTTTTATAGTCTAATGTTTCAAGGGGCGGAAGTCGACAAATTTAAGAAACGAGATTTACACTTTCGGAGGTTCACTCAACCAAAACCACAAGTGAGTACCAGCTTAATTCCTGTGGTCAAAGACGGACGGACGGACGTAAAGCTAACCACTTTACTCCACCAAGTACCGAGGTTACGGATAGTGGAATCCTTTATCTTCCATCCCACCCCCAGGGACTTCATGGCCTGTACGGAGATGATCTTGCTTTGCTTTGCTTAATATTTCATCCCTCTCGTAACAACCTTTTCCTAGAAAATAATGTTCCCTGATCAGTGTTCATCGCAGCCGCTTTACTCCGGAGGGTGGGGGTGGTTAATTTAAGCTTAACGGGGAAGGGGAAGAATTACATTATGTCCTGGTAAATACATATATAATATAACACGTTTAAAGGGACCCGCACAATTTCACGAAATTTACAGATAATTATTATTAGGAGGCCTATAATTACTGTAAGTTACTTTTAAATACTTGCAGTGACTTATTTGTATCACAGGAGAGTAATTCGCCGAGATTTCTTCACAGCAAATCTGTTGACTGTAGCAACGATGAGACTCTCTGTAGGGTCTTCGTCCACGTCGATTGACACCTTTGCACAGGTTTGAAAAGCATTCTGGCCATTTTGTTTCACAAATTCGTCATCACCATATCCGTGGTACTGAATGGCCTTTGTATACCCGCGGTGGAGATTGCGTAACACACATTCATCAAGTGTCTTTAGAGCTTCATACCAAATATCAGCACTTAGGATAATGGAAGAAACATCTGTCTCAGATTCTGATTTATTGCGAGCCGCATACTTAAAAGACTGGAAGTCAGCAATTACAGAATCAACATGTTCGATCCCCAATAATACACACAGTCTTTTACAGTAATTTGTTGTAGGTCTTTGGCCAGTTTTAAAACTCTCAAAATATGAAATTGACTGGATTAACTTAACGGGCTTGTTCTTAAAACTTTGCTATATTTCACTGATCAAGTTCGTTACAAATGTCTTCGAATTTAGTATTGCTTGTTTTTCTCTTCATTCAAACACACACTTACCACTTCTTCTGCAGAAAGCTCTAGATTTTTAATTTAATGCACTACTTGGTTTTCAACATCTTCCTCACAGTAATTATCTATGCTTTCTTAAGTGATACATAGTCACAGACACAAGAACAGGAAACTGGGAAAGTGATTGATTTGTAGAACCTTGTTTCAGTTTGAGACATCGTGTAATATTCCGTCTAAAATAGACAAACCTGCTAACAAATTGTAATTAATAATTTCTAGCAGAATTCCGCCCGACAAATTTGAAATATCAGCACCATCCTTATGTATATGTTCATATGCCATCATAATGTTTTTTTAGCATAGGAATCCTATAGGAACTGTGCTGTAGTTACTCAACCAACGGATGTCAATAGCTTTTAGGTTTCCTTAAACAGGTTCCTCTAGAGCAAAATGAACTTCATTCAGTATTCCTTCTCACTGAGGAGATGCTTGGAAGAGTTTGTACACATCCATAATAACGTGCAATGTTCGTCTGATCACGGGATGTTTGTTTCTGCAATTGCTGGCAGCAATCGACAAAACATGTGCTCTGCAGTGAAGAAATGCAATTCATACCCCCTTTTTCCTGCAGAAATCGAGTGCAGACGCCAATAAACAACCACTGAAATTGGGAGCTCCATCAAACGAACACGGTACTAATTTACCATAAGAGAGATTTCGTTTCATTAGCCCACCTTAAGCATTCTTGAATTTAGATTCAGTATTGGCACTCTTCAATTCCGCTACACACAGAAACATTGTCCTTAAATTCAATAGGAGATTTTGCAGTATATTGAACCAGCAAAGCTAATTCACTACAGTTACTTATTATACAATATTCATTCAACACCATAGTGTGCCGTTTCACAGTTCTTTATGCGAGCTGGTGAGAACAAATATGGAGTCCCAGCGATTAAGATGTGCATTTAACGTCAATACGGACGGAAATGTAGTTATTTTCATCGGTTGGTTACGGAAAGAACCATGTCTAGAAGGCGCAGGAAAAGAATGACAAATGGACATTATTTAAACCTATCATTAAAAAAAAAATTCTCTCATCATTCATTACACAATCAGACCTTGAAGCAGCAAGAAGCCATCGAACTAGATTGAAAGAATCTACTTATCTGAAGCAAACAGCGTAATTTAGAAGAAAATATAATTCGCGGCTACACGCATAACATCTATTATCAAGATCTAATCGCTGCGCGAAATTAAAAATACAATAAAAAGGAGATTACCCAGATTATAATAGAGATACGTTACGAATTGACGCAGAGCATATATAAATGTATCTGATACCGCTCAAAAGTAAAAAGCATACGTACTGATCAGCTGTCGAGTGCACTTGCACTAACAAAAACATAGAGGAGCGAACTTCATTTTTCAAACAGAATAAACACTTAGCAATTATCCTAGCCGATTTGAAGCTGTCATATTGAACTAAACTGTACCATAACAGAACCTACACAATTTAAGCTTCCCAAGAGATATATTAACTGAAGAATGACTGCAATGAATAACAAATTTTGTTGTTGCTCTGTTCCATACATACGAGACTCCACTATGAACCTGTAAAGAAGCAAGGCAACGCTACTTGGACCTTGATGAGGCGATACGATGTTGATCAGCCCAGATGACCAGTAATCAGCTATGAGGAGCTACGATGAACCCGATCACTCGTGAAGGAACCAGATGACGAGATCCTAATCTCAGATGACCGGAGATGAGAAGACATCGAGACCACCTTAAGACAAGCTAAGTCCATTATCTGAGTCGTTTTCGTAAGTAAGAGAACATTAACTTTTTATAATTAAATGTTGATATGTGTACTTCCGTGCGAAGACAGTGCGTAGACAAACGTCTAGGTGAGGTTGTAGGAAATAGGTACTCATCTATGTGTAACGTCAGATCCATTAGTAGGCGTGGTCACCAAGTGATATTCCGATCATAATGTTTCCAATGATGTGAGAGTAAATGATTAGTGTTATTATTATTATTAGTGAAGAGTAAAGTGTGAAGTTGGTATTAATACGAGTGTTTACTAATATAATTAAGGTCTCATGGTACGAGATCTTATATAGGAAGTGTTTATGAAGGAATAAGGCATTGTACTGCCCATAGCTATAATGTTAAATTTGACACTATGACGGTAGGAAGTAAGGTGATATTTTAAGAATTTCGTGGCACATTTAGCGTGCAGTCTAATGAATTGATATGCATATAATATAGTGAGAGATTTATGATACGTTAAGTAAGAGTGTTAATTGACATATTATAGAAATCGTATAAGGATGATAGTGACTTATGATGGTCATATTCATTTATTTTTCTTTGAGTGAATAGTCATAGTTGTCACAGGTGAGATGAAGTGATTTTCAAGTGATGTTTTCTGAGATTGTCATTGAATCTTTGCCCATTCCAAACGGTAGTTCTTAATCTTATGCAGAATCACGTAGTTTAGGATACGATCTAGACGCTGATGGGCAGCGCTATTATCCATGTTGAGATCATCTGAATAATCATGCAGGTAGACATGGTTGTACTTAGGCCTTCACTGAATTATTTCGGATAATTTTGACAACTCTCACAGTTTATAACCTCATTTCGGATAATATTCAAGCTACTAGACAGATCACTGGTGACATATATTTTCACACAAGGATTTTTAGTCGTAGATAGTGTCTTCCAACCAACTAGATTTTCCACTGGTAGTATGTTTGATAATAACTTAGTAGGATATGTGTGATGACGTTTCTTACAACCAAATACGCACTTAAATTAATATTTATCCCTGAATTAAGGTCATATTATCTTAAGTCTATAATTTAAATCTTACTATAACATTATTTTGAGGGTGATTACGACTTCCAGTGGACATAGCTTAACTTACGGTGAATAACACAAGGAAATATGAGTGACTAAGAGGCAATTGAGCATATGAATATGAATATTTAAACGGCAAAGCATATGAGAGTGTACTAGTCAATCCAGGTCATGAGAAGTATTGTGATGATTTTCGTTGAGAATTTTAACCTGTATGGATACAAACATTTAGTGTAACTTAAATAACATGTATCATTTTAATGAGTAGGGAGTAGGTATTAATGAACTGAATTTCACATTTATTCGAAGAATAACTGATATCAAGGCATCATAGACTCCAATCCTTACCTGAATACTTACTTGGCGATTCCAAATGCGTTCTTTATTTTTCTCAAGAAAGTTTAATCGGAGACATTGTAAATAGTAACTGATATAATTCTTTATTTCTTATTTTAATGGATGCATCCAACACTTTCAAAGTTATTGATTTTAATGTTCATTTCTTGTCAATACCATTTACTCGAATGTTTTCATTTAATTTATATTAATTTAATTCAATATTACCAAACTTATTAGGTGAATTGCATATGAATGAAACCATTAATTTTATAAATAATTCCCTAATGTTGTACAATACTTTGCTTCTAATATTCTATGGTTCTGAGGGACCAAAGGACTTATAAAATGGAGTGATGGAGCCCTAGAATGCATTTATATTACGGTAACTTCGTAGGTTCAACCATTCTTACCTTTGATATAACGAGGTCACGACACTGTACTGTGAATTAATGATTCAGTAGAGGTCAGATGGCATGACTTTCTGGAACATTGGTGATGAACACAGACTTTAAGAATAATACAGAGTTATTTACTTCAGGAAATATTCATTCGATTGAATTTAAGATGAATTTTCCTTTATTATCTGACTTAATAATTTAATAAATGTGGGATATTAGAACCTCATTACTCTTTCAATGTCTTCCTAGAATAGGTATTAGATGTAAGACCGTACTATCTTAAGTCTACAACGATTTCTCTAATGACTAATATGGATATGGTATCTAACTGGTAACGGGTAAGAGACGTCTTCCGACGTTGGTTAGAATCTGCCATTAACTGCCATTAACTGACCAGAGAGTTTTTCTCTTACGGAACTCATAACCCATAGATCTTAGCCATCGAATCAATGTTGTACATAGAGCTAGTCTGGATCTCTTGCGTCCATGCCTGGACGCGGGAACAGCGCAATAGGAAAGTATCTATCATGGAAAAAAGTTTCGTCTTGAGCATCTAAACCCTCACCAAAGCAATTGACTTGTTTTGAAGCTGTGTTCCTGCTAAGATATGTAGATAGTGTTCTTTGAGATTTAACCTGTTTACAAGGTCACTGTTATTTTTAAGATTTATTCTGTTAATTAGCCATTCACACTTTGTTGCGTGTGAGATCTCTCCTTTGAAAAGGAAATACGCAGTTTGGACTAAATTTGAGAGATCCTGACGATTCTCAGTTTCTTTCGTCATTTTGTTTAATTAACTGGATATGGACTGAATTATTCCATCTCCGTAACCTACTGGTTTCAAGTGCCATACCTTTCGGGTTATTTTTGGAATGACAGAGCTCGATAGCTGCAGTCGCTTAAGAACGGCCAGTATCCAGTAATCTGGAGATAGTGGGTTCGAGCCCCACTGTCGGCAGCCCTGAAGATGGTTTTCCGTGGTTTCCCATTTTCACACCAGGCAAATGCCGAGGCTGTACCTTAATTAAGGCCACGGACACTTCCTTCCAATTCATAGGCCTTTCCTATCCCATCGTCACCATAAGACATATCTGTGTCGGTGCGACGTATAGCAAATAGCAAAAAAAAAAAAGAATGCAGCTGCTTATCCAATTTATCAGGACTTCCCATAGCTTTCCGAAACTAAAGGCGCCGTTATGTACACACCACCGCTTTTTCCGTATAGCTTCAAAATCTTATTAAATGAGTGCCACCGAATTTGCAAAATGGAACGCCCCGATTTTGATAAAAATATAGCCATTAGTACTTACGCTGCCATTTTTTGCTGATATTTGAATTCACGTTCACGAGCGATTTGTTCTTGTACAGTTGTGGTAGGAATAATATCCTCGTTTGAACAAAGTGGAAGAACAGCTGAAGAACGTGCTTCATTTTCACTTTCCCGTGTTACTATCTCGTTGCACGAATTATCTTCAAGATATTGTTTATTCCTTCGGAAAAAAGAAAATAAAGTTTGAGGTTTCGACTTCTTCCTTTTGAAAACAAAATAGGTTCAAAGAGAATTGATCCTAGACCAACTGATTCCCACAACATGCCTGATACTAGAACACGGTCAGGAATGTCAATCATGGAGAATACAAAACTAATTTTGAGTTCGTTAAGCGCTCATGATATTAAAAGTATTAAAAATTAAGCTGGTTATTGTCACAGTGAGTTTTGTGAGTGTCGAGTTAATTGCTCCGAAATGCGGTTGAAAAAAACTTACAGATATTTATCTCAAAGCCCAATAATCCCCTTAATCATTCATTTGATTGTTGTTCATTTTTACTTAGTTTCTTATATTTCTAGCAGATAAACTGCATCTTTAAAACACCGGAGATTCGTGTTAAATGAAATCCAGTGATGAGCAAGAAACTTCAAAGAAGTTCGTAATTCTTGCTAAACGAAAGATGATTATTGATTGTTGTTGGATGCGCTGGCGAGTGGTTGACTGTTCCAAGAGCTCTGTGTTATCTCAGTGATAAAGTAGTTAATAATTGTAGAAATTTACCAAATTTTGTGTGTGTGTGATACATTTAGCTGCACAAATAATTGTGTTTACTGTTTGTAGTAATCTGCGATTAGTGGCATTTATTTACAGTTTTTACACTGAGTGGTTCCGTAGGCGTTCGCTTGATTACAACCAGTAATTTAGGTCTGTGTGAAAGAAGATATCTCTCTCTCTTTTTAATAGTATTATTAAAATACCAATAGGTTTGTTGATAAAATACTTACAAAGACGGGATATTAAAAAGTGTTGTAACTTCGGCAGCATTTCAAATAGCAGTTCAACGGTCCAACCTATCACGAAGGTAATATCTTCTTTAAATAACGCGATACTGTTTAAAATTTAGTTTAAAGAAAGGATTTCAACAGAATAGACAGTATTTCACTGGCGAAGTAGTTAACAGTCGTAATTATTGTCGCTCTTCGTATTCAGATATTAATATTGTTGGCTACAGTCGTGAACAAAGGGTGTAGTGTATCAAGAAAATATAAATAATATTCAGCTGTTTCTTGTATTCCGATCATTTGTAGTTCTGAGTAGGCGGTTAAAGTATCAGTAATTTATGTTTCACACCCTCGACATTTCAGTATTTATGAGCGGTTAGGTAATACTCAAGTTGCTATATTCCAATAATTGCAATTCATATCCCTGGCGTAGTTTAGACAGAAATACATTTGAGAAATTATTGTAAACAACCTCACATTTTTCAGCATTTAAGGATACTTTTATTCTCCGTCCCACGGAGTAGGGAAAATAATAGTAATCCACCACCTGTAAAGATCACATAAACACATTTCAGTTAAGAATTGTAGTGTAGATATGGTATATTAGATAGTATCTTGCCTGTTATATTCGTGTGTATTTTTGTGCAAACGGCAGGTTTCATTTCTATTACAGCATAGTAGGACAAAGTAGTACTAATATTAATCTGTATAAGTGTTCAACTTTGTTGGTAATCATTGAGTACCTACCGGAAGTTCTTGCGAAAATCTAAGTTTAGGCCTAATTGGAATTTTCATTTCTATTTGTGCTTAGTAAGAAGCTAGGATACGTATGAACGTAGTTTTAACATTATTGTAGTGCAGTATAGTAACTTATTAGAAATTAGAGTGCCTATTCTATAATTTTGAGTAGTTTTGCGAATTTCGAACTTTGATGGTAATTTTCTTTTCTGTTTTGGATTGGTAATAACCTGTTGTAATTAGAAAACGTCTGAACGTAGTTTAAAATTATTGTAGTGTATTATAGTATCTTATTAGAAAAAAGTGTGTTTATTCTATTACTCTAAAATATTTGTGTAATATAGTACCCTTTCTGTGCTATCTGTAGTAACTCTCTTACTAAAATCCTGTTGTTGTAATTGGGGTAGACTTAACTCCAGTTACGAATTGTGTAATTCTTGTGTATTATTCTCTGTTTCCAGTAATTAACAGCAATTTTCATCCTGTTAGCGTGTTATAGGAAAAAAATCGTACAATTAAGTAGTATTGTAGCGTAGTAGGTGCCTATATTAATTAACTTACTCTCGTTGAACTAACCTAGGCAATTGTTCTTTCCTTTCATTTTTATTTTGCACAGAATAAATTATCTTATTTTTCCTTTTCTTTTCATTATTTAGCAAAGAATAGCTAAGCAGTGCGAGTGTAGGAACTGTGGGTGTGGCCAGGCATTAGGGAGTATGAGGGAGGAGTTGCAGAGCTTGAGGGAGATAATTAGGATTCTCTCAGAGGAGAGGAAGGAAAGTAGGCCTCCAAACAATATACAGGATACAATAGGTGTAACAGAGGGATGGGAAGGAAAGGGAGAAATTGTAGAAGACAGGTGATCTAATGTTTTAAGGGGAAGGAGATTGCAGGCTAAGGGCTCCATTCAGGATCAAAATTCAAGACAGGTGTCGGTGAAAAATCGGTACGTGTCACTCCAGGTAGAACAACAGAGGGAAGATTAACAGGGAACTGTTGCTGAGAAGTGTGCAAGTAGGAGAAAGGGAAGAGGTAGGAAAGGGAAATATGGAGTAGAGGATAGGAAAAGAAAGGTCGAACAGGGTCATGGGATGGAGAAAAGGGAGGAGGAAGTAGCTTCTGCAGCTGTCAGGAAAGATAGGACTTACCAGGAGTGGAGGGGATCAATGTGGTGGGTAGGGTTGAGGCTCTGGTCATGGGGGATTCTATCGTTAGACATGTCGGGAAAGTGTGTAGAGGAAAGGGTACCAGGGTAGATTGTTATCCAGGAATTAGGTTAAGGCAGATATTGAGGAAGGTAGAAGAGAATGAGGGGAGAAAGGAGAAGGTGGTAGTGTTTCACATTGGTACTAACAACGTAAGACAAGCAGGCTTAAGTACCAACATAGTTGGGGATTTGTGGGATCTGGTAAATGCAGCAAGGGTGAAGTTTAAGGAAGCGGATATTGTTATCATTGGAATACTGTGTAGGAGGGATACTGGCTGGAAGGTGATTGGGGATTTAAATGAGACTATGGAGTGGGTATGTGGGAAACTGGGAGTGAGATTTCTAGATCCTAATGGGTGGGTAGAAGATAGGGATCTGCGCTCAGATGGCCTTCACTTAAACCGCAGTTGTACATATAGGTTAGTAAATTTGTTTAGAAGGGTTATCGGGAGGTACATTCAGGGAAACAGGGTGGCCTAGGGAGCGGTGTTAAGGGAACAGGGAAGTGGAAATCAAGTAGCGATGACATAAAACTGTTAGTGCTCAACTGTAAAAGTATTGCAAAGAAAGGAAAAGCATTAAGTAATTTAATATATGTAAATACTTACCAGATGTTGTAATAGGAGTTGAATTATGGCTGAGAAATGATATAATGGATGCAGAAATTTTCTCACGGATCTGGAGGGTGTATCGTAGAGATAGGATAGGAATGGTAGGAGGGGGAGTATTAATTCTCGTGAAAGAAGTATTTGTAAGCTACGAAAAAGTTAAAGATCACAAAAAATAAATTCTAGGGGTAAGAATCATCTCTAAAGACAATAGGGAAGTTGATGCTTTTAGAGTTTACAGACCAAGAAGGGGTAGCGCAGATGCAGATTCAGAATTATTTGATAAGATAATCTGCTATGGGGGAAACGATAAGGAAAGGAACGTGATTGTAGCGGGTGATCTCAATTCACGAAAGGTCAATTGGGAAGGTAATGCAAACAATAGGAAACATGACCAACAGATGGCAAATTAGTTAATATGGGAAGGGAACCTGATTCAGAAAGTGAAGGGACCAAGTAGAGGGAAGAATATTCTAGTTATGGTGCTGGTAAAACCACATGAGCTCAATAGAGAAACCGAAGTAATAGACGGTATTAGTGATCATGAAGCTGTTGTTGTGGTAATTAAAAATAAATGTGAAAGAAAGGAAGAGATTAAAATTAGGACTCTTAGGCAGTGCCATATGGCCGATAAAACAGGCATGAGGGAGTTTTCAATAGGTAAATATGATCGGTGGAGAACGGTAAATAAAAATTAAAACAGACTCCGGGATGGGTCTGAAGCAATTGTTGAGGAATGTGAAAATAGGTTTGTATATTTAAGGGTGGTAAAGAATGGTAAAGATCCACTATATTATAACAGAGAATAAAGGGACTAAGAAGGAGGTGCAGGTTGGAAAGAAATAGAGTTAGAAATGGCTGTGGAAGTAAGGGGAAATTGAAGGAACTTACTAGGAATTTGAATCTAGCAAAGAAGTCAGCTAAGGATAACATGACGGCAAGCATAATTGGTGGCCACACTAATTTTATTGAAAAATGGAAGTGTATGTATTACTTTAAGGCAGAAACAGGTTCCAAGAAGGACATTCCAGGAATCATTAATGAACAAGGGGAGTGTGTATGCGAGGATCTTCAAAAGGCAGAAGTATTCAGTCAGCAGTATGTAAAGATCGTTGGTTACAAGGATAATGTCCAGATAGAGCAGGTGACTAATACTAAAGAAGTAATAAAATTTACCTATAATAGCAATGACATTTACAGTAAGGTACAAAAGTTTAAAACCAGAAAAGCAGCCGGAATTGATAAGGTTTCGGGGGATATACTAAAGACAATGGGTTGGGATATAGTACCATATCTGAAGTACTTGTTTGATTATTGTTTGCATGAAGGAACTTTACGAAATGAACGGAGAGTTGCCGTAGTAGCCCCTGTATATAAAGCAAAGGGTGATAGACATAAAGCTCAAAATTACAGGCCAGTCAGTTTGACATGCATTATATGAAAGCTTTTGGAAAGCAATCTTTCTGATTATATAAGACATGTTTGTGAAATTAATAACTGGTTTGATAGAAGGCAGTTTGGGTTAGGAAAGGTTATTCCACTGAAGCCCAACTTGTAGGATTCCAGCAGGATATAGCAGATATACCCGATGCAGGAGGTCAATTGGACTGTATCGCGATTGACCTATCTAAGGCATATAATAGGGTAGATCATGGGAGACTACTGGCAAAAATGAGTGAAATTGGACTTGACAAAAGAGTGACTGAATGGGTGGCTCTCTTTCTATAAAACAGAACTCAGATAATTAGAGTAGGTGAAGCTTTATCTGTCCCTGTAATAATTAAGAGGGTAATTCCTCAAGGCAGTATTATTGGACTTTATGTTTTCTTATATATATCAATGATATGTGTAAAGAAGTGGAATCAGAGGTAAGGCTTTTCGCAAATGATGTTATTCTATACAGAGTAATAAATAATTTACAAGATTGTGAGCAACTGCAAAATGACCTCGATAATGTTATGAGGTGGACAGTAGGCAATGGTATGTTGATAAACGGGGTTAAAAGTCAGGTTGTGAGTTTCACAAATAGGAAAAGTCCTCTCAGTTTTAATTACTGCGTTGATGGGTTTAAAGTTCCCTCTGGCGATCATTGTGAATACCTAGGTATTAATATAAGGAAAGATCTTCATTGGGGTAATAACATAAATATGATTATAAATAAAGGGTACAGATCTCTGCAAGTGGTTATGAGGGTATTTAGGGGTTGTAGCAAGGACATAAAATAGAGAGCATATTTGTCTCTGGTGAGACCCCAACTTGAGTATGGTTCCAGTGTATGGGACCCTCACCAGGATTACTTGATTCAGGAACTGGAAAAAATCCAAAGAAGTGCAGCTCGATTTGTTCTGGGCGATTTCCGACAAAAGAGTAGCGTTACACAAATGTCGCAAAGTTTGGGCTGGGAAGACTTGGGAGAAAGTAGACGAGCTGCTCGACTAAGTGGTATGTTCCGAGCTGTCAGTGGAGAGATGGCGTGGGAGGATATCAGTAGATGAATAAGTTTGAGTGGTGTCTTTAAAAGTAGGAAAGATCACAATATGAAGATAAAGTTGGAATTCAAGAGGACAAATTGGGGCAAATATTCGTTTATAGGAAGGGGAGTTAGGGATTGGAATAACTTACCAAGGAAGACGTTCAATAAATTTCCAATTTCTTTGCAATCATTTTAGAAAAAGCTAGGAAAACAACAGATAGGGAATCTGCCATCAGGGCGACTGTCATAAATGCAGGTCAGTAGTGATTGATTGACTGATTGATTGATTGATTGATTGATTGATTGATTGATTGATTGATTGATTGATTGATTGATTGATTGATTGATTGATTGATTGATTGATTGATTGATTGATTGATTGATTGATTGATTGATTATAATGTAGGTACACGTTCCAGAACTGGTATCAATGTGTATTACATTGCGACTGAAATCTGCTGAGGGGAAATTTTCGTCTTCATCACTGTCCCTGATTAATGTTTTACCATTGCACTGAGTATCGAACTGGTACAATACACATTATATTTTGAATGTCTCTGGAGTCATATGACTCGTCGAAAATTTCCAGCTTCGTATAACTTAGCATCATAGTTCATTCTATTCATTTACTAAAATACGGATGTAGTTTGATATATCAAAAATCTACAAATGCTCATGTGTAATTGTGTACGATGTACCACTGAAAATCCTAATAGAAGCATGCAACAGCTCACAGGTATTATTGTTACACAAACTCAAGAGGAACAAGAAATGACGTGCAAGAGAATTTGTTTGAGTCCCTCAGCCTCCTATTCCAGGAAAGATGGTGACGCTCTGACACTGACTTGCGTAAGAAGAGTGGAAATGACAATGTTATTCCCCAGTCGTCCAGCTGAGGTCGCTAAGTTGTCAAGGGAGCAACCTTCCTTGGCAAGCGCTGCCTTATCGAGAAGCGTAAAGTGACATAATACGGTATATACGGCTCATTATGGATTCCACAGGGTACTCAGAACAGAGATACGGGATAGTGTTCTCATCATTTGGTGCCTATGGAGACAAGCAATGCACTAATCTCTATGTATAACAACGACAGAGGACACGGTGTAACGTACACATCAATTACCATAGCAATTCATACTGCGATACATAACCACCGAGTTTAAATTATGAACGTAATTATCTTCTACCACGTTCTTTATGTGGTTGAATTGTAGTTCTGCTCTATTTTGTACTGATTGTCTGAAGGGAATATCTTATCAAAACTGTATTATCTTCCCTAGAGTCTTAGATGTTTCCTAAAAAACACATGAGTCTCATCGTCATTTACCTTTAGCGTGAGTAATAACAGGATCTGAAGTACCAGTAACACCATGAGAGATAGAAATTTCTGTACTTAAAACCCTTAGAAAATTCTTCAAAGCATGTACTATAATGGCAATAATTTAATGGGAAAGGTTTTATCCACGATAAACATCTTTAGAACTACTTCAATTTATATCCTTCTTATCGTTGCTCGTGCTTCAGAACTCAGTTCCATCCTTTGATTGAGGTGAGCTATTGTCCTATAGAGAGACTGAAGATCAGATGAAGACGAATGCGAGGAATACTTACTCGGACTGCATAATAATATTCATGATAGGACTGTTATATTGACCACAATCTATCAGTCACATTTAAGTGAATATTGTACACCAGCAGAGGGCATTGTTTAGATGTATAATATTATAGCAGACATTATTCATTAATCGCCCATACTTTCTATCGCATGTATATACTACTTGTTTTCAGATGAGAAGTATGGCTCTTCCATGTAACATTATAACGAATTTCTGCAATAGTACTGTACAAATATATCGACGGATTGTAATGAAGCACATGATTCCAAAAGTACCGTTACAAAGTAGGGACAAGGAGTCGTAATGCGATAGAGAGTTCTTCTACGAGCCTGCTTTCTATGTCATGCAATGCTTGCTCCATTGAGTTTACATTAGTATCTTTAAAAGAATGGCGCTTTCATACGCACTACGGATAGTCAATATCCCAAGGTGTAATGCTACCCTCTGATGTACTCTTAGATTCCATTCCAGATATTTCACGACTTATAGCTGCATGTGGTATGGATTACAGGTATAGTTGTTATCCCATATTCTTCCTGTGATAGAACTTGTGGGGGGGGGGGGTGCGGGTTATTCAGTTAGCAAAAGAGCTGAATCACCTTGGCAAGCCCTTTAGAATGCCTTCGATATTGAGTGGGTATGTTGTGTCGACGGACTGATCGTTTAAGCTGATTGTAAATACAATTAAGTCGTAGCGGAACACTGACTTTCGAAAGAAAAGGACAGTACAATGACTGGAACAACATTAGTTGAAGAAACAATTATACTAAATAAGTATTATCGTCCTGCTGTGATTACGGCATGTAAGTTTATTGATGAGTGGAACGTCCAAATGAATCGCTAATTTGAGAAACCACACTTGTGCACAAATTGATGGTTTTCACTTAAGGGTGCATCACGGTTCTGCGAGGAGAGCTCCATTGGTTGGTATGAGAAACAGCACTTGCCTCACACTCGACCTTGGAGTCATGGAGCGTTAACTGTTGTGTAGGAAAGGGAACCGCTCTACAAACAAGAACATAATTTTATTGATTCATTCGCTTTAAATTGCACTGAAACTAAAGGTTGCTCTCGCTGTTGACCATGAAAATTAACTATCATTAGTGGGAATGGCTGTTGTCAGTTCCTGACTGTGCTTATAACAATATTCTCGTTGCCAGAACACAAATATTAAGGGAATACCTACGTTAAAATACATGAAATCAAGCGTAAGGAATAAAGTCCTTCTGTACAATATAATATGTCACGAGTATGCTGGAAGCAAAGAAGACTAGAGGGTGAGGGGGAAAGGGAATGGCTGATTGAGCGTGCATTGGTGAAATCTCACGACCTGTGTTGATCCATCTGTCCAGACCATGTTTTCAATAGGAGATACCCTACCTGGCTGGAGTACTGTGTAGACAGCTCGGCGTACGGCAGTGCTTCGCAATGCCAATTTATACCGTAAGTTGGCGTGACGTTATTATCCAATGCTGCACTCTAGCGTGTTGACTGCAGACGTAGGCGCGTGGCAGCAGTTCAATAAGGACACCACAACACCCTCCCCTCCTGATTACGCAAGTATGGCGTAAAAGGAAGACAAGGTCTACGGCGGTGATGCTGTTGGACTGCGGCGCCGGCCATCTCCGTTTCAGTAGCTGGTGCTGCTGCAGAAGGCCTATAGCTCTCTGTGAGATTGTTGCAATTCGAACACGTAGCCTTGAAGGAACGATACCCTCGCGCCGGTTATGGTACTTTGAAACATATATGGTAGGACTCTAGCTTACTTGCTGTTTGTTGCCTGGAGTTCTTCGCTTGCTGCCATGTAATTGTTTTAGCACGTCGGGTAATCTTGCAAGCTGGGCTGGAATGCATTATGTGCCAAGGATAGCGACCTCTTCGGAACTGGTCGTACGGGCTGTGACTTAGTATACGGCAGCCAGGTGATATACCTAATCTAACGTAGGATTGCTGTGTTTGATTGCTTCGAAGTGAATTTTCTTCTCTGGCGTATGAAGTAAGACCACGTCTCGAATGAGGGAATCTGAGTAAGAGGTGTCTTAACAACACCACACAGATCAGCTATCCATTCGGTATGCGTCTGGGCAGACTTCATACGGCACTGGAAATAATTGTATCTGGATGCCACAATATGTGGGTCATCCGTGAAATGCTCACTGAGACGAGCAATTAACTGAGCGAAAAAAACATCAGAGATATACTCTTCATGACACAATTTCTGTAATATATCACAAGTTTCATTGCCTACCGAGCTGAGAGGAAGAGCTCCCTAACGAACGTCATGAGTAATAACATGGCATGGTCGACGCCCAGAACAAATAACATTTTTAAAAAGCATGGCATATGAAACGTTGCTGTAGCCTAGCGTAGTATAGAGCCCGATCTTCTTTATTTCGATCAAAAGGGGCAAAAGTAAGGACAGAAATGCTTGCCTGCTGGGCGGAAATTGCCTATAATTCTTCGACAAATGTTTTCTGCCATTGCATTTGCTGTTGCAGCAACTGCTGTAGCTGCTGTTGTTGCTGTTGCATCATCGGGAGGATGGACTCCAAAGGGGTTGTATTAGGCATGATAACTGCAGAATGGTGCACTATTTTAATCAGAATGAGGCGATATGGCGTGTTATATTCAGAGTCTTATAACCGTAAGTAGTAATAAAGTTGAGTAACTCTGTATCATCTGAATATGTACGTTTGATTTATATGAGGCACAGGGGAACCCGTTCCATATTGTCTTCGTCACTACTTCCGCACTTTTATACATCGCCACTCTCGCACTTCTCCTTGTTAATTTCGTAAAAACATAGGCGTTCGTAACTTGTTTTTCGTCGCCAAGTTCGTGCCTTAACCTCGTCGCCAATTTCGTAAAAACTGGCGGTATGCGGTTCTTTCGTAACTTAACCTCGTCGCCAATATAGTAAAACTTGGCGGTTGATGGCTCTTACGTAATTTAACATCGTCGCCAATTTCGTTAAAACTGGCGGTATGTGACCCTTTCGTACCATAATCTCATCACCAATTTCGTGTTGGGTACCAAAGCAAACACCTGTACAAGCACGAACATAATTTTATTGATTCAACACTTTATAAGTAATCATTCACTTCAAATTGAACAGAAACTAAATGTTGTTCTCTCTGGTGACCATGAAAATTAGCTATCTACATTATTTACAAGGATGCTTGTTAGTCGGAATGACTGGGCGTGCTTTAAGTTACAATAATATTTTCGTTGCAAGAACACAAATATTGAGGGAAGCACTATCTTAAAGCACAAGAGTAAGGAATAAAGTCCTTATGTACAATAGAATATTTCACGAGTATGTTGGATGCAAGGAAGACTATAGTAAGAGGGAGAAACGGAATGGCTGATTGCCCGTGCAGAGGTGAAACCTCACGATCTGTGTCGGTCCGCCTGTCCAGACCACATTTTCAATAGGGGATACCCTACCTGGCTGGAGTACAGTGTAGACAGGTCGGCGTACGGCAATTCTTCGCAGCTCATCCTCCAGGCCTCCATGCTGTAAGTTGGCGTGACGTCATTATCCAGCGCTGTACTCTGGCGTGTTGACTGCAAACGTAGCCGCGTTGCGCGCAGTGCACGTATTGAATATTTACAACGAGTAGAGAAATAACGCTTCCCTGTAGAAGTATTGTCTCCATATTCAGTGCTCGTTAGTGAAATAAGCGACGAACGAACTCTCGCACTGATTACTTTGCGTGCGAAGATATTAAATCACATGTAGCGTAATACATTACTACTTGTTTTCTAGTGAAACAATAGATTGCGAGACATGAAAATGAAAGAAATGTGCGAGGAATGTAGAATGTCAAAATAAAGATTAAAAAGCTGCGTACTATAGGGCAGGAGTACGAAAACGTCTCTGAGAAAATAGTGCTAAAGGAGCAAATTGGTGACGATTGGAAGTAAGTAATCTAACCATTAAATATTTGATGTACATTTCTGGCGTTTATCATTATTAATAAATAAATTGCTGTTTTTGTTGGTCCATATAGAATCTTTATCTCATTTTTCAGAAGTCCTTGACGGTGCTTACAAAATGAATACTCTCTCCCTGGAGAGTGCCAGTAGAAATGTGCCCAGGGATAAGAATTGTTTGATGACAATCACATGGGGTGAGATTAATTACAGGGTGTTACGATGCCTAAACAATTAATTTGACAACGTTCTATAAAATGTATTTTACTCTTAACTTGTCGTATATGACGACGAGTAAATTTCGGAGTCAATTATCAATATTCGGATAATTTCTCGGCTTATGCCAGTAGGCAATTGAACTAATAAAGCCAGCGTGCTAGATCTGAAGTTAGGAACCAGTTGGCTGCGTAATGTAAGGATAGAAACCGTAACATTTTTTGACATAAAATATATCCAAAGTAATTAATAATGTAAATAGTTGTGTTAAAGGACATTGAATTATACGAGGGAGGTAATCACGAGAACTGTGATTTTTATATCTGAGGCATTTAATGAACCCAGATTATTGCTGTTGGTCATTTTACATCACTTGATGCTCTATTTTATGTGAGTTTGTAATAAAGTGACATTTTTTCTTATTTCGTGCTTATTGAGGGTGTCCTTTTCCCCAAGAATAAGTTTTCCTTGCGAATGTTCCTTTTCTATTCTGATACGCTGGTGATGTTGCATGCGATCTACTGATTAGTACGGGCGCAGTATGTATGTATATGTATCTATGTATTATTGATACAATGATACAAAATCAACGCATAACACTATTTTCAAGTGCAATGTACGATGTGCTATAAACTAATTGCCAGCGGAAATGAAATTTCGGGTGGATTTTGTAATATTCTAGCACTAATTGTTATTATGGTATCGAGATTATGGAAGAGAAACTGATTGTGTACTACTTACCATGTCCGCATAAAAACTTCACAGCTATTGACAGCAAATTAGTGCAGCAAATTTAATTAATTTCAATGAATATATCAATATCTAAAATAAGAATATTTCCCGCTTTACGTGGCTTCATTGTAATCACGCCCAGTACATTTAAAGGGACAGAAGAACTTTCCAACATTAATACGTGTACCTGATATTTTCACCAGGTCACTGGTCGGCTAGAATCTGTCGAGCACCAGGTAGAAAACAATATTCTGTATTTCATTTTAATAGAGAGTCAATTACTTGTGGTTGTAAGAACTCCGTTTGGTATAAAAACATGTTAGCCCGTAATACCTTGACTACTGAGAGGGTGAAGGAAATGTAAAGCTCTAAGCTTACAGCAAGGAAGAGGATCTCGAGAACACATATGTATCTGTTCACAATACTCCTCTAGAGGTCTGTATTGCTGATACTGGAGTAAGAGTTAAGAATGTCAGGCGTAATTAAACATATTTACCAGCGTTCATACAGTGGATTAACAGCACTTTATTACCTTCTAGAAATATGCATCTAGCTCTTTGAGTTTACTATATACTATCTGAAATAGTTTTGCTTGGATGTACATTTTTACTATATACGTGATCGGACCAAATAGTTCCGCTTTTTAGAGCGCAATCAAATAACAGCACAGGGTTACAATGGCAAATTTAGTGACCTTAAAATATGGTAAGGGTTTACATTGGTAATGGTTGTGGTGTTGTATTTTTAACATGTGTACGTGGCAGTCCGCAATTAGATCATGGGCAGAAAGGTGGAGCAGGCAGCCAACGTGAAGGTTTTCGTTTAACCGGGAAAAGTGGCCGTACGAACAATGAACATGCTTCGGCATGCGTAGGGCGATGAGAAAATGAGTCGTACTCAATGTTTTAGGAGGAACGCGCTCTTTACAGCTGGAAGAACTTTCCTTGAATATGAGGTACGATCTGGATAACCTTCCACGATCATCACGATCGAAATGTGGAGTGAATTCGGGAACTTATGCATGGGGATCTTCGGAGGATAAACAACGATAGTACAGACGTTGTGGGTGTATCGTACGGAACAGTGCAGACAATCCTAACGTCGGATATGAACTTGTAGGGTGTCGCTTCAAATATTGTCTTCCGACTATTGACCCCTGAGTAGAAGGACGACGAGTGTTGACGACTTTTGGGTCAAAGGTTACGACCCTCATACAGGGCTCAACGAAGCACGCTTTTCGAAGCATATTCAATGTCTATGTGGCCGATTTTCCCATTTCAACGCAAAAAATTCATGTTGGCACATTGTTGCACTTTGCTCTGCATGATGTAACCCACACTACATCAGACACTTTTTCACAGAAACACAACTATAGAAACTCTTGATATTAACACAGTGAATATCGTGGATTGTAAAGGAAGAAATACAAAGGTTGTTTCTACGTAGACGGGACATGAATCACAATAATAGTTTTCTGGCTATGTGAGCACGGTGAATGAAGAGCAAACATTCATTACTTCGTATCCAGTGTACGATCTGCCTTCGCTTATCAATCAGGCCACAGAAAGTAAGGCTCTACAGAGCTCGCTGTTCGCATAAGCCAGCATTAGATACGAAGTGAACGACCGGCAGTGTCAATTCGCGAACTTAAACTTTTCACGAGTAACACTCAAAACGTTCGAGTAAAGTCAATATTTAAGGACATAAAGCAATTCCGTGTGAAGGACTTGTAATGATGATTCAGAAATTTTTCGAGTTCGGGCCTTGTAATTGTCTAATTGCGGGTAATCTTCATGATAAGTATTTATAAATATTTCTGTGTTAAGGATTTTAATTATTTCCTGTATTGGGGACTTGTAATACTTTCCGTGTTAAGGACTTGTAAATATTTCTGCGCGTACTATTTTAAGGTTCGTTAATTCTACTTCGAATGTTTGGAGAATTAGTAGTTGGTACTAGAAAACTTGTATTATTTCTCTAGTGTAAAATATTTGACGTGATTTCTGCTGCAACTGTTCGATGAATTGCGGAGACATTACCAGAGACTTACATTTGAGAACTCGTACATTTTTACTGTGTAAATACTTTCTTCTACGAGTGTTAGTTAACTGCCAATGCCATATTTGGGACTTGTACGTATTTCTACACTGTGATAGATTTATTTGGCCGTGTAAACAAACAATACAGATTATTTTATATACCGAGTACTTATTGAATGGTCAAAGCGACATTTAGAAACGTGCATGATTGTTATATTTTGTTTTATTTGTTATATTTGTTTTGTTATATTTTTATAGTTAGGTCATGTTGAGAATCTATTCATGTTCAATTTCTATTGGTAGGCCCAAATGCAATAAATGATGCAATGATGTAATGTCAGTGTAGTGCTATGCCTTCAACTAAAACTAAATATATTTCATTTTGAAGGAAAAAGCGTGGTTTTCAACGAGTCCATGTCGGCACCGATTGAAATATAACAGTGATACTTTCGAGTATTTTCAAGTATGAGTTTGATCAGGCTATACGTAAACCCACAAAAATACGTAAGTAAGGTTAAAAAATTAAATTTCGTGTGGCTATTTCTAGCCGAGTGCAACCCTTGCAAGGCAGACCCTCCGATGAGGGTGGGCGGCATCTGCCATGTGTAGGTAACTGCGTGTTATTGTGGTGGTGGATAGTGTTATGTGTGGTGCGTGAGTTGCAGGGATGTTGGGGACAGCACGAACACCCAGACCCGGAGCCACTGGAATTAACCAATGCAGGTTAAAATCCCCGACCCGGCCGGGAATCGAACCCGGGGCCTCCTGAACCGAAGGCCAGTACGCTGACCATTGAGCCAACGAGTCGGACCGTAAGTAAGGTAATAGTAGTCGTCATTCATGAAAACGGAAATCCACACTTCCTACTTTTGCTGCAAACCTTGTCAATGATAATTGAGTCCCAGATGTTGACAATCATGGTCAATATTGAACATAGAAAATGTTCTAATCCGTTACTGTGATATTGTGTTACGAAGAAATGTAATGATTCCAAAGATCGGGCGAATTGGCCGTGCGATTAGGGTCGCGCAGCTGTGAGCTTGCATCCGGAAGATAATTTGTTCGAACCCCACTGTCGGCAGCCCTGAAGATGGATTTCCGCTGTTTCCCCATTTTCACACCAGGTAAATGCTGGGGCTGTACCTTAATTAAAGCTACGGCCGCTTCCTTCACACTCCTAGGCCTTTCCTGTCCCATAGTCGCCATAAGACCTATCTCTGTCGGTGCGACGTAAACGAAATAGCGAAAAAATTATTCTAACTAGGAGGGAAGAACATTTTTCCGCTTCAGCAGTTGTCGTCGATGTAGTAACAAATATTCTCCACAATCTGGTTCTTGCAATGAATCTGTATGTTGAATTACCGGTCCGGATGAAGTGGTGTTAAAAGTCATTCAGTGTTCCTGAAATCTGATCCTTGTTATAAAACTGGAAATTTCGCCTACAGTCGATATTTTTTCTAAGGCGATCGAAGGTTGGGCAGCGATGTGAAGCAGTTTCTGAAAAAAATAACTCGGTTTTTCCTAAACTTCAGAAAGACCAATAGTGTTGCTGCCTCTTCGACTGTTCAACTTACGTAGCTGAGGTTTATGGAGGTCTTATTTGCGAGTCTGTTAGTACTGAACACTTGAACTTACCGTTCCATCGTTGGTGTCTGCCTCGGTTGCTTCGGTAAAGCAATATCGTACTCTTCGATCTTGCGGTCGTTGCGAGTTTTTTCTGTCACTTCATCGATAAAACGATAGGGTTCAGAAGAGAGCATAACTACTTCAAGAAAGGAGGATAAATGTGCTTACTACAATTATTTATTCAGTTTAAATCACGAGAATTGATTTTGAAATTGGCAATAAAAATACACTTAAAATTTTCAAAACATGGTTTAGCGAAGTCACAAGGCATAACGTGAGTGGTAAAGATTTATTGACATGGTTTATTATTGTCCGTCAAAGTATGAAAATGTAGTTTAAAATTCGTGGACAGCAAAAACCAGAAACGAGAACAAAACCTGAAAATCTGGTACCATTGATCCAAACGATAACTGAGAGTTAATCAACACGATCTGTGGAATATCTAACATTCAACAAGAAGAATTACAGATTTACATTCAATTAAGTTTATCAACCAGTCTACTATCCTATCGGATATTAGAACATCCCCCCAATGGACCCTTAAGGGAAGCAGTATGATATTGAGAGTAATAATAATTACAAGTTCTCAATTACTGTGAGCAACATCACACATAAATGTGTTATTGAGTCTTCATTCAAGATTGACTAAAAATCACTACCTGGTTAGATTTGACCTTTGCTTGAATTTTCACCAAGAGAGCTCATACCAAACGTACGTTATGAGTCTGATCAACTTACAACATTTTCAGAAGATCATAATTTAAACATCACTTTTAATAATATTATAGACTTGTATAGTATTCAACAACATTCACATGTCCTGCACGACTTTATTATTACACAGGAAAGTTGTTGTACAATTCGTGATAATCAGTCAGTAGTTCTTTATCATCCTGGGTCTGTAAAACACATTAGTAACAACACTCTTACTCTTGTGAATAAACATAATCAGCTCATTAATTTAGATCGGCACACCTACGTACGTTAAAAACTTCATCTTAAATCAGTATGAAAAAGCTATAATACATGGTGTACAACCAGGACACGTAATACATGTTTGCGAAGACTCAACCATTTAAGAGACGTCCATAAGCAGATTCTCCTAAATTTAGGTTGTACTCTACTACAAAAAAATGGAAGAAATGCTAGACGTTATGAACACCGTAGAAACTCATGTAGGTGTAGTACAAAGTGAGCTCCATTCTTACCAACTTTTTACGTTTGGATTCAATAACAATGATGGCAATCGCTTTATCATAAATCAGCAAGATGTATACACCCAACCACACGAAAGCTACTCCTATATTGAAGGACGCTTAGATAAGGCAGATGAAGTGGACCAAGTATATCTCAAATAAACCAGCATGGTCTAGACTTTTGTCTTTTCTGAATCACGTTTTGAAGTAAATAATGTGGAAATAGATAGATCGAAGAGTGTTGGTATAACAAGTGCAGTGAAACTCTATCCTTCTTATAGGGATGATGAAAGTAATATTTTACGATGGCTGTATGGTGTCCGAAATTTAATAACAACTCTATGATTAATCACGGCGGTAATTTTTCTGGTATGTTACCATTGAAATATATTCTCAGCTTTGCTGATGATAATCAACGCAAAACAAGAGCTAATTCTGATCCGTGATCGAAGTGATTACAATTCCCATAAAGCAGCAGAACCATCAGTAGACTCGAACATTCCTCTTCATCTTATATTGTGGAGGATTCCAGTGTAACATTATCTGATCGATAAAACCTTCGATCGGTCAAGATTGTAGAAATTGATACAAAATTACCTATACGTTTTCGAAGTTGGGAGCTGCATGAGTATCCTGTGTTTCCAACTACAAACAAGCATAGTTGGAGTGTTAAAACGTCACGTTTTAAGGAAAAGCATTTGTATATTTTCTTGGATTTCAATCCCATCTTAAATTCAACTATAAAAAGATAGTTCACAGTTTGATTACAGTAAATTAAGAAATATTAGTTTATATATCAACGGAATTACGTACCTACGAAACCATGGACACTAGTTTTGAGAGAAATAAACTTGGGTTGCTCTATGACGTGTTTTGTAAATTCCAATCATCGTATTATCAAAAAGAAGATCGTCCGTTATTTTCACCTGATGAATTTTAAAATCTCGCACCGATCGTAGTTATAGAGTGCACTTACCACGACGAATCTATAATAAAATCTGCTGCCGATATTCGTTTAAAATTTGAAACATCTGAAAATATTCCTACTAACACAACAGCCTATTGTCTTATTATTCATATGAGTGATGTCCGTTACCATCCACTAATGAATATTGTTACAAGAATATAGATAAGAATAGCCCTTTATCATGATCATTAGAGTGTGTTTCTGCACAGGTTTGTATGCAACGGAAAGAAGTGCTAAGACTACACGGTTACAGACAATCGCCTACCAGCGAAACCAAAACGCTACATCTTATATACCTCACTGAAGTAAGTAAGGCTACTAAGATGTTCTATAAACATAGAACCACATATCAGATGCCAAAACATCTGATACATTTTTACCACCACGTTTTTTGTCTACTTACGCTGCTCCTTTCGTAGATGATTTTTGGGACATCCTAGCTCTCCACAGTAAGTTATCAATCGATGTTGCTTCATGCAGACGCTGTCCACGACATTAGAAGCATCGAAGTGAAAATCACATCGTATGCGATTGCAATGGACTTACAGTAATCGGAAAATTGTAAACTGGAGACAGTGTATGGATGAAATTTTTCCCTTGTTTACGTCATCTGATAATGTTTCAGAAAGGAACTAAACACATGGATGACATTAAGGTAAGAACTGCATCAACTTCCTTGTGAAGCATAACATGCCTAGTATAATATATTTTGGAAACTTAATTTCAATAACAATAAAAGTTTTGTTTAATTTTGATGTTGCAGGGAGCATTACAATTTTGAAAGCACGCTACCTCTTCACATTAAGGTGTTAAGGAGTACAGCAACTTTGTCGGCAGCATTACCAAGACTGTAGTATAACCGGTAGTAGTTTGTTTACTTTATTAAATAATTACACAATAAATAAATATCTTTAAATTTAAAATGTTCTATATTTGCATTCCCTTTCCCTCCTCACACCTATCAAATGTTTTACTAGTCGTCTCTATTTTATTTCTACGAAAATATTGGCTGAAAAACTTCTAGTTCTGAGAATTTACAGAAGGCTGAACAATTCAGTCAGCATTGTGTAAATATAGTTGAACCTGCAAAGTTTGCGACGGAAGGCCAGCTTCTCAACCGTCAGAGGCATTCAGCCTGGCAGGGTAAGGTACGTGGTGGTACACAATTTCCAATTGATCGTGTGCCCAAAAACGCCTTGATTAAATTCCCATAATTTCCGTAGTGCTCACATGGAGTGAGGGCATATAACACTGTTGATGGTTATTTGTTTCCTTTCGAATGGAGACGTAAAGCCTTGAGCAGACCCCTCGATGCTACAGGAGAAGGCTATATGCCACTACCATCCCTTCCTACTATCATATATCATGTTATTCATTTCATGTTGTTATCTTCCCTGATAAGGTTCACGTCAGGGATGGCACCCGGTTATAAAAAATCCGTCTTGAATAGATACATATCACCACAAACCCGACACCGCAAAGAAACGGCACAACGAATGGACAGACGTGAGGTTGTAACGTCATGCACACTCAATGACCTGGTTCTCGTATCGACACAGCCTTACTACACAACTAGCGGTCAATGATCTCGTGGGAAAATGCTTACTCAGCACCCAATGTTTTAGAACATTCATAGCTCATGCTACTCCCCATTTTCGTGGCTACGAATTGTCAACATCTTTTTAACATCACTCATCCATCCTGACTTTAATCTCTTTCTTGCTGTGCGAGAACGTGTTGAAGGCTACACTTCCTCACTACTTATTTCCCTCTCGCTATCCATGACTGGTCCGCTCAACTATCAAATATGAACTTGACACACATGAATGATACGGAATTCACAATAATGAGAAAACTAAATAATACACTAGCATTGTTAAACCACTAAATAATGGTGTAAACTTACCGAGAAAATACTGCTTCTAGAAAATGATTCTCAAATTGCAATAACCAACTTCCTGGGCTAGAAAGCTTATTTCCCTGTTTCAGATGGACTAGTCGTTATCTTCCCCTGTGTATGGTTTTCAAAATAGCTCATACCTAGGAACTTAACAGGTTCATTCCCTTTATTGGAAGAGAACTGACACTAAATTCTTAAAGCAAAAAATGGCAGGAATATCAGAGAAAATGAAAAATGGACTTACAATTTTCTTCCCCTTGATCCTTCACTTGATTCAGGAAAGGAAATCAAGAAGAAACCTTGTAGATATACAGTGGTGAAGAGTATAAAGAATGACTAAAACGCTTTACCTCCCAGCCTGTCCCACTATACTTACTTCCTCCCTTACGCCGTGCCGTCAACTGAGTGAGTGTGTTTGTGTATGGCTGTAAAAGGAGCATGAGACTAAGAAGGGGAAACGAAGGGGAATGTAGGAGAAATGTCATGGGGAGTGAAGCCGACGGGAGGGAAGCGTACGGGATGATCCTCCGTATCCTTCTTGAAGGCTTTGCTGCATAAATCTAGGTTGGAAACCTCTTCCAACAGTATATTTATATTATCGGTTATTTAAATTATATTCTGACTAGCGTTTTGTTTGTGATCAATCCCAATATAAATATTTTCTAAAATACTCATCAATTTACCCTTACATAAAGTTGGCAAAATAGTTTATTCTCTTTCTATTTTCGTGTAACTCTTATTGTATTCGGTTATATATCGGCTCATGACGGAGTATTCCTCATGTTTTTCGGCATTTGCATTTTCCTCGTTTCTCACTAGGAAATTTCGTCCCGTTTGTCCAAGATATGAAATGGCACACTCTGAACACTTGAGTTTATATATTTGTGAATTTAAATATCTATTATAATTCCCAACACTACGGTGATTAAATATTATACGATGGTAGTTATTATCGGTACGAATTAAGTCTCCCGAAAATGTTAGTGATGTGATAAATATTTCCGTTATTATAGGTGAAGATGGCAAAGTTTTTCTTTTTATGTTCTGTATTCAGCTGCGTTTGAGGTTTACTTTTTAGTTTGTTTATTAATCTATCAATGTAGTGCTTTGCATATCCTTTATTTATCGCTATTTTTTAAATAACACTAATTTCTTCTTGAAAATCGTTCTAGTAGGGGGGATATTAAAGGCTCTATTCAATATGATTAGGAAATACATTATTTTATGTGTTCCAGGGTGGTGTGAATCTTTCAGCATAGTATGTATGGTCTGAGTTGGCTTTCTGAAAATCGATAAGGATAGGTTTACTTCATTTCTTTCGATAGCTGGATCCAGAACATTTATATTATTATTATTCTCAGTTTCTAATGTAAACATTATAGACGTGTCTAAACTATTGATTTGGTCTATTAAATTGGCACTACTACTGATTTGTTCATCCACAAATACAAAGATGTCATCATGAAACGTTAGTCAGACGACAATGAATTTTTCATCGTTTAAAATTTTGTGTTTCGGTAAATAATCCTGGTAAATTTCAGCTAACATGCCCGATGCTGGGGCTCACATCGCGATAACTCTTTTTGGAACACAGTGTCCTTGAAAGAAAAATAATTGTTGTTGAGGTTAAATTCCAAAAGTAGCATGAATTCTTCTATTTCATGGTTACTAACGTTTTGTGTGACCTTAAGTTATTCTTGATTGTGTCAAGGGTCTCTTTCGTTCGTATGCTGAAATACGTGTTTGTAACGTAAAATGAATTCGAGGTGAAAGTTGGTTTTAATTTTATATTCTTAGTAGTTTTGAAAAATTCAATGGAATTTAAATATTATAGTTCCACTTTGAAATTGTGAATAATTTTAGAGGTTTTATAAGTAGGACTGTTTTTTAAAATAATAATGGGTGTATGGGGTTTGTGTATTTTGGGTAAAGCTCTTGGTGAAGGTAGTCTTGGGTTCATACTAATCAAACCGGGGATTCCATTATCATTAAGGTTGAAATTAATATTCTTAAGTAACTGTTTCAATTCTCTTTGGATATAGTTGGTAGGGTATAATTAATTCTAGTAAGAGTGTTACTTGAAAAGAATGATTCGGTTTTTTCTAAGTATTCTTTCTTTTACAACTTAACTAATGTTCTTAAGTAACAGTTTCAATTTCAACAGTTTCAACTTAACCAACCAGGCAAAAAAGCGATCTGACACCTTTTTGAACATGAAAATTAAATGACAAAAATTGGCAAGGACATTAAATTCCTAAAACAGTGTTTAAATGAAAACCTACTCCTAAATGTTTACGTTCAGTACAGAAAAAACTTGTGCGACCAAAATGCATATAGCTACCCAAGAAACAATGTAACGTTTTGTTGATCAAAGTGAAATTTAGCTTTAATAAAGAAAAAAGTTTGTACTGTACTCTAAATTATGCAATACTCATCTAATAGCTTCCTCCCTTATGGCCCCTATTGAATAGGATTCTATTTTGAGATATGACAACACCAAAATTTTAAAACTCTTTAGACAGGAAACAAAAAAATTTGAACAAAAACTTCGGAATCTTATTTTAAACAAAAGAAGTAACAATCAGCCAAACGAATGCCCTACTAATATTGAGCCTAACATACTATCCGAACTCCTATTAGGAATCTGAACTGATGTTGTTTTGAGGACAAGGAAACACAGCTTATTAGTAAGGACGCAAATATAATTGGTCTAGTTCATATCACCAGAAGCAATGTACAACCGCCATTGCTGAAGTAATATTCATCTCCAATAAATAAAAAACTTGATATTAAGTATGAAGTTAAAAAGAAACTTCCAGAAATATTTAAAGATTAGAGAGTTAATATGCCACATTTACCTTCTAAAACCTCAAAGTTTTCAAACACAAAATAAATGACAACGACCTATTCATCAGAAAGGCCGATAAAGGTATGGTGTCAGTCATTATGTAGAAGACAGAATACTTCGAAAAAACGAAGCATTCTTTACAAGTAACACTTTTATTTTAGTTAGAAAAGGCCCTACCAACTCCATCCAAAATAATTCAAACGGTTACTTAAGAACATTAATTTCATTCTTAATGATAATGAAATCTTTGGTTTAATTAGTATGAAGCCAAAACTACCTTTAGCAAGAGCTTCACCCAAAATACTCATACCCGGCACACCCATAAGGCCGATTATTAATTTGAAAACAGTCCTACTTATAACACCTCTAAATTTATTTATAATTTCTGAGAAAAGCACAACAACTTTCAAAGTGGAACTATAATTGGATGCCGTTATGCAGCACTAGGCCAAGCGCCAAAAAGTTGGTAGCGAGATAACCGCGTTTAAATTTGTTTATATGTGTAAATTCGAGAGAACATAATTTTGCTAAATATGGTATACTGGTGTTGTAGGATAATACACTGTACCTTCTCACCAAATTTCAACGTTTTATTCTCGCACTACATAGATTTTCTTGAAGAAATGGCGCTTAGTCTACTGATGCAATTTAAGATTTTTCTCAAGTGCGAATGATGTATCACGATGCTACACCAATAACCCCTAACTGTCGAGTATCTACTGAGAAAAACCAAAAAAATATAACGTGGCGGCAGCCATGATTAAAAAGTGAATCTCCTATTGTCTGGAAAGGCCCGCTAAGTGCTTGATCCACCACGAGCCGCGCCACAACTCCGGTACATTTTTGAAGTTCTAGATGGAGAAATTCTAGAAGGGAAGCTATTCTCTAAAGTCGTTGCAATAATGACTTACTGATTTGAGGAATTTCAACTTATCTGAGTCAAATACAAATGGTAAGACATGAGCCATTGTAGTCTATACAATTTTTGAATGGATTTTCCTTCACGATAGGCCTTTTATATTTTGAGAGTACAGTATTGACGTGATATTTTTAAGCCTATGGATAAGTTTTGTTCTGCTTGAGACAGAAAATGTTATTAAAGATATCTTCTACCATAAATACACACAAATCACTGGACAGGTAATAAGTTTTTTGCTCTCAGTTCATTCAATCTCGAAATCAGGATCTCCATTAAATCCATCTACGTCTTCCTCGATGTCAGAATCTGCTTGAAGATTCTGGTGAAATAGTTTGGCGTCTGCAGGTAATAAGTGCATCAGCGATAAGTCTCTTCGTTTGGATTCAGAGATAGGTTTTCCTTTTGGCCACAAATGTATTAATGCCTGGTGAAAGGGAACTCTACTTTCCCGTGGTCGTCCCTGTCTTGACTTATTTATATTTACTTCCTGAGATTCACCATCAAATTATAGAGAATGATTTTCAGATGCAACCTTCTTAGCAAGCTGCATTAGTAGCATTGTCCTTCTCCTTAGTTTTGGAAGTACTTGTTACATCGCTGAAGTTCGTCACTTGATAAACCACTCAATATATCACCACGTAAAAATGTCAGCACTATCGAAAACGCGGGCTCCCTCGCTGTCATCCGCGCGCAGTGTGAGGAATGTGGCGCTTGGTCTAATGATGCAAACTGGAACGTCGCATAGTCTACTGATGCAATTTACAGTTTTACTGATTCCCGCTTTGTCGCTTAGGTTTTCGGTTTACTAACAATTAACGGCCTCTTGTAATGCAGTGGGGAATTTTTTATAAATTATTTAAGCCTTCCTCTACAAGATGGCGCTAAAATCTCAATTTTCGTCAAATGGCGCTTAGTCTGCTGATGCACTACAGCATCCAATTATAAATTCAGTTCAATTTGCGGAACTACTAAGAACATAAAATTGAAACCATCTTTCACCTTGAATTCATTTCACGTTACAAAAATGTATTCCAGCATCCCAACAAAGGAGACTCTTGACATAAAGAAAACAACTTAAGGACACAAAAACTAAGTAACTATGAAATAGAACATTTCAAGCTAATTTTGGAATTTACCCTCAACAACAATTATTTTTCATTCAATGACACAGTGTACCTACAAAGGGGTCTCCCAATGGTTGCCCCATATCGGGCATGTCAGCTGAAATTTACATGGATTATTTAGAGAAACACATCATTTTAGACGATGAAAAAGACATTGTCGTCTGGCTAAGGTTTCGTGATGACATCTCTGTAATTGTGGATGAACAAATCAGTAGTAGTACCAAATTAATAGACCAAATCAATAGTTTAGACCCTTTTATAAAATTTACATTAGAAACTGAGAATAATAAACAACTTAATTTTCTGGATCTAACTATCTAATAAAAGAAGAAAACCTATCATGTTCGATTATCAGAAAGCCAACTCAAATCATAAATACTATACGGAAAGGTTCACACCACCCTGAAGTGCATAAAAGAAGTTCTCTTCTAAGCATGTTAATATCCCCTTGTCCAAGAACGATTTTCAGAAATTAGCGTTATTTACAAAATAGCTATAAGTAACAGATATACAAAACATTGCACTGATCTATTAATAAACAAAGTAAAAAGCGAACCTCGAAGGCAGCTAAAAAGGGAGCATAAAGAGAAAAACTTCGTCACCTTAACCTGTAGTAACGGAAATATTTATCAGAACACTTACATTTTCAAGAGAATTTCAATATAGCCTTTCGTACCAGTAGTAATAACCGACGTCTAATATTTGATCACCAAAGTGTTGCGAGTAATAATATATATTTAAATTCAGGGATATATAAACTCAAGTATGTAGACTGTGCCATTTTTTATATTTGGCAAACAGGACGAAATTTCCTAGTGAGATACCAGGAATATGTAAATGCCAAAATATGTAAGAAATACTTGGCCATGATCCTACACATGATCGAATATAATCATGGTATTACGAGAGTGTGTCTTAACTATTTTTCGGACTTTATATGAGGGTAAATTGATGAAAATTTTATAAACCATTTATATTGAGATTGATCAAAACAAAATCCTAGTCGGAATGTAAATGAAATAACCGATGATATAAATATACTGTTGGAGGAGGATTCAAACCCAGATTTATGTAGCAAGGCCATCAAAAATGATCCGGAGGAACATCCCGTACGTTTCTCTACCGCCAACTTCACTCCCCACGATGTTTCCCATACTTTTACCCCCGTTTCCCCTCTTTCTTCTCATACTCTTCTTACAGCCATACACATACACACTCAGTCAGCTGACAGCACGGCGTAAGGGAAGAAGTAAGCATAAAGGGACTGGCTGGGAGGTAAAGCATTTTCATTGTTCCTAATACTCTTCACCATTGTATATTTATTAGGTTTTTCTTGATTTCCTCTTTTAAGACAAATGTTTCATTTATTTCGTTAAGGACTCCCTTCAAAATCTCAAAAATTAAAAATATCAACCTCAACTTCGGTTATTCCTTAGGAGTTTCCCTCTATCACCGTAGTTAAATATATTTCATTTTAAGTCTATCCTCAAGATAGTAAAAGTACACACTTCTCTAGCTTTTGAAAAAAGAAGACCATTACGTCCGATTTTATCTCAAACTCGAAAATTGACTCGTTGAGGTTTTAACCCAACATGAGGGAAAATTTCATCTTATTATCATCATCATCAGTGTTTCTATTTATTTATGCCAATTTTTGGACCTTTTTAGCTGATGAAGTTCCATTTTAGGAATGAAACATGTACTTTTTAATATTGTAATTAGATTCTTAGCTGGGTTATGTTATATACGTACGTAGACTAGCAATAAAAACAAATATTTATTGGAAGGTGTGATTCTCCATTCATCCTAACATTAGTTGAGTTGATGACAATACGGGAAAAAATGGGATTTATAAGTTGTATTCTCAAATATTACAAACAAAGCTAAATGCGTAGACAGATTATTATTAGTTCGTTACTATTTCATCCTACTATGCTCTAGTAGAAATGAAAACTGCCGTTTCGTTAAATGCTGAAGGGGTGAGAGAGCTACCGTACACAAAGATACAGACGAATATATCAGGCAAGATACTATTATACCGTATCTGCACTGCAGTTCTTAACTGAAATGCGGTTATGTTATTTTTACAGCTGGTATTCGGTGTATTATGCAGTGGATGAAGGCGTCGCAATTCAATTCAAGGTAAAATGCGAGAATTTTTTGTTTTTTACCTAATTAATGAAGGATGCAAGGATGCATAATATTGGTCATAAGTGTCGTGTATTTTTATGTTTATAAATACTGTTACGAACAAAACTCCATCTGCATGATTACTGTAATTTATTTCAGGATGGCCTAATAAATGCACATACACATATTTAAACACAAACAATTCTAACCAGTTATGAATTGCCACACTAATAATTATCAGTCTGTTTACAAATCTCTCTAACTTACGGCGCAGCAAGTGTCTAGCCCGTTCCTTTACCTGGGACACTAATACTTACTTTCACTTTACCCAAGTCCAGTCAACACCTACAGCCTGTCGCCTCCAGTTACACATTCACTGTTCTCTCCGACACCACAACAACTCCTGGTTCAAACCTCGGTGGGGTACTAGCGACAGCCAACCCCTCTGTCACCCTCAGCCTAGCCACCGAACCCCAACTCACTGAGTGCCACACTAGCTCCACCTCGGTGCCCAACTATCACTCACTCTAACACTGACTCCCACACTGAGTACAATTCTGACTGACTGTCCGCTGTGATTAGATCCAGAAATGTTACGATGTCACTACAGGCAGAATATTCCCGTTGAATCTCCAACGAACTCGCAGATAAGCAGGCCGCCGAGAGCAATACACAGAAATGTCGGTCCCACCCCACAGGCCGGCTGGGAGATTCCAGGTCGTCTGAGTCACCATCCCTTTCCAGAAAATACCGAAATGGGCTACCACGGGGCCGGCACGTTACAATACTCTCCGATCACCTCCATTACAAATGTAACAACTTTTGAACCGTCCGTACATCCTGATATATATATATGGAGCAGTTCAGAAATATTTGCCAATGGACTTTTCAACGTTATTTCTTGTCCTCATTGCAAAACATTGACATTCCAATTCCTTTCACTGGAAGTAGTAATTTGAATGGTTATCTAATGCATAATAATATTGATTTTAGTGAGAGGGCTACCCCACAGTAACATAGATTTTTCTGTATACAGACTGCTGAAATTAATGTACAACTGTAGTCTATAATTGGCGAATCCTGGTAAGTGTCAAAATGTTTATGCCCAGATTTAAGCACCCTAAACTTCAAGCGTTAAATCCGGACAGTTTTTTTACATTTCTGGAAATTGTACGTTTCAAAATGGTCAATTCAAATACAGCGAGCTGTTGACCTGCGATATGTAATTTATAGGTTACAGGTTCATACAGTTTCTGAAGTTTACGGTTCAACTATCGGTACTGCACGTTATAACGGTATACGAATTACATGTCAAACTACTTACACAAACCCAGTACCAACTACGCAAATAATTGTTCAGATGTGAAAACGGTCGCAAATGTTTTTCATTGAAATTGTTCTGAATTCCTCAAACAACGAAGATGTCGACTACAATAAGAACAGACAACATTAAGCATTCGCTATCCAGAGATCACTCAAGGAATTATCTTAACATTCATTTTGTTCCTTCTATTGAAATAAAAATGAAATCTCGGTTAATTTTTCTTCTTCTCATTACCCCTTCGGTAAACTCCAATCAGACTACTGGCTCCACAAATAAAGATCTCCGAAGTCGTAAGTACTAAAAGGAGAGAAACTCCAAGTCTTTATCTGACAATCACCACAATTACGGGCTACATCGAAATGCTCTCAGCGTCTTTCCTCAGTTGCTCATGAGCTTATTCTGCTCTAACGCACAGCAAGACTGCCACTGTTTATATGAATAATATGGTGACCGAGATAATTTTCAGTCAGCATTTATGACTACACTTTTCGATTCACTCAAACATAATGCAAAGTACGAAGTTGAATATGCAAGCAGAATGATATTACAATGCGTCATTATGGATATCAGTGCTGTAAGTGACCTTGATACACTTAAATTTTGGTAGGATCATCATTCATATTATTCATAAAAGTTAGAGTAGAGTAATATATTGTGCAATGACATTAATCCAGTTATAGGCCTTTTAGGATTACAGTGACCCATATTACAACACAACTAATGGAGTTGATCGCAGAGTATTCATAAACATAAAAATACACGAAACTTCTAACCAAATATTACTTGTGCATCTATGCATCCATTGTAAATTAAGTAAAAATGTAAGAAAATTGCTTGCCTTTTACCTTGAATTGAATTGGGACGCCTTCATCCACTGCATCATGCATCGAATAATCTGTTGATCATTCATTTATGTAAGCTTGTCAATCAATCAATCAATCAATCAATCAATCAATCAATCAATCAATCAATCAATCAATCAATCAATCAATCAATCAATCAATCAATCAATCAATCAATCAATCAATCAATCAATCAATCAATCAATCAATCAATCAATCAATCAATCAATCAATCAATCAATCACCATTAATTTGCATTTAGGCCTATCTATCAGATTCCCTTCCAGTTGTTTAAACCTATACCGACTTAACGCATTACCCGTTAATGTCATTAAAGTAATCTCTCACTATATTATGAAAAATTTAAACACTCTTTCATGTACAGTATCATCATCGTGTTATCAACGTGCGCTGTACCTTAAAATTTAACTACGAGTATATACAAATAAGCCAAAAAAGCAGCTTCTTAAAAAATTAATTTGTGGCCAGGATATCGATATAGAATTGTTACAGGATGTTCTGTAGCTACTGATGTCATAATGCTTACGTTTGGATATGAACGAATAGCGATCACCAGGGAAATCAGAAGTGGATAGATACATGAACGATGCAATCCACATACAGATCCCAGTTCCATTCCTTGTTCCAATGGTATATGTTTCACGGTAAAAGAGATTTTCATCATACATATACACTGGAGGGGGAAAAATATCCAAACATCATGAAATAAGGAATGTAGAATAAGGAAATTTTGGTAATAAATTCGTCGAGTTAATATATTTAGTTCATTAAAGGTACAATACTACAGGTTACTATCGGCGCGAGGAAAGCCATCGAAAATATGCAGTGCTAGTTCACCAATAACCGGTATAATCGCCTGACTGTTGAATGCAGGCATGCAAACTGGCATGCATTGTGTCCTAAAGGTGCCGGATGTCAGCTTGTGGGATTGAGTTCCATGCACGTTGCACTTGGTCGGCCAATACAGAGGCGGTTAATGCCAATTGTGGATGACGCAGAGTTGTCATACATGTACGATTGGGGACAGATCAGGGGATAGAGCAGGCCAAGGCAACATATCGACAATTTGTAGAGTACGTTGGGTCAAAACAGCGGCATGTAGGCGTGCATTATCCTGTTGAAAAACATCCCCGGGAATGCTGTTCATTAATCGCAACACAACAGGTTGAATCACCAGACGGACGTACACAACATCTGCAGTCAGGTTGCGTGCCCTTGGTGTCATAGGAAATTGCTCCCCAGACCAGAACTCCCGGTGTAGGTCCAGTGTGTCCACGCCGCAGACAGGTGGAATGCAGGCGTTCAACTGGCCTCCTTATAACTAACACACGGTCATCACTGGCAACAAGGCAAAAGCGGCTTTCATCGTAAAATACAACTGACCTCCATTAAATCCTCCAATGAGCTCTCGCTTGACACCACTGAAGATGTAAACGTCGCAGGGCTTCTAGCTCGGAGCTGTCCTTCAAGTAACAGATTTCGAACAGTTCGTTGCGTCTCTGTGGTGCCAACTGATGTTAGAGATGCTGCTGCAGGTGGAGTTCACTGCGCCACACGCATACGTCGAATACGGCGATCCTCCCTCTCCGTGGTGCCACGGGGACGACCGGAGCCGGGTCTTCTTGCGAGCGTACCTTCTCCTGACCACTGCTTCCAGCACGCATGCACATCGGAGACATTCCTGCCAATTCCTTATGCAATAGCGCGGATGGAAATCCTACCTTCACGTAGCCCTACTACACGGCCTCGTTCAAGCGTAGTGCAGTGTTGATACTGGCCTCTTCATCCTCGTCGTAAAGGCATTCTTGACCCACTTACAGTCACTCCGTCCAATTTCATAGGTAACTAAGATTCTTGCACAACACAGTCCGTAATCTGTAAAGTCATGGAGCCACAACTAGCACCACGCTAATGCGATTTGCAAGAAATTTGAATCAACTTCATCTTTTAAACGTATAAATATGTCTACCAACGTTCGTTAATCTAGCACAAACACTTATTGGTGTTTGGATTGTATCTGCCAGTGTATATGTGGCTTTTGGTTCTAAAGCGAGAGCCGAAACGTAATCAGTTCCATACAAGTGTAATCGTACATCTAATTCCATATTACAGAGATCGAATCATCAACGCCAGAGATCAGAGTGGGAGTTCTCAGAACTGCGTAATGTAGTCCACCCTAGTGAAAGGGCTCAAAGTGGCAGGCACTTGGGAGCTACAATCATCATCCGAACAGGCTACACATTGTTTCGTGCTACTGGATCATTGAGATTACACCGAAATATGTCGGTCAATACCACCAGGAGTACGTTAGAAATGCTGATGAATGCACCGTAGAATTATTGGGAAAACTAGCTTGTATATGTAAAATACAGCAGCCAGGGGCTAGGTGTAGCTCAAAAGAGGAATGTACGGAAACAAGTTATAAGCCTTCCTTACAGTGAAGAACCGGAGAAAGTATGTGTGTGCAGTGGAAACGTTGGAGGATCCATCTTTCACATTAAATAACGATTTATTGTTATGCTAATCCCAATGTAATCAAATTTATGAAACTCTTTGCGTTGAGTATATTCGGCAACTAAAAAGAAAATCCATTTTTTACCACTGTCCACGTGCGGTATACAGGGAAAATCCTAGAAACCCATCTACATATCACCAGATGTACCAAACACCTGCACTTCTCTACAAATTGTTCAGACAAATGAATGAAGGACTTAACATACGAGCAAGTGATAATCGAAATTGTACTGCTGGCATGTCGTTACTGTTCCATCTCATTTGATAGAGTAACCGGGGCAAGCAGAAGTATATTTCAAAACTGATGTCATCAAGTGGTTAATCTTCTGAAGAGATCATCAAGAACACAATAGAGCTTTACTTCACCCTAGTGCGAACAAATGACTGACGCCTTTAGCACCAGTTTCCTTTGACTCCGTCAGGATAAAAGTGAAAACTGACACACGTGCGACAAGATTACCTAATCGAAGATTTGCATAAGGGATACATTTTTACGACCATGCAGAGATGGCTGGCTAACAAGTTCCATAGACCAGATGGCCTTGGAAATGAATTTTATCAGACATTTTGGTCAGTTACCTAGGAAGGCCATACGGTAGTATTAAACGATGTGTTACGTACAAAACAAAATATAACTTACCTGATTTCAAGAAAGCCTAATCGTGAGTGCGTAGAAGATTATAGACTAAACACTGTTCTGAATTTCAATTATAAGTTACTCACTCGATGTCGTATACTGACATCGACCTTCCTTATGTCGGATGCTTTAGGAGCACACCATTTTTGTGGAGCTCGTGGTAGAAGTCTTATATTTATAGTATGAGCTGTAAGAAGCATTGTCAGTGAATAAGAAAACTATGTAAACAATTAATACCCCACTATCACTCGTACTTAATTGCTGTTCCACGTGCTATAGGACTACAGAGCTGATTTATTAACACGATGCAATGTGCTGTTCACGGGAGGTCTGCGAAAGACCACTTCAGCGATTTTTCCAATAAAACATTTGCAACAAATACAGGTGTACAACAATTATGTCCGTTATTGATGTTATTATTTGTTATATATCCAACCAATATTGAGAAACATAGGGAATCTACGCGACTGAGGTATGCTGGATATTTTTGCTTTTACTGAGGACGTCACAATTATTTGCTGATTGCAGAACGATTCACAGTATCTTCAAATACTCTCAATGACTACTATAACATATCGGGTGCGAAGCTAAATCGCCAAAAAATTGTGTCTCTTAAACCTGAGAACACACCATCTATGCGATACACCATCGTTTAACTTGGCGAAGGTGCAGCTTATCTCCACTGACAGCTTTGAACGTATCACTTAATTGAACTGCTCGTCTCCTGACACCCAAGTCCTCCCACGCCAAAGTTTGGAACATTTTTGTAACACTACTCTTTTATTGGGAACAAATCTTGCTGCTTTCCTTTAGATCTCTGCCAGTTCTCCAATAAAGGAATCCTAGTGAGGGTCTCATACACTGGAACTATGCTATACTTGGGGCTGTAACTGACTCCCGAAATTGCACGTGAATATTTGGCATAATTCGTTTTTGTGATCACCGTGTATACAAATTAAACTCGTGGCAATGTTTTCATACTGCCCACCACAGATACCCATAATAAAGGCGTAGATGAATAACACAAGGCCGAATTTAAGTATTTCTTTACATTTGTAGGCGTTACTCTATATACAGATATCGTTATATTCCGTCCCAGTTTCGGACGTCTTTAGTAAAATTAAGGATGAGGTGTACATCTGTGCCGTACGTCATTAACAAGTATTCGTACCGGTGATTTTTTCGTGGAATTATGGTCTCTTCTCTAATTATGTAAAGATACATTTGTAAATTTATCCGAATACCTTTTCTCACGTGTGCAATATCAAAATGAGAGAAACTTGAAATAAATCATGGTCACAATGAATGTTTGCGATTTGGATGATTAAGAAGACGACATTGTACTTGAAGGCATTTTCTAAAGAGATTCTGATGAAGCAGGAATTTCAATTTAACATATTTCACAAACGGAATAATTCACACAATAAAAACAGTCGGATAACTGCAAAACTGGTCATGAGGGTAGGACACAGGCAAATATGTAATCGGTTATAGCTGTTGGATAACTGGTCACCAGTTACTTCTACCACAGTTCAACAACAGAGTTCCCTTTTGGCCAATAAACGATTCACGGATCGTGAATATCTGTATGTAACTGGTTTACACACTGAGAAAAATCTTTGCATGCAGGACAGTGCCTACGACGGAAACTACCTGCTCAGATTGACTACTTGGAGACCGGATGCATAATCCGATTGCAAGAAGCTGGATGTCCATATTGATGCATAATGCTCCATCACAGTCATTCAGACCTTGCTCTGAGCCAACGGACACATGAAAGCACCCACACAGGCGACTAAGCAGCAGGCAGTCCGAACAGACTACTGGAAGACAGAACAGTTTCATCCACCGATAATCGTGAACAACACCCCGAATGCATCATATGCGTTCCGCTTCATCCAACTGAAAGATAATAGACACATATAGCGGCTTTCTTATAGATTCCTGCCTCCAACCTAAGTATTTCCAGACACTTAGTGGGTGAAGAATTTGGTGTTACGGTAACACCTTTTATGCATCCTGCAATTGATAGCTCCTACCGCTGATTCGTAGAATATTCTTTTGTCAAGACATTTAAAATGGTGTGAACTGGAACCGTATCGTACTTAATGGCGAATCCATGCTCTGTGTGCTAAACAACTATGAACCTCTTTTAATTTGACTTATTGGATTTAAATTCTACCTTTGCTTTGGAGAACAATTTCACCCCAAATACTACTGAATAAGCATCATATTGGTCAGTCGATCTCCCGTACTGTCGGATTTAAGAGTTCGCTTACTCCAGTTTAAACTTCTATGAGAAATGAATGGGTGCACCAATCTCAAATCTAATCGCACTAAATTACAGCTGCACTACTTCTCTGTTTAACAGAGGTATACATTTTTCCTGTATTCTTTGCTGCAGCTGTTGTAATTGCAACAACAAAATAATGTGATGTTTGGCATTCTACGGACGAACATTTACTTTTTAACTATGTAACACCTAACTTTTCATTCGAACTTGATTTAAAACAATAACGTACCACAGCCGCAAGTGATCCAAAATATTTAATACTTACCAGGGCTTACCACTATAGCTTTTTCAGTTTGTGCTGGGCATCCCAGTTCTGCGAAGTCAGACAATACTGTGGTTAACACCGTTATGAACGCTGCAATTACTGTTTCCATAATCGATATTTATAGAAAACGTTCACGTATCCATATATTTCTACCGATTACTGTTTGAGCGGGAAATTTAGCGTGTGTCAGCAGTGGCGTAAAGACTGTGCTGAGAGCTCAGTATGCTGCATTTGCCGCGCTAGGTTTATTTTCATCTAGTATTCTCGCTCAGGCCTGAGTCATCTGGAATTCATCAAAAATCAAGTGAAACGTACATTCCCAGTGATATTTGTTATTCCCACTCTGGGATTAAAATGCCTTTAAAATATCGATTTTCCAGAGGAGAGGTCATAATGATTCCAAGTGCAATGTGAAATGATTTTGGAACTGGTGCTGAGTAAAAAAGTTTAGTAACAATTACCGCAACGAAATGAACTCTACCCACTTCGATGAGTGGTACAGAAAATAAGCAAATATTTTGCCACCCAAATCAGCCGTTGTTACTGATCAGGCACAATATAACACAAGTACAGGTCTATCTACAATTAATTCCAGTGCTTGATGAAGGAATACGGAGATTATATCTTGACCTACGGGAAGTAATACTTCACCACCGCTCTACGCTGAATGGCATGGCCAGCTTACGAAATCCGAGATAATTAACCATGCTAGACTGCACTTTGTGACAGTTCAAAAGGAAGCTCGGCACACTAACAAAACAACTCCGTTCGGATGTAGACTAAGGTTTTAGTTTGGTTACCCATTGCCCACTACAAATACGACGCAATCGATCACATTTGAGCTTGTGTAAAGTTGAAATACATGAAATACTGAAAGACCTTTGCACTGAAGCTTTTCTCCCGGTAACTCCTGAATTACAGAATGAATGCATTCGACATGCCCAGAAAATTGAGAACTGTAATCGGGATAACTATAAACTTCCTGACAAAATACCTCCGATGGAACCCATTACAAGTAACACGGATTCGAGCTCTGATTCGGTAGGAACAGACATCCCTGATGAAGAACTTTTTAAATACGAATTCTTTACTTTTACTTTATGCATATGTATATACGAACGGAGATGATAAAATCTGATTATAAACATTATGTACATAACAAAGACAGGCCTTTAAACAATAATCAGCTCACCATTTTAAACCTACCTTTTGAGGTCCGAAGTCCCCACACCAAAAGGTGAATGGAAATGGTCGATGTTTAACTTCGCGAAATGTTATTCATGTTTTAAGGAAAGAGTTGGTAACGTTTTACTTAATAAAGCACGGCCTACAACGAAGGCAGTAACACAGTGCCCGATAGGCAGCTGGAGTGTAAGTACATTGCCCCATTGACGCTCACATCATTTCTCTCTCAAATAATAATCTATGACCGAGCAAATGGCTGAGCGGTTTGCGTCACGTAGCTATCAGCTTGCATTCGGAAGATAGCGGGTTAGAACCCCACTGTCAAAAGCCCTCAAGATGGTTTTCCATGGTTTCCAATTATCATAACAGTAAATACTGGGGATGTATCATAAATAAGGCCACGATCGATTCCTTTGCACTACTAGCCCTTTCCTATTATATCGTCGCAAAAATGAAATATATGGATATGTGCAGGTTTTCAAAATGTATCGAATATGAAAACAGTAATTACATCGCTTATACACGATGTTAACCACAGTTTTAACGGACTTCGTAGAACTGAGAAACCCGTTAAAAATTAAATTGCTAACATCAATTTAAGCTATAGTGATAAACTCTAGTAAGTTAGAAGTGTTTTTTGGATACTTGAGGGTACTATATATTTAACTTTGATGATGCGTTTTGATGTTAGTATACGTAATTTTAAAATCGAGGTTTGGCCGCAGAATTCCAAAAGGAATTGTTCATTTCTCGTTCCAATTAGAAAATAGCTGCAAAAATACACATGACAAAAATTTGTAAACCACTGTTAACTGCAGCAAAAAAGGATCTGTAATGTAGGGCAATTAGGTTTGATAATGGTACCAACCATTACATTTTTGTACAAGGTTAAACTTGAGAATCCGAAGTTATGAATTTGACAGTAGTCCTGCTTCGAAGGACATTTGCAGCTCAACGATATGCGAATGGCATCTTCCGGCTTAACATTACAAAGTGGAAGGAATTTGTCATGTCAAAATCCATAAGGGAAACTAAAATTCAGGGAAACACAACCAAGAAAAATTATACCTTCAGCATAGAATAAAGCTTATATTTCAGCACTTATAACGTTTCGTTTGTACTGAAAAGTGTGTTCGACCGAAGGACAAACCTAAATATCTTATGCTGCGTAAACATCAACACATACCTGATCAACCTTAATCTGTATACTATACGTTTTAGGTCAAGAATCATTATAGGACGCGGACACCAAACTCATATGATCCAAATTTCCTTCTTGCCAACATCTTGTTTGATTTTCAAGCATCCCTTCAGCTACACGAAACTCTAAGTTAATTATTGCAATAATTGAAGATTGCCAAACAAATATGTGCAGTACCATAACTCAAGTGATCCTTCACATACATCAATTGATACTGGGAGAGGCTGACAGTGTACAGCCGTTCCCTGGCAATAATAAAAAGTTTGAAGTGTAAATTATTCTCACTTTTACTAAACTGTTTGAGGTCAATAATTTTATTCCATTTGAACTCATCTATAACATATTTCTATGATATAATAGCAGCTCATATCATTTGACGGTCTTAGTTTCTTAGGGAAAATATAATATCATTCTATACAAATAACTGTTCTGAGAGTGATACTTTTATGTATACCATTAGAAAACATTATGTCCGTGGTTTATTAAGGAAGAGACACGAGACAGATAGAATGCAAAACTGTTTGGAAGTTAGGCATCAAATTACTTGGAAGTTATTACGTGGCAGATGTTATGTCTCGCACGCACTCGTGCCTTTGAACTGACAGCACGGAACTGTACAGAACTGCAAATGATGATCCCGAACTCAACTTGAGGAGTGACAGTTCATTAAATGCCAAGGAGGGACATACAACAGGTAGAAACTTTCAAACCTAGGCATAATTCCATTTTACACGTCGTGGAAAAATAAATGAACAATTACATGAACTAACAGATCACGTCAGGAATACAAAATGATGTTTAGCTATACAGAACCAGTAGCATGTCTCCAGTGGGAAAGAACAGGTGCTCAGGGCTGGTCAGCGTGTTACAGCTTCTCTCTCTCCCTTCTTTCCCTGATTACCTGATCACGCTAGTTCCCCTAAAGTTATAAGGAAAATTCTAAACTACATCTTTGAATACTTCCATATAACAAATGGCCTCCTTGATTTACGACTGACATGTACAGTAGAAAGCAATCGAGTTAAACATTGAATAATAAACGTGCAAGAAGCACACGAAATACATATGAAAGTGCGACGATCAGCGAAAATATTTGAACATTACAAAAAATACAAACTAACATTTATCTACGTTTATACTTAGTGGCGCACAATGAATTAACCAACCAGATTTCTCAACTGATATTAGTACCAGTTTCATATTTCCTGTTCCGGGATTCATTAATCCATGCATTGGTTTTATGGATCGCACCGTCAAAGACGTGATAACCATTCTTGAACGACTGTACGAAATTAGGTTATTATGTAGGTGCTTCATGTAACTAGGAGCAAAGTTGTAGCAAACATAGTCCTTTACAATTATTCAAATATATTGTAAGATGTTGTATGAAGAAGCTCTTAAAGTCATTATTCCGTATTTGTTCCAGGAATAAAACTACATTTATTGTTTCCCTCAAACTCACAGTTTCAACCCTTAATGCTTTTGAGTGACATAATACTCGATGTTCAAATATCAATCGTTAAGCAATGTAATCATATCCTTGATTATCACACAAATTAGTGTGATTATGATAAAGAAAAATACCAGCAATATGCAGCCTACAGCTGAATAATCGAAAATTGATTCATGAAAAATGTTAAAGTCCTATATCGGGTAACATCGTCCTGGGGTGAGGTGATACATCTACAGCAGAAAAGTGATGCAACTTACTTATAATTAAACGACATGTTCCTGACGAAATGCGACTGCGAGTATACAATGCATATATCTGCATATAAGAATAACATAAAACAATACAATGAAATGGACGAGAAACTGCCACACTTGTTAAATAAATATGTGAAGTGAGGTACACGCCTGGAAACTGAAGCTGGATGTGAAGGACTTCACGATGATTCGGTGTTAATGTAGGGGAAGGTAACTTGTTAATAGCCAGGAGATCCGGGTTGCTAATCTTGGTATCGGCAATTTTACTTTACAGGACTCCGTTACTCTACTGTGTAACTGCACCATACTAACACTCTTTGCATTTCCACCCCGAATGCTTGCAAGGAGCACGTAGTATATTATCAATGGCCCTTCGAAGTACTGTTAAAGGGGTGTAAATAAATGCTTGTAATGCACAACGGGGAATAGCCTTACGAATTGAGCTTGTTTATGCGATTGCCAGTTAACTCCGAAGAAGCGTACAAGACTATCAAGGAGGGTGCAAGGGTTCGAGTCCTACTCAGTTCATTATTTATTTTTTAACTTTTGGAGTGGTGGGTTAACCAAATGCGTGTGTATTTATATTCAATGCGAAATCCGGCAATGCATTTTAAATATGTTAGTACTGGGAAGAACTGTTTTAGACATGATCGTCCAACTCGGACCACTTGTCGGAGCCGACGTGGCATTGACTCAACAAACTTCTTAAAATATTCCTCGTCGTGGGCGATCTCCTCTAATGCGTCCAATATAACGCCTCAAAAAGCACCATGCGAAATCGAGGGAGTGTGACGCCATGTCATTTCCACCTAGCCCACACATTTTCATTGTGTTCTTTCTGTCTTTCTTTTTTGCTATTTGCCTAACGTTGCCCCCACACATACAGGTTTTATGGCGACGAAGGGACAGGAAAGGCTTAGGAATGGGAAGGAAGCAGCCGTGGCCTTAATTAAGGTACAGCCCCAACATTTGCCCTGTGTGAAAATAGGAAACCACGGAAAACCATCTTCAGGGCTGCCGACAGTGGGGGTAGAACCCACCATCTACCGGATGCGAGCTCACAGCTCTCTAAACGCACGGCCAAATCGTCCGGTCATTGTGTTTCAAGTCTGGACTTCGGGGGTATCCAACTGAAGAGTTCAATTTATTCTGCTAAGAAATTCAGCCCTGAATACGACTGCTCTTGTGGTTTGGAGAGGGTTTTAGCACGAACTGCATTACCTCATTTTGATAGCGGATGCGTCCGGTCGCCTCCGTAATGTAAGAGTAGCAGTATTAGCCGCCGTGCTTTGAGGGCCAGGTTTGATTCCAGATACTGCCAAACATTCTAAAATATCAGGATGGCTGTTATATTTATAAAAAGGTTCATGAACCTCACCTCCATTGTGTGTGCTCCCCTAAAGAGCTACTATACCACCTGGAGACGAGGACACGTGTTTACGTTTATACTTTATCTTGATAGCGCTCTCTCACACCCGGAACGATAATATTCTGATGAATATCCAAACTCTGGTCCGATGTGAGGTGGACATCTATCAGATGAAGCACTCCAGTTCCAGACAATATTTATCCCCAACAGGACACACATATACGGGCACTGCGTAAATACTTGGCTAGATAGTTTTTTTTTACCTGTTGGTCTCACCGTGTCCTATAAACATGAACCGGTCCTAACCCCATCTAATTGAAAGAAGACTTCACAGAAGATCACATGATCCCAAATACTATTTACCTCCATCTCAGAAAAGGTGGACTGATCGGCAGTCTGTTCATCGAAGAGAGACTCTCTGGCGGCATATGTTTTGCAATAGATTCTGGCTTCTCATAATTGTATACGGACTGTGCACGGACATCGAGAATTAATCACATCCATGAACTCCGAAGACATTAAGAACTTGTTCTCCTTTGAAGTTTCGACTAATCCAATGTAGAAACACTCATAGAAACCCATTTTAAAACAGTGACCGGCAGATGTGTAATGTCCTTTGACACCTGCCACTGTTGTGCCAAACTCTGAGCTGCCTTCCCTGGAACGTCATATCGAAGCGCTGACTCACGAATGTTACAATTGCCGTGTTGGACGAGAGCCAGGACTTACTCCCTTGACACGTGTGATTACTAAGCCATATCAGAATGGAGCTAAGCATTTAGCGTCGAAGTTAGCTCTGCCAAATTTTGTGTTTTCGTTGCCATCGTCACCACGGTGCATTCATACGGGAACAAAAAGTCGTTCACGTCGGGATTCCAAAAATATCTGTTATGGCACGCACGAATATTGTAATCTACAGCTGACCCACTGTTCTACGTGAGAGTAAGCCAAGTGCTTGGAATTTTTTTATGCTGTAGGCATTACGAATACTTCCTGCATACTCAACAGGGTTCCTAAGGTTTATACACTACTTATTCTAGTAACACTGTCGTGAGTAAGAGAAAGGAGAAGAACGAAGGGTGAGAGTAGATGGAAGAGGGGAAAGGGTAAATTGAGAGTGACTAACACAATCATTGAGAACTACGGGCCATGTTGCAAGACACCCCAAACTCACTGTACAAAGCAGAACATAGCTTATGTATCACGTCTCCAGAGATGCGACAATTTTTGATTGTTCATCTGTACAAGTTACGTCCGTTCTTTTACTCACAACAATGTTACTAAAGTAAGTAGTGTGTAAATCTTAGGAACCCGGTTGCGTGTGCAGGAAGTAGGCGTAATGAGACGATACTTTATATTACATATCTGAACACATCATGTGCTATAAAGATATGATGCAATGCTTAAGAAACCTGCCGTGAGAGTCAACATATGATCAGCAGACATGTGAAATGTGAAGCCATTACTTCCACCGCAGTGGTACGTGTAAATTACGAGGTTTGTGTAGAAGGTGTACAGCGAAGTACATTCAGGGAAACGGTGTGGTGTAGGAGCGTGATAAGAGTACAGGGATTTGGAAGTCAATTAAGAATGGCATACAAATGTTAGTGTCAAACTGTAGGAGTATTTTACTGAAAGGAATATATCTACGTTTAAAATACATTGTAATATAAATTGAAACATTGCTGAAAAGGGATATTATGAATGCGGAAATGTTCTCAAGGAACTGGAGTGTTTATCGCAGAGACAGGCTAGAAACAGTAAGGGAGGGAGTGTACATTCTGGTGAAATACGAATTTGTAAGCTACGACATGTTTGCAATTGGACTAGACAAAAGAGTGACGGAATGGGTTGCTGTATTTCTAGCAAATAGGACTCAGAACACCCATAAGAACTGGTTGGATGCCAATGTAACTTCGTACACGTACACACCATCGGCGGTTATGTTCAGAGTTGCAATTCTCTGTGATAGGTAGAACAGCCACCAGAGTGCACAAATGTTTTCCGTGTTTACTGTTGCCACAGGGCCTGGTAGGGAATATAAGGCGTAGACAGCGTCAGATGTTTGAGTGATCATTGTGAAGGGCACCGACATACCTTGACAGACAGCGTTATCAGCAGCTGACAGATTCTAAAAGTGGCCTGATTGTGCGTCTCCATTTGGCTGGCTGGTCGAGTCGTGCAATTTCCAGATTTGTGGGACAATCGGATGTGACAGTTGCACGATGTTGAACTGCATGTGTAAGTGAGGGAAGGCATATTCATCGTCAAGTTTCCGGTCGACCACGTCTGGCCCCCACGAGGGAGGATCACCGAATTGTGCACCAAGCACATCGTAACACCTTTGAATTAGCGCCTACAATCCCAGGACAAGTAATGGACTACCTGCAACAATCTGTGTCATCTCGCACCATTGGTCGTAGACTAGTAGCAGCCGGAGTAGGGAATTAACGTCCCATGCGTAGGCTACCCATAACACCACAACACAAACGGCTGCGTTTGGAGTGGGACCGGGACCGAGAAGTATGAACTGCTCATGAATGGCGTCGAAAAGTCTTCAGCAATGAATCGTCGTTCTGCAAAACCTCGAATGACCATCGTCTGCGAATATGGCGACGACCTATGGAGAGAGGGGTTTGGGGGAAATCCCATTCCTCCAGTGTTTTGAACAAGCACAGCGGTCTTACTCCTGGCGATATGGTGTGGGGAACCATTGGTTATTATTTTACGCCATGGCTGGTAGTGATGGAAGGGTACTCTGACCGCACAACGGTACGTTACGGACATCCTACGCCCTTATGTGTTACTTCCCATGCGACAGTACTGTGGGGCCATTTTTTCTGAACCGAATTGTGACGGGTGGCGAAAAATAGATTTATTTTTAAAATCCGAAGGGGTGAAAATTATGGCTGTCACGTGGCGAAGCCGGTCCTTCAACACCGAAGCCAAATCGCTTCGGCAAGAAGACCATGCTTTGTGTCTGGTGGGACCAGCGCGGTATTGTATATTATGAACTCTTGAAACCGTTAATGCACAACGCGATCTCCAAAAAGATTATTAATTAAAACCACGCATTGATCAAAAGACGACCGGAATGGGCCAGAAGACATGGCAAAGTGATTTTGTAACACGACAATGCGCCGTCTAACACAGCAAAACCAGTAAAAGACACCTTGAAATCACACCCAACGTACTGCCCAGACCTGGCTAAATCTGACTATTGCCTCTTCGCATCAATGCGGCAAACGCTTGCAGCGCAGCACTTCAGCAATTTCGAGGAAATTGGAAAATGGCTCGACGAATGGTTTTCCGAAAAGGCAAGTATTTCTTCTGGCACAGTATTCATAACTTCTCTGAAGTATGAGCGAAGTCTGTAGAAGCCGATGGCCAATATTTTGAATAAACAAGAAACGAATTTCCATTGAAAATTACGTGTCTCTTTACCACAAAACTGGTAAAAACTTATTGATACACCTGGTAACTCTTCGCCGGGTAGGAGGAAGTGTGTGTCTATGTTTTTCTGCCAGGAATGGCCCATTTCTTACATATGACTTTGTTCAGTATATTATTTTACTTCTTTGAGTTCATACAGAACCGATGTTCGCCGACCTTCCAAGCCTATGACATGGGCGATCCTGGCCAGTGTATTCTGGTAAAACCAATTTCTGAACCATTCAGCCAATGAAATGAGAATTTTCGCTAAGGAGAAGGCTACGATTGGACAACAGTGTATCCCACCAATCGGTACACGACCGAGTCAATGGACCTGTAATTTATGCACTCTTTTCTTCATAGCCCTTCATACTCTCATCTGAATCTCATGAGCTCATTGAATTTGACTCGATTGGTGTATTTACGAAGTTCTGTCAGGATTAACGTTAAAATATTCCGAAAAATACTCAAGCATAACTTTAAATGACGACTTCGTGAAAGAAAATTTTTGTAATGTCATGAACAACTTGTGTTTCAAATTATAAATAATTCTGTGACGATTTGTTAAGCTCTTCTGACGTGATTATTGTATGTATTGGGGATCATCCATACAAGGTCATTGAATGTAGGGTTGAATGGTTATGTAATTAATAACAATAATAAATTCGCATGGCTGTTAAAGGGTGCCATAAATGTGATTGAGTGATAAATAAGCTATTAGTCAGTTATATGTCTCTTGGTTAGTGAAGAGTGTTCAGAGATTAATCTAATAATGATAGCGTGAATAATATAGGCCCATCCGTGGTGGTGGTGGTGATTATTAAGTGTTTGTGGTGAAAGTGAAATGTATGAGGAATTTGACTGAAGATATTTTGTTGCATGGAAGCAAAGAGAGGGCTAGTGTTTGTAATAATTATTGTAAAATTCACTCAATCAATAATAGAAATAAACCCTTTTGTGACAATTATGAATATTGAATATTATGTATTGGGACCTTTCCCATCAACCACCATAGCTCATGGGACCATGTGACGGCAAATATTACTCCGAATTGGTCATGATCACATAGGACCACGCGCCACGGAGACCGATAATCAAGGGACCTTTTCTGTCTAGTGACAAATGTCACCTCATCTGGATTATATATGGGAATATGAAACTCCACTTTCCTACTTTAACCAGGCAAAGTTAATTCACGTCAGACACTAGTACGATCACTGCCACAGTTCAAACAACTTAAAGGAATCTGGTAGTGGATTCCTATGTTCAAAACCCCGTCACAGTTATCTGTATTTCTGCAGACAAATCGTATTTCTAGGTACTTTTTTAAGTACAGCTTATACTTCAAAATATAGTACTCTCATTTTACACGGAATTTCCTTCTTTTCGATCCGCGTGTTTACCCGCACGATTTCACGAGTTTATTAGCGATCACACTACGGGCTTCGTCCCTATCACAAGTCATTGTCTAGAGAACAGTTCCTTTCTCCCGACGCATGGCGCAATACCGCGTCACGATCTCGCGATATGAATATTGGCACAGTCTGATCATACGCCCGACACGTGGCGATCGTCCCGTAATTTGCACGACACGCCCGTTTTCAGAGTTTTGCAATATTAGTGTGCTATTATAAGTACTTGATTGCCACTTTTCCGTTCACTTAAGCGGTTTCACATATAAATATTGGCAAAGTCCGATCGCTGACCGGAGGTATGAATACCTCTGGAACTTCACACGAAAGCTGTCTCTCCACTCGCACAGGTCGATGCTTATATGGTTTCACCCCGAATCGGAGTTGAACAGAGGGAAGCTGCCCACTCCAATTTCTAGATTTCCTGATCTACGAGACCTACGGTAATAGCGATGCAATAGATTGTCTGTCCCAACAATCAATATCACTTGCTGTGATACGGAACCCAAACCGATCGGTAGATTAATTATAATCTGCGATCTCAAATCAGGCCTAATTCTGGGAATCCTTATCGGACGCATTAGTTCGCGGCTAGTGTGGGTACGCTTCGGCAGATTACATAACGCTTGGGGGCGTAATCTTATACATGGTGCTATACTCATCAGACTTATAATTTTGTTAAGGACCAAATATTTTCAATTTTAATTTGACACGTTTTCTTTGTACAATTTAGGCGACGTTTTATCAAATATTCATCAAAAATCCCCTTCACACGTTGGCACTACTGTGATCCCGCATTTGTTTTAGGGGCGGAGTTAACCAGATATATGTTCTTTCCCTGTCTTCGTCGTGCGCTCTCACATTGGGGATTCCTTTTGCCACGAAACTCTTGAGTTCGGCGCCACCCAGTCGGGTATGTTGAGCAATATGCAACCTATCTCCCATACGGACAAAGAAGCTCGAAGCATGTCTTCTTCCCATATATTAATTTCAGAATAAATATTCATAACGCTGATAAGGTCACAATATTTGTGCGAGTAATCATTTCGACGTGTGTCTTTAAAATATATAACCCATGTTATGAACCAATGTGAATATATTTCAGGTTGGTGAAATGATTGTGTGTAGTTATGATCATTAGTCCGTCAGTATAGAGATATTAGTAATTGTTTTATGAACTAGGTCTTAGAAATTCAGGAATCCACCGTAGATTTAAATCTGATCTAAATTATAGGAACTCAGCCACGTGTTATAAGTTTTAAAATAAAGCATGCGTCCCCTGAGAATGTATGTGATCGAATGCCGTGTAGAATAGTTTACTGATTTCTTACAATTACGTGCTTTTTGCTCAGATTTTTCATGCTGTGCCATGAGCAATTACTCTGCACCGTTGAACAGGAAGGCCAAGTAGAAGGATATTTCAAATTAAATGACAAAAATTGAATTTTAGTTTAACTTGTTTAAAATGAAGAATGTTAAATAGGAAGTAAATTCATATTATTCTCGCTGAATCAAGTCAAAAATAATATATCGTTTCTGAAAATATTGTTTTCCTAAATAATGAATCGTCACTCTAAAATAAAGTGTAAAAATGTTAATATTACAATAATTGAAATTAATGAATAGGGGTCCTCCTATTAAATACGCAAACATTTATTAATATGAATCAATCATATGTCGTTCACATGACCTACTAGTTTCGGCACTAAACTTGTGTTATCATCAGCCACTGAGTCAAATCAGGCAAACACAATAGCTAGAAACAACTTTGAAACACACTGTAACACCTACGTAGATTAATATTAAATAAAATATGGTACATGATAATATTGCACTTCAGTATAAAATCCTTCTAAAATGACGATGTCTCCATTGTTTTGCACACGTGGTGGTTTGTCCAGCTCGGTCTTTAGTTGTTTGATCTTGTTGAAATTACGCTGCAGAGTTTAAAGTCATATGAAGTTAACACTTTGTTTGATCTGTGGTTTGGTTCCGAAAATAAACGTGCTTATGATGAACTTGGTTCGACCCAAAGAATAAATTCTCACTTCAATATGGTGTTTTGGAACCTGGAGAAGAAATTAAAAGCCGAATTAGGCAACAGATAGAAATGAAAGACTAAAAAGAAGAACGAAAGACTGAAAAGGAACATGTAGAAATGACGAGAAACGACTAGAAAAGCACTCACCTTGAGCTGCCTGTTAATCGGCGGATGGAGCTGGACTAATGGATGGAATCATCAGGTTAAGGGCAAGGCGGAGCGGAGAAAAGAGGAGGGTAGAGGTAGAGGCGGAGCAACTGGCAAAGAGCTAAGGTGGAGCGGAGGGATGTGGTAGTTGGGGTAACTGATGAGGATATATATTACGTATGGTTTTAAATATCGAGTTGTTAATAGGCGGTCTAATAAGTTTTAAACATTTAATTAAGAGATCAAAAAGAATATTAGAGATCTCGGAAATTTCATTTACATTATAGTTCGGATTGAAATATTGATCGCAATGAATGAAACAATTCTCGACAATATTCATAATTGGCCTTTTGTCTGCTATTTGAAGTATCTCGAAGTCATGTTCTATGTCAGTGAACTTATGGTTAGCGTCGTGAATGTGTTGGGCTATAGCAGAAAACTTGTTATATCTTACTGCGTTGACGTGCTCTGAATATCTGGTAGTAAAGCTGCGGCCTGTTTGTCTGACGAAAGAGACGCTGCAGTCATTACACCTGAATGTATAGATTACGGATTTAGAAAATCTGTTAGAGGTATTGACAGATGCTGAATTTTGGAAAATTTCTGAAGTCCGGTTATTAGTTATGAAGGAAATGTTTACGTTATGTTTTCGAAAGAGATTGGTGATTTGATGGACATCGTAATTGAATGTAAAAGTAGATGAAATGGTAGTTTTAGGTTTTTCTTTTGTGAGTGTAGTCTTAGGACGGTGTCACAATTTATTGGTTATCTGTTCTATAAATAATCTGTTGTAACCGTTAAATTTGGCGATTGCCCTTATAATGTTGAGTTCGTTATTGAGGTCTTTCTTAGTCATAGGTATCGTGAATGCACGATGAACCATGCTACTGTACGCTGCACGTTTGTGTGTCTGGGGGTGTATGGAATCTTGGCGAATAGTATTGGCAGTTTGTGTCGTTTTTCTGAAGATTCTATATGAAAGAGCAAAAGGGTTTCTGAGAATAGTAAAATCTAGAAAGTTAATTACTTTATTATTTTCGTACTCAAGAGCAAATTTGATGGGGGAGTCGATGTTGTTTAGTTCTTGCAGGGTAGAGGTCGCATTCTTGATTCCTTCATTCATTATAACAAATGTGTCATCAACATACCCGGCCCAAATGAGGATGTTTGGAAAAGTGTTGTTATTTATTTTGGTATATTCTAGAAAATCTAAGTAAATGTCCGCTAGAATTCCCGATGCGTATGATCCCATGGCCAGTCCATTTTGTTGAAAAATGGTTTCATCAAACTCAAAGAAATTATTGTTGATGACCAGTTTCAGAAGAGAAATAAAATCCTGTATTTCTAATTTGCTGAGAGAACTCTGTTTGTTTAAGTTATTGTCAATAATGGAGAAGAGTTTGGTTATGGGTATGCTTGGATACATACTCACTATGTCGAAAGAATGAAGGGTATAGCTGGGCTGCACATTAAGTGACTTCATTTTTTCAGTTAGTTCGGTAGTGTTTTCGATGGATTTTTCAGAGAGAAATTGATAGTTCTTATTTAAAAAACGTCGAATAAATAGAGAAAGTGTATATAGAGGGCTGGGTTTGTAGTTAATAATGGTCCGCTTAGGAATTAAACTTTACGTATTTTAGGGAGGGCTTTAACTGTGGGTAAGCCTGGGTTCATATTTAATTGTTTACTTTATTCCTGAACCGTAAAAAGAAAGTATATATTTTTTAATGTTTGTTTTAATTGTCGCTGTATTTTCTGTGTAGGATCTTTATTGATTATTGTAAACGTGCTATTGTTAAATAATTCTTTGGTTTTTGATACGTAATCAGTTTTGTCCATGATAATTGAAGTATTTTCTTTATCCACTTTTATGATAATTAGATCGATAATCTTAATTTTCTTTTAGAGTTCTGTGATTTGTTTATGTTCAGAGGTAAAAGTATTGACATTAGAATTGTCAGGGGGGTCTTCTATTTACATTATTAGAATTGAACATCTTATCTAATTTTCTTTTTACTTCAAATATAATTTCATCTTCATCTTCTAGCGGCATTTTATTGATTGTCGCTTCCGACTCAATAATCAAGTTAGTGGCAGTGTTTATTTTATTCATATTGGGCCAATTATGCTTTGGCCTTTCACTAAGATGGTGGTTTCTTCCTTGGTTAAAATTACGTTCGAAAGATGCACTACCGGAGGGTGGAAATTCTCAGTTAAGTTTCTTTGTAAACTGGTCTCTTTGGGCTGATTTTTAACGCAGTTTTTTCAATTTTAATGCGGCTAATTTCTTCTCTAATGTAAGCTGTTTTTGTGGGAGTATGTCAAAACGTTTATCCTGACTGACTGATTGATTCATCATCGCCGAGCCAAAACTACTGGACATACAGAAATGAAATTTTGGGGATATATTCATATTAAGATGTAGGTGCTCGCTAAGAGAGGATTTTTGGATATTCCTTCTCTAAGGGGGTGAAAAGGGGGGTGAAATTTTAAAATGAGTGTATCTATATCTCAAAACTTTAAAGGTTTACAGATGTAAAAATTGGTATTTAGAATCTTCTTTAAAAATAAGGAAACACGTATTTTTTTGTTTTCAGAAAATTCCAATAGGAGGGGTGAAAAGGGTGAAAATGGGGAAAAATGGGTTGAATACCTTTAATCAGGATACCGGTACTTATATCTCAGAAACTGAATATATTACAGACCTGAAAATTGGTACTTTTGATCTCTTTTAAAAATAAAGAAACACGTATTTTTTTGTTTTTGGAAAATCCAATAAATGGGAGGGTGAAAAGGGGGTGAATTTTTAAAATGAGTGAATCTATATCTCCAAACTTTTAAAGTTTGCAGATGTAAAAATTGGCATTTAGAATCTTCATTAAAAATAAAGGAACACGTATTTTTTCGTTTTCGGAAAATCGCAATAGGAGGAGTGAAAAGGGGTGAAAAAAGGGTTAAATGCCTTTAATGAGGCTACTTATATCTCAGAAACTGAAGATATTACAGACCTGAAAATTAGTGTTTGGGATCTCCTTCAAAAATAGAGAAAAACGTATTTTTTTGTTTCTGGAAAATCCAATTAAGAGGGGGTGAAAAGGGGGTAATATTTTAAAATGAGTATCTATATCTCAAAACTTTTAAAGGTTATAGATGTGAAAATTAGTATTTAGAATCTCCTTTAAAAATAAAGAAACATGTATATTTTGTTTTCGGAAAATCCTAATAGGAAGGGTGGAAAAGTCTGAAAAATTTGTCCTACGCCTTTCATGAGTCTACTTATATTTCAGAACCTGAATATATTACAGATCTGAAAATTGGTGTTTGGGATCTCCTTTAAAATAAGGAAACACGTATTTTTTGTTTTTGGAAAATCCAATTAATGGGGGGGATGAAAAGGGGGGTGATTTTTTAAATGAGGGTATCTATATCTCAAAACTTTTAAAGTTTATAGATGTAAAAATTGGTATTTAGAATCTCTTTCAAAAATAAAGAAACACGTATTCTTTTGTTTTCGGAAAATCCCAATAGGAAGGGTGTAAAAGGGTGAATAATGGGTTGAATGTCTTAAATGAGGCTACTTATATTTCAGAACCTGAAGATATTACAGACCTGAAAATTGGTATTTGCTATCTACTTTAAAAGTAAAGAAACACGTATTTTTTCGTTTTTGAAAATTCCAAATATTGGAGGATGAAAAGGGGGGCGGGTGAATTTTTTAAAATGAGTGTGTCTACATCTTAGAACTTTAAAATTTACAGATGTAAAAATTGGTAGTTAGAATCTCCTCTAAAAATAAAGGAACACGTATTTTTTTGTTTGCTGTAAATCGCAATAGGTGGGGTGTAAAAGGGTGAAAAATGGGTTGAATGACTTTAATGAGGATACATATATCTCAGAAACGAACGATATTACAGAACTGAAAATTTGTATATGCGATCTCCTTTATAAATAAAGAAACACGTATTTTTTTAGTTTTTGGAAAATCCAATTAATGGCGGTTAAACAGGAGTGACAAATTGGGGTGAATTTTTTGAAAGACTATATCTACAGAATATCTTGGAAACGTAAAATGTTACAGACGTAAAAAGTGGGTGTTTGGAATCTCCTGTAAATGTAAAGAAACATAGGTGATTTGTTTTTGGAAACTCCACTTAAGGGGAACTCAAAAGGGGAGAAATTTTAAAATGAGAATTTTTACAGTATATCTAAAATAACTTAGCATGTTACAGAAGAGAAAAATGGTATTTTTATCTCTATTAAACATAAAGAAACGTGTATTTTTAGTTTTCGGAAATGCCACTTGGGTGGAGGGGGAGGGGGTAAATGTGACTGAAAATGGTGTTGAATTATTTTAATTACGCTACTGATATCTCAAAAAAGAAGGAATTACAGACGTGAAATTTGATATTTGCAATCTGCTTTAAAAGTAAAGAAACACGTATTCTCGGAAAATCCAATGAGGGTGTGTGTGTGTGTGTGTGTGTGTGTGTGTGTGAAATAATTGAAAATTTAATTGACTTAATTGTATGAGAATACATACATCTAATAAAAACTAAAGCTGTTACAGACGTGAAAATTCGTATTTGGATCTCCTTTTAAAACTTAGAAAAACGCGTTTTTGGGAGGAAACCATCTTGGAGGGCGGGAGTGTAAAGGAGTTGAATTCCTTTCATGAGGACACATAAATCAAAAACTGAAGAAGTTAGAGTCGTGATAATTGGTATTTAGAAGATCCTTTACTATTAAAGAAACACGTATTTTTTGCGGGAATATTAACTTAGTGGTGGTGGTGGTGGGGGGGGGGAGTAGTGTGAAATGAAGTGAAAAAATAAATTCTTTTTATGGGGATACTTATATCTCAAAACTGAAGGTAATAGACGTGAACATTGGTGTTTGGAATCTCCTTTAAACAAAAGAAACAAGCCTTCTTTTAATTTTTTTTTGGGAGGGGAATGGGTGGCGGTAAATAAACTTAACGGTGGTGGGGTGTAGAAGGAGGTGAAACCTATTGATTTTACTGTTCTTAATGTACTTATAAGGATCCTCCGTTGCTCAGGCGGCAGCGCGCTGGCCTCTCACAGCTGGGTTCCGTGGTTCAAATCCCGGTCACTATATGTGTCATTCGTGCTGGACAAAACGGAGGCGGGACAGGTTTTTCTCCGGATACTCCGGTTTTCCCTGTCATCAGCCATTACAGCAACACATAATAATAATAATAATAATAATAATAATAATAATAATAATAATAATGTTCCGGACCGTCGTCTGTTGTGCGGACTGCGCTGGAAACGGCTCCTGGACTGGTAATGACTAAGAATGCAGTCCGGCCGCGGGTTTAGTGCCGCCAAGGCACCAATATGACACCACGCCGGTTCTCCTGAAGGATTTTATCCATATTAAAAATGATTATAGGAAAATATGGCAAAGATTTAGGGACCCAACTGACCGGGAGGAATACCTGAGCCTAGCCCGGGAAGTACGAAATCGATTGCTGGAAAGGAAGATTGAAAAATGGGAGGAAACATGCCGAAATCTAATAGAAAACGAGTCAGATCGGGAATTTTGGTGGATTCTCGCCGAAAACGAGTCAGATCGCGAATTTCGGCGGATTATATATCTAAAACAATAAGCATTCAATTATAAATTTCAGTATAATACCGTAGCGAAGCACGGGTATCTTGCTAGTCTATATATATAAAATAACTTGTCCTGACTGACTGACTGACAGATTCATCATCGCCGAGCCAAAACTACTGAACATAAAGAAATGAAATTTTGGGGATATATTCATATCAAGATGTAGGTGCTCGCTAAGAGAGGATTTTTGGATATTCCGTCGCTAAGGGGGTGAAAAGGGGGGTGAAATTTTAAAATGAGTGTATCTATATCTCAAAACTTTAAAAGTTTACAGATGTAAAAATTGGTATTTAGAATCTTCTTTAAAAATAAGGAAACACGTATTTTTTTGTTTTCAGAATATCCCGATAGGAGGGGTGAAAAAGGGTGAAAATGGGTTAAAAAGGGTTGAATGCCTTTCATCAGGATACCGGTACTTATATCTCAGAAACTGAAGATAATACAGACCTGAAAATTGGTACTTTTGATCTCTTTTAAAAATAAAGAAACATGTATTTTTTGTTTTTGGAAAATCCAATTAATGGGAGGGTGAAAAGGGGGTGAATTTTTAAAATGAGTGAATCTATATCTCCAAACTTTTAAAGTTTGCAGATGTAAAAATTGGTATTTAGAATCTTCATTAAAAATAAAGAAACATGTATTTTTTTGTTTTCGGAAAATCCCAATAGGGGGAGTGAAAAGGGATGAAAAAAGGGTTAAATGCCTTTAATGAGGCTACTTATATCTCAGAAACTGAAGATATTACAGACCTGAAAACTGGTGTTTGCGATCTCCTTTAAAAATAAAGAAACACGTATTTTTTTTGTTTTTGGAAAATCCAATTAATGGGGGGTAATGAAAAGGGGGTTATTTTTTAAAATGAGTGTATCTATATCTCAAAACTTTTAAAGTTTATAGATGTAAAAAATTGGTATTTAGAATCTCCTTTAAAAATAAAGAAACACGTATTCTTTTGTTTTCGGAAAATCCCAATAGGAAGGGTGTAAAAGGGTGAATAATGGGTTGAATGCCTTTAATGAGGCTACTTATATCTCAGAAACTGAAGATATTACAGACCTGCAAATTGGTGTTTGGGTTCTCCTTTAAAAATAAAGAAACAAGTATTTTTTCGTTTTTGGAAAATCCAAATATTGGGGGGTGAAATGGGGGGTGAATTTTTTAAAATGAATGTGTCTACATCTCAAAACTTTTAAAATTTACAGATGTAATTGGTAGTTAGAATCTCCTCTAAAAATAAAGGAACACGTATTTGTTTGTTTCCTGTAAATCCCAATAGGAAAATCCAATTAATGGCGGTTAAACAGGAGTGACAAATTGGGGAGAATTTTTTGAAAGACTATGTCTACAGAATATCTTGGAAACGTAAAATGTTACAGACGTAAAAAGTGGGTGTTTGGAATCTCCTGTAAATGTAAAGAAACATAGGTGATTTGTTTTTGGAAACTCCACTTAAGGGGAACTCAAAAGGGGTGAAATTTTAAAATGAGGATTTTTACAGTATATCTAAAAAAACTTAACATGTTACAGAAGTGAAAAATGGTATTAACTTATCTCTATTAAACATAAAGAAACGTGTATTTTTAGTTTTTGGAAATACCACTTGGGTGGAGGGGGGGTAAAAGTGACTGAAAATGATGTTGAATTCTTTTAATTAGGCTACTGATATCTCAAAAATGAAGATGTTACAGACGTGAAAGTTGATATTTGCAATCTGCTTTAAAAGTAAAGAAACACGTATTCTCAGAAAATCCAATGAAGGGGGGGGGGGAAGAATTGAAAAATTAATTGACTTAATTGTATGAGAATACATACATCTAATAAACACTAAAGTTGTTACAGACGTGAAAATTCGTATTTGGATCTCCTTTAAAAACAAAGAAAAACGCGTTTTTTGCGGGGGGGGGAACCATCTTGGAGGGGGGGAGTGTAAAGGAGTTGAATTCCTTTCACGAGGACACATAAATCAAAAACTGAAGAAGTTAGAGTCGTGATAATTGGTATTTAGGAGATCCTTTAGTATTAAAGAAACAAGTACTTTTTGCGAAAAAATTCACTTAGGGGGGGTGGGGTAATTGTGAAATGAAGTGAAAAAAAGTAAATTATTTTTATGGGGATACTTATATCTCAAAACTGAAGGTAATAGACGTGAACATTGGTGTTTGGAATCTCCCATAAACATAAAGAAACAAGCTTCCTTTTAATTTTTTTTCGGGGGGGGGGGGTGGCGGTAAATAAACTTAGCGGCGGTGGGGTGTAGAAGGGGGTGAGACCAATTGATTTTACTGTTATTAATGTACTTATAAGGATCCTCCTCACAGCTGGGTTCCGTGGTTCAAATCCCGGTCACTCCATGTGACACTCGTGCTGGACAAAACGGAGGCGGGACAGGTTTTTCTCCCGATATTCCCGTTTTCCCTGTCATCAGCCATTCCAGCAACACATAATGGTAATAATAATAATAATAATAATAATAATAATAATAATAATAATAATAATAATAATAATAATAATAATAATAATAATAATAATAATAATAATGTTCCGGACCGTCGTCAAATTTGCGGACCGCGCTGGAAACGGCTCCTGGACGGGTAATGACTAAGAATGCAGTCCGGCCGCGGGTTCAGTGCTGCCAAGGCACCCAATATGACACCACGCCGGATCTCCTGAAGGATTTTATCCATATTAAAAATGATTATAGGAAAAGATAGCAAAGATTTACGGACCCAACTGACCGGGAGGAATACCTGAGCCTAGCTCGGTAAGTACGAAATCGATTGCTGGAAAGGAAGATTGAAAAATGGGAGGAAACGTGCCGTAAAATAATAGAAGACGAGTCAGATCGGGAATTTTGGTGGATTCTCGCAGAAAACGAGTCAGATCGCGTATTTCGGCGGATTACGTATCTAAAACAATAAGCATTCAGTTATAAATTTACCGGGCGAGTTGGCCGTGCGCGTAGAGGCGCGCGGCTGTGAGCTTGCATCCGGGAGATAGTAGGTTCGAATCCCACTATCGGCAGCCCTAAAAATGGTTTTCCGTGGTTTCCCATTTTCACACCAGGCAAATGCTGGGGCTGTACCTTAATTAAGGCCATGGCCGCTTCCTTCCAACTCCTAGGCCTTTCCTATCCCATCGTCGCCATAAGACCTATCTGTGTCGGCGTGACGTAAAGCCCCTAGCAAAAAAAAAAAGTTATAAATTTCAGTATAATACCGTAGCGCAGCACGGGTATCTTGCTAGTTATTAATATGATTTAGAAATAAATTCCATTGAATGCTAGGAAGCAGATTGGCTGCTTCAGGGTGAGTCTCATAAATTTAATTATTTAAAAACAATTTTATATAAAAAACAATGTTCGTTTTCCAAACGAATTTTGTTCGTTTTTGTTGTGTTCGGGCGGAATGCGGTGAGGAACGATGTTTCTTGATGATTCTTTTCAGAAAGTTAGGTGTTAAGTAGTGAATAATGCATTGCTAATATCTTTGCCTAATTTGGGTTTAAAAATTAAAGTCGCCAAATTAGGCAAAGATATTACCTACTGACATCACTTTAGTCCTGGAAAGGCTATTTTTCATATCATATTTATTGCACATATTTAGTAATTCCATAATATTACACTGCAGGCTTTCAGCACAATCTGCCAGGACCAAGTTGTAGGCATAGGAGAAACTGCTTACTACATTTCTAACTAACTGAATCCCTCCCTTCCACTTTAATCCTTACAGTAGATGATTATATAAACTATAAACTAAAAAGGCTAAAGATTAAAGCCTTGTCTATTCCGTGTAAGTAAATTCAACTAAGAACTCATTCCAACATCAATTCTCACTAAAGCGCAATTGTTAACATAAAACATCTGATTGCTTTTAATAACATACTCTTAACCCCATAGTCTCCCACTACCACTAAAATGTTTCCCCTGTACTCTGTCATATGTCTTTTCTAGGTTAACGAACAATCTCTATTTTCTTCCGGATATACATGGCTATTCATAGGCACGATAGTATGTTGCACTGACAATATTATAAGCTGGAAATCTATAAGGATGGTACACGCCTTACCCACAATATTACCGGGCGAGTTGGCCGTGCGCGTAGAGGCGCGCGGCTGTGAGCTTGCATCCGGGAGATAGTAGGTTCGAATCCCACTATCGGCAGCCCTGAAGATAGTTTTCCGTGGTTTCCCATTTTCGCACCAGGCAAATGCTGGGGTTGTACCTTAATTAAGGCCACTGCCGCTTCCTTCCAACTACTAGGCTTTTCCTATCCCATCGTCGCCATAAGACCTATCTGTGTCGGTGTGGCGTAAAGCCCCTAGCAAAAAAAAAAATATACCCACAATATTGGACGGCCAATTTCAGGTATCACACCAGATGGAACTCTGTCTTTAAATTATACTTCACAAAAACTGCTGTTAAACGGAGAACAAGAAGTAATATCATTCAATAACTTTGTAGAACCACGTGGGGATCATCTGCGACCTCTCTGAGGAACTCTTAATTGAGCCTGGTGTACTCCGCGGAGGAATATTGTGCACCTGTATGGTTGAACATTGCACACGTAAACAAAATTTACGTCCAACTTAATAATACTATGCGTATTATTTCAGGAACAATAAGGTCTTCACCCACCATCTGGCTGTTTGTCCTGAGTCACATACCACCCCCAAACCTTCGAAAAAAAAAGCATTGTTTAGGGAATACAATCCTTACTGTTTCCTTGCTTATGGATGGTTCAATTTCTGCTATTATGCAATCAGACGGTAACTTACTAACATTCCATGATGAAGTTATTACCCTGTGAAGCATTTCGGATCAAATTTCATGCAATCATTCTGCTTTATGACAGCGGAGTTTATGCAACATCCATTACACCTTTTCGGACGTTATTATCATCACTGTCCTCCTCCCCATGAGGTCCGTTTTTCATGATGTCCCCAGAAAGGGAAGACTTTCAAAGTATTAATATTCCACCTCTCCAGTGATTCAGAAGGATCTACTGTGAGTTGACCTGATTTAACCAAATCGCTACAATTTTCCTGTTTTTTCACTCTTTCTAAGATACTTCTTAACTATCGAGATAGGTTTTCCTGCCGCTTGACTCATCCTTTCAAGATTACTAACGAAATATTCCACGACCTCTTCTTCGATTTAACAATTATTTGTTTTGCTCTATTTCTTTCATCTACGTACAATTTCCCTGCACGGGTCAGTCCTTATTGGGAGCATATTTTGATAACCTTATTTTTTTTTTACGTTTACATTTCATCATTGCACCAAAATATTAGCTTTTCCCATCATTACACACAGTTTTTCCTAGGCATTCCCGTTCTGTTTCTATTACAGCATCCTTGTATGCCGCACATCCCCTTTCTGTATCCTGAACATTATTAGAGTCTGCTGTTTGGGACTTTCCACTAAACATATCCATGTATTTATATCTACGTTTTCGTCCTGGAGATTTTCTACTCTTATTCGTCTGCAGGCTGATTTCACTTTTTCTACATTAGGCCTAGAGATATATAATTCACTTCAGATCAAATAATAGTCCGTCACATCGAAAAATCCTCAGAATATCCGCACATTATTAATAGATTTCCTCATTTCGAAGTTTTGATATAGTCTATTATAAATCTGGTGCCCCTAAACTCACTTATGCTTGAAGAATGCATTCGTAACCCCTAATGCCGTACTAGCACAGAAGTCCAGTAAAGTTTTCATTTTTATCAGCTTCCTTATGTTCCCCACATTTACCCATTACCATCATCATCTGTTCGTATCGTTTATTTTTGTTTCCAACTCTCGAATTGAAATCGCCTGTTAGCACTATCCTATCCTTCCAGTTGACCCTCACTGTAATATCACTCTGTGCTTCATAAAACTTGTCAACTTCATTCTGATCTGCACCTTCACATTGTGAATATAGAGACACAATTCTCGTCCTAATTCCTCCTGTAGCTAACTCTAACCACGTCTTTCGCTCATTTACGTGTTAATCAGGTACTGTGTTTCGTGCACTGATATGCCTGACGGACAGACCTGACCCACACTCTTCCTTTCTCTTTTTAACACCGGATAGGAATTCATTGTAATCTCCCATCACTTCCTCGTTTTTACCCTTACCCGAATAATCATTACTTCCTAAGTCATGCAGATTGACCCTCTTGGTTGACTCAGACAGTTCTACTACCTTTCCTTCATAAACCCCATTGATGTTAATATCCCTCAGGTGAATTCCATTTCATTCACCAAGTTTTGTCCAAGGAGTCCATCGCCTGTGTAATGGAAGGGGGACTTCCTTAGTCCCATAGGCCAAGGTTGATTAAAATGTTCTGAGAGTGCTCGGTAAAAATTCCGTGACGCAGGACGATACCCTACTTTCACATGGTTCCAGAGAGAATCTCTCCCATAGAGGGTTAGGGGACATCGGTGGATCATATATTCCTAGCAGCCTGAGCACAAGGAATGCCATGATTCTCAGAATATGTACGAGGTGCCCACCATCCTTCCATTGTAAATGGAACCCCGTTTCTCAGGACCACTTTTTTGGCCAGCCCGTTGAGCATGGTTCACGAAGTAGGACGTGACTGCAGTAACCCATACAACGAACCACTTATAATAATAATAATAATAATAATAATAATAATAATAATAATAATAATAATAATAATAATAATAATAATAATAATAATAATAATAATAATAATAATAATAATAATATAGAATTTCCGATCACTTATTGTTATCCGTCCAGATTCGAGGCCGACAACAGTTTACATACATTGAAGAAAATGGAAATTGCAACACCCAGAAGGAGTGGTGCTACATTGCTGCAATTAAACATGCAGGACGAGTGTTCGGTTGTGCTTCGATGATTACACGTTCAAGTCCCTCTGACTGCAAGTTTGGACAACAATCAATACAGAATGTGCCCACCACGAGCTGCAATACATTGATGAATCGTCGAGGCATGGAGTCAATAAGGCCCTGGATCGCTTCCTGAGGATTTGTGGCCCATGCTTGCTGCACTGCACGGGTCAGTTATTCCAGAGTTGTGGGTGGCTGAGGACGGTTAGCCAGCTGTCGACCCATCATGTCCCACACATGCTCAAGGGGACTGAGGTCCGGGGATCTGGCGGGCCATTCTAAGGTTGTGATGTCGTGAAGAGCTTCTCTGGAGATGCGTGCAGTGTGAACTCAGGCATTGCCCTGCTGAAACTTCCCATTAGCAATGTTCGCCATCATAGGGACAACAACTGGATTGAGTACCCTATCAACGTACTGTCGAGCAGCCATAGTACCCTCAACAAGTACTAATTGTGATTTCACATTAAAGCCAATAGCTCCCCAGACCTTAATGCTTGGTGTTGGGGCTGTATGCCTCTCGACAATAAGATCTGGGCGGCCCCTCTCCCCGTTATGTCGGCGCACACGATTCTGGCGATCACTGCGGGCAAGACACAATCGCGATTCATCACTATAGACGACCCTATGCCATTCGTCGAGCCACGTCGATCTTTCTCGACACCAGGCCAGCCTTACACGTCGCTGTTGTGGGGTCAATGGAACACCTTCTGTAGGGACACGGGCTCGTGAGCCAGCTGCACGCAGGCGATTACCAACTGTTTGTTGTGTAACGTGGGGTGCCACAGCTGCTCGAATTTGCGCTGCTGTTGCATAGGGTTCTATCCTGGCCATCCGAATGATGCGGCGATCCCCTTTCACACTTGTCTGTCGCGCTGGGCGTGTGCCAGGTCTACGAGTATGGGTACCTTCATTTGACCACTGCTGCCATACACGTTGTACCGTAGATGCCTGTCGGCCAACACGTGCAGCGACTGTCCTTAGCGATAATGCAGCCTCACACAGCCCAATAATCCGAGCCCTCTCAAACGGCGACAGTTGTTGATAGCGTGCTTTTCTCTGTCCTCTAGGCATGTTTGACGGGGAACTGTTCACAGCACAAACTGCAAGTCAACTACGCTACCCCACAGTCCGTATACTGGAGTTGATTCCTGCGCGACTATCACGTGGGGAGAAATGTAGCAACAATCCAATGGGTCTGAAACTTTGATCGTTTACATACCTACATGGCATCGTTCCCTATCTTTAAAATCAACACAAACGACCAATGCCTTCATGGTGTTGCAGTTTCCTTTTCCTTAAGTGTATATCCTTCCATAAATCTTTTTTTTTTTACTTTTTTTGCTATTTACTTTATTTCGCACCGACACAGTTATGTCTTATGGCGACGATGGGATAGGAAAGGCCCAGGAATGGGAAGGAAGCGGCCGTGGCCTTAATTTAGGTACAGTCCCAGGATTTGCCTGGTGTGAAAATGGGAAACCACGGAAAACCATCTTCAGGGCTGCCGACAATGGGACTCGAACCCACTATCTCCCGATTACTGGTTACTGGCCGCACTTAAGCGACTGCAGCTATCGAGCACGTTATAATTGCTTTTATCGAAATATATGTACACAATCCACTTTAGTACAGTAGTACCTCACTGAGCGTGTCATTACAATTTACTTCGTTTCATGATCCTCACATAAGCCCAAGTACATCCGTACGTTCATCTACCCAACCACAAAACCTGAATGAAATTTACTGAGACATAAATCACGTTCCACTATTCCTGGTATTCTTGGAAACATTTAAGAGCATTGCCGGGCTGAGTTGCTTAAACGGTTGAAGCGCTCGCCTTCTGTACGCAACATGGCAGGTTCGATCCTGGTTCAGTCCCGTTATATTTGAAGGTACTCAAATACGTCAGCCTCATGTCGGTAAATTAACTGGCACATAAAAGATCTCCTGCGGAACTACATTTTGGCACCTCGGCGTCTCTGAAAATCGTAAAAGTAGTTAGTGGGACGCAAAACCAGAAACATTATTATTATTATTATTTAAGTCCATTCATTCAGGTATGTTCCGAGCTGTCAACGGAGCGATGGCGTGGAATGACATTAGTAGACGAATAAGTTCGGAAGTTGTCTTTAAAAGTAGGAAAGATCACAATATGAAGATAAATTTGGTATTCAAGAGGACAAATTAGGGCGAATATTATTTTATAGGAAGGGGAGTAAGGGAAACCATTTGAGAAAAGGCTAGGAAAACAACAGATAGGGAATCTGCCACCTGGGCGACTGCCCTAAATGCAGATCAGTATTGACTGATTGTTTTTACTAGTATCAAAGGAAATAACAATGGTCGTGTGAGAGCTAGATCCTTCGTTCTCTCTTAGCTCGGTTTGTATATGCTATATAATAGCTAAGAATGTGAACTGTTTAAGGAAAAGGTGGAGCGACCGCAACTGTGGTTACTTCAGTAAATCCTAAAGATTCCCATTTGTCGCAAGTCTCTTTAGATTTTGCTGGTAATATACGAATGGAGGTCAGAGGTTGTGAACTCAGATATTACGTAACTTGACACCGCTCAATAATTAAAATACAGCAAAATGTAAAATATCAGTCTATTCCAGGTTTATATTTGAATCTTCCGCACATTTACGTTTCCTCCCATGCAAAAGTTTCGGCTGGTAATATAGCGTTAATGACAGACCACTGCAGAGCACGAATACAAGAAACGTCTTCTTTTTAAAAGTAATTACGACATTGGGTGAAGGAATATCATTTACTTCCAATGTTCTACATTGTCAGTGTATTCATGATGACAGTTATTGCCACTTACAACACAATGGAGGAGTAGAAAATAATTATGCTATATATTTCCCAGTTAATGATAAACATGTCACAGATTTTACCGGTCCATACAACACAGTATTATGAATTAGTTTGAGTAGTGGCGCTTCTTTCCATCCAGGTCCTTCACAACCGCTATACAAGTAAATTTCAAGTCGTTACTAATGTATGAACATTTGAACTACACCTTTCTTTTGGAGATGGAACCAATGACTAATCCATATCTGCTAATCATATTCCTTAGAATAAGCGGCGAGAAATATCACTGAGATTATTTAGGTCCTCAACAAATGACCGAGTGAGAATTAGCTGCTGGAATATTAGCAGCAACATTTTCCTCTTTACCGTGAGTAAATCTCCATAAAGGGTCAAAACAGACCCAGGTTGGTGATTGAGACATCGACTGGGTTAAATCAGATCATTATACTCTAATTTAGAAGACAATATTACTGAACGATGCCTACCTACAATGTTTACTGAAGAGTACTTACTCTTATTCCTATTTTCAGCTTGATTTGGTATGTTAAAAACATTACCGTTCTCTTTCTTCCAGTCGTTTTAGTTATTTGGTATTTGATATGCCTGATTAAATTCTTCCCCTTTCGTTATGTGAGCAGGATGCAATGCAAAGGTCCATTTCTTACGTAGACCTATATGAAATACATCTGAACCTCATTTATTGTGCCTAAAGAATAATGCTTTGTCTAGTTAGAAATCGGCGTCGTACGACATAAGACATCCTCTAGATTATTAATTACAGTAAATTTCAAATAATTGCGATATAAAGCTGTTTCCCTCGCGAAAACCCTCATAAGCTTATTTGAATTAATGTATTTTCACCGATATAAAATATTTCAGAACTTGATACTCCAAACGTACAATTTCAAACAACACTTATCCTACACTGTTTCACAAAATTTCCGGACAGGGAAGTCACCCTTTGCCTTTGAATCTAATTCATCGCTACTTAATAGTGTTAGGTCTCCTTTGTTGATTAAAACTGAGGTTATGAAACTAGAGTCAAGCGAATTGTTTTCGTCAGTGAAAGAAAATTGAAATTATATGTCACACTAAGAACTTACTAATAAAATTTTTTTCTTGGCTGTAATATCATCATAGTACAATTAATAAGCCTCTAAACTCAAATATTAAGAACAAAGTGCGAACAAAAATAGAATTGCAATTTACCAAATTCTGAATCTGATGGGGAAGCTACACGTTCAAATGAATACAAATTGTAGTTTGAAATAACATTTAATAAGTGTAGTCCAAAAATTTAGAAATAATTAACTGTGATGTACTTTGTAATAATAAAATGAAATGGAATCCGACATTTGTTATCACACTATTAGAAATTCCGTGCTTTATGTTGCACCTCTCCATGGCTCCAGTGCATAATGATTTATTATAATTCTCAAATGCGATGGCTGAATGGACTATTTCAGATGAAACCTTCGAAAACAACCTAGAAATGGAAGTCCCATCAAACCAACTTGAGCAATATGCACGACTGATCTCGAGAGCATACGGGTCAGTGGTCTGTCCGGAAGGTGGACTTTAAACTAATTATCTGTAAAGTACGGGAATCTAAATTGTGAGAGGAATACGACTACATTACTAAATGAGAAGAATGGTTTTATACTTCTCAAAAACACAAGATTCAATCAACTAAGAAAGCACATGTCAAAAATATATACGAAGATATGCCATGAAAATGTACACACGAAAAAAATATATATTTGAATTATGAGGAGCGAATGAATGTCCTTCAGGTCTTACTGATCCACATTTTCCACTTCCTGAACTTATACTGTCGAAAGGGTGTCCCCTTTAGGACTGATTAACACTTGAACACATTGACTATATAACACACTGTAACATCTTTAAACAATATAATTAAATTAAAACATATCTCTCAACATTTCATAATCCTCACATCATGATTTATATCATACAAATTACGAGTTATGGTGCCCTAATATCATGTTGACTGAGGTGTATAATAAAGCTTTCTTGAGCGCACTTTATAGACATGTGAAAGTCGTATCACAACCCTAGTTTATCAAACCTTATCTGACTATATCATTAAGTATCAAATCATAACAACGCTTGTTTCACCGGGATATTACTAAGCACTACTTGACAAGACACATTTCAGCAACGTTGCTTCCTGTAGAGCAACACATATAGCGAAACATTATCCATCACAAAACATGATAAAAATATTTACACTCTCTGAAATAGAAGACAAGGAACAATACACATTATATTCACAAGGCGGCCGATAGATGGCCTAGTCCATCCACGATCATATACTGCGAGCGTAGCCCTCACTGCCGCCTGGGAGTGAACCCATGCTCCTCTGACCGACGGGGTTTATTACCTGCAAATTCCTACGGGGATTTAATTAAATACAAGCAGAAAAATTGGAGGGATTCTCTCATCTAGTGAACACTTGAGTCTACAAAACGGTGCTAATGTATTAATATTTGCATGCGATTGTAATATCGTAGAGAGACAGAACGAAAAACCTACATTTCTGTCCCGAGCATCGGTAAAGCACGAATTCATTCAGGCCGTCCCATTTTCAACTGAGCCATAAAGCTGTCAGGAGCGTCCCTAGAGGTCGCAATTTTCACTTTCATTTCCCCAAGACAACGGAGTGGTTTTCGTTTCTATTATTATTATTATTATTATTATTATTATTATTATTATTAATATTATTATTATTATTATTGTTACGGGGTTACCCGTGGACCAGCAGAGGTGAAGGAAGGTGCCGGGGTGAATGGGTCTAACTACTGTGTCAAGAAATAATTTAAACTGAAATTGAAGGTTATATTTTCAAAAGCAAAAAGTTAACAAATTCTCACTTAGTAAGATAACAATGACATAGCAATTTACACTGAAAGCAAGACTTAGAAATGTCCAACATTTCAGAATTTTCACGCTTTTGGGCTACAAGCCCCTAGTTTTAAAATTTTTGAGTTCCCAGCTCAAAATTACAAAAGAATACAAATTTATATCAGGGCAGAAATCCCTCAATACATGGAGCGCTGGCTCCCAACTCACAATATCAAGCCTTCAAAAGGCATTCAGCAACATTACTTTGAAAAAGAGCTAACAGGGTCTCAGTTTTCACGCCTATTCAAGGCAACACCAAAAATATCTTACACCTTTCGGCCTTCCATGGCCCAGCTTACAAACTGATACAGGGGTATCTCGTACCCAACCTATAGGACCTTCATGTAAAAGAAATAACAGTTAAATAAATGGCCCGAACACAAAATGAAAGGAGGCGTGTACTTGCACTCCTAAATATGCATTCTTAAAACCTAAAGGGCACTAGGCCGATGAAACAGGGGCTATTCCCAAAGTATGGAGGTGACTCGTATAAGAATAAATTAAGACTTTACGGAAAGGAAGAAGACCAGTTACAAAACGTAGTCACCTCAAACCAATATGAAGGGGAGCTCGAGAGCGTACCTCACTCTCTATCCCCGATTTACAGTTAAAGATTTTATGAAGAAATTACATAAACTGGCAGAAATTACATTTTCAGAAAAGTAGGTTACATAGTTAAAGTCCCGGACCTCCCCCTCGGGTTAAACCGCAGAGCTAGCAAGAAATAAAGATGTTAATAGGCCATTACCTTGCTGAAGAACTGCTGCCTGATGAAAGAGGCGCCTCCCGCCTCCTACTTGACACAAACACACACACACATACTTAGTTAGATGTTGATCAATGGGCCATAGACGAGAAAATCCGCAGTTTATAAACCCTCGGGGAAAGTTCGAGTCCTTTCATGAATAAACTAGCAACACCCTCTCAATTTTATTGGAAAATTTAAAAGTTACACTCAAAATCGAAGAAGAAGAAGAAGAAGAAGAAGAAGAAGTAGATGGTGATTAGTAGAAAATTAATTGCAGAAATTCCTGATTGGTTGGATTCAAAACTGGCGGAAAGAAAAGATCAATGTTGCCAACCCCGAAATGAATGAACATAATTTAGAAAAAAACATAACTTATGAATACAAAACTTATTTGGGTCAAAGTTCGTACACTTCGCACCAGGGTGCATGATCATAGTTTTTTAGCAGTGACCTCTGTTGAAGAAAGTCCAAACTTCTTGATGACTGGTAAAGAAAACACGTAGAATTTCATACAGTACACGAAACTTCACAATAAGAAAATTACGTCAAATTACTGTAGTGACATCTTCTGAGTAAAGGTTTAAGTAGGTCTAGTTTCAAGTTCACTGTTTCTCCACTAGAGGAGTTCTATTAGGCGCAACATTTAAATGTGCGGCTTAGAGGTGTACCTCCCGGTAAAATTATTATTATTATTATTATTATTATTATTATTATTATTATTATTATTATTATTATTATTATTATTATTATTATCAAGGAAACATATTTCTATTATTTAATTCACTGGATGTTATCAGCATCAATATCATGTTCAGGCACTTATCTGGCCTCAATACCATCAATTTGGTGCGGCATTCCACATCGCACATGACACATAATCATTTCCGGAGGTTCATATTTCCATCTGCAATCTCAGCATTCAGGACAATGACCTGCGAGGCAAGCTCCGCTCTCCACGATATATCAGACACGTGCTTGTTTACTGATAAGACTCTAATCTTCGGGACAAAATTCCCTATAGCACTCGCGATCGAAATAACACACAGTTCACACCCCGTTGTAATGTCTCCATCATCTTGATCAGCACTCTTAAAATTGAGGGTTGGAGGAACTTCCTACATTAAGTGTGAAATACCAATAGAAACAACATGAAAACATTTTGACGACCCTTACTGACTTATAAATTGATGATGGCTGGAAACACTCTAATGATCACTAACCCCTTTACGTTACGGTACTTCACACGTAATTAATTCTAGGGTCTTATAAGTACGTCATGCATTACAGTTTCCTGTTTATAAATTAAGGGGAGTACGTACTGCCTATGCTGACAATGGTAATTTCTCCATTTTTAGGTACGCTCAGGTAAAAGGTCCTTTGTCCTACAGATTTGGAACTTTATAGTGCTATTGTATGAAGTTTTAGGATTAGATGCATGGTTATTTTTTGGGAATTTTTTCACAAATTTAAAAAATTTTCATGAAAAATTTGAGTAATAATAATTTTTTCTGGTCTCATATATTAACATATCTAAAATAACCTGGTAGCTTTACAGAGAGATGGTGTGGAAGTATCACTGATAATTATTTCAAATTCCTACCTTTTATAGTTTTTTGACTGAGCGTACCTATATAGGGAAAAAAAGCAGAGAATATTAACTTTAAAGTTTAGCTTATATAAATCTTAGTTGAGGTATAGTCTAGAGCCTTCCTGCTGCATATTCCTCATTCTACTTCTCCTCCAGACCCCGTTTCATTGCTCTCATTGACTTACTTATCTTGGCTTCCACTATAAACAGCTTTTTATCCTCCATTTTGGTCCGACGAACATCAAAACCTTGAAACGCACTGAGCGAATTCCACCCTGGTTGGATCCCCAGCTGTTCTAGAACTTTAATATTGCCTGAATTTCCCATATTAAATGATAAAACAGCATCATGTACTCCTAATTTTAAGGTTTTACATCCAACAAAAATATTTTAGGTACCGGTACACGGCTCCAAATAACACTGTTAAAAGACTGGTTTACATTTTGGGTTTTCCCACGCAAACATTTCTTCAATAAATCGGAATGGGCAAGATACTTATAATAATCAGAAGCATCACTCCTCCTGGAAGTCCATGGAGCTTGTAGGTTTCCTTGTCTTTATTATACGTGCACCAAGAACCATTACAAGCAACTCAGTAACCCGAAATAATAAGCTAACATAAAAACCTTGAAGAAAAATCTATCCTAATATTGCTATAACTTGAAGTTGGATTAAATAGATTACCTGTAAAAAATTGTGAGGGGGGATTAAACGTATTCAGATCCTAGATATTATCTGTACATTATACGGTATAATTATGTCTTGGATAACTTCATGTTAGTTTGTTCTCTTTTTCTGTCTAATCTTGGTCAAGTCTCGGTACTGATGCCGTTTGTGCTATTTTGGATATTTGTTGCTGTGGGCAACTTTTCTTCATACGATTTCGACTGATGAGAAGCTCCAACATAGTCTATGCGGTTCACTAATGGACTTTTATTTCCTAGAACTAGAAAGTTATCAAAAAGTAAAACCAAGCCTACAGTCAGAAGAGGGCGTGGCATTTGTAAATGGGATGGGCCATGGAATATCCAAATTATGGGCACTTGTAACGCGATTTCACTGAAATAAAAAACGGTGCTCTATTGTACAGATACCAAAGAATCTCAAAATACATAAAAATGAAATTCGCGAATTTTTGCAAATATTGAGGTACGTACTCCCCTTAAATAAATGGTTATCCAAACCATGAAGAGAAATTTCCCTATAAAACATAGCAAATATGAAACTATCATCCCTCTTAAACAGCGTAACAATTATCTGTATGACAAGTTATTTACATGCATAAATTAATTATTTACATTTATATTCTGATGTAGACTTTGTCAAGCCTATAATTAGAAATGTACTCATCACTTCAGCATTGCGATCATCTTGTCATCAAGAGGGTACAACCATGGGTTTAGGCTGTCATGGTGATAGATTTAACGGTGCGGAATCCTGGGTTCGCCTGCTGGTGGACCACGTTCATGTTGGCTGGATCTTCAATCCGCGTCGGAAAATCTAGAAGTTCTCTGTTTCGTTGAGATGGATTGAAGACTCATCTGGGTCCGACGATCTCGCTGGTTCAAATGAGCAAATGAGGAAATTGATTTGTTTTAAATGCACTAATTTTATGTCATACATTACGACTCGTTACGACTAGAACTACTCATAGACTCGAGTGTTCTAACCCAGTAACAGTAATTATCCTGTAGCCCGTTACTGATTCCCTCTCACTTGATTATCACGATTATTAACAGCTATCTAGGCCCTGAAGCTATACACGTTCATATGGTCACAGTCACTGGATTCACAATGTTTAGTTATATCAACATGCTACGTGTTAGTGATATTATATTTGCCTAATTCACGGTACTGGTTAATCGTAGGACAGGTTACTCATTACGTTTGTAAGGTGTCTAGCAGACGCTGTCCGTTCTATAATATCGTAAGTAAGCTGCTCATTCTTTCACCTAGTTCATTTCCAAAATATTCTATCACAAAATTACAGATTCTCCTACGGCACTTTACTCTTTTATTTGACCTCTGCGCCCATTTACATTCTGTGCGTATTATAATATAATCAAAGCCACACCCACTTCACTCATACTTTGTGGGTTTCGCACGTAGCATTAAACTTCACAGAGTAAATAAATTCACAGCTCTGTGACGTCGCGGCATGTAATCTATACAAATCACTATTACTATCGTACTTACGAGATCACTAGCGGCAAATTATATGCACAACGCGCATTATAATGAAATCACTGAAAGTGTGATTGAGTTCACAACGAATCTCGATTTATTCAAACTGCACACTGAGTGAAGAACGAGTACTGCCGAAACTGAGATACTGAATTCTGCGTGAAACTTCAACGAGGACTGGAAGACTGGATAACCGGCCTCAGAGCTCTGTCTTCTTATAGATGAGCATGTCTGGCGCTAGGAGCCGGGGAGAGACACGCCTACTGGCCAAACATCGGTCCGCTACTAAGGGGTCCTCGACATATTGGTTGAGGTATAAAATTAAAGCTTTAATATTCCTCTTTTTACTGATCGATGTTCATCCTGATAGATTCGTAGGTTTGTCTACAATCTCCAAAGCGTCATCAGATATTTTTCAGTGGGTGGAGCTAAGCCGTGGGGAATTCTATACTTCCGTCGCACTGTCAGAACTCAACATCTGTTTCAAATTTGGCTGCACCCTCGTACACTGCGTAGTTACTGTTATTCACATTATGTAATATACTCCTTGGCATTATAATTTAGCATAGCATTCCCTTATTCATATGAATCTCGACTCGTAAATATCCATCACGTACTTAAGAAATTCGGTTATTATTAATATTAAAACATCTGAGGAGGGTGTGTTGGTGCCAGTGGATATGCGATGAAACTTACTTAGACGTACAGTTTCATGTGTTGAGACGACTTCGTAAGTCCCACCTGGTGACCTATATTTGGAATCGCGTGCCGCATGCCTAGAAAGGGAGCGCTTTTCAATTACAAGCGAGGGCAAGTCCTTCTTTCTCTAATTATACGCACTGGGACCTCAGTCTCGCGAGCCGCCAGAGAGCTACTCGTGTTCCGGAATAGGTAATATGTGCTGGTTTGGACACTATTTGTCCTAGAATCGCGCTGAAGACGGCATATTCTGTTTACGGGGTAACATCACATGCTTTTGACGATGTCGTGAACGGTTACAATATCAAGTCAGTATTGATTACGTTAGTCCTCTTTCTGTTCCTAAGATATACTGTGTCTCCCATCCGCAATTATGGCCTTGAATTTTATTATTTCATGTGATGTTAGATTATATCAATTGCTGTGAAACGTTTCAGTTTCTTTGTAAGTTAGCTCCTTCGCATCTGTTTGGTGGTAGCTAGTGGTATCTTTTACGTAGTGTTTTGAGTTATTGAGTGTAACACTCATGACGGTTACGTATTTAAATTATGTTCCATTGTATGTACCTTCATTAACATGATTGACTATCTATATTAAAGAGCTCTTCTCATCCGCAAGTCAAAGTTAATCAATTTTACCCCATTGCAACTCAGCAGTTAATTGTCTGACTGCCCAATTGTCAATTATATCGAACTCTACATGTTTCATGTTATTTAACAACATTTTCTATACGAATAAAACCTGCAATTGGAATTGTAAAAACATAAATTCAAAACTAAATTTTAGTCAATGGTGCTCATTCAACTTACGTTAATCATCACTCAAAACAATATGACATAATCACAGCAAATGCATTCCAGTCCAAGCTTATGTATTTCCAATTCACGATGGAAATAACGTGATACATCTGTACCAATGTGGTGAAATTTTATTTCTCTCGAAGGGAGGTGTCAAATGCCGTCAGTAACGCGGATGAGACGCTGAAAATTTATACCGGTTTTCACACGTTTTCTGTACCCATTATCTCAACACACTTTATTTGTGTGCTGCATCGGAAACGACAAAGGTTTTTTTTTGGAATCCTTACATGTTTTCTCTTTTCCTATTCTATACATTTCTTGTTATATTTATAAAATCATGTGTCAATTCAAGTGAAACATGAATAAATTGGGAACAAAATTCAAATCTCAATTAGAAATCCTTAGCCACTGACGATTTTCAACTTTCGAATCTGATCACGACATGTCAGACTATGAACTGGTGAGAAGGATCTGTCGGAGAGATTTAAGCGAATGGAACCAAATTAGAGCCTGTGTATCATCAACCTGTGTTTGTTAAATTGTACAGCACCTTTAGAATAAAAGCATGCATTAACATAACACCTCAAATTTCTCGGTTGTTGTTCATTATTCTTGCTCATCGCCGTTCTAGTATTCTTGTAGTAACGGTTAACTATTCATAGTTTTACTTTGCTTCATGTATAAGGTTCTAAAGATTTCTTTGGTATCACTGTACAACAATAAAAATGTTTCGGGCCGAAAAATTGCCTATTCTTACGTATTTTTACCTGGTGAATTCAAAAATCACAGTGAAAATGACCGACTAGGTCTTTCTTCGGTGATACAGTGACATATAATATTTTATAGCCTACATTTTCAGTTTCTGGGAGAATTTGTTTTGGAAGTTGGCGCACCTGTTAACCGACAAAACAGAACGTTTTAAAGCTGTTTGTAGGATATAAACATAAGTGCTATTGCCGTGACTGTGAGTTTCTGTTTTAATTAGTGCAGAATTTCTGGTTTTGGATTGCTTTTAACGTGAAAAATTTGTTAAATCAACATGCCACGAAAAATGTATATTCCGTGAATAATTTGGTTTTCATTTGTGGTTAAATAACATTTTCGTCACAGAAACGCTACAGACTCTGGGGGTCATGGGATACAACTGATGAGGATGACCAGTACCTCGCCCTGCCTGGCCCACACGTTAACCTCTCAAGACCTAACTGCCGACGTGATTATGGTCAAGAGTGCTAGGTTAGCCCATGCATTTGACGCCAGGCTTAACTTTACAAGGACGTTACAGTCTCAAGTTTGACATTCTATCCTTCGCTCAACCTAACTAGACGAGATGAGACATGATCTAGGGACTTTGATGCTGAGATTGATGGAAGCTGACGGCTACACATAGGACTAGGGTATGGTGTAAGGTGTAATACAAATGCTTAGTTCATAGGGGAGCGTAATATTGGGAAGCACCTTCGAAGTTCTAAAACCGGAGAGCCAAGTATGAATGTATCAGCCAAAAAAAACCTGCACGTGCAAGTTGACTAGCTTTGAAAATATTTGCTGACACATGGAATACAAAGTTCATTTTTCCTACAAGTTCGCAACTTAGGTATAATCATGCAGGAAGACCTAAAATATCTTCAACTGAATATCAAATACAACACGTAAAAATAACGTGGTGCAGGATTTCGCATATTATCAGAATTCCCAAATGCAGTATAAAATCCCTACCTACACTTCACGTTCAATGCCCCTGCAAGCCTAACGTTGTGCTGACCAAGCGTTAACATCCCAGGACTTGACATCGTACTAGGGAGATGGTGTAAGACAATACATATGCTTTATTTATTTAGGCGTAATGTTGAAAAGTGACCTTAAGTCTTGGGGAGTTGAGCGACTGCGCAAGGTATCAGCCAGAGAAAGACAAGGGCTTCGAAAAGCGTGAAAATTTAAGACTCTTTTGCCCTCGTGAAACTAATAGTGTTGAGGTCGGCAAAGAACCAGAGTTAACCGAGGAAGGTTGGATAGAATAGATAAAAGTGAGTGGGCTAACACAAGTAAGTAGAAGCATGAGTATACATCGGCTCTTATGGCATTAAACCAGCGGGGGTGTGCTAAGGTTTTTTTTCACGTATTGCCCTAATTCGAGGTTCTATTCTCCTGACCTGATTTCATTCCTAAATTGCGACTCTCGGTGGAGTGATGTGACATAGGTAGGAGGATGATGGAATACTGCTGTAAGAAACGACTAAAAGGGGTGCTAGGGGCTCTTAACTTTCGAGCGTGGTATTAGGGCTAGAGGACCTCAAGCTGAGTCTCATATTAATTAAAGTTTTTTAACATTCTTTGAATAGGGAATCGAGGGTTTAGCTAGATGTTTACTCTTCTGACTTGAGAACAATCTTCTACTCATAGACACTAGGCTTTAGGAATCTGCTGACGATGTATTTGGTCATTGTACGTAAACAACGCAGTTGCCCCAGAGATGCATGCCTTACAATTGACATGAATGAAATATTTGACCCGAGCGGACTTGGACTATTCATCTGTTGGAAGCTACTACGGGGGTTTAAAACTTGTAACTTATAACCTATTAGTTTATCAGCCTATCATTCGAAACAAGGGCTACTATGCAAGATAGCTGCTGTACTTTATTCGTTTAGACTTAACTAGAGGGCTGCCTCAGGGGCTCATAACTTGTAACGTATGACTTAATTTATCACAATGGTTTCAAACACGGAAAGTAGAATACATGACGTGTTATTTCTTTTCCTTCTTCTCGTTCTTCTTCTCCTTCTTAACATTTTTCTCAATAAATTTTGATCAACACGATGAAAACACTTAGTCCCCAAGCCAGAAAACGTAATCATGCGCATTTAAATTCATGACCTAACCAAAAATTGAACCCGAGCCCTTGTTCATGTACATAAAGAGAAGTTTATTACGACGAAAACACTTAGTTCTCAAGCCAGGAAACTTAATCATTCGCAGTTAAAATCACAACCCGCCGGGAATCGAATCCAAGGCCTTGTAAACCTAAGGTCAGTGTGCTAATCATAAAGCAAAAGAGCCTTGTATCTCAGAAAATCCCTGACCCACCCGGGATATTACAAAAATCTGGAATATTTAAATCAAACTGATGGAATACTGCTGTAAGAAACGACTGAAAGAGCTACCAGGGGGGCTCTTAACTTCCGAGCGTGGTTTAGCGGCTAGAAGACCTCGAGCTGAGTCTCGCAATAATTATAGTTTTTTAACTTTCTCTGAACAGGCTACTGCAGGGGCTTCACAACTTGTAACGTATGACCTATTCGTTTTATCAGCCTAACATTCGAGAGCCGTAGTTAAGGACTGCTACGCAGGATAACTGCTATAATCTATTCGTACAGACCTAACTAGAGAGCTACTACAGCGGCTCACAACTCTTAACTCTCGTACGCCGATTGTCCTTCCCTACACCAGGTAGGACAATCTGAGAGACTTATAGCAGGTTACAATGTTGCTGACATGACTTAGAGGTAAAAACATTGTGTTCAGAACCGAAAAAGAAGTTCGCGCTATACATGGTGGGGATCGAACTCAGCACTATTTCCTATGGACTGCTGAGTATCATAAATGATTGGGAGTTGAATTCAAAAACACCTAACGTTCGAACTACTAGGGTGATGGTGTAAGACTTAATACATATGCTTTATACTGTAACAGGGACGCCCGTACTTCAGTTTATTGGAGAGCATGAGAAACGAGAAGGCGTGTACGGCCCATGCTAAGAGAGTGAGAGAGAGAAGGGTAGTGAAAAATTTTTTTTATGATTAAGTGGATCCTTCAGTTTATTCAATAGATATGCCAAGAATTATGTCACCTTTTACAGCTGAATCGTGGAGTTGTCTTTGAAGGCGTGGAGGGAACGTCGTCCAGCGGCGGCTGCGTCGTCTTGCGGTCGGCGTCGGCGTTGTCTTCCGTCGTTGGTGTTTTCTCTGTATTAGTGTTGATGACTCGAACCTGAGGCAGGAACTGGGAAATGTGGAGCTTCCACATCGGACGTCATGGGACTCTGGTGTGACACCTGTCTAAGGCGAAGCACGCCGAAATAGTTCCCACAGTCAATGATGTTGAACGCACTTTAGCAGCAAGGATAAAGTCAGAGTCACAGTTCCACGAGAATAAGATGGAAGGAATTATCGTATTTGGAATAATAAACAAACGAAAACAATCTAGGACCTTCCGAGGTGCAGTGATTAAGCACTTCACAGAGAAAATTAAATTCACCGGGTACAGTCTCTGCACTGTACACCATGAGCACAATATTCAGACACTTGTTGAAATAAACGACAGTCCAAGTTCGATTACGTCGTAATTTTTAGAAGATTATCACTGGCACTTAAGATCATACGTGATTCAGAACAGGTTATGATGGTAATTGGCATGGTCCCTCGGAAAGAAATTACGATACCGTATTCCACAAGTTAATGCTGTCTTTAAGAGGGAATGTTGGCACAGTTTATTACGAACACAGTTCAATGGATAGACACAGTCTTTAAATGAAATGCAGGCTGGCACAGTTCTATTACGAACACAGTTCCGAAAAATGGATAGACACAGTCTTTAAACGAAATGAAGGTCGGCACAGTTCTATTACGAACACAGTTCCGAAAAATGGATAGACACAGTTTTTAAACGAAATGAAGGTCGGCACAGTTCTATTACGAACACAGTTCGAAAAATGGATAGACACAGTTTTTAAATGAAATGCAGGCTGGCACAGTTTACGCTGGAAACACTATCGCTGTTTTCACACAGTCTTTAAATGAAATCAAGGTTGGCACAGCTTATGCTAGAAACACAGTCTTTAAACGAAATCAAGGCTGGCACAGTTTATGCTAGAAACATTCATGGTCCACAAACGAAATATAATCGCCCAGTCGTACAGACTGATAAAAACGAAATTACGTTTTTGTTCATGCACAAAGTTCAAGCCCACGGAGAAAGCTTCTAACACTAACGTTTCTGAACTCGAGTATACAGCCGGACCGAGTGACGAATTATATCGCGACGTGCTTACTTGCACACACACTGAACTCACGGCTTACTGCCGACTTCCCTCACTCTCTCTGCCTACGGCACACTTCAGCTGCATACTGCACACTCCGCACACTCTCTGCTTTACCCCAGGCTGGCGATTCGCTTATATTGCTGAAGGTCGGTGGGCGTGGCTACACATGTGGGCCCCAAGAAAATTTTATATCTTGGCCATCTTTACACCGATTGACACGAAATTTCGGCTAGCAGCGTTCATTATTCCTGCCTGCAAGGTGACGTTATTGAAATATTGATATTACATTTCGTTCATGCAGCAATGCTATGGAACACAAAAGAACCTTCTGCGTGACGTTGCTTGTCCTTGGCCGGTGTTCTGGAACAGCGCGAGCTTGCAGTTGCCACAATGCCTGTGCGCTCGGCGCAAGTTTTAAATGCTTACGGCCGGGTGTTAGCGAGTTCCTCTTAATAAATGAATGAAACGTGAATGCTCGTAGGGCGTTCCTGTTTCATCTCCCCCCCCCCCCTGCTCGGGAAAAAGAAAATTGCTGGGCGATTTTCTTTTCGCTCATCTCCTAGTGAAGTATTTCAAAAACTTGAACAGTCTTCTCACTATAGCCAGAGGATTAATGTAAGGTGTGTAGCATTTTGATATGATTCCATCATTCTCCATCTGTTTAATGATGACCCGAGCTTCTTCCAAGTACTTCATGGGTGTCGGATAAGGTCGTTTCTTATAAGGTGAAGTGTCAGTAACATCTAAGTGGTGCTTGAAACCCTTAATGACTCCAGGTCTCTCAGAAAATACATCTGGAAACCTCTTGAAAAACTCTTGGATTGCCTTTGTTACTTCATCATCATCGTAATCTGGGCTTTCAGCTACATTGGCGTAAAGCGTGAAGTTGTAGTGGTCCTCGTTCAACTCATCATCGATGATGGACGCCATCTGGTCCTCTACGGGTCCCACTTCCTCGGGTCTCCCCTCTTCGTGGACGCTTTCTTCGACAGGCGGAGCCTCGCTCATCTTGCCTTCTACTATGTCCACCGGGGTCTCACATTTCGGATTCTTCACGTCATTATAAGTAACCAACTGTAGCCCTACAGATTCGACGTGGAAAAATTTAATCACATTAGCGGGATAATCAATGATTCCCCCATGTTGAATGAGAAAGTCTGATCCAAGGATTAAGTCAAATTTCATTTGCGTCAAAATCAAAAATAGATGTTGGAACTTAACACCACCAATTTCTAACTCAAGAAACGCTTGGAATTTACATTTAATAGCTTTGTCAGGAACTATGCCTTTAACCTTAACTTGAGCAACCGGCAAGATGGAGATGTAGGTCGTCCCCTGCGCCACATCTATTAATTTCTGCGAAATTAGCGAGGCTTGCGATCCCGAGTCTACTAAAGAGTGGACAATCATATTGCTTAACTTAATGATAATGATCGGTAAGCCGCGTAGTATCTGAGGCTGTCGTGGTGTTGAATCCTCATATAGTAAATCTGCATCCTCTAAATACCAATGGTTAATGAGTGCGCTACATACTACTTCTCCTCCCTCCGAGTTTTCAGGCAATCTTTTTATTGCTTCGTCAAAGTTTTTTGTTTTTGCACCCGTAGCTCTTGGGCCCATTTCCGTTCTCTCATTTCTTCTCTGCATCTCTGCCTGGTATTCCAAAGAAGCTGCTCCAGGTAAGCCCTCTTCTCTGTTCTTATTCCTTACATATTCCGTAGTCTCTCTCCAACGTTTCTCTAATTCTTCCCGCTGGGAGTTCCTATTATCATTGAGTTGGTTAACTGACTGTCTCCATGAAGGTCCGGGTTGAAACTTAGCCCTCCCTTCGTAGGGACGATTCCTAGATCTTCTGTACCGAAACGGAATATCTCGGCGTGTTTCTCTTTCTTCTCGCGGTTCTGGATTTACTTGAACCGGAGTCTTCATTTCCGTAAAGTTGGTCGTAGTTTCTTTGGTTCGACCTGCTTTTGTTGCGCTCTGAGTGTGCGCAGTATCGAGTCTCCTCAGGACATCATCGAGCTGCTCCAAGTCCTGGACGTTTGCTGCCACCAATATTTCCTGAACATTTGGTGGAAATTGCAGCGTTATGACCTGAATAAGTTCTTGCTCCGGCAAAGGAGGGTCGAAAAACTGCATCTTTTTAAGCTGAGATATGAGATAATCGGAATATCGCGAGGAATTAACGGAAGTGTTATACTTTCTGGAATATAATTGAAGTTTTATCAGGTGCTGACCCTCAGCACTCCAAAATCGTCTAAGTAAGGCTTCCTTAAACTCTTCGTAAGTGTTAATACTGAATTTGAAAGCGGTAAACCACATTAACGCCTTGCCTTCTATCAATCGAGATGCTATTCGTAAACGGCGGTCGTTCTTAACGTGATTTTCTTGAAAGAACTCTTCGAGGTTGAGGAGAAACTCCTTAGCAGTATACTCCTCCTTCCCCGAAAATTTGGCTGGTTTTTCCTCAGTTATTTTAAAAACTGTGGAAACATTCATGGATTCTCCACTAGTGTTGTGAAGGCTAGATGATGAAACATCCTATTCAATTTGCGATACTTTGCTGTTGAGAGCTTCTATACCTCCTTGGAGTTCATGTTTTAGGGTTTTAATTTTCCCCTGTACGGAATTCTCAATTTCCTTGACCTCCTTTTCTAAGTCGGTCTTGACTTCTGCTACATCGCGACAGATACGAGTAGTCTGCGTGTGAGCATTATCTAACTGAGTCTTGACACGTTTATCGGCCTCTTCTTGCTGACTTTTCAGAAGAGTAATTTCGTTTCCCAACTTCATGAAATTATTTTTAACATATTCATGAAGTTTGTCTTGAATAGAAGCGATTTTAGTTCGCGCAAGAGATAATTGAGCATTGGACTCTTGAAATTCTTCCTTTAAGCTTTCTACTTCTTTAAGGACTTCCTGAGAAGAAGACGGGAAAGCAAGTTTTAAGTCCTCCGCCACTTGTGATTTTATACCTTGCTTAATGGTTTCTAAGTCACGTGTTAATCTTTCATTTATTTCCGTAAACTTAGAATCCATTCTTTTGTTAGATTCTTTAAATGGTTTTTCAATTTCGGCACCTGCATTATTGAGCCTACGTTCCAAATTATTATTAACTTCTGCAAACTTTTGATCAACAGATTCTGTCAATTTTAAAATGTTGGCATCATTAGCCTCCCTAAGCTGACCTATACTAGCCATAGTGGCTTCCATACGACTTTCCAAGGCCGCGTTAGATTCTTTAAGTTGAGCTCCTAAAGTATTATTAGATTCAGCAATCCTACGCCCGAGATTAGTGTTACTTTCCTTAATCCTGTCATTTAGACTGATTTTTAAAACCTCAATAGCAGCTAGTATATTTTCCATATTAATGTCGTTATTTTCACAAAATGCAGAAAATACAATCATTCACTTCATACGTAAAATCACCATTATTGTCCAATGGTAAAGTTCAGTATTTCACCAACACAAAATATCAAACACTTGTGCATGAAATTAAATATCACCATTATTGTCCAATGGTAAAGTTCAATGTTTCGATGACATAAATATAAAAAAATTATATGAGACTGTGCATAAATATTGTGCCTGAAATGTTTTACATAGCAAGAGAAAGAGAAAGAGAAAAAAAATAATCACTTGTGCCATAAACTTAATCAGAGTTCTGTGCCAAAAGTTTAAAATTTCGCCAAAGTCATTGAATTGAACTTCGTAAAATTTTAACACATTCACTGAACTGGAATTAACGTACGTACTATGCACTTTTATTTGAATTGGTAAGTTATCACTGATTTCAAAGTTAATTTTTATCACTTTACTCTCTTTAATCTGGCCCCAACGTCACGGGTGCCACTTTACTATTCACTACCTTCTCTCTGAAACAGGAACGCCCGTACTTCAGTTTATTGGAGAGCATGAGAAACGACAAGGCGTGTACGGCCCATGCTAAGAGAGTGAGAGAGAGAAGGGTAGTGAAAAGAAAATTTTTATGATTAAGTGGATCCTTCAATTTATTCAATAGATAAGCCAAGAATTATGTCACCTTTTACAGCTGAATCGTGGAGTTGTCTTTGAAGGCGTGGAGGGAACGTCGTCCTGCGGCGGCTGCGTCGTCTTGCGGTCGGCGTCGGCGTTGTCTTCCGTCGTTGGTGTTTTCTCTGTATTAGTGTTGATGACTCGAACCTGAGGCAGGAACGGGGAAATGTGGAGCTTCCACATCGGACGTCATGGGACTCTGGTGTGACACCTGTCTAAGGCGAAGCACGCCGAAATAGTTCCCACAGTCAATGATGTTGAACGCACTTTAGCAGCAAGGATAAAGTCAGAGTCACGGTTCCACGAGAATACGATGGAAGGAATTATCGTATTTGGAATAATAAACAAACGAAAACAATATAGGACCTTCCGAGGTGCAGTGATTAAGCACTTCACAAAGAAAATTAAATTCACCGGGTACAGTCTCTGCACTGTACACCATGAGCACAATATTCAGACACTTGTTGAAATAAACGACAGTCCAAGTTCGGTTACGTCGTAATTTTTAAAAGATTATCACTGGCACTTAAGATCATACGTGATTCAGAACAGGTTATGATGGTAATTGGCATGGTCCCTCGGAAAGAAATTACGATACCGTATTCCACAAGTTAATGCTGTCTTTAAGAGGGAATGTTGGCACAGTTTATTACGAACACAGTTCAATGGATAGACACAGTCTTTAAATGAAATGCAGGCTGGCACAGTTCTATTACGAACACAGTTCCGAAAAATGGATAGACACAGTCTTTAAACGAAATGAAGGTCGGCACAGTTCTATTACGAACACAGTTCCGAAAAATGGATAGACACAGTTTTTTTAAACGAAATGAAGGTCGGCACAGTTCTATTACGAACACAGTTCGAAAAATGGATAGACACAGTTTTTAAATGAAATGCAGGCTGGCACAGTTTACGCTGGAAACACTATCGCTGTTTTCACACAGTCTTTAAATGAAATCAAGGTTGGCACAGCTTATGCTAGAAACACAGTCTTTAAACGAAATCAAGGCTGGCACAGTTTATGCTAGAAACATTCATAGTCCACAAACGAAATATAATCGCCCAGTCGTACAGACTGATAAAAACGAAATTACGTTTTTGTTCATGCACAAAGTTCAAGCCCACGGAGAAAGCTTCTAACACTAACGTTTCTGAACTCGAGTATACAGCCGGACCGAGTGACGAATTATATCGCGACGTGCTTACTTGCACACACACTGAACTCACGGCTTACTGCCGACTTCCCTCACTCTCTCTGCCTACGGCACACTTCAGCTGCATACTGCACACTCCGCACAATCTCTGCTTTACCCCAGGCTGGCGATTCGCTTATATTGCTGAAGGTCGGTGGGCGTGGCTACACATGTGGGCCCCAAGAAAATTTTATATCTTGGCCATCTTTACACCGATTGACACGAAATTTCGGCTAGCAGCGTTCATTATTCCTGCCTGCAAGGTGACGTTATTGAAATATTGATATTACATTTCGTTCATGTAGCAATGCTATGGAATACGAAAGAACCTTCTGCGTGACGTCGCTTGTCCTTGGCCGGTGTTCTGGAACAGCGCGAGCTTGCAGTTGCCACAATGCCTGTGCGCTCGGCGCAAGTTTTAAATGCTTATGGCCGGGTGTTAGCGAGTTCCTCTTAATAAATGAATGAAACGTGAATGCTCGTAGGGCGTTCCCGTTTCAATATATAAGGTGTAACGCTGAAAGGCGACCTTAGGTCTTGCAGCTGAGCAATCGCCTAAGGACAAAATTGCTAAAGGACAAAAAGACAAAGGGTGTAAAGGGTAAAAGGGCAAAAGGGGCACCCAATGTTCGAGCTACAAGAAATTTAAAAGTCGTCGACCTGACTAGGAATGGAACTATTGACTTATCTACTTAGGCTGTACGCTCACACCGACTCCGAGATGAAAATGGCTTATGTGCGATATGATAATGAAGGATGAATCTTAGAGGCGCTGACTCCACGCTAACTTCCGTGACTTACGCTTACGCTCTATCTAACCTTGCATTGCATGGCGAAGTCAACGTTTCAGAACCTGATACTTCACCAGCATATCGCACATAAGCTATTCACGTCTCTGAGTCGGAGTTAGCGAGCCGCCTAAGTAGAGGAGCCCAGAGTTCGATTCCTAGTTTGGCCGATGACTTTGAAAAGTCTTGTTGCTCGAACATTGGGTGATTTCGAATTTAACGCGCTCTTTCAATGCGCAGTCATTTACTTAGCATGATGCTCAGCTGTCCAGGGGGAAGAGCCCTGGGTTGCATTCCGAGTCGTGTGTAGCGCGAAGAATTTCTCGGTTCTGAACACAAAGTTTTAATCTCTAAGTGATATCAACGTTACAGCAGACAATTGTAAGTATCTAGAGTTTGAATCTATAAGCTCGAAATATTAAATAAAAACTTCAGTGTTAAAAACATCAACATCCAATAGCGCATTACGCATCAGCTCACAAGCTAGAATTTTTGACTCTGCAGCCTCTCAGCTTCTAGAATTTGAAGTAGCGTTCTAAGGTTATGTCCCTACGAATAATTCATATGTATTAAGTCTTACACAATCCCACCCCCATCAAATCCGTACAATGTGTAGGCGCCATCTTATTTCAATTTCAGCTTCAAACAAACTCGGCATTAAACCCCATGTAAGGTTAAGTCTAGCGTCGAATCCAGAGCTTGTGAGGTTAAACATGGAGTCGAAGCTGTGCCTTTTAGGTTAAGCGTGTACTCAGGAAGAGGAGAAGGTAGTCATACGCTACTAAGTCTACGAGAAGGGGGAGAAGGAGGAGACCTTTTGCACTTTCCAAGGTGAATGAGGAGGAGGATGATGAGCACATTTACGCTTTTGCTAGGCGGATCAGGGGGAGCCCTTTTGCCCTTTCGCCACTATAACCTTTCAGCTTTTAGCCTTTTTTGCCATTTATCCCGTTTTTCCCTTTTGCATTTCAACATTTACCCCTTTGATCTTTCAACATTTTTCCCTTTTGCTCTATGTGGTCGCTCAGTTGCAAGACCTAAGGGTGCCTTTCAGGGTTACGCCTCTAAATTTGAAACATATGTATTAAGTCTTAAACCATATCCCTTGTACCATGTGTAACCGCCATCTACACGGGTTTGATTCCTACTAAGGTCGGAGACATCTTATAGCTCGAATGTTGGGTGTTTCTGGCTTTAACCCAGAATCATTTATGATACTCAGCTGTCCATGGGAAAGAGTGCTGATTTCCATTCCCCATCATGAGTAGTGCGAACTTTCTTTGGTTCTGAACACAAAGTTTTAATCTGAAAGTGGTGTAAACATTGCAGTAGGCAATTGGAAGTCTCTAGCATTCAAATCTATAAACTCGAAATGTTACCATAAAAAATAATTGTTCCAAACACTCTAAACCACCACCGCGTTACGCATCAGATGGTAGCGTATTTTGACTAAAGGGTCGCTTAGCTTCGAGCTATAAATACAGTATATCACAATCTCCCTTGTCGCAAGTGCCGCCGCCTTCTTGTTCGAAGTTTAGCTCCAAATTGCTTGGTAACGAATGAATATTACAGACATAATGTACGCGTGTGTTCGTGCAGGTGTATAATGCAGGTTGACTTAAATATTCCAGATTTTTGTAATTCCCGGCTGGGTCGGGGATTTTTTTTATCATTCTGGTAATACGCGAACTCCTGGTGAACTTATTTCTGGCCTCTTTGGTACCTCTCTGCTTAGGTCTGCACGAATAGAGTATAACAGCTATCTTGCTTAGCACTCTTTGCCTCGGTTCTCGAATGTTTGTCTGATAAAACTAATAGGTCATACGTTACAATTTTTGAAGCCCTAAGTAGCTCTCTAGTTAGGTCTATACGAATACAGTATAGCAGGTATCTTGCCTAGCAGTCCTTACCTCGGGTCTCGAAAGTTAGGCTTATAAAACTAATAGATCATAAATGACACGTTGTGAGCCCCTGAGGTAGCTCTCTAGTTAGGTCTGCACGAATAGAGTATAGCAGCTCTCTTGCCTAGCTGTCTATGCCTCGATTCTCGGATGTTAGGCTTATTAAATTTTATACGAATTATGTTACAAGTTGTGAGCCACTGCGGTAGCTCTCTACATAGGCCTGTACGGATAGAGTATTGCAGATCTCTTGCTTAGCGAGCCTTGCCTCGGTTCTCGAAATTTTGGCTGATAAAATAATAGGTCACACGTTACAAGTTGTGAGCCCCCGTGGTAGCTCTGTAGAGTCAGTCTTATGCCAGACTCAGCTATATATATGTTGTTGTGCCTACAAATGTTATAGTATTAGATTTGTGTTCCAAGTCGAAGAGTCGAACCTTGCTCGAGTCAGATATTTAATTTATGTCAGTTGTAACAGCATGCAATCTCCCTCTTCACACTGTTATACAGGCAGCTTTGTTCAAGGATGCTGCTTACATATTATAAACTGGTAGATCATCAGCTGATTCCTGAAGCCTCGTGGCTGTCACTATCAAGTATAATAACGTTCTTAGAAGCATGCGGATATCCTCTTCACATTATATCATCTCCTAATTACATCCCAGTAAAATTCATGTGGGCTAGCACCCCCCCCCCCATCACCGTACCACACTATACTTCAGTGAAAATAGTATAGTCCTCAAGTACGCTGTTCCTACGAGGGTAGACAGCATCATCAGTGTACAGAAAATCGCTTGTTATTGTAGTAGAATATTGTACTCGAGTCAGAAGTGTTAAAATGTACCACCCAGCTTAATAACCGTTTCCTTATCGAGATGAAGTTAAACAACTATAATTAATGCCGGACTCAGTCGGAGGGCCAGTAGTCGCTAACCCTAGCTTGGAAGTTAAGAGCCCCCGGTTCACCCGGTAGCCGTCTCTTACAGCTGTATTCCAAAGGGTGCGTGATTGTGAATACGTCGCGAAATTGTGAAAGCAACGAACTTTGTATTCCATGTCTCAGTAAATGAGGCTGCCTTACAACGTTACACACCCCTCCTATGAGTAAGCATATGCATTAGGCCTTACAGTATCTTCCGAGTCCTATTAGTACAACGTGTGGCCACTAAGCTCGTGTAGGGATGGCAACCGCTAGGTTAACGAATGAGTAGTATAGCAATACGGGTTCTAAAACAATGGGTGCTGATTCAGAATTTTCCCACGAGGTCATTGACCCCTAGTAGTGTACCTATGCGTGTGGTGACCCGAGATTATTGTTCCCTAGTATAGTAGCAGTGCAATGCCGATTCGCGGATTTTGCGTAAGAGAGCAAGCCTAACCTCACACACGCAACCTTCGAGGGGCCTAACGTACAATTACGGTCAATTTCCCTTCCCGACAAGGATGTTGCATAAGAGAGCAACCCTAACCTCAAAATCGCCAACATGGATTGGCCCAGCATCACCTTTACGCGAAGATGCCCTTCCCGACGGCCATAGTAGCCATCTTGGAGGGAAGTAACCCCACTTTAACGGCTAGATGCCCTTCCTGATGCCATCATGAGTAGTAGGGAAATGCGGATTCGTGTACGAGAGCAAGCCTAACCTCATGGAGGCGCCTAATCTCATTTTGCGGCTAGACTCCCTTCCCGACGCCATCATGTAAAGTAGGGCAATGGGGAATCGCGCGACGCCATCTTGAGTAGTAGGGCAATGCGGATTGGCGTAACGGAGCAAGCCTAACATCATCAAAGGGCCTAACCTGACTTTTACGGCTAGGTGGCCATCCCGACTCGATCTTGTGTAGTAAGGAAAGGGGATTCGTGGCTTCTGCCGAAGCCATCTAGTAGTAGTGCAATGGGGATTCGCATAGGAGAGAAAAAGTAACCTAATGGAGTGGCCCAACTACACAGGGCCTATTTTTATGGTCAGAACCTTCCGGACACCATTTTCGAGGGGCATAACTACACAGGAACAGTTTTACGGTCAGATGACCTTCCCCTTGCCATTGGAACCTCCCACCAGAGGGGGCACATATGGCCTAACTAATGTTTATGGCCAGATGCCATTCACGACGTCATTTTGGAGGGGCCTAACTACACAGTCGTTATCTGGGGTCCAGTTTTACGGAGAGATGACTCTCTCGACGTCATCTTGGAGGGCCTAACTACACAGGGCTTAGCGGCTCAGTTTTACGGTTAGATATCCTTCACTTCGCCATTTCGGAGTAGCATAAATAAGCAGTCGCCACCTTGGGCCAAGTTTTACGGTGAGATGCCCTCCTGCTGCTATTTTGGAGGGTCTAAATACACAGTCGCCATCTGTGATTTTAAAGGAGGCTTTATGGCTTTATGTCCCCATCCGACAGGCTACTTAGATTTACACCTGTGTTATAGAGTGGTCGGGTTACGGCTTCACTTCTCCATCCGACGCACAAGTAATGTGACGTCACAATCATATCCTTGCGTAGGAGAGCAAGTCTAACCACACAGACGTAATTTTGAAGGAGCCTATCCTTACAGACACTATTTTCGTGGAGTCTGGCCCAGTTTTACGCTCCTTAAGGATTTACGTCTCCATCCGACAGAAAAATAACGTGACGTTACAGTGTGAGTGATTTTCAAATAGGTCAGCTCATGACTTTATTTCTCCATCCAACAGCGACGAAGAAGGCTAAAAATGCATAACCATGACGAAGTAACCTTATGCTTAAGGCTTTACGCCGCAATAAGCAGACTGTCTCTGACGGGACTGAGCACGTGCCATACTAAGATCATTCTGTTTTAACATGTTTAGACTTTTTCGTTGCCAAGGTTACCCTCTAGTAAACTCAAGCCTTTATAGATAGTATGAGTGTGAATATTTTCGATAGCAGTAAGGAGGCAAAGGGAATGCAATAAGTAGAACATTTTGAATTTAATAAAATATATATTGTATAATTATTTACAAAATTAAACAAACTACATCGGTTATACAACAGTCCTGGTTATGCTGCCGATAAGGTTGCTGTACTCGTTATAGCTTACTCCAAAGAGGTACTTCCAAAATTGTAATGCCCCCTGCATCATTGAAATTAAGAAAAGCATCTATAGTATACGAAATTAAGTTATTAAAATATAATATGTACGTTATACTTTACAAAGAAGATAATGCAGTTCTTACCTTGCTGTTAATCTTGTGTTTTCTTCCCTTCTGAATCATTATCATGTACTGTAATGAAGGGAAGAAGTTCATCCATACACTGCGTACGGATTTTAATCTTCGGATTAGGTCCATCCCAGTCATCCAAACAATTTTTACCTCGATGATTGTAATGATGTCGACAGGGTCTCCATAATGCTACATCGATTGACATCATCTTCTACGAAAAGATAAGCGTACGTAGATATAAATCCTGGTGGTAAACATTGAATCTGGTGTGTTGGCATCTGATATAAGGTTCTTTGTTTATAGAACAACTTAATAGCCCCACTTACTTGTGTGATATAAGTAAGGTGTTGCGTATTAGCATGCGAACAGCATGCACATTCACAGCTTTGTTTGTTATCAAGACTATTGTCCGTAACCTTGTAGTCTTTTTCTTCTTTCTGTTCAATAGTGTACAATGTAGAAGCACACAGTAATGTTCATGACAAAAGGCTGTCATTATTTATAGTCTTGTAACAATATTCGTTAGAGGATGGTAAGTAACATCACCCATATGAATAATAAGAGATATGCTGTTGTGTTAGCGGGAATATTTTCAGATGTTTCAAATTCTAAACGAATATCGACAGGAGATTCTTAGCCGCAAAAGTAAGGTGTAAGCTACATCGATTGACACTGTGGAGAGGAAGGTTGTCCCTAAAATCTTCTACGAAAAGATCAGCGAACGCAGGTATAAATAGGCCCTTCGATGAGGTTAGACTTGCTCTTTTACGCCAATCCACATTGCCCTACTATTCGAGATGGCGCCGCGAGAATTTCCATTGCCCTACTACACACGATAGCTTCGGGAAGGGCATCTAGCCGTAAAAATGAGTTTAGGCGCCTCCATGAGGTTAGACTTGCTATCCTACGCGAATCCACATTACCCTACTACTCAAGACGGCGTCGGGAAGGGCATCTAGCCATTAAAGTGACGTTAGGCCCCTCCATGATGACGACTGTGAGGTTAGTGTTGCTCTCCTATGCAAAATCCGTGTCGGGAAGGGAAACTGGCCTTAAAAGTAGGTTAGGCCCCTATAAGATGGCGTCCGTAGGGTTAGGCGTGCTCTCTTACGCAAAATCCGTGAATTAGCATTGCACTGCTACTATACTAGGGTCAATCACCTCGGGTCACAATCCGCATAGGTACACTATTAGAGGTCAATGACCTCGTGGGAAAATTCTGATTCAGCATCCATTGTTTTAGAACCCGTATTGCTATACTTCTCGAATGGTCAGCGTGCGGTTATGCCTAGGATGGAAAGTTATGTTCGAGCTGGTGTTGGGAAGGACAATCAAACAACGTCCAACTATATTAACAAGTTTTTGCTAGGTTAGTAAGCCTTGCTCATTGCAGAAACAATTCTGCTGAGACGTGACATTGTTCGCTTCATAATACCTTTTTAACATTCCTTTTCTTCTGTAGCGGAATGAGCTGTAAGTTTACACTAGTCTTCGGTTCAAGAAAAATCTAGTGTTCGATTTCCCGGTTATGTTGAGCTTCAGTCTAAGAGAGATCGAAGATCGATATCCGTCTTCCTCTGTTCAAGGGAGTCCTGGACTCGATCTCTGTGTAGGTTAGATATTTTGAATAAATGTTCCTTTTGTTCCAGGACGCCCTCAGACTCGATCTCTGTTTTGGGTCCAATATTAATAATGTTATTGACTTTATGTCCTATTAACCGCTTTTTAGATATACCGAAGTTCCGGAATTTAATCCCGCAAACGTTCTTATCTTGTTCAAGGAAGTCCCAGACTCGATCTCCTTTTGGGTCATCTATTAATAATAATATGGGTTTTATGTCCTACAAAATACGTTTTATATTTGCCGAAGTGCAGGAATTTAGTCCCGATGTAGTTCTTTTTAGTTCAAGGGAGTTCCAAACACGATATCCGTTTACGTCAAAGTCCAAGTTCCGGGCACTAAAAATATGAATAAAATACAATATATGTATGAAGCTTTACTCCATTTCCTTAGTCCCATATGCAGCCAGCTTCTTGTTCCTAGTTCAGCTCTGAGCCCCCAAATTCACCCTCCGACAGTACGCCCCTATGAATAAAATATATGTATGAAGCCTTATAGCCGCCTTCTTGTTCAAATTTCAGCTCCAAGTTCTGGGAGGTTACGTTAGGTTTACGGGTGGTCAGCGTGACGTTAGGCCTGCAGTTATCCCGGGTATCGAACTTGAAGTCTAAAAGCATACGCATTAAGTCTTATAGCCCCGATTTTTTCCAAATTCAGCTCCATGTCCCTGGATGTTAAGTAAGGTTAACGCGTGTTCAGCGTAACATTCGGCCTGCAGTTAGCCTGGGTATCGAACATGTATTCGGTTAGGTTTAGTTTCCATTCTTATGAGGTTTCCCGTGTGTTGAACTTTGAGTCTCTTAGGCTTAAGCTTGTACTCTTAGACTTAATAGGGTCTGTACGGTTAACCCGGATGTGGAACCCGGGATCTGCGAAGTTAAGTCTAGACACGTCATGCCTGTTAGGTTAATCTTTCCCTCTTAACCATAATAACGTTGGCTGTTAGTGTAAGCTTGCCCTTTTTGGCATCGAATTTAGGTCTGCAATGTTAAGGCCCTTTAGTCTAGTGTCGAACCCGAGGTCTGAAGGCTTAAGCCTGGACACATAGCCAGCGTAAGAACATGTAAGTTTAAGAACACGTTCTTAGCCAAGTAAGGTTGAGGGCACGCACTTAGCTAGCAGCCCGCACCGCGCTGTGACGTCACTGACCGGGTCGGGCCTCGTCCCGTGGCCACCAGATACGGATGTCTCTGAACATCCCCCCACCCCCACCAAATGTAACTACTATTGATGTATAAATATACTGTATATGATGGTTTATGTATATATTCACATTTTTGAAAATGGTGACCGTTGAACGTCGCTCCAACTCAGAAAGTAAATTAACATTTAGGGAATTGTTGCGTGTGAATTGTACTAGCTTAAAGCCATGCTTGGCTAAACATTACCGGGGTTGTTGTTAATAGAGCAAACGGGAGCTGAACGTAGTTTATCGAGTACTGTTTATAGTGGGTTCCATCTTTATAATCGAAATATGAAAGCACCTACTTACCAAATGCCATCAAATGCCGATCAGCCTACTGAAGTACATGGACACATGCAATATGAAGGATATTTTAAACCCATTACCGAATCATCATGGAATAGTAGGAAATAATGGTGAATATTCCTACCTACAATACTTTAGACTATATTATTTTAAAATAGTAAGTGACCTAGAACATATAGGATGATATTGTTATGTAAGAGCCCTGGCATAGCTCCCTTCGATATTTCCTGGAATTGATTAGTGATTCAGACCAGGGAACTCCCAGCTGACATCTCTTCATCTGGTTTCACCATGCGCCTTATCGAAGATGCAATGATAATTTGCCGTCTATAGCCACACAGCGAAGATTCTAGTACTCCATCGTCGGAAAATAAAAAAGGAGGCTACCTGCTAAGAGGCATTTGAGCACATGGAGTGGGATGGTGGTAGACCTAGCTGTCCCACAGGTGTCGGAGTACCGTCATGTTCTGAGCGGAGTACAGTGTGTGTTCTACTATGGAGTCTGTGTATGGAACAGTTGGTATGCGTACTGTGGAAGCAGAGTTAGTCGTCGCTGTTGTGAGGAATATTGTAGTTTTGGTTGGCACTGTTGTGTTGTTTCTGTGTGGCTATGTGACTGTGTGACTGGCGTACTTTCTCTGGAGTCGAGCTAGGGAACAGCCGCATGTGTGTTGCGGTGGCCAGTAGCCCTTTATTCAGACCTGTCTGCGTGCTGCTGTTGATTGAGGCTACTGAACGAGTGGAGCGAAAGCGAAAGGTGAAGCCTGTCAGTGAGGATTATACTCTGTTCCAGGTAAAAACAGCCCACCAGGAGTACTGCTGTGGGATACTTGTAAGGATATAGCAATTACTGGTTTTGGTCATTCATTGGTGAATGCCATAGTGTGTGTCTCTCATATTAAAGCAGACCGAACGCACGGTGCTTGTACTCTGAGCTACGGCAGCTGCAGTATGGGAGGCACACGCATAGTTCTTGAACTTGCAAGCCGCCTGCACGTGTTCGACCTAGCAGGCATGAGTCGCCAGTCTGAATCTCAGCTGTTAACATGTTGAGACAGTTAACATTGCAACATCGTGGTTTCGTATGTAAAAGTTCTGGTTTCATCTTAATGGTCGTGTGAACAGCCATAACTCTCGCTGTTGTGTGCAGAAAATCTTAATGGTGTTTATTAAGCCCCTCATTATGATGGGAAGATTGGAGTTTGGTGTGCTGTTAGTCCATGACGATTACGTGAGCCTATTTTTTTTCGAGACGACAGTAAATGCAGAGAGGCACCAAGATGATATTTTGACGGCGTTCTTCTATAAGATAACGGTAGAAGAAAAATTGCGTGGGTGGTTTCAACAAGATTCAGCCCGTGCTCGTGCAGCAAAATATGCCCTTCTTACGATATCGGAAGTGTTTTCAGACAGATTGATCAGTGCTGGTCTATTTCCCCCTCGTTCTCCAGATCTAACAGTCTGTGATTAGTGAGGTAAAGTGAAAGAAAGCATATGTGGAACAAATCCCCTTCGATGTTAGGCCCCTTAAAACAACAAGCATCATCATCAGCATCAATCCCCACACATCGGAGGAATCGGAAACATTACTGTGGCAGAACTCACTCGCGTCAGCCAGAATGTGGTTAACAGGTACAATGCCTGAATAACTCAGGAAGGGTGACACTTCTAGCATCTATTTTAAGGTAAGATTTCATATACGGTTGTACAAACACTTAAAGCTGGGAGGCCGCGCATGACAATAAGTTCGGCCGAGGCAGCTGCCGTAGCGCAGAGCACAAACACCGTGTGAGAGACCCTGTATGTGTATATGTACTAACTGCATAATCCCGAATGAAGTTTGATCGGTGAATTCGACAGTGTTTTATTCACTTCTTAACCAATAAAATTTTGGTTCAAAAGCAAATGTATTTCCATTCAAGGGACGTTGCAAATATGTAAATTAACAATTTGGGTTTATATAACCAGCCATGCCTTTGCTGGCAGGACCTAGTGTTTACAGTGCACTATGTCTCCTGGTATGGGCTAGAGCAATTTTGTTACTTTCATTGATCTGTCTCTGTCTTACCCTTGGCCTTGACAATATGAAAGTGACCGAGGTAAGAGCGATGCTAGTAATGTCATTCCTTGTGCAGCCAGTTCCTGCCATGAATGGTGTGAAAATGTTGCTCATAGGGTCGGGTGGTGCATGCATTTCAGTGGGCTTGGCAGACTGATATGTAATTACAACTACTGGCCCGGTGAGAAAAGCAACGGGAAACTACCACGCTCCTCATTTCCGTAGTAAGCCTCTTCAGTAATGCCTAGGCCATCTATGACAGCTGATGGTGGAGCTTTTGGGGATCAAACCAGCCGTAGGGCTGAAGACTCAACACACACATAACCAGCCATGTCGTTAATTAATGGGAATTATGAAGGGAAGTAGTAGCACATGTGACCGATATAGTACGTATGCTGACAATATAAAAAATCATTGCACCTTGTGAGATAAAGGTTTAATGGCGTTTGGTACGAATTCATAACTTAATTACCTGCTTCTCGTCTTACAACACAGCTTGTTTTAAATGGAAATGTCGATATATTCAGCCAGGCAGACGCATTGCGATGTAAGAAGATAATATTCCACAGTATCAGTGAAAGGAACATGTGAAAGCTGGATCATGAGTTTCATATTCCATTAATTCTCAGATTCCTTCAGGTAAAAGGATCAAGTTATTGCAATAAATTTATCTTGGTAGGTGACCTGACCAAATTTCCACCGCTATCTTCTTTCTTATAAAAACCCACAGTAATCCCGTTTTACGAAGTATCGGTGTAGAATGGTGACAATAAGTATTTTAGTCACGAGTCTCACCCAGTATCTTAGACCCTATGACATTTCACACGTCTTCGGAAATAACACTTCCTTTATCCCCTACAAGGTAAAATCAGCCCGCGCAACGGAGATATCTTCTTTGATCCACATAAGCTCCGCCAACTGCTTCAGTTGACAGGATAATTTCAAACTAGGGCCGACATGGCGTACTAGGACAGGGGATTAGTTTAAGGCCGGGCAGTCAGGACGCGGAGACTATCTCGCCAATAAGAACTGTCTGAATAGACGCTTCATTAACACGCGATTCTGGAGTCAGATACCAGCTCAACCTCTGCTTCTGATATAGTTAACCCCTCATATATTAGTGAAAACATGTTATGCGGTAAGAATTATTATTTAGTAAGTTATCGGGTAGTGAACATACACTCCTGTAATTTGGTAAGGTTTTTAAAAAAATGATGTTTTAGTATCGGTCAAGTCCGGAATAAGAAAGAAATATAGAGTTTAATTTTGGTCATGTCTGCCCGTATGTATGTATGTATGTATGTATGTATGTATGTATGTATGTATGTATGTATGTATGTATGTATGTATGTATGCATGTACGTATGTACGTACGTACGTATGAATGCATGTATGTACTTATGTACTTAACCCGTTTGCATGCCCTGACAAATTTCACCCCAGATTCAGCACGAAAATTTTCCCTAGGGTCGTGATAGTCGAATACGAAATTTCGGTACACTCAACTAGGTTCATTACTCGTCAGATAAGCATAAAAGTTCATCCTTATTTCCTTGGTCATCCTGTATGAGATATAAAGTCAACTATATACATGAAAGCCATTAATGTAGAATACATGGGTAACAACAATTATTATTTGGGAAAGATATTGAAATAATTTACTATTCATAGGTATAATAATAATAATAATAATAATAATAATAATAATAATAATAATAATAATAATAATGGCGTGTGCCCTGCGAAGAGGCCTAGCGAATGTCTTTTGATTTGAAGCCCGTAGGCAACCTGCGACATGAGGATGAAATGACGATGAAGACGGCACATTCACCCCGTCTCCGTGCCAGGGGAATTAAGCAATTATGATTGAAACTCCCGACCCTGCGGAAATCGAACCCGGGACCCTGTGACTAAAGGCCAACACGCTAACCATTTAGCCATGGAGCCTGACTATTCATAGGTGAAAATCAATTAAATAAAAGAAATCTTTACATCCGAAGGAAACAATGAAAACGATGACGTGAAATTATTTAAAGTTTCATTCCTAGGATTGCATGAAACGAATCAATAATTTTTGTCAACATCAAGTATTTAGAGTTCAATTAACACGTTCAATTGCAAGTTGTAAGTGTATTATATTACGTTTCATACCTTTTCTCCAAATCAATAAAGTGAATGTAACATATTAAAATAAAATAAAATTTGAAACCATTATAAGTGTAATTATGTCGTTTTATATGTCATTACAACGTATGATATTACGTTATATTACGTTATATAACATGACAATACATGACTTTACATGATATTACATGTTCTTATTTTCGAGTTTCAATTCTTACTTTGTTTTTTTAATCAACCTATTATTTCCTTTGCACAATAATCATTTTTCTAAAATTCCATAAATTCCATCAATAGAAATATATCTTCATCCTGAAAGAAAATATCAGTAACTTGAATTAATAAAAATGGCATCACGATTTTGAAAAGAAAAAACTACCTAGAAGTCAATAAATTGCCTGAAAACTATGAGTATTGCTAAAATAAAACAGTCTCACGAATAGAATCCGTCATGAAGGTACTCGCTACCGATACACATAAATAATATACCAATATTTCAAAAATAATAGAAGAGTAGACAATACCATAATGGGAATTTTTCTAACTACTTAAGTATAACCATATACTTCGTAAGACAATACAGTATAGTAGGCCGTTTAACAGAACATCCTACGAAGTAATGTCGATACGTTGTGTATAGTCGCATTAATTAAGTGCATTACATGTAGATCCCCTATTGCACGGGGTATTCGGGTATACGGACTATTCGCGTATTTAATATTCGCCTGTAAATACAAAGCGTGTAATGTACACGTACAGCTGAGTTCGTGGTGTCTCATTTCAATTGAACTCGGGCACACAGTTTCCGGACGTGTGTCCAGAGTTCGCTCTTAAGATTACCCTTGTAATTGAACTGAAATCATCATCTGTGCACTTGCTTTTCTAGTGTAACTGTTCAAATCCCATTACAAGCATTCATCTGTACTATTATTATTATTATTATTATTATTATTATTATTATTATTATTATTATTATTATTATTATTATTATTATTATCTTTATTTATATTATTATCATTATTATTATTATCACTGTTTCTCTATGATTATTACTATTATTGTAACAATTATTATTGTTTGATTCAAGTCTATAATCTGATTTCGCTATGTATTAATTAATTATCGCTTGTTTTAGAGTATTTAATTTATTGTATATATATATATATATATGTGTGTGTGTGTGTGTGTGTGTGTGTGTGTGTGTGTGTGTGTTAGCATTAAAATCATGTAGAGTGAGACTAACGGCCTTATAGCAGATACGGATATGTTTTGTGGAACCTTTTGACCTTGCAACATTTGGTGAAATGCTGCTACAGTAACTGTCGAGTCATAGTTCTGTCATTGTCTGCTTTTAGCAAAGAGATCAAATTTAGGGAGCTCCTAGTTCTGCTTAGGCTATTTCACCACAATATGTAACATTTGTAGCTGGGTGGGAGTGACATCATAGTTATTTTGAGAGATAACTTGTGGGTGACACCTTATGTCTATATATATATGGGCTGTATCCAATAGCGGTAGTCAGTTGGTTGGAAGCAGTTGGTTGGAAGGAGGTGAATGGAGAGACTTGCCATGAAGTCAATTGGAGTCAATTGGAAGGAGACGAATGGGGAACGGTGATATGCATACGTAATCGTCAGTGACCAAATGGATTACATATTCGGAGTGTGTTTCGTGCATCTGTTCGGTCAAATTTTGTGTCTGTTCGGTGACAGCCGAATATTGAGTCGTCGTAATGCACACTAACAGTGATCAATGAATTACTTGTAAAGTGGATTGTGAAGTGTGAATACAAATTCAAGCCATACTATATCTCGATTGTGAAACTAAAAGGATACATCATCAAATTAGGCTTGTGATACCTCCAGCTGATACCAGTTCAAAGGCATACGTCGTTACAACACTCAATGTGTTCAAGGTACAATTAAGTGAACCGGTGAGGGATACATTTCTTGTACAACTTTTAAATGTCTGGTCAAGAGGATTTCAAATTAAATTCCTAGAGTTTGCTTCAGTTGTGATGTCAGAGTTTTATATTATCTTTTGAATTATCGCAGTAAATTTCTTTGAAATCAGCATTTAAAGAATATATTTTGTTTAGTATTAAATCAATTAATTGTTTCATTTCAATAAGTAGATCAGATAATCTCACATTTTAATGGGGAAGCGGAACGCCAATCCCCTTTTCCCAGAACCGATGTATTATGCTGTCAAAGTAAGCTTATTTCCTCACACCCTAGAGATATTCAATACTCTCATTCAATTATCGTTACATCTGTTTGTAGCTGGCGCTCATCAACAATTGTATGTGTATGAAATCAGGCAAGTACTAAGTCTGAGTACACAGTCCGACGATTGAGTATTTTATTTCATGAATATTTTAATTTTGTACTTCATTTTAATTCAGTTTTATATTTGTAAATCAGTGAGTGATAGTCATACTAGAGGTGTTTAATAAATTTTACCACTTTGTTTTAGTTTGTGAAAGTAATTAAGGAGAGTCCCAATGAACACTTCGACAAACTAAAAAAATGTACCCGTCACCAATAGTTGGTGATTTCACTTCCTTATTTCTTAAACCACTCGTTGAACTGGCGGGACCTACTTCCACCACGCTCGGCAGACAGACTATCAATACGTCGGATATCGATTTCATATCAATAAACATATGTCATCGCTATACTACTGTGACAATGTTACCTGGTTCACATCTTTTCGAAAATGATGTATCTTCAAATCTGTGTTTAGAAATGAAACCTAGTTATTCATGTGACGGATCTATCTGAAAATTTTTGTGTAAAATTAATGCAATTTTGCCCTATGGTTTAGAACTGATACTCTTTCGGAAGGCAGGCAGAAAGACGGATTCCCTTTCATTCTTAAAGAGAAAATTTAAGTGCAGAAACGAAAGCACATGACTTCATAGTGTACTTAATCTTTTTCGCACACTCGGATTAACGTACTTTTAGCATTGGTCGTAGAACGAGTTCGTAAACGAAGTTGTTTTGTCAAGGCGTTGCTACATACTGTTAACCAACTAGGAGAATGATATTTTCAGGTAACGAAAAATAATATCAACAGTAAAATATCCTTCTGTTGCTTGTCTTCCTTACCTATCGCCAGTGGGTAGTGTACAGTATAAACTATAAAATACGCAAAGAACGTAATCTGAAATACACTTTAATGGAAACAAATTAGTTTATATTTACGAAATAGTACAAAGCAAACCAATTGTAGTACACACACATATATATACATTGATAATGACACAACGGAAATGTTTTAACAGAACGTTTTGAGCTCTGTCCCTTGTACACTCTGGTGTCCAGGCCGCAATAGCCCTATGAACTGAAGGTCAGTACCCTGACCGCTCAACCAAGGAACCGGACAAATTACGAGAAAAGTAAATGCGAAAAGGAATGAATAACTCCGCGCTGTAGGTTCAGTTCCACTTAGCTCGCTGATACCATGCAGAGTTCTGAGACGTCTTCTTAACGACCTCACTAAGCTTCCTGGGCATAAGAATTCATTTTTTTCTCCATCATGATAAATATGACTCTAAGATTTCTCACCTTTATGTGTTGCGTACTTCTTAACCCGAATTGTTCTTTTGCCCATGTGGACAGAAAACGTAAACATGGAAGGCATCGAACTGGCCCTTCCTGCTTTCCATTATTAGTCTCTTTTCTCGGGAAGAAACAACTTGAGCCTCAGCACTATTTATGTTGTGAAACGAATATAATCATATGTATACCCATGTTTACAATTGCTCTATTCGTTATAGAGTCAACAATCGTTGCGCTTGTCAATGCATGTTAATATCACTCTCTATGTTCCACAAATATTGATACGAATTAAAATTGATATTTAATTTTATTTAAACAGTACATTCCACAATTTTCAAGGTATTTTCTGCCATTTGCTAATTTTTAAGTTGTACGATTTTTAACTGTCTATCGTTTTCATTTTCGTACTTCGTTACTAATGTTCAAATTTACTTTGCTGCTCCGTCCGGTTGTACCGGTAACTTAAGAGAACAACTTGCGGCAAATACTGATTTATAGGGAAAGGATTTAGGGATTGGACAAATTTACCAAGGGAGATATGCGATAAACTTGAAATAATTTTTACAGAGCGAGTTAATCTATTGATTGGAAATCTGCTACATGGAGGACAGCCCTAAAAGCAGATCAATGGTGTTTCATAGGTAGATAGAGAGATAGTTAGATAGACAGATAGATAGATAGATAGATAGATAGATAGATAGAGAGATTGATTGATTGATTGATTGATTGATTGATTGATTGATTGATTGATTGATTGATTGATTGATTGATTGATTGATTGATTGATTGATTGATTGATTGATTGATTGATTGATTGATTGATTGATTGATTGATTGATTGATTGATTGATTGATTGATTGACACAGAATTAGCGGGAAGCTGGTTGATTTGGGTTCCGTCTAGAGCACCTTGTCAATAGTAGAATGTAACATTTTAGGTCCCTGTCAACTGTATGAGGTTTCTAGGTGTTTGCTACTTTGTATCCCACTTTTTGTGATGAAAGTAGTAGTTTGCTGGGGACTATGACTTGTTAACAGAATTGAGTCTTCTGTTCATACGTTTGATAAAACATGGATGCAGAAGAATTTTGTGTAAACATACAAGATTCCAGTGCTATATATAGTTCAAAACTGACTGTACAATTTGTACGAAAGTTTGGTCTTCTTTGCCAACAGCTGAGCTCAGTAGTTTAGATGGTCGAAATGCATGATTCGGAGCCTAATACTTACAGGCAAATGAGACACTGAGGATGTCCTTTATTTTTATAGTATACCCTTACAGTATTCAATACCAGTACGTGTGAGAATCATAATGAAAAATGAAATGTCGTATGGCTTTTAGTACCGGGATATCCCACGACGGGTTCGGCTCGCCAAGTGCAGGTCTTTCTATTTGACACCCGTAGGCGACCTGCGCGTCTTGATAAGGATGAAATGATGATGAAGACAACATACACACCCAGCCCCCGTGCCATTGGAATTATACAATTAAGGTTAAAATCCCCGACCCTCTGAACCGAAGGCCAGTACGCTGACCGTTCAACCAACGAGTAGGACATCATCATAATTAAAACCAATTTAAAATACTAGAATGAACCAAAACAAGAGTCGTATCAAAGTAGTTTCACGTTATTGGGGACGGATACACGATTCTCTGAGTAAACGAACTTGAATATATACACGAACTTTAATACAAGCACAAACTCCAAGTAAAATGCGTATACCATCTTAGGCACTATGAAAAATGCGATCATTTTCGATCCTTCAGCCATAGCTATAACATCAGGCTTGGATACTTGGCGAAACTTCACGTATTTTTATAACGCAGCATAGTCCAGTTATTCGTACACAATTGTTTGTATCATGACGTCGGCTAATTAATGCTAATACTAATTAATGTTAATCTAATTATTTTAAGTTACGTTTTAGACTAGTGGCTTTCGATTCATTCTCATTCCTTCAACGTTAAGGCTACTACCTACCCTTCAAGACATCTCTGTAGGCTGTGGTTATGTATCTTCTCCCTTGCAAGCGGCTCTAACTAGTTATATTGCTGCCTGTACAAAGCAACACCGTCTAGAGACAAACAGGCAAGGTTGATTGTGCACAGCCAGAATAATTGAAAGCAGTGATATACGATCCAATTCTCAGGCACGGAGAATGGAGCTGGATACAATGGACATCGCGACGGGGCGGTGCAAGTTACGAATGGACGACCCTTATTGTTGCACAGGTAACAGATGGAATTCAAGAGAAGGATCCACAAGCCATATTTTTGGTTTGTAACCAAAGTGATTAAAGGAAATCGGAGAAGAGATCCATGAGATCACTTAAAGCATTGTACGCGTAGCAAATATACCGCATACTGGGTGATTCAAGATCTTGCACAGAAACTGAAGTAGCCCGTTGAAGGGTCAAAATACGGCAAATCATGCAATACTCAATACCGGTACGTATTCTAGTGTAATATATGCTCACAAGGTATTGCATTTATATGAACGTATGTTTTACATAGTTACCTTACAATATTCCCGTTACCACCCAAGGTAACCTTATCCAGTGATGTAGGATGAAAACCTATGTCAGAGTAAGCCTAGGAATATCACAAACGATGTATAGGATATTTTTTATACTTTTTCATAATTCTCTACATTCCCCTGAAGCCTCCGTGGCTGAGGCGGCAGCGCGCCGGCCCCTTACCGTTGGGTTATGTGGTTCAAATCCCGGTCACTCCATGTGAGATTTGTGCTGGGCAAAGCGTAGGTGGGACAGGTTTATCTCCTGGTACTCCGGTTTGTCATCTTGCATTCCATTAATCGTTGTCCCAGAGGAGTGCGGCAGGCTTCGGCAGCCGGCACAATTCCTAACCTACCAGGCGAGTTGGCCGTGCGCGTAGAGGCGCGCGGCTGTGAGCTTGCATCCGGGAGATAGTAGGTTCGAATCCCACTATCGGCAGCCCTGAAGATGGTTTTCCGTGGTTTCCCATTTTCACACCAGGCAAATGCTGGGGCTGCACCTTAATTAAGGCCACGGCCGCTTCCTTCCAACTCCTAGGCCTTTCCTATCCCATCGTCGCCATAAGACCTATCTGTGGCGGTGCGGCGTAAAGCCCCTAGCACACACACACACAATTCCTATCCTCACCGCTAGATGGGGGCTTCATTCATTCCATTCCGGACCCGGTCAAATAACTGGACACAGGCTGTGGATTTTTATTTTTTTCTACATTCCCAAACAATGCCGAGCTGACAATAAAGCAAAATATGGTCGTTTGTGCACACAGAGAAGCTAGATGCTGGAAATCGAATGTTGTTTACTTAAGCTCCTGCATTGAATCTGGTGGGTGACAGTGTGAACGGATAACCTAAAAGGCACTCAAACTTCCCGTTTATACGGAACTCTCACAGATAACTATCTGGAGGCTATTTTTAAAATATTGAAAATATAAAACTTATTTGATGAACAGTTTTTTGTCAGTTTTCACCTGTTTGTCATCAAGTGGCCTTCCCAATTGACCATGCGCCCCTTATCACAGAATGAAGTGCAGTGGTAGGTCCGCAACTTTGTGCTGTAAAACCCGTGGATAAATCATACCGTAGCGGTAATCATGTAAACCCAATCTACAAGACTGCGAATGTAAACATCATAGTAAAACTTCCATGAGGTACCCTCATGATAGTGAATAATATTGTATTTACGTGTTATGAAGCAATATTTCTTCAGGAAACTATGAGAACATCTGTAAATTTGACCCAACCAATCATTGTGTTTAAACTAGTACTGAAACGCTCTTTATCTGAATAATTGAGCAGTGGTTTGAATACTCTAATACATGCACACAAGTCCTTGCATTATCAAAAGTGGATATTTAGATAGTTACCTAACTATCTCTCCGTTACCAGCCAAAAAGAAAAAATTATTTGGGTTAGGTGAAGTAGGTCCTTACATATATTTTCATCTTATGAGTTCTTCTGATGATTTATATTATCCCTATTCTCAACTTTCTTCATAAATGCTCGGAAGAACAAAACAAATACCAATTTACATAACATTTTCTTCGCATTTGTCAATTGGAAATTATCTGCTTAAATTTATCGATAAACACAACGGTTCTTTCGATATATTTTAATAATATTGTTATTTATATAGATAATGTAAGAGGATCGGTATTTCAAGTGCCTTAGCGTCTTGAAATTAGTCTGACAATTACATTTAAGTCGTAATTGAAGTGATTCTTGGACGCACGTAAGTAAGATGAAACGGAATTTTACATTTTTTAAACTTATAATGTTCACTGGTTGCCTATGCGAAACATTGAACAAGTTGTATACACAAGGGTACAAACATACTCAATAACTGAAAAATATAGTATACTTAACGTGTGCTATGGATATCTGGCGGGACCTAGTGTTTATAGTGCACTACGTCTTCTGGTATGGGCTAGAGCAATCTTGTTACTTTCATTAATCTGTCTCAGCTTTATCCTTGGCTTTGACAAAATGAAAGTGACTGAGGTATGAGTGATGCTAGTAATGCCATTCCTTCTGCAGCCAGTCCCTGCTATGAATGGTGTGAAAATATTGCTCATAGGGTAGGTTGTTGCATGCATTTCAGTGGGCTTGGCAGACTGATATGTAATAGCAACTTCTGGCTCGGTGAGGAAAGCAACGGGAAACTACCTCACTCCTCATTTCCCTAGTACGCCTCTTCAGTGATGCCTAGGCCATCTATGACAGCTGATGGCGGAGCTGTTGAGGATCCAACCAGCCTTCGGGCTGAGGACTAAACAACAACATTCATATTGTCAATTCGCACCCCCCCCCCCTAATGTTAAGCCGAAGTTTAAAGAATCTTATTCGCATCTTGTTCAGAAAGTACTATCGAGGGAGATATGCCCTTATCATATCAATGCGCACGTTGTGCTTTGATGCGGTGAACCTAACCTGGTTCCGAATTCCATCGAATGATATTCTTTCAATGGTGCATATCTGAGCTCCGTAATGGTTTGTGGTGAAATGTTGAAAAGGTATCCACGTTTATACTGTATGTTTAATTTTACTCTGACTCATATAGGCGGTGAAATCATACAAGTTATTCATAACTTTGTAAGTTCTCAGTTATTTTCTTTGACACCGTGAATGGAAAATAAACAACGCATACCGTTCAATTGACATCTGTGTTTTCAGTTCGGTGACTGTACCTTGTAGCACAACACTCGATCCATAGAAAATATATGTCCACTTATGCACCCATGAAGCACATTAATGTGAAAGAAAATGGCATTGTTTTGCTACTTTCATTTAATCATTACGTCAGGTAATTATGATGATGTCCTCGAACAATGACTCCTCCTGCGAAGTTTCGTTCAGCCTCATAAAATCTCTTAACCGTATGGTGCATCTTATTCATGCTAGACGTTTAGAAATGACAGTTAACGGGAACATATTGTGACCGTATCGTCACAGTGAATAATTATTTCGAATTATATATTTGGGAAGGACGTAGGCTTGAAGCTTTCTTTGTGAGGATGCTAGTTCAGTTGCATCGTGTTGTGCAACCCATCTCGCCAGACCGGCGCCTATGATGGCTTAGAAAATCCCCGAACTGGGCGCAAGCGAAGGAAGAAGGCGAAAAAGAATAGAGTTTCTATCTGCTCCGCCTCGAAAACAAATGCCAACTCGCAGTAGAACCAACGTGAGGAGGTGATTTTGAAGGTGTTTTCGGTATAACACCGCTGATATTAAGCTCAAAGCACACGGCGAAGAAACAGCTGGAATTTTGGATCTTCAACAAAATTATAAAACATAGTAAAACGATATCAGTTCCGAAATTACGTCTTCATAATGTTACGTAAGAGACTTCAGCGTCATGACGCGGGCTGTAAAACGGGGATTCCCTACCCCACTCCTGATTTTGACGGGCAAATTATGATAAAACCGCTGATCATTTGGCGGTCCGATTACATCGTGTATTTCGGAGTAGATGGCCACACAATCTGCAGCATCGCTGAGATTCGTAAGTCTTGTGGATCTGGAAATCTGAAAATTGTGGTAGGGAGGAAGTCTTCCAGCATCCCCCACTCTAGACTAGCCCATATATGCTTGCAGTTGTGAGGGTTGACATCAGTCTGCGAGGAGGCTATGGCGGTTGGTGGTCTGATTTTCCTTCTCTTTGTACTATAAAATTGCCGTAAACGAGAAGTATCCTTTCCGTGCGAATCGTCAGGAAAAATCTGAACTGTGTGAGAACGATGTGCGCGTTGATAGTTTGATCGTGACGCAACACGAAAGTAACTGAGTGACGTTGTAATTTCGTACCGCGAACTGTGAAGCTATGAGTTGCCGTCTATCGGACGTAGAATGCTACTTTTCGATTAGTATCTCGTAGTGGAGATAGAGAGCCGATTAATTGTAATACATGTTTGAAAGTGTGTAAAGGTAGACGGATGAATAGAGGTAGCACGAATAAACAGTGCCTTATCACATAAATAAATTCCAGAAAGCTTTATCGGGCTTCATAACGGCGTAATTTTAGAAGCGCGCAGAACAAAGCGCACAGGACAGAGCGTTATAACAAGTACAAGTAACCCATATTATTGTAATGCGGAATATTAAACTATTCCGGTAATGAAACTGTGAGCTCGGAATTGCATATGTCAGATTAGGATAGGCTAGCTGCGTTCTGTACCAGGGTATCAAATACATAACTTTCATTCTGGTGAGAGGAAAGGAAAACTTGCCTGTGAAGTGTGCAGTGGATATATTTGTGAAAACAGTGTAAACAGTGTCATTTCAGTGTTCAAACCTCAACGCCATGGATTATTCCAGAATCATCGCGGGACGTCTTGAACCAGTGTCCTCACACCTCGGCATAATGGAGTAAGACCTTCAAGGGATCCCCTCCATGGGCTCGAATGGCGGACGATGGACGACGGACCAGCACTGTTAAGTACAAAGCTATGATTTTTGTGATATTAATATTCCCTTTAGAGTATCTCCAACTGTAGGAATAGGATTAGAATGATTTTTATTATTGAATAATTAAAGTAGTTCGCTTGGAGTGGTCAGTAGTTTCGTTTTAATTTTAATCATTGGAGGCTCTCTGGGAAGGAAGCAAATTAGGAATATAGGATGAATTTCTCTCCCTGTCCTGTCAACTGCATGTGTATGGACGTACCTTTGTTTGCTGAGTACTATCGAAGGAAAGGTGGGAAAAAAGGTCGTGAATTGTGTTGAGGTAAGAAAGGGGCCTTTCCGTGGGAAAGACCATGTGAAGGAAGTCAGGTGAAGATGACGCTAAGATCTTTACCAAATATCCTGTGAACTAGTTAAATGGTAATAGACACGGTACTCGATTTTAATGTAAAGTAGTAGTATTTGCTGCATGATAAATTAAGTCTCGGCTGCATCCGTATATGTGTGAAGATTCATCGAGCCGAGCTACGATGTCCAGCCCACCAACACTAGCTAGGACCCCGTAGAGAAAATGTTGTTTGTACTTGTTAAATACCTTTTGTTATTATTATAATTTTATTTAAATTAATTGACTAGGTCAGATATTAAATGCCGATGTAATGAAGGTAGTAGAGATTCATGTCAGGTACACAGTCCGTAGTATTTATTTTATTTGTGTCTGAGATAGTAGTAAACTCTAGTTTGCTAGCCCGTAGATTGTTGTAATTCTACGATGAGGGGCATGAGGATTGAACAAAGGACTTCCGTAAATGTGAGAGAAAGTGAAGCGATGTGAAGGCCCAAATGTTGAGAGATGTATTGGATGAATATTGCCAGAACTGATTTGAGCATGGTTAGAAATGCATCAGATTTTACTGCGTGAATAAAATGGCCCATTGAATAGGCATGGTAAACATATTAACGTTGGTTTTTAAAGAGAGTGGAGCCCGTGTGAGGCTGAATGACAGGCAGTATTTATGGCCAGCGACCCGGGCGGTGGGAGCTCGTTTGTTTGCGTAAAATCAGGCCAGCTGAAAAGGAGCTGCATGGCCGTTTTCGTCAAGGAAGTGGAGTTAACAGGAGCCCTCTGTTCTTGTGCTAGTAAAGCGTTATAATTTGCTGGATTACCACATCATCAAAAGGCTAGGTCGATTTAATATAGGGACATTTGATTGATACACCTGAAGAAGCGATAGATAGGTTTTATTTTTCCAGGATCCCCGACATGGGAGAACTGATGGTCTGCTGTTCGTACCTCGGACGTGACAAGAGGAGTTAGGCACACAAACGACGGATGATGGTAAACAAAATGCAGCCAATATTTATGTGAAATGTGATGATATGTGTTTTTCTTTTCCAGGAGTGATAACAGTGTAAATGTGATTTTTTATTTGTTGATAATAAGTGTTTTGTTTCATTTAGACTTCGCGAAAATCCTTTGATAGTTCGTAATCGTGTTATTTTATTGTTTGGAGAATAGGTTTTAATTGAGTAGTATTCATATATCAGTTTATGAAATATTTTTAATTCTGTCTATATTTATTTGTCGTGTCAAGTTCAGTGTAGTCGGCCACTCTAAGACGAATCTCAGAGTAAGTTAGTGTAACTTGTTGTATTTTAAATATGTAGTTTGGGAACTAATCCCGGGAATATTCATATCCGTAAGGTCATAGTTTTCTTTTCACTGTAAATAAGTAAGGTTCATTGGAATGGTGTGTAGCGTGCTCAACAGTTTAAAATAATCGTGTCCTTAAATTCACAACCACACTTAACAATGAAGATTGTAGGAAATGCAACTCAATTTTCTCCGAGTTGTTTGAAAGTATATTTAAACACTCAAGTGCTAAATTTTGAATATGTAATTTTCTCTTTGTGTTCTTAAAATTCAACACCGTGATGTCAATAGACCACATAAAGACTCTCATAAAGATGAGGATCTAATGTGCACTTGTGAATTAGCGCGGACATGGTTGCCCGTTGCTGGTATTTAAATTCAATGGACGTAATCTAACTTTGATATACAAGGTTGCAGATTGTAAATATGTTCAACGGGAGTGAATTAAATATTTAGAAAATTTTATTCGTGCCTGTTTTCTTCAAAATTAACATCGTGACCTCTTCCGTTCGTTTTAGGCCTATAGGTTATTTCTTTTCAAGATTTGTTTTTATCATGCCGCGAACGCACCGCGCCCTCGAGAGGCTGGTGTTCTGATCTTCGAACGGGAGAATAGCGGAAGACCTCGCTATGCCGTAAATGGCTTTTGTCGCCTATGTGAGTGGATTAATTATATAAAATCCCAATGTGGCGGCATTCTCATCAGGCAGAAAAAGGTCCCTTGACTGTCGTCTTCTATGGAGCATGGTCCCATGTATTCATGACCCGAGAGGGTTACATTTATGTTGTCACATGGTCCCATGAGGTATGGGAGGTGATGGAAAGGTCCCAATATCCTCATCTATCAAATTGATACTTCATTCTGAATTTGTACCCGTCTTGACCCCACAATAATTGAACCCATTTACGCGTAAAAGTCAGAGATGCCCTAGACCGAGGTTTACGTACACTGACTTATGCGTTATTATTTCATCTTAGCTATTGTTGAGTTGTTATACATGTTCTGTACTGATAAACACTTGCATTTCAATTGATATCTGTGGTGATTCAATGTTATTCGCGCTATCATATAATTTCCACCTTCTATTTCTGGATCACATCGCGCATCGCTGGAGGTGTATTCAGCAGACTGTTTCCTATGCTTAATATTTGACAGGATTTTTATGATGGTTCACCAATCATAATTCAGTACAGATTATGGTATTATCACCTTCCTGTCTTCATGAAAGTATATTTTGTGCTAAGTTTCAATGACCGTGCCGTGTGTACACATGAACCAAAAATAAACCTTAGTAAGTACAAAGAAAGAGTACCCTAATGTAATTCATTAACATGCAAAATATTCAGGTATGGATTTTGCAGCTAATTCTTGAATGCGCCACTACGAAACGAATAGGTTAAAATAGGTTTGCTTGGTCGAAATTATGGTGGAATTATTTACCGTTTATCAAAGCGAATACAGTAGGAAGATACATTATGTTGGTGGCATTGGCGTATAAAATGACATTTCTTCTAAATGTAATGCACGATTATTTTAACGATATTATCGCAACCAGCACAACAAGTAACAACAGTTATTCGCAATAGGTTTAATCTGTGAATAAGATATCCTGTGAAAATAAAAGGAGCATAATTCTATAGATATGAACAAATAGTTAGGCAAACATCCCCATAAACATTAGACACAAAAAGGAAGCAAAATAAGTGTACGTTCTAAGGGAATTGAAGGTCTTGAAAGCAAACATTGCAGCTTCAATCTGTATAAGACAATGAAAGGAGTAACGTTCACTGCCTGGAAGTGAACGAACAGGAATGTAGACGACAGTGAGAGAAACTTCTCGTGGATAAGGAAAAGAAAATGGAATAATGGAAGATATCAAGATATCCTTAGAGATGATCGCTCAGAACTAGATGATGTTAAAGGGAATCCTGATAGTCGAGATGTTATCAAGAATGAGTTGGAGAAAACGCTTGGCATAACAAAATCTAGCAAAGCCGTTGGACCTGATCAAATTAAAGCTGAAATGGATAAACCCATTGACATTGAAAAGAAGGTGTTCATTTCGAAGCTATTTAACACCACCGACGTCCGGCTCCATGGCTAAATGGTTAGCGTGCTGGCTTTTGGCCACAGGAATCCCGGGTTCGATTCCCAGCGGGTCGGGAATTTTAACCATAACAGGTTAATTTCGCTGACATGGGGGCAGGGTTTATATGTCGTCTTCACCGTCATTTCATCCTCATCACGACGCGCAGGTCGCCTACGGGAGTCAAATCAAAAGACCTGCATCTGGTGAGCCGAACTTGTCCTCGGACACTCCCGGCACCTAAAAGCCATACGCCAACACCACCGACAACTAAAGAAACATTCCTGCAGACTGTCTGGAATCCACCTTTCTTAGCCTGCCAAGAAAACCGAATTCTAAATGATTTGATGATTATATGCGGATAAATTTATTGAGGCACATTCAAAAGGATTGTTAATAATTTTTCACTGACGATTATGAAAAAGTTATAGTAAAACACCAGTGAAACTCTATTTTAGTTTAGAAAGAGAATACTATGGACGTCCTCGTGTCCATCCATATTCCTGTTCAAAAACATTTAGAGCAGCAACAACAGTATTTTTCTTTTTGCTTCGTTGATTACGAAAAGGTTTTAGAGAACTTTTGGGTATGATATCCTTCTATAACTTCATACAATCTCGACAAGATCATATAACATGGACAACTTTCTGTTCCTGGAATTTCCTATCATGATGTTTTGTATGTTGTGTATTCACTGGAAATTTTTTTTTTTTTTTGCTATGGGCTTTACGTCGCACCGACACAGATAGGTCTTATGGCGACGATGGGACAGGAAAGGCCTAGGAGTTGGAAGGAAGCGGCCGTGGCCTTAATTAAGGTACAGCCCCAGCATTTGCCTGGTGTGAAAATGGGAAACCACGGAAAACCATTTTCAGGGCTGCCGATAGTGGGATTCGAACCTACTATCTCCCGGATGCAAGCTCACAGCCGCGCGCACTGGAAATACGCGAAAATAAATCGATAACTGATATTTTCAAAGATTTTAAAATATTAAGGTGGATGTCTTCATTGGGGATACTCTCTTCACGACATGGCACACAGTTAAGAATCTGATTGATGTTGATGATGAGGCTCATCACTTTAGTTTCCTTTTGTTTGAACTGTCCGATAGGCACGCCCCACTCTAAACAGCAGGTGTCACTCACTCTGCAGCTCCTTTGCTAGAACAATACATTCGTGGACTGAGGACTCATAGAAACAAGGGTTGCAAAATCTACAGTAATGATAGTTCAACTGTAAATTTCGAGTTTTACCAAATACTAAGGATCAGAGTAGGAACACAGTAACACAAATGTTCCCTAACGCTAAAATTCGCTTCGCCCACGCCCATCTGTTTATGATCTAGATTTACGTAAGTCTCCTAACAGCAGCGAACTACTTAACAGCATATATATTGAGGAGCTTAGCGAGTCCGATAGAAGAACAAAGTAAAAGAACACTATCAGAATAAATTAAATGCCATCAGAACCCAAATACTTAACAACTATATTTCTGCCACGTCTCACCCACTCAAGTGAAGCAAGCCTTCCCATTTATCAGCTCGCGTGCTACTGGCTGTGACGGTATTATTTTTAGGATATTGAACAATATACCAGGTATTATCCTTCCTACCTTAACTCACATAATATATACATCCCTTATTACTGGCATTTCCCCTCGTAGTGGAAGCAAGCTATTATTCGCCCGATCCCAGAAAGTAATAATACTCCTTTACCTGAAGACTTACGACCAAGAAGCATTTTACCATTTCTGTCACAATTCATCTAAAGTAATTCATATGCAGATCATAACGTATGTAGATGACAACAATTTACTCAATAAATATAAATCAGGATTTCACCGTAACCACAGTACTACAACAGCTCTGGCGAAAGTAATTACAGATACAGAACGCGTTATTGATAATGGTCATCTAACAATTTTAATAGTGTTCGATCTGACTTAAGCCTTCGACTGCATGGATAAAGATAAACTCCTGTCAAAATTACAATCGTTGAACTTTTCTACAACGCAATAACACGTAACAAATATTTTGTATCATATCGTAGTCAGTGTGTTTACATCGTGGAAAGAACATCTTCATGGAAGTAAGTTGAGACTGGGGACGCCTCAGGGCCCTATAATTTCACCTCTTCTCATTTCCATTTATATTAACGATATCTCATCAAATAATGAAAACGGTGAATATCATCTATACGCACACGATTTGCAGGTCTATGCTCACACGAATGTAATCAGTGTTCACAAAGTTATACGTAAAATTAATCAAGAACTTGCGCGTGTCAAAATGTGGTCCAGACTAAACCGACTCAGAATGAACTCCACGAAATATCATGCTATGGTACATAGAAAGGCCCATTATCACTTAATGAAAGTAGATATCCCCCGATAATGTTGAAATGAATCATTATTCCCTTTGAAAACAAAGCTAAAAATTTAGAATTAATACTTAACACAAACCTTGACTGGACAGTGCATATAACAGCTGTATTCCCAAAAGTATGTTTCTCCCTTTACTCACTTAAAATAATGAAAGAATTATTTCTCTTCAAGGTCATGAAACTGTTGGTTCAACAGCTAATGAGGAAATGCACCTTTTCGACCACTGAGACATCGTGTATGGCAGACTAATTGGCGCCCACTCTAATGGACTTCAGAGAGCTCAGAATGCTTGCGTCCGGTTTGTAATACACATTCCAAAAAATCATCATATAGCTCCTGCATTCCATGAGTTAAATAGGATTAAACTAAGTCAGCGTTGAAACTATTACTCACTGCTTATACTCCACAAAATATTTACAGATTCTTTCATAACATCCCGACCAGAGTTGCAGCTAACCTAACCCTCAAAATAGTAAATCACAGGTCCTCCTTCCACAATAATGCTTTTGTTTTCAGCATAATTCGAACACGGAATTCGTTGCCCATTGATTTAAGGGACCACCGATCTGAACAGGTATATAAAAATTAATATTGGCAGTGGTATTTGAACGGATCGATTTGAGCGTAAATACATCAATTATGTTTTTCTCTTTTGTTATTTCATTCCGTGTGTCATTAAGTTTGACAAAATTTGTTTCTTGGTGCATCAGGACAATATTATTTATTCTGTTTCCTTATACGTTTTCTTCGCTTTTCATTAATGTGATTTTATAATTTTTTTGTCAAGTTTAGTATTATAGCGTAGGAGTGTGTGTGTGTGTGTAAGTAATTATATGAACTGTGTGTTAAACTCTATGTACATTCTAAGACATTGTTTGGCAGAAAAGCAGGTTTTATACCCTGTGTCTCGCCATGTGCATAAAGGAATAATAATAATAATAATAATAATAATAATAATAATAATAATAATAATAATAATAATAATAATAATAATAATAATAATAATAATAATAATAATAATAATATAACACCTGAAGTCTATTCGGCTTGATAATAATGATGAGAACGAGAACATCATAAAGATGCCGTATTGGAACCGACGAGGTCTGCATTTCTCCGGGGATCATGATACAACAATATGTGACACAAATTTGTATCCTCTGTACAGTTATTTTAAACTTATACTCTGAAGCAAACCTTCATGAAGTTAATAAAGGAATGAAGATCAACGGGAAGCAAATTAACACTATGCGCTCTGCGGATGACACCGTGATTCTTGCTGACAATTTAAAAGTTTGGCTCATAATTTATTCCTTCATCATGGCTATTGTTAAGGTGTTACACATTTTCTGTACAGATAAACAGTTGCATTTTGGTTGATAACTGTGGTGATTAACTGAATGCAACACGTAACTAGAAAACTCGGCCTTGGGAACCTCTGACTTGTAGGCGCGAACAGGTCCACTTTGAGTGGTGTCAAGAAGGAGACGAAATCATAATGAAGTATCATTTTTCGTTTAAAGATGAAGACACATTCGCATTAACTGCCATTTTTAAACAGTTTAAGAATGTCTTACGAACAGCATCAAGGAAGTGAGCCATACATGGTGCTTGGTCTTGAAATAAGCTTTCACGAATCTTAACACATTTTTATCAGTAAGCATACAAATCATCAACACTTTTACCACTTTAGACAAAAGAGATATTAAAATGGGGTCACAATTCAGGTACTGAGGATGGTAAATAGCACAAGAGAGCCTCTGTGGCTCAGGCGGTAGTGCGCCGGCTTCTCATCGCTATGTTCCGTGGTTGAAATCCTGGTCACTCCATGTGACTTTTGTTCTTGACAAAGCGGTGGAAGGACAGGTTTTCCTCCGAGTAATTAAAGTTTTTCCTGTCAGCCTTCATTACAGAAATACTCTCCTATTTCAATTCATTTCATCTATCAGTAAGTAACCCTTTATTGGGTCAAAGTCAGGGGGTTGTTCAAAACTTCTGAAACTTTGTAAACTGCCTCTCTGCCAAGCTTAAAACACAATTCAATAAAAAAATCGGAAAAAGTCTAGTGCTGGTACGGTTAATGGGGTTGTAAATTATTATACCACTGCCCATTTAGATCAACCGATAACACACTGTGGGCAGTGGTATTACCACCGGACTTAAATTTTGATACATCCAATATACCGTGTGCTAACGCGTAAAGTAAATCAGATTTAATTATAAAATCAACAAAATTAAAAATTCAGCACACTGACAATATTATTAGGACAAAATGCATATAATTAAAATAGAGCGAAGTAAAATATAGCCGTAATTCAATGTCCTACTGACCCTCGTGGAACGGTCTGAAGCAACGTTTGCATAGAGCCTCATCACAAATTTTTCAAATCAAATTGCTACATGTTTGTCTTTCCATTGTGCTGCAATATGCACATCTGCGGTAGGCCCCAATCTCAGGAATGTGAGCACTAACATTACACAACATGATAGTGTTGTCAACGGTGGAAACACCATATGGATCTGGTCTTCCCAGTGGATGAGACAAATCCGGACTTGTTCTTGCTTGTAAATGTACCATTGAGCTCATTGGCTAGTTTGGATTGGAACTGCAGGTGGAATAAGAGCCTTATTTGTACTGCCTTATCTCGCCTTCTCTTCCAGGAAATGTCGTAAAATGATGCATACTGGTCGGCTAAGACTACACCTCCCCTATAATTATTAAATTCAGCAAAGCTTTCTGGACAGTCAACCATTTCACGCTCGCCAGTTTTCCGAATACGTAGTACATTTTTATGCACGAGGGAATTATACAGGTTGCTAGTTACAGACATACACTTCTTCTCACGATCCTTCATATGGATACTGATATGCCCCCACACTGCGCGAAGTCACTGTCTCCGGGCTTCATATTTTGATACTTCTTCAGTAAGTCTTTGGGGTAATACTTTATGTTAGATATGAATGTCCCACAAGCAAATATACCCTTAGAGAGTAGTGTTCTAAGAAGCGCTGTTGTAGTAAAAAAATTTCAAAGTATACACAGTATAACAGACCCTCAAAAGCCCTGACAAATGTTAGGACACTAGCCTGATAGTAATGTCACCAGCTGTTTCACCCACATAGATATCAAATGCTACACTGAACCCCGTCACAGCACACGCTATAACCCGCACCTTGGATCCTCTCTTTGTAGGTTTCTTGGACTTATATTGCTTCATAGAATGTATACCTTTAAATCCAATAATGCTTTCGTCAATTGAAAAATTGCGAGATGGTTAATAAATGTGCGAAAATTTATTCTTCAAATGAGTAATCTAAGGTCTTACTTTATAAAGTTTGTCAAAATGTGGGTAATCAAGAGGTGGGGCTTTCTGGTTGTCGGTCAGATGAAAGAAACATATTTTTTTAAATCTCTTCACACACATCACCTTTGCGATTCGATGGAAGTAGAAGTTGTCATCATTAGACCAATACAATCGCACACCGGGTAATATATAAATTTCCATAAAACGAGTATTCCCAGGAGTGCCTTGAATACTTCAGCACTCAATGCCGAATTGATCCCTGCCTGAATGGCATATACATTACTTTGTTGTACCACATCAGAAATAATATCAAGACTTAAAAATAACATTAGAATCTTCGTTGGACTCGTGACATCAACAGGCACCATATAGCCAACGAAATGAGTGAAGCTTACAGTGTTGTACTTCTTTGCAGGACCACCCTGTTTTACAAAATCATACCATTCAGAACTAGCATTTTCAGAATCGCTACCGGTATTCTCTCCACTATCACTTCTTTCTGTTTCTGGTACTATAATTCTTGGAATGGCAGTGCGTTCGAGAAAGGCATCATCGCTTTCAAAGTCAGAAGAATCGGACTCATCAAAGCTGGACTTCATCTTGTGAGCATCCTGCCTTGTAGAAAATCTCTTAGCAGACCAGGTAGCTGCCGCTCCTGAAAAAGTATTGAAGTTCCTAACTTGCTGCACGGGTAAATTGTCCTCAGCAACTGAATCACCCTCCAAGTCCGACTGGAAAGCTATTTCTATAGTGACTGTCACCAGCTGCTTGATTTCCAGCTCCGAAAATAATTTTCCATCCATCTACAGAAATGGTAGATTATTATTATTATTATTATTATTATTATTATTATTATTATTATTATTATTATTATCTTTTCCCTGTTAATGTACAGGATGGATTAAAAAAAAGTAACCCCACACATTCATTCTGTACCTACGTGTCTGCAACCCCGATTGAGGTCATGTGACGAATACGGCAGCTATAACATTATAGCAGGTTAGGCAACTGTAATTACTATTATGCAGTACCGTTAACGTGATATTTGAAGTTCTTGTAATAATGTTTTACACCATCCCAGTTTGTATTTCTTATAAATGTTTTACAAAAGGGCTATAAATATTAGCCTACAGACTGCCCTTGGTAAGAAATCTCAGGCATGCTTTCAGATATTATTCTATCAACGATAAAAACAATAGAAGTGTACGAAAACCTAATTCTGAAACTAAAATATATCAGTATTCTTTGTAAACATACCTCAATCTTCAGCAATTAGTAGATGACCTCATAATTCAGTATCAACTTCACACAAGCAGAATAGCCTCATGGGCAGTGGTATAGGTACTATTATCCTACCAGGGGCGCTTTCTTTTTGTTATTTTCCACTGGGAAGGAAGAGTAAACTAAAGTACATATATTGGTCGCCATTTTTACTCAAATATACAGTGGTAGAAATAAGCAGTCCTGCAATTACGTTTAGGAGATAATCGTGGTGGTAAATTATTACACCACTGCCCTATAAAGGGTTAAACAATGGCCCAGAGGAGTGAAACAGGCTTCAGCAGCCGGCATAATTGCCATTCTCCCAGTTATATGGGGTCTTCATTCATTCCATTCCTGATCTGGTCGAGTGACTGGAAACGTGCTGCGGATGTAGTTTTAGTTATGATGGTGATTAACACAAGAATGGGATATGGATATAGAAATCAGAACGAGATCGGTAATTGCAAGGCATGCATGTTTGAAATAAAGACATATGTTGTTCAATCGTGACATCTGATTCGAAAATATTTGGCGTGTGGTGAAGTGTTATACAGTATTACCGGTGCTGCTTTATGACGTAGAAGGTTGGATGCTAAATACTTCATCTGTGAACCTCTTTTAGGCGTTGTCGTATCCACTCTTACCCTCAAAAAACGAGTAAAGCAGTCTATTTCAGTCGCAACTACCGAAATGACAAATACAGCACAATGCAACTGATAATAGAAAGCAAGGTAGGAGCAAAACGAGGACTTGGACGGAGACGATTGCCCTGGACACGAACACGAACTTCAGACTTTGTTCAAGATGCGGTAATGGCGATTGATACGAGAAACAGAAAATTGGAAAACTTACTCCATGATGGTAACCAACCTTCTCTGAGGGAACGGCTCCACAAGATGAACAGAAAGCTAATTCTATTTGTCACAGAATGATTTCAACAATATGCGGCGTACTAAGCAATCCTTAAAAACGTAAATCAACGTATAATCATTATTAATAAGAATGGTAGTAAATAAAATAATCGGGGAAGCTGTTATTCCTTGGGTATGGTGTACCTTGGAAGACTTTAAAGTGCGGATTTGCTGCTGACTAGCAAACACTAATTCAGCTAAATTAAAAAAATATATACCAATGTGCAGGAAAGTCATTAGTTCTGTTTAGTTATGTTTACAACGTGTATGCTGTACACAAAGTATCAAAAGTAAACATTGCACTCTCTTTTAAGTGCTTTGTAACACAGAAATGGAATTGTAATCGTTAGTGTAACCACATGCAGTACTTTTCCTATGATTTAATGGGTTAAAGCATATGCCGACTTATTTAATAGAACCTCTAACTTAGGGAGCGGAAGTCTGGCCCTGGGTTGTACGTGCCAACGCGTCCGCCTGTCAACCGGCGGCCCCGGGTTTGATTCCCGGCCGGGTCAGGTGTTTTTAATTGTAAATGATTAATACCCCTGGCCTGGGGACCGGGTGTTTGTGTCGTCCTTAATGTTCGTTTCCTCACATTCAACACTTTATACCACAGGTGCTGTTGATGTAGTGGTATGTTGAACGTTAGTCCTGGAGGGATGAATTGCATTCCGTCTTCTTTTCCGACGAACCCCACTTCTGTTCGCAGAACCACAATGGCCAGCTCTGTGTCTGGAGGCGTTGAAGTATACACCTGGGTGAGTCCCTCATTATTGCCTGGCACCTGGTTTTAAGGTATGGGGTGTCATCGGATTCCATTCTCTCATCACTGATATGCTGACCAGCAACCGTTTCATCACGGATGTGTGGATCTTTTCTGAGTTCGCGAACTTCAAGTCGAGCCTGATGCCCTGCACCAAATGGTCAATGCGCGATTGCGTGTTACGCATCATCAGACGGTTCCTGGATGAACACAATGCCACATTGTTTCCTTGACGTGCGTGTTCTCTGGATCTCTCACCCATAGAAACATATGATACATATGCCGCAGGGCACCAGTGACCAAAAAAGATTAATTTTGGGCACGCATCAAAGAAGCATGCACAGAGATACCGTTGACGGATATCGAAAGTCTCTTTCTCTCAATGAAGAGTTGTGTAAGAGCAGTTACAGCTTGCCGTGTTGAAGCCATAAAGCACTGGTTTTCCCATGTTCCGTTGACTGCACCGAGATGTAAGATTAACAATGACACCTGTGTCTTTTTTGGGCATTCTGCCCAGTTCATCTGCTTGTGATGGTACACGTCGTACTTGTTACTGCAGATGTAAACAGACAGCAGTAGGCTATATTATTATTATTCATGGAAAAATTAATGCAATGTCTTTGTTCAAATTTCATATTTCACAAGACGTAACACAATATGGAACACAAAAGTAATGACTAGATTCGCCTCATACCACCCGCCACCAAAGAAAGCAGTCTACAAGGCTCTGTGCAATATGTCAGCACCTCCATAATCCTCCGTTTACAACTTCCCTGATGCCTCATTCATTTTCGCACCTCTTATGTTTAAATTAAAACTGAATTTGTTTGGCGTTTGCTGGTTTCTTCACGCGCGTGTCGTGTATTCATCAGTGAAACTTACTATCGTTCGGTATAGAAGAAAAGTGTGAAGTAAAGTAGTTTGGAAGGCCTCTTCCCACCTGGAATATAATTCAGAATCAAACTAGTAAGGAATATTTGGATATGTGGTTGCGATACCATTAATATATTTTTCTATTCCCAGTGCTTGCTTTCTTGTACGGGTAAGGACACGTGTTGAATAAAAGAAGTAGAGTTAGATCTTATTCATTTAAAGAAAGATCAATAAGCAAGAAGCATCTATAACACATAAGAATGCATGTTTGGATCTTTCAGTTCTGGAGAAGACATAGTATGCAGCACCTAAGTAGTGCTTTCAGAGGAATATTGAGAGGCATAGTGATAGTAAGAGGAAAATTAGATACGTGCTCTCGTGAAGTTCTGTGGTTCTGTGCTTAGAGAATTCATAGCGAAACAATCGACTCAAAACATCCCGGCGTATTCAAAGAACTCATTAATTTGGATTCCGTAATTAGAGCTTATCTCATCAGTGCTACAGTTCTCATGGGCACGCCGAAGGACATTCACAATGACGTTGTCGTATGTGAACTTCATGTGTGGGGTGATATTATAACTGAAGTTATAACTGCAGACTTTTTCTACCTGATAGCAGATGACACCTCTGATGTGTATTCAAAGCGTCGGTCACTGCACTTCACTATGTAATAGCTGATGGGAAGTCTGTTAAAATATATGGACGGTCTTAAACCCAGCAGGAAACGACCCTGCTCATTAGCCGATTATATAAAACGGGTACTCACTGAAGTAGTTGGAGAGCACAAAGAAAACCTAGTCTTCCAAATTTACGATGGTCTCAATGTTATCGCCGGCTGACACCCTTAGATACAAATAATTGTATGATAAGATTAACAATTTGTACTTACTTTCTGTATTGTTACGACCTTCAATTAAATTTAATTACAGTCCAGGCTGTCATCCACCGCAAAGAAGTACGATTGTTCTTTGCCACTATTGGTAAAATTTTAGCATTTTTTGTCATCCGCCACCAGAGGTGGCCGTTCCTGATGAGGTTGTGTGCAGAAGTGCTCCTCAGGTCCCAGCTACGAGATGGAACTTTAAATCATGATATGTTATAACATTCCATGAGCATATGGAAGTCACACTGGAATGCTTCGAGAAAATTGAAGACACTAGCAGATATGCAGCTGCTATGGACCAATCAAATGAACGGCGCATGAAAACACAACAGGCAACGTTTACTTTTTGGTTACAGTTTTTTTTATCAGTTTTGTGGGTCACAAAGACATTCTATAGAAAGAACTGTAAATGTGTTCTAACAGTCCTGTATCAGTGCGATGTGCAATAATCTCCTTTGAAACTACAATTTCGAAAATAAGGGGCAATGTTGAGAGCATCGTTGTGGAGGAAAACGTGCAAGAAGATAGCAGAGGGGAAAGGTGTTCGTTGTTTTTTGAATACCTCTCACTGATTTAGTTTCTGTCTCCATGGCTAAATTGTTAGCGTGCTGGCCTTTGGTCACAGGAGTGCCGGGTTCGATTCCTCGGCCTGTCACCTGCCTCAGTAATGATTATTACTCGAGGAATATTGCAGGGAAGGAGGTGTATAATGTGATCACATATCAGAGCAAATAATGGTTCACATTTTCCAAACACTTACTGACCTCCACTTTCTTTGCCCACAAATTCTACCCATCCTTCAAAAATCATTTTCCAGAGGAGATTCTTACTTATACTGTAGAATCCTACCGTATTCTTGACAATAATTAGTCGAAAACTGAACTTAAGTTATTGAGGTACTCGAGAAGTTATTTTAAATAAATGTACAGCACAACTGATATTTTTGTTCTTTGATAGAGAACAAACGCAAAGAAACTCTCGGAGAAGTAATCAAACTTTTGGAATTAATTATGACTGTCGTCATGAGTTATTCCGAAGCAAAAAGATGTTTTCCACTTGAAAGCGGATTAAGACATTCCTGACGAGTACAATGGATGGAGAAAGATTCTCTGCTTCCGTTATGTTGTCCATCGCGAAAAATATGACCCATAAATAAGTCGATTTGAATGAAAACTTAATGTACACTTTCACCGCCATTAAGGAAAGGGGTATGGACTCTCTGTACACACAGAGGACAGCTGTTATTCCAACGTCAGTAACACCTTCAACATCATACGAAACTTGGTCAACTCACGTAATTACTCCTCATATACCACCTCTTTCAGTACTCGCAGTTTGTTAACTTCTTCGAGCTGCAGTCGTGAACCTTAAAAGGTAAGTCAATATGCTAGTTAAGCAATGCCACTATTTTGCATCTATTTAAGCATCAAGGAACAATAGATTTTGACACGTTATTCTCAAAGTTGTGAAATCATGGATGGTTTATCCACGCGCCGCGACTGTTCAATACATTACGCTCACCCTCCTTATACTCTTAATGTTCTATTTACTGAATAAAAGTTCAGTGATTTTAGCAGAAAAATGCCGATTTCTTATCGAGGTCAGTAATTGAAAGAAGTAGTAATGTTTTCTACGATCACCCCTACAATAGTTTGAATGTACTGCCGAATATGTTGTTATACTTTACCATTAGCTCAATGATAAATCGCTCTGTGACATTAATCTATTAGTCCTTTTCTCGTGTCTGTTTTATTTTATCTCTCTCCTTTGCAGTTCTCCATATGGCAATGATAGCAACAAGGGATTTTTTTAATAATAACAATGAAGTCGAATGATAATAAAGGTGTTAATGTTTACAACCAAATTATGATGAGGTCTTACTTGTTTATTTCACTGTTTTACCTCTTCACTTGCAAGTTTGTACAGTTTGTGATCATATAAACCAAAGAAATACTTTTTCTTATTTGAAGTTGACCTGACAGTTATACACGTTTAGCTGGAGGTCCACAATGTTGACATTATGTTATCGGAGAACACGTAAAACATAGTGCACGTATACACCAAGACGTAATACAACTGCAACCTGGAGTTGCGCTGGCTGGGGACTGAAGTTGGGTCTTTTGAAACATTATTGAATTATTCGACCTTTGTATCGGCCTATCAGCTGTCTCATTAAGGATCTCACTCTCCACCACTGTGGTTTTACTAGTGAGCACTGTGTTTTCTCGCCTGCTGGTCATAATCGTTAAGGTGTCAGGTATTTAATGGACTGATATCCCATTGGTGGGAAAATTCGTCACCATCAAATTGTTGGCCGGCAGGGTAGGAGAGATTGTGGTAGACAATTTCTAATCAGTGGACATCGTACCAAATGGATTGATTCGATTCCAGTCCTCCTCGCAGTGTTCACATGGAGTGAGTGCGTATGAGTTTCTTGATGTTGATTGAGCCTTTGCATGGAGACCTTAAGCATAGAGCAGACCGCTTGGTGTTATTCTACAGTAGTAGTCAATATACTACACACCTTTGAATCTATACGAGAGGTATCGTGTTTGCTTTGTAAGTAACTCACGTGCCCAATCGTATACGCTTTATACAGCCTTCAGCTTGAAAGTTGTCAGGTGATCTTCCTTCTTATGCTGGACCAGTTCCCCATGTCCACTCGACACGGCCTTATGATGTATTGATCGAGATTCCGCGAATTGATATCAGCTGCTTTTGAAGGACAGAAGAGTGATATAATTTGAAGACCCAATAAGAATGGAAACCAACTTGACCAGAGTTCGAAACACTCCTCAAGAATGAAAAGGAAGATCTTTACTGGTGAGTGTGTGATTAATTAATAGCATTATTAACTGGGCAATAAAGTGTAATTAGTGATATTTCTTCAAATAAATAAAAAGCAAAATTCGGAATTCCAAAAGTGTAAAATGTTTATATCTATATAACACAAGTGAAATCTAAAATGTTTTGTTTATAATTGCTTGTTATTCTAAGCATAGTTGCGTGCGGTTCCTAGCGTTCGATGTCAATGTGACCCTTGTTAGTAGTAGCTCAAGAGGTAAAACAACAGAAGCATCAACAATCAGCATTCCCTTCTTAGTCTTTCATTAATGTTTGTAGATCATGTGCGATACCCTTTTTTTTATTATTTTTTTTTTGCTATGGGCTTTACGTCGCACCGACACAGATAGGTCTTATGGCGACGATGGGATGGGAAAGGCCTAGGAGTTGGAAGGAAGCGGCCGTGGCCTTAATTAAGGTACAGCCCCAGCATTTGCCTGGTGTGAAAATGGGAAACCACGGAAAACCATTTTCAGGGCTGCCGATAGTGGGATTCGAACCTACTATCTCCCGGATGCAAGCTCACAGCCACGCGCCTCTACGCGCACGGCCAACTCGCCCGGTGCGATACCCTTTGAAGCAGACTCTTTAAGATGCTCCTTGTAGGATATTCCTTATTACTGATGAAATATTTTCAAATCCTGGGGCTCTAAGTATTTCAGTTAGGTACGCATGGCTGAATCTATAAAAGGTTTATTTAAAGTAGAGTCCATGTTTCCTTTTCTTCTTGATCGAGGATTGATCCACTGCGTCGCTATCCGGGACCCCATATGATTGGTGTTGAGATACAGATTCGTTTTAGATATCTGCTAAGTATTATTAATCAAAGTGTAGGAAGCAGATGGGTGTAAAGTCAATTAGCTTGAGAGAGTGTGCGTTATCTTATGTATTAATGCAATCAGTCTATCATTTAGGTGTTTTATATTCGTGTTTGATTCATTTGCGTCATATAGAGCACAGACGAGTTTTTTTGTATAGCTGGTAAGAACGGGAAGTAGAATCATCAGAAGCTGGTGATTTGTTTGTCAAGCTCTTTCGAATAACTCGGTAAATTACTTCTTTACTCAGATGGACACTGTGGAATTCGTTTTGGCGACTTGTTGCTTTTTCGTAGTTGACCTCTCATTAATTATGTTGATTGTTCATATCCTTCTGTGAGGTCTACTGGAAAAGCGACTAGATGTGGCTTTCAGTAGTATCTTTAATTTCCTGATGGTTTGTGCTCTCCTCTCCTGATGATAATACGTGTTTCTGAATACCCTTCTGAAGACCACGTCTTCGTACTGGTACTAGATAATATCGAGAAGGTGCATCGCTAGATATGTTGCAGACTTCTACTTTCTTTTGGTGCACTCTTAAGTCTTAATCCATTTCCTCCTTAATGAGCTCATACTTTAAGTTATGTTTCAGATATTCTTTGCATGAATGTCGTAAGCATTTGTAGTAACTGATTCTGCCACTCCAACCATTCTATATGAATCTGTTCCTTCAGTTCACGTTATCTAAAAGAGATTCGTTGAGTTTTCACCAACGAGCTAGAAAGGAGACTATAGTGTGGCTAGCATGTCTGCCACAGCGCTCTGGGTGGTGCCATGTGAAAATTGCGACGTCATACTGCAAGTGACCTCACTTTTAATAGAGAAGATCAAATAAAACAACTGCATAAATTAGGTTGTATGTGTGAGCGTCATACTACTACACAAACCGTAGAAAGAACACAAAGGATGTATCATATTTCAGATAAGTTGTTTAGTGAAATACACAGTTTTTGGTGATTATCACACTTATGTTGCTTGTGTTTGTAACAGAATCCTGCATACGTATGCCTACCTTTCTTTTCTTGTAGGTTCCCATTGAAAAATAAGAATCTGAGGAAATAGTGAAAGGTGTAAATCGGACGTGCCTAGCAATGTGGCTAGCCTGAGCTGAGCCCAAGTTGACAGGTTCTATCCTGACTCTGTCCAGTGGTATTTTAAGGTAATCAAATACGTTTTGGGCATTAGAGACTGAAATGATACTTAACAAAATAATTGACGTCAAACTGCCCTTATACAAATGTATCACATTGTTCTATGTAAAGCATGTTAATAGCGGAGAAACTTTGAAATCCTATTGGATCCTATGATGAAATTTGCACTAGTAAATTCATCTTGAAGTCCAAGATATCTGGACGAAAACCAAGTAACTAATTAATTTGGGATAATATCAATTATGTGTCTTTCTTATTCATCCCTAAAAATAAATAAAGTTTTACGCCAGGTCTTTAATTTACTATTTATGCCTGAAAATTCTGTCTTATTAGAACTCCGGAGGCTGAAATTTATATTTTTGGAAAATAACAGCAGATGTGTTTCTCTAAACACAGACTGCACTCTTCAAAAAAGAAATAAAAGTTGTCCGTTTCCTTAAACAAATAGTCATTTCCAAAAAATTGGGTTCAAAGAACATGAATATTACATCAGTACACGTCTATTAGCTGTTTGTTTCGAGATGTGTGCATGTATTGAACCCAACACCATGCGCTACCACCCATTTATCTATAGACTGGTGCGTTTCTGATTCTTTGATTTACATAGTGGTTTAATTCCGAGACAGTTCTCATAATCTTCCAAAAATAGTCTGCAAGCATATAGAATTTAAATTGCCCTGGTGCATTCTTCCAGTGATGGAAATGTCTTGATTGAAATGCTCTTCCTGCTCGTCACTCAAATTGCCAGAATTGCTTGGAAAGAAGTCAAGATAAGAATGAGGAAATTAGATCTTCAATGACAAAGTACAACCTATCCCTTTGCATGTCATCAATCAACCAGGGAGATTTACTGCATATAAATTACAGCAAATGCATGGCACCCAAGGATTATCCTGATATCATCTATAGTCGATACAATGGTAATATGCTGTCTTTATTAATAGAGTGAATTCACGTTTCTGCAATGAAAATGTCACTTTCCCACCTACATAACAAAAATTGTCCACACTTTTGACACATTTACGCGGCATCTTGAAGTATAAAATGTCTGGATAGAAAATATAATAACGAAATGACTTAAGACAATGTCGATTTTCAATATGTCGTATGCAACTTTGAAAATAAATATATGTATGAATATAAATATATGGATTGTTTACCCCCTAAAATGTTGTCTTCTTAGAACTCCGAACACTGAAAATTACATTATTGGTAAATAACAACATATGTTTCCCTAAGGACAACAAACTGCATTTATGTAACGGAAATTGATTCTCTATGAATAAAATATAGTTTACGCAGACGTTGACAAGTTGTTTACCAAACTTAGACAATGTCCACCTTTCGTGAAAAAAATTCCTGATATTTCAAGATAATGAGAGCTTACTAAGCGTTTCAAACAGCATGCTTGATTGTTTCACGTCAGAATTAAGACGAAGTGACTAATTCGGAAACATTTTTTGTTCTCCACTAGTGTTATTTGAAATCGATATTTCACTAGGTTCCCATTATCTAATAATTACATCTACCCACCTTAACGGCTACAATAATAACAAGAGAGAAACCCACCTTATGGACCTGAAGTTCCTGACCTTAATATTGACACCTATTTCGATTTCAGTCGGCATTCAAATAAACATTTCAATATGCTTACTGCTGCTCTTGTGTTGTGGTTCATGAACCCTATTGTACCTAATATCCAACGTGTTAAGTGGAATTCCATTTGACGCGTAGCTGTGCACACATAATTCTAGGACGCTAGCGAGCACTGACTCGTGAAATCGTCACCGATTAAACACCCCCCCCCCCCCACTGTAGTGTAATGCTGCCGTATCTATCGCACTGCTCATGTTACGGCCAGGTGACTCTCGTCAGTTTTATTCACTTCGTAAATACAAAACACTCACACAACAGCTTTGATTCTCTCGTTACGAGCATAGAGATTTTACTTCCACTCTTCACCGTGGTAATTCTTTACTCCTTCTGAATAATTGAAGACCGCAACCATATGACTTAAATAAGATTCTTATTAAAGTAGTTCAGATAAAGCACCAACTCTTTGGACGTTGGTTCATTGAAGATGGCGAAATACCTCAATAGTATTGTGGTTAATTGGTAGTCAATTCCGCTACGTTTCGAATCGTGAAACTGCAATGAGTCTAGTTCGAAATCATTCACTAGGGGAAAGCTGGTTTATTTGGATTCAACGAAAAATATATAGTTAATTTATTTTTGTCTTGGTTCTGGTTTAACAAATACCCATGTCTCTACTAAGGCACAAAATAAATTAACTCCTATTTCTTATACTTCCGAAGGAAATTAATAACGTTATTCTTAAACATTCATGAAAAAGGTAAAAGTCAAACTCATACTCCTTCGGGTGGTTTCTTATCAATCTCTAATAAGAAAATGTTTTTACAGTCAATATTTGTAAACTACCCTTTAGCACTTTTCGCGGTCCTTAAACGGCTAGGAATAGATTGTACAAACTTTTCGCATTATGATGTCCTTATTTTCTCCCAATCTTCATACAAAGCCGTTTTCTTTGATCGAAATATAGTGTTTTCTTTCAGATACTTCCGAGAATTGCCGTAAATTTTCTATCACAAAGTATATAATTACAGTGACAGTGGAGGTGTTTCGAGGATTTTTGAAAAATTATACAGCAACCACATCCTAACTTGATCAGCTTAGTGATTCGGGTCGTCATCTTGGTAATATATAAATCGATACACTCCGGGAAAATGCAAAACCATTAAATTTCGATCCAGCAGAGAGAAATTTTATTGACACACTTTTGAGGACGTATACAACACACGATTACACCGACAGAACCATACGCATCTGAGTATAGTCGAGAGGATGTGTGTAATTTCAGCGCTAATACCATGTGTACCCCCCTTTTGCAGAAATTCAGGCTGCAACTCCCCCATGGAGACGATCGTAGAGGTGACGAATGTAGTATTGCAGAATGGTCTGATATGCAATTTCCACATAGTGCCTGAAATGGCCCAGATTTCCTGCCAGTCGTGCAGACCGCGCAGGATGGCATTTCATTTCGCTTCAAACATGCTTTAAATATGGCGATCTGGTGATCTCGCTGGCCAGGGTAGTTGACGTACCCCTTAGATAGCACGTTGGGTGGCACGGGATACATGTGGACTTGCACTCTTCTGTTGGAAAAGCACATGGCCTTTTTAGTGCATGAACAGTAGCATGGCGGGTTGAATGATAGTATGGATGTAACGTATGTTACGTGCACAGTTCAATGTTCATTCGACAATATCCAGAAGAGAACGGCCTGTGCAATATATGGCTCCCAATATCATGATGCCGGGTGTTGGACCTGTGTGCCTCTGTCGTATACACTCCAGATGTTGGCGCTCACCTGCAAGACGCCACACACGCGCACGACCATCACTGCCACCATGGCAAAAGCGGCTCCCATCACTGAAAACGATACGTCTCCGTTCGTCCTTCCATAACGCACGAGGACATAGACAGAAGTCAAACGGTAGGCACGATGAGTACAGACAAGCCGCATCCGATAATAGTGAAGTTCGTGTGGTATCGCAAACGGAACGAACGGTCCAAATCTAAAAACAAACTGAAAAGGATGGGCAAAACAATCAGGGAAGACTTCACGTCAATCGGGATGAAACTGTTGCAAGAAGCGATCACTGGATTTTCTGTGTCCAATTGTTGGGCAATAGACGGTAAAATTATTGTGAAACACAGCGGTGTGAAATATGTCAAGCCGAGCGGAAATGGACAGGATTAAATAAACCGACAGAACAATTTACAGTTTCAACGAACTCGGACAATGTACTTTAGAGTATTACTGTAATTATTACTATTCCAACTATTCCTTTTAGATTATATCTTGCCGGGCTGAGTGGCTCAGACGGTTAAGGCGCTGGCCTTCTGACCCCAGCTTGGCAGGTTCAATCCTGGCTCAGCCCGGTGGTATTTGGAGGTGCTCAAATATGTCAGCCTCGTGTCGGTAGAATTGCTGGCATGTAAAAGAACTCCTGCGCGACTAAATTCCGGCACCTCGGCGTCTCCGAAAACCGTAAAAGAGTAGTTAGTGGGACGTAAAACAAATAACATTATTATTAGATTATATCTTCATTAGATTTACATATAATAACTAGGCAAGATAGCGCACCCACCTTTGAACTTCCGTCAGTGCATGTGGTACCCACCGTGAAGCGATTTTGTGCAGTTGCAGCTCATATCCTGTGGACGTGTTTTTCTCGATGCCACTTGCCCTCTCTAACTCCACTAGCGTCCATCATCTCTCTTCATCCAGGAGCCGCTCGCTGACGGCACGTGCCACGTCGGCCCGCACACTGAACGTTGCTCATCACTGGTTGACACACGTCCTTGCTGAAACTTTTCTACGTACCGTGCTACTGTACGGTATGGTAGGGCAGTATCCCGAAGGGCTTCCACTAATTCAATGTGACATTCCATCCCATTTCTCCCTTGGAGAACGGCTATTTTAGCGCGCTGCTCAACACGTGTTACTTCCATCTCACACGACACTCACCAACTGACTGATTTCACAGCCCTCGCTGCGCTACTACCAGCTATCATAGAGCCATCTGTTATTCTGCATACACACTATGCCTGCAGAACTTCTACACGACATATTTACGTTTGTGGTCCGTTCACATATGTACAAGAAAAAATTAGTTGCCATGACTTTTGCCCCAATCCTCGTATTCTAACATTTCCTGTGGAGAGCTGTTCTCATTCACTGTTTTTTTTCTTATTAGGTACGGAATAAGTACTACACAATTTGTGAACGAGTAGTTGCATGTAACGTTTCGATGGCAAGTGTGGTACTAGGCAACTATCTACGGGACTTGCGAAGGCACCGTTTAAGTGGTTTATTCTTCTCATGCAAATAGCTTTCCACCTAAGATACTCTCTGCGCTGTAATGTATTTACCCATCGCGACAGTAACGTAGCAACACACCTTAAGAGTCCAATAGTTATTGACGAAGTGTGGAGTCAGCTGTCAAGACTTCTTATCATGACTAGCTTGATACAAGCCTTATGGCTCTCGCTTGGGGATTCCCGTGGTCTGTGAGCTGAAGCGCGTAGTCTTAAATTATACTCCCTGTAGACAACCAGTGATAAATACGTAATGAAATGCTGTGGCATACGGAACAATTTTCTATGTTTGTAATAAGCAGGAATACCTTTACTCACTACGACAGCTTTAGACTCGATGCAAGATTTGCGTTTGAGAGTCTCTCTCACTTGTTTGTTATCAAGATAGTATACTGCATCGACTCCGATTTCTTCCTTCTGTTCCACGATGTTCGATGTAGAAGAACACGCTGATGGTATTGGTGTATAAATATTCAATGTATAGTCTTTAAGACTCCTCATGATAAGAGCAAATAGTAACTACAATCGATGATTTATTTTCAAATTTCTCAAGCGAAAGTAATGGGCGATCTTCTTTTTGTTTACAACATGACTTACATTTGCAGAGCGTGCCATCCTGCAAACCAAATTTTAGTTTTCTCAAACTCGACGTTCAGGTTTTCGTAATGATAAGTAATTCCGTTGAGGTGTAGTCTAATGTTTCTTGATTTGCAGTGATAAAACAGAGGTCTATAGTTCTCATGGTTGAATTTTCGATTTGGTTCATATCCACAAATAATATAAAGTGGATTGTCATTGAATGATAATGTTATTACAGCCCAGCTATGCTTGTTTATAGGCGGTAACATAAGATACTCATGCAGCTCATTAGGTACTTCGAGACTGTACTGGACCAAGCGCTGATTGGCCGTTGAGTGTTTGACATCACAGCGCAGGAGATTTGACAAGTACGAGCGATTTTGAAAGTGGGCGTTGATATTTTGTCCTGCCGACTAATAATGCATGATTAATCTCACATTACGTCATGACCTAACACTGGCTACTTGTGCAAGCTTAACGTAACATGCTTGGATTCTTATACAAGCTTAACCTGACAGGGTTACCAACCTTACTATCCTTAAAACCCAAATTCGATGCCGATCTGCCTAAGAGGGCGAGCTTAACCTTACAGGCTTGAACTCGATCCCAGGCTCAACCTAACCTAAGTGTCCTACTAGGGAAGATGCCTAATATACCTTAATATTATTGGGCTTCAATCTGGTGGGCTACTTCATGGTCTAAGATATGTCGCAAGGCTGTAGGTCTCTTTTGAGGGCTAGGGACTTCTTTTGGGTATCATATTACTATTTTTGTGTTCCCTTGGCACTCTCATCTGCACTACGAGGTTTCTTTTTGGGCGCTATGGGGCTCCTACGCGCGCTACAGGGCTGCTTTTGGGTGGGTAGGGGATTCATTTGGGTGCTATAGGGTTTATTTTGGGCGCTTTTGGGACTCTTGTGAGCACTACGGGATTTCTTCTGGGCACTACGGGGTTCCGATGGGTGCTACAGAAGTTCTCTTTAGTGCTTTTTAGGACTCTCATGAGTGCTACAGGACCTTTCGGGTTATAAGGGTCTCTCATGGTTGTAATGGGACATCTTTTCGGCGGTGAGGGGCTCGTTTGGACGATATGGAGCTACTTTTGGGCATTATAGGACTGATTTTTGTGCTATAGGAACTCATTTGGGTGCTGTAAGGCTTCTCTTGGTTGCTAAGAGGCTTCCATTGTGGACGGTACGGGTCTCTTTTGGGCTTTATAGGACCACTTGTGTGTGCTAAGGGACCTCTTTTATGTACTATTGGGCTTCTTTTGTTTCCTACGGGCTTATTTCTGGCATTATCTGCTCCGATTAGAGTGCTATAAGGCCCTTATAGTCCATACGGGGCTTCTTTATGGCATTGTAGTACCCGTTTTGTGTGCTATAGGGCTCCGTTTGGTTCCTACGAGGCTTATGATTGGTTCTATGATACCTCTGTTTATGCTATAAGGTACTTATAGGTGCTACAGCGCTTCTTTTGGATGCCATAGGACCTCGTGTGCGCGCAATTGGGCTTCGTTTTGGTGATGTAAGACCTCCTTTTGGGCGCTAGAGGTACCTTGTGGGTGCTACTGAGCTCCTTTTGTGCCCCTCCTCCTCCTCCTCACAAGGTTCTTTACCTCCTACTCCTCCTCCTCCTCAAAAGGGGCTGAGGTTCTGTATCATTCGTTCCCGTGCTTCTCCTCACAACGGACTCTGTCCTCCAGCTGGACCTCCGCCTCCGCTTACACCTCAGCCTCTACCTCCATCTCCAACTCAACATCCACCTTCACTGACTCTTCCTTCTCCTCCTCCATCTCTTCCTCCTCTTTATAATCTTATCATTCAAGGAAAACGCGTGTGTGTTTCGAAGAAAGTGACAAGGTTGCTTTTCTGTTCACGTTTTCCTTATTGCACGGAACAAACACTTGCTGTGATGATGTGGTCTGTTGTGCGAGCCTCTGAGATGATCCTTAAGCGTAACCCGATATTTATTTGGTAGACGGATATCGGTAAACGAATCGTAAAGGCAAGATTTTGAAAATATACTTCTGTAGGGCAATCAGGACGTTAGAAGATAAAAAGTGCCGTTAACACCACTGCGATGGCTGTAGGTACGTATAGCGAAGTGCAGCAAAATAGTCTGCTACCCACTGTGAGGGCTCTAACATCAACCGATGAAAGTTTACATATCCTAAAAAATATATTTTGAAGAAAAATTCAAATTAATTAACCACAGTGCTGTACTTAAACTCTCAATATTGTCATGCCAACGAGGTTTGCAAACTCGGATTATGAGTATGTCTTACGAGACATACTTTCCGTTTTTAAAGTGCACCGCGCAGTGTAGTTAATATTTAATAATAAACTATGTAGGGTATGGCAATAACATGATATACCCTTACCTAACATATCGCAACAGAACCGACTCCTAATTTTAAAAAAAGGCTAGAGAGATGGAGAACTAGAGGGTGGATGAAGGCGTAGGATCAGCTATGAAATATCCTTCAGAACATGGCTAGATCTTAAAATTTTTAGTCAGGGAGGGGGAACGGCAGTCATTGAAGTTTTTCCAGGCTACAATTGGGAGAAATGAACGTCATTAGACAAAAACATTCAGAACGAGAGTTTCCTATTTTGCAAACATCATACTCTTATTTATGCACATTAGTGAACAGGAGAATGCTGACACTCCTTTCTTAAGTTAGTATTATGCTGAGTGCTGAGAAAATGGATGAACAGAACGTACTGAAACACGCAGTGTAAGGCCACAGGATACGATAATGCGAGAGTGGTAGAAGATCATCTACGATCACCCTTGTTTGTCGTATCAGGTAACTTAAAAGAGACCTCAATTGCTCTTAAAATGGGACCGCGGGTAAATGACTACAGGACCCTTTGCCGAGTACAGGCATGTTTCCTTCTTAATTATGCTCGATAATTTACTTGTATTTTATCCTATCCACCTCTATTGGTCGACGCTTATTCGTTCTCCACTCCGATGGTATTAGGTGTCGAGGGCTATGTAATGGATAACCATAGCAGAGTACACATAAATTTGCACTATGCGACTGCTGATAATGCTGCCCCAGTGTCGCTTTTGAATGAGTAGACCTACTGAGGAAACGTTTGTAAAGTTATTAAATTAACAAAATATTCCACTAAATCTAACTCTACTAAAACTGAGTATTTTATCGTACGTATCTGTACGGCACAGCTAACATTAAATTCTGATATGGATTGGACATTGTCAACGTTTTCTTCTGCTCGTATTAAATGAGCCTATTTTTCATATTGTCATCATGTTATTGTGAAAGTTCCCTTCGTGGCAGCCGCATGTGCTGTGTGTAACGGCTGAATGGACTCCGACGCCATCTGTTAGTGAACTAGATTACGTCTTGTGCACTGAATCTATCACTGAAGCGCACCTTATTCACCAGACACTAACGCTAATACTGTCACCTTCGGAATGAGACTGTCTGTTGTAAGACTGTGCTTAGCGCGGACGTGTCTAAGCCTGTCTCTGCCCTCATATACAGAGATGGAGCAAACTCCTACCGGGATCGGTTAAGTCCGATTTAGGAATCCCTTTTAGGGATTAAAGTATTTTGTTGATGTAATATTAGTACGTATGATTTACTAATTATAATGTAAAATTAGTGTTACCTTCCTTATTTTATGTTGGTGATTACCAGTGCATGGGTCGATATGGGTAAGTTGCTATTGTTTATCTCACCACACTCGTAAGTACTTCCTATATAACATTTCATTTTGTCTCAAGTTTACCTTTTATTGGTCGTTTTATTTTATTATGTGGAGCTTGTGGTAAGAACTTTGATTTGGTTCTCTATCTATTATCACGTTTGTGCCCAATTTTTGGTGAAATTCTTAAATGTGATCCGCATTCTTTGACCGGTATCATTGAAATACTTTTTTTTGCTTTTCCAAATTTTACTTTCCCTCTCTGATTAATATTTATTCTGCTCGTTTCTTGTGATTCCTTGTATTATTTAGTTTGGTGCGTGTGTTTATTCTATTTATTTTATCGCGTCCCTTGGATAGTGTATTTCTTGTGCTCATTCTTACGGATTTCACGTGTTGACCTCATAAACTGCATAAAGCACCATTTTACTTTTCTTCTTAGGTAGAAAAGTTCCATTATAATAATAATAATTATTATTATTTTTTAGTTTATGTGTGATAACTTTTTATTCCTCCTTATTATATTAAAACCTTTCATTTACATAAAATGTCATATTAGCTACAAAAATATTAATGTTCATATACATAAGTAATTTTTAAAGTATGTATCTAATTATTCATTTTTTACTGGGACGTGCTAAATATTTTAACTAGGTTTTATTTCAAGCTTATATTTTAAATGTCATCATCATCATCATCATCATCTGTTTACCCTTCAGGGTCGGCTTTTCCGTCGGACACAGCGAGGGATCCCACCTCTACCGCCTCAAGGGCAGTGTCCTGGAGCTTCAGACTCTTGGTCGGGGATACAACTGGGGAGAAAGACCAGTACCTCGCCCAGGCGGCCTCACCTGCTATGCTGAACAGGGGCCTTGTGGAGGGATGGGAAGATTGGAAGGGATAGGCAAGGAAGAGGGAAGGAAGCGGCCGTGGCCTTATGTTTAGGTACCATCCCGGCATTCACCTGGAGGAGAAGTGGGAAACCACGGAAAACCACTTCCAGGAGGGCTGAGGTGGGAATCGAACCCACCTCTTCTCAGTTGACCTCCCTAGGCTGAGTGGACCCCGTTCCAGCCCTCATACCACTTTTCAAATTTCGTGGCAGAGCCGGGAATCGAACCCGGGCCTCCGGGGGTGGCAGCTAATCACGCTAACCACTACACCACAGAGGCGGACCTACATTTTAAATGTAATATTCAAAATAAACAGTTCACTTAATAATATATTATTTCTTGAGTGATTTATACAATTATACTCGAGAGTTTTAAACTTTCTTATATCATATTTTTGGTATATCTTGCCTTAATTTGCCCAATTACGTAATAGTGTAATTATTGTCTTATCTTGCGCATCCTTCTTTTGTTCTCGAGTGGTGACGCTGATTTGTTATTGTTTCGATCTTGGCGTGAGAACGTTGTTGACTCTCAGTGTGTGTGGACGCCTTGAGTAACCGTGCCTGGCTTGATTCCTATTTTATTGACTATGGGATTTAATTTAGTTGGTTTACTAATCCATTTGATTTTGTTTTGGTATTGATGTTTGATTCACATGTGTTTGATTTTTTTATAAATTTTGGGCTGGTTATGTGTTAAATATATTTTCGTCTGGATGGTCCTCACGTTTTAATTGCAGGTAATGATTTATGGAACTTTGCATCAGATAATACTTTTTGTGGGTGATACCTCCAGTAGGAATTGCCATAAACTACTCTCGTTAATTTCAGCCTAGCTGTTCTCCCACATTCAATTTCATTAATTTATTTTAAATGTTAAAATCTTGTTTAAAAATAGTGGTAGATTATGGTGCACCATACCTAAGTTTATTTATTTTAGTCTCATTGATTGATTTATTTATTTATTTTGCAGAAGATTTCTTATATTATAAGTATTTATTTCCTTATATTTTCAAATTTTCATTTATTTACAAAAACTGATTGTTTAAAATTTTCTTGTAATGTTATCTGTTCCAAAACTTAATTATAGTTATATTTTAAAAAATACTGGTTTTCTCCTTTGATGACCTGCTCAGTATTTCCTGGGGATCGTAGACTTTTTGTAAATGTAGTGTCTGGGTAAGTTTAAGTTCTTCTTGAGGGTTAGTGTGTTGTATATTTTGTTTGTGCAACCTTCCCTTTGTTGTTAACGTAACCCTAATGCTTTTGTTGAGCGTAACGTTATTTCGTCACATGTCGCGCTTACGTTGCACGTTACTAATGACATATATTCTAGGGAGAACACATTGCTAAAGATAAATGAGACGTATATGTGTAGAGTTCGAATGCTGAGTACATCAGTTACTTACCTTGTGGTCATTGGAAATATTAGCTGACAGCAGTCATGAAAATGAAAGTCTGCACTCTACAGCCGGACTCTACCGGTATAAGTAGAACAGAAGTTTCATGTACCTGCACGCCTCATATCTTAACAAGATGCATATGTGCTGATACATTGCATCCTATGCTAGTAGGAGATGTGAGGCGTCATCTATGGCTCATTCCACGTTAAGAAAACAGTATTGCTCTTACGGACCTACAACGAGTGAATAAACTCCCTCTGAGACACCCATAATGCCTCGTGATTTAGGGATATTATAGTCTACTGTACTTTGTAATGTATTATGAATGATACATAAAAAGGATGAGGCATTTTTGCCCATGAGATATTAAAATAATTATAAAATATTTTATTTTTCGTAAATACATTCGTACGGAGGAAGTGCAATGGCGGGAACAGCCATCGCTTCGTGGCCTTTCTTCATTTGCCTTCTATTTGCTCTGGTACAAGCATCTGTGAACCGCTGGCAGCTCAGTTCTGTAGTAAAGTCACGTACAATGTGTGTTTTTAGACTGTAAATCAGTGCGTACTTGTCTTGTGTTGCGTGAGTGTTATGTTATTAATTAGCCTATTTGTGTGATTTCTTTTGTAGAGATATCGTTTACGGTATTTATTTGTTGCGTGTGATTTTTCAGCTTTTATATCAGTGTAGAGGCCTAATTGTATTCTGCTGAGTGAGTGTTATGTGATTAGCCTACGTGTGTGATTTCTTTCTTTAACATTAATAGCGATAATCAATAGTGATTTATTTGCGTTATGGGTGAGAACATCCATAAAAATAAGCAGGGAGACATACTTAGGAATAAACAAAAGCAAACTGTGCTTAACGTACTCAATTACCTTTCTCGAAAGAATCCAGATAAAAGTCACAGCTGGGTGGTTAAAGAAACTGCTGAAGCAGCAGGCATTTCTGAGAGGAATGTTTATAAAGTGCGATCAGCAGCCACTACAGGACCTTTGGCTTCTCCGATTAAAACAAGAGAACGTAAAGCAATACGGAAAGACTGCAGGTCAGTCAAGTTCAATGATATTGTTCGCAGTGCTGTAAGGCGTAAGGTGCACGAGTTTTTCCTTAAAAACTAACCTCCAACCTTGTAGCAAATCCTACAGTCTGTGAAGAATTATAAAGACCTTCCCGAGTTCAAAAGAACAACTTTGTATCGTTTGTTGAGAGACATGGGTTCTCAGTACAAAAAGAGGGAATTCAGCTCGTTTGACGGAAAGAGAGGACAAGAAAATATCGAGACGCGGGAAGGAACATCTTTTACACTGATGAGTCATGGGTTAACACAGGGCACACTCTTGGGAAAGAATGGAAAGATAAGACCATTTCAACTCCACGGAATGCTTTTCTGTTAGGACTCTCTTGCGGTCTTAACTCACCTACAGGTCGTGGTCCATGGTTTGCGTTAGTTTATGCCGGTAACGATAATGGGTTCGTGCCGGGGGCGAAGTACGTGTTTCAGTGCAAGAAGAATACTGCAGATGCTCACGACGAAATGGATGGTGATTGTTATGAGGTGTATTTTAAAGAACGTCTACTGCCGAACCTGCCACCAAATTCCGTCGTTGTTCTTGACAATGCCTCCTATCACAGCCGCAAGAAAGTAGCTCTGCGTACGAAGGCATGGAGAAAAGAGAACCTGCGATCATGGCTGAAAACAGACTTGATGGCCCTCGTAAACAGCGTGTGATGGAAATACGATCGCCACAGAATCGATCAAATTGCAAGAGAAAATAGTGTCACGGTTCGTCGTTTACCGCCATACCATTGTGAGCTGAACCCTATTTAACTTGTTTGAGCGCTAGTAAAGCAGTATGTTGCTATGAACAACACAACGTTCAAAACAAGAGAGATGTAAAGACTGATAGATGAAGGTTTCCTACGGGTGTATACTGAAAACTGGGCGAACTACGTGAATTTCGTGAAAGATATTGTGCCCTTTTCAAGGCAACAACTGCGGTGAACTCTTCCTTCTTCTGTGCGCCGGCTGCTCCTGTAATAAATGACATGTAAATGATACTCACCGCTGCATGTAGACTCTTCGATCAAGGAGTGAGGGAATGAAAAGATGGGGTAAACTAACTATAAATGACGGTACCCAAAGACTGAATTAAAATTTAAATAAAAGACTGATTTATTGAATAAAATGCAAAGTGCAAAAAAAAATGAACGTAAACTGAACTGGTGAAAAATGTAACAAAATGAAATAAATGAGATTAAGAAAAATTAAAGATTGAGGATCTGCCTTACAATAACACCATTATCTGCCTAATAAACTGACTGATGGTCAATCACATTAATTAAAATATTCCAGACTATGTTGACACAGTCTTCAAGTTGATAACGTGAATCAATCTAAAACTCGGGTCAGAAAGACCACCTTCTTGAAATACAGAATATATTACGTAGAAAAATATCTCTCAAATAAATTAAAAGTAGTTGAATCATAATAAAGTAATTAGTTACGTCATCAAATCCACTGACTCAGAGGAGTTATCAAATATTAACACATGTGGCTCATTTGGGAAAACACCCAACTTTAAAATAATCATGGACTGCACTAACCAAGTGTATTACATAAGGAATAATTCGAAGAAAACAGCCATGAACATCACTCTTCATTTACCACATAACCACTGTCTTATTCAAACTCCTCATGATTAAACAAAATAAATTATTGAAACACAAATCTGAGTGTCATAACCACTCATCTAATTTTTAAACTTCACTTGCATGTCTGTGATAGACTGGACTTCTAAAAAATAATCCAAGATTAGGCCAAGTGCCTTACGTTAACATTTCATATGACAGCGATCCTTGTACATTAAAATTTCTATTGAATTTGCCGCTAACTGCATTCCATTATCAACTCATTATTTGTGGTACCACCACTAGATGGAGGCAGATGCCATCTTGTTCACCTCATTCATTGCGGCAGTTTTTATACAATTGGTTTATTAAAGATCGCTTCATTTTCTAAATAAAATGTAGTGGATTTTAAAAGGTTTGGTAATTACTAAATGCCTGGTATGAGCATACCACTACTATGGTTTCGACTGTGACTTAATTGATGATCCATTAACCTAACATCTGAAATCTTATTTACATTATTAAATCTGTTAACGGAGAAACACTGCTCCGACAAAGAAAATACAGAAATCAAAACTAGCCTATCTACACCTATCTATTTACATCAGATCAAATATAAATAATTCACATACGCTTACGTCCTACAAATAAACGGTAATAAAGTACACTCAGAAAGAAAAACAAATAAGCAAAGCTAGATCCCACCATCGCGGCCTACTGGAAATTAATAAGGATGGAATGCGCAAAATAAAAATCGGAGTCTCCAGAAAAATATACCCCGCTGCGAGTAGCAAAACATAAATATTGTGAATTTGACGGCAATCTCTAACCTCAGACGATAAATGTCTGGCCATGATACTATTTAACCTTTATGGACAATAATTACTATTATTTCATGTCATCCATGACTTTACATGACTATCAAAAAAACACATTGACTCGTCGCTCTGCTCACATTGTACAATGGCTAGCATATTTGCCGAGCATCTACTTTCCCTGGAATTATTTAAACAAATACAGGCTTCTGCCTACCATCATAACCCATGTCGTAACACATTTAACACTCTTGGTTAAATTATTCATTTCACAATTCTATTTACTCATTAATTCTCGACGTCATCATTATTCATTATTCTCACAATACGGCCTCGCTCGTATCCGGCGGGCGAAATATCTGTCGTGCATTTCACTATTTCTTACGACAGTTCATGACATGGTCCAAATCTCACATTTCCATTATCAACCTAGGTCATCAGGGATGTTAATCATCTAGCTCGAACTCTCGATCATTCTCTGCTTCACTTATCACAAAATATCAGAGCTGACTCATCAATGGCTTCCTGGCACTCACTGTTTCTTTTAAAAAAAAGTGACGAGATTGCCTCTCAAAACACAGATGTTGAAACATGTGTAACCGCAACTACACAGAAATAAATACTCGCGTCTACCAAAAATCGTCGCAAAATACACGGGATAAGTACTACCAGAAACGGTCACCTGAAGGATGATTCCACAACATAAACAAACTGAAATGCGCATAAAAAGCAAAAATAAACATCAAAAACAACGAGGCGGCGTCTACAAGATCAAAATTCCAACAAAAAAAATGACGTGATGAAAAATAATTATATTATAAATCGGCATTACACTCATAGATCAAATATCATAGCTTCCTAAACTGTCAAAGTGACATACTACAGAAATACTCCATGACAACACGCAAACAACATCTACCTCAACGAAATGCACAAATAACCCTAGCTGAAAAGTGCGACATTATTATTATTATTATTATTATTATTATTATTATTATTATTATTAATATTATTATTATTATTATTATTATTATTATTAGTATTATAGTAGTATAAAACTGTGAATTATTTACAATCCTACCTAATACTCTAAGCTACATTTGATCATCGATTAGTCACGGTCCTACATATTTATTTACATTATTTTTTGATGCTCATACCTGGTGATGGAGGCATGCTGGCTCACCCCCCGGACTCGGTCATGGTGAATTAGAATACCATCTTGATGCTGCTGTGGTATTCCAAATTTCCACACACGCAAATTTGACACATTTTTGTCATGCCGTAACACACGCTTACATTAACATAAAACACTCGCATTTCTCGCACTCCAGTGAAAGTTAGACGATAGCACAGTAGACTCCTGTCGTGAAGTTGGCCGGTCGTCTCCGCTATCTACCAGAAAATCACCTGTTGGTCCGCACTCTGGTCTCTCAGCTTTTGTTTACATAGAGCTTACCGTACATTAACCCCAACGGGACATAACTGTTCGCTCAAGGTCTACCACTGCGGCCTTCATTAAAGAAAAGTCATTCTCCTCCCTGTCTGCCTTTACCAGTCTCTCCCCGTAAACATCTCGCTTGCCAAACAGTTTATGAAGTGGTAAAAGCAAGCTAAAATAAAGTTTCAAATGTTGTGGAGAAGTTTATGCTGATAACAAGTGTGAAACTACCCGTGGGTTAGAGAGGTTTTATGTAACTATGCTGAAAACATGGACTTGTTCCTCTCGACTCGTGATGTGAGTTCATTTAAGCCAAGTGTTGAAAGTGTAGCTCTTGCCTGCATAAATAGTAAAAGTTCGTTAAAGTGTTCATATCTGAAATGTTACTCTCCCAAGTAAAATAATACAAGGCTTTCTCAAAAATGCCTACAAGTGTCTCTAATCGCTTTCTTACCAGCCAAAAGTAAAGCTGACTAACTCAATTAGCTGTCACACTCTGTCACACCGTCGCTCTAATTCACACTGTCAAACTGAAGTTTCACTGAGAATACTCAAGAATCACTGCGACTACTAAAGAATCACTGAGAATCTGAAGGAACACTGAGGAGACTGAAGAATCACACTGAGAATTTTGAAGAATCACACTGAGAATTCAACCCCCTGGTCGCTGGGTTTTGTAATGAGTTCTCCCCCCACCTTGAAAATAGTTCTATGGAAGGGATGTGGCGTAGTGATCTAGCCCTCGGGAGCGCTTTATCGTACATCCGTAGGTTAAAGTTTTCAAAATTTATGTACAGAACTTCCTAATTTTTGTCTGACTTACATGTAATATTGCGCCGTGGGAAATGATCACAGGATAATCCACACGACGGCGCGCGTCACTGGTGTTATTTTCTTCCGGTGAATGGCTCCATCCCGCCATGACAGTTCATTCATCTGGAGACTACTACCCCTCCGTGTGGAGTTAAATTTTATTAATTAGGCACTAATTAACCACCGATTCGCACTGATAAATTTCCAAATATTATAAAGAAATCAGGACACTGTTTTTCACCACCACACCGGGCTTCAGATAGCGAAATACTGACTGTAGATTCCCGCTATGACAGTTCATTCAAATTTAGAATTTTGTGATTGGCTGAGACTTCGCGCTCTTCGTAGCGTGGATGCTTCCATTTCCTCCCCAGAGTTGGCGGGTATTGTCGTTGTCCCTTTTGTCCTAGCTAAGTAGGTCAGGCCTCAACGCGTGATTTTCTCGTGAGAACCAACAGAAAGTCGCCACTCCTAGGCGGTATCATAAAATTTATTGGAAGGAGTACTCAGGGCGGTTTACAAGTTGGTCGTGCTCTAAGAGGAGTTTCGAGGATTCTACTCGCCGTCACACTGGCGCCAGAAAGTTCCTTTGTGACTGCTAGTTTCCCAGCCTCCTGTAGTATCCCATATGCGGAATATTCAACTTTTAATTTGTAAATTAATTAGGTAAATTCGCTTATGGGTGCAATATTGAAGCTGACATGTGGAAGTCTGATTTGATTCAGGACGAAATGGAGCCCTTGGTCATTGTTGTCGGCAGTGAATCTTCGTCCGATTCAGAATGATCAGGACTTCAGCCTGCAGTGTCAAGGAAGTAACACTCGGTGAGTACCGTAAAGTTGTTGTCTAAGGGAAGATAGTTTACTTTGGTTGTATATTGCATAGTATTTGTGTGTGTTCTATTATTTTCGTACTGTACAGAAGTTGTTACTGAAGATTTCGATGCTGGTGTGCGCAGTGATAAGTCATGGCATAACTTGTACTGATACAAAAATTTGTCATGTGTTTTGTTTGTGCTTGGTTTTGTTATGTACCTATTCTTTCTTAAGCGCATTTTATTACCGCTGTTTTCTTTAAGACCGCATTTAATTTTTACTATTGTCTTTTGTTAAGCGATACGACAACACAGAAGTACACCACGTTGCCTGGTGAAATTTAATAATAATAATAATAATAATAATAATAATAATAATAATAATAATAATAATAATAATAATAATAATAATAATAATTGCTTGACGTCCCAATAACTACTTTTACGGATTTCGGAGACGCCGAGGTGTCGTAATTTAGTACCGCAGGAGTTCTTTTACGTGCCAGTAAATCTACTGACACGAAGCTGAAGTATTCGAGCACCTTCATATAGCACCGGACTGAGCCAGGATCGAACCTGCCAAGTTGGGGTCAGAAGGCCAGCGTCCGCGTCACTCAGCCCGTCTGGGGAAATGTATTAAATGCATCCTTCACCCTTCGAGCCTATAAAAATGTTATTTTTTTTTTCTGCCGATTTACCTTACACTTCCATGCTGAGGATTTTATGTGCCGTAGTTTATCTCTGATTCTGTACAAACCAAAAATAGCTCCGGTAATCTCCTCGTCCCCTTTAGTTCTTACAAATTATTTGCAGCTTAGTTTATTCCGCTTGTTATCTTGAAGTTAAGTACTGAATATCACAGATTTATGTGCCACCATTTCCACGTGATTGTGTTGCGCAGAGGAGTTCGATATGGCGACCCTCTTGCCATAAGAGCAATACTGTTTTCTTAACGTGGAATGAACCATGTGAGTGTCGTGGTTTTTACTTTCTTAAGGTGTCAGCAGATTAGCACTTCGTTAATATGTGAGATATATGAAATTTCTGTTCTGCTTATCACACCGGTGTGGTTCGCCTGCAGAGTGGAGACTTCCTTCCTCTGTCTGACATCCGCTTGTAAAGAAATTATAATTCCATTCACCACAAGTAAATAACCGATGTATCGCGCATTCATTAATTTTTAGCCATGTGCTCTCTCTAGCCTGTAGGCGTGAACTTTGCTTGTTAATTATTAATTTAATATTATTATTGTTACCGTGTTTTTGTGGAACAGAGAGGTGGAAGAAAGTGCGGGTATGAATGGGTGGATATATAAAAGACGGGACATTAATTTAAAACATGAAAATTTGTGATATATTTATTTTCGTGGTTTTCTTTTTCTTTTCTTTTCACACTGTACACTTTGCCAAGCAAATAACAACATCACGTACAAAGTCTGTCTCGTGAGCTTGAGTAACAATACTAGAATAATCAGATAACAACAATTTAACGACAGGAGCTAGAAGCTCCCTAGGTACAAATTTAACAACAGCACTACTGCTCCCCTTAGCCAACATTTGCTCCACACAATTACTCACTAGGATAATTTTCTCTCAAAATTTAAAGGTTTAGGACTTTTAAAGGCACACTCTGTATTTGACAAAGCCAACAGTAGACGCTGTCATATCTGCCCAACATTTAAAATGACATGAGAATAGTGAATCTAAATTTTAACAGGGGCAATAATTGCCCATTCCACTTGGCCTTAGTTTAAAAAAAAAGAAAGATTAAAGGTACTGGCCGAAAATCAAAGTGTTAGGAGACGAACACTTGCACTCCTTTGGAATTTACCAGACCATCGTAAAATTCTATGTGGGCTTACGGCCCGACGTTGCAGAGGCTAAGCTTATGCTACGGAGGTGACTAGATGGAAAGAAATTTTTTAAGTAAAAATTTACGAGATCAGTTTAATTTTTACGAAAATACCAGGTTGAAGGGGAATACAAGAGGGTACCACTCTTTATTCCCTCAGTTAGACTAGAGTCCACAGACGTACTTGAAATTTACATTTAAAGTCTGAAATTTAAATTGAGAAAATAAAAATTGCATTAAAAAACTTTGAAACCTTCCCCTCGAACTATCTTCCTGAGGCTATGACGTGATTACACAGAGCCTATCATTACCTTGAGCTGGGGGACGTTCCGGAGATGGACAAGACAGCCCTTCCCCCTGCCTCCGTTACGAAAACACTCTAACCCTCTTGACTGGAGCTATCAAAAACGCAACATGGCCTGAACGGCACCAAGATTTATAGCCGAGTGGAAGGTTCCAGATTTCTCTGCGCCGAAAACCTGACATGCCCCCAATTTTCATTGGACAATAAAATAAATATCAAAAAACTTTGATTGGTTACTTAAATAAATGTAAAAATTCTTACTGGATGAAATATTAAGTTTGCGGGAAGAGATAGAAGTGTTGATGACTTAAGAACACCAAAAACTATTTACTAACAATTCATTTTTACCAACTAATGAATACCAAATTTATCTCGAATTTTAAGTTTCCAACCTCTCATCAGAGGGAGCCCCTAGGTTGACAGAAGAGACCTCTGTCGAAAAACGGTTAAAATTCTTCCGATTGCAGTTTCAGAGTTCATGATATGGATGGCCTTATAAAAGGCGCATAATTTAAATCCACGGGGTGGATGTACCTCCGGTACAATTATTATGCTGGGCTGAAAGTTTCAGCCTTAAAAGTACTAAATACAATCAGCAGGACGTAAAACCAATAAGATTATTATTACTACTACTATTCTTATTATTATGCTGCGTTGAATGTTTCAGTTTCAAAAGCTGTAATAATAGGACGTAAATCCAACACTATTATTATTATTATTATTATTATTATTATTATTATTATTATTATTATTATTATTATTATTATTATTATTATTATTATTATTATTATTATTATTATTCCGTTCCCGTGGTTCACAGAGGAATAGAAAGCGCCTTGCTTGATTGGCTGGACAAGGAAATACTTAGAGCAGCATCTAACATAACAAGTTTGGAAATTTAATTTATTTCCCTTCGTGAAATTAAGATATAGAAAATCTGGATGAATAACAAACCAATATAAGAGTTTTATAATGAGTTCGTCAACTGTAACGATATTTGGACTTAGAAGTCCTGAATTCAGGTACAAAACTTGAGATAATTACCAAGTCGTTAATTATATGGAAAAGAGCATTTTTTTGCTTCAGACAGGTACAATATTTTACAAGAGCATGATTTGCTCCGATCAGATACACTGCACAGGAGTCTGAGCTCCAAAATACAAGAGTCTAGCCTCGAAAAGGCAACCATTTTCACATGACGCACTTAAAATTGCACTAGGCAACTCGTCGGGGTGACGCCACATGAAGGTTTCATCATTGCTCAACAATAATAGGAGTCACTGTTCCAAAAGGGAACTAAAACGAAGAACAGTTACCTTATGAATAATACAAGATAAACAGGAAAAATTTCACATAACCGGCAATTACCAAAAGGCAATGGGGCGAAACAGCGTCACTCCTTATAAAAATTACTGGAAACCTGAGTGAGATTACTGCCCAAAGATATAGAGGCTAATCCCATACTACGAGGCGGTGACTGTAGGAGGAATATTTAAAGTCGAGACAAGATTTACAATATTTAGAGGTTGAAAACTTTAGTCAACCTAATTGCAAGGTGGAATGGGAGAATTCAGAGGGTCAACATTCTTCGTTCCTTTACATTACATATTTCTCAGTAGGAATTGAAACAGAGTCCTCCGACTTCACTGAAAATCCTACATTTAAACCACCAGTTTACAAAATTACATTGAAAGAAAACGGATAAAACCTTCCCCTCACACTACCAGCAGTCGTTATCACAGGTTTAGGGAAATTCTGGAATTACTTTGTGTTGCTCGATGATCTTTACGCTGGCCGCGCCCCTGCCTCCTAGGCCTTCGCCACGTCGCACTCTCGAGCACTGCAGCAATTCAGACAAGACGGCCTTAAAGTGTTCTGCTTTTATAGTTCCGTAAGGGAAGCTTCCAGATTAAATTATAACTTCACTTTGCTGATAGACTGAAATCCCACACACCCTATGGTTTGGTTGTATAGAGATATATTTAAAAGCATCTGATAGGCAGATTACAATAGGGGAGGAACCAGCTGATGTACGGATAACTTCAGTACATTGAAAGAACAATCCTCAGAAAAAGTTTTTCCAGTAACAAAAATGATATTACCTAACTTCAAGTTTGTTATTAGTCTGTGTAACTGAGCTACCAAATCGGTGGCAGAGCCATCTAATCGTAGAAGATTCTTATTATTATTATTATTATTATTATTATTATTATTATTATTATTATTATTATTATTATTAAACTTCACCAGGTAACGGGGTTTCCGTGGCTCACAGAGGTGAAAGATGTGTGAAGATTGAATGGGTAGACGAGGAATTAACAAGAGCGTAACTTAACACAACATATTTTGCAGTTTTCTTTCCCCTTCTTTTCCTACTTTAAAATTGATGAATGGAAAATTTGAATGAATACTAACAATTTAATGAGCTCGTCAGCTGTAGAAATCACAAGTACTTAAAGTCCGAAAATGAGGTACAAAATTTACAATAGTTTACGGTTTGGTTGATTTACATAGAAAAGAGCGTTGACAGGTACACTTGTAGGAGTCTGGGCTCCAACGATATCATAGTCCAACCTCCCAGAAGCATCAATTTCTAATTGCGCACTTACAACCTATCGATTGTCCTTAATTAAGTATTCACACAAAGTACCCGGAGGTGGGCTTCTCGATTGCTCAACAGTTTTTAACTTCCTGTTCCTCAAGGAAACTTTACACCATAACCAAATCTACACACCGCAATGCATTTTCAGGGGCTTAATTGCCCAAACTACGCGCCTTGATGACAAAAGAAAAAGTTGGTTGTATCCGGCCATAAACTAAATGCAAGGAGACTAATCACCTGCACTCCTTCTTGAAATACTTAGAACCCTAAGTGGACTTATGGCCCAATGATACAGAAGCTAAGCTTATTCTGCAGCGGGTTGATTCAGTAATAAATATTATATATGAAAGGATTTAACAGGTTTTGAAGACTGTAGTCACCTCATGCTCTTATATTACAGATTTCTCAATAGGGAATAAAATAGAGTCCACCGACTTGCCAAAATTCTACATTTAAGCCACCAAATTTTTTAAACTTTACATAAATAAACGAGGTTGAAACATTCCCCTTAAGCTATCAAATGTTCAAGAAAATTCTGCCATTATCTTGAATTGCTAGGCCTTCCGATCGCCACCCGCGGCCGCTGCCTACCTTAGGCACGCCGCACTCAAATAACTGGAGCCATGGAGACAATACGGCCCTAAAGCGCGCAGGCACTTATGGTATTTTTGAGGGGAAGTTTCCGGAACTCTTCACTGATAGACTGTATTCCTGCACACACACACACACACACACACACACAATTTTAATTGACGGGAGAAAATATTTACAAAATTCTGATAGTTTGATTGCTATTGAAGAAGGAACCAGCAGAAGTGTTGAAAACTTTGATACATGAACAAAACAATCTTCAAAACCTAATGTTTGCTAACTGTAAAAATACACTTTACCGTAAGAATTAATTGTAGTTGATCCCGCCAGAGGGGGCACTTAAACCCATAATACAGACCTTTAACAGTTGAAAATTAAAGTACCGGTATCTTTTAATACCTCAGTTCAAGTTAGATTACATAGATGGCCTTATAGAAGGCGCGCAGTTTAATTGTCCGGAGAAGTTGTACCCCGGTACAGTTATTATTATTATTATTATTATTATTATTATTATTATTATTATTATTATTATTATTATTATTATTTCGTTAAGCCCATTCATAGATCGCTTTGGAACTTGCGCATTGACTCGAATGGTTTTGCCCTCCTATTCTTCCAAAAAAGTCGTTGCTTTCCAAACCTTGTTATTTCAGTGCAACCTGTTTTCTGGTGTGGGTTAGAACAAATTTGTTACTCTCATTGACCAGTCTCCGTCTCAGCCTTGGCTTTGACAGCATGAAAGTGTCGGAGGTATGAGTGTTGCTAGTAATGCCATTCATCATGCAGCCAGTCCCTGTTATGAATGGTGTGAAAATATGTCTCGCAGGTTCAGTTGGTGTGGGAAATTCATTGGGCTTGGCAGATTGAGATGTAATAGCAACTTCTGGCTCTGTCAGGCATTACTCCTCACGTCCCTAGTATGCCACTTCAGTGACGCTTAGGCCACCTGATGACACACGATTCTAAGTTGGTAACACTGTAGTGACTGCCATTCCCAGTGCCTTAATGAATTGTGAGATCTACCCATGTTTTAAAGTACATTGGTTAGCTGACGCTATATTTGTATCTACATTTTATACCTGAACCTATCTAGCTTTGACGCCGTCAAATCGATTTGCCACTTCTCTCTAACTATGGCGCGAGAGTAGAATGACAAAACTTCTCACTAAGGTAACCGCGGTTCGCATTGTGACCGAGGAATTCATTATATATGAGAAGCAATACTATGTCTTTATGGTTGAGGTTTCAGATACAATCTGTTATTTGAAGACTGTGATTAAGAATGCGAACAGTCACGTGAACTATTTAGGCCGTCTACAGGACTCAAGCGTGTTGTTGTTTTATGTACCTTGTGTTCAATTTGCTTACGTTACTGCTATGTATTCGAAACGTAAGCATATTGTACGCAAGGAACAGGAAGCAACAACATGGTTCAACCCGGAAGAAAACTAAATAATTCAACATACCTTGTGAGCTTCATAACGAATATCACGTGAAACTATAAATTTGTTTGCTCTTCAACTGTAATAAATACTATTTCTAACGGACCCAAGCTTGACACAGGGGAGAACTCTCCTTCTCTTAAAAGATGTCCTATAATTTATCGCACTTGTTTCGTTTTGTGGTGCAATAAGAGACTACCACAAAAATAACTGGCAATCAAATGGTGATGGAAATGTGGTCTGTGTAATCACGTGTAGGGAAACAGATATTGCCCATTAGCCTGACGGTAATGGACGAACTCACATGTGTTTCAGCCAATTAATGTTTAGCTGGTACTAGTTCATCAGATCTACATTAACTAATGACGCTTAGAATGGGAATACTTGTAACGTTTTCGCAAGAGGATGTATGCAATATCCTTCTCTGCACGATTCTTACTGCTGGGAGGAACAACTTCTTAAGATGATATGTAGCAGAAGATTATTAACTGAAAGAGGTTAATTTCTTGAGGTAATAGATATAAGGTTTATTAATATTTGTTATGAGGACTACTGTTAGAACTTAAACATTATTATGTTATTTAGGTCCCTACATCGAGGTGGTATTAACATATCTGGAAAGGGGACTTGTGTATGACTTTAATAAATGTATAACTTTTCATAGAAATAACATTAGTGGGATAGCATGAAGAAACCATACAACCTGGAAATTGCTCACTCGATGACGACGCTCATTATTTAAGGAAAGCTTGATCTATCTTCACCAACATCTATGGATATAAGAAATTATATAACCTAAAATTCTGAATAATTTCTATTAATTTACTAGTTTCTTTTAACTGACTTCATGCTTCTTCTTATGACACAATCGGTAGGCAATCTTAAGCCACGTTTGGTGCTATTACATGACCTAAAACTGTTTTTATGAACGTAAGCTATTGAGTATTTCCATAATTAATTTTAACTGTTTCTTATAACTGTGTTTTACGATTTACTTTTTGTTTTTGCTGATAGGCAGCTATAGTGATACAATTTGCATCACTAAACTGACTTCATCATATCATGAAACCTTACTATGGTTACGACGACGCATGTTGTTTTCGATTCTTCAATATATTGTCACCTTTATGCTATAACCACGTAACCGGGATACCTATATATATATCTTCGTCCTAATTACTAATTTTTGGAACAGACACCTTGTTTCCCTATGGGGTACTTTACTAAACGAAGATTAATTCATATATATTCAATCAGTATCATAAATTTATCTACTTATAATTCTTATATTGTTCCTAATACATTGGGATCAGCATTTGATGCGGATTTGGATTTTCACGACTCGACACCATTCCTGAAGCTAACCATATATAGTCGGATGTATTCAGTATTGCATGTTTCTGTGGTGTTTTGTATTGAGGCAACTTGTGTGGAGATAAAGAAACGTATATTAAGACGAACACAACACATTCCCCCCCGTCAGAGGACTTACTCACACACAGTTAAAATCCTCGGTCCGGCATTAATCGGTACACGAGACCCTCTGAAAAAAAGGCCAGTACGTTGACGATTCAGCTAAGGAGCCAGACCATCATAAGTTAATACGGCCGCTCCTAGTTATAATCACCAGAATATTTATCCTGTTTCATTTTCGGAATATTAACCACCGAATAATTTCGTAACTAAACAAAAATCGGGTTACGTCCAGCTCCATGGCTAAGTGGTTAGCGTGCTGGCCTTTGGTCATAGTGGCCTCGGGTTCGATTGCCGGGAGGGTCGGGAATTTTAACGATCATTGTTTAATTCCGCTGGCACAATGACTGGGTGTATGTGTCGTCTTCATCATCATTTCACCCTCATCACGACGCGCCGGTCGCCTAGGGGAGTGAAACCAAAAGACCTGCACCAGGCTTCTCCGGAGTCCACTCGCTAGTATTGTAACCGGCTTTAAAAAGTTAGTAATCCCAAGAAGACAAATCCAAGGAAGGCTGACTACACATTAAGATAAAATGCAGAAATTTCCTTAAGTTTTACGTATTTAGTTAAACTAACAATTTAGATTTGTGCTACATTGTAAAAGATGTACAAAACCTTTCATTACCAGGATATTATACATATCGGGAAGCCTAGTAAGATATATGTGCCTTTTTCCGCATCAATTTGTGAGATACTTTCTTGCAAATAGCCTTTTATACCCTCTCCGAGATACGAGCAACGCTGCGCGAGTTAAGAGGCAGGAGCCCTAATAACGCATAAGTAGAGTGAGAAGCTCTGAGTACCGCGTGATCTTGGTATTACCCTCTCTATAGTGCGAGAGAGTTAGCGATATGACGCTAGACTTGAAATGCTGCCTGTGTCAGAAGGCGCGGTAAATTTACAGGGTTTCAACTTAAAAACTGTATACGACCATCACACCCGTGCCTATTTCCTGGATACCAACCCACAAATTTCGGGGCTCACTAATAATAATAAAAAGTAGAAGAAGAAGAAGAAGAAGAAGAAGTCACAAGCTCAGGAAAGCTACATAAATAGGATCAATGAACTCCGCATAATTTGCAGCATTTATTGATGTAAAAATATGATTTACTTCTTGACGCATCGATAATGACGAAACTAGAGACAGCATCGCAGTGACGAAGACCAAGAAAACATTTGTGGGTTTTCATAACGCAGACCGGGGAGTCCCCATTACCATACTCAGCGCACCTAAAATCCAAAGGATGAATTTGTAATTTACCAGGAAGCCTGCCATCCGATCTGAATGGAAATGGTTCAGTAGATAATGCGTGTAAAAACTATTCGACTATGGAATATGACTATTAGCGGAGCGAATATACCAAATTGGGAGGGGCGTTCCATCTCCATAGCGAAATCCACTAGTCGACTATATAAGGCTTTTCAACCTGCACATTTCAGCTTATTCTATATCATGATTTGTGTCGTTCACGTCACAGTGCAGACTAAATGTTTCTTTATACAGCCATTGTGTGATAGGTGTGTGTGATACTTACCGGTACATCCAGTACGATCGATCAGTACTACTCCTACGATAGAGTGAATACCAGATATTATTGTGACATTCTATACAGGCTAAATAAATAATTTTCATTTGGAGACCGGGTCAAGCTATCTGTAATCGTCCGTGTGTAGCAAAACACTGCTTACGGAGAGCTAAATGTCAATGTGATATAGTTAGCCCGTGTGAAATATTTAGATGCTATAAAGCTACCAAATAAATGAAGTAACATTAGCCAGGAGTGAGTAAGTGAAGATTGACACTAATTTTGGCGGATAAGTAAATTCTCAAGTATCGCTATCTGTAATGAACGAGGTGAGAATGACGATCTTCAGAGACATTAATCGCTAATTATAATAGTCCATATCGATCCTATGAGTGGTCACTAACATTATAGCATTTATCTTGAAGCCAGATAAACAGTACCTCGAATAACTTAACTTACATCTGTGTTCACATGTATGTGAGTGCCCCTTGAACCCAGTACCTAGAGCTACGAGATAGCGCCTATGTGACAGCGGTATTGCTGAGTGGAAAGGCAGCGAGGGATTCTCAACAGTTTGGAGGTACCACTTTTCAGTACATCGTGCAGTCATCGCGGAGCCAGATGAACCCAGGACCCCTTACCAGCGAGATGGCGGTCATGGATAATTAATCATTATTGGTATCGCCAGATGACAGCAGGTTGCACATCTAAATGATAAGTGTATTCCAATGGTATCTTAGCGTGAAAATCCTTCAAAGTTTGCATTAATATGATAATTTAACTTTGTAGATATATTCAGCAGCATGCATTTTGATATCATGGATAGTGTGTAGATGGCGAGATATGCGATTCTCAAAGGGGTAGAGTTGTTTCATGAGCTGGTTTTTCTTGTCCTCTGTGTGATTAGTGGTTAATCACCAAAGTAATCTCAGGGAATATGCTTGAATTAATGTTTACTGCCCTTTAATTTGTTATGTGTGTTTAGTGAAGCACTTGTAGACGGGTGGATTTAAATAATTCGGCTGAATTTTGCATATTTACATTTTAAATCAGCTGGTAGGATATTCTTAAATTGCGATTATTAATTGTCCAGGTGTTTCACAAATTAAAATCTTGCATCGTTTTAAACATCCTCCCTTAGTTTAAGGATGCTTATAAGTGAAGCAGGAGAACAATGACTCGTGGTGCGAACTAATGACCTAGAAAGATACGCGAGTGTATGGAATATTATACCGTAATTCTCTACCAGTAAAGGTCACCTTAATACATTCTAGATGGTATTTGAATAGTGTGGATATTAAGTACATGTGTTTGAAATTTAGGATGATAAATATAATACGCGAAGATATTGTGCACAGACAAAGAAAGTGTCGCAAATGATTCTCCCAACTTGGAGCTAATGTTCAATCAACCTGATGGAAATGAACAGTGAAGTGGAGAGTTTGACATCTGTTCGGACACTATGATGGAATTACAACAGCAAACAAAAATAATTGAAGGTGACTTGGGAATATCATTAAATATAGCTCATGAGAAGCTAGACGAGAACGCTCTTCTGATTAAACAGCAATACCAGATGATCATAAATTGCACGAAGACAATAACGGAACTCAAGAATGAAACTCTCTTCCCAAAAAACAGTTAGCTGATGCAACAATGCTGATCGATGATCTTGAACAATATGGGAGAAGGAACACTGTGGAACTTCATGGGATCCCGGAAGTTGCGAATGAAAACATAGTTGATATTCTTAAACCGGTGAATCGCAGTCTGGATCTGGACATCCACGATAAAATGATCGAAACCTGTCATCGGCTGAAGAAGTCTCAACACCAGAAAAATGCCGGAATAGTAGTAAAATTTGTTAAAGGTATTGAAAAGGCCTTTTTTATGGAACGATGAAAGGTGAAGAGAAATTTGAACACGGCAGACATTGGATTCACATTCAGTGACCCTATTTACGTAAACCATAGTTTAATAGTACTCAGAAAAAAATTGTTCTCCGAAGCTAGAACAATCAAGAAAGAATTATGCCTATGTGTGGGTTGACAGGTCAGGTGCAATTAAGTTGAAAAATAAAATGGATTATAGTTATATTTATACGGTAAAATCATTTGAAGGACTGGCCACTTTGTCATAAAATTTACGGTGTCTATGCAAAATTTTAAACGTTATTTTTCGGTATGTCTAGTAGCAAATATATTTCAGTCCAGTATCATAATGTGCGAGGTCTAAACACAAAAACAAATATATTTTATAACAACATATTATCAGCTGGATATGACATTGTCATCCTCACAGAAACCTGGTAGAAGGAGAGTGTATACGATGGTGATCTTTTTGATAACAGATATACTGTATACAGATGGGATCGAAAGTTTGCTAGAGCAGGTGGAGTTTTAATTGCCATGAAGGATTATTTAACCGTTAATAGAATTGAATTCAGCGGAGAGAATATAGAATATATTGTCATAAATGAAAGGTGAAGAGAAATTTGAACACGGCAGACATTGGATTCACATTCAGTGACCCTATTTATGTAAACCATAGTTTAATAGTACTCAGAAGAAAATTTTCCAAGTCCCAAGAAAATATGCGCCACAATGCTATTTTCAAATGGAGTTGGTATACAGGAAGTAATGCCAGGGGGGCAAAAGAATTAGAGTGTTTTAATACAGTATTTTACTAAGCACAACTGAAAAACCGGGCGTTAGTCCATAGGGGGCCCATAGACGTGCAATATTATTGCGCAAAATGGATTGTACAATATATTGTTAGCTGCCCACAGACGTACAATATTATTGCACAACAATCGTGTTTGTGCAATAAATAGAATCGTGTGGAGATATTGATGGTTGTGCAATATATTGTGCAAAGCGGTCATAGGCGTACAATATGCATGGCACCCACTCCGGTATTTTCTTTGGTGGACACTCGTCTCTGTATCATGAAGCCGCTTCCTTTCCTTCCGGAAGTTTGTACGCCGAGAACTGTTTTTTTTTTTATAACTTCTTGCTTGTCGGCGTTCGGGTATTTTTCACGATATTTCTCAATAAGCAGCTCGTTCTGTTCACTTTTTTTAACGCGATTACTGTAATCTTTGCTGTTAACGTCCCATAGAGCCGGAAGGTTTCGATAAACTCCAAAATAAATTTTTTCACCACCTGTTTGTCTGCCATCACGATACGTTCTCCCCCACCTCTTGATACCAACTGGCGGGAGGACGCGATATTGCACAATATTGCCAACACACGGCACAGTACTTTGCGATTTGAGCAATATATTTCAAACTTTTTTGATTTCGTACAATATATCGCACAACCCTTCAATATTAAATACACACTATCGATTATATTGCACAAACCGCGATATTGCGCAATAATATTGAACGTCTATGGGCCCCTTTAGGGAGTCAACAAATCGTTACCAATGATGAAGAAGGCCTTGAATACCGCCGGTGGTGTTCGTTGTGTCAATGTCTACCACCGGTCGTCAATATATCATTACGGTAGTTACTCCTGCCTGCAAAGTGCATCGCACACAACGGCTTCTTCAGCTAAGGAATGAGCTCAAGGTAACGTAAACTGAGATCTGGCGAACAGTGAGTGTTCTAAGACTTCCCATCCCAATCGCCATACAAGATCCGTGATGGGACCCCCAGTATGGACCGTAGCGTTATTATAGAGGAACTGATGGTTTCCAACAGCCCTTGACTTAATCCATGAAAATATACAGCTTGGAAATGGGTGGCAGTCTTGGACAGTGATTTTGAGTCCCTTACGAAAAGTATGATACTTAGAATTCAAGGACACCTTCGCTGTCATGCACTAAACGGAGCATGATCTTCGTGCGTAATGGATTCTGTGGCACATTGTGTCGTCATCGTGTCGACGGATGAGGCCATTCAGCTGGTTCGTACATTCGAACCCAGATTTCGTCAATTTCAATAATGTGTTTGAATTTTTCGATACCTACTTACTTTTGCAGGCGTTCCCACTTTTCAGCAAGTGCGTGTTCTCAAGTGCCAAATAATCCTATCCTACCAGGCTTCTTCAGATATAACTCTCCTATTTGTGGCTTTAAATATTGTACTCCCCCCCCCCTAGGTTGCCATTCGTCGTCCTGGACATGTTCTGGTAGAGGCCAGTTGATCAAACTGTGTGTTCCTGCGCTGCTCCTGCATAGGTCGAACATGTCAACTTGAGCATTAATCTTGTCCTAACATGTCTATCCGCGTCCATCTCCATTCTTACGTAAGCACACTGGATAAAAAATTATTTACTTTATTGTGCAAGTTCAGATGGATCGTTAAGCCTGTATAGGTGGCGCAGCGAACGAGTCCGTGAACAACCTGCTGAGCACTGTCTCTACGTGAGCATAAGGATGTGACAAAGTGGCAAAAAGGGGCAATCGTGCTTGGCCGTGCCCGTGGCCATACGGTGCGTGAAGTTGCTGGATTTGTTGGTGTTTTGCATCGAACAGCTTGACGTGTCTAAAATCAGTGGTGTACTGCATGTGGACATGAATCAGGACGTCAGAATTGTAGTCGGAAAACGATCCTGACTGATAGGGTACCGGAGACACGTTTCACGGCTTGTGAATCCAAATCGCTTTCAAACCCGACAGAAATTGGTGCAGTTAGTGAATGATGGTCATTCACAACCTGTTAGTTAGAGAATATTGCGACGGGAACTACATGCAATGAACATTTGGGGTCGGACACCTCGCAAGAAGCCATTGCTCACGCAGACATATGGATCTTCAATGGGCTAGGAATCATCGAACGTGGATAGTAGCTCTCTGGGGGAACGTGATGTTATCTGTAGAATCACTTCTTGCCTGTCTTCCAATAAGGCACGTGGTCGAGCGCAACGAAGGTCAATTGAAGCATTTCGTACCGGTCTGTTTTGTTTCGGTTGTGGTTTTCGTACCAAGGTTTGGGCCCGCTCTCTGAGGTGACCACTAACATGAACCAGCACGTTTATTTGAACATTCTGGATGATCAGGTATTGACTTTCAGTCAACATCTCTATGATGAGTATGCTATTGACACCCCGACTTTTCAAGACGACAACAGAAAAGTCCATCGGGCTGGACGCATATGTGACTGGCTATATCAGCCTATTACATCTCGCTTGGACTGCACAATCACTATACTTGAACCCCATTGAAAATCTGTGGAACATTTTGGAAAATCGGGTAAAACGCCGACATCAGCATCCCAAACATTTGATGGAATTGCGCGAACAAATCCTCATTGAGTGGCTTAATTCGGATGCAACATACCTGAAGAACCTTTTGGACTCACTTCCTAACCGAATCTAGCCGTTTGTCAAGTCCGAGGGCGGAATTACACGATCATAATAAAAATACTTGTATTAATTTCTCCAGAAGTGTGTAATTTTTGTCCGGTGAGCTTATTCATTCCTCAGCTGATTCAAGAGGGTAGCTCTCATGTTCCGCCGTAACGCAGCCATTTTCACAGCCTGTCTTATCCCTTTGTCTATCGCCCACTGTCCAACACTTCGAGCCTTATGTCAGAATGCTTTCAACCACAACACGTAGAGAAACTTTCTTTGTTCGTATGGATATCTGCCGACTCTAAAAATCTCACCTAAATAAGGAATAGATTCCTTACTTGAGTTGCCCTGTGGTATGTGTCCACATCATAGTGGCCATTATGTCCAACAATGAACTCTAGTGAGTGAACACACTCACATTCCTCGCCCGGTCGAACTTAAAGTTAAAATACTTATCTTGCTTACTGCCAACAACATATTAATTGTTGATTTCCAGTGTCTATATGAATCTATTAACTTTTCATTTGATACGAGACATCATCCCTATCCAAAGCCAAAAGTGCTTGATGGTCAGCAGAGAGTAGTGAATGTAAGCGTTGATGAAATACTGGCACGCACAACCTTATGCATTGCCTATTGCAATAGCCAAAAACAACTTCTCAATACAACAAGCACAGTTGGTGACATAGAACACCATTATTTTAATCATTTACTTATTAAAAATCTTCTGATATCTTATCACTATCACCAGCCTTCGTAGCTGGACAACAGCGTCCATGGTACACTCTTTTCACCAACTCTATCGTTGCTCTATTAACACCAGAATATTCCAATGTCTTACAGAGAAACATCCTTAGCACGGAACCGTAAGTCTTTTATGTAACAACAATGACCAAGTGAAGATCTCCAGGAGCATTCGAGCTGAGAACATAACGTCAGTTGTCCCAACTCCCAAAACGAATCTGCACTGATCGGTACACATTTTGGTGATTTCGGACAGGCACTGGTCGGGGATTCTCTTAAAGACCTTCGTGAAGTCGACAGGAGACAAACTGGGCATTCCTAGATGGTCGAAAACTATTTGCTTGCAGTTTCCTCCAGTCAGCTGCCCGGATAGTTTTCCAGCATAAAGTATGAACATGCCATCCAGAAATAAATGTATACATATTATTGTCTGTAATACGCGGAAGTGAGTACGGAACATCCCTTCGCTAGTATAATTATTTATAGTTATTGTTTAAGTTAATGGAAATACTTAGAGAAAATTTTCTTTTGGGGTGTAAAACGGTTAATGAAGTTATTTGTTTGAAGTTCCTTCCATTCTTTTCGATTTTAAGAGAACCTAGGCCGTCAAATCTTTTTCTGTGGACGTTTTCGAGGAGTTGGAAGCCAAAAACATGGACTTTTCGCACTTCAACACCTCTAAGTGCCACCCATCTTAGCCGGGTATGAAACATTACCAATTCAAAACCAGAAAAAATTCAAACTGACTGCGCCACTGAGGTCCTGGGTGTCTGAACATGTATCATTTGAAACTGTTCACGATAGAAATTACATGAACCTAATGGGAATCGAGCCCAGGATCCTGAAGCCGAAAGTTGATGATTCTGACCAGTCCTATACATTTCTGGGTAGAGGCTGAATGAAATATTTGTCGAGTTCCTTCGCTGAATGGTCAGCATACATGCCTTCCATTCAGAGGACCCCAAATACGATTCCTGGCAGGGTTGGGGATTTCAACTGCGTAATGTTAACTCATATGCCTCTGAGACTGTGTGTTTGTACGTATACCACCACATTCCTCTTCATATTCACTCATCGTACCACATTACTAACCACAACGGGAGCAGGCAATAGTGAATGCATATCCCCACACAGGGTTTAGCGCCAAGAAAGGCATCTTGTCATAAATCTGGGCAAGTGCGACACAGTTCGCACTCGCGACCACACCACTGTGTGTGGGAGAGGTGGGAGTAGAAAAAAATATTGAATGATATACTTTAAAAAGATAAAAATCACATAACGCCATGGAAGGAAACTGAAGACGAATTCAATTGAATATTACGTTACTGATCAAAAATGATCCCAGTAGTATGGGCTAGCGTAAGGTATTTAAGCACAATTTATTTACATGAAATTTAAAATTATAACGTCAGGAGAAGTTCTTTGTTTATCACGTGAAGATTGCCGTAACAATTACGTGTGTAAGATGAAAATGTCTTGAAAATAAATAAATAAATAAATAAATAAATAAATAAATAAATAAATAAATAAATAAATAAATAATAACAATAATAATTTATTTACTACCATACTTTTGTTCCTATTTTAAGAGGTGCTCCCGTGATAGGATAGTGCATCGCAGGAGCCTTCCAACTTTCCAAATGACAACGAAACGGAATTGTGGAATCCATGTATCCTTAATCACCATTAACCTCAGTAGGTATCGAAACCTATGCCTTGATAACAGAAAGACCACGTCTAACTGACTGTACCACTGAGGTCGGAAAACATCGTGAATAAACCGCGTAATACCTGACGTACGAAGAGCTTCCTTAATTTGCTGAAGCAGGGCTTGAAGATTCATATATAATTCATTTTTAGTGTATTTCTGGCTTGATCGAGAGCTTTGATCAAGGCAATTGATTTTCGTTGAGAAATGTACTGGATGGAATGTTTCAAGTGATCTATTTCTGATCTAGCGGCTATGAGCTTGACTGCCGTGAGACAGCGAGGGAAATAAATGTGTACGATTAGGCATCATTGCACATCGTCCATATTCAGACCGGATCGCTTTCACTCGGCTTAGCTCCTAGCTGAGTTGTTTGCGCTGGGAAATATTCCGGACAGGTAGAGAATTTTCACACAATCTAGTCAGTCATGGCATCAAGATTGTAAGTCACGTGAGTCAATACCCAAGCACATTCTTTCCCTCCAGTTCGTAAATTTTATTCAGAGCACTTGTCAGTGTTATGCGATGAAATGAAATTTTTAATTCAATTTTTTATTTTAAATTATTATTTGCTACAGGTTCTTTTATCCCAATTACAGCAGCATTATTTTTGATACAGAGTGTAATTACAGATAATTATAACTTAATACTACCTAGCCTATCGTAATTAAACCTAATTTAAAGTAATCGAATATAATTCGGCTAATCTAATCTATCCTATTTATATCGGCTTGGGCTTACAACACATCCGCTAACAATGTGTAACATATTTGCTATTTGTCAACGTTAGCCGTGATTTCCTTTTAAAATATCGTTGTGTTTGTATTGAAATAAAGAGAATTATTCTTCCGAGGTGCACTGCTATAGGTATTGCATAGTCTCTAAAGTGTTGTTCTAACACGTTCGCTTTAAAATGTTACCTTAAATCTTGAATTTGGGCACAGCGCATGGAAATTCAGGGGTGAAAGGATGTAAGGATTATCAATTTGTGAATTAATAATTTTTTAAATGAGCTTTACTGTATCCTCCTGCCTTCGATCTCCTAAACTCTCCATTTCTAAATTCAGCAGAGGCTCGTTGCACAAAACCGTGTGCGTATACTTAAAATGGAATTATGTGCCTACGATCCGGCAGAATGTCGTCAATGGAGGTGCAAGAGAAAATATCAATGGATCTGTACAGTGGACCGTTTGCACATTTGTTGCCTTATTTTTCAGTTGACAGAATGACGACAAGATGGCCACGGGGCATAGTAAACGAGTGGCACTGCCACCTGACTATTACGATGCCAGTCGCCGTTCGATTCCCGGCCAATGCATGTGGAAAAGTCAATGCGATGTAGTTCAGTTTTCAAGTAAAGAAAGAGATCGTCTGATTATGGTCACGATATAAATAGCCGCAAAATGTTACAAGCTTGTTCGCTTCTTATGACTACCTGAGATAAACACTTTACTAAATCATTTTAAAATTAAATTATTTTGCTACTGCTTCCAATCAGGGGATTGGTGTATTTTAATCATCAGCCCTATAAAACATGGATGTGTTTTTGAGTGTGTGTATATGAGAGTGTGAGTGAATGGAGACTTTGCCCGATGACCTATGTTGATATGGTTACTGGACAGATTCGTTTCTTTGTAAGTAGATAAATAATTAAAATAATGATACACTTCTACATGTCCTTATTATTGTTATTAAAATTATTAACGTCCTTTTATTTACAATCTATTTTAACAGGTGCAAGAGATCATCAAGTAGTTGTAAACCAACGACCCGGAATTCTAGCATTTAAACACGCTCAAATACTACCTGCCTGATCTGGACATATGCCCAACATTTTGAGAACAATTGAACAACAACTCGATCTGGGGTCTTACTAGAAATTTATATTCCCCTTCATTTATATCCGTGCTACAACACCTAAATACCCTCATAACCATATGAAACGATCTGTAAACTTCGTTTATAACCTCGCTAATATGATTACCCCAACGCAGAGCATTCCTTATATTAATACCTAAGTTATTAGTGATCCCCTTGAGGTAATATTGCCCATTGAACACAGTATTTACAACTGAGAAATGCTTTCCTCTTTGTAAATCTTACAACCTGACTTATCATCGTTTACCATCACACCATTATATGTTGTCCATCTCACTTCATTATAACAGATACTGAAAAATGTTCACCCTCTCGTTAGTCAACAGTCACCAAGGAGACTGTTCAAATGAAGGTAAAGCTCTGTGTGGACAACAACAATGCTCACTCAAAAACCGTAGGTAGCCAGGACACAGCTATGGCAATCCACTATACCACTAGAAAGGATGAAGTCAAAAGTCCACCACCCCAATATTGAGAAATCTGGCTATCTCTCGACAGCTTTCAGAGTTGTATGCGCATGCGGCATGTAGTGTAAATTTACATAAAGGTACCAGATTCAAAATTTATAAAAATTATTTTTGATCAAAACTTATGTTTGCAGGAAGTTGTATAATATGAAATAAAATAAATCTTTAAAACGGCCCACATCCATGTCAAATAGGGCGCTGAGGAGCAGGTTTGACTTTAATAAATACCCAATCCCACGGGGAGAATTATCCAAAACAAAACGTACCCATGCAGCCAATAAGGAGCTATTATCGCGGCATGGGGCAAGCGGCACCACAACACTGATATTTACATTGTGTGTTCGATGATTTAATTTAATATACCTGCGCCGATCACTGTATATTTAATTACAGTAAATTTTCTGATGACTTAAGTGCTAAAAGAATGTTGCCTTTCACATTGAAGCGTTTAGAGTTTAATTGCCAGAAAGTACCATGTCCATAATTGTTTTGAATATTTCTTAACTACGATCGTTTCCGCGGAAATATTTTATAACAATGCATTTTTTCTGCGTAAACATAACAAAGGCGATAAAATGAATTTTCAATTGAAATTTCACACTCTGTGCGCTTTTTCTCTACCCTCTAAAAGTTTTACGCTTGAAACTGGTACCTTTTGGCTATAAGCTTCTGAAATTGAGGTACTTTGAGTGTTCAGATCTTTGCGGATGTGGTGAGAGATAGACAATATTATACCTGCGTTCTTGTGAACTTGTGAACTGTGCCCACCCTCTTGCACAATGCAAGAATTAACTGTAGACTATGATAGTGCTATGAAAGAGCACATATGTGGGCGGAGATCATCTAATCTGAGACATTTACGTATTTGTTTACATATTTTTTCAATTTATAATTGTAACATTCATTTACAGCGTTTTACTTTATTGTTTATGATAATAAATAATAACAAATCTCACAACTTTAGCCATGTAATGGTTTCCCTCTCTAACAGTTCTATAACTTATTTACTATTATAAATGCATAATATCATCAGCAAAATGCCTTATCTGTCATTCCAATTCTTTACCCATATCAGTGATTTACATAAGTAAATATTAAGTTCCAATAATACAGCCTTCCGGAACCAACCTACCCCGCACCCTTTTAATTGTTACAAATCAGATAATGCTCTACCTACTTGAATTCACCGATTTCTATTATATATAACAAGTGATCTGACCGAGCAGTTGGGGTCACGCAGCTGTATGCTTGCATTTGGGAGATAGGGGGTCCCGAATAGTAGGTTCGAGTCCCACTGTCGGCAGTCCTGAAAATGGTTTCCCGTGGTTTCCTATTTTTACACTAGGCAAATTTTGGAGCTGTACCTTAAGAAAATCCACGGCCACTTCCTTCAAACTCAAATCCCATCCTCGTAATAGGAACTATCTGTGTCGGTGCGACTTAAAGCAAATTGAAAAATGCACAAATATATCTTCACTTTTATAGACAGTTATGCTTTCCAACATTCGGTCTGCAAGCCTCTCTGAATTTACTAACAATCGCAAAAATCCTCTCTAACTGTAACTAGTCCGTGGCCTCGTTTATTTCTATAATTCTTATCCTTAAATCTTCCGAAACTGTGTCCTAACCATCATCGTCTTGGTCTCCCTCTACTTCTCTTACCCTCCTTTACAGAGTCCATTTTGCTCCTAAGTAAGGTATCCTACTCCATTCGCCTCACACGACCCCACCGCCGAAGCCGGTTTATTCGTACAGCTTCATCCAACGAATTCACTCCTAATTTATCGTTAAACTGCTCATTACCAGTACCCTCCTGACATTGTTCCCACCAGCGATCATTCTCGCTACTCGGTTACTGCTAACTCATGAAGATATGCTGAATCCTGCCAGATTTCACTCCCTTGAAGCGAAATAGGTCTGAAAACAGATCGATTAAAAGATAGTTTCGTCCGAGTGCCGACTTCCTTCGTACAGAATTCTGTTCATCGCAACTGCAAAGTCGCTGCATTAGCTTTACTGTACATTCATTCAATCTCACTTACTATACTACCATCCTCGGGGAACACACATCCTAAATACTTGGAATTATGTACCTGTTACAGCTTTTATTCCCAATCTGATATACTATTCTCTTGGAATCATTACCTATTGACATCACTTTAGCCTCGGAATACCTCATTTTCATAGCATATTCGTTGTTCATATTTTCAAGTGCCAATCTATTAGACTGCAGACTTTCAGCACAATCTGCCATTGCGATCAAGTCGTAAGCATAGGCCAGGCTTCTTACTACATTTTCACCTAACTGAATCCCTCCCTGCCACTTAATACCTTCCGGCAGATTATCCATGTAAGCTATGGACAACAAAGGTGAAAGAATACAGCATTGTCCAACCCTCTTAAGTGCCTTGAACAAAGAACTCATTCTACCATAAATTCTCACTGCAGCCAAATTTTCAACATAAGTGCCTTTCATTGACATGATTCATTTACCCTTAATCCCATAGCCCCCGGTATGGCGAACATCTTCTTCCTTGGTACTCTAAGCCTTCTCTAAATCTACGCAGTAAAAACATAATTGTCTATTCTTCTCTTAGCATATTCAACTACCCGGCGCATTCTGAAAGTCTGATCCTGACAACTGCTGTGTGGTCTGAAACAAAACTGATTCTCACCTAACTTCCTCTCAAACACTAATCGCACCCTCCCTTCCAAGATGCCAGTGAACACCTTGCCTGGTTTACTGATCAGTGAGATACCTCGGTAGTTGTTACAGTCCATCCAATTCCCTTACTTACAGATAGGTTCAAATAATGGTTGCGTCCAATCAGAAGGTACCTTACTGACACCCAATGCTAATCTTATTACTCTATGAAGCCATGACATCTCTGCCTTCCTACGATATTTCACAATTTCAAGTCTAATTTAATATATTCCTGCTGCTTTATGGCAATGGAGTTAATTTACCATCCTTTCCAATTCCTCAAGTTTTATTTCGCCAAGATCATTGTACTCCTCCACATTAGCTCGGTTTTTCGTTACGTAACCAGGAAGAATTCATTTTACGTGAGAAGTTGACCAGTGATTCCCTTGGATCGACTCTAGTTCACCTGATTTACCAAAGAGCAGTATCCATTTTCTTCTCCCTTTCATCTTAAGATTCTTTATTACTGTTCAGAAAGGTTTATCTGCTGCTCGACTTAGCCTTTCCAGGTTATTGCCAAAATCATCCCACGACTTCTTCTTGGATTCAATAACTATTTGTTTCGCGCTGTTTGTTTTAGCTACATACAAGTCCCTGTCAACATCAGGCCTTGCTTGGAGCCATTTTTGATGTGCCTTCCCGCCACGTATACAGGCTCCCCTCACTTCATAATTCCACCAAGATGTTCGCTTTTTTCCCATCTTTGCACACAGTTATTTCTAGGCATTAAATTGCTGTTTCTACTACAGCATCCCTGTATGCCATTCATTCTCTTTCTTTATTCTTTACTTGGATACTCTCCATCGTTTGGAACTTTCCACTTATCATATCAATGTATTTCTGTCTAATTTACTCGTCCTGAAGATTTTCGATCCATATTCGTCTGCAGTCAGATTTTACTTTCTCTATCCTAGACCTAGAGCTACTGAGTTCACTACAGATCACATAGTGGTGTGTGTCATCGAAAAATCCCCGGGAAATCCGCACACCCTTAAAAGGTTTTTCTGAATTCAAATTGGGTTAAGATTTAGTCTTTTATTGACCTGGTTCCCCTACTCTCCCAAGTGTACTGGTGAATAACGTAATTCTTGAAGAATGTATCTTTAACTTCTGACCTCATACTAGCACAGGAGTCCAGAAAATGCTTTCCAATCCTATTAGATTTTATATCGTCCCCATGTCTACCAATTACCCTTTCGTATCCTATAGTTTTATTTCCAACTCTCCCGCTAAAGTCACTCATTAGAACTATTGTATGCTTGCTGTTGACCCTGATTAGGATGTCACTCAATGCACCTTTTCAATTTCATCTTTATCTGCACCCTCACATGGTGAATATAACTGAGAGAATTAATTCTCGTTCTAATTCTTCTAACTGCCAAACCTACCCTCATCATTCGCTCATGTATGTGCCTAAGGGAAACTACGTTGCTTGCAGTAGTATTCCTGAAGAACAGTCCTACGCCGCATTCTGCCCTTTCCATTTTAACACCTGTCAAGTTCACTTTATAATCTTCTATCGTTTCCTTGTTAACTAGCTTTATCTGAATATCACTAACTCCTAAAACATCCAGATGCATCCTCTTTGCTAACTCAGCCAGTTCTATTTTCATTCTTCATTTAGTCCCATTAATATGGATAGCATCCCATCGAATTTCATTTCCTTCGCCAAGTTGTTTCCAAGGAGTTCTTCACCCGTCAAATGGGAGTAGGACTCCGTTACTCCCATAGTTCCGAGGCTTGCTTAAAACGTTCTGAGTGTGCTCAGTGAGAAATCCATGAATCAGGATGCTACCATTACTTATCCATAGTCCAAGTGAATATCTCTCCTATAACGTGTTAGGGACCTCACGCGGGTTCTATAAGTCCTAGCCACTCGAGCAGAATGTGACTCAGAATATGTCCTAGATGCCCACTCCTATTCCATAGCTATTGGTATCCCGACACTCAGGACCGCTTACTAGGCCACTCAGATGTTGGCTATGGTTCACTAACTAGGACGTAACTACAGTAACCCATACCACAAAAATGTAAATTTAGAAATTTGGTAACAAATATTATGTCTAATTCAATAACCATTATATTCGTCTGCTGCCTCCTAAATCTATCTTAACCAATGTCTTTGTTAGGTAAATAGCGATACAGTACATTTGAAATCCTGAACCTAAGATATCTGCTATACCTTGCTAAAATTCTACAATTGAAGGCTCACTGGAATAACCTACGATTTGTTTTCGCTTTTCTATATCTTTATTTATTAGTACATATGAAATTATTGCAGAAACAATAAGGATAAACTCAAACAGAAATTTCAGAGAATTACAAAACGAAACAAACTGAGATAGTGAGGACAATTTTTGTTAGAAATTGGTCACACGTTATCACTATAGTATTCCGCCGTCAGTGAGCACAATAGTGTGTTATATTCTCCAACATGTTTAGCTTTTGATGTCGATAAAACTTGACCAACAGCACCTTAGATGTCCGGATACAAACTATGCTGTCAGGAGGTCGAATTTCCATGGGATTTTAACACTGTATGCAGGTACGCTGCAATTACTAACACAAGCATAGATATAAATTTAGCTGAAGACATTGTGATGTTTGGGACATCACTGCATGTATTCAATTATTGAACTAAATAATTAATTGATAAGATGTATGTATTTAATCACTGATAGGTCATTTTTAAATTCATATATATATATATAGGGTTTTAATCATCCATTTCACATCATCATTTCATTTCTTTGTATCCCGGCTGAACGTATTCTGAACGAACCACATATTGGGTAAAGTATTTCAACATCATTCATATTAATAGCTTGCAGTAAATTTTCCAATAGCCGCTGTGAAGTGACCAGAGTCAACAAGCTAATTTCAGCCCATTTCCAAGAAAATTACGTCATCAAGGTTACGAGAGACCTTACCCTCTCCACCTTATGAAGAGACAGTTGAAACATTATGAACGCCTACTTTTCGAAGTTCGCTACCTGAAGCTTTGATTTCGAGGGAAAGTTCAGCCTTTGTGAATGGACGTAATGAACCAACGTGATGGATTCCTAGTAATACATAGGAGAAGGGATGAGACCTCAAATCTTACTGGACCATGTGATATGGTTGATGGAGGGAGATTCTGACGGCTATATACCCATCGAAAAGAGCTGGAGAGGACACTCTTACTCGTATTCAGATTTACACTCGTACTCGTACTCTTGGAAGACACTATTACGACGATTCTACGTCTGCACATCGGAAAAGATTTTAACTTAGTTCACTTCGCATCTGAGTATATACTACTCAAAGGTTACTCTCATTGGGACTTGTTATCTCAATGACGAGAAGTAAAGTCAACAGGAGACCGGTTGTGACTAGTATAGGGGAGGAGAGCTTTTATTATGAATTTAGTTACGCTACTGTTCCGTAATACGGAAGAATACAAGTTTATTCTCCCCATGAACATGACCCATGGTGGTTTTGCATTTAAAATTAGGAATCATTACGACTTTATGTAAGGAGTACAGTACGAAGTGCTAAAGGCAGAAAAAGCAGAAGTAGGACTGGAATTCAACAATAGATGACGCAGCCGGTACGAGAGATCCATCAATCATCATCTTCAAGATAACAGAGTCTACAAATGGTGAGCTAATGGCATAAGTTACTGCAAGTCTTCGCGCAACAGTTCATTTCCTTAGAGTTAATTAAATTTTTCTTTTGCTTCCGTAAGTTCAGATTCCGTTAATACGCCGTTACGTCACGTTTTTCATCGTAATAAATAGCTGTTTTAATTTGTATTTTTCTGAAATTATTACTAATGATCCTTAAATTCCAAGTTAGTGTCTTAATGATTTGTGTTCCGTCACCCCAGCCGTGGGAATTTTTTGTGTCTCGTTACGTATTATTATTATTATTATTATTATTAATTATCAACTTTTATTTTCAAGCCATAAGCTTGAAGGCTGGCGCCCATGGGATATTGTTTATGGAGAAACAATGAGATATCATTTATTTATATTAACATTAATGTGACCCGCCAGGTTATAGTTTCGTCACACATCTGTGGGCAGAGTGGGTACGTCACAACATCTCTAAGGTTGGGCGTACAATTCATTCCTGTGATATTTTAAAACGGCGTTATCTAGTATTAGTATTTATTTATGAACAAACAGGCTTTCCGCCCCATTACATGTTCACAAAGCAATAAGACACAATATTAATAATTATAAAAAAAAAAAAAAAAAAAAAAAAAAAAAAAAAAAAAAAAATAATAATAATAATAATAAAAATAATGATAAAATAATGATAATAATAATATAATACATAAAAATAAAATAATGATAATAGAGATAATAGGAATAAATAATAACAAAAATGATAACAATTCTGTAGCAGTCCTCGGCTCGAGGATCCAGCAAACTCATCACTTGTCCTTATGCCTACAGCAACTTTCGTCACATTCCTTTTCCCTGACCTACTCCCGATCAATACCAAAACATCGACAGTCAGCACTTACATTCTAACCAGCCATAACACAAACAAAAGTCCTCCACGTTCACAACAATAAATAACACAATCCTAACCCAGCAGAAAATCATAATAACTTACAATCAAGTTTCAACACTGGTCTCCCTCCACACTTACCTTAAATACCACTTTTATTTCAATGCTTTACTACCTCTCATGTTGCAACTTGACCATTATTTAGCCATGCTTGATCTCATTTTAAAACCCAAGCCATGCTCAGCATTACATTTGCTATCGCAACCACCACTCATTCCGTGTCCTTGTGGATTCAGCACGTACGTCATCTTCATTGTCCTCTAACTTACTCTCTGTCCAAACCATAACAACCAACATTCCGCAATTGCCCTTCAATCCATCATACACTACATTTACCAACCCGCACTTAATACAATCATCTCTCCAACTCCAAAAGTTTCAGCAATAAATTAAACCATCTCATTACCAAACCATCTTCGCCTATACCAACACTTCTCCCACACCACATTTTTTTTTTCTTTTTTTTTTCGATAAATCTAAACTAATTCAGCAATAAATAAACCATCTACATACCAACTCCCGGATTCAGATACCACCTCTTATCCACCGTTTCCATTCCAGATCCACCTCATATACCTTCCACAATACACCACTAAATCTAAATTTACAACATCTCAGATTTACAAAATAACACCGCTTAACACCGCTTCTCACCATATTTCAACCATAGTCCTCAATAACTGCGACCATTTTATACCACCACTTCTCCAACACCTCATTTCAGCAATAAGACACATCTTACCTTAATCGTATCTAGATACCAGGCCATCTTCACCTTAAAATACCAAACACTCATATACCATCTCTTCACCAACACCACATTCCAATCTCTACCATCCAAAACTCTTGTCCCTCTTAACACTCACTTAGTTAGCATTAAATAAACCTCCTACCCAACCAATAGCTAATACAGCTACCCTTCAATACCAACACATCGCTTCATATACCACCTCTCAATCTCATACCACACTATCATGCTATCCTCTCTCTTATATACATCAACAATAAATATACCACTTCACCATTGCCACATTTCGGCCTTCACAAATAATTACCATCCTAACCTAATAAATTTACAGTGAATAACAATTCAGTCTTCACAAATAGTTACCATCCTAGCCTAATAAAATTACAATGAATAACAATTACTGACATATCATAAAACAAACAGACCATGCCATCCTGTCCTCTTACCCAACTCCCCTAACTAAATACTCAGTCCCTATATACACTAAACCATTAAAATTTTAACCTACTATCTCCTTCCCTTATATAGATAACTATTCTACCCCCCTATTCCCCTGCCCACCCTCTAACTCACTCTCCTTCATTTTACTCTCGCAGGCCTTTTTTGTCGCACAAAAATACCTGTTCAATTCACCCCCTTTTTCCCATTGTTTAAGAATCCATCTCAGTATTGCGTTCTCATCCCCTCTCCCCAGAACTTCCCGATTCTCGGCACTCAATAATCTGTGTCTTAACCCCCTCGTTCCCTCACAGTCTCTTAGCAAGTGAAACTCATCATTCACATCTCCACAAAGTACACACCTTGTCTTATCCCTGCCCTGTAACCAGCCCTTATTCCTTGGCAGACCTAAAAGCCACCACATCATCCCATATCGATTTGACCTATCAACGTATCTAATATTCAACCCTGCTATCTCCTCTATTTTCGTCAAAACAATCAGCGAATTTCTTAGTCTGCTTTCCCCCAATAATTTCTGCCTATGGATATCCCTAATTCTCCTTTCTAGTATTTTCATCCCTCTCACTTCTGTCTTTGACCAAACCTCCCCCCACAGGTGCCCTAATCCTATCCTCTCTAAATATCCTTTTATTTTTTCTAACCATCCCCCCTTATACATGCTCTTAAATTGCTGTACATATGCAGCCTGTAAAACTCTCCCACCTTCCTGTCTTTTTAAATTCATCCAATATCTAACTATTCTTTTCACACCCTCTGATTCCAAATCCTCCCCACACATTAATTCCGCCCCTACGTTTGCTGTACACCTCGGTAAGCCCATCACTAACTTAGCAAAACTACTAACAATCTTTCTTAGTTCCTCTCTTTTTTCATCCAGCCCCCAAACTTCTGCTCCGTATAATACCCTCCCCACTATTACCGACCTGAACACGAGTCTCAGTGTTTTATAACTGATCCCCGGGAACTTGAGTAGCAAATTTCTGACTGAGGCTAAGGCTGCCAAGCCTCTATATTTCATTCTTTTGATCTGGTCACTCCAAGTTCCTTTATCATTAAAAATAACTCCTAGATATTCCAGCTTCCTTACCTGTTCCAATCTTTCTCCCTGTATTACCCAATTCCCTTCCATCTTTCTTCTTTTGTTCACCTGTACTATCAATATTTTAGACTTATTTCCATTAATTTTCAATCCCCATTTCCTCGCAAATAGCATCACTGACTCTAAGGCCCTATTCATCGCCCCTGAAGTTAACGTCATCAATAACACATCATCCGCAAATATCAGTCCTGGCACTTCCAAACCATTAATTACCGGTACAGCCCAATTTCCTGCCCCAAACCCCTCTAAAATATCGTTTATAAATAAAATAAACAGTATGGGCGATAACTTGCAACCTTGTTTTAAACCCACCTTGGACTCCAATGGTCCACTCATTCTCTCTTCTCCCAATTTTACACAAAACCTGACGTTCCTGTATATTCCTTCCACTGCCCTCAACATCTTCTCCGAAATCCCTAGCCTACCTAATTTCTCTCGTAGGGCCTCTCTATTTACCTTATCAAAAGCTTTCTCAAAATCTATTGCTGCTACATAAACCGTACTTCTATTCATATTCTTATACTTTTCTAAAATAGTCTTTACTATCATTATATTATCCACTGTTCTTTTCTTTTTCCTAAATCCCCCTTGGTAATCTGTCAAAATTCCATTTTCTTCCGCCCACCCACTTATTCTGTTCGCTAGCACCCCCGTATATATTTTACTCAGAGAATCCAACAGAGATATACCCCTATAACTGTTCACATCGTTCCTACTACCCTTTCCCTTGTATATAGGGCATATAATTCCTGTTTCCCATTCCCTAGGGTAATTTCCTCCCTCGAATATCCTATTGAATAGTTTCACCATGCCCTCTATCATTATCTCATTTTTACTAATTTCCTTCCAAAACTTATTATTTATACCATTACACCCCCCGGCCGACTTCGCTCTGGCTCTACTTATCACTCCCCGGATTTCCTCTCTTGTGATTTCTTTATCCAAGTCATAAATTGCCACTCCCCTATTACTCCAAATTACTTCTTCTCCCGAACCTCTCCATCTATCACCCCCCTTTTTTCCTAGTAATTCCTCGAAGTGCCTGACCCATTGCACTTCCTCAATACTCGTTCTCTCCATATTCCTTCCACCCTTAATAATTCTATTAATCTTATCCCAGACTCTCTCAAAATTGTTAGTCTTGCAGTCATTATTTATGGCTTCCATTTGTTCCTCTAACCACGTCTTTTTTGTCTCAGAAATTTTCTTTTTATACTCCTTCCTCAATCTACAGAAAAACTCCCTTTCTTGGCTTCCACCTTTCCTTCTATATTCTCCTAAAGCGTCCATCACCCTCCTCCGCAATCCTTCACACTCCCTATTAAACCATTCTTCTCCCTCTTTCTTATTTCCTTTTCTAGCTTTCACCTTCTGCGCTATCATCTTTATTGGATGTAGCAACAATTCCAAGGCTTTATCAGTATCATTCTCTTCTAACGCCCCTTCCCACCCATATTTCAGAAGATGTAACTCCTCCTTTACTACCCTATTCCAATCCCGGCCTACCTTCTCTGTCCATTTGTACTTATTATAACCCCTCCCTCGTTTATCCTTTGTCTCATTTTCCTTCTTTGTACGCTTCTCTACCTCTCTTTTCAGCATAACCCTCACCGGGAAATGGTGTGACTCAATCCAATCTCCTATTTCCATACTTACAACTTCCTCAATCATCCCTTCCGAGCTCAGAACCATATCTATCACACTACCCCCTTTCTCCGTAACATATGTCAATTTCCCCGTCCTGTCACCCTCTATCCACCCATTCAGAATATACAAGTTTCCCACAGCACACATCTCTAGGAGCTTCTCTCCATAACTATTTGTAATTTTGTCCTCACTCCTTCTGCTTTCTAACAAACACATTCCATCCTCCCTACTATAAATTGGGCTCTGTTCTCCTATTCTCGCGTTCCAATCCCCAAATAACAACATATCCTCCTCCCCTGGATACATTCCCCTTATCCTACCAATATCCACCAATAACTCTTCAAAAAAATATTTATTTGCATATTCTGAATTACTAGGATGACAGTAAACAAAAGCTAGATTTATTTTCTTCCTCCGTCCCTCTCTCTCTCCCAAATTCAATCTCAGCCATATGGTTTCCATCATATCGGTCTCTATATCCTCTACTCTTTCACTAATTTCTTCCCTAATTAGAACTATCATCCCTCCTGGTGCTCGTCCCTTATTCCTCTCTTTTCTTCTATATTTATATTTTATCTCAAACCCCTTCCATGTAATCTCCCTCCCTGTTTCCAACCACGTCTCTAAGAGTGCCACAACATCGAAACTTTCAATTACTTCCCTAACTTTCTTGTTTCCTAATTTGCTCCTTACTCCTTCAATATTCACACATCCTATCTTCCAAAATTGTTATAACTTTCCCTCCCTCCCTTCTAGGTCTCCCACTCTATTCTTACTTCTAGTATTTATCAACCTCTCTCCCTCTGTATCCTCCATCCCTTTACGTACTTTTCCCCATATGTCTTTTAAGCTCTTACTCCTGACTTTACTCATAAGTTTTTTACCTTCTTGTCGATCTGTCTCCTCTTGACCTTTCTTTTTCGCTACACCACTGCACCCTGCACTCACCTCTTCTTGCTGCTCACCCCCACTCTCCCCCTCACTATTTTGGACTTCTGAATCCATCTCCCTTTGTCCTTTCTTACTCACTGCACCACTACACTCTCCTCTCCCAGTTTCTTGCGGTCCACTCTCACCGTCCACTTCACTATCTTGGTCTTCTGTCTCCCGGCTGCACTGCCCATTCTCTTCCGAGATGCCCTGCTCTCCTGCCACGTCCCTCCTCCTCTTCTTTTCTTCTTTCTTCTTCCCATCTTGCCTTGACCTCTCACCACTCTCAACCCTCTCGTTTTCGTCCATTTCCTTTAGCTTAGAAACTGAATGAACTCTGACCCATCGCCCGTTCGTCACCTCCAACCTCAGACCTCTTATTCGGGCCTTTAGCCCCTGGTTCCTCGCTCTCCAAAGGTGCCTATTCAAGATCTTCGCGTTTTCACTTCCTTCTCTTCCCAAGTCTCCTTTCACCCCTATTTTCCGCCCTTGTAAATTCTTGCTGTTTCTTAACACAGAATCTGCCATTAGGGTTGAGAACAATGTAACCCTAATTGGCCTCCGACCTTTGATTCTACCAACTCTCTCTACATCATCAATGTCTACCTCACTAAAGTTTACCTTCATAACATCACGTATAGCTTCCACCACCTTAAATATCAGCTCAATCTTGCTCTCTCTCGCCCCTTCCTCAATTCCATATAAAAATATGGCTTTTTTCAATCTCTCCTGCCTGTACCCCTCCGCTTCTTTCTTCATCTTCATCACCTCGTCTTTCAGATGCTTCACTTCCCCTCTCAATAACTCGATTTCTTTCTCGTTATTGACCACTCTCCTGCTCGATTCCTCTGTCTTCGTTTCAAGCCATTTCTTCATGTTCCCTATCTCCCTTCTCTGCTCCTCCATCATGTCCTTTATTTCCTGCACCTTATCCCATTGACACTTTTCCTGCATCACTTCACTTACAACCACCCTGAGTGCGGCCAAATCCTCTGCGCTAAATTTTCCACTGGTATTTGGGCCTGGGTTTACTTCCACCCCCCCAATAACCAGTAACACTGCTATCACTGTCACCACCAGCACCGCTTCACTCATTTTCAATCCGTCCGTCACCAATCCATTCCTGACCTCCTTCTTCTGCCTTGCCTGCCATTTCCCAATAGCGGCCCGGTACTGTTCAATGCCAACCATGATTACAGCACGCACTTCGCTACGCAACCTCTCTCCTCGACTGCTCGAGCTAGACTGAAAAACGGCGTTATCGTGCCGTCCATTTGGTGATGTACATCACATATCGCCATGCTTGTGTAAGACGGGTACAGTCGTGAAGAAGATGGAGAAGTGTGATTCATGCTCAGTGGCACACGGTTCTCGCCGATCTGCCTGCCTTACGCATATTACATAGCTTCAGTTGGTCAGCTCAGTATCATGAACGAACGTATAACACCGTTCTTAAAGCTTAAGAGGAAGAACCTTACGTGTAATATTAATACAGATGTGGTTCCAGTGCGTACTATAACAGACTTATGGACCCGGAGAGCGATATATTGGCTAATCTGCAGAAAATTATAGATCCTATTCGTATCACTTCATTATTAATGAAGTTTTGGTTTGGAAGATAATTTGGTATTCCTAAAATCGTGTATGTGAAGTGAATTTATTCACGTCGTAAAAAGAAAATGGAGGGTTCTGCATATGCTGTAAACTGCACCACTGCTGATAAAACTTTCGAGTATGCGGATGACCTTCCCAATTCAGGAATATTACCCACCGATTGAGGAATAATGCCTTCGCAGGATTCCTAATGTCTTCGAGTCCTAATCTACCAGAAATTCTTGACAGTGTTATGTATTGCGATACACGCTAAGCATTGAACCTTGCCAGATGAAACACGTTGTTTTTGATACTACCATAATATCCGATAACTGGGGCAAAGGTAGAATTTGACAAATGTTTCCTACTTTGCTATCTCTACATGAATGGTAGATTTCCATATTTTCCTCGTTGTAGCAGTCCTTGTATCAAATTCGATGTTCTTCCCCACTTATGTTGGATCATTTTGTGAATACTACTAAAACAACTAAGTACTAAAATGTTTACCTTTTGCTGGGACAATGGCCCAGTTTAATAATGTGTATGACGTTGATATTTCGTCCTCAGTTTTTAACAAACACTATTTGCTATTTTTGGGCTCAGTATATTGAACGACTGTATAATACAGTGCTTGATGTTGAAGAATTTTGCACAAATTATGCTGCAGTAACCATTGATAGGTTCTGGAAGATGTTGCCGGTTTATTCTGCAATCAGCAATAATTGTGACGTCATCAGCAAAATAATAAATGTCCATCATTCCTCTGTGCTGTAGACACATAAAGATACTCAGTAGTGGTTCAAGAGATAACAAAAATCATAACATCGACAATGGACGTTATACTAACTGTCTTATTCAGAAACCACTGAAGTGTACTTTCATGTATCCTCCCTAAGGAACATGCGTGATGTTAATATGGGATGTCTAGTCGCATCGCAGGTTAAACAACAATTAAGTAGGTAATAATTGTAATGGTCCACCACTGTGGTGTAGTGGATAGTGTGATTTGCTGCCACCCCTGGTGGCCCGGGTTCGATTTCAAGCTCTGCCACGTAACTTGAAAAGTGGTACGAGGGCTGGAACGGGGTCCACTCAGCTTCGGGAGGTCAACTGAGTAGAGGAGGGTTCGATTCCCACCTCAGCCATCCTTGAAGTGGTTTTCCGTGGTATCCCACTCCTTCCCCAGGCAAATACCGGGATGGTACCTAACTTAAGGCCACAATCGCTTCCTTCCCTCATCCTTGTCTATCCCTACCAATCTTCCCATCCCCTCGCAAGGCCCCTGTTCAGCATAGCAGGTGAGGCCGCCTGGGCGAGGTACTGGTCATCCTCCCCAGTTGTATACCCCGACCCAGAGTCAGAAGCTCAAGGACACTGCCCTTGAGGCGGTAAGGGTGGGATCCCTCGCTGAATCCAAGGGAAAAACCAACGCTGGAGGGTAAGCAGATTAAGGAGAAGAAGAAGAGTTGTAATGGCGTGTAGCCTGCTGGGAGGCCAAGTGCAGGTCTTTCGAGTTGACGCCATTTAGGCGACCTGCGTATCTCTGAAGAAGGAGCCTTACCTAAGATGAATAGTAATGCTAAATACGGCCCGAATACACATATTACATAGTTTCAGTTGGTCAGCTCAGTATCATGAACGAACATATTACACAGTTCTTGAAGTTTAAGAGGAATAGGAATTAAATAATGCAAGTTCAAAATCCAAACCCTGGCAGGAATCGAACACGGGGCCCTTTGAGCTGGAATGTAAGCATGCAAACAATTTAGCATGAGGTATGGCATTAAATTAGGTGAGTTAAACTCAATTGAACGCACGATCGAAATGGTTTTTTTTTTTTTGCTAGTTGCTTTACGTCGCACCGACACAGATAGGTCTTATGGCGACGAGGGGACAGGGAAGGGATAGGAGTGGGAGGGATGGCCTTAATTAAGGTACAGCCCCAGCATTTGCCTGGTGTGAAAATGGGATACCACGGAAAACCATTTTCAGGGCTGCCGACAGTGGGATTCGAATCTACTATCTCCCGGATACGAGCTCACAGCCACAGTCACAAACTCAACGGTACAGCTGTACTAAGGCAATATAGGATTAGATGCCTCCTTTTTAGGTTGGCTATAATGTGCCAGTTCGTTAGGTATGTGCCTCTAAATAAATTAGGAGCGGAAGGCCACCCGGTCCTTCTTCTGGTTCCATTGAAATTCATTATTTCTTCATATCCAAAATTACCTGTAGGGAATTCCTGTAACAATGCTATACCATCATCTTGGTTAAGAATAAATTTTCAAGAAAACCTGCTGCTTACTGGCTATCTACATAGTATTAATGTTTAAGGTTATTCCAGTGTTCCTCAACATTATGAGGAACGTAATATTCACACCAAACGTAGAACTGCCGATCCCCTTGACAAGATAAACACTACCACACTCAAATTTCTCGGCTATCCCCCGATCCTTGTCATCGGGAGTCTATTGTGCTGACTTCTAGAATTCATCTCTAGTGGATAGTAGAGTTTCTATCCGGCTCCATGGCTAAATGGTTAGCGTGCTGGCCTTTGGCCACAGGGGCCCCGGGTTCGATTCCCGGCAGGGTCGGGAATTTTAACTTTAATTGGTTAATTTCGCTGGCACGGGGCTGGGTGTATGTGTCGTCTTCATCAACATTTCATCCTCATCACGACGCGGGAGTCAAATCAAAAGACCTGCATCTGGCGAGCCGAACTTGTCCTCGGACACTCCCGGCACTAAAAGCCATACGCCATTTCATTTCATTTCAGTAGAGTTTCTAGCTTACGTTCTTCACTGATTGGGCGGTCTCACTGGGGGAATTACGATTGTGTTCATAGGCTGTGTACGAAGTGAGGGCTCAAGGCCATCCGACCACAGCTGTCTAGAAACCGGATTTTGACTGACGAGTTTCACTGATTTTAATACTGTCGGTATTTAGCTCCGTTTCTTCCTTGAATTTAAGAAACGAGATTTCCACTTCCGGAGGTGCATATGGCCCTGAGGTTCACTCAGCCTACACCAAAAATGAGTACCAGGTTAATTCCTGGCGGCAAAGGCGGCCGGGCGTAGAGCTAACCACTCTACCCCATCACGAGCCGAGGTTAACAATGGTGGAAGCCTTTACCGTCCACTCCTCCAAGGGCCTGCATGGCCTGTACGAAGGTGACTTTGCTTTGCTTTGCTCTTCCCTTAATAGAATGCTAATGCTGAAGTCGTTGAACTTGCTTAACTCTTCAGCCAACAAGTTAGGTACGTTAAATTCCATATTTGCTAGTGCAGAGGCAATGATACCCTTACCTGCAGTAAGTTCAGTGTCCTCGGTTTTAACCTGGGTTGAGAGTTCTTCTGCCTGAGTGTGTTGTATAGGCTGCTCCAGACCTACATCTTCAACATGAGCTTGTATTCTAACTACTCCAGGTCCGTTTAAACTGAATGATTTTCCTTCGCCTTGTATTACCAATCAATCAATCAATCAATCAATCAATCAATCAATCAATCAATCAATCAATCAATCAATCAATCAATCAATCAATCAATCAATCAATCAATCAATACTGATCTGCATTTAGGGCAGTTGCCCAGGTGGCAGATTCCCTATCTGTTGCTTTCCTAGCCTTTTCCTAAATGATTTCAAAGAAATTGGAAATTTATTGAACATCTCCCTTGGTAAGTTATTCCAATCCCTAACTCCCCTTCCTATAAATGAATATTTGCCCCAGTTTGTCCTCTTGAATTCCAACTTTATCTTCATATTGTGATCTTTCCTACTTTTATAAACGCCATTCAAACTTATTCTTCTACTAATGTCATTCCACGCCATCTCTCCGCTGACAGCTCGGAACATACCACTTAGTCGAGCAGCTCTTCTTCTTTCTCTCAATTCTTCCCAACCCAAACATTGCAAAATTTTTGTAACCCTACTCTTTTGTCGAAAATCACCCAGAACAAATCGAGCTGCTTTTCTTTGGATTTTTTCCAGTTCTTGAATCAGGTAATCCTGGTGAGGGTCCCATACACTGGAACCATACTCTAGTTGGGGTCTTACCAGAGACTTATATGCAATCTCCTTTACATCCCTACTACAACCCCTAAACACCCTCATAACCATGTGCAGAGATCTGTACCCTTTATTTACAATCCCATTTATGTGATTACCCCAATGAAGATCTTTCCTTATATTAACACCTAGATACTTACAATGATCCCCAAAAGGAACTTTCACCCCATCAACGCAGTAATTAAAACTGAGAGGACTTTTCCTATTTGTGAAACTCACAACCTGACTTTTAACCCCGTTTATCAACATACCATTGCTTGCTGTCCATCTCACAACATTTTCGAGGTCACCAAGTTATTCGGCAGCGGATATATCCTCACTTATGATGTAATAACCTGAACTGCTCCATTCAGAGTGTTTTTATGAACTGGACTGTTCTGTTTAAGTCGTCACTCAGTGGCTGTTATCTGTAGTGAATCCGTCTTATCGATCATATACGTATTTATATCTGTAGTGCTCGTGGGAGGTGGGACTGTATTTTTCCCAGCCAATACATATTCATCAGCCTAGGTACGTTTTAACATCACCTCGTATTTCCGTACGGTCTTTTCCAAGGTGATCATTACCTTTAAAGTAATAACGGGGCTTAGGTTGTCCAGAAAGAGCGTGAGCACGTTACACATCAGTTGATACTACTGCTGGGATAGCACTTTGCAGCTCATGAACTGATTGCAAAATTCTACGATTGAACTCGGACCCATTGGAATCCATTCAGACAACCTCGTAACGACAATGCACATCAAAATAACCAGCAAACATGTTATAGAAGGAATTACAACACTAGCGGTAGGAAAATGACAGGTAAATTTAAATGTCAAGGCTTCCTTTCCCAGTTACAACATGTGCTGATTTCGACACAGACTTAGATCATATAATGAATCTTCCAATATAAATAGCAAATGAACGTATTGCAGCTTTTTGGAGTAAATATAGGAAAGTTAGAAAAATTCGTAATTAAATATGGTCTCCTACATACAAATTCACTTTATATTGAACCCATGACCTTTGTGTCATAAGGAATCAGAGTCCTAAAGTCATTACATGAGACCCCATATAAATTACCAGTCGGGAGCTCGAACTACTTTTTTATCTCTGACCAGAGACGGCACGTGGAGGACCAGGTGTTTATTCTCATTCTCAAGCTGAAGAAAGTACGTCACCCGCACGTGGAAAGGGAGTATGGATACAGTGGATTACTTGTTCTAACAAAAAGTACATTTTAGGAAGAATTGGCAACGAAACTACCGTAATAAATGTCAGGACATTGTAAGTGAAACAATTTGGTCATTAATGATACAGACTTTAGACCGCTAAATAGCTCCAGAAGGAAATTTGTCAAAAGACGCGCATGTTCGTTTAAATTCTCTTACATCAACAAAATATAGTGCCTATCTTATGAGGTAATTTAACAATTCAAATTTGTTGAGAGAAATTCTTAAATGCTCGTCAATAATATTGATACTAAATTAACAACTATCTGTTACAGTGAAACCTGCCTGCAATACATTTTTATAATTTAGGAAAAGTGTATGTAAAATTCTTGGCGGTAAGTGAAAACGGCATGGGAGTGGGAGATAAAAGTACAAAAGAACGACCTGCCATCTTCGAATCACGCATTGTGCCAACTGAATTCGAGGAGAGACCACGCATTTCCGAGTAACTCTCTAAACCAGCGTTTGAGAGACTAAGTCCAAAAGGAAAATAGGTTTTGGCCGAGGTGGCTGCAATATCATCTCCAAGTGGAGATAGGTTTTGAATCTTCACGTCAATTTTCAGGGACAGGTAGTGGACGGTCACTCTAATGCCGCGATCCTGCAATTCCTGCAATTGAAATTGTAAATAATTATGTCGTTTTGTCATTTCGTGTGCGGTCGATATTCGTCAAGCGTGTTCGGTCCGTTCAAGGAAAAAAGCGTGTGAAGGGTATACTTTTTGTTTATGCCATTATTTTTAGGTGAATGAAGATAAAATTAAATAAAAGGAAACATGTTTGTAAAGCCATAACCTGTCGAGATGGCTAAATAAAAGATTGAGATGCTGGTGAATCTGTTAAGATGGAAGGAGATGTACGACACAGAAGGTAGGTGAATTATCACCTTGTTAAAACGCTTTTATTTTTTCATGGTGTCACCGTTTCTCTTCTGTATGTATCTGTGAGGCATTTTGGTCACCCTTTTATTTCCTGAAAAAGTCAGAGAAGTATGACAAGAAGGTCATTTGTTTTATTTTCATGGACAATCTTGAAGTCACGAAACTAGTGTATGAAGTGTTGTGGAATAGTATATAGTGATGGTTGAGAAACAAATTTAATGTGTAAAGTGTCATTTCTGTACGTTTATTTCTATATTTGGGGTTTGTCAAAATTAAGATATTAATTTATCGTAAAATTCTGTTCGACGCAAAGACGAAATTTCTTGTAAGAGTAAACCGTAGTTATTCATCTAAAACTGGCGTGAAGGCACACTGTCGTGTTAAGCGATGTAAATTTTATCAAGGAAACTTACGAGGCGAGATCGGTAACATTTATTACAGGGAATTGCTATTCCAATGTGCGTTGAAAACTGTGAGGAATTGATGAGCAAAAAATAACAGTAAAAATTAGTTTTCTAAGTCAAGATTGTAAATTCCGGTTTTGGAAATATTAGATCAAAGTATACAGCGAGAGATGGTTAATTGTCACAGAGTGTTTTAGTAACAGCAGTGTGGGTCATCCGAGAGAGATATTCCATATTAATGTCAAGTTTTGTTAAGTATTGCGAAATGAGAAATAAGGAAGGATTGTGAATCAGGTTGATGAAATCATGTAGTGTTGATGCCTGGATGTTCAGTTTAGGAAAGCCTAGGAGTTATTTTCTGTAACTTATTGAGATGGGAATAGGGTCAGATCATAATTAGGATTCCATGTGAAACCGTAGGACAGTGAGGGATAAGAATATTTGAGTGACGTCTTAAAGTAAAGCTCTTCGCATAATCTATGTGGTCAAGAATTATATATTTTGTGAATTGCCAGCGAGATCGAGTCTGTTGCTTCATTTTAATATCAGTTAAAACGCGTCTAGCAGCCATATGACTGTCGTCTGCGATAACAGCAGAGGGGAGAATTGTTTCGTTATCTCGACCAGCTGTTAGGTTACAGCTCGCTACTCGTAAGAATCTGACTGTATTTATTTGCCATTGTGGAAAAATGTTTGAGATCAGATTTCATTATTTAGAACAGTATCATTTAATGGAAATTTGAATTCACATTCTTAAAGCGACCGAAATGAGACGATGATATTGGAAGTAAGCCTTTTCAAGGGTGTAGAAATTTAAGAATCAGTAATGTTTTTTGATATTATTCGAGGGTTGTACAGAGTCTTGTTTTTTTAATGTCACGCGGTGATATGACATGGATGGTTTTATGCGTTGCTTGTTGATTTATGCAGATTTTATGATTTAACGTTTGGATTATCAAAGACGGTTTAATAATAATTGTTAGTATTATGGTAAGCTTGTTGAATGACGTCATCAAATAAACAAATAAAAAATTAATGGCATTGGAGACTAAAATATACCGCGTTTTCAGCAGCGATGAAGAAAGTGAGCGATAAATAAACACTATAATTGAAATCATTAGGGATTTTTTAAATAAACCATTCGTCCGGGTGGATAACATTTGTTGTTAATCAGAATTATGAGATTATTACAATTTATTAAATTAGTAGATTCCGTGAAATCGTATTTCAGAAATAACTTAAAACCAAGTGACTAACTTGAAAATGTATTCTGGAAATCTGGAAATCTTGACGCTTAATCTTCCTGGGAAATTTCAACTTGTTAACCTAACCATTAAGGGGACATGTCCGATGGTAAAGAGACCTTACGGTCACAAGTGTTGTGATCGTTTGTTGTTGTTATTATCATTTTAACTTTGCTTTGTTAAGCATCAAATGTGCTTGGGGTGTATTAATGTGGAAACCTTGGTCATCAACTACTGTAACTTAATTGTGTTCAGCCTTCAGCTTAAAAATTTGGTTAGTCATGGGGTCATCAACCTCAGTGACTTAGATTAGGGCCATTTGCCATTATAGCATCATTTTCTTTGCGGTCATCGTCCACAATGACTGGAGCTGTGACGTAAGTTCATCATGGCTAGCTTTGAACTCATTCTGACTGGCTATAACTGCACAGGGTTATCAAACAGGGCCTGCAAGCCAGACTCCGTCATTCCAATCACACTAGAAAACTTTCTTTACTGAACACGTTAACTATTGAATTTCGCCTTGGACACCAGTTATAACGGCTAATCGGAGTGCTTAAAACTAAAATAATTACACAGCAAGCCAGGGTATTTTACCATCCACTAAATGTAAGAAACTAATGTTTACCGTTAATTACAAGTTCAATTCCACTTGAGTTTTCTACTCGACACAGATTTCCTCTACTCACACGTCGTGAGTGATCACATTGCACACCGCTTTTCACAATGCTGTGGTATTCCAAAGCAATTCACAATATAGCAAGCGTCGTTGATCTTCACATAGCCGTCTGTGAACTCAATTCCGTTGAATGACTGGTCACGGACATATGACCGTCTCGTACTGCTCACTTTTACTTGCTATTGACATCGGCGCTATCGACTGGCTCACTACTGGCCCCGTCCACATGGGTACCGCTGCGCCGTCATTATTACCTCTCGCAGGCGTTCAATTATAACAATAATGTTGAAGTACTCACATCAAAGAATCTTATCTTCCAAGCACAGTAAACAGAGCCGGTGCAGAAATGTGTCAGTATGAATGTTTAAACAATTTGACCATTATTTAAGCAGTAATTTAATAGTGTCACCTATTATATACAAAAAGTGTAGGTTAACTGCTAAGTTTGAAATGAGCTATAATTGCTTAGAAAAAGGTAGCATTGTCGAAGAAGCAAAGTGTTACAGCAAAATCCACTGTTTTGAAATTGGAAAGTGTAAAATTCAACGGTTTTAATACGGCCATCTTTTGTCCTACATCTTAAAACTCATTTAACTGCCTTTACACCCACAACCATCTGTTAACTCTAAATAAAAGGTTCATTTGAGTCCTGTTTATTCCCTGTCAGTTCCGGTATTAATGGATCAGTCTCAAACGGTAAATATAAGTAGTAATTTCATGAGTTTCAACATACGATTCGTAAGAATCCTAGTATGTAATTTCGCTTGTTACTTGAGGGATGTCTTTCTGTACCAGTTCTGCAGTAGTGAATTCCCTCACAGCAACCTGACTGTGTGTCGCTGATAACAGTGATCGCAAATGGACAATGCTTCACCCGTCATAAAAATTAGTGCTGTATTCTACCTGAGTGATCGCAAATGAGACTGATCGCAAACGGGACGTCACCGTGGACATCGGCGAGAGAAGAGGTAAAGGAGACGACCAGCGCGTTGTAGCCGTATGACCCCAAGAAGAGTGTGAAGGGCTGTATTTATACCCAGTAGGTTCGGTGGGCTATGACAAGAAACTAAGATTGTGCGGGTTAGAGAAACCAACTACTAATAGAAAGTTATACACAAATATACTGAAATATGAAAGATATTTTAAGGTTACCGTGGTTGTTATAAATTGATAAGGAATAAGCTAGAAAAGGGCAAATAAGCAAAATGACGACTGAATAACGTCATAAGAAAAGTCACAGTGCGCAAGCCCATTGACCAATGAAATTTAACCCGCGATCACTCGCGTTGTTAGGTTGAACCTAACATCTGTATTTCTCTTAAATAATCATTAATTTCGTATGCTTATTTTCGCTTTTATTTCATTTTAATACTTTTTGTATACTGATAATTTTAACATGTTATATTATTTTTATTGAATTCGACATACAGTTAAACATTACATTTCTTTCAAATTAAATAGCACCAACTGATGAAAGTAGCCTATAAACGTATCAGCTTTCTTACTAAATCACAAATATAATTTGGAATATTAATGAAGTTTACAGTATATTGGTTTACGGTCTAAAAGATAGGTTACTTTATCCTATGGTATTAATGTTATTTTCAGCATTTTCACACAAGCAACACATAACTATTCCAGGAAACCTAATGAAATCAATGCAATTTTCATCTAACAACTAGCTAATAATTTGCTGTCATTGACCCATATTTCCAGTTATATCAAGAAATATCAATCAAATTGAAGAAAATCACACACACGTGAGCACTCACGCTGTTAGGTCTCCGCTAACGCTACTCACTGGTTACACACACACGACCGCTTGCTCTGTGAGATGGTAACTATTATCTGCGCACTTTTTAGTGATAGATTTACACCCTAGTGCTGAAGTGGTCGACTTCGGTTATCTTCGAGATTCGTATTGGCAACCTTTGAAACACAAACTAAGAATTGCTTATCATCGCTGTGCGACATCTGGCGTACACTTTAAGTACTCGTACTGTTGTTGTTTACACAGCAAAGCCAAACTATAGAATTCATGCTAGGAACACGTTTCGCAACGGGAAATGTTATATAGTATTATATATTGTGTGTGTGACACAGTTGTTTGCTGAAAATAATAAAGGTTTATAAAATTCATATCGATCGATCATATTATCGATTCCATTCAGATTTCATTTCCATTCAGTTGGCAGTATTAACGGAACCCTTCTTACTTATCCAACGAGTACAAAAATCTATCACTAAAAAGTGCGCAGATAATAAATAAGCGTGTGACGCCCTCTTTCCCCAACTCTCTCCTCCCCTCCAAAATATCACAGCTACTACACAAGTACATCATGGCGTGCTCAAAGGACGGAATGGGGTATTTTCAAATGGACATCGATTCAAATATAAGGACAAACGAATTGTAGCAAAATTTGTAGAAATGTTAGATTGAACCTCATAGCGCGAGTGATTGCGGGTTAAAGTATGGCAATCCCGAGATCGAAATAATGTTCAAGAGATAAAGGTGATCAGTCCATTAAATGGTAGACAGAAATGCAGACGCAGGAATATAACAAGGAAAATAATATGCAAATTTAGAAATAATAACATTGCAACGAGAGGAAAAGTAAAGTGGATAGGTTTTTGTGACATTGACTTAACCTAAAAAGGGAATAGTAGACAAGTACAGAATTAACAATAAAAACTAGAATCTTTAACATATTAGCGCATACGCGAACAGGGCTCGTTGGTTTCCCTCCACGAAGAGTAGAGCATCGGCCGAGTTGGCGGTGCGGTTGGGGGTGAACAGCTGTGAGCTTGCATCCGGGAGATAGTGGGTTCGAACACCATTGTCGGCGTCCCTGAAGATGGTTTTCCGCGGTTTCCCACTTTCACGCCAGGCAAATGCTGGGGCTGTACCTTAATTAAGGCCAAGGCCGCTTCCTTCCCACTCCTAGGCCTTCCCAATCCTGTCTTCGCCATAAGACCAATCGGTATCGGGGCGACGTAAAGCAAGTTCTAAAAAATAGAGTAGAGCTCGTTGTCGTTCCTCATCATCCATGCTTTCCTGGGCCCGGTTATGGACAGGAAAATTCACAAACACACACGTGACATGCAAATTTCCAATATTTATGAATGGGTTTTTCCAGACCAAAATTCCCTTAGTACATAGGATGGAAAATCAATGGAGTAAGGGTTATGTAATGGATAACAAGAAAGGGAAACTAAGTGAGTATTGGAACCACAGATACTATAGAAGTCTTCGAAGTTTTACCATGCATTAAATAATTTAACTTAAGTAGGGTAAGGTTGCCAATATCGCGCCGGCACTTAAATCACACCACCACTTTTTTAAATATGCCGGTCGTATTGATGCACTACTAAGAGATAGTAATTTGAACTAAGGTACACTGACATGATGCCATAGTGGTTGGTCGCCATGTGTGTGCTAGATTGTGTTTTATTTGTGTTACAAGAAAAGTGGTCATTTGTATGCAAGATTCGTGTACTTTTCATAAGGGTCTTGATATTAAGGTGAGAAACGTTCGCGCGTTTACTTCTATTACATATAATTAGGATGCATTTAGGTACTGTTTGACGTCATTCTATTTGTGATATATCCAAATGTTCGGGTTAGTACATGAAAAGCTGACAAAATGGCGTGGTTTCTGAAATAGTACCACCACTGAGTTGCCTGAATAGCACCGGTGCGATTTTTGAATCTTTACTGGTGCGATTTAGGAATCTTAGTAAATAAAGGTGCTTAGAATATATATTTTCGTACGGTACATTTAGAGGGCCACCTCTGTGCTGTAGTGGTTAGCGTGATTAGCTGCCACGCCTGTAGGCTCGGGTTCGATTACCGGCTCTGCCACGAAATTTGAAAACTGGTACGAGGGCTGGAACGGGGTCAACTCCGCCTCGGGAGGTCAACTGAGTAGAGGTGGGTTTGATTCCCACCTTAGCCATCCTGGAAGTGGTTTTCCGTGGTTTCCCACTTCTCCTCCAGGCAAATGCCGGGGTGGTACCTAACTTAAGGCCACGGCCGCTTCCTTCCCTCTTCCTTATCTATCCCTTCCAAACTTCCGATTTCCCACCAAGTCCCCTGTTCAGCATAGCAGATGAGGCCGCCTGGGCGAGGTACTGGTCACCCTCCCCATTGTATCCCCCGACCCAATATCTCACGCTCCAGGACACTACCCTTGAGGCGGTAGAGGTCGGATCCCTCGTTGAGTCCGAGGAAAAAACCAACCCTGGAGGGTAAGCAGATTAACGAGAAGAAGAAGAAGACACTTAGAAGGTAAAATCACTTCAAGAATGGCCGTGAAAGTCAACGATCCACAATGAGTATTCTCCTAATGTTGTTTCTTTCTGGAATTCGGTTAATATGGCAGGGAGGCAATACGGGAAATGGTCTCCGTAAAATATGACACGTGCATTGGTGGAGTTTAAAGGAGGGGAAATAAAATTGAATGAATGTTTCAGAAAATATGAAATACCAAAGAAAACTTTTCAAAGGCACGCCCGAGGGTAAGTTAACCGTGGCAGCAACGCGGCAATGAAGGGAAAACCAACAGTGATACCACTCGCAACAGGAGAAGAACTCGTTAGTGTAATTTTAGACTTCGAAGAGGACATTTTCGGTCAGGTTTTCAAATACTTGAGGCAAATCCCCGTTTTGATAATCCATTTAACAGGGAGAAAATATGGCTGGAAAGAAATGGTTCTACGCTTTTATGAAACGTCATCCCATACTAAGATTAAGACAGCCTGAACATTTTTGTATTGCTAGGAAGAAGCAGAAAAGCAACGAATCTACCACTTGCTCGGTGGCATCATCTCTTCAAAATGTTGCGGTTGGAACTGCTGCAGATAACTGGTTCTGCATCATTTGTGAGGAAACTTTTTGTTGCTATTTGCTTTAAGTCCCACCGACACAGATAGGTCTTATGGCGACGATGGGAGAGGAAAGGCCTATGAATGGGAAGGAAGCTGCCGTGGCATTCACTAAGGTACACACCAGCATTTGCCTGTTGTAAAAATGGGAAACCACGGAAAACCATCTTCATAGCTGCGGACAGTGGGGTTCGAAACCACTATCTCCCGGATGCAAGCTCAGCTGCGCGCCCCTTACCACACGGCCTACTCGCTCGGTGAGGGAACTTTGGTAGAGGACATGGTGCAATGCAGAGTCTGCAGAAAATGTGCTTATGAAACCTGCGCTGGCATCCTAAGACATGAAACAATGTTTCAGTGTGAGTTTTGTGCATAAGTTAAAGACTTGACCAGAGCATTGATATAATTATTTTCTTCCTTTCAGTGGACATGTAACCCAATAACATTCATACAGCTTTCTTGAATATATATTTTTTTAATTATATTGTTTCATATTTAGTGCAATACATAGTGAGATTATTTCGAAGAATACACTTTATTTTGCAAAACAGCCTTTCACCTGAAAACCTGGTTGTGGTAGGCATGGGTGCGATTTTAGCAACCAGTGGTGCAATTTAGGAAACCAGTAGCCTAAATGGCACCACCTGTAGAGCCTTAGAAAAAGCAAAATTACCAAAGTATATAGTATAATTATGTTATGGTAAAAATTACTTATAAATCCTTTTGATATCCAAAACACACACGATCATTTCTATTTATTTATATTACTGAAATGGAGCATTTTAAGGCTTCTATTACGAATTTTATGAAAAGTGGTGCGATTTAGGCTACCTTACCCTAATCTTTGGTACAGGCAAAAACAACGTGATTTCTGAAATCGGCAATGCATTAACTTGAATACAATAAAAATGTTTGATAAATGCGTTTAATCTTGAGCTACAAGCCACGGATTAGCGCTTGAATCAATACAATTGAAAATTCTGAATTCTGATACTAGAAAACTACACTAGTTTGAGAAATAATTTACGTGATGTTAACTAACAGGTTTGTTAGTATTTATTATTCAACAGAAACAGAACAGGTGCAGTCTAGACGATATAATTTCATATAAAGTTCAAAATTAAGACGACAACAATAACAAAGTGATATAATAATGACTAATCAAATTGATAAAGGTTACGATAATATATGAAAATTCTATAAATCAAATTCAAAAATTCTCCAAAACGTGAAAGGAAGGATAGTTGCACAAACTACCAAGGCTAGATGTTCAAATTACAAACATAACTCTTCTTTGCCATTAAGAAAAAGGACAACTCATTTGTATGAATAAGAATCAAAACCATTGTACGTTTAGTGTTCAAACCCTGAACAGAAGGGTCTTCAATCTTACAAGGTTATCCAAAATACCAGTTCGAGGCAGACAAAGAACAGAAGTACTAACATGTCTGTGAGTCGTAATGTGGAGCACTGGAGACAGGATGCCTAAGTTGGTGAGCAGAATGCTATCAACGGAAGTGAAATGCTGTGTGTTACATGCTGCCTGCTGAAGTATGTAGAACCAGACAGAAAAAAGAGCCTCTTAGTCTGAAGCGGCAAGCCTAAGTACATACAATAAAGCAGAGCTGGAAGAAACTAAAAATTAAATTACCTAAGAGAAGTAGGAATAAACATATACAAATTCAAAAATTAAATATACGCCATAAAATAATATCTTTAGAAATAATTAAATAAATAATCATCGGAAAAACTTATATAACACTAAATAATCAGAAAACAGAAAATGAAGGAAAAGAGCCGTGGAAAGATTCATGACGTCACCCGGTACCAATAGTGAATGAAGCTGCCGTAGACGTGGACAGTATGACGCGCTAAGAGTAAACCAATACGAAAACTAGGTAATTACGAAAGAAGGAAGACGTATTTGCCAAACAGAGGAGTGTGGCTGTTGACAGTGAATCGCCAACAGTTCAAGCCTCGTCAGCAACAAATTCCTAATGATGAACTAGGTGAAGGAAGGCATCCCCTTAAAAATAAGTAAATAATAGTGTGAATTTTGATTGTGATATGTACCACAATAAAAAGAAGGAACAATTGGAGAATCTTAATATAGGCTAGCAAAAAGTACTTAGCTTCCAGAATCTTCGTGCAAGAACAAACATCCACCATGTACCTCTTCTCCGTAAGCCTCGGGCCTCACCGAGCCTTTCATCCGTGTAACACGCCTCACTCAGCAATTGCCATACCATATACCACCCATGTTGAAGGCGCATGGATTCTGATAACCAATACACACATTCAAATCATGTAGCTACAATTATTTTTACCCTTGAGTTTCTACAAGATAGTGATATCTACTCATTATGCATTTTGCACCACGTAGGTAAGGTTCGTGTGTGATCAGAATTTGACTGCTTACGTGTTTTTTAATGTTTACATTTTAGTGAATAGTAGTGAGGAACACTTTGGTCATTATAAGTTTTAAGGTACTCAGTAACGTTTTTCTTGGCGGAATGTTGGAGTGATAATGGCAGAGCAGTTCGTCTCTGCTTGTTTTTATCAATGACAGGTTCCTTCGAAGGAATTCACGTCTGGAGTTCGAAGACGCCAAACTACTGCAAACGAAATGTCACTGATTCATTCAAAAACGGGCTACAGCTTGGGTCATTCGTGGTACTTCCTGACATAAACTGAGTACGAAAATGATACTTTAATAACTGCCTCGTTGCTTCAGGTCAGCGTCCATATTATGTTTGTAAATTCTTCCTTTCAAGCAGTAGGAATTTTTATATACGTCCTGCCCTTTGATTCTGCTCTGAACGGGAGATTTGGCCGTGCGGTTAGGGGCGCGTAGCTGTGAGCTTGCATCCGGGAGGTAGTGGGTTCGAACCCCACTGTCGGCAGCCCTGAAAATGGTTTTCCGTGGACACCAGGAAAATGCTGGGCCACGTCCGCTTCCTTCCCACTCCTAAGCATTTCCTATCCCATCGTCACCGTATGACGTATCTGTGTCGTTGCGACGTAAAGCAAATTGAAAAACTGACTCTGCTCTGTTTTAGAGAAAAGTTCACTGCATGTGCCTGTTTAAAAATAGTGGCCAGAATAATGGACTACTCTAGTCATATAAAATGCCCATTCAGCAACTGACTTCTATTACGATTACGTTTAGGGAAATGTGTATTTGATGTTAATGTGAGCAAAATTATTTGATTTTTACTTCTTAGGATAAAAATGACTTAATATCTACCATAAAATTTTAAGGATCGAATCAGAGAAATTAATTTCAGGTGTCTTAAGCTTTTAGTAAATTACTCGGGCACATGTAAATATGTTTGGAGACTATTAAGACATGTATTTCCTAAAATGTTACTGCTACTTACAAACGCACTACCAATTTCAAAGTGTGTTAAGCGCAATAATAACCTCTTAAGAAATCAAGTAACAATGAAATGAAATGAAATACTGTCATATCATTGAGCTGACACTATACGGCACACTTTCATAATGTAGATGATATCTCTTTACGTAATGCATCGCTGTTGGTGGAATATTTCCTGAAATCAAGTTGATAACTTCGTTGCCCTATCTGAAAGATTATCAACGGTGAGAGTGTGGGAAATAATGAATAATGTTCGCTAAGAATGTTAGGGCTATCAACTATTTTACAGCAGAAAAGTTTTATAACGCTAATTTGATGTTAACTTTACATTACATTTAAATTCTACCACGCAGATCATGGATAACGATTCTTCATACCAACATATTGCATTTTCTTTAAAGGTTATGTTGTTATAATTTTTTCTCAATGTAAAAGTTTCACCTTAACAGTTGGACGTGTATCGCAGAATCTAAATAACATTTCCTTCTATGTTCCTAAGCAAAATTTCCACTTGGAATGTGAAATTCATATGATAATTTTCATTTTCGTGGTGCTGGGATTTATTAGTAGGTTCACATTATTCAAAATATCACATTGATGTAAGATGGGAATTGTACGTTGTTCGAGTCACTTATACAATACATAAGGCTTAAAGTATACGGAAGTTCGTGAAAAGCTAGAAATGTGTTACGTCTTTACTGCATAATCCATTGAACTGAAAGAAAATTAAGTAACTTGGAATTATAGGACATTGTGAAATATAGGAGTGAAATATAAGAGTTATGGTTTACGCTTTTTAATAATTAATCCTAAATGATAATAGATGCATTGGTACATATTTTGCGATGTTGTTTATGAAGACTATAGTGAAGACTCGACTTCCAGAATTTGTTCTCCTGTTACTTGGTTACGAGTTACAAGACAGCAGGAATCGTGGTCAACACAATTAATTCATCATGGGTGTTACCGGGTTGTTGTGGTAGTTAAGCATGAAAGAAGGTGCTGGGTGGTGAATAGGTCTCAAGCTACTAAAGAGAAATTAAATTTTAAAATTTAACAAGGTTATATTTTCTTTTCAAAATTAGGTAACAACAAACAGAACAGGTACTTAGTAGCCGAAATACAACTTGAAATGTACAATTACAGGGATTAAAGAATTTGGGCTTCGAGCCCTGAAAACACAATTCTTGAGCAACTAGCTCAACTTTACGATATACCAATTTCAACAAAAGGGGCAGAAGACCCCAATCAAACCCTGGAGCCCTTGCTCCAAATTACACAGCAAAGCCTCCTCGAGGCATACAACTCTCAGTCTTAGAAAAGAGCCACTCGCTCTTAAAGTTAAGCCTCTCCCAGGCCACACCAAACTCAACTTTCAAGTTGTCCTCAAAGGACATATACACAGGGGTAAAATACCCAACCTACTGAGGTCTATTAGGTGAGAAAAGATTAATACATGACCTCAAAATACAACTTGAGAGGAGGCGAACTTGCACTCCTAATACACTTTGCTTAAGACCTACTTGGCACTAGGCCGTTAATACAAGGGCTAATCCCATACTACAGAGGTGACTTAATGGCAATTTACATTACATTACGGGAGAATTGGTTGAGAAAAATAAGTTCACCTCAAGACGATGTGAGTGGGAACTCGAGAGGGTTAGCACTCTCTATCCCATAATGTAGCTTTACAAGAGAATAGAAGAAAAGAGTAGTTACATTTTAGGAAAAGGTTACATGATGGAAATGCTTCGAACCCGCCGCGAGTGTTAAACTGCCGACCTAGCAAGAAAAGAAGTAATTAATAGGCCATTACCTGGTGTTGAACGGCTGAAGAAGAAAGAGGCGCTTCCCGCCTCCTGCTATGTACTTAATACACTGAAAGATGGAACAGAAGTGGCCCGGAGACCCCAAAATCAGCAGTTTATAACCTCTCGCGGAAGATTCTAGGCGTTAGGGGAAATAAAACACCCTCCCTCAAAGTTTTTATTGGTTCGGGAAAAGAAACCCCTACATAGAGGAAAAGAAACACATTATTGGTGGAAAATTAATTAAAGAAATTCGGGATTGGCTAGATCCAAAATAAGGGGAAAAGGAGGGGTATACAGCCAACTTAAACCATGACAGAAAGAAATTTAACAAAGAACAAACTCTTGAAATAAAAATTTCTCCAACAAAATAGTTCTTTGATTTCGCAGTAGGTCGCACTATTGTTGATCTTCAGTAGTGTCCTCTAGAAGAGAAAGTTCACACTTCTTACTTCAAGCGAAACAAAACACATCAAAAGTGACACAGTTCAAAAACTCAAAATTTTCCATGTGGTGACATCTTCTGAGAAAGTAGAGAATTAATAGAATAGATAAAGTTCAACCTTCCTCCAGAAGAGGAGTTTCAACTGGCGCAACTTTTAAATAAACGGTGTAGAGGTGTACCCCCCGGTACAGACCTCCCCCCCCCAAAAGTTCCTCCAGGGGTGACACATGAAATCAGTTTGAAACAAAGTCCAAGAAATGATGTTGATACGAAGGTAGATAGCAGAAGCATTTACAAGATTTCTTAATTCAGTTTCAAAATGTTGTTGTTGCAGGTGAATGAAAGTCTTTATGTTTGTAGAATTTGAATTTGTGAAGATAAACTTTTAATACTTAAAGGTGAAGAAAAATTTGGCAATGTCCACCAAATATTGTAGTTGAATTCCCAAGTATAGTTATTGCTTATGGTGACTGTCCATATAGCTGATGTAGATTAAGAAGGATGGCCAGACCGGCCGTTGCAGCTTGCGTCCAAGGGAGGCCGCTCGGACCCCTTAAGTACCCTGAGATACCGCTCGCCCGCACTATGAGGGGAGCAGAGGTGTTGAAGTACGCCGCGCCCGCGGTGAACAGATACAGGCTGCGGGCATGTAGCAGGTCGTGCGCCGCACATCAGCCTTGGCCGGGAGGTGAGCTCCGGCTCGCCGTGCACATGTCGTCCTCGCTGGAGAGGAGGGGGCCCATCCCCCTCCCCAGTCGCTGCACGGCGCTGCGCGGCTGCGGGGGCGCTGAAACATTAAAGCTAGGCGGCAGAATTGTGTTGGACTATCATCTTCTTTGAGGGTACAGGCTTGTGGAGAGGTTGAGGGGTCAGCGGCGTGCAGATATTCATGGCATTTACTATTATGAAGCCACAGTGTAAGGTGAAGCAGGAGACGGGAGCGTGGTAATGGCCGTGGCAAGAACAGGATGGCAGTTTAACGGGTCGGGGCAGGTTTTACACAAGGCTTACATCTAAAACCAAAATATTACAGAAGGGGCAGAATGCCTTAAAGTGAAACTCAAAAAAAAAAAAAAAAAAAAAATATAACCTTCATATCCTTTCAAAATAATATGAAGCAAGTTAACACAGAAATTACACCGGTTTCACCTGGGACAGGTGAACTCTAAATATCCTCTCGGTGGCTGGATTACTTAGCAATAAGGTAACCGGCGTAAGAAAATCGAGAATGATACAAGGCCCATGAAATCTGGGGGCAAGCTTGCCCGCGGGAACAAAATTTTTGACCATAACCTGGTCACCTACCTTCAAAGTGGTGGGTCTCCGTCCACGATCATACCTTTCCCTAACCTTTTCATGAGACACTTTAAGATTGGCTTTAGCCTTCTTCCAAAGGTCTTTAATGTTATCCGGATCTATTGTCTCGGGTAGAATGTCATTCAAAGACCAGAGGTTAGAGATCGGCGAGTTGGGAACAAACTTGAACATCAAGGAAGCTGGAGTAAACTTGTGAGATTCATGAACCGCCGAATTCAAAGCAAAAGCTATCCAATGCAGGGACGTGTCCCACCTGGAAGGATCTTCATGATGATAGGCAATGAGTGCGGACCTGAGATTACGGTTAACCCGTTCAGCCAGAGATGGTTGAGGATAATAAGCAGATGTAGTTACATGAGAGATGGACAAGTCAAAACAGAATTTACGAAACAGATTTGATGTAAAAGCTTTAGCATTATCAGATACAATGTATTGGCACGGACCAAAAGAAGCAAAAATAGAATTTAGGCAAGAAATGGTGGACTGAGCGGTAGCCAGCTTAGTCGGAAATAACCAGGAAAATCTTGTAAAACCATCTACACACACAAAGATGAACTTGTTGGCATTACCCTTTGACTGGGGGAAGGGTCCCACATAATCGATATACAGGCGTTCCATGGGGCGCGACGCTTGATGAGAAGACAAAAGGCCTACTTTAGTGGACATGGTGGGTTTACTGATCAAACAAGATTTACAAGCTTTTACAAGTTCCCGAATTTCACCGTCCATACCTTTCCATATGAACATTTCACGAATCTTTTCACGAGTTTTAAAGATTCCAAGATGCCCCCCCAATGGGGTCTCATGATAGTATTTGAAGATCATAGGTACAAGAACCGCTGGAACAACAACTTTCATCAACTTATCATGCCTCGAAGGGCAACATAGAACACCATTCCTTAGAACATAAGGGACAGCATGTTCCCCAGAAGAAAGGGTTTCCATTATCGGAGCCAGCGTCGGATCTTCACGTTGGTATTTCTCAATATCCCTAAAAAGCATGGGAGCATCTGTTAAGATGGCATTAGCACCAGATAGTATGGACTCGGAAGGTGATGAACTGTCGACCGGTTCGTGGGTCTCTACGTCGTTATGAAACATACGGCTGAGTCCATCGGCAACAACATTTTCAGTACCTCTGATATGCCGTACATCGAATTGGAAGGCAGAAATACGGATGGCCCAACGGGCTATACGACCTGTACGACGCGGCCTACCTAAGACCCAGCTTAAGGCTTGATTATCTGTCTCCAGATCGAATTTGACGTGTTCCAGATAGAGACGGAACTTTTCTAAGGCGAATAAGACTGCCAAACCTTCAAGCTCATATATGGAGTACTTTGCTTCTTGAGCTGACAATGTCCTAGACGCATAGGCGATGGGTCGCCTCCCTAGTTCAGTCTCTTGAAGAAGAACTGCAGCTACTGCTGACGATGATGCGTCGGTTTGGACGATGAATTTCTTCGAGAAATCAGGCATAGCAAGTACAGGGGCATTACAGAGAGCTAATTTCAGATCTTCAAAAGCGGCTTGTTGAGAAGGTCCCCACTCGAATTTGATGCCTTTCCTACGAAGAAGGTTTAAGGGCGCCGCTCTATTAGCAAAATTAGGAATGAACTTCCTGAAGAAATTCACCATGCCAATGAACCTGGCGATACCTTTAATGTCCTTGGGAGGTTTAAAATCACGGATGGCCTGTGTTCTAGAATGATCGACTGCTACACCATCAGGTGACACAATATGCCCTAGGAATGACATAGAGGGCTTAGCAAAGGCAACCTTGGACAACTTAACAGTTAACCCAGCCTTACGAAGGCGATTGAGAACTTCTCGCAAATGATCTAGATGTTCTTCAAAGGTTTCGGAAAATACGACGACATCATCCAAGTAGTGATATAAGTACTCAAATTTGATGTCGGAGAAGACCCTATCTAGTAGCCTAGTGAGCACAGCTGCCCCCGTGGGGAGCCCGAAAGGCACGCGGTTGTATTCATATAAATTCCAGTCCGTGGCAAACGCTGTAAGATGTTTAGACTCTTCGGCAAGGGGAATTTGATTATAGGCCTGATTCAAGTCCAAGATGGTGAAGAACTTGGCCTTACGAAACCATGAAAAGCAAGAATGAAGGTCGGGAAGGGGCACAGATTGTAACACCACCTTCCGATTGAGAGCCCTGTAATCAATGACAGGCCTGAAGCCTCCTTGAGGTTTCGGTACTAGAAAAAAAGGCGAAGAATACGCTGACTTAGAGGGCCTAATGATACCATCCTTCAACATCTGATCGATGATTTCTTTCAGAGCCTTCATTTTAGGTGGAGATAGCCTATACGGTGGAAAACGGACAGGAATAGAATCCGTGACCTCAATTTTGTATTCAATAAGGTCAGTAACACCAAGAGTATCAGAGAACACCTCGGGAAACGACTGACACAATTTCCGAATACTATCAGCCTGCTCCTCAGGTAGATGTCTAAGGTCTAACAACATCTCATCCTGGGTAGGCGAAATAGATGAACATGATACAGAATTACACTTTAACAAGGGAATTCTACAATTGGACGCAAATTTGAATGTGCACGACCTACTCTGGAGATCGAGCACAAGACCAGTGTGAGAAATGAAGTCCGCTCCCAATATGATGGGGCAAGACAAATGCTTGGCCACAAACAATTTGATTTTCCATGTAAATTTAAAAACACGAATTTTGACATGTAAGGAACCTAGAATTTCTAATGGAGATGAATTAGCCGAAACATATTTAACAGGAGATGAGTCAAGGTCAGGGAGTTTACAAACAGATTTCAATTTAGAATACCAATCAGCCGAAATAATTGAACGAACACTGCCTGAATCTAAGAGAGCTGTTATAGGCTCGTTATTTAACTCAATCTTAAGAAAAGGAACAGGTGCGGGGGTATCCGCCGCAATCCTAAGACACTCTCTGGGGCATTCAAAAAAAGAATTTGAAGATTGCTCATTCCCTGAATTCTCGACCCTTTTGCCCGGGGCTGAGCCTTGGAAAGCAGAATTAGTCGACTCAGCCGAAGCCGCTAGTCACTTTTTATTATTGGCATGGGTGGAATTTGCACCAGAGCAGGAGGGGGTGCTATTTGAGTTTGGGCAATTCTTGGCGATATGTGAGAAAGCCCCACATTTAAAGCAGCCTTGTGATGACCCTGCTCCATTCCTTGTCCCACTTGACTTGATCAGAGGACACTTATTCCGCAGATGGTCAGGCGACCCGCAAGCATAACATTTACGGGGATTGACTGGTCGGCGAGGTGGAGGCCGAGTGTTACTAACGGAAGGCGGGGGTTCTTTCGCGACACGCAAAGAATCGGCGTATCTAACTCCTTCCGCTGAGACTGCCAATGCTTCAAGTTCCGAGAACGTTTGCGGGCACGCCGCGAAACACAAATATGACCTATAGGATGGTGAAATACCTTCCACAATAGCTTGTACAATTTGATCCTCAGGGAAGTGAAGAGCAAACACCCTAGTATAAAACTTAATATCTTGGATGAAGTCAGCCAAGTTTTCATCCAAGCGCTGTACACGGTAATAGTACTTCTGAATCAGGGAGGACCTGGCCCTAGCCGGGATGAAGTTAGCTAGCAAATGGGCATGGAAATCCTCAATAGATGATTGCTCGGCAATGGCTCTTACGATTTTATCAGAGAGAATACCAATAGCATACGGATAGATAATTTGCAAAATTTGACATGGCGAAAGAGAAAAAACAAGAGCATGATCCTGAAATTCCACTAGAAATCTTAAAAATGAAATTACGTCACTGGTGGTATTAACGGAAAACTTGGATATACCTCTGAGCAACATTGCCAATGGATGAGGCAAGCTGCTAAACCCGGGCGACATAGTAGGTAAAGGTTTCAATGGCAAGGAAGTTAATTCAGCACGTACATTGTTCAACGATGTGCGGCGTTCAGACTCGTTGTCCAATGGGGCAGAGATAGTTTGAGCAGCAACGGTTATCCTATTGCCTTCTCCCTTAGCAGGTTCTTCCTCACTACTTACATTCACAACGGTGGGCTGATCAGATTTGGGAGGAACTTCCCCAGTTAACAATTGAGTGACTTTACTAGACAATTCAGAGATAGTTTCAAGGAGCGTATTAGCTTGCTTCCTCTGAACGTCATTCACCTTCAGAGACAACAGATCATTAACTCTATTTGAAAAGTGATATAGCCTGCCTTGCACACGCTTAATTTGATTAGGAGACGGATCGTTTTCATCAAAATAGCTGACTACAGATGCTAGCCCAGTAATATTCTCGACGATCGTGGAAAGAGACTCATCAATTTCTTTCTCTCCCAAATTGGGGATGGAAATGGGCAAATCAAGGGACTCTCTAAGCTTGTTGGTGTCGATTGCAACCGTGCCTCCAGATTGCACATTTCTGATAGTTAACTCGTATATCAACTCCTCTTTGCGCAAATAGTTAAGGAGGAGAACATCGCGAGGGCCGGGCATGATGACAGAACAATTTTGAAAAACTCAAAAAATTCCAGCAACTGAGACAATTATTAGAGTTCGAATCAAAGCAATGTTTAGCCGTCAAAAGGGGCTAAATTGAGACCCATTCAACCACGCTCTGCTACCACTTGTTACCGGGTTGTTGTGGTAGTTAAGCATGAAAGAAGGTGCTGGGTGGTGAATAGGTCTCAAGCTACTAAAGAGAAATTAAATTTTAAAATTTAACAAGGTTATATTTTCTTTTCAAAATTAGGTAACAACAAACAGAACAGGTACTTAGTAGCCGAAATACAACTTGAAATGTACAATTACAGGGATTAAAGAATTTGGGCTTCGAGCCCTGAAAACACAATTCTTGAGCAACTAGCTCAACTTTACGATATACCAATTTCAACAAAAGGGGCAGAAGACCCCAATCAAACCCTGGAGCCCTTGCTCCAAATTACACAGCAAAGCCTCCTCGAGGCATACAACTCTCAGTCTTAGAAAAGAGCCACTCGCTCTTAAAGTTAAGCCTCTCCCAGGCCACACCAAACTCAACTTTCAAGTTGTCCTCAAAGGACATATACACAGGGGTAAAATACCCAACCTACTGAGGTCTATTAGGTGAGAAAAGATTAATACATGACCTCAAAATACAACTTGAGAGGAGGCGAACTTGCACTCCTAATACACTTTGCTTAAGACCTACTTGGCACTAGGCCGTTAATACAAGGGCTAATCCCATACTACAGAGGTGACTTAATGGCAATTTACATTACATTACGGGAGAATTGGTTGAGAAAAATAAGTTCGCCTCAAGACGATGTGAGTGGGAACTCGAGAGGGTTAGCACTCTCTATCCCATAATGTAGCTTTACAAGAGAATAGAAGAAAAGAGTAGTTACATTTTAGGAAAAGGTTACATGATGGAAATGCTTCGAACCCGCCGCGAGTGTTAAACTGCCGACCTAGCAAGAAAAGAAGTAATTAATAGGCCATTACCTGGTGTTGAACGGCTGAAGAAGAAAGAGGCGCTTCCCGCCTCCTGCTATGTACTTAATACACTGAAAGATGGAACAGAAGTGGCCCGGAGACCCCAAAATCAGCAGTTTATAACCTCTCGCGGAAGATTCTAGGCGTTAGGGGAAATAAAACACCCTCCCTCAAAGTTTTTATTGGTTCGGGAAAAGAAACCCCTACATAGAGGAAAAGAAACACATTATTGGTGGAAAATTAATTAAAGAAATTCGGGATTGGCTAGATCCAAAATAAGGGGAAAAGGAGGGGTATACAGCCAACTTAAACCATGACAGAAAGAAATTTAACAAAGAACAAACTCTTGAAATAAAAATTTCTCCAACAAAATAGTTCTTTGATTTCGCACTAGGTCGCACTATTGTTGATCTTCAGTAGTGTCCTCTAGAAGAGAAAGTTCACACTTCTTACTTCAAGCGAAACAAAAACACATCAAAAGTGACACAGTTCAAAAACTCAAAATTTTCCATGTGGTGACATCTTCTGAGAAAGTAGAGAATTAATAGAATAGATAAAGTTCAACCTTCCTCCAGAAGAGGAGTTTCAACTGGCGCAACTTTTAAATAAACGGTGTAGAGGTGTACCCCCCGGTACAATGGGTACAACGGATGAACCCGTAAAACGACCACAGATACGAAGTAAACGTACGTTACAACAGGAGGTGCACACACAGACCAGGAACAGGTATTATAAAGGCTGGGTATTGCCCACTGCACGCCAAGCCTTGCAGTAACTCACTTGGCAGAGAGCGGTTGGAGATATGATAGGCGGCAGAGCTCGACGGTACGGAGGCTCGAATCCCACGGAAGTAATGATTTATTTACAGCCAATTGCCTGATATGTGGCAAAGTTGCACACCTAATACTTTCCTTTCCACATACTGATTTGTTGTTGTTGCCCTGAAAGTGCCGTTGGTATCGATATGGAGCTGGGGTGGCCAAGGTTAAGAAACTTGTGAAAGGATTTCAGTTACCCAGGTCGTTTAACGCATCACCTCTTTGAACTGACTACCTGCGTGGTGGATACAGGGGTGTGCGCGATGGACCGTCTGGCACTCTGTAACATCGCTGGCGTAATGGATTGGCATACCTCTGTGATGAGCCGTCTAAGGTGACCAGGAATTGCCGGCTCTTGTGCATGCACCATTTGTTTTATATGACCCCATAAGAAGAAATCCAGGGGCGTAAGATAGCGTGAGGACCGACGACCTAGATTTAGGCCCTTTAAACACCAAGCCAAAATAGGTTGACCTGGAGGGTCAGCGGACCGACCATCACCCTTCCTAAACATTTGTCAGGATATATCGCATGGAGATGGATCCGGACAAACACTGTCACCTGCAGTGGAGCCCCTTCATGCTGAAACCACATCCTGCAGCCGTCAAAAATGGCACATGTTTCAACAACGATAAGAGTTCATCGTGGAGAAACAGAAGATACCGTGCTGCCGACAGATGTCCCTCAAATAGTTGGGGGCAAATGAGGTGATCACCCACGATTCCACAACATACGTTCACACGCCACTGTAGCCAGAAAGTGCCTGTCGTACACAGTGGAGATTATCGACACGTTAGTAATGCATATTATGGTGATTAACGGTTTCAGTGTTGTGGAATAGCGATTCGTCCGTTTCACATGCTGTAGGGTCCGTTGACAGAACGCCACTTGAGCTTCGAAAACATGACCATGGAGCTCCTGGTAACATTGCAGATGGTATTTGTGAAACCAATGTGCATACCAGTATGCATAACAGTCGTACGACTGTTGTTCATCTCCTGTGCAAAGGCCCATATGCAAGCGCAAGCGTCCAACCTCTTGTGAGCAGATGTCAGATTTCGGCTAAGGTCATGTCCTTCGCCTGGACGCAGTTGCATACAAACGTTTTTCCACACTCCGAAATGTCACACCTGTCGGTTATCGTCCATCTGGGTAGCGTTCTTGATACAGACGTTGTGCCTGGTATCCATTCTGTCAAGTTTGTCCATAGAATAGTAACATTTCCACATACTCGTCGTTGGAATAAATCACGACGGAGTGAATAACGCAATTGGCGGTAAAATAATATATTTTATGGGGTTTCAAACTTTGAAGTCTTGAGCCCTGCTAACTACCATTTATCCGAATGCGACCCTGCCAATTAAGCTATTGCGATGCTTGCCATGCAGCGAAGAGTTCCCAAAATATAACATACCTCTTTCTAGTCTGTGTGTGCATTTCGTGTTGTAACGTACGTATTATTTTTATCTGTGCTAATTTTATGGGTTTACCAGTGGTATCCATAATGAATTAATAGAGACACGCGTGATGCCTTCTGTCTTCTAGCCGGTAAACACACATTTCTTTATATTACGCCGGTGTAGGCAGAGAGACCGATGTTTTCTTAGAATTTCAGTAAATGCGACGGATTGGATAAATATACATCACTTCTTTTCTTACCTAAAAATACTTAAATTACATTATAAAATACGGATGCATTTGTCAGCATCGAAGTAACTACAGTAATCTGAGATATGGCTGTCTTTGTCTCTTAGCAGCTTGGCAAACTTACAGTAGATTCTAATATCAGAGCTATCCTGATACTATATTATTATCTTTAAACGTATACATTTAACGCAGATATTGGTGGATAAGTAGCGTGAAATTAAAATAATTTACTTAAATGTAATAAAGTATTTTGCGTGGGGCCAATATTCGAAACTTCGCGGAACGCACATATCTCGCGCACCGCCAATGTAATGAGCGCCACTAAAGATTTGCATCAGAAAGGCCATTTTGCAGAGAAACTGGACCGGGTCCATAATCGTGGCAAGGAATGTATCCAAGAGTGACGGAGAAACTTATAACTTGAAATATCCATTCAGCCAATGAATAATAATGGCACACTCATCTTCATTTATTAACCTTCAGGTAATGTATAAGCTTCATGATTCTTGCGCTGCTATTACCATTCATTATCTTCTACTGCTTGTATGAAGATTTTGTTAAACTATTAGGGGGCCTACAAGAAATAAGCACGGAAGAGCGTTCGTCCCTAATACATTAAATCAGTCAATTTAACACTTTCAGCTCTTCCCCGAGATACAACTAGTTATGATCACACTAAAGTAATGATTAATGAAGATAACTCAACGATGTTGTCATTTCACATTTCATAGTAACTTACAGTTGAACATTATGTAGTATAGCAACGGAAATCTCATAAGAACAAAAAGCTTATAACTAATACAAGAAATGAACAGTGATCGTATATATGACCATATCAAGACAAGTCAATATCAAGTGAGGATTTAAGTTTTGGTCAAATGAAAAGGTAACGTGGATCATTGATATGTACCAATTAATATTAATTGTCGTTGATTCAACTGATGTTACACCTTATATCTGCCTTTGCTAGAAGACGATACAAAGTAATGAGAGAAGTCAAGCCATCAAGCAGATCCTCAATCTATTGTCCGAAACAATACGACGACTCTTGAGGTATTTCCTCAAGGGGACAAACAATTGAAAATCATAGAGAAAAATGGCTTGACCATAGGATTACTCTACGCAGTTTTAATATCCACAGTTTGTTTCATGAGAGGCTTGCGCCCCAGAGTTGTCATGCCGCTACGGAACAATGCAACTCAACATTATTTGCCGTTTTCTCTCAATAGCTGCACGAAACCTTCGCAGTATCTAATAGCACATTGCTCTATTACTCATGGTAGCTTTCACTACACAATTTTCACCTAAGTAATTCCTTAACGTCACATCTGTGACGCAGATTTGAACAGTTTTCGTGGTGGAAATTAATTGCACTGTAAGTTGGTTCTTCCTCAATTTATTTGGAACAGATGGCAAACACTTTCGTTTACTCTTAGTGAATAGGAAATTCGGATAACTTAAATACTGCACTAAATGCTGCAGTAGAAAGTGACTTCGATGATTTTTTGTGCATCCGACAACTTTGACAGGATTCGCGAACATACATCCCCGAATCTTTACATTTAGTGCTAAGTTCACCCTACTGGAGTAGAACAAATGTCCGCATATCATGAGAGTGCTAGATTATTTACCTCCTTACTGCTACATAGAAGGTTTTGTTGGCTTTCTTCGCAGCAGATATCACTTTACCTTTTCCTCTTTAGTACAAGGGCAATAGCCTTCACGAAAACTTTGTCGAGTATGGCATTCATCCTCTCTTGAATAGTTCGTATCTAACCTTCATTGATCAGCTTCTGTTCCCACTTGAACCCAAATATATTACCTTGATGAGGACACTCCCCCTTAATTATCTGATATCATAATTATACAAGGAATGACAATTAATTATCTCCGTATTTCAATTATAGTAAGTAATGTTGTTAAAATTGCTTATGTTATGAGTTCCGTACATCGAACACACTTCCCCCATGTATAAGGCATTTGAAGTCTACCTGTAAACTGCGTGGCTCCTGCGCCCGTAATCGTGTGTTTATTCATAGGTATTATTTGATGTGAGGAATGGAGATATCATGAAAGTTTGATATCACTCCTTCAGTAGCTTACAGTTAATGTGAAATATCAAGATATATTAGTCCTAGATGTGCCAAGAGCCTTCCTTTTTATATTTTCTCATTACAGTACGTTCAATTAATCCTACTAATTGCCTATAATTAAACCGTCAGCTGGAGATTTGACGATTCCTTACAATACAGAAGTGCATGCCTTTGTAAGTCACGATCAATATCTGTGTCTTGAGTTCTAGAGGAAATGAGTTGGAACGAAAAATATCCTTGTAAAGTTCACACTTACCTAAATACAAATTTAGGAAGGCTATGGCTTTCTATTGGCTTTGACATGTTGACGGATGAAAGTGAAGTTGAGCCAGAGTTCCGGGATGAATGAGTGCCGTACGTTATCATCACACTGGCAGGAGTAAATAAAGCGCCTTACATTACCCATGCGCGCGGACATTTCCAGCCACGGGAGGAAAATTCCTGTGTCACCAAGAAGTAAACGGCACAATGTGGTGACAAGTTAATAACCTCTAGGTCCAAGGGTCTGCATTCCTGTGGCTCTCACTCTACAAGTTGAGGCCGCAGGGAAAAGAGAAGAGTTGCACGCAAGCTTGAAGAACGGCCTGTAATAGCAAATTTACAGGACACCTCCACAACATCATGAGACTTTGAGGAGAAAAATATTTTTGTAGAATTTAGTCTTCAGCGTCAGTTGAGGCAGAATTTATGGAGGGTTGCAATGACCAGATTTAAAGTAACAAGCATACCGAGCGCTATTTTAATGAAGACATAGACTATTAATGGCAACCAAATTCTATATTATTCCAGTAGGTAATAATTTCTGAGTTATAAAAAATGAATATTGATTGACCTTAAAGAAAAAATATCAGTGATTCCATTTTAGTTCTGTCGCAAGGCTTCAGTATTCAAGTTTCCTTCTGGGCTAATGGCATCCAGTGTACTTGAAATGACGATGAATTGTAAAGGTGTCTGTAAGCGCATTAACAGATACATGAAAGTTAGGAGATCCACGGATATATAGAATGCTGCTAATTCAACTTCGTCATCACGGCCTACTCAGCAGTCTAAAGTGTTTCTCTAATGGTGTGACTAAATTTTCCCGCTATATTCAAAAGATTCGAGTGCAAATAATCAAATATTCAGTCATTAATGAACTGAATTGAGGCTTTCGTCTAGGTGACAGATTCTCTTTAAGATGTTCACCTAAATTTTCCTAAATGTTTTCAAAGAACTTGGATATTCAACGAATATTTTACTTGGTAAATTAATCCAATCCCTTATACCTCGTCTGATAAATGAATGTTCGCCCCAGTTTGTACTCTTGAATACCAGGTTTGTCTTCATTATTGAGAACTTTGCTACTTTTAAAAGCTTCATCAAACTTATTCTTCTACTAATGACCACGCCATCTCTCCATTGACAGCTCGGAAAAAACTGCTTAGTCGAGTAGCGGAACTTCTTACTCCCTAGTCTTCCCAGCCCAAAATTTCAAACAATTTGGAAACACTACTCTTTTGTCGGAAATCACTAAGGACAAATATGCTGATTTCATTTGAGTCCAGATTCTCTTTCAGATGTTCACCTAAATTTTCCAAAATGTTTTCAAAAAACTTGGATATTCATCGAATATTTCACTTGGTAAATTAATCCAATCCCTTATACTGTACCCGCTCAAAGCCTGAGTCCCAACCAGCATTTACCTCAGGGGGTGTTACGGTCCGAATCTGTCGCAACTAATAAACAATAAACAAATTATGAAGATATAAGATCTCCAATTAAATGTATGGGCGCCTACCAATTAGTACTACAGGGTTGAACGAGACACTCTAATTTATAACTTTAAGGCTCATCATAAAAACACACAAAAATATATTTTATTAAATCAGATCAAAGGGAAAAAGTATGAAGGCTCCGTCCTAGGAATGGGGACGGATATTTAAACGGTCACCAAGGGTTTACTATGCTACAAGAACAAGATACCGGAAGTGTTTCCTTGCAAATGCCAAACGAACATTTTATTTAAGTTGAAAAATTTTACACACAACAAAATTCGTTGACACTTAATTTGCCGGTAATTTGGCAGATCATTCCTGATAATTTCACACAATATTTCACACATTTGACGACCCGTCCACTTGGATGGTGGAACCGTTGATTTCTGAGGGTTTCAATTCGACCCTCGTAAACACAATGACCATTGATGGTCATGGACCAAATACCTGTTGGCCAAGTGGGCGCGATCACATGAATCATGTCAGCGCCTCTACTTTTATTGAGATGAGACCAACCCGGGATACTACAAAACTCACCCCGGGTTCCTAACCAAGATATGTTAATCGGTAACTGAAGAAAACGACAAAGGGACTCTAACCTAATGGTCCAGATGTAGGGATTAGCCATCACCTTACAAATAACAAACTTCACTTATTATTTACAACAACTTGATATTATCACGTTATTTCGCCAGCTGACTTCCCTATTATCATTCAACATCATCATCCGAAATAATAAAAATATATTTTAATTTCATTATTATTATTATTATTATTATTAATATTATCAGTGGAGATCATGTTTATCGTAACACGTCATCAACATTGATTTAATATTCCAATTTCATTTTTCAACATTATTATTAGTCTCAGAAATAATGTAATAAATTCCTCTTCTTATTCTTCTTAAAATAATAATAATTATTGTTATTAATATTATAATTGAAAATTTTTATATTTTATTTCAATTCCCACCATTATTATTATGTTTAATGCATAACCCTTTACAATTATGGTCTAGTTTGGCACTTAATCAACTAAGACATGGTTTATTTGGAATATTATTATTATTATTATTATTATTATTATTATTATTATTATTATTATTATGATGATGATTTCGAAAATTTATATTTTAATTTCAACCTTTAGAACTTAGTCACAAATGTTAACTCCCAAATATGAACCACTAAGATCTGATTTCATATCGGTTGGGACATAATAACGGTATTCGAACCCGCAAACTTATTTTCATACTGTTGTTAATTTATGGGAACACCCTGTTCGTCCAAGACAAATCTCAAATCCCATGGCACGTCGTAGTTGGGCAAATATATCCAATCTCTTCAAGTGCTCAATTATTCCTTCCATTTCCGCTTTGAAGTCCATTTATTCCACTGGAACTCTTCAAACATTTAATTCACGAATTAATCTTCGGTGCGTGGATTCCTGCCACTCATGAGACCGGAATCGGCATATTATATCGACGTAGGCCCAAAGATTAATCTGTTTCTTCATCAACATCAGTACGATGCATTTTCATCTCATGCCGGATGTTTGTCCCACATGACTTCCAACATCAAATTTTGGCTCAAAACACTCTGGTCTTTCAACATACCGTGACCATCATATACAAGTGCCTCTATCGCTTTTAAACAAATATTTATGATTATTATGGAGTCCAAAAAAGTTAAATCAACATTTAAGGTTAAAATCAAATTTACTGCCTGAATTAAAGTCTTCCACGCCATATGTTATCTCCACATTGAAATTACTTTAACTTGCAATCATTCCATCAAATTAGGCTCGTTCCATTATTCACAAAGTATTATTATTAAACACAATTTACACATTACTCATATTCCTTTATCACTCAGATACGTCTACTGATTATTATATTTCTGTCCACTGGCGAAACTTCGCGGCACAAATAATCATCGATATTTACAAACAATTCAATGGACTTCATCCCGTCCCACAACAATTAAAATCACTTGGCAAGCCTCTACCTCTGGATAATTTACAACCTGCCTTAATATCTATAAAGTTTCCGATAAGGGAAAAACACATTTGATCATTTCTAAAATGAATAGTTATCTTATCCTTACTTGAAACGTGCTCCTCTATAATCACAAACCATTCAAGCACTTAAATCAACAAGTCAACCCTACTCTATTAAATAATCAAAATTATGATGAGTGCTTGATCTAATTATGTACATATTAATTTGTCCCTTTGTCTATCTCTCTCTGAATTTATACGAGCCAAAAATGGCTCGTTTCACAATCAAGTTACCATAATGAAAGAATATGATTTCCTCCCGCTAACGATTGCAATCTACAAATTTATATTAATGGTTACTCATCTCAGCTTTGTAGTTTGCTAAACCGGACAAGGAGCCTTGCCTCATCCGGTTTTAGCCCTGCATCCTACTGGTATTCATGCCAGCTTGAGGAGGTAATCCTTGACACTTTTCAATATTAAACATTTTAAATCTTATTTAAAAACAAATAATCTTTTGCACTTGGAATCATTTACACTCTAAATTTAACACATAAATTTTACACTCTTGGCTTTTTATCTAGCCCACTTAATGTAAATATACATTCTTCGTTCCTTCCCCGGACACTAGGAACATGTGATATCTCGGTATCGCCTTCACGGTCCGACGCGCACTCGAAATTCCGTCTCACGCCCACAAGGCTAACCAGGCATCAGTAATTGACTGTTCAATTGGTGAAATACGTCGACCACCCGCGACCGTTCTCACGTAACATACTTCCTATTCTTGATATGGAATCTCACACTCCTATCCGTAGGTTTTGATTTAATAAGTTCTGTGAATATTCGAACTCCTGCTAGTAGACTGTTCAAGACTGTAATACGAACTAATGCACGTCCTGGATCACTGGGTTACGTAACACAATGACATCCCAAAAGATTCTCTACGAGTGAGTACGCACCCTGGCGTAGTAACGGCTCGAACAATTCTTCACATGTAAGTTACTTCCGACCCAAGACCATGTCTTTATATTCGTCTCACCTCCCATCCGAGTTCACGAGAGGTCATCTAAGACACGCAATTCCAATATCCTCATACGACTATTTGCGGCCCTGCCAGTGGCTTAAACTTGGGATTCACTGATGTAATTATGTTATCATAGGCTCTATGCCAATTCTCAAATAATATCGTTCGCTGGTAATTAATATAACTGTAAATTTAGCTCCTGTATCCCAGGCGGGGTATTTCGCGCCGTTTTTAGCGTCTCTTTCCTGCAGCCAATCAGCGGAGAGCATCCACGAATTCTCAGAATTAGGCCAGTCAATCTCCCTCAATTAATAACTTCTAACAATAATTATTATATGGTTTGGCTTCTAAATTTCACCTTATCTCCAATTGATAATCCACTTCCTTCTATAAATTTAATCCGTGGAGTTAACGTTGATAGTGCTTCTTACAATACGAAGTTGTCGTCACTGCTTCTGCCCTGTGAATTTTACGATTGGTCCAATCTTACGCGGGTCTGAGAAGTTTCATATTTTTTTCTACAAGTACCAACCGTGCGCTCAGCCCTCGCTAGTACATTGGAGATCCCATGACGTCATTTCTAGGAATTCTGCACTCGGCCCATCCAGTGTTTAGCACTATAACTTCGCCCACGGCTCTGAAACATTTCCACTGACTCGGAAATAACTCTTGCCTTTCTCTTTCTCCCTCGTCACAATTTCTGAGAATACTAATTCTGCTGGCCATCGTATTTCTTAATCTTAGAGGAGACAACAGTCTGTGGTAGGTTTCGCCATATCTCGAACTGGCCCATACAATATATAACGTAAGATATTCTTGCTTCTTCTGAAAATGAAATATATATTCCTCCATAATTAATTACAATTGAATGACGCCTTTCACACCCCCACCAAGGCGCAATACCTCGTCTTATAAATGAATATTTGCCCCAATTTTTACTCTTGAATTCCAGGTTTGTCTTCATTGTTGAGAACTCTCCTACTTTTAAAAGATTTTTCAAACTTATTCGTCTACTAATGACCACGTCATCTCTCCATTGACAGCTCGGAAAAAAACTGCTTAGTCGAGTAGCAGAACTTCTTACTCCCTAGTCTTCCCAGCCCAAAATTTCAAACATTTTGGAAACACTATTCTTTTGTCGGAAATCACCAAGGACAAATCGTGCTGCTTTCATTTGTGGCCTTCCTAGTTCTCGTATCAAGTAGTCCAGGTATGGGTCTCACCAGATAAATATACGCCCTCTCCTTTATATTCTTACTACAAAATACAATCACAATAAAGCAAAGAGACATCAAACATTTATTTATAACCACTTAAATGTGATTACACCAATGAAGATCATTCCTTATATTAACACCTAGGTGCTCAGATTGTTCCGCGTATGGTACTATCAACCCCATCAACACAGTAATTAAAACAGTGGTTTTTCGTCTTGGTGAAACATACAACCTGACTTATAATCCCATTTATCATCGTACCATTGTCTGCTGACCGTCTCACAACTTTGTCGCGGTCTTCTCAAGTAACTCACAAACCTGTAACTCATTTACTAATCTATAGCCTATACCACAGCACCATCCGAAAATAGCGATATATGTTATTCCATTTCTTTACTCATATCATGTATATATATTTCAACCATATGCCCAATGTTATGCATAATTTAATTCAATAATCATTTAATGTTTCGAATAATGTATTCTAAATGACTTGTTCGACAGTAGAATCCACGCCAAGAATAAAGCGGCTAGTTTCGTTGCATTGTTTCCTGTTCATACTGGTAGAAGGAACATCTGTGCAGCTAGATAACAAAGTTGCTTGCAGAATGGTACCTCGAGAGTGTTTAATACGTTTCTTGTGTGAAGAAGAAAGATAGATTCCTCACCTTTGGAGAAGAAATACACTGCTCCATAATCCAAAAATCCCTCAATCAGAGTATTTAGAATGACACTTGTCTCACTCAAAGCCAGGGGAAATTCTCTACGTATTTCAATCTATAGGTCAAAACTAATAAGCTGTATTCCTGAAGACGTATATTTCATTGTGTGAATTTTAATTTATAATTATAAAATGGTTTGTCTGCAATTATCAAGTGCGACATAATGCCTTGGGTTTCACTGCTACGAGCATGTGACGGGTGAGGACAGCTGCCACGAAGTACCTCCTTAGAAGGACATAAGTATAGTGACGCTTACTAATTATTTGGTAGTTGCTGCGATCGGAGATGAAGAATTGTGATGCAAAATGATTGTGTGGATAACTATATATTGTATTAGACTTGATTGCAAACTATGTTACTTGTTTTACGTCGCACTGACACAGATGGGTCTTATGGCGACGATGGGAGAAGAAAGGCCTAGGAATGGGAAGGAAGCGGTCGTGGCCTTAATTAAAGTACAGCCCCAGCATTTGCCTGGTGTAAAATTGGGAAACCGCAGAAAAGCATCTTTAGGGCTGGCAACAGTGGGGTTCGAACCCACTATCTCCCGGATACGAGCTCACAGCTGCGTGCTCCTAACCGCACTGCCAACTCGCCCGGTTACAGACTATGAACCCACGTTCTCTTAATGAAGAGGTCATGGAAGAAGACTAGGGGAATGATGCGTTGGACCACCCAGGACGCGGGCTTTATCATTTAAATTCAGTGACAATGTCAGTTTCAGGATGCTAACCTCAAAATTTAATTCGAAACGTTTGTGTCAGACGGTGGCTGAAGTGAACTCAAAGGGAATTCAAAAAAGTGAACTTAGTTCCTTTTAAGCGATTCATGTTTCTTGTGGAAAAATACGAGCTAATAATTCCTCAAAGTTTCTTGTAAAACAGTAACGCGCCGTTTAAGTACAATACGTTATTTGCCTGTCAATTAATCGTAGGCTACGTGCCCGGATATTTATAGATGCCGATTCGAATGAATACTTTTGATAGTGACTTCGAATGTTAAGAACGGAGACCGCTGGCGAGGCAACATTATTTCATTCTGAACTGTGCGTTAGGAAATAAAGGACTTCCGAGACTAGTTACGATTGAAAGAACAGGCCACGCGGTCAGTTAAGGGAATTCTTTTCAGCTGATGGTAATCCGCACCTATCCCAATGACCGAAATATAAACAGGTAGTCGGCCCCTGTTCCTTACAGTGGGTTTACTTTCATTGACAACACGTTTGAAACAGACTTTCACGGAAGCTAATCCTTTGTTAGAAAATTAAGCAGTGCAGATATCAATGTGTAAGATATTTATTCATTATATTGTGATCTGTGTTATTATGTGAAGAAATGTGTTCGGGTGTTATCTCCGAGTGGATTACAGCAAGTTGCCCAATGGTGATCACAGCTGACCGCGACCCAGCAGGCTGATCTGAAACACGTACATCTTAGAATTTAAGGAGCCCCCAAAAAATTATTTCCTGTAAATTAATTATATTAAAATTGATTTAGGATAGGCCAGTTTATCGTCGCCCTAAATAACAATGATTGTTATTATTACGATTTGTGTTGTAATGCGAATTTTCACATTAATATGATTTTTGTTCTGATTTGTCCGAAATCAAATAATGACAATGTTTATTAATGACATTGAATTACCGATTAATTAGGTGGAATTCTTTACGATCAGCTTCCCTGTTTTGTTATTGTTCGATAAACATGGTGAATTGAGATGTCTAGCGCAACGTTCTTAGTTATATTGGAAATATTAATCTTCTTTTTTCTTCTTCTTTTTCTACCGCTTATCCCACACCTGTGGGGTCGCGGCTGCGAACAGTGTCGCACATGTGGATTTGGCCCTGTTTTACGGCCGGATGCCCTTCCTGACGCCAACCCTATATGAAGGGATGATATTGGAAATATTAATAATAATTCAGAAATAATAATAAAATTTGAATATTTGAATAATAATCCAAAAGTCGCCTATTTAAAATATTGTCGTTGCCGGGACAAAACCTCCTATGTGTTAATATTTTTGGAGATATACTGACCCGCAGCACATACATTATGAAGAGCGAGAATGCCTTGACAATATTCACACAATATTGCACCTTAGATGTCAGAACCTTAACGGCCAAAGTTCTAAGCTAAAATATTATTACATAGGAGGTTTTGTCTCGGCAGCGACGATATGTTTACCACACTTAAATTGTAGAGTGACATGTTCTTTAAGCCTCTACTATATGAATTATTTTTCGTTTTCGTTTGGTGAAGAAAATTTCAAGCTTTAATGTTCAACATACGTTCAGTGTTTTAGATGTACCAGCAATTCTTAACTGGGGCTAATAGCTTAACATTCTTATGTGATGTGGATTGCCATAGTGGAATATATATACGATTTTACGCTAAGCTTTTAACATTGAAAGACCGAACATTACTACCTACTGGTCATGGGTACGTTCTGCAAGTACAGCTTGCACGACCGTAGGTCGGTAATGTCTTTGAGTTTGAACTAGAGGTACTCCTGAAGCCTGTGGTAGTGTGATGGGGAGGGCCAACGTAAAATAAACGGTGGTTGGTGCGCGTGGATGTTGACGGGGTGGAAGGTTGGTTGTAGGGCTGTTTTGTCTTATGTTATGTATATGTTTAATTGACTGCACAGTTGAAGGTGTACCTCTGTCTACAATATTTATCCATTTATACAGGTGAAAAGTATGCAGTAGAGTGTTAAAGAAATTATTGCCGTTATTGGGATTAAAGTTATTTAAATAAGATTAGGAAAAGGTATATGATGAGAGATGACGTAAATGTTGACTTTGAGGCAAAATTACCTGCAGTTGTGCACTGTTGAGGTTTAACTAGAGCCAAGTGTTCTGATTGTGGAGCAGAAATATTGTGATGATTGTGCGTGTCTCACAGTTAATTTTGAGATGTGGAACGGTGACGATATGCTTCGAATGACGATTATTCCCCATGTAATGGGTTCATTTATGTGATTTCTTTTCCTCCGAATGAGAGAGTGCGATATAAAGGGTAGCGAGACGAGGAAGTCTCCCGCTTATAGTGGACATTTAAGTAAGGACAAAAGTAAGATGTACGACAATAGACGTTAGTGTTAAGGTAATATTTGCTCTTCAATGGATCGCTATTGTGAATGATGGCCACAGCATGCTGTAAATGTCACCTGTGAGTTACAAGGAAGTACTCAAATCTGTTAATTACTAGACTAGTATTCAGTCGCATTTACGTAGGGGATCATCCTAGGAAGTAGGAACTTCAAATAAATATTCAGAGGACGTTTTTTCGATAATATGAACTCACTAGTAGCGTTAGAGTGGATTTAAATTCAAATAATTAATTAATACATGATTGAGCATTGCATTTGACAGACTAGGTTGCATATAAATTCTGGGATAATTATTTAATTAATGTGAGGAGATTAACATATTTTATTGTGATAAAAAAAATTGCCATCCTGACCTTTAAGCCTTTAAGCGGTTGCTCAACTCCAAGAACTAAGGACGCCTTTCAGCTTTACGCCTGATGAATAAAGCATGTGTATTAAGTCTTACACAATATGCCTCGTGAAATGTGTAGCTAACATTTACCCGGGTTCAATTTCTAGTCAGGTCGGTGATATTCTTATAGCTCAAAAGTTAAATTTTTGAATTTAACTGAGAATAATTTAAGATACTCCTCAGTCCATAAGAAGCAGTGCTGTGTTCGAATCCCCATCATGTATAGGGCGAATATTGTTTCGGTTCTGAACACAAAGTCTTAATCTCTAAGTCATGTTACAGTAGTGTAAGCTAATAAAAGCCTCTTAGCTTCGAGCCTCAAAAATGCTTCCCAATATTACACGGTTATGAATAAGGCATATATTAAGCCTTCCACCATTTCTCTAGTGCCATGTGCAGCCTCTCATCTTGTTCCAACCTAAGCTCCAAGACCTAACGTGACCTTCCAACGTTACGATCCTATGAATAAAGCACATGTATTAAGTCTTACATCATCTCCCTGGTTCTAATACTAAAAATTGTAGGATATAACTCATGGTGGGGGAAGAGCAAGCGGTTAGGTTAACACCTGATCAGCGTACGGTCAAGCCTACTCAGTTAGCTAGGATGTAAAATTTTTGTCCTAGGTGGTGTAGGGAGGGACAATCATCGTACGAAAGTTACAAGTTGCAAGCCCCTGAGGCACCTCTCTAGTTTAGTCTTTACGAATAGAGTATAGCAGCCATCTTGCATACCAGCCATTGCCTCAATCCTACAAAGTTAAGCCAATAAGACAAATCTATATATATATATAAAATAAGAGTTTTGTCTGTACATTGCTCAGAATTTAAAAATAATGGTATTTCTGTATCGGCCATGTCCACAGTAACATGGAAATACACTTTTTACTTTTCCGTAATTTCACACTTTTTACTTTTCCGTAATGTCTGTCTGTCTGTCTGTCTGTCTGTCTGTCTGTCTGTCTGTCTGTCTGTCTGTCTGTCTGTCTGTCTGTCTGTCTGTCTGTCTGTCTGTCTGTCTGTCTGTACACGCATCACTAGAATACGGCTAAAGATAATTTAATGAAAATCGGTATGCAAAGTTAAGGAATAAGTCGCTACAATCTAGGCCATATATAATTTTATTCACGGTGATTGAAATGGTAGTTTAGGGGAAGGCCTAACATTATATTTTCAAATATTTATGTTATTAGTGGTCCTATCTTAATAAAAATCGGTATGCAAAGTCGAAGAACAAGTCGCTACAATCTAGGCTATAAACATTTGTATTCACGCTGAGTGACATGGTAGTTTAGGGGAAGGCCTGAAACTTAATTCTTAAATATTGATATTATTAGTACTCCTATCTCATTGAAAATTGGTATGCGAATTCGGAGAATGAGCCACTAAAATCCAGGCTATAAATAATTTAATTCACGCTCAGTGAAATGGTAGTTTAGTGGTAGACGTAAAATTTCATTCTCAAATATTTATATTATTAGTGGTCGTATTGATAAATACTACATAACTAAAGTTATATATAGAATTAAATTTCCGACCAATTATGTCTTATACATTTTTACCTACCTGCTATGATAACACAGATATTCATGAATTTGTATTTTGTTTGCTAAGTCCGTATCAACGACGAGCCACAAGAAAATGGGTTAACAGAATTTAATGAAAATCGGTATATAGAGTCGGGGAATCAGAAACAACAGTCTAAACTGTAAACTATTTTATTTACCCTGGATGACTGTCTGCGTGGTTTTCCTAAAAACGTCAGTAGGAATGTAGGAATTAAAAGCAATGTTATCATATAAAATACTCCCTCAAATGGAAAACCGCATATTTTCTCACTTGTAACGGTTCCGTTAAATATACACACTGCTCATTCTAATCAGTGCCTCAGGGCAGGGATTGAATAGCTCGAATTCTGTGATGAACCAGTATGTTACGTCCCATTAGTACCCGAAAATTTATGACCGCATGAGATGGCCGTGTGGTTAGGGGCGCACAGCTGTGTGTTTGAATCCGGGAGGTAGTGGGTTCCAAAACCACTTTCGACAGCCCTGAAGATGGATTTCCGTGGTCTCCCACTTTCACACCAGGCAAATGCTGGGGCTGTACCGTAACTAACGCCAGGGTCGCTTCCTTTCCACTCCTAGCCGTTTCTTATCATATCGTCGCCATAATACCTATCTGTGTCGGTGCGACGTAAAGCAAAGTTTAAAAAATACTCAGTATAAAGCAGTAATCCTATATATCGGACAGGACTGGCAACAGAAGACACAAACCACATCGCAACAAACAATGGTCAATGTAATGTTATTGTTGTTCAATGTTATGAGTATGACTGTTATGAGCTTTCTGTATTGTTGGCCTTCACATTTAGTTTTCTTTCGACTCTGTAATATTAGGGCGTCTTACGAAATTATTTATAGCGTAGATTGTAGTTCCATATTCCCCGACTTTACATTAACGATTTTCATTAAATTATGTTTACCCATTTGGCGCTGATATGGACTTAGCAACAAAAATACAAATTCATGAATACCTGTGTTATCATAGCCGGTACTGTAAAAATATATGACATAAATGATCTGAAATTGAATTCTATATAACTTTAGTTATGCAGTATTTATCGTTAGGACCACTAATAATATAATAATATTCGACAATTAAATTTTAAGCCTTCCCCTAAACTACTATTTCACTCAGCGTGAATAAAATAATTTATAGCCAAGATTGTAGTGCATCATCCCCCGACTTTACATACCGTCTGTATGCTAAGTCAGAGAATGAGCCACTACAATATAGGGTATAAATCATTTAATTCACGCTGAGTGAAATGGTAGTTTAGTGGAAGGCCTAAAATTTAATTCTCAAATATTTGTGTTATTAGTGGTCGTGTCTATAAATACCACATAACCAAAGTTATATATGATTAAATTTCCGACCATTTATGCCTCATACATTTTTACCGTACCGGCTATAACACAGATATTCATGAATTTATATTTTGGTTGCTAAGTCCATATCATCACCGAGCCACGAGGAAATGGGTTAACTGAATTTAATGAAAAACGGTATATAGAGTCGGGGAATAAGCAAGTACAGTCTAAGCTATATACAATTTTATTCACCCTGGATTAAATTGTAGTTTAGGGGAAAGGACCTAAAATGTAATTTTTAAATACCTACATTATTGGTCCTATCGAAAAGTACATCATAACAGAAGGTATAGAGAATAAAATATCCGGTCATTTATGCTTTATTCAGTTTATGATAAGAGTGGTATTTCAGAGTCGGAAGGAAACTAAATGTGAAGGCCTGCAATATCGAAAGCTCATAACATAGATCAACAATAACATTACATTGACCATTGTTTGTTGTGATGTTCTTTGTCTCTTATGCTGCCACGCAACTCCGATAGAGCAGGAATTACTGCAGCGTACCGAGTATAACAGCCTGAGTGAATATTGGCGGGATATAGCTGGAGAGTTAGAAAACTTTCTTCTTTAGCATGCCATTCGTCTGGTTCATAAAATTTCTGATACAGCTGGTACATAACACACTGGTTCATCATAGGATTCCAGCTATTCGATCCCTTCTCGACGCGCTGTTTTGAATGAGCAGTGGGCTTACTTAAGGCAGAGGCTCACTTAGTAGAGTAGTAGTAGTATGGCGTGGTCTAGAATAACAATTAGGGCTATTCCAAATTATAGCACCAGAATTCCCTAAATAACTCAAAATTCAACCCTGAAAAGAGCCGTTTCTAAAGAAAAGCTTCTTCCTCTTCATTTTTATTAAATTCTACATCCATTTTATTCCAAATTAGCAGTGAAGAGGGGGTTTCTCCCCTGGTTTGGACGAAAAATTTTCCCGCAAGTCAGATAGATTTATCCGCCGCCAGTGTAGTGAATTGATACTTCCCGACTCATTGGGTACTCCTAGGAAACAGATTAGTAAAAGGGCATAGTTTTTGCCCTGGGACTCTCCACTATTCGACCCCTCCACCGCCGAAAAAAGACCAAGAGTGTTCACGAATCACGGCTGTCTGCGGCTTGGCCATTCCAGCTCTGGAACTTTGGACTGTTAGATCGGCAGCTTAGCCCTGTTCGTTAAAAGTGAGAAAATGTGTCGTTTTTCATTTGATCGAGTATTTCATATGAAAGCATTCTTTTTACTCGCGCCATTCCTACTGCCGTCATTGTAATGTATGTTCATTTCAGTTGGGAAAACCACTAAGACAGTCTTTCGGAAGATGTAAAAAGGCAGGCTGAGAGTGAGTGTCTACCATTATAATGAAAGCTTCCAAACCTGATTGTGACTGATGGTAGGCAAGCGGGCCTACCATTACGGTGAAAATTCCCTAAATCAGTCAGATGTTTGGTGACTTCCCCGTTGCGTTTCTAAAGTAACATTAAGAGCTATGCAATTTCATACAGTCTTGCTCGCAACGTGTACACTACCTAACCTAGAATTCTGTATTCAATGTAGAATTCCGTAGCGAAGTACGGGTACATCAGCTAGTAGGTTATATGATGCACGTTGTGAGCCCCTGTAGTAGCTCTCTAGTTAGGTATATACGAATAAAGTATAGCATCCACCTTATATAGTGGCCCTTGCCTCAGTTCTCGAATATTAGGCTGATAACTCTAATAGGTAATAAGTTACAAGTTGTGAGCCCCTAAGGCAGCCCTCTAGTTAGGTCTAAACGAATAGAGTATAGCAGTCATCTTGCATGGTAGCCCTTACCTCAGTTCCCGAAATTTAGGCAAATAAATTTAATTTGTCATAAGTTAAAACTTTTGAGCCCTCTAGTTAGGTCTAAACGAATAGAGTATAGCAGTCATCTTGCATGGTAGCCCTTACCTCAGTTCCCGAAATTTAGGCTAATAAATTTAATGGGTCATAAGTTAAAACTTTTGAGCCCCTGGGGTAGCTCTGTAGAGTTGGGTCTATAAGAACAATGTTTCACAATTAGCTCTCGGTCCATCCCCTTAATGTTAGCCTCATATAAGCAATCTTCAACGGCCATCTTACCTCGGGGGGTCCTAGCACTAGGAAGTAGCACGCGGCCACCACATTGCGCATTAGTCCATAGGCCATCTCCTTTTGTCATATTGTGACCGTTCATCACGTCACCAAGAGTATATTACGGTATCCTCTAGATAGAATATGCCGTTTTCCGCACTGTGCCATGTTTATTAACGCCCAAGCTAGCACACGTTTGCCCTTCCCGGTATGCGAGCCACGAGTCCAGTTGACATGGCTCTAGTTACATGTATTCACCGTAAACGAGACATACTGGATTAGTCTTTGGTTCGCTAAACATGTGTCGTTACAGAGACCACCGTTGAATAAATGTCCAAGTCGTATAATAGTATTTAAGTGACATCCAAATTGAACGCGCGATAGGTAATATTTGCTCAGTTATGAGGTAGTGGGGTAGGGATTTCTAATCAATGGTAAGATACGACTTTCAGATATTTTGAAATGTGTTCGTAGATAAATGTGTCATCCACCAGGTTCACTCGACGTCCAATATTTAATACACGCCGCTACCACGATGTAATTTGTCATTCTAAATATTTAACTCAATAGCGTAAACAAGGCGAGCTATATGCAAGATACGCCTTAATTTAATTATCTTTGTGTGTAACGTTATAAATGTATAAAGTGGTAAATCCCCCCCTGCGAACCATGTGACCTTGCCGCGGTGAGGAAATTTGCGTGTCCCAATGCAGCAGATAGCCGAGCCGTACGTGCAACCATATCGGATGGGTATCTGTTGAGAGACCAGACTACGGAATGGTTCATCGAAAGTGGGCGTGTGTAGCAGCATTTCGGAGATCGCAAGGGCGGCAATTCAGATGATTGACTGATAAGCCCTCGTAATAATACTCAACATGGTTTAGTTGTGTTGATACTGCTACACGACTGAAAGCAACGGGAAAATGCAGGCGTAACTAACTCCCGAGGACATGCAGCTCTCTCTGTATGAATGATGTACTGATGATGCTTCCTCCCGGGTAAAATATTCCGGAGGTAAACTAGTCCCACATTCGGATCTCCGGGTGGGGACTACACGAGAGGATGCGATCATCCGGAAGATGGATACTGACATTCTGCGAGTCGGAGCGTGGAATGTTAGAAGTTTCAATCGTTGTGGTACATTAGAGAATCTGAAAGGGATGGATAAACTAAAGTTAGATGTAGTTGGTGTAAGTGAAGTACGTTGGCAGGAAGAACAGGATTTTTGGTCAGGTGACTACCGAATTATCAACACAAAATCAAACTGAGGAAATGCAGGAGTTGTTTTAATAATGAATAAGAAAATAGGGCAGCGGGTAAGTTACTACGACCAGCATAGCGAAAGAATTATTGTCGTCAAGATAGACACCAAACCAATGCCTACCATCATAGTGCAGGTCTATATGCCTACTAGTTCAGCGGATTATGAGGAAATCGAAAGAACATATGAAGAGATAGAAGATTTAATACAATATGTAAAAGGTGACGAGAATCAAATTGTGACGGGAGACTGGAATGCAGTGGTAGGCCACGGAAGAGAAGGTAATACAGTAGGAGAATTTGGATTGGGTAAAAGGAACGAAAGAGGAAGTCGGCTGGTTGAATTCTGCACTAATCTTAATCTAGTCCTTGCCAATACTTGGTTCAAAGACACACGAACGACGGCTTTATACCTGGACGAGACCTGGAGACACTGCAAGGTACAAAATAGACTTCATTATGATTAGGCAGAGATTCAGAAACCAGGTGTGGGATTGCAAATCTTTCCCAGGAGCAGACGTGGGCTCTGACCACAACTTGTTGGTCATGAAATGCCATCTGTAGCTGCAGAAATTGAAGAAAGGAAAGAATGCTAAAAGATGGGATCTAGACAAGTTGAAAGAAAAGAGCGTGAGGGACTGTTTCAAGGAACATGTTACGAAAGGACTAAATGAAAATGCTGAAGAAAACACGATAGAGGAAGTGTGGATAGTCATGAAAAATGAAGTTAGCAGGGCTGCTGAAGAAATGTTAGGAAGGAAGAAAGATCAACTAAGAATCAGAGGATAACTCAGGAGATACTAGACGTGATTGATGAACGACGAAAATACAACAATGCTAGAAAGGAAGAGGGCAGAAAGGAATACAGGCGATTAAAGAATGAAGTGGATAGAAAGTGCAAGGTAGCTAAGGAAGACTGGCTGAAGGAGAACTGCAAGGATGTCGAAGGTTGTATGGTCCTAGGAAAGGTAGATGCTGGATACAGGAAAATCAAGGAAACATTTATAGAAAGGAAATCTAGGTGTATGAATATTAAGAGCTCAGATGGAAAGCCACTTCTAGGGAAAGAAGACAAAGAAAGATGGCAGGAACATATCCAATAGTTGTATCAAGGTGAAGATATGGATAATTTGATTCTGGAACAAGAAAAGGCTGTTGACGCTGATGAAATGGGAGACCCAATTTTGAGTTCAGAGTTTGACAGAGCTGTGATCGACATAAATAGGAACAAGTCACCTGGAATTGATGACATTCCCTCTGAATTACTGACTGCCTTAGGAGAAACCAGCATGGCAAGGCTATTCCATTTAGTGTGTAATATGTATGAGACAGGAGAAGTCCCATTCGATTTTCGGCAGAATGCTCTTCTACTTATTAACAAGAAAGCCGGTGCTGACAGGTGTGAAATCTATCGCACCATTAGTTTAGTATCTCATGCTTCCAAATTTTAACACGTATTATTTACAGAAGAATGGAAAAAAACAAGTTGAAGCTGACTTGGGTGAAGATCAATTTGGCTTCAGAAGAAATGTAGGAACACGTGAAGCAACCCTTACTTTACGTCTGATCCTAGAGAATCGAATCAAGAAGGCAAGCCTACGTACATGGTATTCGTATATCTAGAAAGGCGTTCGATAATGTTGATTGGACTAAGCTATTTAATATTCTGAAGGTAATTGGGATCAGATACCGAGAACGAAGAATTATCTACAATCTGTATAAAAATCAGTCTGCAGTGATAAGAATCGAGGGCTTTGAAAAAGGAGCAGCAATCCATAAGGGAGTGAGGCAAGGCTGCAGCTTGTCCCCCTCCTTTTCAATATTTACATAGAACAGGCAGTAAAGGAAGTCAAAGAGGAATTTGGAAAAAGGCAGTAAAGGAAGTCAAAGAGGAATTTGGAAAGGGAATCACAATCCAAGGAGAGGAAATCAAAACCTTGAGATTTGCCGTTGATATTGTAATTTTATCCGAGACTGCAGAAGATCTCGAGAAGCTCCTGAATGGTATGGACGAAGTCTGGGGTAAGGAGTACAAGATGAAAATAAATAAGTCCAAAACAAAAGTAATCGAGTGCAGTCGAAAGCAGGTGATGCAGGAAATATTAAGTTGGTGCTAACAACGTAACGCAAGCAGGTATAAGTACCAACATAGTTGGGGATGTGTGGGATCTGGTAATTGCAGCACGGATGAAGTTTTAGGAAGCGGAGATTGTTATATAGTTGTAAAAATTTAGGAAATAGTGTGTGTGTGTGTGTGTGTGTGTGTGTGTGTGTGTGTGTGTGTGTGTGTGTGTGTGTGTGTGTGTGATGCATTTATTTCCACAAATATTGGTGTTTAGTGTTTGTTTGTACTAATTGAGATTAGTGGTATTTATTTACAATTCTCTCACTGGGTAGTAGGCGTTCGTTAGATTACAAGCTGTAATTTAGGACTGCGTGAGAGAAGAAATTTTTAAATATTATTATTAAAATATATGTAGGTTTGTTGATAAACTACTTACAAAGACTGGATATTAAAAGGAGTAGCAACTTCGGCAGTGGTTACATTAGTGCAGGTAATTGACAGGGTTGTTCAAATAGTAGTTCAACTGTCCCACCTATCACGGGGGTAACGACTTCTTCAATAACGCGATACTGTTGTAAATTTTGTTTAAAGAAGGGATTTCAACAGAATATACAGTATTTCACTGGCGAAATAATTAATAGTCGTTGTATTGTTATTGGTTATTGTCGCTCTTCATATTGAAATATTTGCATTGCTGGCTACAGTCATGAACGAAGGGTGTAGTGTAGACAAGTAAATATAAATAAAAATCAGCTGACCTTGTATTCCGATCATTTGTAGTTCTGAGTAGGTAGTTAATGTATCCGTAATTATATTTCGCTCCCTCGATCTTTCAGTATTTATGAGCGGTTAGCTAATAATAATAAAGTTCATATATCCCAGTAATTGCGATTCAAGTCCCTGGAGTAGGAGTAGTTTTGACAGAAATATTTTTAAGAAATTATTGTAGACAACATCATATTTTTTAGTAATTAAGGACACTTTTATTCTCCGTCCCGTGGAGTAGGGAATATATATATATATATATAGCAGCCATCTTGCGCATTTGCTCCTAGCCCAGGTCCCAGGAGTTAGTCCGATAAGAGCCTATGTATAGCGGCCATGTTGCGTACCGTTGATCAGATCATTAGGTCCCTTTTTTCTTATGCCATCATGTTCTAGACAGGCTGTACTGCAGCATTAGAGGGCTAAAATTTGGTCCGTTTTCCTCTACGGCGTACCGCTTACGAGATATTTGGCATCTTGCACTTATGCCCAAAATTTGATGAATAGAACCGTTGTGCCTAGCACATTATGATCTATGCCATGGCAAGAACAAATTAAGTTACAAAAGTGGTTCCAAGTCACAACATAACAGGCTAAAGCAGACTAAATGTCAAAGGATCTAAGTAGGAACCAAACCGTTGGTCCCATCGTTAGATCACTTTTTTCTCATGTTATCGTGTTCCAGATGCGCGGTCCGGACGTTTTAGGGGCTAAAATGTTGTACGTTTTGCTCTACGACGTACCGTTTTCGAGATATTTGACATTTGGAATTTAAGCACCAAATTTGCTTTTTGAATCTTAACTGTTTTTCTTGACTTATCGTATTCTAGACGGTGACCATTGTGTCTACGACATCTCGAATGTCAGGCTGATAAAACTAATAAGTCATAAGTTGCAAGTTATAAGCCCCTGAGGCAGCTCTGTAGTTAGGTCTATACAAGTAGAGTATGTCAGCTACCTTGTATAGCAGCACTTGCCTCAGTTCTCGAATGACAGGCTGATAAACCTAATAGGTCATAAGTTACAAGTTGTGAGCCCCTTAGGCAGCCCTCTAGTTGAGGTATATACGAATGCAGTATAGCAGTCATCTTGCATAGTAGCCCTTGCCTCAGTTCACGAATGTCAAGCTGATAAAACGAATAGGTCATTAGTTACATGTTGTGAGCCCCTGAGACAGACCTGTAGTTAAGGTCTATACGAATAGAGTATAGCATCTATCTTGCATAGTAGCCCTTGCCTCAGTTCTCGAATGTCAGGCTGATAAACCTAATATGTCATAAGTTACAAGTTGTGAGCCCCTTAGACAGCCCTCTAGTTGAGATATATACGAATACAGTATAGCAGTCATCTTGCATAGTAGCCCTTGCCTCAGTTCACGAATGTCAAGCTGATCAAACTAATAGGTCATATGATACAAGGTGTGAGCCCCTGAGGCAGCTCTGTAGAGTTAGGCCTATAAAAACAATGTATCGCCATTAGCTCCTGGTCCATCTCCTTAAAGTTAGTCTCATATAACCTCGGGGCACTAGCACTAGGAAGTTGTACGCAGCCGCCATCTTGCGCAATCTTCCCTAGGCTGCCTCCTTAAATCCTACGTCACCCCTGTGCCAGCTTTCTCCAAACGAGCCACTATACTGCGCATGAGCCTGCGTGAAAGCTCAATAAGAGTTAGTCCCGTAAGAGTCCGTGTACAGCCGCCATCTTGCGCTATCACCCCTAGGCCGTCTCGTTAAGTCCTATGTCTCCCCCTGAGCCGGCTTTCTCCATAAGAGCCTATGTATAGCCGCCATCTTGCGCAGTAGCCTCTGGGTCACCTTTCTCCATAAGAGCCCGTGTATAGCCGCAATCTTGCGCAATCACCCCTAGGCCGTCTCCTTAAGTCATATGTCTCCCCGGCAAGAGCCTATGTATAGCCGCCATCTTGCTCAGTAGCCCTGGCCTAGGCCTCAGGAGTTAGTCCCAAAAGTGCCCGTGTATAGCCGCCATCTTGCACATTAGCCCCTGTGCCAGCTCTCCGGTCTCTTTCCCTACTGCCGACTGAATATCGTGAGGGTAAATAGCTTGTTTTACTTCGACGGTGTGAATAAGCTGTCTAATATCTGATTCATTTTAACGATGAAAGAATTATTATACGATTCAATTACGTTGAACTCCGGAAGGAGTCGAATTTTGGATTCATAACCCTAACGAATATCTTATATCAATCATTTAAGAACGTGACATAAGATTGCCTAAAATTTTCTTAGAATTATGTTACCGGCTCCATGCCTAAGTTGTTACGCTTTTGGTCCAAGAGGGTCCCGGGTTCGAACCACGGCCAAGGTGTAGGTTTTAAACTTCATTGGTTAATTTCGATCGTTTGGGGCCTGGGTATATGCCCGACATCTTCAGAAATAGAATTAGAATTTACTAGATAATAATGTTACTGGATTTACGTCCCACTAGCTAACTTTACGGTTTTCGGAGACGCCGAGGTGCCGGAATTTAGTCCCGCAGGGGATCATTTACGTGCCAGTAAATCTACCGACACGAGATTGACTTATTTGAGCAAGTTCAAATACCACCGGACTGCGCCAGGATCGAACCTGCAAGTTGGGTCAAGAAGGCCAGCACCTCTACCATTTTATCCATTCAGCCTGGCAGAATTCATCAGAGCTAGGGCCCCAGTCTCGAATTCTCACAGGCGCTTAGGTCATCGAGTGCCAAATTAATAGATCTGTACCAGGTCTCTCTGGGGGCCACACACCATTAAATTACATAAAATATTATTATTATTATTTTATTATTATTATTATTAACATATTATATAGCATATATATAATAGTAGTAAATTAGTGTTGATAAGCTACCGTCATATTCACTGAAGTCACTTACTTTCAGCTGGGATTGCTATCATTGCCTAAAGCATACAGAACGATATCGGCGTAGATATATTTCAAATTTGGAAATGACCTAATAAACACAGGAAGATTAGAATTTCGTAAATAAATTAACATATTTAACATACTTTTTCTGCATCGTGAAACAGGTGTTAAGAATCCACTAGTGTACTTGATATAACATTAAGCTCAAGATGCAACATAAGTTGCAGTATCATTTGCGATTTAATGCGTTGTCGGTTGTCAACAGGTAGAAATGTTTCAAATTAAATGTGTCTAACAAGAGAAGTGTCGAACACTTTATGCCTTGAACCATTGGTCACATGACCAGTGTGGTAACATAAGACCACATGCATGGAATTAGCAGCATGTTTCCTCTTCAAGGCCCCTAAAATAAAGTCCCGAATTGCGTACATGAGCAACAGGCAAGTAACAGAGGTCGCTACAGGTTGGATTGTTCAGCCAGCACCGCGGAAAAGCCTGTAGTTGAACGGCGAGTAGGTGAAAGTGAACCAAGGTCCACACAGCTTGCCAGTTGGGCAGGGATGTCAGGCTGCACCGCACAATCGTATGACCGCGTTGTTTTCCAAGTTCCACTTTTGTGATTTACAGTGGAAACAGACTAATAATATTTTGCACGTATTCCTCATAGTAAATTGATAATGAAACCACAGTTTGAAGGTATATTTCAGCATAAAGAGTGTTACAGTTCCATTGTAAAATATATTCTAAATACAAGAATATAAACATTTTCCGATAAAAATGTAGAGTTATGGAAAATTATCCATCAAAATATTTCATGTTGTCTTGTTTAAAATTATTTCATGGATGTGTTCCGCATCCACTTCCAGGTTTATATGGGACAAGCGATAAAAGAAATTCAATAGAAATTAGAAAATTAGTATCAGTTTGAGGAGAGGTAATGAAATCTCATGATTTGCCAAGTATATTTTTACATTAATTCAGACTGCAGAAGGTCTGGAAAAAATGTAATCATGTCGGCATAATCTTGACGGAGAAATACATAATAAAAGCAACTAAACCCAAAAAAACCTAATGTGATATACTCGAATACAATCCTGTGATTCTGGGCAAATTTGATTAAGAAACTAAGTCTAGGAGGTAGTATTGTAACCTGGGTAAGAGTATAAGCAACAATGGCAGAAGTAGGAACAACGAAAAAGGTAACGTAGCACAAGCAAGGAATTTTTTTGTTAAGAAAGGAAATTTTGCTCACATCAAGTATAGATATGCATTAAAGAAAGTACAACATCAGAAATAAAAGCAATAACCACAAAAACGTTCAACAAAGCCAGCAATGATACTATTTGAAACAGCTATTGCATCAATAACAACTCATGAGATCCATATAATAAGAGATAAATTTAAAATTAACGAGATGATAACGACGGAGAAAGTTAAAGCTTGTCATATGAAACAAATAACAGGTATTTGGAAAAAAGCACCGTCAAGTGACCTACGTCTTACTAAAGAAAACATTCGTTATAGAAGACATCAGAATGCAGATACACCTGCCAAACACTAAGGTCTACGAGAACACATTCCAAATTCTCATAGCAAAATCGCAACTATATCTGTACCGACTTTTGTTCAACAGACGCCATAATGGCGGATGATTGGAAACGAGCAAATTGCGAGCTTCTACACGTAATAATGCGATATGGAACACATGATTTTCATCACAAGTTCTGCCAAAATAAGAGATTTTATCACCCGAATGAAAATTGTTTGTGTAAATTGTGCAATGAACACTGTGAGAGATAACATGCAAATACGTTGTATCTGAAGTAAAAGACAATTTTAGATGACAAAACTTGGACTGGAGTAATGTAATATAATTTTTGTATTTTGCACATTGTGCGCATTTTATTTATAATCATAATAAATAATAATAATAATAATAATAATAATAATAATAATAATAATAATAATAATAATAATAATAATAATAATAATAATAATAATAAATAGTAATAAATATACATGTGCACATTAGGGGAATGGAATAGAAGTTATACGTTTCTCAATCAGTAGAAAGACGAAATGTAACTCTTAGAATAATATAACATATATTTAAAAATTGGACAATTCTACAGGCTAGTTTCATTTCGTGTTTCAAAAGACTGAAAAGCTCGTACATTCTATTAACTGTCTCAAAACCGAAAATATAGCTTTCTTCTTAGCAACATATACTTTAGAACTACGTTTTGATCATACTTGTGTGGAGCATAGCGTTGAACGGTATTGAAACATGGACAATAATTTGTCCAGAATAAATATTAAATAAGATTTTGTTGTGGGGTTTTACGGAGGAATACTGAAGGTCATAAGAGTGGATCGGATCAAAAATGGAGGAATCCTGAATCAATTTCGATAGAGTAGAACGATGTGGAAGAATATGTGCGGGGAAATGAATAGATTGATAGAAGTTACTTTGAGTCACCGACGACTAGTTCAATAACATTCTGAGGAATGTTTAGGCGGCAAGAACGACAAGTAATGAATAGGTTGATAGAAGTAAGTTTGAGACACCTACGACTAGTTCTATAACATTCTCAGGAATTTTTAGGCAGCAAGAACGACAAGGATAGCCCAAGGCATGAACCTGAAACACAGATCATACTATATACTAGAAGTAGCAATTACGTAGATATTAAAATATTAGCACGCGATGGATGCATCGAACCAGTCCATGAATTCATGACCTAAACAACATGTTACCATGAATGTGCTTTATAAACAGCAAATAGATTATTCCAGCGTGTATATAGGTATACATAAGCATGAGATTATTATATCGTCGCTTCACCGGTAAAAGGTTGTAATCCACAAAGCTCTTCCTTTCGATTATTCTCCTTAAGACTGGTCACGCCTCCCAGCCACATATGGATATGCATTCCATCAGAACAATGTCCGTTGTGTTCGTTCTCCTATGCCGACGAGTAACCGAAAATGAACCTAACATGCATTATACAATAGGAGTGCGTAAATACGTAATGCAAGCATACATTCTTATAGTACGGTACAGTAAGGTTAATTTTCCTTTACACATGGGCATAGGAAAATGAACACAACGAAATTTGTTCTGATGGACTGCATAACCATATGTGGCTGGGAGGCGTGACCAGTCTTAAGGAGAATAATCGATAGGAAGAGCTTTGTGGATTAAAACCTTTTACCGGTGAAGCGACGATATTCTTCCTTCGCCTTCTTTGCTTCTCTGTTGACCAGGTTTCGGAGTCTTTTATAGTTTCTGATTCCTTCTTCACTCTTTGAGTTTTTAAATTTCCTCCTTTCCTCTATAAGTACGATATAAATTATTGTTACCAAAATTAACTAAGTTATTAACTAAATATTTTTTACGAATTTACAATAAATGAATCAACTATTTTGTCGATGTACAAGGACACGATCTATTATGTGGCGTACGAAAACCTCAACAGATCGACTTTCAAGTTCATGCTTTTCCGAACGAAATTTTCGGATCCATCACTTCGTACCAAGGGAGAAGTTTAATTAGGGTTTGTGTTTGTCTCTCAATCTGTATTTCCACTTGAAGGACGCATTACATTCCAGGAATAATATGTAATTATTTCTGCATCAGAAGGAATGTGTTTGGATGAAGTCATCTCTCTTATCCATTGCTCTGCCGATGTTCATTTCCGACATCAGCTTTACTTTCGTATTCAATTAATGAAGGCTGAGATCATACCCGAAAGCTCTCTGACAGAGTCGGATTATACTTTCATCAAGACCAGCATTTATAAAATCAATATCCAAAACGAGTGGGTTTCTAATTAAGGGAGGAGAAGCTGAATATTTCCGGGGATATTTCTTGTAACATTAGATGGAATCTAAATGAACCAGAATTACATAGAACCAATAACTCCATGTTATTAACCGCAGAATGATCATTATGTGATTGGACTGGCAAGAAAGACCCAACCGCATGTTCATCCCAGTAACATGGTACGTTACTTTGAAGTACGAAGTCAAGTTACATGGCTCAAGAATGACACATACTATTGCACGTACGTAATGAGCGAAACCTAGTTTTGAAACCTTATTAAAAAGTTAAGTGCATTCTGTGTGTAGTATGCTTTATTATCGTCTCTGTACATCCCTTCACCATCCACTACTGAATGCACTGTTCATAACAACAGAGTATTAATTTGGCCATAACAGGTACAATAACCCACTTGTAATTGAATGCATCTGAGTGAATGACATTTTTCCAGCCATTCGAAAATATAACAATGTAAAGGGGAACGTTTTGGCTGACGGATTTGTCAGTACTCAGTACTCTGACAAATATATTTTAGATATCCACTTCTAAAGGTGAGCGTGGAAGGATAATATTCCCTTTATTGTCGCATTTCGTTAGTGAGAAAATCTCTGGTGACTTGCAGAAGAGGAAAATAGCGAAATTATACACTAAAAGAGCTGAAAACTATCCATAGGTTTAATTCATTATAGATGTAATTGGACGTTGGAACTTTTGTAACTCAAGGTAAGGAATATGTTGTAACTAACGAACCCTATGTAATAGGTCAGCCGTACGGCGTACAAGAAGACCAACATGATTGAAACGAAACATTTTGAAACCTGTGTGTAAAATTGATTTTGTATATGCTAGATAATTTACAGTTACAGTGGATAATATAACAGTTGCTATTAAAATTTGAATGCAATTTAGAATTTGTAAAGAGAAATATAATAATATCCAGGTAAATGAAATGTCGTATGGCTTTTAGTGCCGGGATATCCCAGGAAAGGTTCGGCTCGCCAGGTGCAAGTCTTTCTATTTGACTCCCTTAGGCGACCTGCGCCTCGTGATGAGGATGAAATGATGATGAAGACAACACATACACTCAGCCCGCGTGGCATTGGAATTAACCAATTATGGTTACAATCCCCGACCCGGCCGGGAATCGAACCCGGGACCCTCTGAACCGAAGGTCAGTACACTGACCGTTCAGCCAACGAGTCGGATAATATCCAGGTGGTATAATGCCAATGCCTAACGAATTAAAGGGAGAGGAAATCCTAAAAGGGGAAATGCTATATAATTTTAGACATTCGTACTGTACTGTAAATAAATTTCATAATTCCCTGGTTCACTTACCTCCTTTCTGCTAAAACCATTCCATAAAGATATTTTGATGTGTACTACACTGTAGTTAAGGATGTTTCACTCCTCACGTGCTTCTCTTTAAAACATGCTTCCAATAAGAAGTGAGTGAGAAGCCTTCTTTTCCCACTAAATCTTCAATGGCTTAATTATTTTCGTTCGTAGCAATGGTATAAAATATAGCTAACCAGATTTAAGTGGTAGGCTTTCAGTCCCCTCCGTAATCATATTACTATACGTATTGCACTTATCTGATGGCAACATCCAGCATTTGATACTTTGATGTAACGTATCTAACTCTTAAAATACAGAGCAAAAATATATAGATTTTCTTCAAGTATGTACAGCAAATGAAATGTAACGGCTAAACTAAAATCATAAAAAAGGTTTTCTCACTGCATTACTAAACACTCTTACACTACATTCGGTCATCTATTTATCAATTTAAAATAATTCTTATTCAAATAAGAAATATCATTTCATAATCCGTCAGTGGACTTAAGATGAAATCCTATCTGAATGTATCAAAATTATAGCTGAGGAAATTTATAATATATAGGATATAAATTTGGTAGTTTTAGCAGTTGATACGGAACATTGAAACTCTCATTAAATCTGCAATTAATAAATACAAATTCACGGTTGGAGTACTTAGAAAAGTGGAAAATGTATGTACGAAAGGATTTAACTGAACGTTGTTAAGAAATAACAATACGCAGGCCCTGGTTATTCAGCCGAAAAAATTCAGTTTTGATCGCCTCTAATCTTGAGTTTGTCGCTAGTTTGTGCGGCAGTTTTTTAAATACTGTTTACCTACAAATTAAATGCAATTCTAATCGTGAGTTTGCCTGCGGCATTTTTTAATAGAGTTTACCTGCAAATTAAATGAAATTTTCCGTTAAGTATATAGTTCTTGAAAAAATAATGAGTGCCTGGTATTCTACATGTTCCCCAACCTTAATATTTTAACAGACTCAGTTTTAATTTTTACCAAAATATAATTCACCTTCCATTTAGTTACAAGCCCTGTGGATGACCACAACGAACACTGTGTCTATAGAGTAGGTTTAATTATTTCTGATAAAGCTTTACTTGTAAGGAACTTTTACCGTGCGCACGTTATATCCCTGAGAGACGTTATAATGTAAAGCAAACAGGTACAATATATTCAAGGTACAGTATATACTATGATTAAATGACTCCTGTAGATCCTGTAACATTAGCAGTACTGAATACTTTGAAATGAAAATAGCTGAAATACACAGTATTTCGATTTTTAAAATATAAATGCAAGTGTAAGAAGAATAAAAATATACTGCCTTAATTTCGTTATTTGTTATTGCGTACATTTTTCGGTGTCATCAACAATTATTTCCGTCCTGAAAGGTATATCGTCTCAGTGTACACCTTGGTGGATAAGTCATTTGATTAGAAAGATTTCTTTAACTTACGTATTACTAAACTTTCAAAGGTGTAGGTCTAACTTCACGCTAAACTTAGCAACCGTGACCGACCAAGCCGTTCACCTCCTTAACGACCTAGGCGTTCTCTCATTCGTTAAGTTGCATTTTAGTATTAATATTCACAATCCATTTGCTGAAGCGATTAAAATATAACTCACAGTGTTTCCTTAAGGAATATCGATTATTGCTATAGTTCAGGTGGTTTCTCACTGTCAAAATCTCCTTACATCATGTAGGTACCTATCCTTCTGAGATTGGAATGAAGAGAAAATATTTGTGTGAGTTGAGAAACTTGAATTGCCGTTAACTCAATGATCCGGCCAAAGAACGGCTTTAGTAGAATGAGTTGACAATTCCGTGTAGAAAGATAATAGCAAGTCTGAGCCGAATTCTCTAGTCCCTTGTTTTTACTCTTCCCGCCCGTCTCTGGTCTCTTTCTCTCAGTCTTGGAGTAACTAGGCTTCCTATTGTTCAAACCTAGTAATGCCAGTTTGTTCGATAACATCTCAGTATTATTAGTCCTAGTTTGCATTGAATAGTAGTGCGTGAGGCTCAATATAACACACAAAAAACCTCGGTTAGACGCATCTTTGGATTATAGTCCATCTGAAAATTTAGTGTTTTATCTTCTCCCTTCTCCGATTAAGAAGTGGTAGTCCCATCGTTCCCGATGTATTTATATAGGCCACGAACACTTATACAAATTCAGGTTCTTCTTTCAGAGTATAATTGTTAGTACAATTCATTCGAAACTTTATTAGAGGTTTAGAATCAAGTATCGTTTATTTCAGGAAACTTAACCACATCCCGCTCTATAAATTAGAGTCTAGATATCACCATTGCTGCTGTTGTTCAGTGCTACGAGATACCTGTGTAATGAGAGGAATAAGGGACTTAAGTCACTTCGAACATGGCATGCTTATTGAATACTACATCAGTAAGAAATCAGTCGGGCCAATTTCGCCCTTCTCAAGTAGTTCGTCTTGAGAGTTTGTGTAAATTGGGAATGACAGGAAATGAAGTTATGAAACTGTCCTGAATTCATGTAGAGTAACCTGAAGTCTTTACATTCACGGTTTGAACAACATCCTGTTGCTGCCTGATTGAAATGGATTAGATTGAAAACTTATAGAAGGGCAGATTGAAAGGAATATGTTAAGTAATAACAAAGAAGCCAACTAAGTTATAATTTCCAAATAATAGCAGTAATTATAAGTAACGCTAACCAATACGCCAATATATTAAAAAGGAAAATTCAGATTCTAAGTATAATATCCACGCATCAGTCACTAGAAAAATTATTGAGTGGGAAGCAATAGAGTGAGATATTCGACAAACTAAGCAAGAATGTGATGAGGGTGAGTTTGTTAATAATTTTGAGAAAACTCACTAAATCCTCTTTTAGGATTTTGTAATTACCATTTCAATGAAATGGACTTCGAATGAATTGCTGACTAAATTTTATCCCACTTCCTTCATAATTCTGAATTGACTTCCTCTTACCCTCTTAATCTTACTCATTTACGTGCCTTCTCGTCATCGCCGGAGTTTTCACTCACTCATTTTGGAAACAAGGATATCTTCATATTCCCTCCTTTAAGTTAAGCTATGATAAATTTCCTTACTGGCTTATTAGGATACAAGTAACATTAAGTCGGGTGAGTAAATCGACCCTAACAGCTCAAAAAAATGCCATCATGTCATTCTACCCCACAGAAATGTGTAACGAGAGAGGCATTTTCAAAAATACCTGACGAATAGACTCGATCCCATATATCCTCATCATGCATAAACGCTGTTTGTCATGATCGTTGCCATTTGAAGCACTGAGTTAAACCTGATGGATTTTTAGCATTGTTGTTTATAAAACTGTGTCGATGTCCTCAAATTTAGGACTCTCGTAAAAGTAAGGGTGTAAAATTTAATTGATCTAATGCTCAATATCAAGCCTTCATTAAGTAAAAATCCCTACTCTTTCAGGCCCCTATTCTTCAGATACCAATTTTATCGCTCCTACTTGAAATACATACTGATGCATCCAATATTGTCGTTGGAGGAGCCCCTCAAATTCTTGGCAGACAAGCTTTGCCTATCGCCTACTTTAGTAATCTTTTATCCCCCACCGAATTTCAATACTCTAATTATGAAATGCTGTGGTTTCCGTGGCTAATTTTCTGCATCATTTAATCGTGCCATAGCTATCAGCTTACTGGCCCTCACTGTATTTCTCAGAAAGACTATGAAGGGCCCTTTTAGGTCCTTAACAGTTTATTAGTATACAAGCCCACACCAAAATCTACACCTAAATTTGTCCTCCCCAAAGCATTACAACCTATGATTTTTTCCTATTATCACGGTTCTCCTGCTGGAGGTCATTTTGGTATGTCAAAATTCTTTTCTTGCATTTCGTCCATTTGTATTGGCCCAAATTTTATCAAGCCGTTCAGATCTTCGTACGTATTTGTGAATTTTGCCAGAAGGTTACGTAATCCACTACCTCATGCTACTTATTCAGCTGCACCTCCCTAATCTCACATTTTATATAGACCTCGATCATCCAAAGGAAATGTATTGTCCCCGTCAATTTTGAGTCTAATGGATGTTTAATTATGTGCCCGCAATAACCAGCATCTTTTATTCATTGTGAGCCGTAAAGTTTTATTTGGTGGCGAGCTGCTTTGTCATTCAATTAGTTTGACATGTTTTGGGAACTACAGGGTATTGATCTTTTCCCCTCGCCTCATCGATCGATAACATGTCGCGGTCACGTGACAAACTGTACTAATTCAAGGTTAGACCCGCTCGCCTACTTCCTTTTGTGTTTGCTTGTTCGCTGGAATAATTTCCAGATTGAACTGAACCAATTACGGGACGTATTTACAAACCAAAACTAATTAGAGAAGGAGTGCCCAATCTCCAAGTGAGAGGATTTCCTCAGGATTTCCTCAGGATTTCCATTAAAAATCCCTTATTGCTTCCATTCTACGAGAGTCCACAACGCAAGTTAAGTTTCGTCTCCAATTAAATAACAGACTGGTTTATCACGGACGTGAACTAAAATCTTTTGTGTCAGTTTCAGCCTACTCTAACGTGAATAAAGAAGAGGACCACAATCAACGCCAAACCTTCATCTACTTCAAGGATGTACACTCTGCTGTCAAGAGGAACAATTTATCCAAGGATGAATTTGGACTCTGCTATCACCATGTACTGCTAAAATGTAGGCATTTCTAGCAGTGGAGGGAGTACGTGTCATGACGAAATTCAACATGGGGCCATAACAGACTGTCCCAGGAATCGAGTTCCATCACAAAATATGAGTACACTTTTATGATATTCTTCTGTCCAACTCTGTAGAAAATTAAACTATCTTCTTCATTTTAGTTGAGATTTCTATTAGATGTGTGTAACTTTGAGATATTTTTCAGCTTTCATCTCACCTGGTTAAGTTAGTTTTGGAAATGTGAGTTGAGATCTATTAGTGTAGATTAGTTGTAGCTTGTCTTCGGAGAATATCTCAATCTTTATGCAATTTTATAAAACGATATTCAATAATAACTGACCTCTCGGATGAATGAGAACTTAAATAATGATTTGAGATGTGTGAAACATTGTGGGACTAGATTTGGGTTTTGTATCACATAGTAAATTTTGATGTTGCTTCATGTAATGCATTACTCTGCCATTGTGCAGGATTGTGTCATCTAACTTACAGATTAATTCGGAGACTGATGGTAGATTTAAAAATCACTAATAATAATACAATCTTGAGACCGGGTTAAATAAGAATTTAATGGTCATGAGTGATAACTTACGGTTTTGAGACCTGGACTTTGCGAAAACAAGCACAATCAGTAGTAGAAGCTGCGATAATGTGATTCTGGAGAAGACTGGCACAAACGAGTTGGACAGAAAAAAGACTAATATCCAAATCTTGAATGACGTTAATGAGAAACGGACCTTAATTTATTCAATAGAGCAGAGGAAAGGTAAATTTCTTGGGCACGTCCTACGACATGACACCTATCTCCAGAATGTCTTTGAAGGAAATGTCCTAGGGAAGAAGTCTAGAGGAAGACTACGTCTCTCATACCTTAGGAACATAATCACTCAGTTGCGTTTTGCTTCCTATGTCACGATGAAAATGACTACTGAAGATCGTGGGATGTGGCTGCAGCGACAAGGATTAGCCTTTATATAATGGATGCATGGATGGAATAATAATGATCGGTGTTCAATGACCACATGTTCGACGACAGTAATTCTAACCCATGTGATGTGGGTGATTTTTAATATTCTGCCACATCTTCTGAAAAAAGTTTGGAAATTTTTGGTACATCTTCGTTGCGATGTAAACATAACGTTCGTTAAAGTTACCGTTCCAATTCAAACACAAGCCATATAACTTGTTAAACATATTTGAATTAAGGATGGTTCATCTGTTTAATCCATTCGATCATATTTTATGGTAATAATCATGAAATAAAAGAAAAACCCTTGTATCCGTTTGTAAATATTGTAAATATTATGTGTGTGTGTGTGTGTGTGTGTGTGTGTGTGTGTGTGTGTGTGTGTGTGTGTGTGTGTGTGTGGTGCTGTGTGTATGTGACATAGTGTTGATAATTTTGAAGTGTTATTTATTGAATTTTGTGTTTTAATCTGACCGCGTGTTCATTACGGTGGGTCAGGTTATCCCAGTGTCGTCTGTGTTTGGTACATTTCTTGGATTGTTCTTTAATAGCATTTCTTGCTAACCTAAGGATAGATTCAATGCTATAATTACGCGATTTTGAAAGTGAATAAGATCGTATAATTTCGAAGCAAACATAAATGAGTGTAAAATTTTAGAAAAATTTCTGACATTAGTTAATGTACAACATGAATAACCACAATTCAGTTATTTAACAATTTTCAAGAGAAGGGTTATTGTTCTAAAGTTAAATTTTAATGATAAAGTCAACTGACAACCGAATTAATGTTAATTAAATTAATTAATTAGTTTTTAGAGTATTAAATCTTCAAATAATTAATTAAATTATATTTGCGTGTTATTACCATATATTATTCGCAAGTGAGAAAGTGAGATTAATGTGGATTTTGTGTAAATTGTGCAGTAATAATTCAAAAAGGAAACCATGGTTATCCGCCACTTAATTTAATGGGAATTCAGCTGTTCGGTTAGTTTAAAGGAAGACAAATAAGTTTGAGCTTTTAATTACATTTGGGATCAAGAATGATTTAGGATGAGGTTCATCCTCTTTAATTTAAAATTTTACAGCCATTGGAAGGCAAATTTTGATTTATTTTTATTCTTTCAGAATAATCCATTGTCAACGAGATTCAAGATTTTAATAACGTTCCTTTTGTAAATGTAGCCAACGGTATTATTCTCGTGAGGACCACGATAAACAGAAGCATGATATATTTATTATTATTATTATTATTATTATTATTATTATGATTATTTGTGAATATCACAATAAATGTCAGGCCTATGTTTAAATTTTTCTTTTCTTTATTATCGTAAAACCTTGCCCTTTAAACGCCTCCGAAAATTAGGTCAGCCCGCTAACGAACGGTTCACCTCTGGATCTCTTGTGCGCTGGCTGAGCTTAGCCGGGAAATTAGGGGTCAGTATGTATGTTTACCTTACTAGGTGAGTTCTCAAAATTTTTAGTTATCGACACAATTCGAAATGCCTCTACCACTACAATAATAAACCTCCTAGTCACTAAAATGTTTTCCCTTACCGGAATTCCACAAAACTTAGTGGCAGATAATGCTGCTGTTTTTACTGCTAAGACATTTTGTGACATGCGTTTCTCCCTAGGCATCAAAAAAAGCTTTTACTATACCCAATTACCCTCAAGCGAATATGGTCGAGAAATACCATCGAAACCTAAAAATTGCCCTTTCTCTCTTTCATTCCGATAATCACAAAACCTTTGACACTGAACTCATTTCCCTAACTCTTGCCTTTAATTATACTATCAATTATTCTACTAAATATACTCATGCTAACTTATTTTGGGGCAGTGGGCTTCAAACCCCACTTTCCTTAAACCGAACACCCGTTCTTCAAAACAAGCCTGGGAATCAGCTTGAAAATTGTATACAAAGCACAGGAACTACACCGTAAGGAACATAATTCTAAACGTGTATCCTCGAAATTTAAACTTTGGGATTCAGTTTTTTTTACTTAATTATCCTCAAAGTTCAGCTATAAATAGCCCATCTGCTAAACATTTCCTAAAATGGACAGTATCATATCGTATACCAGCTTTTCCCTCCCCTGTGAATGCCTTACTGCAACATATTTCGGATATATCCGATGTTAAACTCGCTCATTTATCTCAGTTAAAACCATTTATCTCTTAGGCCACCACCCCTACAACCCTTCCCTCGGGAGAACGTCACTTTACTGCTAATTGTCTACACTCTTTTTGTTTGGATTAGAACGGATGCTTTATTCGACCATAGTGCCCTCTACTTGTATGGCTCTCCCAACTCCAACGCCCTATTCGTATGTAAAGAGAGCTCATTTCTCTATCCTTCTCTCAACATAAATTATATGTGAACAAAATTTCTATCGTTCACCTGACGCCCCTTTTATGTGTGTGTGCTCGTGCATCCACTCATCCACTGCTACTTTTAATCTATCATTTGTCTCGTTCTTCCTCACAATTTAATTCTTATCCAACAAAGAAAACGATGTAACATTTTATTCCGCAAATTTTAGTTTTAAATTCTTACACAAGAAAAATATATAAAATGTTTTTCTTCATGTTAATTGTATTTTCCCCTTTTTTCTTTCTCTGCAGCGCTCCACATTCCCTATCACTTTTCCCTTTTCTTTTCCTCCGAGAACTCTACCGAGACTTTGGGACCTTGTGCTGCGTTAATTATTCCTTCATCCAGTGAAAAATGCTATCTTCTTCACGGACCATTCTGCTGCTGTCTTCTTGTTAGCGCCACTATCGATTCTGCACCACATCTCGTCCTGGAGCACCATTTCTTCGGTTACTTCTTCAAGAATCTACCATCTTCCACCTACTAATGATCCATGGAAAGCATAGTTCAGTAAGATATTATCTGGCAGTCAGTGGGCATACGAAACCAAGCACTGCTAGAAACATTATGGTGAAATCCCAACGTTAATTACCGGTTAAAGGAAAGTCCTAGAACTCCAATACCTTTCTCAATGACTGGAAACTTGATGCATTGATTCATTATTGGATATCATTGGCTCTCGAACCGTTGATGTTATGAACAAGAAAATGTAAGAGAATATTTCTTGTCAGATCTCTAGAACGTGGATTGAATGGCCAGTGAATGGTGTGAATCCCATCTCGAGTATTCCGTTTCAATGAATTGACATAGATGTAGAAGCTTTCACAGGAATATATCACAGTTATTTAATGAACATCTCACAGGAATATACTGCAGATCAACCCGTGGGCATAAATACGCATCTCTCTCCTCGCTGATTTATATAGGGCTGACCGCTCTCGGAAATTCAATACCCCGTCCTAACAATTTGACCTACTTCATAACATATGAACTAGACGTAGAGGAGGCATAAGGAAAGGCCTGCATGCTCCCTGCCTTACAATCGGCCCGAAGCTTTCTGAATTTATACAAAATTAATGGCCATAGGAACAGTGCCGGCTTACATTCCGTCCGGCTTCGTTGCATAGCACAGTACAGAGTGGTATTCATCTTTGACTGGTCCTCCACCATGCATTCAGTGAGGGAAATATCAGAGAAAGTAGAGGGAGGCTTTTAAAAATACACTATGATGCATTTTGCAAATCACTACTGTTCATTTTCTAACTCCGTTTGCTTTCATTAGCTAAAGAAACCAACAATCTGAGAGAACAGTCTTACCCACCAGCGTCCCCTATTCTGCTTGAGCAGACCCATCCGGTCCCTGCCACGAGTTCTTACTGGCTTCTTTTGAAAATGGCTCGTATTTCTTCGCCTTATTAGTTTAGTTTATTATAGCTAGGTTTTCTTCCCCTGGTGCAATTGGAAAGAACGATGAACTGAAACTTAATTCCTTTCCCTACCCTGCATACATTCCGGTAAACAAAGAAATTAAATGGTGCGTGTGGATATAGAAACGTATTAAAATGTTTTTAATAGGGGTAGGGTGAAGTAAGCCTTCAGTTCAAGAACAGTTCGCAAATCTTTAGAAAACACAACTCAGGCAGTGAAACGAGAAGGGAAGAGAAAAAATCATGAGGAAAGCATTACAATCTGAGAGGGGAATGGAACGGCTTTGATTAGTTTTGTAAACATTTCAAAAGGGGAATAGCAAGCACAGTGGTCGAGTAAGAAAACAATCCAGCTTCTCATGCATTATTTCACAATGGATCTTTGCAGTTAGAATGTATAATTAAAATGCCAATTTTTCCCTCCTATCCTAAAATTCTTGGCTATATATGGAGCAAATGTATGTATTAATTAATATTTCACGTTTACGCCTGGAAGCCAATTTTATACACCATAATAGCAGAGCAAGTACTGCGTTGTCCTTTCAACTCGCATGTAACATTGAAAAAGAATTCCCAGCACCTTCATTTTTATTAAAATATATTCTTCTTCCGCATTTTAAAATGGGTATCCCATAGCCGTAGTTCCCAATTAGTAAAGAGCTGAGGACCCCTGTCATTTTAGAAGTTCTGCCACGGACCGGACAATTTTTAATAGTCACATTGAAGAAGGAAAATTGCATTTATACATGTCTTTGTTAACAACAAACTAGAGTTAACTTCTTCATTGAAGTATCACGGGAGAAATCTTGCCCCTTCATGTTTCGAACAATTCCTTCCATATCTGGTTCCATTTTTCCTGCCCTTAACCTTAAAACAGGGTAAAAATTTAGGTGATTTCTATGTTTACTTCTGAGATAAAATGATAATGGAAATGCTTTCTCACAAATAAAAGTGGAGCCGGTATTTAACATTTCGAAGTTTTCTCGTCTACTCACTTGTTGGCTGAATGGTCAGCGTACCAGCCTTCGGTTAAGAGAGTCCTGGGTTCTATTCCCGGTCGGGTCGGGGATTATAACCTTAATTGGTTAATTCCAATGGCTCGGGGGCTGGGTATGTGCGACGTATTCAACATTAGAAATCATCCTAGGTAGGGCCCTCATCTTCACAGACATGCAGGTCGCCTAATAGGCCGTCTACTAGAAAAGGACCTGCACCAGGCCCCTCCGGAGGCCATACGCCATTATTATTATTACTTAAAATCAGAATTATTTTTTTTATCCAGAGGTGACCTATACATTCGATAACGTGCACGTCTATAACGTGGCATTGCTCCGCTCCGCTCAGTCTTTTTTCTTTTTTTTTTACGGGGGCCCCACGTAGCCCGCTCCCCCGCCGTGACCATCGACTCAATCTACATGGCCTCCGACATGCTATTAATTTCTAAGAAGAAAGAGATAGCTGGGTAGAGTGGGAAGTGATACAAGGAGTATCTGCCTGTTTCAATGTCAGACACGCTACCAGGTGAGATTGTGTTAGGTATATGGTGTTGAAGTATGATATTGAAGGGTCAGGGAAAAACCACATAGGCAGAAAGAAGAAAGAGGCAGCAGCTTACTTGCGCTTATATACCCCGCTAGCCACGCATGCGCAGTAGCATTGATAAGGGACTTGGACACTCGCCGGCAAGTCTTACAGCGGCACCCATCGTGGTCTGATTATAGACGGGTGCCTTATCATTGACGTTACAGCGCTCAAGGTCAGTCTGTGGTTCTGACTGCGTCCATTGCGACCAGCTGCGCCGGCCGCTTTATTGCTATCAGAGTATTTTAGGGGCCCTTAAAAGGGCCATTGGACCTCCCAGGCAAGCCTGGTCAGACAGGAAAGGGTTAAACTTTAATGTATAATGTTGCATTACCAAACATATTTAATTTCAATGAACTCTCTTCAGATTTAATATTTATAACAACACCGAGTACGTGTCCCCTCCATGTGTAGTGTTGAAATATGCCGTCAATGAACCAAAAGAAATCACATTAATAAGTTATTCTTTCTTCTCCTTAGATAGAATTGTTGACATGTTCGAAAAGAGTCCTCGAATGTCAGAATTTGATGCAGGGAATTCATCTCTAAAGCTAGTCGATAAATTACGCAGATGTTCATCTATTAAATTCTTAACTTATGTTGATAATTCTTTGTCTGTCAACTGCAGAAATACCTCTAAAAGTGGGAAGTTACTTTGACTAACCTACCAGCTTCAGAAAAGATTGTCCACAGCTTTAATTCGATCTTATCTTCAACGCGAAAAAAGTTCACGTGACTGTCTTGCAAACTTGACTACAAGAATGCAGAAATACCAAAGCAAAGTTGTCCAACTGATCACATGGGAAATTAGAATCATTCCGAAGTAGTCGTATTTCATCTTGTAACTCAATGAATATCTGCGATATATTCTTCCCATGAAAAACAGCACTTTTATTTATGTTGACTTCCCAATTCTGAACAAATTTTTGAGAAGAGCCTGGCACTCAAACGCTGATAATTTACAACACCGTTGATGTTAAATATTTCAACAAGTCAGTGGATTAGGAATTATCTTTGTAGCCAAAGCTTCTCGATGAATTCAACAGTGGGTCAATTTAATAAAAGGTGCCAACGTCATCATTCGAGCAACAAATTCCATGTTCATGATTGACATAGCACGAGCACCATCTGTTGTCAGTCGCATACATTTTTCCCCAAGAAATGAAAGTGTTTGCAAAGAAACCATTCAAATTCTTCAAAAATCACCCTTCGTGACTCTGCTGCGGTATATAGAATATCATTTGAAAATTAAAAAGAGCCATAGAAAAACATTTGTTAAAATGAAGGAACGTTTCAAGCTTTGATCATTTAACTGACAGTCTGTTGCATATCATCAGACGTATCACAATATTCTTCGCTTTACTGTACAGTTGGAAAGAGGTACATTGTTGATTTCCGCAGACGGCGATTCACCATATACTCGTTTATAGATAGCTCCACAATAACTTTCAAACACACATTCGCCTCCTGCTGTAATACTAATTTTTAAAACATCAAAACAATCCAAGGTAGCATTTTCCTCAGCACTTTTATAATTTCCTACACATGTATTTAATTCTTTTTTACCTACTAAAGGAAGTAACATTATTTTGTATGTGTAGGGAATACCTTTTCTCCAAGTGTCGCTGAGACTAACAGATGGCTATATTAGCCACAACATAAAATACATATTGATCATGGGTCCAATCAATCAATCAATCAATCAATCAATCAATCAATCAATCAATCAATCAATCAATCAATCAATCAATCAATCAATCAATCAATCAATCAATCAATCAATCAATCATTGAACTGTACATAAAGCTGCCACACACGTGGCAGCTTCCCTATCAGTTGCTTACCTAACCTCTTCTTAAATTATTCCAAATAATTTGGAAATTTATCCATTGTATGCCTTGATAATTTAATCCACTCCCTAAGTCCTCTTCCTGTGAAGGTATATTATGATCCTCTCTATTTTAAGAGCTCCATCCAAGCGTATTCATCTACTGATGCCATTCCACGCCTTCTCTCCACCAACAGGTATGAGCATGCCGCTTAGTGGAGCAGCTCGTCTCCCTCTTTCCATGTTTTCCCAGCACAAAATTTGCTATAATTTCGTAACACTACCAAGAACAACTCACGCTGCTTTTCTTTGTATATTTTCCAGGTCTCATATTAAAGAAGCCCTGGTACGGGTCCCATACACTGTAACTCCTACCCTAACTAGGGTCTTACCAGATACATATACGCCCTCTCCTTTACATCCTTACGACGAACCCTAAATACCCTCATAACCGTGTGAAGACATCTGCAAACTTTCTTTTCAAACTCGTTAATATGATTACCCAAATGAACACCTAATATTTATATTAACACCTTTGTACTTACGTTGATCACAATGAGACATGTCTGATAGGAGTTTCCCTCTTGATGAAACTTACAAGCTGACTTCTCATCCCGATTACCACCATGTTGTTTTGTGCTGGCCATCTCACAACATTGTGTAGGTGTATTTGTTGTCGTTCACAATCCTATAACTAATTTATTAATCTATGCAGTATAACGTAATATACCAAGAGCCTTATCTCGTACTCAGTACTTTACTCACAACATCTATATACACTGACTGACAGAGCAAATGCAACACCAAGGAGGAGTAGTTCGAAAGGGATGAAAGTTGGGGAAAAAACAGAGTCGGCACGGAAGAATAATTGATGTTTATTTCAAACCGATATGCAGGTTACACAATGCGCACGGCATCGACTCAGTAGGATGTAGGACCACCGCGAGCGGCGATGCACGCAGAAACACGTCGAGGTACAGAGTCAATAAGAGTGCGGATGGTGTCCTGAGGGATGGTTCTCCATTCTCTGTCAACCATTTGCCACAGTTGGTCGTCCGTACGAGGCTGGGGCAGAGTTTGCAAACGGCGTCCAATGAGATCCCACACTTGTTCGATTGGTGAGAGATCCGGAGAGTACGCTGGCCACGGAAGCATCTGTACACCTCGTAGAGCCTGTTGGGAGATGCGAGCAGTGTGTGGGCGGGCATTATCCTGCTGAAACACAGCATTGGGCAGCCCTGAAGGTACGGGAGTGCCACCGGCCGCAGCACATGCTGCACGTAGCGGTGGGCATTTAACGTGCCTTGAATACGCACTAGAGGTGACGTGGAATCATACGCAATAGCGCCCCAAACCATGATGCCGCGTTGTCTGGCGGTAGGGCGCTCCACAGTTACTGCCGGATTTGACCTTTCTCCACGCCGACGCCACACTCGTCTGCGGTGACTATCACTGACAGAACAGAAGCGTGACTCATCGGAGAACACGACGTTCCGCCATTCCCTCATCCAAGTCTCTCTAGCCCGGCACCATGCCAGGCGTGCACGTCTATGCTGTGGAGTCAATGGTAGTCTTCTGAGCGGACGCCGGGAGTGCAGGCCTCCTTCAACCAATCGACGGGAAATTGTTCTGGTCGATATTGGAACAGCCAGGGTGTCTTGCACATGCTGAAGAATGGCGGTTGACGTGGCGTGCGGGGCTGCCACCGCTTCTCGGCGGATGCGCCGATCCTCGCGTGCTGACGTCACTTGGGCTGCGCCTGGACCCCTCGCACGTGCCACATGTCCCTGCGCCAACCATCTTCGCCACAGGCGCTGCACCGTGGACACATCCCTATGGGTATCGGCTGCGATTTGACGAAGCGACCAACCTGCCCTTCTCAGCCCGATCAACATACCCCTCGTAAAGTCGTCTGTCTGCTGGAAATGCCTCCGTTGACGGCGGCCTGGCATTCTTAGCTATACACGTGTCCTGTGGCACACGACAACACGTTCTGGAATGACTGTCGGCTGAGAAATCACGGTACGAAGTGGGCCATTCGCCAACGCCGTGTCCCATTTATCGTTCGCTACGTGCGCAGCACAGCGGCGCATTTCACATCATGAGCATACCTCAGTGACGTCAGTCTACCCTTCAATTGGCATAAAGTTCTGACCACTCCTTCTTGGTGTTGCATTTGCTCTGTCAGTCAGTGTATATAAAGTAACTTGTCCTGACTGACTGACTGACTGACTGACTGATTCATCATCGCCGAGCCAAAACTACTGGACATAAAGAAATGAAATTTTGGGCATGGATTCATATTAAGATGCAGGTGCTCGCTAAGAGAGGATTTTTGGATATTCCTTCGCCAAGGGGGTGAAAAGGGGGTTCAAATTTTAAAATGAGTGTATCTATATCTCAAAACTTTAAAAGTTTACAGATGTAAAAATTGGTATTTAGAATCTTCTTTAAAAATAAGGAAACATGTATCTTTTCTTTTCAGAAAATCCCAATAGGAGGGGTGAAAACGCTGAAAAGGGTGTTGAATGCCTTTAATCAGGATACCGGTACTTATATCTCAGAAACTGAAGATATTACAGACCTGAAAATTGGTACTTTTCATCTCTTTAAAGAATAAAGAAACACGTATTTTTTTTTGTTTTTGGAAAATCCAATTAATGGGAGGGTGAAGAGGGGGGTGAATTTTTAAAATGAGTGCATCTATATCTCAAAACGTTTGAAGTTTACAGATGTAAAAATTGGTATTTAGAATCTTCATTAAAAATGAAGGAACACGTATTTTTTTGTTTTCGGAAAATCCCAATAGGAGGGGTGAAAAGGGGCGAAAAATGGATTGAATGCCTTTAATGAGGATACTTAGATCTCAGAAATTCAAGATATTACAGACCTGAAAATTGGTACTTTTGATCTCTTTTAAAAATAAAGCAACACGTATTTTTTGTTTTTGGAAAATACAATTACTGGGAGGGTGAAAAGGAGGGTGAATTTTAAAATGAGTGTAACCATATCTCAAAAGTTTTAAAGTTTATAGATGTAAAAATTGGTATTTAGAATCTCCCTTAAACATAAAGAAACACGTATTTTTTTGTTTTCGGAAAATCCCAATAGGAAGGATGGAAAAGGGTTAAAAAGGGCTGAATACCTTTAATGAGGATACTTATATTTCAGAACCTAAAGATATTACAGACCTGAATATTGGTATTTGGGATCTACCTTGAAAATAAAGAAACATGTATATTTTCGTTTTTGGAAAATCCAAATAATGGGGGGTCAAAAGGGGGGTGAATTTTTAAAATGAGTGTGTCTATATTTTCAAACTTTAAAAGTTTACAGATGTAAAAATTGGTATTTAGAATCTACTTTAAAAAGAAAGGAACACGTATTATTTTGTTTTCTGTAAATCCCAGTAGGAGGGGTGTAAAAAGGTGAATGATGGGTTGAATGCCTTTAATGAGGATACATATATCTCAGAAACTGAAGATATTACAGAACTGAAAATTTGTATATGGGATATCCTTAAAAAATAAAGAATCACGTATTTTTTTGTTTTTGGAAAATCCAATTAATGGCGATTAAACAGGAGTGACAAATTGGGGTAAATTTTTTGAAAGACTATATCTACAGAATATCTGAGAAACGTAAAATGTTACAGGCGTAAAAAAGGGGTATTTGGAATTTCCTGTAAATGTAAAGAAACATTGGTGATTTGTTTTTGGAAACTCCACTTAAGGGGAACTAAAAAGGTGTGAAATTTTAAAATGAGCATTTCTACAGTATACTCAAAAAACTTAACATGTTACAGAAGTGAAAAATGTTTTTTATCTCCATTAAAAATAAAGAAACGTGTATTTTTAGTTTTCGGAAATACGACTTGGGTCGAGGGAGGAGGGGCGGTAAAAGTGACTGAAAATTACGTTGAATTCTTTTAATTAGGGTATTGATATATCAAAAATGAAGATGTTACAGACGTGAAATTTGATGTTTGGAATCCAATGAATGGGGGGGGGGGGTGAAAGAATCGAAAAAATTAATTGACTTAATTGTATTAGACCGAGCTCGATAGCTGCAGTCGCTTAAGTGCGGCCAGTATCCAGTATGCGGGAGATAGTAGGTTCGAACCCCACTGTCGGCAGCCCTGAAAATGGTTTTCCGTGGTTTCCCATTTTCACGCCAGTCAAATGCTGGGACTGTACCTTAATTAAGGCCGCGGCCGCTTCCTTCCCACTCCTAGCCTTTCCTGTCCCATCGTCGCCATAAGACCTATCTGTATCGGTGCGACGTAAAGCAACTAGCAAAAAAAAAAAAAAAAAAAAAGAAAATTGTATTAGAATACATAACCCACAAACAGTATGGCACTACAGCCCTTGACGGGCTTTGGCTTACCAAGCGACCGCTCCTCAGCCCGAAGGCCTGCAGATTATGAGGTGTCGTGTGGTCAGTACGACGAATCCTCTCGGCCGTTATTCTTGGCTTTCTAGACCGGTTTAGAATACATACATCTAACAAAAAGTAAAGTTGTTACAGACGTGAAAATTGGTATTTGGATCTCCTTTAAAAGCAAAGAAGAACGCGTTTTGGGGGGAAACCATCTTGGTGGGCGGGAGTGAAAAGGAGTTGAATTCCTTTCATGAGGACACACAAATCAAAAACTGAAGAAGTTTAGAGTCTTGATAATTGGTACTTAGAAAATCCTTTACTATTAAAGAAACAAGAATTTTTTGCCAGAAAATTCACTTGGGGGGAGGGGGGGGAGTGTGAAAGGAAGTGAAAAAATGTGAATTTTTTTTATGGGGATACTTATATGTCAAAACTGAAGGTAATCGACGTGAACATTGGGGTTTGGAATCTCCTTTAAACACAAAGAAACACGCCTTCTTTTAATTTTTTTGTGGGGGGGGGGGGGCTAAATAAACTTAACGTCGCTGGGGTGTAAAAGAGGTGAGACCAATTGATTTTACTGTTCATAATGTACTTATAAGGAGTCTCCGTTGCTCAGGCGGCAGCGCGCCGGCCTCTCACAGCTGGGTTCCGTGGTTCAAATCCCGGTCACTCCATGTGACATTCGTGCTGGACAAAACGGAGACGGGACAGGTTTTTCTCCGGATACTCCGGTTTTCCCTGTCATCATTCGTTCCAGCAACACTGTCCAATATTTCATTTCATTTGTAATTCATCGATCATTGCCCCAGAGGAGTGCTCCGGCAGCCGGCACAATTCCTATTGTCGCCGCTAGATGGGGCTTCATGTCGAAAGACCGATCGTTTTTAATCTTTCCTGGGTTCGCTTTCAACAGCCATCTTTTCCTTCGGACAACGTTCTTAGAATACAATAGATTCTCCTGGCGTATAAATAAAAATTTAAATACATTTGAAATAAACGATAGGAATGAGACTGACCGTCAAATTGTTCACCTCTATAATAAGGTCAATAATGCACGGAAGTATGTCATTCGTATCGCCAGAAATCCCGCACACTCTCCTATGCGCGACAATGGTGCTATTGAAATTGTCAACAGTGACAATGGCAGCAGATGTAATTTACCGCCAGGTAGCAGTCTTGCATCCTGGCTGTGGGGTCCAGAACATCTATATTAATAATAATAATAATAATAATAATAATAATAATAATAATAATAATAATAATAATAATAATAATAATAATAATAATGTTCTGGACCGTCGTCAAATGTGCGGACCGCGGTGGAAATGGGTCCTGGACGGCTAATGTTAAGAATACAGTCCGACCGCGGGTCAGTACCGCCAAGGCACCCAAGACGACACCACGCCGGATCTCCTGAAGGATTTGATCCATATTAAAAATGCTTATAAGAAAAGATGGCAAAGATTTAGGGACCAACTGACCGGGTGGAATGCCTGGACGTAGCCCGGGAAGTACGAAATCGATTGCTGGAAAGAAAGGTTGAAAATGGGAGGAAACGTGCCGTAATCTATTAGAAAACGAGCCAGAGCGCGAATTTTGAATTCAATTATAAATTTCAGTATAATACCGTAACGAAGCACGGGTATTTTGCTAGTTTTATATATATAGATAATTTGTCCTGACTGACTGACTGACTGACTGATTCATCATCGCCGAGCCAAAACTACTGAACATAATGAAATGAAATTTTGGGGATACATTCATATTAACATGTAGGTGCTCGCTAAGAGAGGATTTTTGGATACGCCGTCGCTAAGGGGGTGAAAAGGGGGGTGAAATGTTAAAATGAGTGCATCTATATCTCAAAACTTTAAAAGTTTACAAATGTAAAAATTGGTATTTAGAATCTTCTTTAAAAATAAGGAAATACGTATTTTTTTGTTTTCAGAAAATCCCAATAGGAGGGGTGAAAAAGGGGTTGAATGCCTTTAATGAGGATACTTATATCTCAGAAACTGAAGGTATTATAGACCTGAAAATTGGTACTTTTGATCTCTTTTAAAAATAAAGAAACACGTATTTTTTGTTTTTGGAAAATCCAATTAATGGGAGTGTGAAAAGGGGGATGAATTTTTAAAATCAGAGATATAGATCTCAAAACTTTGAAAGTTTACAGATGTGAAAATTGGTATTTAGAATCTTCATCAAAAATAAAAAACACGTATTTATTTGTTTTCGGAAAATCCCAATAGGAAAGGTGGAAAGGGGTGACAAATGGGTTGAATGCATTAAATGAGGATACTTATATCTCAGAAACTGAATATATTACAGACCTGAAAATTGGTCTTTTAGATCTCCTTTAAAAATAAAGAATACGTAATTTTTGGTTTTGGAAAATCCAATTAATGGCGGTTGAGAGGGGGTGAATTTTTAAAATGAGTGTATCTATATCACAAAACTTTTAAAGTTTATAGATGTAAAAAATTAGTATTTAGAATCTCCTTTAAAAATAAAGAAACACGTATATTTTTGTTTTCGGAAAATCCCAATAGGAAGGGTGGAAAAGGGTGAAAATGTGGTGAATGCCTTTAATGAGGCTAATTATATTTCAGAACCTGACGATATTACAGACTTGAAGATTGGTATTTGGGATCTACTTTAAAATAATAAAGAAACAGGCATTTTTCGTTTTTGGAAAATCCGAATAATGGGGGGGGGGAGTGAAAAGGGGAGTGAATTTTTAAAATGATTGCAACTACATTCTGAAATTTTAAACGTCTACAGATGTGAAAATTGGTATTTTGAATCTCCTTTAAAAATAAAGAAACATGTATTTTTTGTTTTCGGAAAAAACAATTAATGGCGGTTAAACAGGAGTGACATATTTGGGTGAATTTTTTGAAAGACAGTATCTACAGAATATCTGAAAAACGTAGAATGTTACAGACATAAAAAGTGATATTTGGAATCTCCTGTAAATGTAAAGAAACATGGGAGATTTGTTTATGGAAACTCCTCTTAAGGGGAACTAAAAAGGGGTTAAATTTTAAAATGAGAATTTATACAGTATATCTAAAGAAATTTAACATGTGACAGAAGTGGAAATGGTATTTTTATCTCTATAAAAATAAGGAAACGTGTATTTTTAGTTTTCGGATATAGCACTTGGGTGGAGGGGGGGTAAAAGTGACTGAAAATGGTGTTGAATTCTTTTAATTAGGCTACTGTTATCTCAAAAATGAACAAGTCACAGACGTGAAATTTGATATTTGGAATCTGCTTTAAAAGTAAAGAAGCACGAATTCTCGGAAAATCCAATGAATGGGGCGGGAGGGAGGTGAAAGAATTGAATAATTAATTGACTTAATTGTATGAGAATACTTACATCTAATAAAAACTAAAGTTGTTAGGGCCTACAGACGTGGAAATTGGTATTTGGATCTTCTTTAAAGACAAAGAAAAGCCCATTTTGTTGGGGGGGGGTCATCTTGGGAGGCGTGAGTGAAAAGGAGTTGAATTCCTTTCATGAGGACACATAAATCAAAAACTGAAGAAGTTACAGTCGTGATAATTGGTATTTAGAAGATCCTTTACTATTAAAGAAACAAGTCTTTTTTGCCGGAAAATTCACTTGATGGGGGGGGGGGAGAAGGAGTGTGAAAGTGAAAAAAGTGAATTATTTTAATCTGAAAACTGAAGGTAATAGACGTAAACAATGGTGTTTGGAATCTCCTTTAAACATAAAGAAACACGCCTCCTTTTAGGTTTTTTTTGGGGGGGGTTAAGTAAACTTAACGCCGGTGGGGTGTAAAAGGAGTTGAGACCAATTTATTCTACTGTTCATAATGTATTTATAAGGAGCCTCCGTTGCTCAGGTGGCAGCGCGGCGGCCTCTCACAGCTGGGTTCCGTGGTTCAAATCCTGGTCTCTCCATGTGACATTCGTGCTGGACAAAACGGAGGTGGGACAGGTTTTTCTCCGGATACTCCGATTTTCCCTGTCATCATTCATTCTGCAACACTGTCCAATATAATTTCATTTCATTTGTCATCCATTAATCATTGCCCCAGAGGAGTGCGACAGGTTTCGGCTGCTGGCACAAATCCTATTGTCGCCACTAGATGGGGTCTTTATTCATTCCATTCCTGACCCTGTCGAATGACTGGAAACAGGCTGTAGATATTCGATGTACTTATTCTGATCATAAATCGATCTTTTCTAATCTTTCCTGGGTTCGTTTTCAAGAGCCATCTTTCCCTTCAGGGAACGTTCTTAGATTACAATACCTTCTCCTGGCATATAAATAAAAATTTAAACACATTTGAAATAAACGATAGGAATGAGATTGACCGTCCAGTTTTCACCTCTATAATGGGTCAATAATGCACGGAAGTATGTCATTCGTATGGCCGGAAATCCCCCACACTTGCCTACGCGCGACAATGGTGCTGGTCACATTCTCAACAATGACAATGGCAGCGGATGTAAGTTACCGCCAAGTAGATGTCTTGCATCTTGCTGTTGGGTCCAGAACATATATAATAATAATAATAATAATAATAATAATAATAATAATAATAATAATAATAATAATAATAATAATAATAATAATAATAATAATAATAATAATAATAATAATAATAATAATAATAATAATGTTCTGGACCGTCGTCAAATGTGCGGACCGCGCTGGAAACGGGTCCTGGACGGGTAATGACTAAGAATGCAGTCCGGCTGTGGGTTCAGAACCGCCAAGGCACCCAAGACGACACCATGCCGGATCTCGTGAAGGATTTCATCCATATTAAGAATGCTTATAGAAAAAGATGGCAACGATTTAGGGACGCAACTGACCGGGTGGAATACCTGGACCTAGCCCGGGAAGTATGAAATCGATTGCTGGAAGGAAAGGTTGAAAAATGAGGGAGACTTGCCGTAATCTATTAGAAAACGAGTCAGAACGCGTATTTCGGCGGATTATATATCTAAAACAATAAGCATTCAAATATAAATTTCAGTATAATACCGTAGCGAAGCACGGGTATCTTGCTAGTATATTTATAAGAGAACATGAAGGTATAATAATACTGCCTTGCCAAGCCACCCTTTTAATCCTTACTGAAACAGATAACACTTAATCTACTCTAATTCTCAGAATTCAATTTTCTAAAACTTTACCGACCAACTCAGTCATCCCTTTGTCTAGTCCAATTAATTTCATTTTGGTCAGTAGTCTCACATCAAAAACCCTTTTCAAAAACTTTGGATAGGCCAATAGCAAAACAGGCAATTTGACCACTTGAATCTTGAATACTTGTCATACATTCCTGTAACCTGCAAGTTGAACTTCACTGGAAGAACTTTTCCTAAACCCGAACTGCCTTCTCTCAAACCAGTTATTAATTTCGCAAACATGTCTATATAATCGGAAATAATGCTTTCCCGTAACTTACATATTACACATGTCAAGCTGACTAGCTCCTAATAATCCACTTTATATTTATCACAGTTTTCATTGTCACTGGGGATACTATTGCAACTCTCCATTCACTGGTATCGCTCCTTCATGCAAGAAGTAATCAAATATATTTATTTCAGATATGGCACTATATCCCAACATATTTCTTTTAATACATTCCAAAAATCTTATCAATTTCAACTGTTTTTCTAGCTTTCAATTTTTGTATTATTTTGTTAATATTTTTACAGGTAATGTTCAATAATTCACCAGTGTTAGTCGCCTACTCTACTTGGACATTATTCTTATATCCAAGTACCTTTATATGCTGCTGACTGAATAATTCTGCCGTCCGTAAGTCCTCACAAACACTCCCATAGTTCATTCAAGATTGCCTTTCCTGGAACCTCTTTCTACCTTAAAGTATGTATACATATCTTCCTATTGTTACTTAAAATTCCGATGGATTTCAGTTATGCTTGCCATCACGTTATCCTTAGCTGACTTTCTTGCTAAATTCAATTTTGTAGTAAATTCCTTCATTCTCACCATATTCTCCTTTCTTTCTAACCTGCACCTCCTTATTCATCTCTTTATTTCTCTGTTATAGTATAACGAATCTTCATCATTATTTACCACATTTAAAGGTACATACCTCTCTTCACACTCCTCAACAAATTGCCTTCGGCCTATCCCAAAAGCAGTTTATATTTTTTACCATATCCCATTCATCATAATTGCTTTATTTTTAATTACTCTATGACTCTCTGAGCAATCGTGTGGTATTGCCATATAGTCCTACATCTGCAGTCTTCCTTTCTATTACATGTATTTTAACTACAACAAATACGACTTCATGATTCTTATACAGACGTCAATATCAGTTTGCCTTTAGAGTTCACCTGGCATTAACAGCACAACGCCTATGAATATTTCCATCCAGCTGGTTCCATCACTTTTTTCATCTGTTCTTCCCATATTAACTCAATTTCCATTTTTGATCATATCTTCTGTTATTCGCATTTCCTTCCCAGTCATCACTTGGTAAGTTGAGATCACCCGCTATAATAACGTTCCTTTCTGTGTCTTTCCCAACATAGTTGATTATCTAATCGTGTAATTCTGCATCATAGTCAGCGCCAGCCTGGCCAAATCTGTGCATTCCATATTGCCTTCTAATTTTAGAGTCTTTAGTATTTCATGTTTCTCATCCTTAACTTTATCGTAGCTTACAAATTATTTTCATTTACTCCAAAATCAGTAACACCAGTTTGAGAACGGCTATGGCGGATTGAACCGCCACACAGATATTGTACACACCTGCACATGACAGCTGATGTCATATTATTATTATTATTATTATTATTATTATTATTATTATTATTATTATTATTATTATTATTATTATTATTATTATTATTATTATTATTATTATTATTATTATTATTATTATTATTATTATTATTATTATTGTGAGAGAACAACAGGAGTGAGTCATCAGCGTAGAAACCTGTGCACGGTTTGCTGAGTCGTCAAACCGAAAATTGGTTAGATACTCAACAGCTGACACATCCCACTCTGAAGAGTCTAGTGTCAGATCTAAGACGAAACGCTGGTTATTAGAGCAAAAGCCTGAAAAGCCATACATCTAATTTTTTATCTGATTTTTTACTCAACAGCTGTCACAAACAACCTAGGCGACACTGAGCAGGCTTGCTAGAGTAGTGAAGAGTCAGGTAGATTGTCGCTGCCTTCCTTAAACTGTCAGAATATACTGAATGATTCATACAAAACTGTTGGTTTTGAATACTATCATATTTCTGTTTCGTGACAGCTAAAAAGAATGGAATAAGTTTCTAAATACCTGTCGGAGAATGGCTTTCCCTCACTGTTGATGATAAAGATGTCCACCTTCTGGCTATAAACGCATCTGTTTTCCTCCATGCATTTTTCTCCCAGCACGCTGCGGTACCTGTGGGATAATATAATTGACTAGCAAGACACCCGTGCTTCGCTACGGCTTTAAAATGAAAGTTATCATTGAATTTTTAAAATTTTGGAGAGTTCACTGTGAGCTGAGCCTGTAAAATACGTCCTCAGTTCGTACGTCAAACGGTTTTGGGGGAATATATTTTTATTTTATAATCTACCACTCACTTAACCCTCGTAAGGAAGAATTTCAAAGTTTTAAACTGTTACGGAGATTTCCGTGGTAGTTAGAGGTGAAAGAAGGTGCGGGGGGTGAACGGGTCTCAGGCTACGAAATTAAAGTTAATTTAAAATTTAACAAGGTTATATTTTCTTTTCAAAATTAAGAAATAACAAGCATGGCAGGTACAGAGTAGCAAAGCCACTATTCGAGAATGTACAATTACAGAGTTACAGGATGGGCTCCGAGAGCCAAACCCACAATACATGAACAATTAGCCCAATCTTACGATATACAGAAATTCAACAAAGGGGCAGAAGACCCCAATCATGCCCAGGAGCACTTGCTCCCAATTACACAGTAAAGCCTCCACGAGGCATACAACACTCAATTTTCGAGAAAGAGCCACTCGCTCTCAACATTAAGCCTATTAAAGGCCACACCAAACTCCACCTTCAAGTTGTCCTCTAAGGACATAGATACAGGGGTAAAATACCCTACCTACTGAGGCCTATTAAGTAAGAAAAAGGTTAATTACATGACCTCTAAAATAACCACTTGAGAGGAGGCGATCTGCACTCCTAATACACTTGTTTAAAAACCTAATCTGGCACTAGGCCGCTAATGCAAGGGCTAATCCCATACTAAAGAGGTGACTTAAGAAAGAAACAATTTACATTACTGTTACGGAAGAATCGGTTGAGAAAAATAAGTTCACCTCAGAACAATATGAGTGGGACCTCGAGAGGGTTAGGCACACTCTATCCCAATATGTAGTTTAAAAGATAGAATAAATACAAAGTGTCTTTACATTTTAGGGAAAGTTACATGGTGGAAACGCTTCGGACCCGCCCCGAGAGTTAAACTGCTGAGCTAGCAAGAAAAGAAGTTATTAAACGGCCATTACCTTGTTGTTGAACTGCTGCCCGAAGAAAGAGACGCTACCCGCCCCCTGCTATGTACTTTACACACTGAAAGATGGTACTGAAGTGGCGCAGAGACCCTAAAATCAGCAGTTTATATACTCTCGCGGAAAGTTCGAGGCGTTTCAGGAAAGAAAACACCCGCCCACAATCATTTTATTGGTTAGGGTTAAGCAGCACATCCAATTTGAAGAAGAAACCCCTTATTGGTCGTAAATTAATTAAAGAAATTCGGTATTGGCTAAATTCAAAACAAGGGGAAAGAAAGGGGAATACATCCAACTTAAACAATACCAGAAAGAAATTTAACAAGAAACAAACTTTTGAAATAAAATTTTCTCCAAAAAACAGTTCTTTCACTTCGCACTAGTGTGCACTATTGTAGTTCTTCAGTAGTGTCCTCTAGAAGAGAAAGTTCACACTTCTTACTACAGGTAAAACAAAAATACATCGAAAACGACCCAGTTCAGAAACTTCAAAATTTCCAAGTAGTGACATCTTCTGAGAAACTTGAAAATTAACACCTTAAATAAAGTTCAGACTTTCTCCAGCAGAGGAGTTTCAACTGGCGCAAAATTTTAAATTAGCGGTGTGGAGGTGTACCGCCCGGTACATAAACTATATCCGATTTAACATCTAGGACATAAAAGCGACCAACCTGTGAAATTTTGATTTTGTACGTCGAACAGTAATGGAGCAATGAATACGTTTTTAAGGGCTGAATGTTTTGAAGTATTTATTAACGTCTGGGATACAGAAGACCACCCTCCGTAAAAAAAGTTATGTTCGTGCCTGAAACGATTTAGGAAGAATGGATATTGTGTTGTAGAGAGTCAACTCCCATATAAACCTCTTAGATAAGAAATGTTTTAATGTATACGGTATTTTACACCTAGAACATAAAAGAAGACCCTTCTCGTAAAATTGCAGCTTTGTGAGCAAAACGGTTTTAGAGGGATGAATAATTTAGTTTACGGATCTAACCTCATTTGGCACTTTAGCGGTGGAATGTTTAAAAATATTTCCAATTTCACACCTAGGATTTAAAATATATATCGCTATTTGGAATTTTGCTTTCGTACGTTAAAACGTTTCGGAGGAAGGAATTAATATATTTATTTGTTTTAGGACCTTAACCACCATTTAATTATCTGAGAGGTTAAATGTGTTTCAAACATTCTGTTTCTTAACACCTAGGATATCATTTTAATATTTTAACTTCGTAATTCAAACGGTTTCATATAAACGTACATTTTGGCAATCATTCCTCATTCCAGAGTCAACACCCATTAGGGGTGTGATGTTTTAAGTCCACCTCTTATCCGTATCCCCATTAAAAGAATTCAACTCATTTTACACCCAACTTAAGTTGATTCCCTCTCCCACCAACAAACGCGTGTTGCTTTATTTTTAAAGGGGATTCCAAATACCAATTTTCAATGTCCGTAACATCCTTTGTTTTTGTGATATAAGTATCCTCATACAAAGAATTAGACAAAATTTTCAATTCCTTTACACACCCTTAAATGGGTTTTCCGAAAAATGCGTGTTTCTTTATTTTTAAAGAAGATAGCTAATACAAATTTCCATTCTTTTAACATATTTAGTTTTTTAAGTATAAGTATCCTCATAAAAATAATTGAACCCCTTTTCAGTTCTTCTTACACACGTATTAAATGAATTTTACGGCAACAATAAGAACGTTTTCCTTTATTTTTAAAGGAGATTCGAAATACCAACTTTAATGTCTAATATCTTCAGATTAGAGAGATACCAGTATCCTACTAAAAATCATGCAGCCCCACGTTCAGTCCTTCCCCCCCCCCCACCCAAGTGATTTTTTCGAAGTTAAAAACGTATGTGTAAGTTCATTTTGAAAAGATTAAAAATACCCATTTTTATGTATGTAACATTTCAAAATTTCACCACTTTTGTCAGTCCTGTTCACCACCCCACTCCCATAAGTACGTTTCCCTAAAACGAAAAACACGTATTTATTTATTTTTAAGGGAGATTCCAAATTCCAGTATTCATGTCTGTAACATCTTAAGCTTTTGTGATGTGATATACGTGTTGTTGTTGTTGTTTAACAAGTAGTCATCAGTCCATAGACTGGTTTGGTGCGGCTCTCCATGCCACCCAATCCTGTGCTAATCATTTCATTTCTACGTAACTATTGCATCCTACATTTGCTCTAATCTGTTTGTCATATTCGCACCTTGGTCCACCGCTACCGTTCTTACCGCCTACACTTCCTTCAAAAACCAACTGAACAAGTCCTGTGTTTCTTAAGATTTGTCCTATCATTCTATCTCTTCTTCTCGTCAAATTTAGCCAAATCGACCTCCTCTCAACAATTCGATTCAGTATCTCTTCATTTGTGACTCGATCTCTCCATCTCACCTTCAGCATTCTTCTATAACACCACATTTCAAAAGCTTCTATTCTCCTTATTTGTGAGATAGTTATCGCCCATTTTTCACTTCCATACAATGCTACGCTCCAGATGAAAGTCTTCAGAAACATCTTTCTAATTCCTATATCAATGTTTGAAGTGAGCAAATTTATGTTCTTAGGAAAGCTTTCCCTTGCTTGTACTAGTCTGTATTTTATGTCCTCCTTATTTCTGCCATAATTAGTTATTTAATTACCCATGTAGTAATATTAATGTACTTACTTTAGGACTTCATTTCCTAATCTAGTATTTCCTGCATCGCCTGTCTTCGTTCGACTGCGCTCCATTACTTTTGATTTCGACTTATTTATTTTCATCTTGTACTCCTGTCCGGCTCCGTGGCTAAATGTTTAGCGTGCCGGCCTTTGGTCACAGGGGGCCCGGGTTCGATTCCCAGCAGGGTCGTGAATTTTAACCATCAGTGGTTAATTCCGCTAGCACGGGGGCTGGGTGTATGTGTCGTTTTCATTATCATGTCATCCTCATAACGACGCGCAGGTCGCCTACGGGTATCAAATCAAAAAACCTGCGCGTGGCGAGCCGAACATGTCCCTAGACATTCCCAGCACTAACAGCCAAACGCAATTGCATTTCCATTCATCCTGTACTCCTTACCCAAGACTTTGCCCATACCCTCGAGCAACTTCTAGAGATCTTCTGCTGTCTCGGATAAAGTAACAATATCATCGGCAAATCTCAAGGTTTTGATTTCCTCTCTTTGGCTTGTGATTCCCTTTCCAAATTCCTCTTTTATTTCCTTTACAGCCCGTTCTATGTAAGTATTGCAAAGGAAGTGGGACAAAGTGCTGCCTTGGTTCAGTCCTTTCTAGATTGCGGCTTCCTTTTCAAAGTGCTCGATTCTTATCACTGTAGGTTGGTTTTTTTTACAGATTGTATGTAACTCTTCGTTCTCGGTATATGGTCCCAATCATCTTCAGAATCATAAGTAGCGTGGTCCAATCAACATTATCGAATGCTTTTTCTAGATTTACGAACGCCATGTACGTGGGCTTGCCCTTCTTAATTCGATCCTCTAAGATCAGACGTAAAGTCAGGAACGCTTCACGTGTTCCTATATTTCTTCAGAAGCCAAATTGATCTCCTCCCAACTCAGCTTCAACTTGTCTTTCCATTCTTCTGTAAACAATGTGTGTTAAATGTTTTCAGGCATGTGATACTAAAGTAACGATGCGGTTGTTTTCACACTGGTCAGCACCGGCTTTCTTAGAAATAGGTATAACAACATTCTTCCGAAAATCGGATGGCACTTCTCCTGTCTCATATATCTTTCACACTAAATGGGATAACCTTGCCATGCTGGTTTTTCCTAAGCCAGTCAGTAATTCAGAGGCGGTGTTATAAATCCCAGGTACCTTGTTCCTATTTAGGTCTCTCACAGCTCTGTCAAATTCCGACCTAAAAATTTGCTCTCCCATTTCATCAGCAGCAACAGATATATCCTGTTCCAGAACCAAATCATCTATATGTTTAACTTGATACAACAGCTGGATATGTTCCCGTCAACATTATGCTACGTCCTCCTTCCCTAAAAGTGGCTTTCCATATGAGCTCTTAATATTCATACACCTAGATTTCCTTTCTCCAAAGGTTTCCTTGATTTTCCTGTGTGCAGCATCTACCTTTCCTAGGACCACACAACATTCAACATCCTTGCACTTCTACATCAGTCCGTCTTCCTTAGCTACCTTGCACGTTCTATCCACTTCATTCTTTAATCGCCTGTATTCTTTCCTGCCCTCTTCATTTCTAGCATTCTTGTATTTTCGTCGTTCAACAATCAGGTCTAGTGTCTCCTGAGTTTTTCACTGATCCTTACTTGATCTTTTCATCCTTCCTATCATTTCTTCAGCTGCCCTACTGACTTCACTTTTCATAACTATTCACTCTCCCCCTATTGTGTTTCCTTCAGCCTTTTCATTTAGTCCTTGTGCAAAATGTTCCTTGAAACTATCGCTCACACTATTTTTAATCAACTTGTCTAGATATCATCTCCTTGCATTCCTTCATTTCTTCAACTTGTGATGCCATTTCATGACCAACATTTTGTGGTCAGAGTCCACGCCTGCTCCTGGGAAAGTTTTGCAATCCAACACCTGGTTCCTGATTCAATAAATCACTCAGTCACTACTGATCTGCATTTAGGGCAGTCGCCCAGGTGACAGTTTTCCTAACTGTTGTTTTCCTAGACATTTCTTAAATGATTGCAAAGACTTCGGAAATGTATTGAACACCTCCCTCGGTAAGATATTCCAATCCATAACTCCCCTTCTTATAAACGAATATTTGCCCCAATTTGTCGTCTTGAATTCCAACTTTACCTTCATATTGTGATCTTTCCTACTGTTAATGACACCGCTCAAACTTATTTTTGTACTGATGTCATACCACACCATCTCTCTACTGACAGCTTGGAACATACCACTTAGTCGAGCAGCTCGTCTCCTTTCTTCCACGTCTTCCCAGCCCAAACTTTGCAACAATTTTGTAACGCTACTCTCTTGTGGGAAATCACCCAGAACAAATAGAGCTGCTTTTCTTTGGATTTTTTCCAGTTCTAGAATCAAGCAGCCCTGGTGAGGGTCCCGTACACTGGAACCGTACTCTATTTGGGTCTTACCAGAGACATATGCCCTCCCCTTTACATCCTTACTACAACCCCTAAATACCCTCATAAGCATGTGCAAAGGTATGTATCCTTTATTTATAATCATATTTATGTGATTACCCCAATGAAGATCTTTCCTTATATTAACACCTAGGTACTTACAATGATCTCCAATGGGAACTTTCACCCCATCAACGCAGTAATTATAGCTGAGAGAACGTTTCCTATTTGTGAATCTCTGCGTAATCATAATGAAGTCTGTTTGATACTCCCAGTGTCTCCATGTCTCGTCCACGTATACAACCGTCGTTTGTGGTGTTTGAACCAAGTACTGGCAAGGACTAAAGTATGATCAATGCAGAATCCAACCAGCCGACTTCCTCTTCCGTTCCTTTGTCCCAATCCGAATTTTCCTACTGTATTACCTTCTCTTCCTTGGCGTACCATTGCATTCCAGTCTCCCATCGCAATTAGATACTCGTCAGCTTTGAAATCTTGTATTAAACCTTCTGTCTCTTCATATATTATTTCGATTTCCTCATCATCCACTGAACTATCAGGCATATAGACCTGCACTATTGTGGTGGGCAGTAAGACAATAATCATTATGCTGGTCGTAGTAGCTTAACCGCTGCTCTATTTTCTTTTTTCATTATTAAACCAACTCCTGCATTTCCCTTGTTTGATTTTGTGTTGATAATTTTGTAGTAGCCTGACCAAACAACCTGTTAATCCTGCTAACGTACTTCACTTATACCAACTACATCCAATTTTAGTCTATCCGTCTCCCTTTTCAGATTCTCTAACCTACCACAACTATTTAAACTTCTAACATTCCACGCTCCTACTCGCAGAATGTCAGTATCCATCTTCCTGATGATCGCCCCCTGTTCTGTATTCCCCACACGGGTTACGAATGGGAAAGTAGTTTACCTCCGGAGTATTTTACCCGCGAGGAAGCCATCATCAGTACATCAGTCATACACAGAGAGTTGCATGTCCTCGGGAGTTAGTTACGGCCGTAGTTTCCCGTTGCTTTCAGCCGTGTAGCAGTATCAACAGAGCTAAGCCATGCTGAGTATTAATACAAGGCCATATCAGTCAATCATCCAGACTGCCGCCCTTTCGATAAACCATTCGTTAGTCTGGTCTCTCAACAGATTCCCATCTCATATGGTTCCACCTGCGGCACGGCTATCTTCTTCATTGGGACACGCAAGCCTCCCACCCACGGCAAGGTCACATGTTCGCAGGGGAGGGAGTTATATGTATCCATATAAGACGAATTCAACCCACTTTTCAGTCATTTTTACACCCCTCTCTTTCACAGAAGTGTTCTCTTTTCCGAAAACAAATAAATACATGTTACTTTTACTTTCTTAAGAGATTAAAAATACCAATTTTCACTTCTGTAACGTGTTGCGTTTTTGATATATACTGTGTATATGACCATTATAAAAATTTGCTCCCTTTATCACTTAGGAGTTTCTGAAGACGAATTATGCGTGTTCATTTCACTACAGGCGATTCCAAATGCCAATATTTTCGTCGGTAACATGTTAAGTTTTTGAGATATACTCATTTTAATGATTCACCCCTTTCTCACTCCTCTTCACCACCCTTTAAGTACTTTTACCAAAAACAATGAAAACCTGTTTCTTTATTTTTAAAGGAGATTCCAAATACCAATTTTCGTGACTGTAACATCTTCAGTTTTTGAGATATAATTTACACAAAAAATGTTATTGAACCAATTTTTCACCTTTTTTCAGCCGTCTTAAGAGGATTTTTCTAAAACAAGAAAGTACGTGTTTCTTTATTTTTAAAGTACCTAAATTCTAAATACCGATTTTCATGTCTTTAAAATGTTCAGTTTTCGAGATACAGATTTTATCCTCATTTCACCCCCATAGCTACGGAATAACCAAACATTCTCCCTTCGTGAGCACCTACATTGTAATATGAATGTATTCCCAAAATTCATTTCTTTATGTCCAATAGTTTTGGCTCGGCGATGATGAATCAGTCAGTGAGGATTTTTGTGAAAGTATTGTTGTTACCATGAATTACACCTTTAGGAATGCATTTGACTGCGCCAGGTCCGGCGATTTGGAAGTCCATAATGACTGTGAAATTATTCGGTCATCAAAGACTGTCGGTTAGGGCGTAGGACTAATTGAACGTATGGTGTAGGGACAACTTGTCTCCTGAGACGAACAACGTAACGATATACGATATATTTTAGAACAGGGATGCGAACTTTTTCCAACCTGTCTGGTTTACTAATTTCGACTATCTACTGTGCCACTTGTTATTTTTGTTCACCCCGCCATCACCGACTTCCATCCCTAATTCCAAATTACGTTTCATTTTTTCATAATATGTTATTTATTAACATATATATATATATATTTATATTTGATTGCATGTTTCGTGATCGTATTTTGCCAATACCACAAAAATACTTAAGAGTCATGTCATTTATTTTAAGTTCATAACCTGTTGTCTTCAATAACATACGGGAAGCACTTAGATCTGAACCAAGACGTTTTCTAACTGTTGACGTACAGTGTAGAAAACAGCTGCTCGCAGACGTATGCTGACCCATACAAAGTAAGTAGCGCTATATTGAGTGTCCTCATGGCCGAGGCTGTTTCACTGTTCAAGTATTAAATTCTACGCCTTCTGGAGGGAATATTGACCATCAACAGCACAATCGATTTTCACCAGTGCTTCACCATTTTGTACGAATTTGCTTATCCATGTACTTCTTTCTTGAAATCCAGTCAACTCGATTTTTTAAAACAGTCAATATCTAACCACTCAAAATAATTTACCTTAATATCACTCCTTTTTGCAATATGAGGTTTTGAAATATAGTGCGATAATATCTCCAATATCGAAATTGAGATAATCTCTTGCCTACTATTTGTCTTACAAAATTCAAAACAATAAAAAGTGACGTACTAAGAAGGATTACGCGATGCTGGCAACCACACACAAGCCAAACTTCACTAATTGACTGATGTGGGCACTGTACGAAATCGCGGGGAGGGGGCGGGCAAGGTAGGGATTTCCCCTTCCCCACGATTTTATCTCAAAGGTCCTCCCCACTGAAATTGCCCGGGGGGATTCTTTCATTATAAAATAATGAGGAAAGTGTAGGACACATATAATTTTTTACTGAAATTGATGATTTTTACTGTACATGTTTTCATACAAAACATCAGCAATAATTCAAATGACTGCCAGACCTTGAGCAATAAAACAACGCAGCGGTGTCAACTCCGCACCTGCAGCCTATTGTTCATATTTCACTCTGGCATGTCCATCTGAAACCCGGGGAAATATGTAAATTACTTGAAGCCCTCTTCCCTTGTCATCGCTCTAAGTAGCTCGAGGTGACACCACTCCTGTTCTCTTGAAGAGGGTGTGTTTCCAATAGGTAGCCAATAGGGCAATATTCACTTAAGCAGTTTACAAACTGACAAATTTGTTCAGTCAGCACATAGCACTGGTAGAGGAGAGTTCCACTAATAAAGCAATAAATCAGGACATATCGCGCCACGTATGGCCCTTCTTAAGAAATCGACAGTCTCTCATAATCTTCTCAGCTGATTTGAATAACTTTCCAATGTTTATCATTATTGTTATAACAACAACATTCTAATATTTTTTGTGGGAGGGGGTAATTTACTTACAGGGGAATTTTATACCCCCTCCCCCGCCGGATACTGCCTGAAATAAACACTAGTTCCTTCCCCCCACAACCATTTCTTTCTGATTTCGCACCCTGGATGCGGGTGAGCGAATGGATCGTCGGCCGCATCTGACATTTATCTCCTTGACTTCCGTACCTATCAGTGTTTCAGTGTTGTCATAATGCACGTCCAGATGGATCTAGAATTTAGATTTTCGGTATTTATTTCTTAAACGTGAAACGCTATGTGATGACTATATGTAGAGTCTCTAGTACAAGACGTATATAGATACGTTAATATGTGCATGTGGCGTGCCATCGAAATCGTGTACGCGTGTCACGCGGTGCATAGGTTCGCCATCCCTGCTCTAGACCAGGGCCTCTCAGGGTGCATGCGCGTGGTGCATGCACTGTGCACGGTGCAAAAGACTACTTCGCTTGGTTGACCAGAGTGCAGACCCCCCACTCCTCTCTCCCTACACCTGTCGCCCCGTTCGGCCTGTCTCCGCGTTCCTCACCTTCACTGCTGTTTCACCCCCAATGCGAAATGTTTATGTGTGTTGAGCGGAGACGCTCAGTTGTATGGGACAAGTTTACCAGTGTTATTAAAAAGATTTAAAAAGTGAATTAGAAATACACATACATGCTTGAGAGGAATGTAAATATAATTTTTTTAAAAATGCAGAACCCGTAACCAAAATGAAAATGCTACAGTACTGGAACAAACCTCATTTGTGGATATAGAATGCTCTTCTTCAAGATGTTTCAACTTCCTTAATTCCTTCTCTCTGACGTCTCCTATGATTTCACAATAATTTAATTTTCCGAATGTAGTCTGTTGTAGTGTATTTCAATAGACGATTTTCTTACGCACGTAATTATCGTCCCACAAAAAAAAAAAAAAAAAAAAAAACGAACGTTCCCAGTTCGATTGAAATGGACTTTCGGAAGTCTTTGCTTTCTTCGAAACAGGTTGCTCCATTATTATGTTCTTGTCGTGCGCTTATCTATTTCACTGATAAACACGTCGTCTACCACCAAACGCTTCGTCGCTCTCAGCACACTACACCATCTGAGTCAAGCCGAGTTGAGGCGAAGCGTACCGATGCACAGTGCACAGAGCCTATGCACCTCGCTCTGCACGCGTGAGAGTTAGGGCGATTGAGAGGCCCTGCTCTAGACGGTCGTGAACATCCTCGGCCGAGTTTGGAAAGGAGATGTGCGATGTTTCTCATTGCCATTTACCAAAGAAAACGTTACTTCAAACTTCCTAACTAAGGCTAAGATTGTTTCTCTTTTCGGAGGAATGCCTGCACTATGTTCTCTTGGTATTGGCTTTTGTTTGGAAGTAAGGGTTTTGGGGATCAAAATAGAGGGAAAAACTAAGTAACGTATGGACTATGACGACATCACTAGCATTCTTCACAGAACTAGAGTCCCAGAGATCCAATGTCGTTTAAAACATAAATCTTCTTAATCAGTGCAATAGAAACAAATATATCCTATTTTAACCAATTTTTAAATAATTTACTTTTACGTCGCACCAACACATATAGGTCTGAATGGGACGAAGGGCTAGGAGTTTTAAGGAAGCTGGCGTGGATTTTAGTAAGTTACAGCATTTTCCTGGTATGAAAATTATAAACCACAGAAAAGCATGTTCTGGGCTGCCGACAGTGGGGTTCGAACCCAGTACCCCTCAATGCAAGGTCGCACATACGCGACACTAACCGAACGGTAAAGTCACCCTGTTTTTAAACCCACATTTTTGTATGTATCAATCTTAAATTCTTCATAACAGTCTACCTAATCCACTGAAATGTACAGACTAACCGATCCTGTGAAGGCAATTTTCACACAGTTCATTACGGGGACTGGCTGCATAAAGCCTACTCATACCTGAGTCACTTTATAGCGCTGAAGGACGAGACTGGCATCTTTGAACCACCCGTTATAATTTAAATCCTAACTTCAAGAACATGACTTTTCATCTTAAAAATACCACAAGTAATTGCTGAAATTTATTACATTTCACGTCACTACAGAAGGTCGTTCGGGATCTCTTGGGACGATGTTTGAAGGGTAGCTAGCTTATGAATAGCCATGACTCCACCAACGATCATGCTCAATTGGAAATCCAGCATTTATACCTATAGCCCGGCAACGTAATTTCCATTGCAGCAGACTTTTTGGCAAAGCAAGAATGTATACCTTATTCCAACCATCCTGGGAGTATTTTCAGAGGCCATTTATAGTGCGTGGACGTCTATTTCCAAAGGCCCTTTTAAGGAGTCCAAATGCACAGAAGTCCGATTGGGACCCATTGGGTGCCTTTACCGGAACGTCAGTAAAAAAAGGCACGGATTCCAGTCTCCATCTCCTTTCTCTTTAACAACAACGAGTCGAACAAGAGGTGTGGCTGGATGCTTTATCTTGATGTACGCATACCTCATTTTTCGCCCTCCCATACTGTGCTGGGATATCTGCGTTGTAAATGAGTGTTAAAACCACTTGCTGGTAGTAAGTAGAGTTCACCTTTACATTATTGGCGACATGGCGAATGGTATTGTAGCAGTATCCTGTGAATATGATGAAACCACTTGGAAACCTTTCCTAGCATTCTTTATACAATGTCCGATGTCTTTCTGTCACTAGGGCATTAGTAAATCGAGCAGGGTTTGTTACAGTCATTAAGGTACATATATGCTTTGCCTAATGTCAGCATATTTTTCTATCTGTCCCCTGCCAGATAGCCCTCATACAGATTTTGTTGCGTTAGTACGACGTTCCGAAATGTGACGAGGCAACAGGTTGTGGACTCGCCGGTAATTCCGCTTTTCTGATTGCCGGTGCGATAGACCTTTGCAGGTTAGGGTTACCATCTACGACAAGGGCCTTCACTTTCCTCACGACTTGCGGTGTACGGCTGGCGGCTAGTAGTGAATTTGCCTTCTATGGACTTAACCCCAGTCGTCCTTTGCCTTTTTCATTCAATACAGCACAGATCCCGACCTTTGATATCAAGAAATCACGCTTCTTGCACACTTCTTGGACTGAAGAATATTTAGCATATGAAAGGCCGCCCAGTAACGGACAATCCATTTCGTCATTGTTGCAGCTAATGTCACAAAAACTCTACACACACGTTCTCAGTACTGACGTGAATCAATACTCCTCATCTTGACGTGCTCAAGTTGATAACAGCGCCACCAGCGGCCTTCATGCTCTTCGCGAGAGATACCGAACTACCTTCTGGATAAGATTCAACGTAGATTTCATTACCAACTACGGTACAATAAAAAATCCTCAGAAAATTGTGATAAATGAATTTGTACACACAAATCGAAGAAAAATCTAACACTTTACTGCGACAATAAAATAATTGAAGCGTTTCTGGCAAAAGAACTAATGTAAAATGTACCAAAAATGGGATATTAGTAGAATGAGAATAAAAAGATACTCATATCTCTATGTACATCACATATTCTACAATACCAACCATAGTCGCCGAATAACAGGGTCATAGAATATTAGTACCTCTGTAAGAACGATAAATGCCAGTTGGGTTTCCAGCAAGAATAACTATAATAAAATGGCATTGGTTATTAATCCTACAAGCCATAACATTTTGCTCTTTTGTTCGGGCTCTCAGTTGTTACTGACTTTGCACTGATTGAGATGAGAAAAGGGTGCTACTTCACGAGAAGTACCAAATGAATGGAACGAAATAATAAGTAGTTGCCGCAGGAGACTATCTCAATTCCACATCGTTATTGTGACTCAGGGTATTCTTTATGATATAAAACTTGCAGTAGCTCCTTAAAGCGGTTTAGTGCATTCCTTCAGAAGCCAGAACGTAGACCGTTCTACTCAGATCTAGAAGAGAGCGCAGAATGTATTGTTGATGATGATATTGATGCGGATGTAGTTGATAACAGCGATGGACGCACCGAATGAAAACATTTTAGTGAACTGTAATATTACTGTGTTAGTAGCTTAATCTTTTTTCAATAGCATGCAATATAAAAACGTAAGAAAAACATCAACAACAAATAATACACACATAGACTACCATTAATGTACTGTGATAAAATTAGCATTAACCTAACGTTATCTACTTTTACAAAGAAAAATTCTGCTGCACTAAAAGTGAATATAAGGAATATTAATATTTATTAATGACAATTTAAGGCAAAAACAACCAGTGTCAGAATGGGGCAGAATGGTTTTCTTTTATTTTTTCAGAGTACAATTTTGAATTTGCAAAATAAAAACTTCAACAAACTGAATTTCCCTTATGAACAGATATATGAACATTTTGCATGGTTTCACTGTAACACAGAACAGCATTTAGACAGTTTATTGTTTCTGCTGAATATTTCATAATTTTTACATTATTTATTTTGCCAGAAACCCTTCCACTGTGATAACATTTATAATCACTTTTGCTTTTAAAAGTTGCTTTACATCGCACCGACACAGATAGTTCTTGTGGAGACGATGGGACAATAAAGGGCTAGGAGCGGCAAGGAAGTGGCGTGGCCTTAATCAAGGTACGGCACCGGCATTTGCTTGGTGTGAAAATAGAAGACAAACTTAAAACCATCTTAGCGGCTGCCGACGGTAGGAGTCTAAGCCCCCATTTCCAACTTGCAAGCGCATAGCTACGCGACCCTAAGAGCATGGCCAACTCGTCGGTCATCTATGAAAATATGTCCTTTTCCATCAGCACAGGATTTTTAAATCGTCGTATTTTGTCTAGGCTATCGAGATGAACAGTAGCCCTCTGGTTTTCCTATTAAACATCTGTTTATTTAAGCTATTGCGTCAGTCGGCTTCACCAACTCATCGTCCACGTACACCGGTGACCTCGTGATTCGATTATATGGAAGTCTTGTGCAATGATGCCACATACGAACTGAGATAATACTGAGACGTTCTTCCGAATAGAAAATATGCCTTTATCTATCACCACAGGATTTTTTGTTTGATGTTTGTTGTTTAAAGGGGCCTAACGGCTAAGCCTCGGCCCACAGGATTTTTTAAATCATCATATTTTGTATGGGCTATCGAGGTGTACAGTAGCCCTCTGGTTTTCTGATTCAACATCTTTATATTTAAACTATTGTGTACGATTCTTTCAGTGTGCTATGGCTCTGTATTGTGGTGCTGCAGAGGAAGTTCGGCTCCCCACCGATGTCCAGTGTACCGATAATAAACCGTGTGTGTGTGTGTGTGTGTGTGTGTGTGTGTGTGTGTGTGTGTGTGTGTGTGTGTGTGTGTGTGTGTGTGTGTGTGTGTGTGTGTGTGTGTGTGTTTTGTCCTAAGGAGGAATTTCACTGAGGCAACATTTGGGTGACATGGACCATGCGACAGCGACGCATGCTGCAATCGATCTTCAATTGAGGAAAAAACGGCGCGACATGTAGCGTGCGCCTGTGTGACATGAAACATGTTGCAACCTGTGAAAAACTCTCTGGTGCCGCATGCCTCAAACATGTGCTTGTCGAACAGTGCCGCCCGGGATCCGACAGTGTTAGGATCGGTGCTACAATTTCCATGCGGCAAAATGTAGTGGGCTATTGAAAAAAACTGTGAATTTAATTGAGGATTACCAAAATGCTCCGGAACTGTGAAATGTAACCTTCAGTGATTAAGATGGATACGTTGAAACGGCTCCCATATAAATATAATTGCAGTGTCCAGGAACCGAAGAAGAAAATTAAAAAACTGCGTTCAGCTTTCCACCGAGAGCACAAAAGAATTCAGAAAATGAAAACTAGTTGTGCTTCTCCATTGAGAGGAAAAACATGGTTCGGGTATAATCTACTTACCTCTGTTCTTGACATCGATGATCCGAGGAAAACTACTTCAACGTCAGGTGACATTGGGGAAAGTGAGGTGAGTTGATTTTAAGCCACCTTACTTTTGTAAGTAAGATTGTGACGAATTCAACGTCTGGTTTTCTGATTGTTAGTAATGGAAACAGTTTGCACTAGAAAAAATTGGAGATAACAATGAAAATATAATTTGACATCATACTAATAATAATATATTCTACGTATCAGTACCGGATGACATTTTCATGCCTGTAGATTTCTCGTAAATACATCGTTCAATAGCATAACAACAAACGTTTCTCCTTTGTACACTGTTAACATACAACAATAATCGACTTATTATTTAGAAATTCATTCGCTGCTAATCTAATTGCGCGAAGTCTTCCAACACTGTTTCATCACAATTTTTTCTTCCTCACTATGTCCACATTTAGTGTCACAGTTCATTTTCATGATAGAGGTTTATTAGAAATATGAACGCCAAGGGGCTAAAGTAATCGAAATATGGTTAGGATACTCTACTTTAAACTAATAAATTGTTATAAACATTTTGATTATGATTAAATCACAATGTACAAGAAGCTTCTAAAACTTCCCGTACCTCTAAGCATACCGATCCTGCCATGGTACGCAGCCTTCATCTGATTTTGTAAAGTACTCCAGTAACTCATCCCTAATGACTTTCGCTTCTTGAGAATTCCGGCGTGGTTTGTTTCCCAGAGGCTCCATAATTGTATCATCTTGGATCACTCCGCGCCATAGATAGATAGATAGGGAATGGGTGAAACCTACCTTCGCAGGGCTCCACACGTAGGTCTGTGTAGACCCTTTCAGGGGCAGCTTTTCAGGTGAAGTAGGTGAAGTGCCATTTCACCATTTATTTTTACCAGAATGAATTTTTTTAAATGTATTTTTCTTATGACATTTGTTGGTTTTACGGAAATATTTTTTGTACAGCGTTTGGAACACCAAGAGCTTGCATCACTTGATGAGAACCAGGGGAACTCACGAAAGCGCCGGCTGTCGGCCACCCAATTTACGGCGAGTGAGCTTGAGTGAAGACGAGAGATTCAGCAGCTGGCTATACCTCCCAAGTGCCGCTTGGCCTTAACAGTTGCCATTACAACCTTGAGGTCACCCGCGTACTTTCCGCATAGCGGAATGTGCAAGTGAAGTAGCCGGAATATGGGAATGTTTCGTCTTCCCTGCGTCATCCTGTGTGAAGTACGAGTGCTTACGGTACGTATCGTGGTTCATTCGTAATGTTGTGCTGTTTTATTTAAACATGTATCCTGTTTATGTCATAGTGTGTATTTTATTAAAAACACCATTTTCACGTTGGAGAAACGAAAATCAGAATGAAGTTCTACGTTTTGGTCGCCCTACTGAATCACTGCAAATTTGTGCTACAAAAGAAATGAAACATTCCGGTAAATCTTACAATCTTAGTTTCAAACGATCAAGGTTGAAGGAATTTCCATGGTTATGCTCCTCTCCAGCTCTACAGAAGTTGTTTTGTTGGCCCTGCTTGCTTTTTAGCAATAAAAATAACGTTTGGAATAAAGAGGGATTTTCAGCATTTTTGAACACAACACGTTCTTTACATAAGCACCTAGACTCTTCAGAACATAATTATACAGTAAAATGCCAGCTAGATTTGAAGACTTTGGAAAGAAACCAAAATCTCTGATGCCCTGAAGGAACATGCTAGACTGTATATTGTATAGCTCAATGAAATTGTACGTTTGAATAGGCTTTTCGTTCAGTTGGTAATGTAAATGTTTCGGTTTCTAGTCTCAGCAAACAGTTCTGTGTCGTAAATGAAAACATGACAAAATGTCCAGCTCTTACCAAGGGTGCAGCACTTCCACAATTGTTAGCCTTCCGGTCAGATATTACCTCTACTTTGCATTGTAGAGCAAAGGCAGCCACATGGTCCGGGCTGTGACGCTACACAGCACTCCGGCCTGTATTCATTTTTGGACACGTGCTGGACCCTCCGCGAGTCACAGGTACGAGGTACGAGTACAAAACAACCAAAAGCAACACGTAGTTCCTAAATATGTCGCTCGAAACAGAACGGGTTATAGCTCTTCACCATACTTTTCAGCCACGAGCCGCCACTGGACCCTTTGTGTCCCTTAAACGGGTTTGCCCAGTCCAGCCCTAGTGCTCCTATAAAGGATACCAGTGTCCGAATGTTGTCATTCCTGATGTCTTCCTGGCTAGTCTTGCAAGAGCCTCGCACCGATATAACACATGCGCGGAGGTCTCCTCCTCCCTACTGCATCTTCTACACATCGGATCCTGACTGATTTTCATGATGTGTAGGTGTCTCTGTAAGGTATTTTGGCCTGTCAACAGTCCAACTACCATTCGTATTCTGGTCCTATTCAAATTTATCAGGACCTTTTTATAACTTTGGCTAGGCCCTTTGATAAGTTCACGTGTCTGCCTTGCTATAGTTAACCTCTTCCAAATGTCTAAGTGAGACTGGTTTGTCCACTGGGATATTACCAGTTTCACGCTTCGGAGTGACACTCCCAGGAAGGGCTCTGCTCCTGTGAAAGAACCTTTTGAGCCTTGTTTCGCTAGTTTGTCAGCTTCTTCATTTCCACTGATACCTGTGTGCCAAGCGACCCATAATAGGGTAACTGAGCTAAGTTCACACAGCTGATCTAACATCCTTTGGCATTCCCATACCATTTTTGATGTTGTTTTAACTGCACATAATGCTTTTAACGCTGTCTGGCTATCGCTGCAAATGGCGATGCATCCTCTACGTCCAGGCATGTTTCATACATGTACAGCACAGGCCAGTATTGCATATACTTCGGCCTGGAAAACAGTAGCATATTTACCCATGGGAAGGGGGAGCCTTGTCTTAGGCCCCCAGACCCCGGCACCTGTGCCCGTCGCTTTCCGTGAGCCATCTGTGTACCATGTACAACCTCCAAACCTAAGACGGACCCCAGCATCCGCGGCCCACTCCTCCCTTTTGGGTATCACCACTGTGAACTTATAATTCAGATTAAAACTAGACTTCATCAAGTCCCTGATCATCATTGTCGCAGGGCAGGTCTGGTGAAGCCTTGCAAGTATAGAAGCATGACCTCTATCCGGATTCTTGAAAGACCATCCACCGAGTGACCAGAGGCGGTAAGCACTCATTCCCGCTATTTCATTAACATATAAATGCAAGGGGGGAAGACATAGGATGGCCTCCATTGTACATACTGGTGTAGTATCCAGTGCCCCTGTTATTCCCAGACATGCTAGTTTTTGGACACTGTTTAACTTGGTGGTCGCAGTTTTACTCTCAGAACCTGGCCACCAGACTAGAGATGTGAAGGTGTTCGTGGGCCGTACAATAGAAATATAAAGCCACTGGACCACCCTAGGTCCTAGGCCCCAAGTCCTTCCTACGGCCCTGCAACAGGCCCACATGATCTTGCGAGCCTTATCCACCATATGGTCTACATGTTTCTTTCAACTCAGTCTTGCCTCGAGGATTACCCCTAGGTACTTAACTGAGGTTGTTTTAACTTTTTCCCAAGTAGAAAAGGCTCTCACAGTCCGTCTTTCCTCCTCCTCCTGGTAAACACCACGAGTGCTGTCTTGTCGGGATTAACCGACAAGTCCGTATCGTGGCACCATGCTCCCTGCGTAGGGAGCTCTGTATGAACTCTGAAACCGTACTGGGAAATTTCCCACCGCCATCTGGCTACTGTCCCATCCATTCCTGTGCTTTTATAAGGGGCAAAAGATTCTAATGCCCACTTCACCCTTCTTGGGCCAATAATCCCTGCGGCTTCCATCCAACCACTTCTATCGGGTCTGAAGGTCCCGCTCGATTCTACTTCACTATTCGTGACTGCTGAACCTGGAAAGTGGGCATCAAGCAATAAGCTCAAGGTCACCCCCTCTGTGGATGTATATCCACCCGAAGGCGACTCCAATGAGCCCAGCCTTGCCCTTCCATCCAAGGTTAGAATTTTATGAAGCTTCATGTTGACTCTCGATAGAGTCACAAAACTGTCTCCAAGATTTCTTAGAAGCCTTTTTGACTTCTGACTTGTACTTTCTTTGTGATTCTTTGTAAGAATTTTTCTTGGTCTTGAAGTTCCCCCTATTTATTCCAGAGCCTTCGTGTGTTTCTCCTCAGGTGTTCGAGATAACTGTTCCACTTGAAGCTTCCTGTTACCCTTTTTGCCTTAACAACTGGGCAGTTTAATTCATAAGAGGTAACTAGTGTCTGTGTGAGAAAGCTCACACTGAGCTCCAGCTCCTCCTTATTCTTGATTATATTTGAGGGTCCCCCTTCCAGTCCCCTCCTCACGTCCTCCCTAAAAGACGTCCAATTGGTTCGTCTAGGATTCCTCTAAGATGGGATCTCGAAGGAGCCCTCTACTTGAAACACAATGTGTCTGTGGTCTGAGAAGGAAGGCTACAAAGAAACTTTCCAGTCTTTAAATTCCTGTATGATTCCCATGGAACCCAGGGTAAGATCTAAGATCACCTTACTCATATTATTAATGAAGGTAGGGGTATCACCTATGTTCATGATCTCAAGATCAGTTGTACATAGAAATTCTATGAAAGTCTCTCCGCTTCGGTTTGTATGTTTGCTTCCCCAAATGCTGTGATGAGCATTGCCGTCACATCCTACTATGAGGTTAAGTCCTTGTTTCCTACAATATGTCACCAGACTCTTGAACTCCTCCTGCGGGGGTGGAGATTCAGAGGCTAATGGGAAATATGCAGAACAGACAACCAGATCTGTTGGCTGTCCGCCCTCTTCATATCTCACTAGGACTGCTGCAAGGTCTCTAGTAATGAAGCCCGGTATAGCCCAGGCGTTATGATCCTTAACTAGTATACATGTTCTTGGCTTCTCCTCCGCTACTCCACTGAATAGAGAGAAGCCTGCGCATTTTAGTCCCATGATATGTCCCTGTCTAAGCCAGTGTTCTTGTATCAGGGCGACCGAAAACCCACCTTTCTGGATACTTCTCATAAGTACCCTAGAGGCCGCTATACAATGTCATATGTTTGATTGTATGAAAGCAATCATTCCTTACCTTCCTGTAATGCTTTACCTTATGCAGTCTCCAGAACGTGCAGAACGTCTGCCACGACGAATCCTGAGGCTTGGCTGGCCGCGGCTTCTGTTCAGGCTCCCGCTCAATGCCCCTGCTGGTCTCAGTTTGTCTGTGGTGGGGTTGGTCCTCTGCTTGTCGCGTTTGCTCTCCACCAGGGTGAAGGTAGCAACATGCAGCCCGCAGAAGATCTTCTTCCCCACCACTTCTTCCCCATCCCTGGAGTCCATACTGACCACAAGGCGGACCCCTCTCTTCTCCTCCTTGCGGTCGTAGATTTTCCAGCTGTTGGGATTTAGACCATGGTTCTGGCGTGCCATTCTTCCCAAAATGGCATTGTTTTCCTTTGGTTGTCCTGGTATTCAGACCATGACTCTCTTATAGGAGAGGAGTTTGTCCATGCCCACAATTGTGAGCCTGGATCCTTTCCACGGCTGCATACCTGTAACAAGACTAGAAAGCCATGTCTCGTCATTCTCTGCAATGATGATGGCCGCACATCCCGAAAGATAGCAGTCCAGAAACTGAGGCTTAATGGGGCCCTGCTCCGGAAGCTCATCTGTCAGATTGGTGATAGCCTCCTCTACAGACGCCACATGTTTTTCAGTTAGCTGCTGGTCAGGATATCCTACAGGCACTATGGCCATCCTGATCCCAGCTTTAGCTATCCTGGCATACTCCACCTTGGGTCCTTTGTGGGCTTGCCGATCTTCTTCTGGGGTTGCCCCCGACAGGAGTCGTTTTCCCACTGGCGTCTTGGTGGGTGGAGTCCTCTGTGCCCTGGAAGCAGTGCCCTTTTCAGGGTCCCGCCTCCTGTGCCCATTGGATCCCCCCGCAGACGTCGTTGTCGTGACAGTAGAAAGCCTCTCAGCTCCAGGTGTTAGGCCCTCTTTGGCCTGCTCCCGGGCCTTTAAAGCGTTCTTGTACCTCCTCTTCTCAGCGCCGGAGCGCTGTTTCTTCTTCTTATTCTTCTGGGCTAGAGGATTGCCCACCTCTAGAGTGGGCTCTCTTACTGTCGAGGTCGTACTATCCGAGGGTATCTCCGAAGAATCCCCATCGGTGGTTGTCGAGCTGGTGTTTCTCCCGGAGGCCCCACAGGAGCTCTCCGGTTTTTGGGTGGCTACGGTACTCTTGTAGATCCCAGGAGTAGCTAGGGAAATATAACGTCCGCCCAGGCAGAGTCCCGCATACCGGGGTAAGGCTACTTACTTCGAGAGAGCGCCAAGTATCTCGAAGGCTCCGTTCAAGACACATCTCCCAGGTGCCATGCACCGCATCTGCACGGGTCGCGTTACACCTTAGGGTTCGGTGGTGCTTTAGCTTCCTCCTCCTTGTATACCGAATTGTTACCCAATAGGGCTCCATTCGGCATAGCAAGAAAGGAGCTACTACTCCCCCTCACCACGCAGAGGATATTCAGTTGAAGACGGTAACCGAGGTTAACCCCCTACAATTGTAGAAGCACACACGAGGGGAACTCCGTGCCATGATCCAGGAAATATATTAGCATCTTGGGTGTAGGTACCAAATGTCCCCGGAGGCAAATAAAGAGATCTTGAACTAGGACGTTTTCTAAGGAAGTTGTGTAGATAAATGCATGTGGTAGTTACAGTCATTGCATTTTATACACTAACCTCCATAGGCTTTCTAAATACACGGAAAACACTAGACAGCAATCGGAAGCAGTTTTCTACTATTCTGCGAGCACGTGAATGTCAGTAATTGTAGATTCTATGGAGTGAGTCTTTGTCGTGACAACCAGAATATGGTTTCATAATGTGCTCATGTAAGGGAAATGCATCATCCGCTACAAGAACATAAGGCGATGGTATTTCTCTTCCTGGAAGAGGTTTTGCAGATGGGAGAGAAAATTTGTTTTGTGATAATTTCTTGTAAAATCCAATTTCCCGGAATACTCCACCGTCCGAAATTCTTCTTTGACATCCAATATTAGCGTACGGGAAGCAATATGTTGCGTCAGCGAGTGCCATCAACACGATGCTGAATGATCCTTCGTAATTAAAAAATTGACTACCACTTCCTTTTGAATACCTCGCCAGTACATGTTTTCCGTCACACGCGCCAATGCAGTAAGGATAATTCAATGAAGTCTCAAAATCGTGTGATACTCTCCCCATTCTTCTTGTTTGTTTGGAACCTGATGACAATAATTTTGTTAATAGTAAAGTATGTTGAGTACTCAGTCTGAAAGCTGGTTGGATCCTCAACAGCTCTGCCCTAAGCTGCTATAGATGGCCTAGGTATCGCTGAAGAAGTTAACAAGGGAAATGAGGAATTAGGTAGTTTCCCGTTGCTTTCCTCACCGAGCCATCCTTTGCTATTACACATCAGTTTGCTGGGAGAGAAAATGTGTTTTGTGATAATTTCTTGTAAAATCCAGTTTCCCGGAATATTCCACCGTCCGAAATCCTATGTGCAATATTTTCACACCATTCATAGCAGGGACTGATTGCTTAAGGAATGGTGTTACTAATGTCATACCTCAGTAACTTTCTTATTAGTATTATTTAAATGTTACATAGACTTAATTTATTCGTATTACTTCTTTATCTGTAAGCTACAATCATTTGTTACTCTTTATTAAAGGAGGAGAATTCGGAAACTGAAGATTTACTCCGCGCTCCAACTCCAGACTCTGCAGAAATCTCGCTGAATGTTCCATCAAATCAGATTTTGGAAAACCTGGAGAATAATCAGCCTCCTGCTGAGGAAATAGGACTTGGACACAAGAATCGTGGAAAGTGCAAGGAAATGTAATCTGCTAGAGGAAAGACTCGAAGAAGCCTATAGTATTTTGAAGTCTTCCATTACGAGAGATGAGTTCGCAGTATATGGAGAATATGTGGCAAATGAGCTGAGAAAAGTATCCCCAAGAGCACAAGTTTTAGCAAAGCACAGTATTAACAGCATTTTATTTGAAGCTTCAACTGGCAACTACGACTTTCAGTCTCGAAGCTGCACTAGAAATTTTAGCGATACCCTACCATCAAATTATAGTAGTTACGGATCACCCTCAACTACATCAAATTCTACAATTCAGTCTCCTCTGGCGTCTGTACGTTCACCTGAGGAGCATGCTGCTGTCCCGTTCCCATCCATCGATGAGAACGAGATTTCACAACCACAGTGCGACAACACTGCTGACAGCCAAGCAGATTTTGCGGAATTACTTCCTCCACAACTTTAAAGTTAAATAATTGAGTTATAAATGAATGTATTGAACAAAATAACTCAGTTCCTCCAGAATATTATGAGTTGTTTTAAATGTATATGTTTTAGGTGAACAGATACTGCTTATTTTGCTTTGCGGTTCTGTTATCATTCATTTTACTCTTTAACTGGTAACGTGAGCGCTTGTTTATATGACCTTGTCTTTCTCAACATTTTTCACACCTTCAGTCTGGAGTATTCAGTGCCGGAATGATAGGTTTCAAAGTGTATTACCGAGCTGGATAGCTGCAGTCGCTTAAGTGCGGCCAGTATCCAGTATTCGGGAGATAGTAGGTTCGAACCCCACTGTCGGCACCCCTGAAAATGGTTTTCCGTGGTTTTCCATTTTCACACCAGGCAAATGCTGGGTCTGTACCTTAATTAAGGCCACGGCCGCTTCCTTCCCACTCCTAGCCCTTTCCTGTCCCACCGTCGCCATAAGACCTATCTGTGTCGGTACGACGTAAAGCAACTAGAAAAAAAGTAGTGTATTACACGTTGTCATTTATACGATGATTTCTGTTTACGCTAGTTATTTTCTTGTTCTTCGGATTATAGGGAATCAGTAAAACTTGACTTATGGTGTTTGCGGTGTATTTGTACAATTTAACTGCAGACAACGGGTAACGTGGAATTCATGAGGATGTCTACACTCCGTGAGTAAAACATATATACTATAATATCATATTTGCACTAGTAGATCCTACGTGCGAAATATTATTAAATGCTGAATGAGATAAAATAATTATAGTACTTGTATAAGAACTCAAATGTTTCTTATTGAACTGTATTTGCCTGGAGACTCGCAGACCTCACGTCACCAATTATGTTCCGAATTCCGCACGTATCCAGTTAAAGGTTTCAAACAGAAAAACAATTCTAAATTTTGTGATTTTTTCAGATACCTTTGATCGGTGTGTTTTCGTAAACTAGGGTAACATTGTGACACGCTAGAATCCTCCAGAATCTGATATGTTGGCTTAGAATTTTACCAAGGAAAGGTTGTAAGTTGAAGAATTATGTCACACTGCAAGTTACTAGTGGACTATGATGTTAACAGTTTTGTTTATGACGTCTTATACTTTTCACGAATTTTCTCCATTATGGCACAAAGTTAACCCAGTTGACGACACATTTTATTACGACATTAAAACTGGAATAATAAATATTATAATCACTTAGTATTTTGATTCTTACAGGTAATTACCTTAAATATACTTACCTTTAGGAAGTCTTTCGAGGTACTTATTGAAGCCGTGCACACCCCCGGAATGATTCGTGAGATGCTAGGTTCAGAAACTAGAAACAAGTACATCAGGGAAGTATAGCTGTCACCAGAAGCAAAAAATCAAAGGGTAAGCAACAATCTAACTTTTGGCGGTATCGCTTCACGAAAATTGGTATCGGACTTTGCCATGATCTGTCCAACCTCCTCTAACAAAAATTCAAAATCTTCCTGGCTCATCCGTGTAAAACTTTTGAAATGCGCTTTGTCGTCAGCCAACAGCTTCTGAAATAATTCATGCTGTACTTGATTTGATTGAACGAATAATCCTCGCTTCCACCACCGGGGACGTTTTCTCCTACGACCGTGCTAAATGACAATGTACGCTGCTGCCACAATAGTCTGCAAAGACAACCTTCTCGGTCAAAGTCGGGTGAGAAGCTGTTGCCTTGGTGGAATAACGTTTGTAGCTGGTGACAAGTGACGCATGCTACACCCGGCAACATACGTAGCATACCACATTTTTCTGCCGCACTGATAACAAGCCGCATGCTACATTTGTTGCCTGTCGCTTGCTCCATGTCACCCAAATGTTGCCTCCGAGGAATCCCGCCTTTTACTGATCCGCGATTGTGCCACTCAGCACTGTCTGCTGCGAGTCAGCTGAATCGTGTGCCGTGAGCTCTCCATCCCTGTGAATCGATTTACTCCGGCACTTGAATGAATCGATCCACTGTTTCGAATCATACACTCAGTACCCAACTCAAATGACAACTGTTCAGCTAGGTCGTAGATAGGAACGGAAAATCGCAGTGGAGCCTGAATTGACCTTTGTGTGACACCTGCTTTTACGCGTTGGCATGAGGAATGGGTACCTTGATAGACGGCACGTTCTTGACGTTCGTGTAAATAGGCTCCTATCTATCTCAGAGTATTGTCAGATAAACCTAGGCAATGCTGTTGTGATAGGACCAACTCATGGTCTACACAGACAAATGTTTTGCTGAAGTCCAATAATACAAGTATTGACACTTTTCGCTCATCAATTGCTTGTCTTGCATCGCCAGTCATGCTTAGTAACGCATGTACTGCGATTGCGTAGGAAACCTGACTGGTGTAGGTCTAGGTCCTTGAGGTAGTTTATGATTTGATCATGTGCAATGTGTTCGTGTCGCTTGTCAACTATCTACAGTAATTAATGGGTTTGTAGTCACTGTTTAGTCTAGTCTATGGATTCAGTTTCAATTTGCAAGATAACCCGTTTCACTTGCACCAGTGAGACGTAACAAAAATAAAATTTGTCTCTACCTACAGATACCTACATGCAGATTTTCTTTCGCTTCTTCGTTTAATGGTATATGAGAGGATACTGAAACAGTACACTGCCCTGTACAGCCGATTGACACTATCTGCATCTTTCCATTTCAGAATTCGCACTAATTGAACCATGGTGGGTAAAAGGAATATCCTCGGGGCTCGATCTGCGTGTGGCCAGAACTGGACCGGCGAAATTGACCCAGCCAGACAATGGAAAGATGGGGGTGAAAGCAGCCCCCGCGGAAAATCGCGCTCCCTCTCACTCTTCGGACGGAGTGGGGTATAAGACGCGACGCGACAAGCGGTCTAATACGCCCAGAGGTGGAACGTATTTACAGGGATCCACACTAACAGAAGAAATTTCCTGTTTTTCTTGCACGTTTCGTGAAAACAAACTTGGAATTATGGTACTAAAATAAAATATATACACTAAAAATCATTTTCGAAGTAAATACAAAAAGAGAAATAGAAATAAATTAAAATTAAATTGTACAAAATATAAAACTGAAACAATTGGAAATTAAACAATATTAAAAATATCAAAACACAATTCAAATTATTTATTGACATAATTCAATGCCATATAGGTACACAGGTGCATCTGTAACAATACAATGGTGTACGTTAATAAATTACCTTTAAAGTACCAATGTAATCCGGTAGATTTTCAACGGTAAAGCGAAGTCTACCACTTTCGCAGGTGATGATAACCTATTATAACTCTCACGTATTCTTTTTAAAAGCGAGTTCTTGCATGCCAATAAGCGTAAACATGTACAATAAAATGTTTGACGAACATGCAGATTGGGCACTCTTGCGTTGATGTATATGCTTCTCGGAAATTCTGCATTGTCATTAACACATTTATGAACAAAATGACAAAAGAATTTTTCTCTTCGCGTACCTGAGGACTCGCATTTAAATTCTTCCATTAACTATTTACATTATATTTTGTCTAAGTGGTATTTTTTTAAGTAAAGATAACGCACAGACTTACTTTGAGCACTTACAAATTTACATACATGTGACTGAAAACAAGGCGCCCATATGAAACAGGCATACCGAATTTTACTTCTAATCATTGCAGAGAACAATCTAAGTAATACAGTATATTAGAGATGTTCAATACTTTCGAAATTCTAATGGTAAATGCTACTGCCCTATTGCTTCGTTTGTCATTTTTTCAATATTGGTATTAAAAGAGAGAATATCACTGCTTAAAATATACAAATATTAGTTATGAAATGTATCTCTATTTATTAAACATTTCAACAAATAGGGGTACTCGTTTGTAGAAACTGTTAGAACAAAGTATTTATTGTAGTTGACATATAGCTTATATTTTATTCTCTATTGATGCCAGGTAATCATATCCAGTTGTAATTCTGGTAAACCGTTATTATTTGACATATATTATATTTTTATTATTTCAGGTGCCCAGTTGATTGTTTTCCTTTTTAGATTGTTAAAACCCAACCTATCATTTTATTTTATTTTTTATGCATTGTGTAATTTGTCATAAGCTAAATAAATAAATAATTTTATATGTCTTTAAGAAAAGAACAAATACCTATATTTAACCCTTGAGGGGACGCCTCACCAAGTATGGTACTGCAGGGGTCTAGTCTGGATAAGCGTTACGTACTGCGTCCAGTTTGTTAAATAAGATATAAACTTTAATGATTGAGAGGAGAGGCCATATTTGATCATTTTACTTGTAAAATATCATGATCCACCTTGTTAAATATTTCAATGAAATCGAATTTATGGCTTCAATAGGTTTCTGATCATCGAGTATGATATAAATTGAACAAAATTAATCAAATTAGTTCAAGTAGCTTTTCCCGGGTGAAAGGCAAGTTGACAGGCTGATACATATGTTTTCGTGTGATTAAACATTGTAAAATAAACAAAATGTTCAAATACTATTATCGGAACACACATTACAGAAATACCTCCATAATTAGTATAATTCGCATACATTAAAACGGGGCAAACTCTACTCATTGTCCAAATAGTTGGGAATGATTTCCAGCTAATAATGAACTTATATAATTATAATGCACAGAGGAAGCATCAACACATCTGCACAACCATTAACAAGGTATGGTGGTATACTATGTGTTCCACAGGTCTTCTTTGCCTTTAACGTCTGAATTGCTTGTTTAATTTACATCTCATTAACTGATTCCAGGAACAAACAATTCGCGAGAAAATGTTGTTACTTTAAAAAATGTTATCATTTGCACACTATCTGGAATACACTCTTTGAAAATATTTTGCAAATCAATCGGCTAAATCTTTACTAGTTATAGCGGGATGTTCCTCAAATGTCATATCGTTTGGTGAATAACTTTTGTGCTTATTACTTCTAATTCTATTCCAAAATGATACGTGTTGAGATTTCATATTTAACCCGGAATGAGTTATGTAGAAATTATACGCCTTAGTCTTGGCGATAAGAATTTTCGAACGTTCACGAAGTTGACGAGATCATAGTGCCACGTGTGATCGCTCGGAGATTACTACAAGACGACCACGTGGAGCGAATGGGGTGGCCATACAAAATTTCCGACATGAATCCGATCGAACAAGTCTGGGACCAACTGGAGCAACGCATCCGTCCGGGAAATCCACTACCCCAAAACACTACCAGGCTTCGAAGACGCCCTTTTGGAAGTATGGGGACGTCTGTCTCAACTGAACTTGCGCTGCCTTGTCGGAAGCATGAGAAGGCGTTTTGAGGCCGCTTTCCTTCAGAGGGATAGCAATACTTATCATTAAAGTGCTTAATTAACACACAGTCTCGTTGGAGTACGACCAGGGACTACTTTGTTTATGACACGTTGTAGTGAGTGAGCAACGAACGCCATTCGTTTCAATTCTCAATTGTTACAAGAAAATGGATCGTTTTCGTTACGTGTCTTTTTTCAGTTTAATATGTGTGTGATTTTTGGAAGTATGAACATATTAATAGGTGACAATACATTTTTTCTTTTAGCAGTGCATTTTAACTGAGTAAAGAAGTGGGCATACTAATATTAATGATGTACAGCCTCCATAAAGGCCTCGTGCACGTTTCTGGAATTGATGCCCATGGGCAACCTCCTCATATGTGAGGATGTAGCCCCATTTATGGCGAAATCTAATGCAAAAAATGTTGGGCTCATACACCCAGCCATTAGCCAATGAATGTCAAAACCAAAGACCCGCACAGGCATCAAAACAAGTATGTCTTAGATCAAAAGCCAGCATGCTAACCAGTTAGCCACACTGGCAAGCAATACTTTTAACGGACTTTAATTCGTTATTCACATCCCATTTCTGTAGGCTAATTGTTACGAAAAAAGAACATAAGCCTTACTTCATTTACTGGATCCGAACTACTTATGCCTTTACTTAGATTTCCCTTAGATTACATGTATGAATACACACAGCCAACTGAGTGGATTGGTTTCCAAGAGGTAACAAACTTTATGATAATTTTTCATGCTGCTACAGTGTGATATTTGACCGGGTGCTTCAGATATGCTAAACTGTAACGCACTGTAACAACACTGAGACAGGACACGGTGAAAATAAGGTAGTCCTTCAACATTCCGGTTTTGTAGTTGAAGTTAAAGAAATTTATATTAAAACTGTGTGCCTGCCATGACCACTCTCAGTAATGTAAAATGTTGTTCGTAATACCATACGATATTCAGACTGTATAGTCTTCGTACGCCTCTCTATCTTCACTGAAACTACTGTCGTTCAATGTGGTGAGATATTTACTCCATCGCTTCATCCTTGTTGCTATATTCTGATACCTTTGGAGAGCCATTACCCAGAATCCATCGGGTGCACAAAATGAAAAAGTGAGGTGAAGGAGAACGAGACGCCCTGTTCCAATACAGGTAACCAATTCTCTGATAAGAAAACACTCTCCGTACTCTTTGCCCTGGAGAAAGATACTGGCTCCAGAAAAATCTTCCGCTATAAACTTGGGAACGTTCTAAGTTTTAGGTCACCATTACTCGGTTTAATATCAGATTCCATAAATATTTTGTGCGCGGTGCGGGGAGCCGTATTGTGTGGTGTTGTGTGCACGTGTACGCACTAAATTTTCCTCGAATATATAAAATCATATACAGGATCTGTGGATATTAGGAGGTATACAACTACTAATCGGCGTTCCCAACACGTACCATAGAACCTCAACACAGTTTTAGTATTATTTTGTATTCTGGCATATAATGAAGTATGGCTATTGTTGGATCACTATCAATGTTTCAGCAATTCCATCAATATTTTATTGTGATGTGGAAATCAGTGTAAGTAATAATGAAGAAAATGTTTTTAAAATTTGTTCCGAAGAATGCAATCGATACTTGAAATTACAGAATATCACGGAACAGTTAAGTATTCACTAACCATTTATACCATGGGTTCAAAACTTACTCAATATTCTGAAGGAATTCACACATGCACACCATGATGGACGGGAAAGAATAAGATGAACAGTTTTACTTACGAGGAGGAGGCCATTTGATATCATGGAACATATATGACCTATATAGAGTAGAAATAGTCCATACATAATAACGTTAAGTAACATATACAACGTTTTCCCATTCTCTATCCAAATATTTAAGTAGATATGAGTTTCCAAATTTCTTAGTTTCACTGTAAGTTAATTTCCTATTTTGTGACTGTAGGTTTTCTATATTATTTTGTAAGTTAATATGTCACAAGTTATTTTTACAATCAATCAATCAATCAATCAATCAATCAATCAATCAATCAATCAATCAATCAATCAATCAATCAATCAATCAATCAATCAATCAATCAATCAATCAATCAATCACTAATCTGCACTATATGTTGTTTATTTGTTGAGCGTCTCCCTTGGTAAAGTATTCCAATCCCTAACTCCTTTCCTCTAAACGAACTTTTGCCCCAATTTGTAATCTTGAATTCCAACTTTATCTTTATATTCGTACCGGGCGGTTAGCGGGGGGATATCTGTGAGATTGCATCAGGGAGATAGTGGGTTAGAAACCCAATGTCGGCAGCCGTTTGCCCGTGGTTTCTCATGTTCACACCAGGCAAGTGCTAGAGCTATACTTCAATGAAGGCCACGGCCGCTTCATTCAAACACCTAGGCCTCTCCTATTCCATCGTCGCCATGAGACTTACTGTATCTGGTCAGTGCGACGTAAAAAGAATTGTAAAGAAAGTCATTCATATTGTTCTACTATTGTCATTCCACGCCATCCCACCACTGACAGCTCGCAAATACTACTTAGTCGAGCGGCTCATCTCCTTTCTCAAAGTATTCCCAGCCAAACTTTTCAAATTTTTTGTAACACTACCCTTTCCTCAGAAGGAACCAAGAAAAAAACGAGCTGAGTTTCTTTCGATATTTTCCACTTCTTGAATCAAGTAATCCTGGTAAGAGTCCCATGGGTACTGTACCTTCCCCTGTCCTCCATTTTGCCTAGCTCAGAGGAGACCCTGCGTGGTGCGTTCGGACATAAAAGTGTGGGTGGAAAAGTCTATTTATAATTAAGTTAAAATCATAGGACAGGTTCTATAATACATTATTTGTAAACGAGAACTCGAGGAAATAAATGGGTAGAAAGGTTTATTAACAATAAGCATGAGAAAAGCATGATAATCTTCCAAAATAAAACAATTAACTTACAAAAATATTACAGTAAATTTCCTCTTCACAATTTTAAATAGAAACACGGGTCGGGAACCCAAATTACAATCATTATGGTGGAAAGAGGTGGTATTATTGTGTTTTGACGTAGGATGCAACTGAATCAAACGCTGCATGGAACGTAGCCTCTACCTGAGCCGTCCCTATACATAAAATTTAATTACAAATTCGCACATTTTTGCCTGATTAAATAAATGCGAACTAGTCGTTAAACAAATATAATAAACACTTGCTTGGGACAGACATATACCCCCAACAGGAAATTGAATTTAAAATCACGGGATCCGCCCGGAACAAATTGGAAAGGGAACAGAACCTCACAACATCAAAAACTGCACATGCTGTAAATCCCACATACACACAAGGTCAAAATAAACACATACTGAAAAAGAAAATTAGCTTACATTGGTCATCATCGTCTGGGGTCCATGGTCTCATACGCAAGACCTCTAGGGCTCTGGACATCAACTGCCATGTGTTACGTACGGCGGGTGATTGCCGGCTAACTTAGCAACCTCTGGTCATCTGTGGAGAGAAATGAATGGCGAAATGAATTTTACACGCAAATAAAACTCACCTGCCTCGGTCTGCATAACACGTTTTTGTGTACACCCCATTCATTCATTCATTGTGGCTCAGTCGGCCAATATCGGCAGCCATTACCTGCGTTGGGGACAACAGACCCTTCTCCTCCCGGCTTTCAGAAGCATTCTCTTCTTTCAACACGTTGCCAGAGAGGCGGCTCTATGAGTTAAACTTGCATCTCATTATGACACATCAAACTGTGTCCCAATAGTATACCACAAGTAGGCCTGTCATCAGCTTGTACTCAAATACATAATCCGCATCTCTCATGAGGTTAGCCTTATCTACTTACGGGTTCTCACGGCTCGGATCTAGAAATACATTGGTTCGAATCTAAGCTCTCTGTTGGCCTGTTCCCACACCTAAGCCTCCTCGGTCTACCTTCACACATATCTCACTGTGGCATCACACACAGAAACACATTGCTCGGCTCCCTCTGGTCGAACATCTACCCTCTCTAGGTTCTCATCCCACACATGGGTACGGATTAGACGGTTGTGGTATCATTTATGAAAGGCCTTCTCTGAATCACAACGGAGTAAATATCTCTCTGGTCTCGTTGCCAGCTGAAAAACATGCCCCATGCGTAATCATGCACATCCTAAGCTGTTAACTATGTCGTCTCCGTTACCGGGTTCCCCGTACGAATCTATAGAGGGTTGTTGACCTCGAGCTAAATTTGACAACTTTGGCATCAATATAACACTCGCGTCCATACGTGGCGCATAAGAAAACTACATACAATATGACGCAATAACCACAAAACTCTCATAACCCTCTTACCATCTAAAACAAAGGTAATGAAACACATCGCTGGCGCCTCCCGCCAGTCGCAAGCTATTACTTAACCTATACTTGAAATAAACATGCCTAAGGCATTAAACGTTAAATATTTACATTACTGTAAAGGCCCCAAGTCGAATTTATAGCTACAGGTCATGCTTAAATGCAGTTCAACCCATCTGAAATTACCCGTCATTGCCTCAGCGCGCCGTCCAGGGCTGTGTTGTGAAATTAACACATTATAGCTTAATGTCCACTGAATCCTGAAGCCTGGCACTCGAATTGTGGGAACGCCATTACAGATGTCGTCTTCTTCTTTGTTGACCCTCGGCAAATCCGGGAAACTGGATGATGAAGTGTGACACTCCTCTGCATTGCCTTGTATGTATACGTGTACAAGTCCGCGACCCAGGCATTGAGAATTCGAAGAAAAAAATGGGTGGAAACGTTTATTGACAATAAGCATAAGAAAAATGATTACCTTACCAAATAAAAAAGTTAACTTACTAGAATATTACAGTAAATTTCGTCTTCTCAATTTTACATAAAAGCACGGGTCTGGAACCCAAATTATAATTATTATGGTGGAATACTCTGGTAATATGTTTGACGTAGGATTCAAATCAATTAAACTGTGCATGGCACGTACCTTCGATCTGAATCGTTTCTTTACATGAAATATAATGGTAGATTAGCACATCTGTGCCTGAAGAAACAAATCCGAACTAGTCGGCGAACTAATACAATAAACACTTGCTTGGGACAGGTACATACCCCAAACAGGACACTCTTCTATCTGGGTTCTCATCCAACATACGGGTACGGATTAGTTTTTTTCGGTATCATATAAAAGACCCTCTCTGAATCACAACGGTGCAAATAACTCTCTGGTCTCGCTTACATCCTCATGAGGGTTGCGAATTATGCATTTGAGTACAGGCTGATGTGAGGCATAATTGCTGCGTGATATTGGGACACACATTTGATGTTTCATAATGAGATGGTAGTTGAACTCAGAGACCCGCCTCTCTGAAAACCTGCTGAAAGACGAGAATGCTTTATTTCTCTCCACAGTTGACAAGAGGTTGCTAAGTTTGTCCGCAATTACCCGCCATGCGTAAGACATGGCAGTTGACATCCAGAGCCCTAGAGGTCTTGCGTTCGAAATCTAGGAATCTTAATCTGCTACTTATGATATTAGTCCGACCATGACTATAGCCTATTATGGGTATGATACCCGGTCACAACAAGTCCGTATGGTAGTGAACTTACGCGTACCGAACTAAATTGAATAACTTGATCTACTTACGACATTTATTTACTCACAGTAAATGCTCGGATGAGCTCGTCTACTGCCTAACTATAGATTTCCTATCACTTTTTAGAGACACTTTGTCTCGAGGTTTCATATGAGCGACACACCGTATACACAGGTCTTTCAGCAACTAGCCTCGATCTCACACGGCTGTCTACGTTTTATAGTATGGCCAGTTTCCGTTGGGCTGGGTACATCCACGCTCTCACTAGAGATTGCCTTTGTGTACCAGCGTCCCTTTCCAACGACAGTTTGAATTTAAGTAAGGAAACCTTTAACATGCCTACTTGCCACCGCTATGGTGAAAATAGTGCTCCATATTCCAATCAATGTTTTCAGTGTTTTAAATTCGCCGAAACTTGCACTCATGTGGAAATAACATCTCAAATTATCATGCTACTAGACCTGGAGTGCTCAGATTTGGCTATGTCTTGTTGGCACTAATGGCTTCACGTGACAAATCAAACATCTCTGTCTCTGACTAGAGGTCTTTTTTCTCTTGCTCTGACTCGCTTGGGAACGATATCTACGAGGTATACACCTCATTCGCAAATAAATGATTTTGATTTGATTTGATTTGATTTGATTTGATTCACGAGTAAGTTCAAAATAAATCTTCGTCCCGTTGGGGTTTCCATCATGAGTAACCGCAAGGACTGCACCTGTTCGTCTCGATCTAAAGCAAAGTGTTCGTGCTCTTCATGGTGTTATTTCGAATTTTTTACATGAAATAAAATTATTTGGACCGTAATATAATGATACGGTGCATTCCTCCCATACTACGACGAAAAAATGTGAAATGTTGTTTTGAGTTATGAGTAGCCAAAATTTTATCATTCGATGAGGCGGTCAACTTTCTCCTTCGAGCTCGCTTCTTCTTGAATAAGCCTCTTATTTATTTCTAGTTCTTCTTGCTCCTTCCTTCATTGATGTTAGATGCTTAATAATGCTTTACATTTTCGTTGGATCCCACTGCACTCTATACACTCTTCGTCCTTGAGTTCGGGCGTAGTCTCGGGTTCGACCCAGTATATTTCCTCTTCATTCTCCTCTTTTTCCTGAACTATAACCTCGTCTTCCTGGTCTTTCTCATCCACGTTGCCATCATCTTCTTCCTCGCCGTCCAATGCTCCACCATCCTGCATTTCTTAAATTATAATTTGTCCTAGTGTGTAATACAAGTTCAGATTCCTGTATTAAACGTCTTTTCCACTGTACCATCCATGCTCCTCACTTGATATGAATTGTTTTCATACACATGAACGTTTCAGTATGGCCCAACATAAAATTCTGCAAATTTGTCCTAAAATGGCAGGTGGATCTGAGGTACTCAGTCTCATGACGAGATCAAATTCGTCGAATCTTAAAAGGCGATGGAAACATTTCTTTTCCGTACTTCGCAGTCGTCGCTCTGCTTGCGCCTTAAGATATTCTGCAGTCGCCCTGATGCATATTTCAGGAGATGGTCTTGGATCATTTGGACAAGGTATTGTTCCATGCAACGGCCTCCTCGGATATTTATTGCAATATACCACCGAGGGTGTCTGCCCTGTCGACTCGTGACGTGTAGTAATAATGCATTCTGTGATAATAGGGATGGCATCTAATCATTTCCAATGATCCCTGGAAATGAAGATACGACAGCACTTTGCCAATGTCCTCATAATTCGTTCACTTGAGTTTGACTCAGGGTGGCGCACGCCACTCAACAAATGTTTAATTTCGGGGTTCTCAATTTTACGCTTGAATATCGCCGACGTGAATTGCAAACTATGGTCACTCAGGATTATTTCAGATTTGCCCATTACTGGCATGATCTTATTCCTAATTTGGTTATCACCCGCCTCGTATTTGCATTTTGAAGTGGGCATAAAGTCACAATTTTTTAAAATTTGTCATCACAGACTAAAAATAAATTTTACACACTTAAGTTCTGCGGGAAGACATACATAAAAGTTTATTGCAAATAACGCCCTTGGTTTGTAGGTAATAATGCGTTAGGAACTTGTTTCAATAGATATAGATAAGGTTTGATGGGTTGGCAACTATCGCACGTTTTCAGTATTTGCCGAACCATCCTTTGTATTCTCGGCAACGTAAAAGTCTCCTGTAACACAGACGTAACCTTGTCAATGCCTCCATGTCCGGTCTTATGGTGGCCTAACCAAATAAGATAAATCTGAAGTTTTGGAGGTGCCGCAATACGTAGCTTGGTGTGTTCATCATCTACGAACTTATCCAAAATGTTATGAAAGTAGTGGAAGGATGCTGCCTTATGCTGTGTCTTGACGAAACGTGGAGTATCGGGTTCGAGTTCCCTCTTAATATACTCAGTCATAAACTGAGCTGTTCTTGGCTGATGCCCTGCAATTTCATGGTGATTAGGCATCTGCCAGTACATTCAACCTCAGTGTTACATCGTAAGGTCAAGCTGTTGCACGGAGAGACCACACCTGCTGAATTTTTTCACTCGCCATATTTCGTTTGAGAATGAAAGTTAGGGCTTTGTGATCCATTCTAATTATTATGGGAAATCCGTACACGTATTTCCGCCATTGGGTCAGAGCTGCCACAATAGATGGCATTTCCAATTCGGTCAAAGTATACTTTCATGAGAACGTAGGGTTCGATTCATGAACGCAAAATACGTTATTCTCCTTTTCTAGCGTCTCCTGGTATAACACAGCTCCAATACCGACATTAGATGGGCCCGTTTGAATAATGAATCTGCTGTCGAACGAAGGGTATCCAGATTTACGGAGTTTACTGGTAGCTGCTTGGCCTTATCGAAAGCCTCAGTGTCTTCTGACGTACATTTACTTCGGCTATTAGTCTTCTAAAGTTCCTGCAGTGGCGCTACCGTATCTATGTAAGCAGCACAATGGACCGCGAAGAACTGACATAGATATAAAAATTGCCTGATAAGCTTGATTCTGGTAGGTGTAGGAAATTGCTGGATAGTTTCGATCTTGAATGGGATTGGCCTAATTCCGTTTCCATCTGTTATATGACCCAGAAACATGGTATTCCTCTGGAAAAAGTAGGATTTTTCCACGGTTACCTTGAAATTACTGCGGTTCAAATCAGCCAATATTAAATCATGCTTCGCGAAGTGTTCTTCCCGATATTTAAAACTGAAAATCATATCGTCTACATCGTAAAGTCTTTGACATCTCGAGGGCTCGCGTAAGTACAGAACTAGACGTCATTAATCCGAAAGGCAATCTGCGGAAATGTAGGTTTTGTTGTTGAACATGATGCCAGTAAACATGTTCGATCCCTCATGTAAGGCTATGAGGTGAAAAGACGAACTTAGGTCAATGGTTCCTAAATATTCCATCTCCTCAAAACTTCTCTTGTTTCTCCTAATTGCCAGTCCGTGGACGTATTCGGGTACCAGTCTTCTGTTTCTGGCCCGCGCACTCAGGCATACCCGAACGAAACCGTTCGGCTTAGGCACCGCCAAAATCACATTCAAATACGGCAGTACTAATTTAACGATTATATCATTCTGTTCAATTTCTTCAATAATCTCCTTAACCTGCGGAAAAAGCATTTCCAGGCTCTGATACAATTTATTCTTGAATGGATCCCAGCTGTTGACTATAATTTTGTATTCGTAATTTGTAATCTTCCTAGGTTTAAATCCAAAAACTGAGTAATTGTTGTTCCAATGTAGCTCTAAGTTTCCCACGGTTTTCATAATTTATTTGAGATTCTGCTAATATTCGGGTAGTAGGTTCGTAAATTTACTTTTTCATGACTTTCTCCTAAGTTGTCTACCATTGCCTCAAAATCTTGGAAAATTTCCTGGTGGTTCTCAAGGCAATTCGAAAAGATATTGGTCCTTTTCCCCACACTCGGCTATAGTGGTCAAATTCTTTCTTTTAGATTTTGAGTCGCCTGTTGATTCAATTGAAATTGTTCGGTAATATTAGGTGTCTGGAACTTATTTCAGTTGTTGCCCATACCAATAATAGCATTATATTCCCTGAGGAAATCAGCTCCTAATATCGGATTGTACTCTATCTTCGGCAGTATTATGCAAGAGTGTGACATCACAGATTCACCTATTTCGATGTCGAAAAAAGCATGTCCTTTACATACAGTCATCTTATCTGGGATTATGCCTCGGACTTTCAATTTTGATATAGGTATCACAGGGATACAAACTTGAGTTGCAACTCCATTAATAATACTCAAGTAGCTACGCATACAGCCACGCCTGTATCCACAAGTGTGCGAATACGGAGATGATTATTTCTCACATATATTACGGACAATTATTGAATGGTCCTTGAATTAATTTCGATGTGATCATCAATAAGTTACTTCGGATTAACGAGCCAACTGTCACTGGAAACAATGGTCCAGTCTTTACCTCACTCGTGTACCTCAGGATTCAGTCTTTTATTTCTAATATTGGAATGTTTTAGAGCCCGCTCCTCTGGCATAGTACTCTGGTGCGCTCGGTTTCAAGCCTCGTCCCCTGCCGTCATTCATCTGTGCCTGATATTCCCTACTAGCATGTCCTTCGTTAATCACAAACCGCTGGCTCTGGATAGCCTCTCTCCATCTCTCTTCGTCGTGGCGTTTTCTATAGAACTCTTGCACAAACCGCTGTGACTCGCGACTTCGTTCGTCTGGACTTGAGTTAAAATTCCTCTTCCTTGGCGTTTCGTTCCTGTTGTCTCTGTCATTCTCACGTGGAAACGGTCGTTTCTGCCCTCCGAAATTTCCATACCTGTAACAATATCCCCTGCCTGCTGGTCCATTCTGGGAGAGATTTCTTCTTCTCACCCTCCCCTCGCATCCGGCATAATTACCTCTTCTTTCGTCGTTCCATCGATACGGCCTCTTGTTATCATTACCACAATTTCCATTATTGTCCTCGTGTACTCCTCTCAGATTTATTCCGGTACATGATTTCTGATGATAGTATTCTCTTCTACGTGGTAACGGGCTTTGATCCCTCGTCAAACCTACAGTGTGGATATGTTCGTTTTGCCGTATTGGCGTTTGGTTTTGCGCATAGGTTTCGTACAACTGTCTTAGTTCGAGCTCAGTTCCCACGGCTGTTTTAACATTCGCTGCGATTAACGTGCGTTGCACCTCTACCGGCAGCTGTCTCGATAACACCGCAATAAACTCTGGCTCACTGCGTGGATAGTCTAATTGACTTAACTTAATGAGCTGTTGGGTAAAGACATCAGCGTATCGCATGGGCATTGTTGCTGCGTACTTCCCGGAATGCATTTCAATCCTCAGATTTTGCTGAAACCGAATATTACAATATTTCTGCAAAACTTCATGTTTGGACTCCTGGTAGGACGTGACTGTGTACCGACATGCCTCCATCCAATTCACAACTGAATCACTTATAAATCTCTCAACAGTTCACAGCCGCTTCTCTGGAGTTATACGGCAGTCGCTCATACACTCCTCTACATCCCTAAAAATGTCCTGGGTTTTATTTCATTATTTCTCGTGAATTTCTTTGGCTTATCGTCGGCTTTTCGCTTGAGGTTGTACAGCGGAACAGTCTCGTGAACATCAGGCTTCGAAGTCCTAATGTCCGGCCTTCGTAAATTTAGCACTTCACTCAGAGGTGTGGGCTTACTAGTCTGGCTGTGCCCTGCTGCAATCTGATTCGGTGCCTCCCCATACTGCCTTGTAGTATATGTTTCATCCTACTACAATATTTGCTTCCGCAAAATTTCAAAACTTATATCTTGTCTCTTAAATGCTCGATTGCTTTATCCAACCCTAGTACTTTAGTATACGTCTTTTGTTTTAATCGCGGTGCATGCTTGAATAGCTGATTCTTGCTCCTCGTTATGTGCCTTGTTGACTGTTCGGTCAGTTACAGTAATTTTTGCAATCTCTCGCCCATTCTTCACAATCGCCTCGGCTACTTCCTGTTCTAAATGGCCTTTCATTTCTTTCACTCTCTATGCAATCTGGCCCTGCGCCGTCTCTATTTATTCTCTCATTTTCTCTTCTGCCTTTTCCTGCGCCTCTTTAATTCTGTCACTGACTTCGTTTGAAATTTCTGCGAACTTCGCCTCGGTGCACTTCGTAAGTTCTTGTATCGAACTCAGGGTTTCTCCCACTCCTAACATTGAATTATCAATACCTGCAGCAAGGGTTTCTAAGTCCGGCTTCAGGGTGTAGGGAGCAACGCGTATGCCTGTCACCCGGCGGTCCCGGGTTCAATTCCCGACAGGTTCAGGGTTTTTCATTGTAAATGTTTAATATCCCTGGCCTGGGGACTGGGTGTTTGTGTACTACTTAACGTTCCTTTCCTCACATTCAACACTTTACACTTCCGCCATTTACTAAATACGCGCAGGTTCCTCACATATGGTGCAAATAGGGGAAAAATATCTTTCCAGGTCGACGTCCCGAACAAATAGCATTAAAAAAAGGTTTTCTAATTTCTTCTCCGTGGTGATCGCCTTCTCCATTACGTCCGCTTCGAGTGTTTCAACTGACTCTTCCAAGGCCTTAATTTGTACTTGTGCCGTGTCTCATACCTCTACCAATTGCCCCGCTAATTTCTCAGTACCCTCTACACAACATTTTTACACCTCTTCTATCTTTCCGTCTAAACGAACTAGTGTCTCCTTAGTGAGTATGTAATCCGTAACTATCAGGTCTAGTCGTTGTTAATTTGCCTCCTCCATCTTAGCAAACTGTTCATTGGTGTTCTCTTCCATCCCAAGTAATTGATCTTTAGTTATCTGTGAAGCCATCTCAGTCATAGCTAATTGTTTTTTATTGTTCTCCACTATTTTCGCTATTAAAGCCTCCAATGCCATAACAATTCGTTATTTTGAGAAATCACCCCTTTCGGTAAGCGTTTCGTCATAAATTGTCACAATAACTCCGTATTCTACTTCCCATATTACTTTACTCTTAACCTTCCCGGCTTCTGATCATTTACATTAATGAAATAAAAAATCAAATACGGCTATCAAATGACCGTTCGGATATTGTCGATATATAATCATCTCCTCGTACTTATGTGAATACAAGTACGTATAGTAATAAAATCCCGTATATTTAGAAACTTGTGAACATTAATTAGCCCCAAGATTGAATTTACGACTGTGGCTTGGCCTCCAACATCTGAGCTCGAATTTAAAATACTAGAAACCAGCATGTAAACCATGTGCACAGCTCTATCTTCGACTCGAGGCTGGTCTGATCCGTACAGTGGTTCAAACGTCTAGAAGCGTCAGTATCAATATGGTAACGTCACCCGTTCCTAACTGAGACTGAGTTCATCACTTATACCGATAACTAATATAAATTAACGAGAAATCCCGTTTCTGGCTATGTCCATGATGATATTTATCTGAAGGATATTGTCACTCACTGCACAACATAAGGAATCAAGTCGTTGCCCTTAAACTCAGAATATACCGAGCTCGATAGCTGCAGTCGCTTAAGTGCGGCCAGTATCCAGTATTCGGGAGATAGTAGGTTCGAACCCCACTGTCGGCAGCCCTGAAGATGGTTTTCCGTGGTTTCCCATTTTCACACCAGGCAAATGCTGGGGCTGTACCTTAATTAAGGCCACGGCTGCTTCCTTCCCACTCCTAGCCCTTTCCTATCACATCGTCGCCATAAGACCTATCTGTGTCAGTGCGACGTAAAAAAAACAACTAGCAAAAAAATCTCAGAATAGAGTATCATATTGTTTGAAATGCCTTCATACGTGACTGTAGTTCTCATTTATCAATACTCTATCTTATATTTTACATTTTACTTATTCACTCTGCATCTATATAAAAGTAGCTTAACCTTTTAAGTGCTGAGATACCAGTTGACTGTTTGGTACCTCAGTGCTGAGTTTTTCATTCGTATGTAAAAATGTAGAAGCCTCAATTTTTTACTTATCAGTGGTGAGGTGATTACCTTAAAACGTTTATAAATATTGGTTATTTATAAATCTAAATGCAAATGGATAATCCTATACTTATGTTCAATATTATTTTGAGAGAAAAAAGTACACTTTTGTGCCCATGGGTACATTATTTTTATACAAAGTAAAGAGCCCAAAATAATACTTCCTAAAATCTGTAGGCAAATTATACACGTAACTTCTTAGAAGTGCAAAAGCTGATATTTTAAAATACTTTCCAAACCTGGAATATGGTGATAGTTCCATGTTTTGTATTGTTTTTTTGTGATACCGATTTGTTCAGTTACTATCGGCACACTATGTTTGGATTGATTTACACCCTAGTGTTGCAACGGTAGACCTCGGCAATCTTCGAGATTCGTACTGGCAACCTGTAGAACACAAACTATGAGTCTCGTATGCATCGCTGTGCGACGTCTGGCGTACACATTACGTACTAGTACTGTTCATGCTAGGAACATGATTCGCATGGAGAAATGTTACATAATATTATATAATGTGTGTGCGACGCAGTTTTTGGCTTAAGATAACGGTTTACAAACTTCATATCGATCGATCATATTATCGATTCAATTCATATTTCATTTCCATTAAGTTGGCAGCACTACCGGAACCGGGAGAGCTCCCTCCTTACTCCTCACCGCCGTGCACAAATCTATCCAGAAAAAGTGTGCCGATAATATCTGCACCAACGCCACTGGCACAAATGTTTTTAAAACATCAATGATTTTCGGGTTGTCATCAAATACTACTTGGCTCTCAGAGTCTGTTACAGTTACTTGAAAATCTGGTGGAGAAAAGTAATCCGTCCACCACGAAAAGAGTGATAAAATAGCTTTTGAACTCCCAGTGTTTTCTTCTTTCCTTTAGAAGGAGGCTCTGTTTCTTTCTCACATACAATATTTTAGGCACTCTCTGTAACACTCTCACTTTCAAAATCGCTTATCAATTCATTAAGATCATCATCTCCATCATCACTTTCGGCTCAGGACAATAACTGAAAGGATTTTTGATCCGAAATAACATCGCTGCAAGAGCAACTAGGTTGATGTTCCGCCAAGTTTGTTTACATCACAGATGAACTCAATAGACGTCTACATAAAACTCTGTAAGTTACTTCCTGAAGGTACAATCTGTGATCTATTAGTTGTAAATAATGCTCAACAGATGGCAGAACATGTCAGAGATGAAATTGCCCCTCGCTAGTGAACCAGAAAACTCAAAGACATTAAAGTTCTCGCGCACCGTCTATAGACGGGTGTAGCGCTGCTGGATCGGCCGCGTCATCACGTCTATAGGCGGGCGTAGCACTCATCGGGTTAAAGTAATAGGACAGGTTCTGGAATACATTATTCGTAAATGCTCAAAGAAATAAATTGGTGAAAACGTTGATTAACATTGAGCATGAGAAAAGAATTTACATCTCCTCAAAGAGAAAAATAACTTTCAGAAATGACAGTAAAATTCCTCTTCACAATTTTAAATAGAAACACGGGTCGAAAACCCAAATTACAATTACTATGGTGGAATGCAGTGGTATTATTTTGTTTTTGACGTAGGATTCAAAGAAATTGTACTACGCATGGCACGTAGCCTCAATATGAACCTTCTCTTTACATGAAGTAAAATGTATATTCGCACATCTAAGGCTGATTAAAAAAACACGAACCAGTTAGTGAACAAATATATTAAACAGTTGCTTGCATATACCTCCAAAAGGACACTGTATTTGCAACGTTGGGATCCGCCCGGAACAAAGTGGAGAGGGAACAGAATCTGAAAACATGAAAATCAAGACGTGTTATAAATCCCTTGATCAGCGATACATACAATAACAATGGACAAAAACACATCGTACAAACACACACAAGGTCAAAATAAGCACATCCTGAAAAGAAAACAGGCATATACATTGGTCGTCATCGTCTGGGATCCTTGGTCTCAAACGCAAGACCTCTAGGGCTCTGGATATCAACTCCCATGTATTACGCCCGGTGCGTAATTGGCGGCTAACTAAGCAACCATGGTCAGCTGTTGAGAGATGTGAGCGGCGAAATATTTTCACACGCAAACAGAAGTAACCTGCCTCGGTCCGGATAAAGGGTTTGTGTGTACAACTCATACATTCATTGCGGCTCAGTCGTCCATTATCGACAGTCTTTACCTGCGTTGGTTAAAGGAGACCTTTCTCCTCACGGCTTTCAAAAGCATTCCAGTCTTTCAACACGTTCTCTGAGAGGCTGGTCTGTGAGTTAAACTTGCATCTCATTATGGCACATCAAACTGTGTCCCAATATTATGCCACAATTAGTTCCTGTCATCAGCCTGTACTCAAATACATAAATCGCATCTCCCATGAGGATAGCCTTACCTCTTTACGGTTTCTCACGCCTCGCATCTAGAATACACAGGTTCAAACCTAGGCTGTCTCTTAGCCTATTCTCGCATCTAAGCCTCCTCGGGCTACTTTCACACATTTCTCACTGCGTTATCACACACATATACCTTGTCTCCTTCTGGCCGCGCATCTACCTTCTCTAGAGTCACATCCCGCACACGGGTACCGATTAGTCTGTTGCGGTATCATATAAAAGACCCTCTCTGAATCGCAGCGGTGTAAATACCTTTCTCGTCTCGCTGCAAGCTGAAATACATGCCCCATGCGTAATCATGCACATCCTAAAGCTGTTACAATGTCGTTTTCGATTCCGTTTTCCCTGTTCGAATCTCTAGAGGAAAGTTTACCTCCAGCTCATTTTGACGACTTTCACATCAATATAACACTCGCATCCATACATGGCGTATAAGAATTCTACATACAAAATCATTTAATAACCACTAAATTATTATTACCCTCATACCATCTAAAGCAAAATTAATAAAACACATGGCTGACGCCTGATTTAACCCCGAGTTATTACGTAACCTACACTTGTAATAAACATGCCTAAGGCAGTAAATGTTATATTTTTTAAATATTTACATAACTGAAAGGGCTTTGAGTCGAATCTATAGTTGAAAATCTGGCTTAAAGAAGTTCAACTCATCAAACATTCTCCGTCAATTCACCAGCGCGCTGTCCAGGGCTTCGTTTTGCAGTTAGCACATTCTAGTGCTATGTACACTTGGTCCTGAAGCCTGGCACTCGAATCCTAGGAACGCCATTACAGATGCCTTCCTCTTATTTTTGTTGATACTGTGCAAATCCTGGAAACTGGGTGATGATGTATGACACTCCTCTTCACCGCCATATTTGTATTCGCGTCCAATGCCGTGACCTAGGCCAGATGTTATTAACGTAATCTGCTATTTGTGATATTAGTCCGACCGTGAATAGTGCCTATTATGGGTATGATACTGGGTCACAAGTCCGTATAGCGGGCAACTTACGCGTACCGCACTGAATTGAAGAACTCTATCTAGTTACGACATTTATCTACTCACAGTAAATGCTCGGGTGAGCTAGTATACACCCTAACGTCTGTACACTGTATCTTTCTAATCACTTAGTTACAGGCACTTTTTCTCGAAGTTTGATACGAGCGATACGCACTATACACCGGTATTTCAGCAACTAGCCTCGATCTCACACGGCAGTCTATGCTTTAAGTATGGTCAGGTTATAGGTCAACGCCCCGAACAAATAGCATTAAAAATGTTCGGATGCCGTTGGGCTGGGTACATCCCCGCTCTCAGTAGAGATTGTCTTTCTGTACCGGCCGTCCCTTTCCAACGGCTGTTTGGATTCAAGTAAATAAAACTTTAGCATGCCTACTTAACATCGCTACGGTGCAAATAGTGGTCCATAATTCCAATCAATATTTTCCAGTGTTTCTCATTCGATGAAGCATGCACATGTATGGATATAACATCTCAAATTAACATGCTACTGACCGTGGACTGCTCAGCTTTGGCTATGTTTTGTTGGCTCAGTTGGCTTCACGTGACAAATTCAAACATCTGTTTCTCTGTCTCGCGATCTTCTCTTACTCTGCCTCACTTGGGAGTGCTATCTACGAGGTCCTCACGAGTAAGTACAAAATAAAACTTTGCTTACCGCTGGGCTTTCCATGAGTAACCGCAAGCACTGCAGATGTTCGTATTTCCCTAAAGCACGGAGTTCGGGGTCTGCATGGTGCTATATTCGAATATTTTATTAACGTAAAATGAAGGTATTTGGACCGTAATGTTGTGATACGGTACAATACACTGGAACCATATTCTGTTTGCGGTCTCACCAGAGATATATATGTCCCCTCCATTGAAATATCATTGAAGTATCTTTCAAATAATTCACTTGTTAGTGTGTAAATCACTACACGTTATAGTCTTGCAATATGTTAAGAGGTTGACAGGACTAGTAGGAATGAAACGTGCACCCTTAGCATATTAAAACGAATTGTGACTTGAATCAATACTACAAATAGTGTGCAACATTTCAGGCTTTTCATACAAATATTTTGGCGCGTAGAAATAAAAGTAACTCTTCGTCATACACAGTAATCTAAAACTACGGTGATCAACTGTCTACCACAAGCACTAAAGCCCCTTCAGTTAAGAAGCACAAAAGACCCTTTACATGAATGTTCTCAAATGCTACGAGTATTTCCCAATGGTTGTCTCTGTATCAGTACGGACTTTTATGCTTGTAAATAACACAATATTTAAATAAATAAATAAATAAATAAATAAATAAATAAATAAATAAATAAATAAATAAATAAATAAATAAATAAATAAATAACAGTTATTCTTAAAAATCAGAACGACCACCATTATAAAATGCATGAGATTTTTTGATATATAAAGAAATATATAGACACAACACTACATTATTCAAATTCCTGAAGATATATTCTATACATTTATCTCGTTCTCTATCATGTTTCTCATATATAGCTCCATAATGTTGTCGTATATTTTATATGTTCCGTAATAATCTTCACAATTGTTCACTAAAACGTGAATAAATTATCACTATAAACTAAGTGCATTATGTCTGACACGCAATTAAAAATTAGATCTGAAGCATGTGTTGAAATGATTAGGAATTAAAATACAGGAAAGCGCTTTTTCAGTCGGTCATCGAGTGATAAAGCTCCAAATTAAGATGAACGACATATCAAGTGAAGTAATGTAAAGAATCATTACTCCGAAATAATGAATAATATTAATAATACGTGAAACTGATATATTCCTAAATCTAACAATAAAGGGGGGAGGAGTTGTTAGGTATTTCAGTTGATAAGAGAAAACCTTCAGTCCATAGGAAATGAATTATACATTTGTTATAAAGTAGCGTGAGTTATGAAATTTAAAATTGCATGCGGATTATAATCTTGTTGTTAACTGTCCTATCATTTCCGATTTCCAAACCATACGTAGCAGGGAAGCTATGAGACATACCGAGAATTTCTACTTACACTGGAAACCTCTTTAGATACTCTCAGTTCAGATTCGGCTTTTTTAGATATAATGTGAATTACAGAAGGTCGTTCGGGATCTGTGATGACTAGTTTTAAGGCTACTGGCGGCGCTGTTATCAACTTGAGCACGTCAAACCAGAGAGTGGTAATTCACGGCGGTGGAGTTTCGTGACCTTAGCTGCAACGAAGCCGGAGCGAATTTTCCCTTACTGGGGGGCTCCATGACAGCCCTTTCGTGTGTTAAATATTCTGCTATCCAAAGAATGTGCAAGAACAGCGATTCCTTGAAATCAAAGACGGGATATATGCTGTATTGGATAAAAAATTCAACGACTGGCCTGAATTCTAGAGGGGTAAAAACAGGAAAATCCACGACCAGCCACCAGCCGTGAACCAGAAGTGAAGACCATTGACTCGGGTGATACCCTGCCCCCACAAAGGACTATCGCACGTAAGTTGGAGTAGTCAGTGTCATCAGTTATCACCATAATCAACAAGGACCTACCATTAGAAAAGCGGCATAAGCGTCTAGTTCACAAGCTGTTGCCTCGTCACATTTCGGAACGTCGCACTAACGCGACAAAGCTGTATGATGGCAATCTGGCAGGGTACAGACGGAAAAATATGGAGACATTAGACGAAGCATATGTATACATTAGTGATTGTAACAAACACCGCTCGTTTTACTACCGCCCTAGAGATAAATATATACGTATCAATCATTGTATAATGAATGCCAGGAACGTTTTCCAAGGGTTTTGATGATCATAGGTGGATGACAAGTTAACCATTCACCGTGCCACTAATAAGGTGAAGGTGAACTCTATATAATATCGGCAAGAGGTTTTAACACCCATTTACAACACAGGTATCCCACCGCTGTTTGGGAGGGCGAAACTTAAGGAAAGGTTACAATAAGGTAAAACATCCAGCCTCACCTCCCGTTCGACTCGTCTATTCTAAGATAGAATGGAGATAAAAACTGGAATCCGTGCAGTCCCTTTTTCTGAAGATCGAATGAAGGCACCTGATGGGTTGCCCATGGACTTCTGTACAAGTGGACTCCCAGAAAGTGTCTTAGGAAATAGACGTTCACGCACTATCAATGGCCTCTGGGAAGCCTGTCAGGATGAGTGGGTTGTGGTAGACATGCTAGCTCTCCAAAAAGTCAGCTGCAATGGAAATTACGTTGTGGGGTTATAGCTAGAAATTCTAACTTTCCAATCGAGCATGATCATCGGTAGAGACATGGCTCTTCGTAAGTTAGTTACCCTTCAAACACTGTCCCCACAGATCCCGAACGACCTTCTGTAAAGCATTTGGAAAAGCCACTTTACTAGTGAGCTTGGATTTACCAGTAGGGTATAAAAGGCAACGAAGGAATTTCACTGTTCCTAATGTTTATTCATATACACTTAATAACTTGAAGATTACTCGGTAGTCATGATTTCTTTAAGTAAACAGAACCGTAACACTATTCGTTACCTTACTGAAAGAATTTTTGAACGGTAATTTTGTGCGCTATTTTAATACCGACATTAAGATTTGCTTCCTCTCTCTTGGGCATTAATAAAATTTGTTTCATTTATTTTATTTCACCTTAAACGCCTATTTTTATTTCCATCAGTTAATGAAATAGAATACACAGTATAATACGACTGAAGGTTAGTCAGGTTCTCTGACTTTTAATAAAAATGTTTACTGTACTTTGTATTACATTCACTTCGTGATTAGTTTTGGGATTGAAAAACAATAAAAATTTATCACAACAATTTTGCACGTGTGTTTCAACTATATGAGTTAAATACTTATAAATTCTTCGAGATGTGGTGCAAGGGCTTGCCTATACCGAAGCATAATGTTCAAATAATATTTAACGGAATTAATCCACTGCATAGATGTAAGCCAGAAAATTGTATACTATTAACGGCTGGCATCTCTTAGAATATAACACATGGAGTCAGGAACGCGTAAAGACATCAGTTTGCTTTATGTATTCCTATACCTCCTTCGTTAAATACTCCTAGATTTGGATAAACTCAGCCCGCATCCCTTCGATCGTTCTAGAAGAAACGGGTGTTTCTATTAGTAGCACTATTCTCTTTCTACGGCAAGTAGTGGAGACGTTGCATGTGTTGTGAGGAAGGGTAGTGGGGGTACACATTTTTGCCGAGGTCGTGACCACGGAGTTATAAGTCACCCGCTTGCCGCGCGCATTCGTCAGTCTGGCAATCTCTTTATTGTCTGTTAGTTTCTTAGTGTGTATTCAAATACTAAATGATTATTAATTGCATAATCATGCCGTACATCCATGTAATTGTACAGGGCGATCTGGCCGTGGGGTTACGGGCGCGCAGTTGTGAGCTTGCACTCGGGAGATAGTGGTTTCGAATCCCATTGTCGACACAACTTAAGACGCTTTTCCGTGGTATCCCATTTTCAAACCAGGCAAACGCTGAGGCTGTACCTTAATTAAGGCCACGGTTGCTTCCTTCCCATAAGTTCTATCTGTGTCGGTGCGACATAAAGTCAATTGTAAAAACAGATATATTTAATTGTAATTGTAATTTCAACGCGAGAGAATGCCAACTTTACATTCACCGGACTAAATTATTTCGTTTGTATTATGCTTTTTATAAGTAAATGTAATTAATCAGCCCCGTGGATTAGGCCTATTCGTAATAATAGTTTCTTTGAGATTTTTATTCAATGCTGTATCATAAAATTTTCACTAAGTCTCACAAACATACTACGGGGCATTTACTTAATAAATAACATAACAAAAAGTAATAACATAGGAACGTTGGTATTAGCTCCTGTTGAAATACGATTACAACTGAATATACTTTTTTACAATTGGCTTTACGTCGCACCGACATAGATAGGATATATGGCGACGATGAGACAGAAAAGGGCTATGCGTGGAAAGGAAGCTATTTTGCTAGTTGTTTTACGTCGCACCGACACAGATAGGTCTTACGGCGATGATGGGACAAGAAAAGGCTATGCGTGGAAAGGAAGCTATTTTGCTAGTTGTTTTACGTCGCACCGACACAGATAGGTCTTACGGCGATGATGGGACAGGAAAAGGCTAGGAGTGGAAAGGAAGCGGCCGTGGCCTTAATTGAGGTACAGTCTCAACATTTGCCTGGTGTGAAAATGGGAAACCACGGAAAACCATTTTCAGGACTGCTGACAGTGGGGTTCGAACCTACTATCTCCCGAATACTGGATACTGGCCTCACATAAGCGACTGCAGCTATCGAGCTCGGTGGGAAAGGAAGCGACCGTGGCCTTAAATAAGGTACAGCCCCAGCACTTGCCTGGTGTGAAAATGGGAAACCACGGACAACCATCTTCAGGGCTGCTGACAGTGGGATACGAAACTACTATCTCCCGAGTGCAAACTCAGAGCTGCACGCCCGTAACCCCACCGCCACCTCGCCCGGTATAATTACATAGAAGTACGGCATGATTATGCAATGAAAAATAATTTAGTATTTGAATACTCACTAAGAAACTAACAGACACTAAAGAGACTGCCACACTGATGAATGCGCGCGACAAGTGGGTGAATTATAACTCAGTGGCCATGACCTCGGTAAAAAATATATATCCCTAGTACCCTTTCTCACAGCACAGGCAAAGTCCCCATTACTTGCCGTAGTGCTATACAAATTGGTTAGCGGCGACGAACAGCATTTTGCGCGTATTTCCGTCAGTAATTATGTTAACAATTATAGAAAATAAGCGAAGGAATTAGCAGATAAGATAAAAAGGTTTGTACAAACAGCTTTATAAAATAATTCCTAGTTCCAGCTGACTAAAGTGGAATGAAAATGTAATGTGTACTCCACAAAGTGGAGGGGGGAGCGACTGTCCCTCCTCGCCGCACCCCCTAATCGCCGCTACTGTTTGTAGACACGCCAAAGGTGTAGAAAAGGAAATCTAATAACTTATTTATTTATACACGTGTAGACATTCCACTCGATCGAAGAGTTGCATGTATGAAGCAAAAACTAATACTGTTCGGTGAAGTACGTATGTAGAAGGCATACGTCTGTTTGGAGCTTCTGTTGCATTCCGACCAGGTTGTCCGGATTAAAATAATGTCTGTGTATTCACCGTTGCTGATCACGCTAGCTACTGCCGATATGCAGACAGCAAATATAGTGCGGCTGTAGCATACACCAGCCTAGAACTATGCGGTCGAAAACGATGTTTACTAATGCAAGGGGTGCATTCGACCGGCAGCGCTGAGTAACATGTTGCGAGTGTGACTCTGTTTCTTATCTCTTCATATTCTGACGTAACCTCCCCGCTGGCAGTAGTTCCCTGTTAAAATCAGTTGGTAGACACCCTACACATCACTTATGCATGCGGGACATTTATAAGTAGAAAGTACGGCGTCCGTGAGCCACCTGGTATATGTACAGTATATAAACAAAGGAGAATGCAGGTAAAGAATTCCTTGGATTATGTTTCGTAAAAATGTACCTACAGTTTTTTCAGTAGACATCTTATGGTCTTCCTAAAGCACAAATCCATTCAGTGATTTTCAAATGATACGTATATAAAAACCTGATCCTGTCTAGGAAAACTCTAAATACGAAATTTGGTCGAGATATAATCGATAGCGTAAGTGAAAATTGAAGAGAAAAATCTTCTGAACTTCCTATAAACCCCATTCCATTCAATGATTATTAAACGATACGCATATCAAAACATGCTCCCGGGTGAGTAGACACTAAATATGAAGTTTGGTCCAGATATAATCAATAGTGTAAGTGAAAATTTGAAAAACTCTCCTGATCTTCCCGTGAACCCCCAGTCGGTATAGTGATTTTTAAAGGCTATATATCGAAACCTGCTACATGATGAGTAAACTATAACACGAAGTATGGTCGAGATCTATTCAGCAGTTTACACGTGATGGTGGAACAAACAGACACACAAAGAAGGAAACCGACACGAAAACTGAAGAATACTGATATGATATTTAGATGACCCAAAATTGGTAAATATGTCAAATATGGCGAACAAATTACATTACAGAGAGCGGAACCCCTACAACATTATTTCTAAGGCATTTTTTGACAGTGGTAGCAAAATATTGTTTTTGCAAAGAGAACCCTAGGTAATTTGAGGACTATGTATTCGAATCCCGGCACGTTACACGCTACACAGTATTGTACAGCCAATCATAAAATAATGCATTCAAAATTATGAGGGGCGATCAAAAGTTTCCTTTCTACGGCCATACATTTCTGCATCGGGAGGCCAATCAGGCAAAATCGCCTTGAACATTGAGGCACTAATTCCCCCGACGCACCACGTTGAGAATTCCCTTGTGGTAAAATACTGTGTCCTGCTGCGTGTAGAATTAGGTAACTGTCTGCTGCACATCCTTGTGCGGCAGGAAACGTTGACACTTCAAGGCCGTTTTGAGGGGACCAAATGCGTTATAATCGCATGGGTAGAGATGAGGTATATAGGGCGTGTATTCGCCCTATTGTTTTTGTCTGTAACGGATGGGGCTGGACTCCCAGATCGATCGTCTAGTCGAAACATATTTTAAGTCACCAAAATCATAAATATAGAGGCATCAGTAAACACAGGGATGAACGGGGCATGCAAAAATATAAAGTGGTGTACGCTCAATTATAAACATGAATTTAAGGACTCCATGATAGGACAAGAAAGTGACATTTAAATTTTATCAAGGACATAATATCTAACTACAATAAAACGATTATGAGAATGGTTTCCTTTGAAAATAAATGCCAGAAGGACTCAGTTTATTGCGCCATCCGGCGCGCTGAACTTACATACACTTTAGAAAAGCAATGATTTTACAACACATTAAATAATGTGTTTACTTGCTTCACCGCAAGTGGTGACAGTACACTAATAATGTCCATACTGAAAAAAACACGAATTCGGGTATGATTCAATAATTGATCACGCTGGGATCGAACCAGTGTCCGTATGATCTGATGGTCCAGAAGGACGAGTCTTTTTCATGTCGAGAGCCCGAGGATAATCAAATTTATCGTCGGCTTTCCGATTCAAATTAGATTGAGTACCTCCGACAATATCTACATTTCTCGATTTTGGCAGTCGGGTTGAATAAAGCCACGATGATTAAGGAAGGTGTATTTCTCGGACGGACCCTATCATTTACCCAGCGGATGCCATGCCAACTGGAATTCACCTCTACAAGTATTTACGCATGATCTAATTACTGCCGAGCTCGACCACCTGGTCTCAGTAGGTCAATGTCAGGATATGATAACACGAGGTGTAGCGGGAATACCGGGCGATAACCTCCTCTCACCCCTCAAGCAAAATAAACAAACCAGGTATTACGGTGACCTGACTCCCGTTAAGACATTTAGTTCCGAGACAACATATGATTATCATCTCCATTCAAATTCTTACGCTGAGGGATATCGTCGTCAATAATTTATTTTATTATTATTAGAATTATCATTCATCCACGAAATTATCATTTTCTTCTATTTAGCGTAATCATATGAATGACGTCCGCGTAACTTTTAACTTGTTCTGATCAAACATTATTATTATTATTATTATTATTATTATTATTATTATTATTATTATTATTATTATTATTATTATTATTATTAATGGTTAAGAGTTGGTCACGTCCGCAGACGTCTCAATATAACGGTCGCATTTCAAAAATTGAATGATCAACAACAAAATTCCTTATTATTATTGTTTTGATAATAATTATTATTATTTTGATCACTACGATTTATCACAATCCTAACGCTATTATTATTATGATTATCGGTTTCACATCAGCAGTTATATTCCTCTTTAACACATTTATCACCGTCCCTTCACTTAACAGGTCCAACTTTAGATCTTCAATACCTATTATTATTATTATACATACATTATCATTATAGACTTTTATGCCTTTCAGCGTTCAGTCTGCAAGCCTCTGAGAATTTACTAAACGTCGCCACAATCCTCGATTTGCAACTAGCGTTGTGGCCTCATTTAGTTCTATACATCTTAAATTTAAATCGTTAGAAACCGAGTCTAACCATCGTCGTCTTTGTCTCCCTCTACTCCTCTTACCCTCCATAGCAGAGTCCATTATTCTCCTAGGTAACCTATCCCCCTCCATTCGCCTCACATGACCCCACCACCGAAGCCGGTTTAAGCGTACAGCTTCATCCATCGAGTTCATTCCTAAATTAGCCTTTATCTCCTCATTCCGAGTACCCTCCTCCCATTGTTCCCACCTGTTTGTACCAGCAATCATTCTTGCTACTTTCATGTCTGTTACTTCTAACTTATGAATAAGATACCCTGAGTCCACCCAGCTTTCGGTCCCGTAAAGCAAAATTGCTCTGAAAACAGACCGATGTAAAGATAGTTTCGTCTGGGAGCTGACTTCCTTCTTACATAATACTGCCGATCGCAACTGCGAGCTCACTGCATTAACTTTACTACACCTTGATTCAATCTCACTTACTATTATTAATATTATTATTATTATTATTATTATTATTATTATTATTATTATTATTATTATTATTATTATTATTACTATTATTATTATTATTATCATGAATATCATCACTCGTCATTCTTACCATACGATAATTTATGTGGAATCTAACCTCTTTTCATCTTTGCGTCCGTAGTCTTTCAAACGACTATCTACGCAGTCCATTTATTTCGTACGTACTATTACGGTTTCGAATCCTGCCCTCTACGTAATTCAGTTTTACTCTGTTATATTGCCCGTATTTGTACACTCATTTCTCTGTGTTTATCATTAATTTCATTCAGTTTTTCGTATCACATTATCTTTCAACACATCTTCATTATGCGGTAAGTGTTCTCATACGGAATTCATCTCTCTTCATATCTCACATCATTTTATTCAATCACAGAGTTTTCAACTGACTTATTTCTCATCGACGACATCGTACGACATATTTATATTCTGACTGCATGATTTTTACAACATCTCTCTCCACATCTGATTTACTTCTGAGGTCATTCTCTTCGAATAATCGCCACAGCCTGAAATTATATTCACCAAAATTCGACAATCATGATCACGTATTTATTAGTCCTACGTGGTCCAGCTAATACTTGTAAATTAAATATCTGACATTTATTTATAAAACATTGGACCGTAATTTAAACAATACGTTTATTAGCATTTAAGGTTTATTAGCACCGGTATTACTACACATAATTATTAACCCTTAACTATTGACGTACATATTCAGTGACATCAACATGGACGTGAGGTCACTAAGACCGCATGAAAATTAATTTGACTACGGAAGGGACGGTTAATGAGATCAATTGCTAGCTGCTTTTATTTGAATAATTACACTTTATTGAACATAAAACCACAAAAATATTTTCCATTTGTTAATTTGTATAACCCTCATACCTTCAGATTGCAGTCGCAGCAATTTTCGTTATTCAGAATACACTGTTCCATTTAAACACACACATATCCTTCCCACTATCAACAAAAATTGACCCTAACTTGGGTATTAATTCACAGATTTTAATTATCACATATTTTAATTCCGAATTAGAAAACTATTCTGTCATCAACGATTCCCGATTATCTTAACATTTTATCAATTCAAATTTTCATGTTACTCACTGTTCCTATTGAAAGACGATATTTCACGAATTTGTATTATATAATTATTATTATTATTATTATTATTATTATTATTATTATTATTAGTTCGTGACATACCCTACACATTTTGTCAACGTTAACAAAAATGTATTAACACAACGGAAAACGCTGGCATCGCACGTGGCTGGGTTTTCCATCACATTATAATACAAAATGTCGTCAATTGACTGACATGCAAAAACAAACTCTGGGTCAATTTGAACATTAAACACAAAATCAAATGTCGAGGAGAACTCGACTAGACTAAGATTATAATCCATGCATGACTTAAATCTCTACCCTACACCTGCGGAAATATCTGTACAACAAATTAAATACATTATTTGACCCAACATTTACAATACTACAATTTAATTCCGTCCATGTATACTAAATTTAGAATGGACTCGTGACGGGACCCATTTTGTTACATGAAGTAACCATGTCAAAAAGAAAATTGTTTCCCTTCCCAGTCATGGTAACATCCCCAAATAAATTTACATATCAGTACTCATATGTAGTTGAAATCCTTGGAAGGTCCTGCGGAGGAGAGGCCCATTTGGCCCTTCTCCGGCTTACACTTCCATAACGGCTGGTTTCTTTTCACCTTCACGTTCTATTACACGGCGTTCCGCCATTATAACACTGATTAAATAATTATGACACTGATTTAATATTTTAATATATTAACACTGACACACTGAAATTATACTTTACCATATAATGCCACTGCGGTACCATAGACCCAATTTTACTGATTTACACTATCTTATCTTCGTCCTTTTCCCGCACAAAAGACTGGACACAAAACGACGGATTGTCGATTAAATAGCCCGGCGCGCTTCACAGTCTCCGACACAGCACGTCCGAATTAATATCAAGTCGCACTCTTGATGTGTTCATTATGACGGCGGTTTTTCTTCAGCTACCTACAGTACAGGCTCAGTTATTCACCAGGACTTCCATTTACTGTCCGTCACACAGTTTAGTACACCTGCTTTCACTGTTACTTTTAAAGAAGATATTTTATCACTCCTTGCTACTATTACATTTTTACTTGAATTCACAATACACAACTCGTTGGCTCAGACCGTAGCATGATCTGGCGTGATCTAACTTTACTCGACCCGCGGGTGACTGGATCACAACGACCTGATTTAGAGTAACAATTCACTTCGCCCGAGCTCTGAGTATAGTACGTAAGTGCGGTTGTAAGTACATGCGGTCGTCCGTAAAAATGAGTTAATGCGTAAAATGATTTAGTCCGTAAATTGAATTTGTGAGTGTTCATTCCACATGTATTTATTAATGTAGGGCCTTACGGATGGATTAGCTGACGTCATGCTTTGGAGAGAGGGGAGTATATTTCTAAAATCGGCACTAGCAGTCCGAACTGGAAGTTATAATTGATACCAAATTATTCCCCTCATCTGGAACATACACCTGGTTTAATATGATCTAACGATTGTAGATTTCGGAGATACTAACAGATATCGCACCATGATATTTCGCGGGTTTCTTAGCGTCTTTCACGGCGTGGTCATAGCCAATAGCATTTGAGATGGCCTGTTTCCAGGATATTCAGTCTTCACTTTATTTAATTTGAAGCTCATTATTTGTTATTCCTCTACGCATGACATCTAAAAAGTTCCTTAATTCAATTCATATAATTGCAATAATTGATTAATGATTACTTTCTAAAACAATTTGACACTTCATTTCATATCTTTCAAGATGGTATTCCTGGCTGGCCAAATTAATTTTGTGATTGGACTAGAACAAGCGGTTAATTTGAATATTCCTCCGTAACAACTTGACAAGCACATGTCCTGAGGCTCTGGTCTTTTCCCGTCTCCAATTCCGAGAATACGTGACATTACGGAAATTTTCTGCCTGAAACAAATACATCTTCGCAGCGCTAATGTTGCAACATATCTATTGTTCCTGGATCGCCTTTCTCTTATTGTACGAAACATATTTGTGTACATCCGTATCTTCTGGTCGGTAAATTAATAGGCCCCCTACCGAGAGGCAGCACTCTAGCCATTGTGACAGGCTAATCATCACGGCTCCACTATGTCGCGCACTCAGCTCGTGTTTCCACATTACTTAGGTCTGAATATTGTCAACCAATTTTCTTTATTTCAATACGCGTACCATATTCTACTTTGGATATCAAATCATGATTAAATTACGAACCCTATCACTCGGGTACACTATTGAAAACTTTCTGGAAAGTTTCAAAGCCAACATTCGCAGGGCTACATCGCAAATATTCCGCTTCAATATTTTTGCTTCTGCGAAGCGGGAAAATATATTTTGTAAATAATTTACCTGTGTTCAACGGGACTTACTGACGTAGATTCTAATTGGTTTATCAACATGTACAGTTGTCGTAGTAACATCACCATACAATAATTTTTGCAAAAGTCACCTCTCACCTCCCATCCATTATTTAACCGTAAATGTACAGCATTTCTCTTTTACGTAATATTTACAGTATATTTCACATTCTTTTTTGCACTGGAAGGATACCATGAACTGAAAGATTTGTAAATGGACTGTGGATTCGGACACTGGATTGGCGGGAATCAGCACAATGGAAAAATAACGAAATTTGTATCCCGTACGCATCTGCAAGGTTAGAGGCAAAATAGCCACGAAACAATTTGTGGGAGCAGCTTCAGAGCGATTTTCAGACTGCACCAGTTGTTCATTATAAGATACAAACCAGTTTCATGTGTGAAATGAAAGCAGAGAGGACTGTATCGGGTGCTTGCGTGGAACATACAGAAACAATGTTGTTGAATCAGTCAGTGCGCTGACCAATTCATTCGTACACAATTATACCTACAGTTATAATGGATAGTACTCGTTTCCCTAAATTATCCATTGTACTACTGGAGGCAACAGTAACTTTTGGTCCGAGAGTTTCCAAAGAAGTGTTTCATACCACAAAATCATAGAAAATGAGAAAAATTCGTTTAATGAAGCCTTCATCCCATTCGCTGAAAACAAGTATTTGCTACTGTTAGATTCCTGTACTACTGTTGGTAATAAAAGCTCTCCTAAACACATTCCTCCACGCAACAGTATAGAAATTCTCTTGATTCTCTCCGACACAACAAGGAAAATATAGCTCTCGGAAAAGTCTTTTTCCGTTATTTGAAGGCTTCATTTCACCGTTTAACAGATATTGTTCCGGCTTGTGAAGACTTTCACTTTGTAGTTTATCAGAAAAACGGTATATTGAAAATTCGGTCCTTCATTCATTTTCAATTCTCTTCCCCTCTCTTCTTCACGTGTTCTGCAACCAGTTGCATAACGGAGGGACCTCCCGAGTTCGAGTTCGAAGTACCTGATAAATATTCCCTTTGAACAAGCAATGTGGCCCTAAAGTGCATATTCGTTGTGTGTGGTGCCAAATCTATTCACGAGCTCTTTTTTCTTTACAATTATCTTTATGTCGCACCGACACAGATAGGTCTTTTTGCGATGATGGGAATGGAAAGGACTAGGAGTGGGAAGGAAGCAACCGTGGCATTAATTAAAGTACAGACCCAGCTTTTGTCTGGTGCGAAAATGGGAAACCACGGAAAACCACCTTCAGGGCTGCCGACAGTGTGGTGAGAACCCGCTATATCCCGAATGCAACCTCAAAGCTGGGCATCCCTAACCACACGTCCAACTCGCTCGGAATTTTTGTGTTTTCAACATTCAATTAACGCACCTCATTTATGTTTCAATAAAATGACATTGGCGTACAATGGATAGCCTACCAGTTCGTTCTCTCCCTCTCTATCCAGCACAAGAGCAAATCTTTTCCGCCGTACACCGCTCCAGCCAACAATATTCAAGTGTTATCCAGTAGCTGCGTTGTCTCACGGATTTTGAATGAAGATTACAACACCTTCCGTTTGGAAATGGGAGCTAAATTCATCTACATCATTATTTTATGGACTCCTCACCCTCTCAGCGAATTTGCATCGTCGGCTTCGACATGACCGTATCGATATTTCCCTTTCTGGTGCAAATCCGATCCCCTCTCCATTCACTCGGGGCGGCACGGTGGTCAAATGGAAACGAAGATGCCGTGGACCGACAGCCTTCCATATCTGGACGTTTCTACGGGGTCCTATGTGCTCGATGGATTTCCAAGCGTCAGTCCCCTTATTTAATGGTGGCGGACAAGTGCGGGACGGTTCAATTCAATGTAAGCTCAGGTAGTGTGCGAAGAAGAGTGACGAGTGCTATGGAACGGGTTCAGTGTGAGTGAGTTAAAGCCTGAGCTGAGTGTACCAGTCTGGAGAATGTCCAAATGTTGGAGCAGAGGACTCGATCTGTATGCCCGCTGTCATGTGTATGCTCCTTGGACAGGCTGCTGTAGAAGGACGTCGCGTTGAAGAAGCCAGTGGGTACCGGCATGTAGCTGCCAGGGGAGATCTACCCGAGTGTGTGGAGTTCGAATGGCATCCTGAATTGCGAGACTGACGCATTCAGGATGTTTACTGTGGACTATGACAGCACAAAGGAAGTGACTGAGTGGGACGGTAATGTTATTGCCGGAAGTCTGTGTGAATTAATGTGAACGTACGGTGAGAATTAAGAGAGAGCACGCGAAATGTGCAAATCTGTGTCTTGTATGAATGCAAATGTTTCCTCGGTAAGCGTGTGTAACAACGTGTAAGTTAGGTAATGTATTAACAAATGATACAAGTAGAACACCAGCGGTTTCTTCGCTTGTTAATCTACCCAGCCAACTCACTACAACAATGTTTGTATTTGCAAAACTATGCATTATGTGCTCTTGGAAATTTGAGCATACTAAGAGGAGCAAAAATTAATTCCAAATTCATTTATAATTAATGGCCATTCACTTTTCCCACTACATGAGTCGCACTTCATTAACTGATGCATAAAATATTATTCTATAAAGTTTTAATTTCAAAATTCCTTCAAGTTATTTTACTTTTCATTAATCACAAAGGTTCTTCATAATTTCTCAGTAGTGAAAGCTGAAGGTAGGAAGGATAAATATTTTTGTGCAGTTCTTTCCATAAAAATGCTTCTATTTTTAAATAACTTACTGAATATATAATTCGACATGTCTTTGGCAGACAAGTTTGCAAGTAACATTTTAGCTTTCTGGTAAATTACTTTACCATTGAAATTAATTAGAATTTTGAAGCGTTAAACAAATAATAGAATGGAAGAATATTGTGAAATATGTTGTATGAATTATGGCATTGCACGAAATAAGGAGGGCAAGAAGAAAGGAAGGAAGAAAAGAGGAACGAAGGAAGGAAGGAAGAAAGGAAGGAAGGAAGAATTCTACTTTTGGGACTGAGTGCCGATGGCATGGTTATTCGGTCATTGAAAAGCGTGGAAAGTGAATGGTGACTTCATTTATAAATGTACTAAATATTCAGTGAGAGTTACAGCCAGAGCCATTCGTCGTAAACTCTTTTGTAGTTCATCACGTAACGATATATTGACTGCTGTGTGACATTGATTCCACTATACAGTAAAGTATGTATTGTAACGGTATCAGTTACGCATGTAATTAATTGGAAATTGGTTTAGGCAGTGGAAACTTTTGTCAAGCTTTTTGTCCATTTCGAAGACACGTTGCATCAAATTGCGCAACACCTCCGACTTGCTGGTGCAAACATATGTCCGTCATAGCTGGAGAGATCCCTAGAAATAGAGGAAGCTATGAAAACGACAAGGAAGGAAAATACATAGCAATAACTTCACCCACTAAAATGGCCGAAGCACGGAAATGCCAACGTGCAAGCTTGATTTGTGTTGTAAGATTTCGAGATAAGCGCAGTAATTAGTAATGAAAACCTCGGCATGTCATATGTTTGTATAGTAAACCTCTGCCAAAATTATAATTATTTGTAAAATTTCAACGTGTGGAAAATTACGCCACAAGAAGTTTATATAAGCACCAGTAGCGTACCGAAGCTAGCCGAGAACGCAGAATCTGGAAGGGGGATCCCCGTAAGGCATCACACTTGATGGTAAATAACAGATAAACCACCGATCGATTTGTTTATCGCAATCAACCAAATTACTTAGAATTCTGAGCTACAGGTTTAACCGTATCGCCAGTGTTACAGAACTTGTAGAACGGCTGATATGGAAAATGCAGTGGGGAACGTTCGTCAACTGTTGTTCGTTTAGGGGTAAAACTACGAAAGAACCCGCGGTGATGCGGAAGAGACGACTTGACGTGAAAGGTTGGAGGCAGGCACGTGGTCTGCTGGTGTCCCGGCCTTACCTTTGTTCGGGAGTGCTACTGTAAATTTTATCTATACGCTGTATGAAAGACTATGTTGAAGTTACAGATAAAGTTGAAAGTATGTGAAAATTTGACTAAGAGTACGATTGTATCGCAGTAAAGACGTCCTCGGGAACTGCATAAGAGTTTCATAAACTGTGTTGGTGAATGACGTAATTTAATTAAACGTCATTAACATTAGAATTATTCCAGTGAAGATGACCCAAAGATTATGAAGGTGTCCAAGGGGACCAGAAAAGAATTTGAACCAGTGATCCATGCCAGCACCATGATGTGTTAAGCGTCGCCAAGGACCTTCCCACGGCCCGAGCCATTGTGATAGTACATATATCACACACCCGAATTATATGTAGAAGTTACAGATATTATTGTCAGTATTCGATTTATTATTATTATTATTATTATTATTATTATTATTATTATTATTATTATTATTATTATTATTATTATTATTATTTCATTTGTATATTTTGCCGTTTATATTGGTAAGCTGGAAGATCCACATATGTAGGTATGAGTAATATGTTTTGCATGAGTGGGAAAACATTGCTTTAATAACTCTGGTAATTTGAATGAGTCATATGGCTGCCCCAGTGTCTGTTGTGATGTACTTGTGTCAGGAAATTCCATTACTCATGTATATATCCCAGCCTGATGAGATAAGCTTGTTGTTGTACCAGGGAAAGTTTGGTGATTCATGTAAAACTCCCGAGTGTTTGTTTATCTCTTGGGAGAAAGGAGAAGTTCAGGGCATGTCTTGACAAGAGGTTCGCTCATGATTGGCTGGCAAGCACCAATCCAGACGTCTCATCTGAGAGGAGGGGGATGTTGATGTCTATAAAGGTTGATGATACGGCGGCAACCAGGACATTGTATGGAACATTATAAGTGACATTGTAAGGAACATTGTAAGGGTGATTGTAGAGGTGATTGTAAAGGAACGAGAAGGAAGATAACTACAACTACAACTACAACTGAGGCACTGTACGGGAAGGAAGTGGTGCTGATACACGGTACTGGAGTGACATGGCTGCAATGGACTGGACTTCAAACGTTCGTGGAGCGTAGTCGTGTTATGTTCGTGGAAAGTGGCTGATTGTGGAGAGTGCTTGCGCATTAAGTATTGTAGCACTTGTGGCGGCCTAGCATTATATGTTGGTGAAAGCTATCTCAGACTTTCCATAAATTTATATGTTGAGGATCGACAGACGTGTGTATATATCTTTACAACAAGTGTTAAAATATGTGAACACAGTAGTACAAGGTACAGTATCTGTGTGATGTGATAACTGCCGATTATGAGAATCGGTAAGTCGAATTGATATAGAGACAGTGAAGGGTATTTATCTTCATACATGTACATTGTTCATCGGACTATTTACAAATGGCAACTTAGTTCTCGCTTTCGTTTCCCCACGATTTTCATTATTTTTGTTGTTGTTGTAAATATGGAGTCTTCCAGCAATATTTTATGTATGTATTATATGTATAATGTTGTATGTTGATGAGGTGCTCATGCACGGAATTTGTTCAGAATATAGTTAGCTATTTTAGAATCAGTGTTATTGATGAACCTGGGTGCAGTTCCTACCTAATTAGTCGTTTTCAGGAGGTTAGGTAAGGCCTGCAGCAGATGTACCAGTACGCAGCATTATGTACACGCCCTGGGATATAAAGTTTATCATGCTCTTATCTAAATTCGAGGGATCCATTCTGGTGAACTCTGGCGCCCATACTACGGACATTTCGGTTAATTATGCTTATTAATTTTATTAAGTTTTTGAGTAATTTTATTTATATATTTTATTCATGATTTTATTTATTTATTTATTAGTATTTATCAACTTATTACACCATGGATTTCTCGACATGACGATGAGTACATTAACACGCGAGAGGTCGCGCGAAGGCAAATTGCTCACGCCTAATATTTTAATGAGCTGATATTTTCCTTTGGCGGTGAATGCTCTGATAAAAATATTAATATGTACCCTGTGCAACGGCCTTTCCACTAGTACTAACATAATTACCCATTAACAATATTTTCTCAATGTAAAAAATCAATGAATTTTGTCGCAAAATCTGTTAAAGTTACGAGAGTTTTTAAAGAGCACGAGAGGTCGCGCGTGAGCAAATTGCCGCAGCGTTTCCAGTTGTACATTTCAATGAATGATTTGGTCACAATTCAAGATAAAACTACAGCGCCACACTTCACTGAAAGCCCCCATAAACCTCATGAACTTTACTTAAGAATCTTTCTTGGAAATGCAGTCATGTAAGAATGCACTACGCGAGGGATCGCATGAAGGCAATATGCCGCGGCAGATGCGAGAGTGAAAGAAAACTTGAACTACTCCGGAACGCAGCAGGCAATTCACTGACGATAATCAGCGTCAGGCGAGAGAGAGGGAGGGGAGGGATGAAAAAAGAGCCCTAAGCCCTACAGCGGCTAGCAACGAAATTATTAACAAATATATAAAGGGCGGCAAATTGGCGCGGGTGCGACCTCTCGCGTGTTACATTTGAAATACTAACCTAGAAGATGAGGGTTTAGTTCATGTAAATTTGTAGATCACGTTTGTGAGTTGTCTTCATAGTGTACTAAATAATGTTTATATCTAGATGGGAACGGAAATTCTGGAAAATGGGATAAACTTTCTGGCCTATAAAATGTTAATTTAAAGTAAAGCATGTGCATGGATTTATAGATGAAATATCCGAAAGGTGGAGAGTGCTTTAGATTGAGAGTTTAAAAAATAGACTTTATTAAAGATTTCAAAAAGTAAAATTAATATCTTTTTAAATGAATATTTAATTGGTGGTGGTAACGCATGCCATTAGTTTCTTCAAAATTCCACTTATTGGTGTGATAATCGTGGGGTAGCAATGCACTCTGATTTTAAAGTAAATTTGCATGAGTAGAATATAGAGATTGCTGTATCAATTTGTGTGATATGTGACTCACAATTCTTTCAATTGGCTTTACGTAGCTCCGACACGGATAGGTCTTATGGCGACGAAGGAATATGAAAGGCCTAGGAGTGGGAAGGAAGCGGCCGTGGCCTTGAGGTACAGCCCCAGCGTTTGCATGGTGTGAACATGGGAAACCACGGAAAACCACCTTCAGGGCTGCCGACAGTGGGCCTCGAACCCACTATCTCCCGGGTGCAAGCTCACAGTCGCGCGCCCCTCGCCAACTCGCCGACGGCCAACTCGCCCGGTTGATACGTGATAAGCCTAGACTCGAACGGACGTCCTCCTATTTTTAGATAAGGTTTACCTTCTATTTCAAGAAGTATATACTTTTCTTTAAAATTAGAATAAAGTTGTGGATACGTTCACATCATTTTTAGATTTTTGTTTGCATTAAAATTTGTTGGAAAACCAGAGGCTGATTTTCCTTTGCGATCGACTAGTTGTGAACCCGGGTATTCCATGCGTATGTATGTGAGATTGATAAGATGAATAGTGGCTTGATGTGAGTTCAAAATAAGTGAATGGGCAGAGAATGAACAAGCGAATGAAGCTTTTGAATATAATAAGAGGATATTGGTTGAAATTATATACATTTACCACGATGTTTTCTCACGGAGACTGATTGTCTCGTTATGAGAAGGCTTAAACTGAAGGGTCTCCGGCTAGCACTTATTACCACGGCTCTGCGACTTTACGATATGTGATATGTGAGAGGAACAACCCGGCCGCTCTCGTAAGAAAGAATTCTGCCAAGACTATTGTTCAAGCCTGCGCACCAATACGGGGATCTTAGGGGATCGCAAATATACGATCGCATTTAAAGGATTTCCTTTTAATTCCTAAAAGATTATCTCCGTAGAGAAATTGAGTAACTCGAACGCCAAAGTGGTTTTGTGTGTTGATCCTCTGAATAATTTAGATAGGGATTTTCAGAGACCCATTTATCGGTTGCATCCTGGAGACCACCGGTTCGAAGTCCAATGCAAACCCTGGATTTTCCGTCACACACAAGTTTTATTTTTCCTTTCATAAAATACAATCAGTCGTATGTATTTTTTGTTCACACTTCTGTTTGTAGTATGTGTACATAAATCTTTGAATGTGTTCTTTGAGATTTATTTCATGTTTGATGTCTGAATCGAGAGTGGGTTCTACCTCGTGATTTTGTCACCGGATTCATTGCGAAGTGGATACCATTCCGGACCCGACATCTGTTTAATTTTGTTATTGTTTGTGATATTTTATACTAGGGCTAGTTTTTACTTTATTTACTAATTAGGAATACAGTTAATTAGTTAGGCGACCACTCAAAGTTGTCTCCGATTTTGGCGCAGACAGTGTGTTTCTTCTGATATTGAAGAAAGTCTTTGATTTACAAGGATATTCCTGTACTCAATAATATTTCAAATTAATGTGTGTTTAATTATATAGGTGTATTCGTCGTCATGTCGTAAACGAAAAGAACGTTCGGGTTGATAAAGTGTTTTAAATGAACGGAGTCGTATCTCCGAGTGTATGTATTCAGTCCGTCAGATATTGAACAGTTTGATTGTAGTGCTATTCAGGGCTACATTGAATTTATTTTTTGTGTGTTATCAAGATATATTAACATAGGCTTTTTAAGTTTATCTGCTTATCATTTGCCATAGAAATGCATCCTAGTTTTCCTCCGTTCACATATGCTTTGAAGTTAGTTTACTGTTGTACTTTGATATTATGCCTCGAACGCACCGTGGTCCTGGGAGGCCGCATTGTGTATTTTGAAACGGAGGGAGTGCAGTTGATCCTTGCACGGTCGGAAGAGCATTCTTTCACACATCAGTTTGGATTATATTATTTTTCTTCGCTTTCTAGGTGAGATGGCAGTTGACTCTAGACTGACAAGGTCCTATACAATCGAACGCCTTGTCGTATGGTCCCGTAATGCGATAGCCCAGTTTTGGGGTAATATCGCCGTTGTATGGTTCTATAGGGCAGTGGCGTGGGTGGTATGGTTCCAGTACACTGTGTGACAGTTCATCATCTATGCATTTACTTCTACAAAGGAGAAGTAGCCAATGTGTTATGGTAAATCTACGGCTCATTAGCCATTGTATGTTGTCCAGAATAAGAGGAAGATTTTCTAAGAGAAAAGGAAGGAAGTAATTGGGTTTATACAGGGGGGAGTAAGAAAGAGTATCAGAGAGATGAGGAGAGGCGAATGGAAGATCTATTCATATCCCAGTAAATTGTATAGTTACTGTTCTAACGGCTAAATTTTCCATTTGTAACTTATGTATGTGCGACGTAAAGCAACTAGCAAAAACCTCTGACGTGGGTGTAAGATTGCTACCAATGAAATTTTTCCCCCACTGGTTCACTTAACAGTACCTTCAACACTTTGAGTGTTATTACGACGTATTCCTCTGAATTGGTATCAGCTGTAGATACCTCAAACCTAATTTGTTATATATCCTTTTAGTTTCACAAACGAGATATAGCAAGGCTTGAAAATATAATTGCACTTCACAATCAACTTTACAAGTAATTCACTGATAACTGTTAGTCTGCATTACGACGACTCAATATTCGGCTGTCACCGAACTGACACAAGAACCCGACCGAACAGATACACGAAACACACTCCGAACATATAATCCATTTGGTCACTGATGATTACGTATCCATATCCCTGCTCTATCTTCAACTGACGGACTGACCAACTGTGGCCTCACTCTCCATACGGCTGACTATCTCTCTGTTCACCACCCGTCTCCTTCCAATTGATTCCAATTGATTTCATGGCAAATCTCTCCATTCAACTCGTTCCAATCAACTGAACTGCCGCTATAGGACACACCACTATATATATACACGAGTTATCACATAGCATTACACCCACGTCAGATTTTATGCTAGTTGCTTTACGTCGCACCGACACAGATAGGTCTTATGGCGACGATGGGACAGGGAAGGGCTAGGAGTGGGAAGGAAGCGGCCGTGGCCTTAATTAAGGTACAGCCCCAGCATTTGCCTGGTGTGAAAATGGGAAACCACGGAAAACCATTTTCAGGGCTGCCGACAGTGGGGTTCGAACCTACTATCTCCCGAATACTGGTTACTGACCGCACTTAAGCGACTGCAGCTATTATCTCATATTATCTCATCGCTGAAAGTATACAATGACAGAGCGATGATTCGACAGTTACTCTAACAGTATTGCATTATACGTTGCAAAGTTTTAAAAGTAGTATCACAAATAATATGTCCATGTCTGATATTAGGCAGCAACTCTCACTCTGTATAAGTTTAATGCTAACATACACACACATATATAAGTTACATAATTAATTAAGTACCATAAAGCAAGCGATAATTCATTAATACATAGCGAAATCAGCTTACAGAATTGAATCACACAATAATAATAGTTACAAAATAGTAATAATAATAATAACAATAATAATAATACAGGGAAATAATTGTAACGGGATTTGAACCGTTACACATGATTCCCTACCGTACCGACGAACCAGGTAACCTCCTGACACATGACAACCTGTGTTACTGCTCTTTAAGTACCTAATCAACGTCCTAACAACGTTATATTAAGTTACTCTGCCGCAACGCAATCCTACCCTATCAAAGATCAAGCTATTGTAACTGAACTTTGTGATGTATTACTGTTCGAGATTACGTACTGCAAATTGATAAACTAACTAGTTCTAGTAAGATCCGTTTTATCTCGCGGATATCTAATGGAAGAATCAGTATCTTTCTTGCAGGTCAGGAATATGTTGAAAAATTCATTTCAAAACACACCAAAATTCTCATAAATAGTGTTTCTTCTGAAATAAGACATTTCCTAACTAAAAACAAATGAGTCAGTCTATCCACTGTTTGCCTTGTGATTCCTAACATTGTTCTTTAAGAGGAACTTCTAAAACTTGGCATTAGAACAGTGTCGAAGATCTCCCTTAGTAGAGGTCTAACAATCCCTGTATTTTCTCGCATTCCTAGCTTTCGGAGGCAGATTTATATTCAAAATGAACACTTTAATAAACTTCCTGACACACTCCTAATCCAATATTAGGGAACAAATTACTGGTTTTATTTTTCCTCTTTCATACCCACCTGCTTTATAAAAGTGCGGAACGCTTAACTAGATACTGTCCGGATAATTAAGCAGTAATAAATGACGCCACCACATAAAATCTAATCACTTATCCTTGTGGAAAGCTCAATCTGTCAGAATTTCCTTAACTTGAAGGAGGTGGACAAAAATGGAAGCAAACTGTCAGGAAAATACTACCTGTATTCCCACACAAACTACTATTCAGACAGCTGCTACGTCTGCAACTCTTCAATGTTCCCAAGAGAAAAACCGTGATCCTCTATCCTCAATAGAAACTACTATAATCTCTCTTTGGAATATCTTCAAACCCCTACAAGTGTGCTCTCCCTGGACCAAAGAGTCCAATATCACTCCCCAGCAGTAAAGCTACTGATACAAATGACCCTGATAGTAAGAAAACTTCCCTAAATTCTGCACCTAGTACACCTGAAGGGGCAGGGAATTACAAGAAAGACTAAGTGAAAAAAAAGACAGAGAATGGAAGCACAGCTATTAGCAATATGCTTATACTAATTAAGCAAGTTCTAGAAGCCAAATATCAGCCCTTTCCCCTCAGTTACTTACAAATCCAATCCTTTATTGACATTAGTACTGGAGTTAATGATATAAAGAAAATAGCTTCCAATTACACTCAAAATCTAGAGGGTTTAGCTCAAGCCATTCATAAAGATCAGAAGTCAAGGAACTGCTTAAGCCTAGCAGTCAAAAGTCAAAACCAATATGAAGCAAATAAAATTTAATGTCCAGATGACTGGAGCGACCACTACTTCCCTTACATAATGGTGATAATATTCCTTCTACAACTCCTTGTCATTCTTATGACTCTAGCATTATTTTCATGGATCTTCAACCGTTTTCGATCACAACGATAGTAATTACAACTTCTACTAAATAAACATCAGCCTTCAGTTGTCTGTCCACAAGAACTTGACTTTCGAGACAACTTTGTTTCCCACTTAAGACCGTTAAGTGTATATTACAAAAACTGAATTAACCAAAATCATGCAAGCTGAGGCGTAGCTACCTACGTTAAAAATAGTTTACATCAAGAAGTTCCTGTAGTTACTGATTTGGAAGCAGTTGCAATTTCATTATACCTACCAGAGTTTATGTGTTTATGCAATATCTATTTTCCTACGAACAGTATATATCACTCTGGTAATTTAAGAAACCTAATACACCAACCCTCATAACCTTCATTTCGATGGGTTATTTTAATAGCCATAACATTATTATGGAATAGTCGTAATACTGATGCAAGGGGGAAAGAAATAGAGAAGACACTAGATTACTTTACTCTAGTATAACTGAACTGCTCCAACCCATTTGATGCACCACATTTTATTGAAAATCAGTTCCAAAATTATGTGTTAAATACAATAAGTTCTATAATACCCCTCTTAAAGATCCAGTCAATGGATAAGTTATATACGAACTTCAAGCAACAGATGATTAACTCGCTAATTCATTTGCGGGATCTGTAGCGATAAAAAATTAACCTGAATTTCTTCACATGAAGGCAACTCGAGGTTTAATATACTGGGTGAGTCAGCCGCGCCAGATGTTTCCTTTTCTGTATATCAAGCTACAGTCGCATTTATTCAATTCTACATGGAAGTGACCACTTCCCCATTATAATTAACGATGATCTAAATTCTCGAGGCACCACCTCAAAAGCCCAATACTGTAAATGAAATTGAAATAAGGACAACAGGGAAACATTTAGAATGACTATAAATAACCATTTTAATGACCTAATTTTACAAATAAATGTCCTTCAAAGCACATCAATGAGAGTGTTTAAGTCTTCACTAAGTTAAAAATTAAATCTGCTGACCAGAATATCCCAAAGTCAACTCTAAACCCCTCCAAAAAGAACGGTTTCCTGGTGGAATAGCTCTTGTAAAAAGGTTATCGAAAATAAAAACAACAAAAGAAATCATACGCCTGAAATTAAAGTAATTTTTCATAGAAATATCGAGCAATAGCAAGAAATAAAATAAAATAAAGTAAAAACTACTGGTTAACATTTGTCTTTCAAACTTTACAAAAAGTCATGTGGAATCAAATCCATAATTAAGTGTTAGATATAATATGTTCCATATCACTTCTCTTGAAGATCCAGTCAATGGATCAGTTATAAATGAACTTCAAATAATAGATGATTAACTCGCTAATTCATTTTCACGGATCTGTAGCGATATGAATTGAACCTGAATTCCTTTACACGAAGGCATCTCGAAGTTTAATGTACTAGGTGAGTCAGCCGCGCCACACGTTTCTGCTTTTAGGCATCCTAGCCAACGTCAGTGAGGTGATGGTCGACTTTCCTTTGCCGTATACCAAGCTTCAGTCGCCTTTAAAGAACCTAGTGCGTCATCAGTGCACGACTTTTGCAAAACATGTATGCGACAGGTATTTACAGAATACATCAAACTGCCATACCGTTATGTAAAAAGTACGTGCCAATTATGAGCTTTCAGTAGGGTACGAATTGAACACTAAAAGCGATGGAATACTGACAGAAAACGTGTGTGTATTTGTGAAGCGGAAGTAGTAGTCCATGTACTAGGCTTTCTGGAAAACTACTCGCTGGAAGGGTATTCATTGCAATGCATCTGTTGATCAAGCTGCTAAAGAAACTATATATCCCCCATTAAGCGATCTAATAATAGCTGGCTAAAAACTACAAACAGTAAACTCAATGAAATGACAATGAGATCTACAGTACAATATTATCTTCACAACCTCCACAGGCTACATTAAGTCCTAATATCTAGAATAAGGATTGGTCTTTCCAAGTTAAGTCAAGCCTGAGAATGAATAGCTTCCCATCTGCACAACATATAATAGTGTGCTGACTCTAAGCACATCATCACAGACCGTTCACTGTACAACCAATGGCACGAGTACCAGGTATACCTATGAAGATTCAGGAGGCACTCTTATCTCCTTCACTGTGCAATAAAAGCTTTAAGTTTCTCAAAGACACTGGCCTGTCTCAAAAAAAAATTACCGTTCAACTTAAAACTTGTTGTTTGCTCTGTGCTTACTTGTTATAGTAATTGAATGTAAAATCTAGAATTTCGCGATAAGACCTTAGGGCTAAAATCAACTATAAACCAATTTAAAAAATACACAAGCAAAAATGTAAAAGTTACTAACGTTTTTAGAGGCTCAAAAATGCACCATATTTAAAATATAATTATCTTAGATTTTAGGGTTATGAGGACCCCACGCCCACCCCCCGATTGTCCCTCAATATCTTGCATTAATGATGTAAATCACACAATACGCTCGTCAAATCGTTAAATAATTTTCGGTCCTTTTTTTCTTATTTTCTTTTTGTTTCTTTGGCTTAGAAATTAAAATTAAAATTGTGTATTTCGTACGTGTATATATTTTACTATGCAAAACATTTAATATCAGCGTTAATCTTGATGGCATGTTATGGACAAAAGTACGCAGGACAACTTTGACGAGTTTAGTCAGTTAATATAGTCCAGACATAAATTATTCTACCATACTCCTTAATAAATTGAATGGGAATATATTTCCTCCCATAGCAAGGGAACGAGAGGCGGGAATCTCATCAAATCCTGGCATCTGTGCCCACCTCTTGATTAAATAATCAATACTGCTAAAGCAAACAGTACCTTAAGATTTTACACGGAAAGTTTCCTATTCACCGCAATTATAGGCAATTCCAAGAACATTTAGACTTAGTTGTCTTTAAGACAATGAAACCTGGAGATTTATTTAATTTAGCTGCGGTTGAAGTTAACTTACGAGAACTTCATGACAAATCCTGAGAAGGATACTTCACTTTAAATGGATTATGCTTTATAGATATTGAAACTGATTTTACTGACAAAGTAAAGAAGGCTGCCAGTTGAAGTTGTTGTCTGACAATGAGCATTCCTTTGTCACACGGTATCTTCATATAAGTCATGATGAATATAATTTGTCTTTAAACTATCAGTATTTAACGTACATTTCTGAAAGCTGGCTCTTTACGCAGTCACCTTCCCCACATTAACATGAATTTGCGTCGACTAATGGTCGTTTGAGTAACGGAGGGGCCTGTATTTCCTGAGAAGTTACGTTAAAGGAAAGATTGTAGACTTGTATAGTTATTGATATCGTGGTCATAGCTAAGGGAAAAGTTATGTTAAGGACACAATTATATAGTACAGCCTCAGGGAGCCGGAGCACTTAATATCTGCCTTACTCAGGATCCTATGTGCGCTCCTAAGGCAGTTCCATAGGAGTAACCCTAATGACACGAACTTCAATTCCTATCTAGAAATCTGTGCAGCCACGGGCCAACCTCAGTAACGATTTCAGTTCAGGAAAGACTTCACCATAAATCTGTTAATGTGTGTGTGTTTGTGTGTGTGTGCGTGTGTGACACTCATACGTCAAAATAATATCGGCACACAGGGGAAATGACCGCTTAACTCGTAGAATAAAAACGGAAGGATGAATGTTTAACACACAGTGAATACTGTGGATAGTGATCATACAGATCTAACAGCATCGGGCACAGCTGTCAAGAACAGCGGAAGAAACGCTATGCACCATTCCGGACTTCTCTTCATTCATTTCCACTCCTCCACAAAATGAACGATAATGAGAAGGTCTTTGATGATCTCTACCATCTATTTTTGCTAACGTGTATCTGTCTAATTTGTTGAGAAAAACACACATATTAGAAACAATAAATACCGAACAAATCTTACAATCTTTGACACAAAAAATGCGGAACGCTAACGTGAATTTCATTTTGCTGTGATACCCCAACATTCAGTCGCGACTTGAAGAGTTTGATAAGAACTTACATCAGGTTCAAGGCACTATCCCAACTGAAACTTGCGAATGACACCAACTTACAGTATAATCGTTTTATAGATACTTCAGTATTAATATCAGTCACTAAAATCTAGGTTCAGTTACGAAACCGACAACGTACAGACAGATAGGGCACAGTAATCAGGAAACGTTAGGCTACACCAAACATATTTTACCAAGAATGTGCATATTCTTATCAACGGAGATATCACATGCTCACAGTACCTTATGAGTAGCATACCTACTGAAGATGCCAGAAAATGTTAGGCAGTTGGTTAGTATACAGCAAAACTACAACAATATTTCGTGATATACATATAAGACCTGGAAGAAACAAGCCCTTCAAGAAGCCAGTTAAATTTAACCAACGACACAGGAGTGCATGTATTATTATGAACAGTTATCCAATGTGAAAAAAGGCTGAAGACTGAAGATCTAAAAAGGATAGAAACATCTAAACACTGTACACTTAACTACACAGCTCTTACAATGATAACTAAGGAGATACATTAGAATTAGTGAGATTATGAAGTGAGATACTCATCCCATTGAGATATTGCCTTAGATAAGCTTGGTGGAGCATGATAGTGCAATAACACGAATGCATTTTAGGGGTAATGGAGTATTCTCATCCAAAAAGCTGAATTTTCACAAAGAATGTATTACTTCAAAATGAACGCTTAACTGCGGGATCGAAAGCTGCAAGCAATATCTATATAAAAGACACAGGGCTTAGTAGAGTACGGGTATACCATAAATTGGATGCCAGTACTCACGAATATAGTTAATCTTACAGTATGTTCTGAAATCTTCGAAGAATATTTACATTACCACAAAAATATTTTTGAACATTCAACATAACCTCCACTCCCGTGAACAATGTGGCCTTGCCGCGGCGGGGAGTCTTGCGCGTCCCACGGAAGCAGATAGCCGAACCTAATAATAATACTGTTATTTGCTTTACGTCCCACTAACTAGTCATTCGGTTTTCGGAGACGCCGAGGTGCCGGAATTTAGCCCCGCGGAAGTTCTTTTACGTGCCAGTAAATCTACCGACACGAGGCTGGCGTATTTGAGCACCTTCAAATACCACCGGACTGAGCCAGGATCGAACCTACCAGGTTAGGGTCAGAAGGCCAGCGCCTTAACCGTCTGAGCCACTCAGCCCGACAAATAGCGGAACCTTAGGTGTAAAAATATCGGTTGGATATCTGTTAAGAGACCAGACTAACGAATGGTTCATCGAAAGGTAGGTAGAAGTATTTTGAAAATTGCAAGTGCGGTAGTCTGAATGATTGACTGATGTGACTGATACGGCTTGTATTAATATTCAACATGTCTTAATCGATCTGATAATGTTACATGGCTGAACGCAGCTGCAAACTACACCCGTTAGTAACTCTCGAGGCTCTCTGTGTATGAAGGGCTGATGTACTGATGATGGCTTCCTCCCGGGTAAAATATTCCGGAGGTAAAATATTCCCCAATTCCTATCTCCAGGTGGGCACTACACAGGAGGAAGCGATCATCAGGAAGATGAATACTGACATTCTGCTAGTCGGAGCGTGCAATTTTGTTAGTTGAATCGTTGTGATTAGTTAGAGAAACTGAAAAGGGAAATGGATTGACTAAAATTAGGCGTAGGTTTAATAAGTTCATTCGCAGGAAGAGTAGAATTTTCGATCAGGTAACTACGGGATTATCTTTTTTTGCTAGTTGCTTTACGTCGCACCGACACAGATAGGCCTTACGGCAACGATGGGATAGGAAAGGCCTAGGAGTTGGAAAGAAGCGGCCTTGACCTTAATTAAGGTACAGCCCCTGCATTTGCTTGGTGTGAAAATGGTAAACAACGGAAAAACATCTTCAGGGCTGCCGACACTGGGATTCGAACCCACTATCTCGCGGAAGCAAGCTCACAGCCATCTGCCCATGACCGCACGGCCAACTCGCCCGGTACGGGATTATCAACACAGATTCAAACATGGGAAGTGCAGGAGAAAATTTAGTAATGAATAAGAATATAGTGCTGCGTGTAAGCTACTACGACCTGCATAGTGAACAAATTATTGCTCTCAGTATGGACGCCAGGCCAATGTGGGTTACTGTAGTCACGTCCTAGTTCGTGAACCATTGGCAACGGCTGAGTGGCCTAGTAAGTGGTCCTGAGTGTCGGGATACCCGTTGCTATGGAATGGGAGTGGGCATCTCGGACATATTCTGAGTCGTGGCCCTCCTTGTGCTCAGGCGGCTAGGACTATACAATTCACCGGTGGTCCATAACCCGTTAGAGGAGAGATCCTCACTTGGACTATGTGCAGGTAGGGCAGCATCCTGCTTCATGAATTTACCGAGCTCAGAACACTTTAAGCAAGCCTCGGACCTATGGGAGTAATGGAGTCCCACTCCCATTTGACAGGCAAGGGACTCCTTGGAAACAACCTGGCGAACGAAATGGAATTCGATGGGGAACTATCAATATTAATGGGGCTTATGGAAGAAAGAGCCGGCCCCGTGGTGTAGGGGTAGCGTGCCTGCCTCTTACCCGGAGGCCCCGGGTTCGATTCCCGGCCAGGTCAGGGATTTTTACCTGGACCTGAGGGCTGGTTCGAGGTCCACTCAGCCTGCGTGATTAGAATTGAGGAGCTATCTGACGGTGAGATAGCGACCGCGGTCTAGAAAGCCAAGAATAACGGCCGAGAGGATTCGTCGTGTTGACCACACGACACCTCGTAATCTGCAGGCCTTCGGGCTGAGCAGCGGTCGCTTGGTAGGCCAAGGCCCTTCAAGGGCTGTAGTGTCATGGGGTTTGGATTGGTTTGGTTTGGTTTATGGAAGAAAGAAGATAGAACTGGCTGAGTCAACAAAGAGGATGCATCTGGATGTGCTAGGAGTAAGTGATATTCGGGTAAGGGGAGATAAGGAGGAAGAGATAGGAGATTATAAAGTGCACTTGACGGGTGTTAGAAAGGGAAGGGCAGAGTCTGGGGTAGGGCTCTTTATCTGGAATACCATTGCACGCAACATAGTTTCGGTTAGGCACGTAAATGAGCGAATGATATGGGTAGATTTGTCAGTGGGAGGAATTAGGACAAGAATTGTGTCCGTGTATTCACCATGTGAGGCTGCAGATGAGGATGAAGTTGACAAGTTTTAGGAAGCATTGAGTGACATCGTGGCCAGGGTCAACAGCAAGGATAGAATAGTGCTAATGGGCGATTTCAATGCGAGAGTTGGGAATAGAACTGAAGAATACGAAAGGGTGATTGGTAAATGTGGGGAAGATATGGAAGCTAATGGGAATGGAAAGCGTTTGCTGGACTTCTGTGCTAGTATGGGTTTAGCTGTTACGAATACATTCTTCAAGCATAAGGCTATTCACCGCTACACATAGGAGGCTAGGGGTACCAGATCCATAATATACTATATCTTAACAGACTTTGAATTCAGGAAATCTTTTAGGAATGTACAAGTTTTTCGGGGATTTTTCGATGATACAGACCACTATCTGATCTGTAGTGAACTAAGTATCTCTAGGCCTAGTGTAGAGAAAGTGAAATCTGTCTGCAAACGAATAAGGGTAGAAAATCTCCAGGACGAGGAAATTAGACAGAAGTACATGGATATGATTAGTGAGAAGTTTCGAACAATAGACAGTAAGCAGGTTCAGGATATAGAAAGTGAATGGGTGGCATACAGGGATGCTGTAGTAGAAACAGAAAGGGAATGCCTAGAAACAACTGTGTGTAAAGATCGGAAAAGGCGAACATCTTGGTGGAATGATGAAGTGAGAGCAGCCTGTAAACGTAAAAAGAAGGCTTATCAGAAATGGCTCCAAACAAGGGCCAAGGCAGACAGGGATTGGTACGTAGATGAAAGAAACAGAGCGAAACAAATAGTTGTTGAATCCAAAAAGAAGTCATGGGAAGATTTTGGTAATAACCTGGAAAGGTTAGGTCAAGCAGCAGGGAAACTTTTCTGGACAGTAATAAGGAATCTTAGGAAGGAAGGGAAAAAAGGAAATGAACAGTGTTTTGAGTAATTCAGGTGAACTCATAATAGATCCCAGGGAATCACTGGAGAGGTGGAGGGAATATTTTGAACATCTTCTCAATGTAAAAGAAATCACCATGGTGGTGTTGCAAACAGCCAAGCTCATGGGGAGGAGGAAAATGATGTTGGTGAAATTATGCTTGAGTAAGTGGAAAGGATGGTAAATAAACCCCATTGTCATAAGGCAGCAGGAATAGATGAAATTAGACCTGAAATGGTGAAGTATAGTGGGAAGGTAGGGATGGAATGGCTTCATAGAGTAGTAAAATTAGCGTGGAGTGTTGGTAAGGTACCTTCAGATTGGACAAAAGCAGTAATTGCACCTATCTATAAGCAAGGGAACAGGAAGGATTGCAATAACTATCGAGGTATCTCATTGATTAGTATACCAGGCAAAGTATTCACTGGCATCTTGGAAGGGAGGGTGCGATCAGTCGTTGAGAGGAAGTTGGATGAAAACCAGTGTGGTTTCAGACCACAGAGAGGCTGTCAGGATCATATTTTCAGTACAAAGCAGATAACTGAAAAATGCTACGAGAGGAATAAGCAGTTGTGTTTATGTTTCGTAGATCTAGAGAAAGCATATGACAGGGTACCGAGGGAAGAGATGTTCGCTATACTGGGGGACTATGGAATTAAATGTAGATTATTAAAATCAATCAAAGGCATCTATGTAGACAATTGGGCTTCAGTGAGAATTGATGGTAGAATGAGTTCTTGGTTCAGGGTACTTACAGGAGTTAGACAAGGCTGTAATATTTCTCCTTTGCTGTTTGTAGTTTACATGGATCATATGCTGAAAGGTTTAAAATGGCAGGGAGGGATTCAGTTAGGTGGAAATGTAGTAAGCAGTTTGGCCTATGCTGACGACTTGGTCTTAATGGCAGACTGTGCCGAAAGCCTGCAGTCTAACATCTTGGAACTTGAAAATAGGTGCAGTGAGTATGGTATGAAAATTAGCCTCTCGAAGACTAAATTGATGTCAGTAGGTAAGAAATTCAACAGAATTGAATGTCAGATTGGTGATACAAAGCTAGAACAGGTCGATAATTTCAAGTAATTAGGTTGTGTGTTTTCCCAGGATGGTAATATAGTAAGTGAGATTGAGTCAAGGTGTAGTAAAGCTAATGCAGTGAGCTCGCAGTTGCGATCATCAGTATTCTGTAAGAAGGAAGTCAGCTCCCAGAATAAACTATCTTTACATCGGTCTGTTTTCCGACCAACTTTGCTTTACGGGAGCGAAAGCTGGGTGGACTCAGGATATCTTATTCATAAGTTAGAAGTAACAGACATGAAAGTAGCAAGAATGATTGCTGGTACAAACAGGTGGGAACAATGGCAGGAGGGAACTCGGAATGAGGAGATAAAGGCTAATTTAGGAATGAACTCGATGGATTAAGCTGTACGCATAACCCGGCTTCGGTGGTGGGGTCATGTGAAACGAATGGAGGAGGATAGGTTACCTAGGAGAATAATGGACTCTGTTATGGAGGGTAAGAGAAGTAGAGGGAGACCAAGACGATGGTTAGACTCTGTTTCTAACGATTTAAAGACAAGAGGTATAGAACTAAATGAGGCCACAACACTACTTGCAAATCGAGGATTGTGGAGACGTTTAGTAAATTCTCAGAGGCTTGCAGACTGAACGCTGAAAGGCATAACAGTCTACAATGATAATGTATGTATGTATGTATGAATTTAATCAATTCTTCTCCTTACTCTTTAAATTATTATTATTATTATTATTTTTATTAATTTGAAAATTCTATATTTTAATTTCAATTCCTACGACTATTGTTATTATTCTCAGAAATAATATAATATTCTTATTCTCCTTCAAATTATTATAAATATTATTATTAATTTGAAAATTATATATTTTAATTTTAATTGTTACATGGCAGTTAACTATTATTATGTTTAACGCATAACCCCTTTTACAATTCCGATCTAGTTTCGCACTTACTCAATTAAGGCGTGATTTACTTGCAATATTACTGTATTATTATTATTATTATTATTATTATTATTATTATTATTATTATTATTTTTATTTTTATTATTATTTTTATTATTATTATTATTATTATTATTATTATTATTATTATTATTATTATTATTATTATTATTATTATTATTATTTCGAAAATTTATATTTTAATTTCAATCTTTAGAACTTAGTCACATATGTTAACTCACAAACATGAACCACCAAGATCCGATTTCATATCGGTCGGGTCATAATAACGGTATTCAAAACCGCAACCTTATTTTCGTACTGTCGTTAATTTATGGGAACACCATATCCTCCCAAGAAAAATCTCAGATCCCATGGCACCTCGCAGTTGGGCAAATACATCCCATCTCTGCAAGTGCTAAATTATTCCTTCCATTTTCGTTTTCAAGTCCATTTTTTCCACTGGAACTCTTCAAACATTTAATTCTTTCATTAATCTTCTATGCGTGGACTCCTGGCACTCATGACACCGAATCGGCATATTTTATCGACGTAGGCATCGAGATTTATCTATCTATCTATCTATTTATTTATCTATTTCATAATCAAAAACAGTACGGCTCAATTCTCACCTCATGCCAGATTTTCGTCCCGCACGACCTCCAAAATAAAAAATGGGCTCAAACCACTCTGGGCTTTCAACATAGCGTGACCATCGTATACAAGTGCCTCTATCGCTTCTAAAGAAATATTTATGAATATTATGGAGTCCAAAAACGTTATATCAACAATTAAGCTTAAAATCAAATTGACTGCCTGAATTAAAGTCTTCCACGCCATGTGTTATCTCGACATTGAAATTACTTTAACTTGCAATCATTCCATCAACTTAGGCCCGTGCCATTACTCACAAAGCATTATTGTTAAACACAATTTACACGTTACCCATGTTCATTTATCACTCCGATACTTCTACTGATTAGTATATTTCTGTCTACTGGCGAAACTTCGCGGCACAAATAATCATCGATATTTACAGACAATTCAATCGACTTCATTCCGTCCCACAACAATTAAAATCACTTGGAAACCCTCTACCTCTGGCTAATCTTACCATATGCCTTAATATCTATAAACTTTCCGATAACTGAAAACCACATTTCTAAGATGAATATTAATCTTATCTTTACGTTAAACGTGCTCCCTATAATTTCAAACAATTCAAGCACTTGAATAAACAAATCAACCCTACTCTACTCTATTAAATAATCAAAATTATGATGAGTGCTTGATCTAATTGTGTACATATTACTTTGTCCCTTTGTCTATCTATCTCTGAATTTATACGAGCCGGAAACGATTCGTTTCACAATCAATTTACCGTAATGAAAGAATATGGTTTCCTCCCGCTAACGATAGCAATCTACAAATATATATTAAGGGGTACTCATTTCAGCCTGTAGTTTGTTAAACCTGACGAGGAGCATAGCCCTCACCTATGTTTAGCACTGCATCCTACTGGTATTCATGCCAGTTTGAAGAGGTAATCCTTGACACTTTTTAATATCACACATTTTAAATCCTATAAAATAAGTAACTTTTGCACATGGAATATTTTCCACTCTAAATTTTAACACATAAATTTTACACTCTTGGCTTTTTATCTAGCCCACTTAATATAAATATACATTCTTCGTTCCTTCCCCGGACACTACGAACATGTCGTCGCTGCCGGGACAAAACCTCCCATGTGAAATAATTCTAGCTTAGAACTTTGGCTGGTAAGGTTCTGTCATCTAAGGTGCAATATCGTGTGCATATTGTTAAGGCATTCTCGCTCTTCACAATGTATGTGCTGCTGGTCAGAATATCTCCAAAACATATTATCACATAGGAGGTTTTGTCCCGGCAACGACGATGTGATATCTCGGTATCACTCTCAACGGCCCAGCGCGCACTCGAATTTTTCCGTCTCACGTTCGCGTAGCTGACCAGGTATCAGTTATTAATTAACTGTTTACTTGGTGAAAATCCGTCGAACACCCACGACCGTTCTCACGTAACGTACTTCCAATTCTTGATAAAGAACCTCACTTTCCTATTTGTAGGTGTTGATTTAATGAGTTCTTTATATATTCCAACTCCTGCTGGTATACTGTTCAAGACTGTAATATAGACTACTCCACGTCATGGTTCACTGTGCTACGTAACATTATAACACCTCAAACAATATTCCACGAGTGATTACACACACGTACTGCCGTAGTAACAGCACGAACAATTTATCACAAGTAAGTTACGCACCCTGGCGTATTAACAGCACGAACAATTTATCACAAGTAAGATACTTCCGTCTCCACGACCCTGTATTTATATTCAACTCCCCTCTCCTCCGAATTCACGAGAGGTCATCTTACGACACGCAGTTCCAATATCCTCGTACCACTATTTGCGGCCCAGCCAGTGGCTTAAACGTGGAATCCACTGATGTAATTATGTTATATTAGCCTCTATGCCAAGTCTCAAATAATATCGTTCGTTGGTAATTGATATAATCGTCAATTTAGCTCCTGCATTCCAGGCTGGCATTTCGCGCTCTTTTGTAGCGTCTCTTGCCTGCAGCCAATCAACGGATAGCGTCCATGAATTCTCAGAATTTCTCCAGTCAATCTCACTCAATCAATAACTTTTAATAACTTTTATTATATGGTTAGGCTTCTAAATTTCACCTTATCTCAAATTTATGAATCACTTCCTTCTATAAATTTAATACGTGGAGTTATCTTTGACAGTGCTTTTTACAATACGAAGTTGTCGTACCCGCTTCTGGTCTATGAATTTTACGATTGGTCCAAGCTCACGCGGGACTGAGAAGTTTCATATTTTTTTCTTTAAGTACCAACTTTGCGTTCGGCTCTCGCTAGTACCTTGGAGATTCCCTGACGTCATTTCTAGGATCTCTGCACACGGCCTCATCCGGTGTGTCGCACTATAATTTCGCCCCCGGCTCTGAAACCTTTCCACTAACTTGGAAATTACTGTCGCCTTACTCTTCCCCTTCGTTACAATTTCTGAGAATTCTAATTCTGCTGGCCATTGTATTTCTTAATCTTAGTGGAGACAACAGTCTGTGGCAGATTGCACAATACCATCTCGGCCTGGTCTGTACTTACAATATGTAAAGTAAGATATTCTTGCTTCTGAAAATGAAATATATATTCCTCAATAATTCATTACAATTGAATGACGCCTATCACACCCCCACCAGGGCGCAATATGAATAGGCATAGATTCAGAAACCTAGTGTTAGATTGCAAAACATTTGCAGGAGCAGACCTGAACACTGACCTCAACTTGGTAGTGACGTAATGTCATCTGAACTTGAAGGAATTTAAGAAAGGAAGGAATGCAAGGAGATGAAATCTAGATAAGCTGAATGAAAAGATTGTGAGGGGTTGTTTCATGGAACATGTTGAACACGGACTAAACAAATAGGCTGAAGGAAACACACTAGATGAAGTGCGGACAGTCATGAGGAATGAGGTCAGTAGGGATGTATAAGTTAGATTAGGAAGAAAGGTAAGTTCAAATAAGAATCATTGGATTGAAGAACGACGACAATATGAGAATGAGAGAAATGAGGAGGGTAGAAATGAATACGTGTATTAAAGAATAAAGTAGATAAAAAGTTCAGGAAAGCTAGCAAAGAATGGCTCAAGAAAAGTGCAAGGATGTGAAGGTTGTGTGGTTGTAAGAAACGTAGATGCTATCATACAGGGAAAAGAACGAAACATTTAGAGAAAAGGCAACTAGGTGTATGAATATTTAGAGCTCATAAGGAAAACCTTTTCTAGGAATAGAAGACACGGTAGAAAGGCAGGAGGAACATTTTAAATAATTGAATAAGTGAAAGTACGAGATTCTAAGGTTCTCAAACAAGAAAAGGCTGTTGATGTTGATAAAATGGGAGATACAATTCTCAGGTAAGAATTTGACAGAGTTTCGAGAGACCTAAATAGGAACGAGACACCTGGAAATGATGGCATACACTCAGAATTACTGACCGCTATAGGGGAAAAGAGCTTTGGGAAATTTTTCCATTGAGTTTTTTAAATGTATGACTAGCATTTGTACAAGGTCTTCACACAGGAATTTGCAGTTGATTACATGTTACCTTCAGAAATATATGCGAAATAACAGGGTTCTACTCAAGCGTTCAATGCATGTTGAAATTATATTTTCGTACCAAAGTGCGTGGCATTAATGTGAAATATGATGAAGCTGAACAAAGTCGAGAGAGAATGACTACTATTTCCGAATGTATTGTACGGTACAGTTTTTCCCATTGACCACCTGAAATGACTTGCACGGCATGTGCCACGGGACTTGGACTAAGAATCCAATTTTTCGTAATCATCTGCGTTATTGTCCGTCGTACGATAAATACGTACATGTCATAAAGGAACGGAAATTACATATTCTTAAACGTTTGTTGTATACATTCTTTTCATAGACCTAATGTTAACGAAAATATTTGAGAATAATCTTCACATAATACCTACTCCATGTGATTACGACAACATCGTATGCACCTGATAACATAATCCTGAATGAGTAAAATTAAAATACGTAGTTTAGTTGAAATAAATCCAGCAGTTTTCCACTTTTAGGAATATACTAACAGACAGACAGACAGACAGACAGACAGACAGACAGACAGACAGACAGACAGACAGACACGAAAGGGGAAGTTCTACTCATGTTACCTCGGTGTTCAGATATATTATACGGGAGTTATTTTAAAGCTGAGAGAAATATGGAGCAACCTCTGATTTTCTCCAGTTATGTACTCCTTCAAGTAACTGTACGTCTGCGAGGGTGGCAGTCACTGGCTGCCAAGCATGAAGCCTGTAGAAAATAATAATTTTCTCCGTCATTTGAAGAGTACCGGTAATCAAAATTACGTACATAACGAAAGTTTTTTAAAATAAAGTGGCGTTTCACACATTGTCCACACATTTTACATATAATCAATTGTGAAAGAGAAAATTGAAAAACTCTTCTGGTCTCCCTTTAATCCCCCAGACTAGTTCGTGATATTTAAATGATATGCATACTGAAACTTGCTCCTGGATGAGTAGACTCTATACACGAAGTTTTTCGAGATATAATAAATAGTGTAATCGTAATGGTAATTGTATACATCACCAGTCTATTCAGTGATTTTAAGTGATATGCATATCAGAACCTGCTCCTGCATGTGCAGACTCTAAATATGAAGTATGGTGGACACATAATCAACAGTGTTAGAGAACATGGGGAGACCTTCTGTGGCCTTCGTATAAACTCCAGTCTATTCAATTATTGTATAAGATTTGCATATCTAAACCTGCGCTTCGGTAAGTAGACACTAGATATTAAGTTTGGTCGAGAAATAATCAATAGTGTAAAAGAAAAATTAAAATTAATCTCTTTTGGAATTCAAAAAAAACCAGTCTGTCAGGAGATATTTGAATGATACCGAATCTCGCTCCTAAGTGAGTAGAACATATGAAGTTTTATCTAGATATATTCAATAGTGTAAAAGAAAATGATGAACACTGTTCTGGTCATCCCATAAACACCCCAGTCTGTTCAGTGATTTCTAAATGATATGCATATTGGAACCTGGTCTTGAATGAGTAGACGCTAAATGTGAAGTTTGGTCGAGATCTATTCAGCCGTGCTGGTAGAACAAACAGACAAACAAACAAACAAACAAACAGAAAAACAAACACGAAAGCTAAAAACTACTGATGCAATTTTTAATTGACCTGAAACGGATAAATATATCAAAATTTGGGGAAATAAATGACATTACAGACAACGGACCCCTAGAAATTTATATATAATATACAGGATAAGTGCCACCCGATTTTCGGCAGAATGTTGTGATACCTATGCTCAAGAAATGCGAAAACTTCCGCATCATTAGTTTAGTATCTCGTGCTATTAAAATTTTAACAGACGAATGAAAAAAATGACTTGAAACTGAGTTGGGAAAAGATCATTTGGCTTCAGATGAAATGCAGGAACAAGAAAGCTATCCTGAAACTAGGTCTGAATTAAGAAAGACAAGCCCACGTGCATGGCATTCGTAGATCTACAAAAGGCATTCCGTAATGTTGATTGGACAAAGCAATATGAGATTCTGAACGTGATCGGGATCAGATACCGAGAAAGAAGTATTATCTACGCCGTGTACAGAAATTTGTCTGCTGTGATAAGAACCGGAGACTGCGATAGTGAAGCAGCAATCCAGAAAGGATTGGGGTAGGGCTGCGGCTTGTCCCCTATCTTTTTCAGTGTTTATATGGAATAGGTAGTGAAGGAAGTCAAAGAGGAATTTGGAATCACACTCTAAGTAGGGGAAATCAAAACTCTGAGAATTGCCGATGATATTGTTATTTTATCTGTGTCTGCAGAAGATGTGGACAAAATTGCTTGACGGTATGGACGGAGTCTTGCAGAAGGCGTACAAGATGGAAATAAATAGAACCAAAACAAAAATAATTGAATGCAGTGAAATTAATTAAGGTGATGCTTGAAATATTAGATTAGTAGGTGTTGTCGTAAAGAAAGTATTTTAACATTGTAACTTTGGTGGTAGAATTACCAATGATGGCAGAACTAAGGAGGACAGCAAATGCAGACTAGCACAAGGAAGGAAGGTCCTTCTTAAGAAAGGAAATTTACTCATTTCAAACATTGATATAGGAATTAGAAAGATGTTTTTGAATACTTTCATCTAGAGCGTGACATTGTATGGAAATGAAACATGAAAGATAACTAGCCTACAAATAATGGGAATAAAAGATATCGAAATATGGTGTTACAGAATAATGCTAAAGTTGAAATGGGCAGTTCGGATCACGAATGAAGAGTTATTGAGTCGAATTGGTGAGAGGAGAAAAATCTGGCAAAATTTGACTAGAAGAAGAAGAAGAATGATATGAGACATCTTACGACACGTAGGAATTCTTCCGTTAAGTTTTGAGGGATTTGTACGTGGTGAAAGCGGCAGGGTTAGACAAAGTTACTTATACGACTAAGAGATTGTGTTAAAGTGTGCAAACATATCCTGAAAGTCTTTAAAGTGAAAGTGTCTCCCTGTCGTGCCCATATTTTTATCAGTTCATTAAAATATTCCACTGTGAAACAAGGTGACCACGAGCAACAAGGGCAACAGCAAGGAAGCGAACGGTAGTGCCAACCTCGTGGAAGAGACCGTCACGAGAATCCTGAATGAGACTCTCAGCTCGGGTAAGATTCTGGACAGAATTCTAGAGGCGATATCGGAGAGAGTGACCACACTTGTCGTTAAGGAACTAGAGAAATCTCTCCAGTTCAATGCTGAACTTGTAGCGGATTTAAAGAACAAACGTGAGTGTCGGGACAAGGAAATCCAGGCACTTAGGTCAGAATTCGTAACTAGAAGCGACTCTCTGGAACAATACAGTAGGAGAAATAACCTGAGAATCTTTGGAGTGCAGGAGAGCTCACAAGAAAATACTGACGAACTTGCCGTAAACGTCTCCAGAGATGTAGGCGTGAATATAAATATCAATGATATTGATATAAGTCACCGTGTTGGACCTAAATCAGTAGGGAAAACTCGGCCTATCATTGTCAAGTTTACTTCCTATCGTACACGACAAGAAGTATTCCGTAAAAAAAAGGGACTAAAGGGCACTCATGTTACCATCCGCGAAGATCTCACGTCCGCTAGACTGAAGGCTGCCATTCACCGTTTCCATGTAAGCAACTGTTGGACTGCAGACGGTGATATCATCATTAAGAAACCTGATGGGGGCAAAGTGCGCATTAACCGGCTGTGTGACTTACCGGAGGATAGAGATAGCAACTAAACGGACAATTCACTGGAATGTTCTGATCTCTATTAACTATATTGCATTATATTTAAATACCACCTTAGTGTAATTTAATTAGGTTAGCTCACTGTAGTTAGATTATTTCATTCGCATAATTATTCATTTTTCATAAGGTAATTATATTAGCTCACTGTAGTTAGATTATCTCATTCACATAATTATCAATTTTTCATAAGGTGGGTACGAGAACTAATGGGTTACTCTCCTCTGACAATACCGGACATTCCTTCCCATGCACAATCCCTTTCAAGGCCTCACTCACCCCTCCACTCTCCACAAACAGAACACGACCTTGTAAACTGTCCACTGACCCATTCTGGAATTACCCCCCTTCCTTCTCTCACAACTAGAGAACTGCTCCTAGCTAAAGTTTCCTCTTTCCCTAGAGGTCTCCATATAGCTCATCTAAATGTACATTCATTGTCTGCCCATTTTCACGAACTTAGAGAACTTGTCCCGGACATATTGGATGTTCGCCTTCTCACTGAAACCTGGCTTCATGATCTGACCCCCTTCCAAGACTTTCAACATACCTGGCTACTGTTTACTTTGGAATGACATAGCTAAAAAAAAGGGGGCAGGAGGTGTAGCAGCGATAGTCAAAACCAGTTCAAAGCCTAGGATAATTACATGTTCAGATAGCGAATACAACAGACGACCCGAGTTCCTGCGCTTGGAAATAATCGTAGCCCATCAGAAATGTGCGGTCTGCGTGGTGTACAAGCCACCTTCGATTGGATTGGAGGACGTAGAGAACGCATTGTTACGCGTACTTGCGCAATATGAACATGTAATTGTCATGGGCGACTTTAACATAGACACCGGAAACAACAATGCCAAATGTCTTTTTTTTTTGCTAATTGCTTTACGTCGCACCGACACAGATAGGTCTTATGGCGACTATGGGACAGGAAAGGGCTAGGAATAGGAGGGAAGCGGCCGTGGCGTTAATTAAAGTACAGCGCCAGCATTTGCCTGGTGTGAAATTGGGAAACCACGGAAAACCATCTTCAGGGCTGCCGACAGTGGGGTTCGAACCCACTATCTCCCGATTACTGGATACTGGCCGCACTTAAGCAACTGCAGCTATCGAGCTCGGTATGCCGAATGTCGGCAGCTTATAAGTATGATTACATCTTGCGATATGAGCATTTTGCAAACACTCTCTACTCACCACACTGCCACGTCACACACGACAATCGACTTGATGAGTGTCAAGAATACAGACAAAGTACTACAATACGGACAGACATCTGTACCTGGAATTTCAGCTCATGACCTAATGTACATATCCTACTCCTTAAAGACCCGAAAGACAAAACCAAGGATTATTACATTCAGAGATCTCTCTAAAATTGACTACAGTATGTTCACTGTAGATGCACTAGATATCCCATGGCACCATATAATAACAGTTGATGACATTGACATTACAGTAAACAAATTTAACGAATATCTGACAGCGCTCTGATCGACACGCTCCGCCGAAAACAGTACGGGTAACGCGAGCCCCAGCACTGTGGCTAAACTTAGAGCTAAAGGAGTTAATGGCAAGACGAGATGCCGCATATAGAATGTTTAAGCGACAACCGACACAAGACAATCTTGACGCATTTAAACGGCTACGAAATAAAACATCGCAGGCAGTACGCAACGGTAGAATCAGACATGCACATACCTTGCTAAAACAAAATACTAGACCTGCTATGGCTTGGAAAGAACTAAGACACATGGGAATAGGTAAACAAAGAGACGATCATCCTATTGACATATCCCTGGACCCCGTCAATACATATTTTACCACTCCCAGACATACCATTGAGAGAGAAAGGAAACATGGAACACTATACAGCAATTAAAACTCCCCTGCACCTAACAGAGAAAAATTATACTTTTCACATGTGACACCCTCGCAAGTTAAACAAGCCGTATTTAGAATAAAATCGAAGTCCAAAGGGATAGACAACATAGAAATAGAACTTATTAAGACAAGAATTGACATACTTTTACCTACTATAACTCACATATTTAACCACTCACTAATAACTGGCACTTATTCCTCCTTATGGAAGGCTGCCGTTGTCGTCCCGCTCGCTAAAAAATCACCGCCTGAAGACGTAACTGACTATAGACCTGTGAGCATATTATCGGTCCTTTCAAAAGCCATAGAATTCATTGTACACCAACAAGTCTCCAACTACTTGCAAATACACGATATTCTTGACGAACACCAGTCTGGTTTTCGACGTAACCACAGCACTAGTACTGCACTACTTAAGATTACAGACGACATTCGCAATGCGATGGACAAAAGACAAGTTACCATCCTAGCACTTCTTGACCTCTCTAAAGCTTTTGAATCAGTTGACGTAGAAGTACTACTTTCCAAACCATTTAAACTCCAGTTCTAGACAATGAGTTCATACCTCCGCGGTCGTCTGCAGTGTGTAAGAAATAACAATAATGAATAATCATCCTGGCGGTCCGTAGAGGTTGGTGTTCCACAGGGGTCTGTCCTGGACCGCTTCTATTTTCTGTCTATATCATTGACATTACGTCGTCGGTAAACAGCTGAAGACACCACATGTACGCTGACGATATGCAATTATACTTGCACTGTGAACCGGAAAGACTTACCGATGAAATTAAAAATTTCAATAGCGACTTACAAGAAATCTGTAACTGGACTGACATGCATGGACTTAGATTAAATAACGTAAAATCTCAAGCAATAATAATTTCACATCCTTGGCTTTGTTTAAAAACCATAAGCAACTTCACTTAACCAAAACTCTACTTACAAAATTCACCCATTGATTTCAGTGAATCTGTCAAATATATCGGCGTTACGATAGACGAACATCTTTCTTGGAAGCAGCAGGTTACCAGCATCTCCAGGGAAGTATTTGCAACGCTTAACTCACTTAGAAGATTCTGCAACATATTTTCTCGAGTATTAAAAGAACGCCTCATTTGCACTCTGGTATTACCTCATTTCGACTACTGTGACGCCGTGTACAACGACCTGACTGCTACTCTTAACACGACAAACTACAACGCGCGCAAAACGCTTGTGTTCGCTATATATGTGATCCACGTTACTTTGACCATGTTACACCTGCCTACGATGAACTCGGTTGGCTAAAACTCAAAGAGCGCCGTAATCTTCATGCTTTATGCCTTCTTCGTCGAATACTCTCCTCATGCTCACCTTCCTACTTGTACAGTCAATTTCACCACCTCTCATCCAATCACAGTTTCGGAACACGGTCAAAATCTGATACACTCTTACCTATTCCACCTCACCGCACCACACGATACACAAACTCATTTGTTATTTCTTCGGCACGACAATGGAATGCACTACCCGTCTCTGTCAGAGGAGCCTCACCTGCTAGTTTTAGGCAACTTTGTCACCGCTACCTGCTAAGTAATGCTATGGAAATATTGTAGATTTAGCCTTCCTCAAACTATAGAATTTATAAAATCCCACTGTTATTACCGAGGATAATATAAATTAGTTAATCATGTCATAAGTGTGTAAATAATCATCTTCTTCATCATCATCATCATCACTATTATCATCATCATCGTAATCATTCTCCTATTCTTTTATTTTTTACTTTTATTTTTTTTATCGTAATATTGTGTTGTTTAGTAGTTGCAAGATGTTTCAATTGTAAGTGTATTTATTTCAATTTTGCACATGTAGATACTGTATTTTCTGGTTAGATGGAAGAGAGGGCCTAATGGCCTTAATCTTGCCAAAGAAATCCATTGTAAATTGTAAATTGTAAATTGTAGATTAGAGTATATGTAATATATAGTAGTTACATAGAAATGACAAGATTAGCATGTGCTAGGGCTGCATCAAACCAGTCTATGGGCCGATAACCCAAGCAACAACAACATTAATCTAAAAATACTGCGCGTTAATGCTACCCAGATTCCGCAAATTTAAAATGAAGCTTGTTAAGACCGATTGCTACTAAAAGTTATTCAGTTAAATTTCAGCTAAAGGCTGGCAATTGTACCTAAACAACTGATATTGCATATCCCAAGGATATATTCCCTTTAAATTTATACTGCAGGATAGCAAGCATTCCAGAACCTTAGAAATTAGTTGACTGGCACTTCATTGTCTGCTTATTTCGTTGAGGAAATGTCTACTTCTTGTCACCTTGACTGTAGTTTACACGGAATGTGTGCACCTCTCTCCGCCAGCAATATTCTATAATTCAGCGATACATGTATGCATTGCGGATAGGAAAGTTACAGATACAGAATGACGTTAATTATTCACCTAGAGAGAATTAATTTCATTTACTTGTTTGATAAACAATTAATTGGTATGGTCTTTACCGTCTTTAGAGTTATTACTGGCATTGTTTATTAGGAATAACTCATACAGGCAATTTCTCAACTCAGACATTTCATATTCAAAATACTGGACTACTACAACGGAAAGGATGAGTGCATAAAGACACAGACGCCCTTTCATACTCGCATTAAGTTGGACTCGTCAGACAGTGTTCAACAGGAACTGATTCTTTTTAGAAGTTGATTTACGTCGCACCGACACTTATAGTTTTTATGGCGGCAATGGGATAGCAAAGAGCTTGGAGTTGGAAGGAAGCGGCCGTGGATTTAATGAGGCACATAACCAGCATTTGCGTGTTGTGAAAATAATTGGAAACCTACGGAACCCTACCTTCTGGGAGTTCACGACAAACAAAGTGGGCAACCAGGATTTTCACGAGTTGAAAACTTAGGCGGATGATGCTGGCTATTAAACACCCTCGACAACCAAATACTGCCGCCAATAAGGTACAAAAAAGGCGATGTTTTATAAAAGATGATTCAGATTCACTACGTTTCATTAAACAAATAAAATATTTAAAGGTTACACTAGTGGTATCAGACGAACTAAGTTCTCGAGTAATATATTTATTTCACTATGAGATATTCTGAGGTTGCCATAAGGATTTTTAACCCACTTCTTTTCAAAGTCCTCTTCTTGACAGAGCCAGAAATCTAATAAGGGCCTGCTCTGTGACAAACTACTCTCCTGACCCAGAGATTGAGGCATTCGCTCTCGATAAAATCAAAGTTTCATATGTCTAATGACATTCTGTGCTGAAGTCTCAAACATTAAATATAAACACCATCAAATTTGATTATAATAATTTAATTTTCGTCATATGCACTCGCCCAAATATAGGCAAATACAGATTATTATCAAAATTAATTAACTTTCCGGTAGATATAATTACCGTGGATACCCACAACATGAATTATATGTACAGGTTCAATCGTTTCTGAGAAAGGTGTACTAGCGATTAAAACCATAAGTGTTATTCCTTTTTGAGCGACTGCACATTTATTCCCTTCCATAATGTAATAAATCATAAGAAATAACAAATCAGGGGACACATCATCATAAAACATTACATTTCAAGCTACTTGAAGTAGGTTAGCCACTTCATCTGACATACAATACTGTTGAGCACAATAGTGCTTACCCTTTCGCTGTAACATAAAGCTTTTCCCAGTCCAGTCATTTGCTCGTGGATTCTATTGTCTCGGTCGATGTACCTTTTGTATCTCCTATCTGACGATTTGTTTAGAGACATCAAGGGGCCTCTTGTTCACTCCTCAAACCTCCCTTTAGAGTAGATATCCCCTTTCAAGCCGCGCCGTAATTTCTATGTGTATCTCACTATTAGGTCAAAAGTAAGTGATGACAGAACCTTTTATAAACCATCCAGGAATTCTACTCCGTTAGGTAATATTGGAAGCTAGTCAGCACATGTTCTCTGATATGTCTGTGTATTTACATGACGACTACATGGTTGCATTTAACTATGCTCCAGTGTAAATAATAACCAGAAAAATTGGCACATTGAAGAATCATCACCGTCGCCATTCCACTGATAATCCGTTTGCCTGTACAGTTACGAAAACACAATACTAACTAGAACAACTGACATGGAAACGTTCGAAGCACGACCCTTGTAATCTCAGTACTTAATTAATTAACGTTACAGGTAAAGGATCATATATGCATAAGAAACATTAATACTTTAGACAAATAAACCCTGACCTTAATGAATGTCCGAACATTAGACTTGGCAGTCGTCTGATGTTCACGGAGGACGATTATTATAGTTAGAACTAAATAAATGATTAATATTAAATGACATATTGTACATAAAATGCACACATACATAAGAAAAGTTTAGTCTGTATATTGCTCAGAATATAATATATATTTCCCTATCGGTCATAGTAACAGTAAGAAGGAAAAGCAATTTTTAACTTTCCGTCATCTATATCCCTCCATATGTATATAATATGCCATTTCATGATGCGGTAGAGTTGTCATGTTCCTAATTCCAATCATACTCATTTGAGAAGTGCGGAATTACAAAATTTTTAATAACATTTCCATGTATGAATAGTAACGAAAATGAAAGTACTGTATTTATTTTGCTCAAATAATTTTCGTGAGTTATATTGCATATTTATGTTACAGGACAACTACACATTAAATGATTTATATAATTTAATGGTTGAAAAAATAAAGTATGTATAATATATAATAAAAAAATTATAGATTTTGACTTGACCAACAGAATGACATAATGTGACGACACACCAGGAATCCCAATCTGTGACAGAGAATAATGCTGAAATCACATGAATATTTATGTATAAGAATCGGCTGTGAGAAGACGTTTATTTCTGAGCTGCCGCTCTATTAGAGTAAAAGGAGGATGAAGAAATTGGCGTACGGTATATTATAACAGAGAAGTAAAGAGACTAAGAAGGAGGTGCAAGTTGGAACGATATAGAATTAGAAATGGTTATGGAAGTAAGGAGAAATTAAAGGAACTTAATAGGAAATTGATGATGATGATGATGATGATGATGATGATGATGATGATGATGATGCTTGTTGTTTTAAAGGGCCTAACTTCGAAGGTCATCGGCCCCATTAGGAAATTGAATCTAGCAAAGAAGTCAGCTAAGAATAACATAATGGCAAGCATAATTGGTGGTCATACAAATTTTAGTGAAAAATGGAAGGGTATGTATAGGTACTTTAAGGCAGAAACAGGTTCAAAGAAGGACATTCCAGGAATCACTAATGAATAAGGGGAGTGTGTATGAGAGGATCTTCAAAAGGCAGAAGTATTTAGTCAGCAGAATGTAAAGATAGTTGGTTACAAGGATAAAGTCCAGATAGGGGCTGTGAGTAATACTAAAGAAGTATTAACATTTACCTGTGATAACAAGGACATATACAGTAAGATACGAAAGTTGAAAACTAAGAAAGCAGCTGGAATTGATAAGATTTCTGGGGATATACTAAAGGCAATGGGTTGGGATATAATACCATATCTGAAATACTTATTTGATTATTGTTTGGTTGAAGGAGTTATACCAAATAAATGGAGAGTTGCTATAGTAGCCCCTGTGTATAAAGGAAAGGGTGATAGACATAATGCTGAAAATTACAGGCCAGTCAGTTTGACATGCATTGCATGTAAGGTTTGGGAAGGCATTCTTTCTGATCATATTAGACATGTTTGCGAAATTAATAACTGGATTGACAAAAGGCAGTCTCGGTTTAGGAAAGGTTATTCCACTGAAGCTCAGCTTATAGGATTTTAGCAAGATATAGCAGATATCCTGGATTCAGGAGGCCAAATGGACTGTATTGTGATCTATCGAAGGCATTTGAAAGGGTAGATCATGGAAGGATACTGGCAAAAATGAGTGCTATTGGACTAGAAAAAAGAGTGACTGAATGGGTGGCTATATTTCTAGAAAGTAGAACTCAGAGAATTAGAGTAGGCGAAGCTTTATCTGACCCTGTAATAATTAAGAGGGGAATTCCTCAAGGCAGTATTATTGGACCTTTATGTTTTCTTATATATATCAATAATATGTGTAAAGAAGTGGAATCAGAGATAAGGCTGTTTGCAGATGATGTTATTTTGTACAGAGTAATAAATAAGTTACATGACTGTGAGCGGCTGCAGGGTGACCTCGATAGTGTTCTGAGATGGGCGGTGGGCAATTATATGATGATAAACGGGGTTAAAAGTCAGGTTGTGAGTTTCACAAATAGGAAAAGTCCTCTCAGTTTTAATTACTGTGTTGATGGGGTGAACGTTCCTCTTGGGGATCATTGTACTTACCTAGGTGTTAATATAAGACCTTCATTGGGGTAATCACATAAATATGTTTGTTAATAAAGGTTTAAGATCTCTGCACATGGTTATGAGGGTATATAGGGGTTATAGTAAGGATGTAAAGGAGAGGGCATATAAGTCTCTGGTAATATCCCAACTAGAATATTGTTTCAGTGTACGGGACCCTCACCAGGATTACTTGATTCGAGAACTGGAAAAAATCCAAAGAAAAGCAGCTCGATTTGTTCTGTGTTATTTCCGACAAAAGAGTAATGTTACAAAAATGTTGCAAAGTTTGGGCTGGGAAGACTTGGGAGAAAGGAGACGAGCTGCTCGATTAAGTGGTATGTTCCGAGCTGTCAGTGGAGAGATGGCGTGGTAGGACATCAGTAGACGAATAAATTTGAGTGGTGTCTTTAAAAGTAGGAAAGATCACAATATGAAGATAATGTTGGAATTTAAGAGGACAAATTAGGGCAAATATTCGTTTATAGGAAGGGGAGTTAGGGATTGAAATAACTTACCAAGGGAAATGTTCAATAATTTTCCGATTTCTTTGCGATCATTTAAGAAAAGGCTAGGAAAACAACAGATAGGAAATCTGCCACATGGGCGACTGCCCTAAATGCAGATCAGTAGTGATTTACTGATTGAAGGGACGCAGTCGGCAATGGTTCATAACCTAAGAAGAATGTTTATTGACATTATTACTTAGAAACTGAAATTGCCAGATGTCGTTCTACTGTATGATATCGTTGCAATTAGGATGTACACTAATGTTCATAAAAACCACAACTCATTGAAAGACTGTAGATAAGACGTTCATATTCACAGGATATGTGCAATTGTATATTCTGAAGAAATTATTAGCATTTGAATCATTCCGGTTTTCAGGTACAATGTCCACATCGATATCTCGGCGCACCACCACCGACTGATAATATGTGCTTGCGGCCCTCGTCGCTATAAAAGAAGTGAATGGATAAGTGTGACGTGAGCCGACGTGCAGGATGCCTCGCAGACTTATGTGAGAACCGTACTGTCAAATGAGTGAGTTTGAAAGAGGGCGCATTGTTGGCATGAGAGAACCTGATGCATCCATGCGGGAAATTGCTGCTCGTGAGGGACGAAGTGTGTTGGCAGTGCAACGGGTGTGTACAGAAAGGTTCACAGAAGGCCGTAGATTACGACGAGTTGGGTCTGGTCGGACCACCCAGACCTCCATCCCGTTCGAGAAGATTAACACCTCATCCGAATGGCAGTGCAGGATAGATCTGCGTCCTCCTCGGCTCTGGTTCAACAGTGGAACAATGTAACACATCGTACACTTTCAGTACACTGAGTTGCCGCTCTATTAGAGTAAAAGGGGGATAAATAAATATATAATTTGACGCACGGAAGGGACTTATGCGAGAACAGTACCGTCAAATGAGTGAATTTGAAAGAGGGCGCTTTATTGGCATGAGAGAACGTGATGCATCCATCCGGGAAGACATTTGTTTCTTATTATATTCGCGGGTGCGAACTGCGTCGCACATGTCGATTTGGCCCTGTTTTACGTCCGGATGCCCTTCCTGACACCAGTCCTATATGAAGGGATATAATCACTATGGCTTGCTTCTTTGGTGGTTGGTAGTGTGGTATGTTGTCTGAATACGATGAACGTCGGCGTTTAGTACGGTCTGGGTTACGGGCGCGCCGTGCACTTCTCTGCCTACCTTTGACTAATGTGAATAAACATGCTAGACTGCAATAGTGTGTGGAACGACGTCACTGGGCACAGGAATGGCAGCAGATAGTCTTTTCGGGCGAATCCAGGTTCTGCTTGTTTGAAAATGTTTCCCTCATTTTGGTTCGTCACAGACGTGGTGAGAGGTATCACACTGACTGCATTCACACACGACATACAGCGCCAATTCAAGGCCTTATGGTTTGGGGTGTTTTTGGATACAATCACAAAACACAATTGGTGCGTGTCCAGGGCAGTGTGACCAGTTTGAGCTACGTAAATGACATCCTGCGACCCGTAGCCATACCCTTTCTGCACGACACCACAGACGCCATATTTCAGCAGGACAAAGCGCGACCACATGTTGCTGCACGAACAGATGCCTTCTTGTTGTCAGAATGTTGCCTTGGCCCGCCGATCACCGGACTTGTGACCAATGGGAAATGTGTGGGATGTGGTGAAACGACGGGTGCGGCGCTTTGACTCCATGCCAACCACCAACGATGAACTGTGGAACCAGGTGAATGCAGTTTGATGGCTGTATTCCAGGACACCATTCGTGCCTTATACGCGTCGATACCATCACGCATGGAACGAGTTATCATTAACCATGGGGGACCAAATGCTTACTAGGCAACAAGAAACATGCTTAACCTAATTAACTGAAATGCTAATCGTTTCCGCAGAACATACTAAAGAACATGTCCTATGAATATGAACCTCCTATCTCTAGTCTTTCAAGATGTTCTGTTTTTAATCAATATGAGTGTAAAAGATTCCAGAGTTGAATGTGTTATCATAGAAATTGTAATCCATAAGAATGTAAGGTTTCTTAAATACGGAAAAAATAATAGATATTTAATAGGAGCTGCATGTTCTGTTGAAAGAAAAACTGCGTAAAGTTGTTTAAAATAATTTTTTTATGAACATTTGAGATTACTCAAGCCAAGAGAAGTTTGGTTTAAACTTCTTATTCTTATTATTATTATTATTTTCCTGCCGCTTTTTCCCACACCTGTAGGGTCGCGGGTGCGAACTGCGTCGCACTGTGGATTTGGCCATGTTTTACGGCCGTCTTCCCTTCCTGACGCCAACCCTAAATGGAGGGATGTAATCACTATGGCGTGTTTCTGTGGTGGTTGGTAGTGTAGTATGTTGTCTGAATATGATGAGGGGAGTGTTGGACGGATATATACACTCAGTCCCCGAACCAGAAGAATTAATCAGAAGCGATTAAAATCACCGACCCGGCCGGGAATCGAACCCGGAACCTTCTGAACCGATGGCCAGTACGCTGACCATTCAGCCAACTAGTCGGACATAAGTTTGGTTTAGTATGGTGAAATATTGTTTAATTCATATGTACAGGTATGTGTGAAAATATGCGTATTACGTTTTCAGATATTGAATATAATATGATTTCATTGTCATTGGAATTAATGATGCAGCACTAAGAAGATAAAGGAGGCTTAGTTGTACGATGTGATTCTGGACCTTAAATAATCTTAATGAGATACTGCAACAGCTGACACCAGAAAAATATGAGTACCAATGTACGCTTCCTTTTATTGTTGGTAACATGTATCGGAATTTTCCTCTTTGTTTACTTTTCTTTCATATATCTGTTATTTGTTCAGGTTCTTTTCTTACATGTTGGTTTACGTCGCGCCGACACAGGTATGTCTTACGGCGACGATGGGACAGGAGAGGGTTTGGAATGGGAAGGAAGCAGATGTGGACTTAATTAGGGTACAGTCCCGGCATTTGCCTAGTTCGAAAATGGGAAACTACGGAAAACCACCTTCAGGGCTGCCGACAGTGCGGTTCGAACTCACTATCTCCGAATACTGGATACTGGTCGCACGTTAGCGACTGCAGCTATCGACCTCGATGTGTTTTGGTTCCAGATCAGCTATGATATTCGTTACAAACTGATATCTCATTAATAACATAATTTGAAGGAGGAATACAATAAGATATTAACGACCATATGTATAAGTTACGATCAACCATTACATATATTAAGGCCGCCATTAATTTCAGTGCGACGTAAAGCCAATAGCAAAAAAAAAAAAAAAAAAAAAAAAAATCATTAAGTGCACTGGATTCACTCAGCAGGTTCCAAATTGTAATATTATAACAGGCAGAAGGTGTGTTCTTGCTGAATAAACGCCTAAAATAAAATGTATTTTATATTTATTTTAAAATTAGGGACCATTTACATTATTAGAGGTTACGTAGAATATCTTAAATAATTTTACTTTTAAATATTGTTTGTTGGCTGAACGTAATCATATAAAAGGAAGTTGATGATGATGGTGATTAATGTTATTACTTTATTATTATTACTACTATTATTTTTATTATTATTATTATTATTATTAATATTATGGAAATGAGATGTTAAAGATGTTTCGTTAAATATATTTCCAACTTCTTCTTCTTCTTAATCTGCTTACCCTCCAGAGTTGGTTTTTCCCTCGGACTCAGCGAGGGATCCCACCTCTTTCACCTCAAGGGCAGTGTCCTGGAGCGTGAGACACTGGGTCGGGGGGTACAACTGGAGAGGATGACCAGTACCTCACCCAGGCGGCCTCACCTGCTATGCTGAACAGGGGCCTTGGTGGGGGATGGGAAGATCGGAAGAGATAGAGAAGAAAGAGGGAAGGAAGCGGCCGTGGCCTTAAGTTAGGTACCATCCCGGCATTTGTCTGGAGAAGAAGTGGGAAACCACGGAAAACCAATTTCAGGATGGTTGAGGTGGGAACCGAACCCACCTCTACCCAACTGACATCCCGAAGCGGAGTGGACCCCGTTCCAGCCCTCGTACCAGTTTTCATATTTCGAGGCAGAGCCGGGAATCGAACCAGGGCCTCCGGGGGTGGCAGCTAATCACACTAACCACTACACCACAGAATATTTCCAACTACGTGATAATATTAGATGGGATGATATAATTTTTTACGATGATACTGATTGGGAGTAATGTTAGTATCTTCGGATGGTATGGAGTTCATATGAATAGGAAACGATCAATGATATGCGTCTTCGACATTCACCAAATATGTGTAAAATTAATTATGAAGTAATTGACAACGTCTTCTTTATGATGTTTGGTGTGTACCACATGTTTCTATGAACTATTCAGCCGAAGTCTTCGGAATATTTACATCAATTGAAGAATTATACATATAATAACACGTATGTGATATTTAAGAATATATCCTCTGGAAATTTAATCATATTTTTATGAATGTAATAGGAGACATGAAAGTGGTCGTCTATAACTAAAGATCTAATTTATTTTGCATAAACATTCAGAGTCATTTAATACCTTATTCTGTAAAGAGCAACACATCAATGATATTATGATGTATACAGTGCATGGTGATCATAGCTTGTGTAGCATTTATTTCCAGCTAGTAACCTTGATGATAACCTGATTTTGTGATGATACCGTACGGCAACGATTTATGTTTATCGATTGAAACTTGTTAGTCTTGATATGTATATTACATTAACGGGCGAGATGGCCATGCGGTTAGGGTCACACAGTTGTTAGCTTGCATCCGGGAGATAGTGGGTTCGAGCCCCACTGTCGCAGGCCTCAACATGGTTTTTCTCTGGTTTCCCACTTTCTTACCAGGCAAGTGCTCTGGCTGCACCTTAATAAAGGCCACGGCCACTTCCTTACCACTCCTAGGCCTTTCCTCTCTCATCGTCGCCAAACGAGCTATATGTGTAGGAGCGACTTAAAGCAAATTGTAAAAAGAAAGCATTTTTGATAAATTGCTTAGCGTGTATAATATAAAAAGTGAGTAATCCTGAATGACTTGAATATGTAAGGGATTTAAAAAGTCAGGAGTATGATGTTATATTTCAAGGTTATTGAGGACAATTTTGAGACCCGAGAATTAGTGAAATTTGAAGTTATAACATCATTCTGGATTTATATGTTGTTCCTAATCGTAGAATATTAAGTAGGTGCAGTTTTGTGCTGTTTCTGTGCGTATTGTGTTATTTAGCACACATTTTGATATGTTACAGGGAGTTTTCACCCCCTGAGAGCCATCTAATACGTGTACTGTTCCAGGTTTTTGTGTCCTGTGCGATAAGGTTGACATGTAGGTTGCCGGGATTTGTATGTGTTTGTGATGATCCTATGATTCCAACCCCACGTAAACTCCAAACCCACGTAAAGTTATTTGGGTCTTCCAACGTATCAAAGAAGATTGTTCAGGGTTGAGTAAGTGCTTAGGTTTCAAAGCATTGAAATTTGAAGTCACAATTAAAAGGGCCATTTTGGATTTACCGAGCTCGATAGCTACAGTTGCTTATGTGCGGCCAGTATCCACTATTCGGGAGATAGTGGGTTCGAACCCCACTGTCGGCAGCCCTGAAGATGGTTTTCCGTGGTTTCCCATTTTCACCCCAGGTAAATGCTGGGGTTATAAATTAATTAAGGCCACGGATGCTTCCTTCCAAGTCCTAGCCCTTTCCGGTCCCATCATCGCCGTAAGACCTATCTGCGTCGGTGCGACGTAAAGCCAATAGCTTTCGTCCTTTTTTTATTTTGGATTTTGTGTTTAAATTTCGTTCTTCATTAAATGAAAAAATGAAATGGCGTATGGCTTTTAGTGCCGGGAGTGTCCGAGGACAAGTTCGGCTCGCCAGATGCAGGTCTTTTGATTTGACACCCGTAGGTGACTTGCGCGTCGTGATGAGGATGAAATGATGTTGAAGACGACACATACACCCAGCCCCCGTGCCAGCGGAATTAACCAATTACGGTTAAAATTCCCGACCCTGCCGGGAATCGAACCCGGGACCCCTGTGGCCAAAGGCCAGCACGCTAACCATTTAGCCATGGAGCCGGACTTCATTAAATGTATTCACTATACGGTGCTGTGATGTTAGGGGAGCACCTTGCTTGGTCAGTTCTGTAAATAAGTTATAGAGGCTATGGAAGTTTGGACTTTTAAGACAGCTAAAAACAGCTGAATTTGCAGTTTTGGGAGGAATCATTTGAGTTGATATTAATTGTAACGTAGGTCGGTTAGATACCCGTTTTTGTTGGTCACGCTTAGTGAAGGTTAGTTGAATCTTCGCCAGGGACTGTATGTAACATAACTTTAACATACGTTGATTGGGTCCTTGTTTTTGTGACCATGCTTACTGAAGGTAACACAGTAGCGTTATCGAACTTTACGTTGCTTTGTTGGTTGATTTGAACACAGAGACCGTATACTTTTTCCCGGAGATATTCTTCCGATTTGTAGATATTCAGAATTTTGATGGAGATGATTAATGTTCACGTAGGATTTTTGTTCTTTGTGTTGTAAATAATGATCGTTTTTGTGGATAGTTGATCATGTAAAGGATTGTTGTTTTGAAAGGTCATTATATTAAGGGATGACGTTTGTGGGGTACACAATAAACCACTGTAAGTGCAAATCAACGATTCAGCTGGGATACTAATTCCGATTCAGTGTTGTGTAACCCAGGTGATGTAAAATGGTCGTAACCTAATGAAACCGAGTGTAACATTGAACGGTTCACCGCAAGTCCAAGGATATTTTGAGTGAGTGGCATTATTATTCTAAAAGTCATAGATGCTTTTTCACCATTTAGTGTTTGATGTCATTGTAGGATGATATTGTGTACTATTGTGGTTTAACCGGGTGAGTTGGCCGTGTGGCTAGGGCCACGCAGCTGTGAGCTTGCATACGGGAGATAGTGAGTTCGAGCCTCAATGTCGGCAGTCCTGTGTGGGTGCGACGTAAAGGAAATTGTAAAATTGTATTGTGGTTTAATCTCGTAAATCAGTGAGTGCGGAGCTGGCCATAAAAAAAGACCCTGTATTTGATATTTTATTATGTCACTTCATGGCACCAGTGGTGCAATCGCATTTTTATGATCTTCAAAAGCAAAGCAAAGCTAAGTCTTCTCCGTACAGGCCACGAAGGCCCTGGGAGGAGTGGAAGGTAAAGGCTTCCACTATCCGTAACCTCGGCACGTGATGGGGTAGAGTGGTTAGCTCTTCGCCCTGCCGCCTTTGCACCCAGGAATTAACTTGGTGCTCATTTGTGGTGTAGGCTGAGTGAACCTCAGGGCAATATGCACCTCCGGAAGTGGAAATCTCAGTTCTTAAATTATACGGCTTCCTGACGGGGATTCGAACCCACGTCCGTCCGGGCGAACCGAGCATGCCTTTACCGCCTCGGCCAGGCAGCCCCTTTTATGATCTTTAGTCATCGAATTAAACTATGGTGTTTTAAGGTTTTGACACAAGCATAATTTAATAATTTAACATTTACCTAATGTGAGGGAATAGTTAGCGGTCGGTCCACATAGAACTGCTGAATACTCCGATTCATTTAAGGGTCCAGGCGAAGAATTATAAGGTACCCTTCGTTGTTATTACGTCTGCGGATAACCTGAATTTTAACGAGACTCTGGAGCTCGGTTTGGGAGAATTAATCTTTCACAAAACTATGTGGATTAACACACGGTTTCGCATGGTAGCCGAATGCTATGACTCTCAGGTGAAACACCTGTTACCGCTTCCCAATTATGGTTGTCAATCCATATATCCCATAAGGCAATGAAGATAGGTACCGTAAGGAAACAATTTATTTGTTTTAAATTAATTGTTATTTAAATAATTTTGATTCAGTTTGTTCGTAATTTTTCTTCTTGTCGTCGTTCATTACATATTTTTATTTCTTGAGTACAATAAATTTGAGTCAGTACTACTGTTGTCTTTACTTTAAAGTAGTTGGCCCTTCCTTGTTCCCCGTCGAACATGTCAGCAAGTTGCAGAATAGGCCGTAAATCCCCTTAGACTGAAATAATCTACAGATACACGCCATAGACGCTGCTGAGGTAACTGACCGTTGATCGACACTAAGGGATTCAGTACCGAAATAAATTTCAGCTTTCTTCGTGTATAGCAAACTATTTTTTTTTTCAGAAAATCAATTCCTGTAATTATTTTTATGTTTATCGTGCCGACATTACTGGGAATTTCGTTTTTAAAGGTAATTTTTAACATTCTAGTAAAACTTCTCATAGAGATCTCCAGCATTCAAACAGTCTCAAACACCAATCAATCGCATCAGGATTCAAATTCGCGACTGACTTCTCCTTCCACCACTTTTGCCTTAATCTGGTGGAGTCACGGGCGAGATGTGTACCATATATCGTCGGCTTACTTCTAAAACCTCGTATTTTACAATGTTCCTCCCACCCAATCTATACCTTAACACTGGTCACGCCTCCCAGTCACATATTTATATGCAATCCATCAGAAATTTTTGTAGTGTTCATTTTCCTGTGCAGACCTGTAATGGAAAATGGACCTCACCATACAGTGTAGTAGGGATGTTGTTTTCATGACGAATTTAAGCACTCCTACAGTTTAACGTACTTTACACGTAACCATAGGAAAATGAACACAACGAAAATTGTTCTGATGGACTGTACATCCAATTGTGGCTGGGAGGCGTGACCTGTCTTAAGGAAGAAAATGGATAGGAAGTGCATTGGGAGATACGAGGTTTCAGAAGTAAGCCATCGATATGTGGACGTGGCCCAGTTTTACAGCTGTTTGCACTTCGTGTGGTCACCCTAGTTTTGAAGGTTTTATTCATTATATCGTGTTCCTGCTGTTGTTGCCAGAGTGGTGTGTTGTGGAGAGAAATGTTTTAAGACGTACACTAGCACCCAGACCTTTATGTAAAAGGAATTATTTAGAGGTGGCGAAAATCAGCGATCCGGCCAGATATCGAACGATGATTCTCCGTACAGAAGCAGTCAATACTGACCATTCAGCCACTAATTTGGACCGCGACTTTATCTCTGACTATAGATTAATTAATTGTTCAAGTATTAGATTATCCCATGTGCCATAGTAATTTGCTCATCATTTGACGAATATAAAATAGTTACGAAAGCTACAGATAATATTTTAAAATATGATATCACATGATAATAATAAACATTACAAACATCGTGTTATAGAACCTATGTTTCATATCCTTACGGTCCAAGTACCAAATTACGTTTACTAATAAAATATTATTGACGGAAATTATATCACCTAAAACACTACAGCAGTGGCGGTGGGCTCTCAGGAGCACACGAGCACGTGAACACCCAGTTCTAACCCATACTCACACATTCATGGATACCGGTAATTTAAAATTGTTCCCTGGTTTCGGCCTGATTTCGTCAATCGATCGAAAGCGTTCGACTTATATCGAAGCTCCGTTACACTGACAGTTGTTCGTTTCGACTGACAATGCAGAGAGCACACTGGAGATTTTGCTACGAGCCTTAAAATTATACGCATGCGCATAGAGATGACGTCATGGTTTATGCACAGACACCTCCATAAGCGAGGAGCACGGTAAGGTATGTGCCTTTCCGTCTACAGCCACCGTCAAACCAGAGATATTATTCCAGTTGACCACAAGGTTCCGCCACCTCCTCTGTTAATGTTGGCCACATCTCCCAGAAGTTACTATTGTATTATATCGCCGGAAGATTTCGTCATTAGCTAATTCTGAACAGGTGTTCGTAATCACGGGATCAGAAAGCCAGAGCCTCATCCTTAACCAAAGCCTGAGCGACTCAACCCGGCAGTCGTAATTATAGTTTTCTTGTACACTCACAGATTAGTCTCGGAAAAATGCACCCTCGGTTATAAGGTTCTACCATATTATGAGTAGAGAAGCAACCGTACAATGAACTTTTAGTGGAATGATTTAAGTGATTTTGCATTTATTTGCATTCTACTTTGATATATTTGAGACGTGAAGATAAATATTTTTGTGAACCCCTGAAAATTTGGTCACGAGCCGCCACTGCACTACAGGAATACAAGATTAGGAGAATATGTTATAGGATACCGCATTATTAAACATTACATTACAGAACATAGGATTTTTAACCCTTAGTTCCTAAATTATAATTTATGTCAAAATAAATGTCTTTTTTCTTAAGTAACTTAACTTTTTCAGTATAAACAAATATTGGACAAATGATAAATATGCAGAATGTACCAGAGTACGTATAGATTAGGTTATATTACAGGATAAACGATTTGTAATTCTTGGGTCCTAAAATGCATTTGCCGTCGAATAAACTGATGGATGTGGTTTATGATAATAATTGGAGACTGACTGCTTGTAAATTTACAAACAAATATTATCACGAGAACTGAATCCGAAAAATTACTACGATTCTTCTTATATTGAAGTATTTTAAAACATTCGAAGCCTAAAATTTACGTTACTTATGAAATGATGTCTTTGATTTATGCATCCTTGTTAATAGAAATCCAAATGCCAATCATGAAACATTTCGCTTTCATCGTAGACGTACCCTCCAGTCTTACAATGTTTCTACTTAATAATACGAGAGATATGTGCCCCAGAGGCAGAGGGCACTATGTCGCAAACATACTATTTTAGAGAAGAGATAAAATATTTATTTTAATTGTGTTTGTTTCATTTGTCCATTTTGTAATGAAAAGCTTTGTAACTTACTTTAAAAAAAACCGCAATATTTTTCGATCATTGCTCACCCACTTCTAAAATTTCAACAACTTCCTTCATTTGATTTTTAGGTATACTGAATTGTAGGCCTTTCACCGCGAACTGGCTAGCTTACTTATTATTGCTCTTAGGATGTAACGTTTTGTAACCCCGAAAATAGTGCAGAAAATACAACACCGTGAACATACGTCGAAACCTCGTAAAAATGGATATAGTGTCATTTACCTCGGGTGCACAGACACATGCTTTATTAATGGTCTGGAAGCTGAAAATTATTTCCCTTCACGATTTAATGATTCATTGACTTTGTTTAACTAATAAAGTACATGACCATTTCGTTACCAGTGTTTTGAGTTAAGCATCAGTCAGACGTCACGATGGTAGAATTTAAGGGATCCCTAGTCACTAACAATGTAGCTGAGTCAACAGTGACCAGCTCCCTCACACGCTCTGCTGCAAGGAGTTCATTACAAAGCACAAGATAAATAGCTGTGCTTTATACTCTTAACCGCTCGCTATTGGGGGAGCACAAACGTGCCTAATCTTCTGGCATCCCCCTTGCCATTCGTCGCATCTGCGGAAATGGGGTTTATTAATTTACAGTTCACAATATTCTTATAACGATTGTTCAGGCTACACTGAAAATTCTCTCCAGAACCATACAATAAAACAACTGAAAATACTGTTCACCGGAATTTTCAATAGATTATTACTTGAACCCGAAACATTCAATTTTGTAACTGCTTGTGCCCTGCGACCTGAATACAAAATAAACAGTTCTATTTTAATGTACCTCCTCAGAAGTTTGTGAAATTTGATTATAGTATCCTTACAAGGAAATGTGAAATGAATTTGAGACATTACAAAGGTATAATCGTTATACTTCCCTCTCACTCATTCGCGGTTCACTATAGCCTTGAACTGTGTAGGTTGGTCGGAGCAATATAGTACGTTGTTATCGTACTCCAATGTTCCAAATCGATAACAGATCTGGAACGTGAGAAGCGATTAATAATTAATGTTATTTGTTTTACGTCCCACTAACTACTTTTACGGTCTTCGGAGACGCCGAGGTGCCGGAATTTAGTCCCGCAGGAGTTCTTTTACGTGCCAGTGAATCTACCGACACGAGGCTGTCGTATTTGAGCACTTTCAAATACCACCGGACTGAGCCACGATCGAACCTACCATGTTGGGGTTAGAAGGCCAGCGCCTTAACCGTCTGAGCCACTCAGCCCGGCTGAGAAGCGATCAGTAATATAGAAGAAACTCAATATCGGTGAGCAAGATAATCACTACTGGACGGGAAGGCTATCAAGAAAAGTCCTGAGAGAGCAAGCTTTCCACACCTGGGCTACTCACAGGTTAAGGGGAAAAGGCAATTGCTGTATGTGTAGATTATCCCAAAGCGAACTTCTTTGTGAGCTATCGAACAGGATTATAGTACTCTGAATGGACAAATGCCCTCAAAATGACCCGCAATGTTTCGGTAGTTCGAGCAGTACCCAGCAGATAGCCATGCAAAACCCACTCCCGTCATCCAGAGTGCCGTGAGATCGAAACTATAGGACATGTGCTTGGATTCTTCCGTAAGCAAAACTTGCAAAGGAACGCTCGCCACCACAAAGTGAGAATAGTTTTCACCTCTATAATTTGGGAGTCACGTTGACATGTCCATAAAGAATTTCACTCTCAGTCTCCTCTTGGATCTGCAAGAAGAGCAGACACTCCGATCCATGGTCAATCCCATTGAATAATGGTGGCCGATCAAAATGTCCGTTTTGAAATAGTTGTTAAAGAAGCCAGTGAGGTCGACTCTGAAGGGAACAACACCTACGAATCATGAATCCCGTGCCTCAGTAGACACTACAACATCCGTCCAGACAGATGGTCTGTAAAGGATTGCTATTCGGTTGCATAGGCACTGTAACCAATGCACAAAAACTATCATGAGGAGGTTGTGTAGTCATCACCCTACTGTACGTTAGAGAACATCATATTAATATCATGTAGGCCTACGTATGTATGTTTAGTCCTCAGCCCTAAGGCTGGTTGGATACTCAAAAGCTATGCCATCGGCTGTCATAGATGGCCTAGGTATCACTGAAGAGGCGTACTAGGGAAATGAGGAGTGAGGTAGTTTCCCGTTGATTTCCTCACTGACCCAGAAGTTGCTGTTACATATGAGTGTGCCAAGCCCACTGAAGTGCATGCACCAACTGACCCTACGGACAACATATTCACACCGTTAATAGCAGGGACTAACTGCATAAGGAATGGCATACCTCAGTCACTTTCACTTTGTCAAAGCCAATGATAAGACAGAGACCGATCAGTGAGAGTATCAAAATTGCTCTAGCCTATACTGTAAATACTAGGTCCCGCCAGCAAAAGCATTATCAATATTATAAAAGACTCAATCAGCAACCCTAAACACCATCTCTATTACTCATAGGACACGGCTATTGTGATATTTGTGCTGGTCACAATAATTTGTGGGCCATTTATTTTATAGAAGCCGGCCCCTTGGTGTAGGGTTAGCGTGCCTGCCTCTCGCCCGGAAGCCCCGCGTTCGATTCCCGGATAAAGTCAGGGATTTTTCTCTCGAACTGAGGGCTGGTTCGAGGTCCACTCAGCCTACGTGATTAGAATTGAGGAGCTATCTGACGGTGAGATGGTGGCATCCGTCTCGAAAGACCAGAATAACGGCCGAGAGGATGCGTCGTGCTGATCACACGACCCCTCGTAATCCGCAGACCTTCGGGCTGAGCAGCGGTCGCTGGGCAGGCCAAGGCCCTTTCAAGGGTGTTAAGTGCCGTGGGGTTTGATTTATTGGTTATTTATGTACCAGGCGGTACACCTCCGCGCCGCTAATTCAAACCTTGCGCCAGTTGAAACTCCTCTACTGGAGGAAGCCTGAACTCTAACAACCATGTTAATTCTAAAGGTTATCAGAAGATGTCGCTATCTGTAAATTTTGAAGAGTTCTGAACGGTGTTTTTTTCGATTTATTTTTGTTTTCTCTGTAGTGAGAAGTGTGAACATTCTCTTCTAGATGGCACTACTGAAGAAATACAACGGCACACCCTAGTGCAAAGTGAAAGAACTTTTTTTTTTTTGAAAATTTTAGTATGCATAAGTTTGTTCTTTGTTAAATTTCTTTCAGTCATTGTTTAGGTTGGCTGTATAACCCTTCTCTTTCCGCCAGTTTTGAATTCGACCAATGAGTAATTTTTGTAATTAATTTTCCACCAATCCTAGATGTCTTCTTCAGTTTTGACTTGTAATGTTTTGGCCGTCCAATGAAATGCTTGTGGGCGGGTGTTATCATTCATGAAAGGTCTCGAATGTTCCGCGAGGGTATATAAACTGCTGATTTTCGGGTCTCTGGGCCACTTCAGTAACATATCATTGTGTAAATTATGTAGCAGGGGGTGGGAAGCGCCTCTTTCTTCGGGCAGCAGTTCAACCACCAGGTAATGGCCGTTTTAAAACTTATTTTCTTGCCAGCTCAGCAGTTTAACCCTCGGGGCGGGTTCGAAACCTCTTACCATGTAACTTTCCTCTAAAATGTAAAAGACTCTTGATTTAAATTCTGCCTCTGTAACTACATATGGGGATAGAGAGTGCTTAAACCTATCGAGCTCCCACTCATATTGCTTTGAGGTGAACTTATTTTCACAACCGTTTCTTCCCTTCTAATGTAATGTAAATCGTTTTCTTACATAAGTCACCTCTTTAGTATGGGATTAGCCCTTGCATTAGCGGCCTAGTACCAAGTAGGTTTTAATAAGTCGTATTTGGAGTGCAGTTTCGCCTCCTCTCAAGTTGATATTTTGGAGGCCGTGTAATTGTCCTGTTTCTTCACTTAATAGGCCTCAGTAGGTTGGGTATTTTTTACCCCTGTGTGTATGTCCTTGGAGGACAGCTTGAATGTGGAGTTTGGTGTGGCCTTTGATAGGCTGGAACTTTGAGAGCGGGTTGCTCTTCCAAAGAAAAATTGTTTCTGTGTGCCTGGAGGAGGCTTTCTGTGTAATTGGGAGTAAGTGCTCCCGGGCAGGATAGGGGTTTTCTCCCCATTTTGTTGAATCTTGTATATTCGAGTAAAGTTGGGCTTATTGCTCAATGATTGTAAGTCTGGGTCTCGACGCCCAAATCCTGTAACCTCGGTAATTGTACATTTTTCATTGGTTGCTATGCTACTATGTACCTGTCATTCTTGTTATTTCTTGATTTTGCAAAGAAAATATAACCTTGTTAAATTTTATCTTAACTTTAATTTCGTAAGTTGAGACCTGTTCACTCCAGCACCTTCTTTCACCTCTAACTACCACGGGAAACTCCGTAACAATTTATTTTATAGAGTAGTGAAAAAATGAAATGGCGTATGGCTTTTAGTGCCGGGAGTGTCCGAGGACAAGTTCTGCTCGCCAGATGCAGGTCTTTTGATTTGACTCCCGTAGGCGACCTGCCATCGTGATGAGGATGAAATGATGATGAAGACGACACATACACCCAGCCCCCTTGCCAGCGAAATTAACCAATTATGGTTAAAATTCCCGACCCTGTCGGGAATCGAACCCCAGGACGCTAACCATTTAGCCATGGAGCCGGACTGTAGAATAGTAATAAGTTAGCTTCCATTCAGAATTCGGGATCCTAGTGATCACTCATAATTGTGAACTGATGTTGTCTTGAAATATAATCTGAACAAGACATTCTTCTGTCAATTTATTTTGGCGTGCAAAATAAATTTTGAATGTTCTGATGTTAAATATGCGCGCGTATTTGATGGACAACCCATAGTTCTCATTTACTTTCCTGTTTCTACTTTCAACATAATACGGAGAAAACGTAAGTTATCACTAAGTGAATTACATTTATTTTATGCTATATAGAGTTTAATAATAGTTTTTCTGGTCTTCAAAATCATGTGGAAAATAAACTTTACGATACTGTAGTTACCTACCCCACTCACCTTCTGTTGACATGCAACATACTGAACACTTTGGTCCATATTGAGGGATACCTACCTTCCTTACCTATCAGCAAAGTTCATGAGATCTGTCTCTTGGGTCGTATCGGGTTCTTCGTCACTTGCTGAGGTAAAGGTAGGGTTCAGTAATTCTAATCTATCTACTGGAATGAAAGGTCTATTTAAAAGATTCCTATTTATTCAGTTAAAATTCTGAAGCAATCGGTCAATGGTATCATAGAAGTCAACTGTGTCCACTGGACACCACAATCATTTTTACATAAACGTCAGAACACTGGTGTGAGACTTTAACGTAACTGCCTGACGGGCATTCTTACTAGAAACCATTGTCTCAATTATTAATCATTTAAGAAAGGAAAGTCTGGAAATCCTTAAATTCGGCTTCCACGTGAGACCACATGTACCATCATAGTGATTCGTTATGGTCCAGCCCTCGTAACACGAACTCTGGACTCCGGTTATAATTAAGGCCGTCCAATCGGTGTGTGCCACACAGTGGTTCTACGGCATGGACCCTTAATTGAATCGATGTGACCTGCGTCTATGTCATGGACCGACATCTAATCTTCTAAGTTACTTTAAAGTCATTGTGGATGATGACCGCAAGGAAATGATGCTACAATGGCATCTGGCCCTAATCTAAATCACTGAGGTTGATGACCCCCTGACCATCCAAGTTTCTAGGCTGAAGGCTAAACACAATTAAGTTACATCGGTTGATGACCAAAGTTCCACTTAACTATCCCCAGCACATTCACTGCTCAATCAATCAAAGTTCAATAATTACAACAATAGCAATGCTCACAAACTTTGTGGCAGTAAAATCCATTTCCTTCGGATATGTCCCTTTAATCGTTACTTTATATTTAAATATTCCCCCAGAAAAACAAACTAAAATTTCCAGAATGCATCTCCAAGTTATTCGCTTGATTAAAGTTATTTCAAATGCGGTTTCACTGAATTTAATAATTAAATAAATTTAAATGATTTAACGAAATGTTAACGAACAACAAATTTTATCTCCGCGGACTCTGGTTTCTTCACAAATTTCTGCGCAGCTTGTGATGTGAATTCAATATTGCGATGTTTATCTGGCTGGAAAAGAATTTGTTACATAATTCATGTCCAGCTATATATCCTGTCTCGTGATTTCACACTTTAAAGTCTAATCTAGTCCTAACCATTATCAAAACTTGGATATCCTATGAATCTACGTACAAACCAAACAACTCGCCATATAATTACGATGTCATATCTCGTCATACCATTATGAATTTTGCACACCCCTCACAGACAAACCAATTATCACGACCATCGCTCTATATTTTGGACAACCCTGAATTTGGTTACTCTGTTCCTTATACTCCAAGCTCGTGGTTTCAAATGTTCATTACGTCCCCAATTACAGTATTTCACAATATTCAGATCATTACCGGCTATGAATTTCAACTAAATCCAGCATTTTAACGTTTCCCTGGCCGAGAATACAGTACAATCTTAATTCCACTCCTTTCCCGTTATCACAGCTGAGGTCTCTCATCCCCCAAGTTCGATTGGCAGTTACACGAAACACCTGGTTTATTCACAGTTGACTGGCTTCTCAAAATGCTCCCTTTTAACTCTGCCGACAATATTAAACAAATACGATATTCTAACCAACAAAATGGACAGGTTATGCTTCAAGATGCCAACACTAATTATACGCGTCGCCAATTATTACCGCTGTGGATTTCTATGAATTTCTTTCCATTCTCAACATTATAAAATATTCCTCGGGCTATCATGTCCCGGCTTCAAATGACAGGACTCTAACCTGATTCGCACATCTCATCTGAACTCATATAAAACATTCCTCGGGCTTCCGTGTCCCGGCTTCAATGACAGGTCCAACCTGATTCACAAATCTCATATCAACAAACTAACCTCTGTTTCCCAGCTCCACAATTATCATCGACAAAGAACTGGAATAAAATCCTTACTAGAAATCTCGACGTCTAATATCGCACAATGCATTAATCATGAATAACTTCGCATAAATGATATCGTATTTAATAACTTGATTTTTTATGAACAAAGTGACTGAAACATTCTACTAGATCTTTTTATTGTCAGTCAGACACAGTTTAAAATGGGCATAGAAAAACGTTTCTCTCTGTGACCAAATTCATCACCCTAGGTTCTCACCCGACAGCGCGCTTCCACTCGATTGATAATGAGTAACCATGGATTATTATTATAAACGTCAAATTGCAGACAGAAAAATTTTACGTCGAATGAACATCTTAATTTGACATCACAAAATATAGGCAGTACACTCACACGGATGACGATCTACATTGGACGTGATATCACTTCGGAACCCTATTCAATAACTTCTTACAACATTACACGGCACTCGCAAGACTTCAAAAATTTTATCCAAGTGGAAAATAAAACAAATGACTCTTTTAGTCGTACTCTCACATTTACAAAACTTAGTAGGGGTGACCACTGCGTCGTATATCCCCATTCAAATACACTTTTAGAGATCACGAGACAAGATATAAGAGGTAGTAAGATGGAAAGTCAGCTACCTCATGTCGTCACGCCAGTGTTCGTCATAGGGCTCACCTACGACCCTGGCACTTTATTTAGCCATTTTTACATTCATGGCTTCACAGTTTATTATTATTTCCTTCAGGTTTCCTGGAATAAAGCATAAAAAAAAGAAAATACCCTTCACTTGTTTGTTGAGCGCACACGATGGACTATAATTGTTTCCGCACACGAATTAATTAATCACATTAGAATTTATTCAGTACTTTGACCGTCCTATCTGGTACAATTATTTCACTCAAGAAAACTATCCCCTCATGGACTCAAGACCTAGCCACACTGGCTGAAATCTGCAGTTGAACTCAGTCTACTTTCGTTGTTTGATTTCGCAGAGCAGCTCAACAATTTTTCGTCCGCTTTGTATCACAAATGCCGGAGGAGGAGACTTCGTCATGGCGTCCCTTCATATTTATAGCAGTTACCCCCTCTCTTCGGATCTCTCCCTTTGCCGCCAAGAAAATTTCTATAAATTTTCTGACTTACCTAAACTGTAATTTGAAGAGTTTTGAACGTGACTACATGCTTGCTACATTTCTGGCGGTAGTGTTCATGGACATTTAAAACTTTTACGGGTTCGATTTGTGAGATGATTGACCCCCTTTGATAGGCACTATATATTTTTGACTTGGCTTGGTCACGCCATGTACACGCGCTTTGAAATAGTTCACAAAAATGACTTGAGATTCTTCCGCCGTTGACACGTGTGGCTGACGTCACGTACCCCAGAGCGTGGGACCGAAGGTAATCACCCCCTCGTCACGTGTCAAATCCATGCTATCAAGAATCCAACTTTTAGTTTAATTGTTACATTATGCATAATGTTCTTAGGGCACAAAGGTCATGGGTTCATATTTCCCCCAAGACACGAATTCCTTTCGCACAGTGACAAGGAATTTCCTTTAAAATACTCCAGATGGCGAAATTCTAATTTTGACGTCTGATGAAACATGACCTTTGAACATAAATTCCTTTCTTCTCTCTTATGCAGTTGTTCATCTTCTGGTGTACGGATACTGGTTGATGCCTTCAGCTTCCTGGTAGTTCTCCACTGAATTTTCGACTGAGGTATTTATCCCTTCCTCGCCGTCAAAGTCTTCCTCGCTGTCAAAGTCTTCCTCCTCAGAACCTTCCTCAAATTCTCCCTGTTCTATCGAGATTTTCTCTGTAAGATTCCAATACTCCTCAAATGCTCTCAATATCACAGAGTCTGGGACATGCCTGCATTCCCTACATCGTTACATTGGGTCATCCTGCTTTTCTTCGAGCGGTTCTACATCTTGATCGTCCACTGATTCAATGAGGTTAACTTCCGGGACCACCATATCTTCAGGTTTGCGATAAACTTTCAAGTTGGCTGCATTGAAAATAGCCTCAGAGCGTCCATCTAACGACCGGATTTTATAGGAATTATTTCGGAATCTCTGGATGACTTTAAATGGACCCATATACAACGGCGCAAACTTCGCGTAATACTTGTCCTCAGGTTTTGAAAGAGCGGGTTTACGAACAAGCACATATTCGCCTTCTTTCAAGGGCCGATGAAATCTCTTATTTTTGACGCGTCTCAAACGTCGGTCAGCTTGCTGACGAAGATGCCTAGCTGTCTCTTCAATGCGCATCGCTTGAGTCGGCCGTGGGTCGCTCGGACACTTTACCACTGCGTGCCATGGTCTCCGAGGATAAATATTGGAATGAACCACATTTGGGACGCATCCTATAGATTCGTGGATTGTGTTATTCACGCAATCTTCTATGATAGGTAACACATCCATCCATCTCCAATGCTCTTGAGCACAGAAGATCCGACAGAACTTCGCGATGACCTGCATAATTCGTTCTGACGGGTTTCCCTCAGGATGGCGAACTGAACTAAGAATATGGCGAATTTCAAGCCTTTGTAACTCCTGTTTAAATTGAGCTGAGGTAAATTGTGTACCGTGGTCCGTTAATAAAAACAAGGGCTACCCCATAGTTGGAATTATGGTCCTATTTATAGCTCTTAATACCAATTTAGTGTTTGCTTTCTGTAATGGACATAACGATGTGAACTTAGAGAATACGTCCACTGTTACCAAGACATATCTGTTCCCTCTACGTGACTTGGGAAGGACTCCGTAAATATCCATCGCGAACAATTCACGAGGTTTAGCTGGTAAGAGAGGTATCGGTGCCTGTCGAATGAGGTACGGGTTCGCCTTAACCCTCTGGCATGTGTCACATGTAATTACAAGGCTTCTCACGTCTTCTCGTAGATGAACCCAAGTGAACGTTTCCTGAAGGGTAGCGGTGACCTTGTCAATCCCACCATGACCGGTTATCCTATGGGCATGCCATATAAGACCCTTCCTAAGTGGTGGTGGTACCACAATTCGAGATTTAGTGTGATCCTTGTCTATGAATTTCAACAAGGTGTTGTCGACAGACAAATAGCTCTCAGCTAGCTTCTCAACTTCTCCACGTCCTGGGTCGTCATGTGTAAGTTCTCCCTTCAACAACGAAATTAACCTGCCACAGAACTGGTCCTGTCGTTGACATTCTGGTAATCGTGTCAGCTCATTTAGAAAGGTTCTATCTTCGTCAGTTAACTCCACGAAGTTCACCTCATGTTCGTCATCGTTTGGGTTTCGACTTAGGGCATCCGCTAGGACATTTGACATTCCTGAACAGTGCTCGATGGTCAGATCAAACTGCTGGATAAGCAGTGTCCACCTAGCTACCCTCTCGCTAGCAACTACCGTCTTCATCACAAAGGTCAAGGCCTTGTGATCCGTCCTAATGGTTATAGGGAATCCAAAAATCATCTTTCTCCAGTGCTGTAGTGATTGAACAATTGCAAGCATTTCTAATTCAGTGACACTGTATTTTAGCTCGTGTTTCCTAAGTTTACGGCTAAAGAATGCCAAGTAGTTCTTCTTCTTGGGTTCTCCTCCTTCCTCTTGGTATAAAACTGCACCAATCCCTACGGTGGAAGCATCAATTTGCAAGATAAAGGCCTTATCGAAATTCGGGTACCCTAGATTCACACTTCTAGCTAACATCTCCTTAGTATCCCGAAAAGAAATCTCATGTTCCCTAGATCATTTCCATCGATTGTTCTTTACTAGCAAATCTTGCAGTGGAGCCAAAACCTCCGTATAATTTGGACAATGATCACTGAAAAATTGACTCATACCCAAGAACTGTCGGACGTTCTTTACCTTGATAGGCCTTGGAAAGTTGTCAATTGCCTGTAATTTCACTGGGTTAGGGCGTACTCCTTCACCATCAATGATGTGTCCTAAGAAGAGAACTTCCTCCTGTCCAAAATTTGATTTTTTCAAGTTGATCTTAAAACCAGCCACCCTGCGATTTTCGAGTAGCAACTCGAGATGATGAGGATTTTTCTCGAAATCCTGTGGCCTGTGGCGAAGACGGTTGGCGCAGGGACATGTGGCACGTGCGAGGGGTCCAGGCGCAGCCCGAGTGACGTCAGCACGCGAGGATCGGCGCATCCGCCGCCAAGCGGTGGCAGCCCCGCACGCCACGTCAACCGCCATTCTTCAGCATGTGCAGGACACCCAGGCTGTTCCAATATCGACCAGAACAATTTCCCGTCGATTGGTTGAAGGAGGCCTGCACTCCCGGCGTCCGCTCAGAAGACTACCATTGACTCCACAGCATAGACGTGCACGCCTGGCATGGTGCCGGGCTAGAGCGACTTGGATGAGGGAATGGCGGAACGTCGTGTTCTCCGATGAGTCACGCTTCTGTTCTGTCAGTGATAGTCACCGCAGACGAGTGTGGCGTCGGCGTGGAGAAAGGTGAAATCCGGCAGTAACTGTGGAGCGCCCTACCGCTAGACAACGCGGCATCATGGTTTGGGGCGCTATTGCGTATGATTCCACGTCACCTCTAGTGCGTATTCAAGGCACGTTAAATGCCCACCGCTACGTGCAGCATGTGCTGCGGCCGGTGGCACTCCCGTACCTTCAGGGGCTGCCCAATGCTCTGTTTCAGCAGGATAATGCCCGCCCACACATTGCTCGCATCTCCCAACAGGCTCTACGAGGTGTACAGATGCTGCCGTGGCCAGCGTACTCTCCGGATCTCTCACCAATCGAACACGTGTGGGATCTCATTGGACGCCGTTTGCAAACTCTGCCCCAGCCTCGTACGGACGACCAACTGTGGCAAATGGTTGACAGAGAATGGAGAACCATCCCTCAGGACACCATCCGCACTCTTATTGACTCTGTACCTCGACGTTTTTCTGCGTGCATCGCCGCTCGCGGTGGTCCTACATCCTACTGAGTCGATGCCGTGCGCATTGTGTAACCTGCATATCGGTTTGAAATAAACATCAATTATTCGTCCGTGCCGTCTCTGTTTTTTTCCCAACTTTCATCCCTTTCGAACCACTCCTCCTTGGTGTTGCATTTGCTGTGTCAGTCAGTATATTAGTGAAATATGATGGGCTCATCGGACACTGATGTACGTTTTTCGTGGCTTGTACTTCGCCGAATTCTTATTTAATGTTGTCAGCATCTACGCAGCCACCTACACAAGGTTGACTTTGGACCTGCTAACTCCTGTCCTCAGTCTGTTCAAAGATTTCCATACAGTCCAGTTTCCAATGTAGTCAGGTAGTGTATGTTCCACTTCCGACGTCTGTTCCAGGAGGGATATTAGGCTCCTTTTATACTTACATGTCACATGCTACATGCCACATGCTTGAAGCCAGGCATGTGGCGTTCGCACTTGGAAAGGACCCTTTTATAGTTTCGTATCTGTTGAGCAGGTACAATGGCAGAGTTTACATCTAAAGTATTCGCAGCTGCATATCTCTGCAAGATAATGGCAGAAAAAAAAAGAGGAAAAGGCATTTCAGTTTTCATCCTCTGAACATTCAAATATACAGTATATGATAGGAGCTTTCAAAACCCTTTACACTGACCTACGAGAAGACAAAACAATGTTTTTAATTATTTTAGGATGACCCCAAAATCATTTGATGAATTATTTGGAAAAATAGAATGTCAGTTCCATATTACAGGAAAACACTTCCTGCCCGTTCGTCCAATAGAGCGGTTCTGTGAAACTACAATCTACAGATGTATTAAATACAAAGAACATTATATAAAATACCATGTAAACAACTAAATGTAAATTATTTCTAACATTATGTTTGTAACTTTAGCTTTGAGTAAAGTTCATGTCCTTTGTATATTGCTGACTAGTCATTTCACATTTAAAACTATTCAGAACTTGCTGATTTCCAAGAATGTGTAGATTCATCTAGGCAAATATATGATGGCCGGCGTTGATGTGGATCATTATAGTAAATTCGCAATTGCCCTTGATCAGACAAAGATGTAGAAGGTTGGTTTGGGAGGACATAACTCAATTGGGACTGACCCGAATCGGTTTGGCTTCGAGAGTGTGCATTATATGAATCTTTCTTCATACGTAGGGGTGATAACGCTGCAGATTTACTCCCACGCCTTATTCCGGAGATCTCGATTTTTGTAGTTTTCGTTACCTGGATCCCCTAATACCGATCTACACTGCATTCGCTAATGAGCAGTTCCGTATCTAATCCAGCATCCATTGTCCTGGTTAGCACTCGACTAGACCACAAACTGTACTGAACCGCCCGGCATGAAGCGTCAACTATAAACATTCCCATAAGGTTTTGGTCCCACCCGCGCGGCGTGACATGTCAGGCGTGGCGGCCACCTGCTCGTCCCGACCCGCCTCAGTCACATTCCTGGCGGGAGGAAGCGCCCGCGAGACGGGAGCAGGTAAGTATAAAATGGTCCCATTTAAACAATGTTAATTCACATGCTTGGCGTGCGGCGTGTAGCATGTGGCATGTAACTATAAAAGGAGCCTTAGTTCTCCACAACTGGACTCTTGTCGTTTCAGATGATCCTAATAGTTTCCGTTATGTTCGCAGGAATTTTTTCCTTGGGTATATGACCGTGCAGTGGATGAGCACTTTCTCGTTCCAATCTAGTCCTCTCTTTGTTCGCAGCTACTTCTCCACAAATACAGAGTGAATACATTTTTGCAAGCTGATACAGCATGTCGACTCGAGTAGATTTTAAGCAACCTGTCACTAACCTACAGGTCTCATTGAGGGCCGCCTGTTCGACATGAGGCTGTACATACTAAACTGGACGTGCATATTCTGCGACGGAATAACAGAATACCATAGCTGATGTGCGGATAGTTTGTGGTTGGCTTCCCCAAATGTCATCCAGGCAATTTGTGCAACAGGTCACTTCGTGCAGAGACTTTCAGGAAGTTCTATTCAGAAATCCACACAGCGCTTCTTAAATTCGCTACTCATGCCAGTCAAACGTACACCAAATTTTAGATTCCTTGTAATTTATGTTCAATTAGAAAACGGTCACGAACCCTCCTAAGGCTAGTTATATCTACCCCTCTCATAGGGGACCTATTCCTGCCAAGAAGAATGCTACCCAACCAGGGAGCTTTCAATGCTAGAGTGCCACATAGTCATTAGTTGTATCACTTGACTTCCGAGACCGGTTAAGCTACATCTCATATCAGATGGCTCCTAGGATAGATTCATGAGGCTGGGTGGAACCCACTTCAAGATTAACTACAAAATTAAAATCCTTAAACTGTGCGAGAATCGATTCTGGAGCCTTTGAGTAGGAGACAGTTGCGATACTTCCATCACACGGTGCTGGTTAAGCTATGTCTCAGTTGAAAGAACTGATTACGTAGCCGACGTCCAGCCATCATTATAAAGCAAAAACCAATAAAAAAAAGGGTACAGATCTCTGCACATGGTTATGAGGGTATTTAGGGGTTGTAGTAAGGATGTAAAGGAGAGGGCATATAAGTCTGTGGTAAGACCCCAACTACAGTATGGTTCCAGTGTATGGGACCCTCACTAGGATTACTTAGGAAGAACTGGAAAAAACCAAAGAAAAGCAGCCCGATTTGTTCTGGGTGATTTCCGACAAAAGAGCAGCGTTACAAAAATGTTGCAAAGTTTGGGCTGGGAAGATTTGGGAGAAAGGAGACGAGCTGCTCGATTAAATGGTATGTTCCGAGCAGTCAGAGGTGAGATGGCGTGGGAGGACATCAGTAGATGAATAAGTTTGAGTGGTGTCTTTAAAAGTAGGACAGATCACAATATGATAAAGTTGGAATTCAAGAGGACAAATTGCGGCAAATATTCGTTTATAGGAAGGGGGGTAAGGGATTGGAATAACTTACCAAGGGAAATGTTCAATAATTTTCCAATTTCTTTTCGATCATTTAAGAAAAGGCTAGGAAAACAACATATAGGGAATCTGCCACCTGGGCGACTGCCCTAAATGCAGATCAGTAGTGATTGATTGATTGAAAATTTCCTAATATTATAACTATAACAAGGGTATCTTCCATTTTAAATATTAATCATGTCTTTTTTTGTTGTACCAATATAGTTGTACGTTAAAGTAATTCTTTCTATTGCGATGGAACACATAATCGCTCAGTCTTTTCGAACTAGATCGTTTGAATCACCATGAATTGCCTTAACATCTGGATCTTAATATGCAAAACTAGAACTTCCTTAAACCGAATATCGCTGTGAGAAGTTCTGTCGATCTCGTCTGCATGCCCATATATTAGAGAACAGGAATGAGTATACTGACCTTCCAACAGTTTTGCATGCTGGTGTAGAATTCGGGTACGAAAAGTTATTTTGTGATTTTTCCTTAACTCGCTGACTAAATTTACAAATATTATATAAGTCTGCATTTATACTGAAAAATCTGTATATCTGCATTTAAAATGGAAATTATAAAAATTAACATTCATTAAATAAAATACACACACGTCGGACCTTGTACTCACACTTACTTGTTACCTGCTTACTTACACATACGTTATTTGAAGGGCGCCAGCTGTCACTCAGTACAGCAATAATAGAATGAGACTCTTGACTATCTCTAGGGTGTGGGGTAATAAGCTTACTTTTGACAATATACCATATAAGTTCTGGGAAAAGGAGATTGGCGTTCGGTTTCCCCATTAATTTTGAGGTTAAGATATTTTACTGTTAATGAAATAAAACTATGAATTCGTTTGATAGAACAATATATATTCTTTAAATAATATATCAAAAATAGTGAGTCTTGTTGCGATAAAACAGATGAGAATATGAAATTATGACATTGCAACTGAAAGAAACTAGGCATGAATTTGAATTCTTCTTGACCGGACATTTAACAATTTATACGAAATATTTCCCTCACTGATTCACTTGACTGTACCTTCAACACTTTGAGTGTAATTACGACGTAATCCATTGATCTGGTGTTTACTGTAGATGTGTCACGCCTAACTTGGTGATACATCCTTGTGACTGCTTCTTCTCCATATCATCTGACTTCTTTGTAAGTCAATATGGTATTACCTCTTGGTAGGTCCTGGGTTGCCCTCTCTGACTTCATGGTAAGCCCTTGCGTCCGTGTCTTCCACTAAGTGACGGACCAACCATTTGGTCTCACTCTCTCAATGACCAATAATTACTGGCTCACTGAGTCTTCACCATCTCTCGTTCACACTGGTTGACTGACCAACTAAGGCCTCTTGATCTAGTAGACTTCTTCACTGTACTGCATCCGTATAACTAATGACTGACGCTACAATATGCACCCACCTTATATAGACGTTGGTTGACACAGCTACGTAATCTCCAGAAATAACCATGACATACTCCCACAACGCGGCAAATATTACATACAGTGGTGAAATAGCCCGGAGGCGGCTAACTCCGTGAGCGCATATCTAAATAAATACAACGACATAGCCATGGCGCGGCGATGACTTGGCACAATCGCCACTAATCTTGCACAATGTCCCAACGTCACACCCAATCTCTGATATATACAACAATTCTCACTGTACAGGTATTGAGTGTTATTCTACACATACGTATATATGCATACATCTAAGTACAATCTTGCAAGCAACAGGCAATTGCAAAATCGAATTGAATAAAACGGATAATTACAATAATAGTAACAATATCACAGATAACATAATAATAATACTGACATAGTAATAATAATAATAATAATAATAATAATAATAATAATAATAAAATACAGATAAAATCATACAATAATAAAAATACAGATATCATCTTGTAACGGGATTTGAACCGTTACAATTCGCCTGCCTCACAAATAAATCGAAGAACAAAGAATCGATTGATTTATGAACAACATAATATAAATATAACACTGACACAGATAAACACTTTAAATGAGTATACAACAATAATTTTCTTTTTCAACATCCATACATTTTATAATACATTACATATATGAGAATTTTTCTCGCACATTGTCATCGCAGATAACTGTCCAGTGTCCCATTCTCATACAATTCACAAGAGCATAGCCCTTAATTTAACACACACAAATAATTTTCAATCAATATACTACATTCTTCTCTTTTTTTAACATATCAAAATATTTTGTGAAAATTCACTTATATGAGAACTTTTCTCGCATATTGTTATCGCAGAAACTGTCCAATGTCCAGTTCTCAGTTTTGTCACACAGAACATGACAATGTAGCACTTATTCTTCCATTACACCAATACAACACTTGGTTCACACGCATATCGCAGATGTTAGTTTTATTTTGCCAGTTTCTTACAAAAATTAATCATCTTATTCTTATCTCAACCAATCTCACGTGAAGTACTTCCTTACATGTATAATACTATAAATAGCGACAATATCCCCTTCCTGATCTTTATAACAATATGCACACTTCCCGATACGGTTCACAATAGTGAAATACCCCTGATACAAAAGAATAACTTCAAGATATTTCCCGCCTCTGCAGATGATGAAATGGAACTCTGAGTAGCACTCTGTCACTCAAACTGAATCAATTTTGCCCTCATTGACTTACATATATCAATAAATCACATCCTTCTTGGCAACAATAATTAAAGAATCAATACCATAGCTACACGATTTTTCAATTATTCCGTAATCCAGCATAATGTTTATTTGTTCTTAGACGTCACTAGCATTTTTAAGTTGAATGGGGTACTTACCTCCCACAAACGATGAATGGTCATGTACTACAAATTTATGTTCATATACGTGTTCTTCCTCACTTACCACTAAATACATCTCGATGCTTACTTAACATCGAACACAATTACTCCTCCTGTAATTCACTCAAATTACCTCACGTCACTGCCTCATACCGACGATCCCTCAGATCCTGGTCGTACAGGCACGTAACACACCCAACAAAACATTTCCTCTCACTAGGAACAACTTCACTTACCACATATATATCTTTAAAGAACACACGTCACCAACACACTTACCTCAGACCATCATAATTACACGTACTTCTTTGCTAGTTTCCTCATAGAACAAACACACACTACCTAAATTAAAGTCTACTCTACTTCCATGATTTGCAACCAAGTCAGCTCCCATAATAACCGAATACACAAGTTCTGGTACAACAAGGCGTGGCTGAAACTTACAATTATCTTCAATTATTATTGGTACCGCTATCTTATTTACTCACTATGACTTACCCAACGGCTGTTATAATATCTAATAGTACCTTCACTTACCTTCTTCATATCACAATTTCCATCATTGGAGTTACTACCTCACTACTTACGTCATATTCTCGGCATTACAAGTACTTACATCACTTAACAGAACACTTCTTACGTCTAACTTACTGCTACCATCAATTACTGTATGATCTACGACTACGGCACTACTTAAATATCTCACTTAACACTACTTAGGTCACAATCACACTGTACTCTTAAATCTACTTTCACTACATAGCTACTTATACTACATACCTGTTCAACTTCTACCTTCAGCTTGTCCACTTAACTTACCCGATTCCCTGTGAATCTGAAATATTCTGGCTCCATAAAGAAACCTGGATAACATTCATATTAAGACTATCATAGTCTCTCTGATAACTCAAACCCGTACGCCTCCCATCTTCCGATTCTCTCTGATTACTCCTCTGACCTTCTCTCTCATAACTCAAATACATACGCCTCCCATCTTCCGATTCTCTCTGATTACTCTTCTGACCTTCTCTCTCATAACTCAAATACATACGCCTCCCATCTTCCGATTCTCTCTGATTACTCTTCTGAGCCTCTCTCTCATAACTCAAATCCATACGCCTCCCATCTTCTGATTCTCTCTCGTTACTCTTCTGACCACTATCACCATCAACACAACTATTAATCCTCTGCGGATCATGATCACCCTCCCTCCTCTGATACACGGCTAACATTTTCCCCCTTCTCTCTACTATACTACTTTCCCCAGACATCATGCGCTCTCTCTCTCGCCCCTGTAAACATTCTTCCCAAAGCCTGGCAATGAACACTTTGAACTCTCCTAAAATAGACATATTATCCCAGTACACTCGAAACCATATTCTACTTTCACCGATAAAAACCTTAGACAAAATTTCCAGTACGTATTCCCATTCAGTATTATTATTCCTCAACTTACTTGCAAATCTTTTCTCAACTACTTTTACAAATTCTGTAGTACTGAACTGTTTTCCAGAAAACAATCCCTACTAAACAAACCATTCGCTATTACCACTTCTCTCGCCGTCTCACCTGTACCTTTCTGCCGTATCACTCCCTGGCAGTTCACAACTTCTTCTTATTCTTCTTCCGCTGCTCTTTCAGCATTCTCTTCCACTATTCTCACGTCTTCCTGCAATTCTTCCTCTCTCTCTCTCACCTGCTGTAATAGCGTTTCCTGTTCGTTCCGTAGTTCACTGACTTCCACAAGTTTGCTTTCAGTTTGTTCAATTCTACTAATCTGTTCCCTCGTATCTTCCCTAACTACATTGTAAATTTTGTCCAATCTTTTCTCGACTACCTCATGAATTTCTTCCCGATTACTCGAAATCTTATTACTTAACTCTAAGATATTCTCTGTACAAGTTCCTTTGACATGCTCAATTTGAGTATGAAGCTCGCTCCGACTCGACTCCATTTCTTCTCTAAGGTCAACACACTCTTTATTTACCTTATCTTCTAACTTAGATATTTGACTAGTTACCTCTACTATCTTAGTATCTATTTTAGAATTAAGTGATTCACTTAGCCCATCTATTTTATCATTAATCGCACTGTTACCATTAATCAATTCTTCGATTTTACTACTTAAAGAGTTAATCTGTTTATTACAATTTTCATTACTATTGTCAATTAATTCTTTCATCTCTTTCTTATTATTTTCATTACTAATACCAATCATTTCTTCCATTTTATTACTTATCTCTTTCTTACTATTTTCGTTACTACTAATTATTTGTTCCATTTTATTACTTAGAGAGTTAATCTGTTTATTACAATTTTCATTATTAGTACTAATTAATTCTTTCATCTCTTTCTTATTATTTTCACTATTAGTATCAATCATTTCCCCCATATGTTTCTTGAGCCAGGTCATTTCGGCCATGAACAAATTAAAAAATCTTGGTTCATTCCCCCCACGATTTCCTTTTGGGTTTCAGTTTGCTTCTCAATTTCTGCACTTTGCTGAATTACCACAGAAGCTTCCATCGTATTCACCTGCTCCCTACCTTGGATGTCCGCAGAAGCAATGACCTCGTCGTCACATGACTTGTTATTGTCTTCCTTGTCCATCTTTGATTCACTAGTGATAGTACGCGATCTCAAATTAATTTCCCTCTTCAAATCCCTTGACATATCCCCAAAATACAAATATATCACAAAATTACACTCTTAACATTTACCGGTAATAATTCCGTTGGCTTAAATTTGCATATTCCTCCCAAATGAACCGATGATATGCTGTCATTCAGAACAGATTCTGAATTTATTCGAGCCCCACGTTGGGCGCCACATTGTGATTTTTCCTTAACTCGCTGACTAAATTTACAAATATTATATAAGTCTGCATTTATATTGAAAAATCTGTATATCTGCATTTAAAATGGAAATTATAAAAATTAACATTCATTAAATAAAATACACACACGTCGGACCTTGTACTCACACTTACTTGTTACCTGCTTACTTACACATACGTTATTTGAAGGGCGCCAGCTGTCACTCAGTACAGCAATAATAGAATGAGACTCTTGACTATCTCTAGGGTGTGGGGTAATAAGCTTACTTTTGACATCATACCATATAAGTTCTTGGAAAAGGAGATTGGCGTTCGGTTTCCCCATTAATTTTGAGGTTAAGATATTTTACTGTTAATGAAATAAAACTATGAATTCGTTTGATAGAACAATATATATTCTTTAAATAATATATCAAAAATAGTGAGTCTTGTTGCGATAAAACAGATGAGAATATGAAATTATGACATTGCAACTGAAAGAAACTAGGCATGAATTTGAATTCTTCTTGACCGGACATTTAACAATTTATACGAAATATTTCCCTCACTGATTCACTTGACTGTACCTTCAACACTTTGAGTGTAATTACGACGTAATCCATTGATCTGGTGTTTACTGTAGATGTGTCACGCCTAACTTGGTGATACATCCTTGTGACTGCTTCTTCTCCATGTCATCTGACTTCTTTGTAAGTCAATATGGTATTACCTCTTGGTAGGTCCTGGGTTGCCCTCTCTGACTTCATGGTAAGCCCTTGCGTCCGTGTCTTCCACTAAGTGACGGACCAACCATTTGGTCTCACTCTCTCAATGACCAATAATTACTGGCTCACTGAGTCTTCACCATCTCTCGTTCACACTGGTTGACTGACCAACTAAGGCCTCTTGATCTAGTAGACTTCTTCACTGTACTACATCCGTATAACTAATGACTGACGCTACAATATGCACCCACCTTATATAGACGTTGGTTGACACAGCTACGTAATCTCCAGAAATAACCATGACATACTCCCACAACGCGGCAAATATTACATACAGTGGTGAAATAGCCCGGAGGCGGCTAACTCCGTGAGCGCATATCTAAATAAATACAATGACATAGCCATGGCGCGGCGATGACTTGGCACAATCGCCACTAATCTTGCACAATGTCCCAACGTCACACCCAATCTCTGATATATACAACAATTCTCACTGTACAGGTATTGAGTGTTATTCTACACATACGTATATATGCATACATCTAAGTACAATCTTGCAAGCAACAGGCAATTGCAAAATCGAATTGAATAAAACGGATAATTACAATAATAGTAACAATATCACAGATAACATAATAATAATACTGACATAGTAATAATAATAATAATAATAATAATAATAATAATAATAATAATAATAATAAAATACAGATAAAATCATACAATAATAAAAATACAGATATCATCTTGTAACGGGATTTGAACCGTTACAATTTCAATCATTTCATTTGACACGTACTAGAACTCCTGTTTAAAATGATTCGGGCTACCTGTGCCTTATTATTATTATTATTATTATTATTATTATTATTATTATTATTATTATTATTATTATTATTATTATTATTATTATTATTATTATTATACGCAAAACAGAAGGCAGCAGGTTTCTTAACGCACTCACGTGACGTCCATAATATTAATAATAATTTCGCTCGTTAATAGCACACTAATTTGTATAGTAGTAGATACTTGTGTGCATTACACTGTAAGCGTTCAGGTTCGATCCTGGCTCAGTCCGGTGGTATTTGAAGGTGCTCAAATACGACAGCCCCGTGTCGGTAGATTTACTGGCACGTAAAAGAACTCCTGCGGGACTAAATTCCGGCACCTAGGCGTCTCCGAAGACCTTAAAAAGTAGTTAGTGGGACGTAAAGCAAATAACATTATTATTTACTGTAAGCGTTTCACTTATAATACGAATAGAAAATATATTAAAGACTCTTAGAATATTATCAAGATACGCTAAAGAGAAGTAGTGACGAACTGGGCAAATTCGCTATCATAAATTGTGTGAGTCATTAAGGACTAAATTAAGAAAATTGATATGATATTAGATATCTTATTATGCATTTTTACAGTTTCATCACGTCATTTCTATCATATATTATACCGTAGTCTGGGCTGAATTAACTTTTCAAGACCATTCACGCTAGATTCACCACGAGATACCTATTATTCAAAGAGACGTTCAGTGTTTAATCGCTATGATGGTTATTAATTTAAAATCTTGAACACTTGGTTATCGGTCCCAGATGACGAGGAGAATTATGGATAATGATTCTACTCGGAGTTGATGAAAGAAAATAGTAGAACACTTCTCAGCCAATTTAGGAGGAAGAAAACTGGTGCAGTATAGTGTCTTCCTCATAGTAAGTAGGAGGAGTGTACTTTATATATGTTCTACTGGGGAATAACTTGGGATCACCATTCTGCGAACTCACAGGATATAAGAACCTGTGGATACCAGGATGAGTCACTCAGAGGTGAACTGCATACACTGGTCACGGCAGACGTGGAAGGTCCCAAAATACCGTGACCATGAACACCGCTGAGGTCATAACATGTCAAATTTGGTCATGGTAGTGGGCACAGAGTCTCGGCACCAGTAAATCGAAGCAAGGAAGGGCTTTGATTGGAGCATCGTGTAAACTACGCAGGTCTCGCGGTCTGGAAATGAATGCAAAATAGTCACATATGAAATCAATGTCGTGTTGCGAGGATGATATTATTATTATTATTATTATTATTATTATTATTATTATTATTATTATTATTATTATTATTATTATTATTATTATTATTATTATTATTATTATTATTATTATTATTATGTGTTGATACCGTCAATGACAGGAAAATTACTTGGCATGTGCATAATTAGGTTATTGTCGACCATGTATCAGCGATTCTACACAGAACTGTGCCTTTGAAATATACGTATATCTTTCTATTTCTAGGTACGGTGTTGTGAAGGAGCTGCCTAAACTGTTACTGCATACGACAAAATCATATAGGTAACCTGTTAAGCTCGTAATGAAAATTTAATTTATATATTACCCTATAGACGGGGCTTATAATGCCGTTAATAGTCTGGTGAAGCGGTTTCTGTGACATTCTGTATAGCTGATAAAAGTGTGTTGCGTTAACGCGTAACTTAACACCTTTTTGTTCTTCATTAATTTTACAAGGAATTAATATTACAACAAAAATAGCTGATATGACACGTATTTATATATCATGTGAGTAGTATAATTGGACAGTTCTGCGGCCTCCTCCTCCTCCCGCGGGAAATTTGAATTTTGGCGGGAAATTTGAATTATGGCGCGAGATTTGAATTTGTAAACAAAGCCACGTGCTTTTTGACAGCTGTCATCGACAACAACACCACATTTCAACTAAAGAGTGCAGCACTGAGGTTTGCGATGCAAGATGGTGGGTGACAGCTTGTCAAATAGACTTTTTTTTAAAGGTAAGTAGTTAAGAGGGCAGCACTAAGGTTAGCAATGCAAGATGGTGGATGACAGCTGTGACGTAAAAATTACCCGCAAGATAGCAGCACGATGCTCTTTTCATTAAAGATGACAGCTTGTCAAATATAATTTTTCAAATTAACCGCCTCAAAGGTAAGTAGCTAAAGATGGCAGCACTGTTCTCTCTGGATTAAAGATGGCTGCTTGTCAAAAATAATTTTTCAAATTATTCGCCACCACAAAGAGGGCAGCACGGTGATCTCTTGATTAAAGATGGTGAATGACAGCTGAAGAGCACATAGAATTTGTTTCCAAACAAGAGTACCTGGAATTTGCCTCCACCACATTTCAACTAAAGAGTGCAGCACGGTGCTCTGTTGATTAAAGATGGCGGATGACAGCTGTCAAAAAAGCACGTGCATTTGTTTCCAAACAAGAGCACGTGGAATTGCTGTCACAACATTTCAACTAAGGAGTGCAGCACTGTTCTCTCTGGATTAAAGATGGCGGTTGACAGCTGTCAGAAAAGCACATGGGTTTGTAAAGCACGTAGAATTTACCGCCACCACATTTCAAAGGTAAGTAGCTAAAGAGGGCAGCACGGTGCTCTCTAGATTAAAGATGGCGGATGATAGCTGTCAAAAAAGCGCATAGGTTTGTTTCCAAACAAGTGAATGTAGAATTTTTCAAATTGCCGCCACCACATTTCAAGGTATCTAGCTAAAGAGTGCAGCACTGAGGTTTGTGATGCAAGATGACAGATGACAGCTGTCAGAAAAAAGCACGTGAGTTTGTTTCCAAACAAGAGCACGTGAAATTTACCGCCACCACAAAGAGGGCAGCACTGTGCTCAAAGATGGCTGCTGTCACGTGGAATTGTCTGCCACCACATTTCAAAAGTATCTAGCTAAAGAGGGCAGCACTGTGCTCAAAGATGGCTGCTGTCAAAAAGCATTTTTCAAATTATCCGCCACCACATTTCAAAGGTAAGTAGCTAAAGAGGGCAGCGCTGTGCTCTATAGATTAAAGATGGCGGATGACAGCTGTCAAAAAAGCACGTGGATTTGTTTATCTCGCGCTAGTGAGGTTAAGTTGGTAGCACTAAGGTTTAGACCCGCCAAGATGGCAGCACTGCCGATGACAGGTGACGAATTTGTAGCTACTGCGATAAAGAGGGCAGCACTGTACTCTGTAGTTTAAAGATGGCGGATGACAGCTGTCAAAAAGCACGTGGCTGTCGAAAAACACGTGGATTTGTTTATCTCGCGCTAGTGAGGTTAAGTTGGTACCACTAAGTTTTAGGTCCGTCAAGATGGCTGCACTGAGGTTAGCGATACGTTGTTGTCTGTCAAAAAGCACGTGGCTGTCAAAAAACACGTGGATTTGTTTACCTCGCGCTAGTTAGGTTAAGTTGGTACCACTGAGGTTTAGGCCCGTCAAGATGGCAGCAGTGAGGTTAGCGATGCGTTGTTGTCGATGACAGCTGTCAAAAAGCACGTGGCTTTGTTTACAAATTCAAATCTCGCGCCAAAATTAAAATTTCCCGCCAAAATTCAAATTTTTCGCGGGAGGAGGAGGAGGCCGCAGAACTGTCCAATTATACTACTCATGTGGTAATTATCTGTTGTTAATGATGACTACAGTATTCTAATCATTACTGTACTAAGTACGTAGTAATAATTCCTTCCTATGACCACAAGACGCTCCTCGGTATTAAATGAAAATGCATTTTAGTCCAATCTTTCGGAGATACGTAATCAAAAATACTATTATAATATTATAAACGGAGATATTAGGGCAACGTTTGTCTTTGTATACAGGCCTTCTTCTCTGACCTTCCATTTCACATGGGTCACAAACTTTGGTATAAAAACAGGTTAATATATTTGAAGTACAGATAAGTACAAAGTCTTAAAAACGTTGTCACGATGATCTCCACAGCTATTCTCCATTGAGTTAGTTATCGGCTCATGGACTTCAACTTTCACATCGACACCGTTGCGAGTTCTCTTACTTTTTACTGTACCGGTAAAAAGGTATAGAACAGAATAATTGTAAATAATATTCTGCGTAAATTTTGTCATTATCAGTTTTCCGGTAAAGGCAGCAGTAAGACAGATGCACTGAGAATTGTATTTTAAGCTCCCTCTGTAGCAACCCTTCTGCTGAATTCTTGAACAGCATATAGCAAGAAACCTTCTGCCCTTATCCTAAAGTTAAATACCAAGTACATTCATCTCTTCATGTTCCCGTGATGCGTAACAGATGGACAGACCAGTAGACCATCAGACAAGTCGACGAAAAGAGAAACAGAGGAACTAAACTGAATACGATGTACGCCATCATTTGTTCTATCCGATATAAAACCAAGTATCACGTTGATATTTAAAATGTACGTACAGAGAGACGATTATATGTATAGCAGCAGATAGCTTGCGGATTCAATGCTGGACAACGAAGTCTGAGCAATGGGATGAGGAAGGCACCTACCCACTAGGATATCTCTATTCACCGCACTTCTCTAAGCGCAAAGACCAGCAAGGGCAAACGAATACCCCCATTAAAATCTTGAAGCATGGTAAAGGTCCCCTGGGCAGATGAGACGATGTACTAGTTGGTACACGTCGAATGCAGGGTACGACTGCATGGTCAAGCACATGAGAAAATAGATTCCTCTCGGCAGCAGTATATAGCTCAGACTGGTGGCAACGGTATCCTCATGGAGGGACTGTTTACATGTTTTGAAATGAGAGCCAGAATACATTTGGCATGGTCCCTTATTGCCGAATGATACAGAAACCTACTATGAGACCATGTGCATCCATTTGTTCACCTATAGCACTCAGCAGGAGACCTGTACCTACAGGTTTATAATGCTCCCGAATTGTGGCTATTGGATCGAAGGACGCTCCAGAGACATGAGAATGCTTGCTAGGCCCCGAAGGTCACCCGAATTCAATCCTGCTGACCACATCTGCAATACTTTCGAGAGGTATGTGCGCACCTGGGAATCTGTACAGTGGTGAGATAGAGAAATGGCGTATGTTACAGCATTATAGGTGCTGTAATTAGTGATGATGATGATTGATGTCTCAAGGGGCCTAACATCTAGGTCATCGGCCTCTGGTGTAATTAGTGTTCTACAGGCTGAATAGTTTTAGAGTTACATTAACTAAGTCGACATTGAAAAGTACGGCTGCCTTCTTAACATACAATTCATTAACATAAAACCACTGAAGCTTTCTTATAGGGAAGTTGGGGCTTGCAAATTTCATCAGTCTGTGACTGTTATCTGAAGATACGGGTTGCGCTAACGTCTGGAAAAGAACGCATCAGCCCTTTTATTGCATTAAATGAACCCATTAATCCAGGGAAGACATGAATGTCGCTTGATGCAAAATTTGTGTTGAAAAAGCAAATTGGGAATGAACATGAACTAATTCAATAACAAATATCTATTACATGCAGGGATATAACGGAAAGAGAATCGCCTTGTAATCATGACTATGTTATTACGCTGAACAACTCTGTTTTAAACACTTGATGGTAGCTATACATCACTTTTGTCCAAAATGCTGTAAGAGTCGTCTTATCAGCGCCATCAACGAGTCATTCCTCTCTCTTAAATTTGTTTTCAAACTCCACATTCGTTTTTCTTCCTACGAGGACAAAAATTTCATGGAGATAGGGCGAGATTGCTTTTAATGTTTTAATTTTACTGACACCTCTGCTAAAATAAATCCCATGCCATGATTTAGATCAACTTGTTCCCTATTACCAATTTCCATAAATTTCCTTTTTCTGTTTGATTCTTAGGATGGCAATGAAAACGATAATACTTTCGCACTTTGATAATTATTAATAATAATGATGATTTTATTTGCTTTACGTCCCACTAACTACTTTTACAGTTTTCGGAGACATCAAAGTTTCGGAATTTAGTCCCACAGCAGTTATTTTACGTGCTAATAAATCTACCGACACGAGACTGACGTATCTGAGAACCTTCCAATACCACTGGTCTGAGTCAGGAACGAACCTGCCAAGTTGGGGTCAGAATGCCAGCGCCTCAACCGTCACACAGCCCAGCCAGTTTAGTAAATATTATAGTCATTGTTTCATTAAAATCCATATTGTTACGTGGTCATGTGGCTGTCAGCCGTGATGTAACCACCTTAAGTATTTCGTGGAGTGATTGAATGAGTGAGTCTGGCTAGAGAGCTCCCGGCCGGCCTGAGGCTTCTACTGCTATTTTGCTATTCATCTGGTGTCTTCATTAATTTCTTGGAAAGTGGGAAAAGGACGTTCCTAATCTGGTCATACCCCAGAGATACTAGAACTTGTTCACCATGCTTACTCGCCGTGAACAACCAATAGTGTAGGTGGTAATTGAGTATTGGTTTTGTACTCTGTTGTGTCGTGTTTTTGTGTTGAGTTGAGTTGTTGTTGTGTTGTATTATTGCCGTGACTGTTGAGTAGTCAGTTACTAGTCGTGAGCGGAGAGGACACGTGAGTTGATTGTGACAGTTATCTGTCTTGTCGACCCAATTGTACAGTAGTTTTTGTTTGTGATATTCAACAGACGTGTGTTCGAACTGTCTGCATTGAGCTGTTTCGTAAGGTGATTATGGTGCATGTGAAGTGAATTCAAAGTTGAAACCTGTCAGTCAAGTTTACGGAAGGACCACCCATTCCAAGTAAAGACTGTTAGCGGAACACGCACTGTGAGGACAATGTACTTTTGTCAATTGTTATTAATTGGTGAAGTGTGGTTATTCATTGTCATATTTAACTGTGAGTGTTAATTGGGTCTTCATCGATTAATTTTGTTCTATGAAACAAGCAGTATACGAACCTGTATGTAGTCTAGAACACTTGGATATTACCGTTATTGAAAAAGACGAACACTTTTTGTAGAAGATTGTGGAATTCTTAGGAAGATTTTTACATTCCTTGACGATTAGCTTTAGGGTACTGCCATTATTCCTCATTCCATGCCACCTATACCAAACTTAGACTTTACTGACGAGACTACTATAGGGCTATTTAGTGTACCGCCCACTGCTTATACTGGCTATATGCTGCGTCTGATATTGGGTGGATAGAGACGATATAATATGCAATGAGCATGTATACTGTGAGAAATTCAATTGTGAATTTTCGGAGGTACAGTCTAATGGAGGCGGACATGAGATATGTATCTGACCATATCAACTGAAAACTGTACAATATTCAATAGATACATGAGTGCTTGTGATAATGTTGATAACGGATGAATAATCAATATAATATTCTTGTCTTAAAAAATGTGTGCATCAAAGAATGGTCGGTGTTGCGCGTGAAGTGGTTTCTAACAAGCTGCATGTAATGAGCGTTGGAAGCTGGCAAGTATCCAGTCTGGTATACTTGCAGGGATACTTTGTAAACAATGTATTTACGGTTGTTCAAACGATCCAGGACGTTCCTAGAGCTAACTCCCCTTGAAACAGGTACATTTAATCGAATGTCTGAATCTTGGTACTATAAATTGGTAGTGATCAAAGGACCTACGTATAAAGTGTGTTCTGCGTGTATTACGTTGCTAACCGCTATTGCATTTCAACCCTGCAAACTTGGACAATCCTTTGTCCATCCCTTTCTCAATTTGCTAAATACACTCGAAATATTTCAATAGTCCTCACTCTGTTGCATCAGCACTTGCTGTTCGATGTGAAGCTCAGTTTCAGGCAGATTCCTTGTCAGTAAAATTGCACGTCGCCACAAATATTACTGCACTAGAATGAAATCAGGTAGTTTACGGCGCTATATAACAATAATGTCCAAACTCTTAACGTGAATTAGCACTTCGAAGACATCGAATTATCGTTGTTTCGGTAATATGATTTTTCTCCTTCCATTGATATATACAAAGACGTTATTCTTCACATCCTTAAGTATATTCAAAACGGCGTTTTGAATGAAATTCTCCACCGGCTGCATGAAGTGCTTCACGTATGATTTATGAGAAGAAAACTGTGCCACTGATTCATTTTTGATCTACCTTCAAAAATAAAACTAGATTATGGTATGCCTGCCACTTTTCATGTTGGTAAACAATCGCCCTGTTTCTGACGTGCCTTCAAGATTGATCTAAGGCTTCCGATTGCCAGGAGGGAGGGCGGGAGCACGCAGTCAAACAACACGCTCCCTTTACAAACCAAGTTACCTGTCTGCTTTACCTCTACAGCAAGACCAGGCCATCGCTTTATCTACTTAGCTGCAGCCGGAAGCCTGCAGACAATAGAAGAAAGCGATCGGTAGATGGACCTACAAGCTCCCCAAAGGAACAAAGGAAACGGAAGCGTGCTACAAGCAACGTGTATTGTAGTTCATTTCTCTAATGTTACAAGAGCAAATTTCCATGACAACAGCTTCTTGAAGGCAAAATTACCCTTGTTCTCCCTAAGGCACACTGAATTAGTGCATTGTTTATTTTCTCTCTTCGCTTTACGATGAATATCAGAGGAATATTTACAGTCGAAAAACGGAAAATTATTTTCTGTCCTAAACATTAATCCAATTTTGGGCATGTAATGCTCATATCATCGAGTCCAATTTTCCACATGTGTCGCTTGTTTGAGTTACATTTTATCTCAGTAATTTTGTGTAATATAGTTCGGGATGCGTAGGTCTAAACTTCTGACGATTATCCCTTGAACCACAAAGTGGAAAGATTGCAGGTTCCACTTCCATTCTTTAGCATCTGCTTGGCCATTAATCTAAATACTTACCACTGATAATATTATCTATGGACAGAGCTAAGTTTCATGTAATAATTTAGCTTGGCCATATAAGCAAAATACACGGGGAAGGATTACTTCCAAATATTTTTTGTCAACGACCGTTGATTGAAGATCGATGTAGAATCAAGATTAATATCGTAAATTGCTTCATTTTTGGACTTGGAAAACGTTTAGTGCATTGACGAGAACTTGCGGCATGTGCGAACTCTATATAAAAACGTGTGTTAAGAGCGTATTGTTTATTGCAAAGGAAGAGTTCAGACGTTCGATAAATGCACCATTCAAGTATTCAGCTGCAGACCAGGAACAAGAATTCAAAACCCCGAGCAATATATTTCAGGATATCGTAAGGTTGACTACGTGTTGTTACAATATTTGTATGCCATCAGGCTGAGTAGCATTCTTTTGGAGAGGTCATAGCTCCATATAGTTTATGTGCTATACAGTTATATTTGATTTGGAATGGGGATCACGGTAAACCGCCTCAAAGGATTAGTGACTGTGGGATGCAAACGTAACCTGTAAATATGACGTAAATGCTCTGCACAAGTCAAGGCTATGAGATATGGAACTGGTTTCGTTGATATAAGTCATGCGGCTTTCTGACATATCAGCGTGATCCAAATGAAACAATATGTAGGAGAAATTGATGTATGAAACTGATTCCCATGAAAATATTTCCATACTTCCTGGAAACTGAAGTTATATTACTGTTTCATTTACGATAATATATATCAGTGCAACGTGCACACATACATATATGATTACATACATACATACATACATACATACATACATACATACATACATACATACTGACAAGCCAAAAACCCCATCCTCAATCCTGTCGAACACCTCCAAGATCAACGCCCTTACCTAAAGATAGGAATATTCAACATCTTTAACTACCCTTTATAATGCAATTTATTCTGGGCGTCGACCTAAGACGATCTTTTCTACTTTGCTCCGTACGTTGTGAACCTGCGTGTATTTGGAAATGGCGGAAATGTAAAGTGTTGAATGACAGAAAAGGAACATTATGGAAGACACAAACACTCGGACCCCAGGCCAGGGATATTAATCATTTACAATTAAGATCCCGTGACCCGGACGGGAATCGAACCCGGGGCCGCCGGGTGACAGACGGACGCGTTGCCTCCTACACTGCTGGGCCGGACTTAACTATCCTTGCTACAGAGTTTCAGGAAAAAAGGACTGCAATTCCCCCGGAGACAATCTCTCCCACAGGACCAACACCACTCGTTATTAACGGCCACTACTTGGCAGTATATCCAAGGAACACGTACACAACACTTTTGAGCAATTGTCCGCATACTTTTGGTGGTCAGAAATGAAAGATCTGAAGTGAATTATAGAAAGGAGTATTCTGAACATAATATCAGAAAAACAATGTACAGGTACGTATTTGAATGGTATAATATATTTTCTTAGCGAGTAATTAAGGGGAAGAAATTAGTTGTGATTTAGAAGCTTAAGTGACTGTCAGTGGTAGTGTACCATATATTGTTACACGTCTCTGAGCTTAAAAATCACCTCCACTGCGGTAACACACTCTGACCAGCTATCAATATAGTATACGGTATTTGTTGTTCGACAGTATTTGAAAGTAATCTTGATACCGATTATATGTTACGAAAGTTTAAACGAAGAGTAATGCTTTCACATTGGTCACACTACGGGAAATTTGGTTATTCAGCGATTTCTCCTCTCCCACGTACCAACCTGCATCAGCATTATGTATGAGCTGTTGAGTGTATTTGTTGTTAATGTTCCGGGGAATATCGTGGATTGCAGAGGGATAAGAATCGCCTGGGCTGAATGGGTGGACAAGGAATTAACTAGAGCAGAACTTAACACAACAAATTTAGAAATTTTATTTCTTTCCTTTTGTTTAAATAGTTTAAAATTTGATAAATGGGAAACTGAATGAATAACAACAGTATTAATGAGCTCGTCAGCTCTAGCAATAACAAGGACTTAACAGTCTGAAAATCAGGTAAAAATTGACAATCGTTAACGGCTTGGTTGATTTACATAGAACAGAGCGTTATTGCTCTTAACAGGTAAATTATTTTACAAAGATCATATTTTGCTCCGGAAAAGTAGACTGTGGGAGTATGTTCTCCAACTATATCATATTCCAGCCTCCCAGAAGCATCAATTTCTTATTGCGCACTTAAGTTCCACTTGACACCCTATCAGTTGCCCTCCATAAACTATCTACACCGAGTTGCCCCGATGTGTGCTTATCTATTGCTCAACAGTAACTCACTGTTCCTGAAGGGAACTAACACCATTGCCAAATAAATAGGGGTATGATTGCCCATATTAAATGCCCTTAATGTGAAAAGAAGATGTTGAACATGACTGGCCATAAACAATAGGCAAGGAAGAGAAGCAATTGCCCTCCTTATAGAAATAGTTAAAAGCCCTAAGTGGGCTTATGGCCCACTGATACAGAGGCAAATCCTATTCTACACCGAGGTGACTAAGAAAGAAATATTAAAGCCAAATATAATTAAATAAATTTAGAGGTTTTGAAAATTGTAGTCACCCCATGCCAAGTAGAATGGGAAACGACAGAGGATAATCACTCTTCGCTCCCTTATATTACATACGTCCCATTAGGGAATATGATAGAGTCCTCGGAATTGCCGAATATTCTACATTTAAACAAAAAATGTATAACTTTACATAAACAAAAGAGGCTGAAAATATCCCCTAAAACTATGAGCAGGAGCTATCACATAGCTATGAAAATTATCCCATTACCTTGAGTTTCTGGGCCTTCCGAACGCTGCCCACGGCCCTGCCTCCTGGTTCAAGTCAATACGTCCTCCTGACACTGGAGCAATTCAGACCCTATGGCCCTAAAGCGCCCAGCTTTTGTAGTATTTTTGAGGTGAAGCATCCAGAGCTCTTTACTGATAGGCTGGATTCCTGTACACATCTCCTATTTCAATTGGCTATAGAAAATATTTACAAGATTCTAATACGCTGATTACTATTGAAGAAGGAACCAGCTGAAGTGTTGACAACTTTGATACATAGACAAAACAATCCTCAAAACCTGAAGTTTGCCTACTATAAAAAACATTCCTATACGAAATAGAATTCTTTCCGCTAGAGGGAGCAATTAAAACTATGAAAGAGACATCTAACAGTTGAATACAAAAATATCCTGTAGTACACGAGTTTTAGTTTGTTTACCTAAATGGCCTTATAGAATGAGCGCCTTTTAACTGGCCGGAGAAGGTGAAACCCCGGTACAGACCTCCACCCTATAAAGTTGTACAATGGGATAAACAACTTGAAATCTTGAAATCTTGAGATACATTCATTTCGAGAAAAATATATATAATTCAGTATATATCATGTCGAAGAGTACATTGTCGTTTGTTTGTTTTTGGTTTGTTACGGATTATTGAAACAGCGTAGTCTTGATTGCGTTGCCGAAGTAGTCAAAGTCCGGGCTTTAGTGCCCAGGGTCGGCGGCAAGAGCGGCCGCTGCAGCCGATGTTTTGGTGGAGTCGCTCGGACCTCATAGATACCCTGAGATACCATCCTCGCGGTATAATGAGGGCGGACCAAGTACTTAGCACGGTCCCGTCCAAGGACAGAGTGAGAGGAAGATGCCAGTCTCCCGGCATCTCCTAATGACGACATTCGCAAAGGTGGCCGTTTACTTGGAGTCTTAGTCGGAACGAGGTGGGCCCATACCCCGTAGCAGCATCTCTTCCAGGTTGACATGACATGACTTCGGATGAATATTGGGCACTGTATCTTTCTTATTTTGTGGCGACAGCAACTGTTTTTCAAACGGTGCCACGTATGTTGTAGGTAAGGTTGGCGACTTTTGAGAAGGAGCATATGGAGATTCTGACTCAGGTTTTGGAGCACGGGCGTTAATGGCAAATTAAGTATAATTTAGAGAAGGGAGGGTTTTTACAATAGAATTTTAAAAGCAAACCAATGATAGCTTAGGATGTAACTTCAACATGTGAATAAATGCTATTGTACATGCAAAACTTTGATAATCAAAAGGTGCAGAAGGCCTCCTTCACTATACTTCCCATCATACTTAAACTAATAAACTTCCTAAGGAATGAATATTATAATTAATTCAGCAACCTAATCACTTGGTGGCATTTGCTGAACAAAGCTAAGGACTTCACACCGGCTTTACTTGAGACAGGTCAACACGAAAAGTCCTTTCGTTCTCCGGAACACTGACGAAAAGGGTGACAGAAATAAGAAAATCTAAAATAATCCAGGGTCCACGAAATTTTGGGGCATGCTTGCCCGCGGAAACAAAATGTTTTACCATGACTCCATCTTCAAATTGGTGGGTTTTCGTCCACGGTCATGCCTCATTTTTAATCTCCTATGAGATGCCTTAAGATTACTTCTAGCTTTTTCCCATAGATCCCGAATATTCTCTGGATCTGTTGTCTCTGGTATTTGCTCATTGACTGACCACAAATTGGACAAACTTAAACGTAAGAGATATTTTTAAAAAATTGTGGGACTCCTGAACGGGCGAATTAAAGGCTAACGATAACCAATGTAAACCAATCTGAATGAACTTCAAGGTTTAATGCAATAAGCGCTGATCGAAGATTTCTATTAACCCGCTCAGCTAGAGATGGCTGTGGGTAATACGTCGACGTAGTGGTATGTGAAATAGAAAGAAACATAACTTATGAATTAAATTGAAGTGAACGCCTTAGCGTTATCTCAAACAATATACTGACGGGGTCCAAAAGATGCAAATATTGAATTGAGACAAGGAATAGTAGTTTGTGCAGTGGCAAGCCTAGCCGAAAACAGCAGTGAAAATCGTGTAAAAACCATCCACACATACAAGAATGAATTTATCCCCGTCCCTTTCAGATTGCGGGAAATGTCCCAAATATTCGATATACAATCGCTCCATAGGACGAGAGGCTTGGTGTGATAACAATAGCCCTACCTTAGTAGACGATGTAGGCTTACTTATAAAAAACATTTTACGTGTTTTAACCAGTTGTTTAATTTCACCGTCCATGTTCTTCCAGATAAACAATTCCCTCATATTCTTTTTGGTTTTAAAGATGCCCAGATGTCCCCCTAATGGGGTCTTACGGTAATATTTGAATATCACAGGTACTAGAATTGCTGGAACAACAAATCTCATCCTTTGTTCGTGCCTTGAGGGGTAACACAGGACCCAATTCCACAAAACATAAGGGACGACATGTTCCACGGAAGAAAGAGTTTCCATAATGGGAGCCAGCACCGAAAATTCACGCTGGTATTTCTGTATATCGTGATACAGATAGGGGCATCAGTCAGAATGGCACTTATGCCAGAAGGAGTGGAAGGAGATGGCGGAGGAATTTACTCCTAATCAAAAGTATTAGTATCATTCTGCTTAACCCAACTGCGACCACATTCTCTGATCCCCGAATGTATTATACATCAAACAGGAAGGCCGAAATTATAATGGCACAGCGGCCGAAGCGCCCAGTACGACGGGACCTAGCTAATACCCAGCTTTGTTGTAGTTCTCTAATTGAAATTTAACATGCTCGAGATAAAGGCGGAATGTTTTCAAGGCAAAGAGCACGGCAAGTCCCTATAACTCGTATATAGAGCGTTTAGCCTCTTGAGGTTACAAGGTCTAAGACGCATAGGCCATGGGCCGCCTTCCGATTTCGATTCCTGTAGAAGAACCGCAGCGACAGTCGATGAAGGCGCGTCTGTCTCTAAAATCTGCTATAGCCAATACAGAGGCGTTGCAGGGGGATAATTTGAGATCCTCGAAAGCGGCCTGTTGAGAAGGGCCTAATTTGAATTTGACACCTTTCCTGCAAAGGAGATTCAGGTGTGTCGCCCTTTTAGTGAAGGCGGGGATCAATTTTTTAAAAGAAATTTTCCATGCCGATGAATCTAACAAATCCTTTAATGTCTTTGGGAGGCCTGAAATTATGAATTGCTTGAGTTCTGGAATGATGTACCGAAACTCCATCAGGTGAAATAATATGCCTCAGAAAAACATAGATGATTTAGCAAAAGATACCTTTGTCAGCTTTACTGTCAAACCTACGTTACAGAGGCGTTTCAGTGCTTCGTCTAGAAGAGCTAGATGTTCTTCGAAGGTCTGGGAGAAAATAAGAATATAATCTAAATAATGGTAAAAATATTCCAATTTAATATCAGAGAAGACACTATATGGCAGCCTCGTAAGAACCGCGGCGCCCATGGGGAGCCCGAAAGGCACGTGGTTTTAGCCATACAGGTTCCACTCGGTTGCGAATGCAATTAGACGTTTCGATACTTCCGCAAGAGGTATCTGATTATAACCTTGGCTTAGATCTAAGATGGTGAAGAATTTAGCCTTACGAAACCAAGAAACACATGAATGCAAGTCGGGAAGGGGAACTGCCTGTAGAATAATCTTACGATTCAACGCCATGTGCTCAACTACTGGCCTGAAGCCGCATTGTAGTTTTGGCACCAGAAACATAGGTGAAGAATACGTCGACTTGGAGGGTCAAAGGATACCATCAAGCAACGTCGAGTCTATAATTTCTTTGATGTTCTTCATTTTAGGCGGAGACAACCTCTAAGGAGGAAATCTTACGGGCAACGAATCCGTAACCTCTGTCTTATTTTCAATTAAGTCAGTCATCCCAAGATTTTCCGAAAAAACGTCGGAAAATGACTGACATCGTTTACGAATGTATTTAGACTAATCCTCAGGTAGATGCATAAGGTCTAACGACATCTCACTCTGACGAGGCGAAATAAGTGAACATGGAGTAGAATTACATGTCGAAATGGGCATGTGGACTTTACTATCAAACTTGAATATGCACGACTTATTTTTAAGATCCAGCACCAGACCGGACTGAGACATGAACTCGGTCCCTAATATTACGGGGCTTAACACATTTTTAGCAACAAATAACTTACATTTGCAGATAAATTCCTTGTGCTCAGGCGGCAAGTATTAAACAATCCACCGTGGTCCCTAACCCGTTAAAGGAGAGATTCTCAGTTGCACTATGGAAAGTAGTGTGGCATCCTGCTTCATAAATTTACCGAGCTCAGAATATTTTAAGCAAGCCTCGGACCTATGGGAGTAAAGGAGTCCCAGTACCATTTGACAGGCGAGGGACTCCTTGGAAACAACTTGGTGAACGACATGAAATTCGATGGGGAGCAATCAATATTTAATGTAGATTTTGGGAGAAGGAAAGTAGAAATGGCTGTGTCAGCAAAGAGGGTGAATATGGATAACCTAAGAGTAAGTGATATTCCGGTAAGGGGAGATAACGAGGAAGAGACAGGAGATTATAAATTGTACTAGACGGCCGGGAAAAAGGGAAGAGCATATTATGGGGTAGGACTGTTCATCAGGAATACTATTCCACATGACAGAGTTTCGGTTAGGTAGGTAAATCAGCGAATGATGTGGGTAGATTTAGCAATTGGAGGAATTAGGACGAAGAATTGTCCCAGTGTATTCACCATATGAGGGTGCAGATTAGAATGTAGTCGACAAGTCTTATGAAGCATTGAGTGTTATCGAAGTCAGGGTGAACAGCCAGGATAGAACAGTGCTAACGGGAGATATCAATTCGAGAGTTGGAGATAGAACTGAAGGATGGGAAAGGGTGATTGGTAAATGTGGGGAAGATATGGAAGCTAATGGGACTGGGAAGCGTTTGCTGAACTTCGGTGCTAGTATGGGTTTAGCAGATTCTTCAAAAATAAGGCTATTCAACGCTACATATGGGATGGTAGATGGGCCAGATCCATAACAGACTATATCAGACTTGAGTTCGAAATCAGGAAATCTGTTAGGAATGTGCGGGTTTTTCGGGGATTTCTCGATGATACAGACCACTACCTGATCTCTTGAGAACTAAGTATCTCTAGGCATTGATGGATGGATGGATGGATGGATGGATGGATGGATGGATGGATGGATGGATGGATGGATGGATGGATGGATGGATGGATGGATGGATGGATGGATGGATGGAAATCGCCCAGCGTTTATAGTGTTCTTGAGGGGAAGCTTCCAGAACTCTTAAATGATTGGCTGAATTCCTGTACGCACCGCAATGTATTTACAAGTTTCTGATAGGTTGATTACTATTGAAAAAGGAACCAGCTGATGTGTTGACAACTTTGATTCATAAAAATTACAATCCTCAAAAACCTAAGTTTTATCAACCGCAGAAGAACCGTTCCTTTATACAGCAATTAGAATTCGTCCCACTAGAGGTAGCAAATAAACTGATGTTAGTCACGTCGATCAGTTGAATACCAAAGTATATTGTATTGCACCACTTCAAGTATGTTTACCTATAGGCCCTTATAGAAGCCGCGCAATATAACTTGCCGGGGAAAGCGTACCCCGGTGCAGTTAAAATGAGTCAGGGCTAGGAAGTGAGCTTCTTTACACGATATTCTCTTGGAACTGAAGTATAAATCTTATGTATACCATTTTACGGATGGTGAATAATTCAATTTAGTCCGTTTTCCTTCCCAATTAACGTGGACTCCACCTGAGTGCAATTTCTATGGAGTTCGTAGCCGTTCCAAGACTCTACTCCAAGCCGTACAAGGGACAAGTCTCCCTTGATCTGGTAGATGACTTACAAGTATTCAGGTGCGTTTCGCAAACACGGTTTTATGAGGGTGGGTGGAAGTTTCTTCTTCTTTCTTCGGTCAGGCTACTCATTTCCAAATTGCATTTAATGTATCAGGGATTTATTTTTACAAGTGTAGGAGGTGATATGATCTGCTGCTCTTAAATGAGCCCTGAAGGTCTTAATTATTTTAAGAATAAGATAATGATTACTAAAATGTTGAAATTGTCAATTATAATTCCTTCGAGACACTACAATTTGCATTTTGCTGTTATTGTTATATTGTGTTATCTCTAACTTAATACACATATTTATAAATAGGTAGATATAAGCGAATATTGACGGATTGGTTATAGTCATACGGTACACTTTATTATCAATAGTGGTTATTACTTAGGAAGTTTCAATCCCAAGTATATATAATTAATGGCCAATAGTAAATATTTTGAATGTGTGATCCTTTAAATGAGGAATATGTAACGAATTAGTGACGCAGAACGGTGATGTTAATCGATACGACCACGTCGAATAGTAAAGAGGGATATAATTGAGCATGCAAATATTTGTGTCGTGGCTTGAAGAGAGAGATCCGCGTTTAGATTAGATATAACTTTAATGTAAAATCCAAGGTTAGATTGCATTTCAACTACGTATGTGGGTACTTAATTATGCACAATTATGCTGAATATGGTGTAGGGATTGGATGCTAGTCACTGAAATTATTGAAAGTATTTTGTACGTGTTGTGTTGTATCAAAATTGTAGGTATTTTATAAGGCATTTTCTATGAACTGGTTCTACATCCGATGTAATCAGTTATGGAACTGAGCCTTACTCTTGTAGTTAATATGTGATAACCGAGATATCCGTAATGCCTCGATGTCTATGTCGAACAAATGACTCAGAACATGAATGGATTCCTACCTAATTTATGCAAAAATTTGTGAGAGTCATACATGATAAAGATGTTGATTCCCATAGGGAATCTGAAATATTTGTTCCGAATGAGTAAATTTATAATACCAATATAAATGGTCCGTTATTGGACATTATAAATTTTCCAGCTAACTCATTCCTGGTTGCCAGCGTTTCGCCCTCGTGTGCTAGGCTGGGCTCATCAGTTGGTACTGAACCCGAGTGACTTAGGCCCATAATCAATCATGATTTGATCGGTAAAATAATATGAGACATTTATTGAAATACAGAGGAGTGTATTTGAAAATATTTCGTTTAGGTAATGTCGAAATCAGAGCGAAGGAAGGACGACAGACTGGAGCCTGACGGATTAGCTCAACCCGACAACTTTTAGCTACTTCACAGCAGGGAATATCATTAGTTGGCGTACAAGGAAATACAGAGTCCACAAATAAGTCTTGGTCAGAAAGAGGAAAGGGGAGAGTCATACAAAGAAAACTCACCACATGAGTAAGACCTTGGGATATTTTTGGTAGGACGGAAATTCCATGACCTCATGGAAAATTACAGCGGCTGAGTGTACGTTCGCTAGCCTAAGTTCGAGCAGGTGGAGATTTAAATCACGTGACCGCTTGCCGGCCAATAGTAAAAATTTGATGGGAGACTCAGTGATACCATCTTAAGGAATGATGGATGAGATATTTTCGTAACTACAAAAGTAATCAGTAATAAATTAATATGAGTACGCGGATGAATGTAATGAATTTATTAGGGGTCATGCATGGAAAGATAATCAATACTTAATGGCAAATTAAATAAATTGAAGGCTGGATTTCTTGGAAACCGGACAGCTTGAATATCATTGGCTAAAAGAAGACCACGTTGTCAGAGACGCTTACGAAGGCGCGAAATGTGAGGAGCTAAATCCATCCATATCTCCTAAATCTGTGATCACCTGGAGTTCATATTTTATCCAGCAGATATGCTAGCGGAGTGGATTAATTTGATGTAAATTTTAACTTCCAATTCGGAGTGCAAGTACCGATATTAAAAATCCACCCCCTCCCTAAGGGGCATGACGTCAACGAATCCGCGGGAAAAAGGCTTCATCCATATATACGGAGCTGAATTGACGGTCAGCAGACACTTGTCTTGAATCGTTGGAGCTGAATTGACGGTCGCCAGCACACGTGAATTGAATATCGGGAGCTGAACTGTTGGTCGCCGGTAACTTAGAATTCTACGGACGTACAGTCATTTAATGGCGCGAGCATCCGCCAGTGTTTGTAAAGTGTGATCGCGCTCAAGCAACATGTTAAATCTGGAAATAGTTAACGTAGGATAGTGTTTGTTATTTATGAATAATCAGTGACGTAAAGTAATTACCTTGCAAGAGAGTAGTATAAAATATATCACCATAAGTACGTACATAATAGACTGTGTGACGAACAGTACTTTAAGGAAGTAGTAGCCTGTACTTAGCTATACCGAACCGATGTCATGAACACGTCAAGAATGCCGTATAAATCGGGCGTATCGCGACGGGCGAAATAGTTGACACCTCGTCGTACGTGTCCAGGTCCATTGTGCGGTAGGTGGACGAAGATTAAATAGTGTAAATATATTAAATTCTTGGGTCTAGGATAGAAATTTGTTGTATCCAAATTAAAGTATACAGTGTTAACGTAGTAAATGGTGAAGGTTTGTGGTAATCAAGATATGAGTATAAAATAATAATGTGCCAGGAAATCTTTTGTGAAACTACGCCATCAAGGATGGAGGAGTAAAACGCAGAGAGGGGCTGGATGAAGCCTCTCGTCTGCAAAGCTGCAATGGAATACCGATAACTAAGATGAGTACTAAACTGTAAAATATATTTGGGAAATGTTATCGTGATGGGAAAAATGGGAATAATTTGATTATACTTGGTTACCTTCTGTAACAAGATGGGTCGCTTAACGACCCCATCCTAAATTTGTAGCACGGACAGTAGTAAATCATAATAATGTAAATAATCGGGTCTTTTATGTATTCAGTTTGTTGGAGATGTAAATTTGTATATATAGTGTAGTACGTTAAGTCATGCATGCATTCATATTTTCTTTGTAGTCGATAATTTTCTTTACATTTGATTTTGATTATGCTAGTTAAATAAGACCCGATATGTGCTTTTATGTTTTGTCATTTTAACGAGCCATTTAATGACATGGAAGGAAAATCCAGCTTCGCCATACCAAGAGTGTTTTGTTGAAATTAATATGGTCATATTTTCAAAGTGAAGTTGTTAAATTTGTGAGATGCGATTAATATAATATTTCCAAGTAAATCATAGCTGGAGTGTTTAGTGCCAGAATAAATTGAATTTGTAAAAGGGGTTATGCGTTAAACATAATAAGAGTGGACTACCGTATTACAGGCGAAATTATTATTTTTTTTAAATATTAATAATAATAATAAATAAATAATATAACTATTTTTTTTGTGAAGATATTTTTTTTTATACGATTTGGAGATAATAATAATTCATGTAATTCATGTGATCAAGTGTTGAGTTTATTGGGAATCATTTAATGACGGGAGGTCGTTTTAATTTGGAATTAAAGTGCGTGGTAACTTAATTTGATCGATTAATAATATTGAAATGTAGATCGGTGTTAATAATCCGTACATGTTAATGAACGTGTGGTTTAAATTACGGTCCAATATTTTTTTTACGTATAAATGTCGCGTTTTGAAGTTGCGATTCATTAGCCGGAACATGTAGTGCTAATATTACGAGACCATGATTGTCAAATTTTGGTAAATATAATTTCAAGATGTTACGATTATTTGTGGAGAATGAACTAAGGCATAGATCCAAATGAGATAGAAAATGTGAAAGAATTTGCAGTCAGATAATAAAAGGTCGTACGATGTCCGAAATGAATAAATAAGTCAGTTGATAATTCTGTGAGGAATAAATAAATGAATCGAGGAATATTGAGATAGAGAGGAAAATAAATTCCGTACGAGAGACACTTAGGATATTGATATGGGTGTAAAATGTACGGGCAGTGTCACAGAGAAATACTGAGTTACGCAGCGGGTAGAATTCGAACCCGTGACAGCATGTACGAAATAAATAGACTGCACAGTTATTCGTTGAGATACAACGGATCTAAGGATAATGAGAGTTCAGATTCCACAGAAATGGTCGTATATTGTATTCATTGTAATAACGAGTGAGGACAATCATGATGTCGTGATAATAATAATAATAAATATTGCAGATAAAGGATTGGACCGCCTTAATTAATTGAGCGTTGATAACGATGTTAAACGGGAATCTAATTGAGAATATGCAACCGATAATAATAACAATGTAAGGACGATGTTAAATCACCGCGGTCGGATTAATAATAATTGTCATAATAATAACTGTAATGATGTCGTTGGTTGATCAGTGAATTAATTTGTAATTGCGACCGATATCTTAATATATATGTTTTGGCATAAGTGACCGGTTCATTAATGATAATAACCTCTTAAGTGACGTGAATAACAATAATATATCTTGAGTCACCTATTCATTAATAATAATAATAACCACGAGAGGGATATAATAATAATAACAGTAATAACCATTTGTGTTTGCATCCCGCATAATAATGATGATATTAATCAAACGTGACAGTGCCAGGAACCGTTGAATAATAATAATAATAATAATAATAATAATAATAATAATAATAATAATAATAATAATAATAATAATTTCGAGGATGTTTATTTTGTGGATTAAATTATTTGGTGACAACGTCCCTCTATTCGTATGTTGAACAATGTGAGTGATAATATGAGAGTCTTTTGGTATCTTTTTATTGTACGGTTTCCGTATGGGACGATGTTACAGTCATACTTGCGTGTTTGTTTACTTCGCTCGCGATGCGAGGGGGGTCACACGGCCACGGTATTTCCCACCGCTTCTCGTTATCTCATCTGTGTCAGTAGTCTACTGAGGCTAACTGGAGACAATTCAGATCACATGTAAATAATATGTATATGCTAATTCATTGGTATGGCATCAGCTGGATATCGTAAGATAGGGACTGTCCGTGGAATCCAGTTTTCGCACTTCACGAGAAACATTACCCAGTCCGAGTACCGGTCTCGGAAAAATGTATATAGCCGGAGTACATCATCTTAGTTAAATCGGGAAGCCGACCGTAACATGGGTTATGCTCGGGCTCCCGATAGAAGGAAGCTATATCCTTGAGTAACGGTTCGATTCAAATGGAATCGATCCGTAAATTATACCTCCAAAATGTCATTTTATTTCAGAAGCAACGCAGCAAGATATTGATACCACTTGCGGTATGGCAAGTGATTTATATATGTAACATGTGTGTAAATTCAAATATTGTTGCCACATGTATCAAAGTTTTATACGTCAAATGGCGTAATAAACCGCCCCTTCTGGCAAATTATTTCAAAGGAAACCACTCTCATAATCTTTTTATTGTAGTTAGATAATGCCCTTTTTAAAGTAACAGTCACTTCCTAGTCCTATCATGGAGTCCTTAAATTCAAGTTACAATCGAGCCTTCCCCCTTTTAATCTTAAGTTGCTCCGTTCATCCCCGTGTTCTATTATGCCGTTATATTTATATTTGATGATTTATATAATGAACCGACACCCCTGAGATAAATGCTAGTCTGGGACTCGGGAGGTGGACGGGTGCAAAATGGCTGGCCCAAAGTGGGGCTTTAAGAACGGCAAAGTGTTGCTTTAAGAACGGCAGAGAGGCCAATTTTATTGCTAATCAATTTTTATATTTTTATATTTTTTTCCAAATTTTATATTTTTAAATTTTTGATTTTTATTAATTGATGACCGCATCACGGTCAAGTGTGTGTTCACTTGTAACGTAATATCATGCTAGAGTAAGGTTAGTTTCGAACGGAGCTAGATTTGGCTAGTATATTAATATAATCCACTGCTAATCTCTTCAAGTTTGGCAATGATTCAAAATTCAATAAGCTCGAAGATTTGATGTTTCTCTTTTCCCATATGAAATTTAATATTATTTTGGTAATTCAGGACTCCATTTAAATGTCATTGGACATGAGATGAATATTATAAACAGCTGTTTAGGAAGGCTTGAAATGGTAAAAATACTACTGAGCACCAGTTCAGGTTATTATTTAAAAAGAGGTTGAGATGGTATAAATTAAAATTAACGTATTTCAGGGCAGGAGATTTCCAACTTCATCGTTGTTTCTAATGTTGTTGTTGTTGTTATATTGGAGCGGTTTATTGTGAAATCTTAGGCGCAAGCCAGCATTCAAGTTGAATGACCTGCAAATGTAAACAAGTTTTATAGTCAAAATTTTTTTTTGTTAAATGAAAGTTAGTGTAGGGGTATAATGTCATAGGATAGGGCCTAGACCCAGTAGCGTATTCCTTCGTGTGCAGCAAGGCGAGAGGCCGATCGGCCCTTTTGCTTTCTCAAGAAAAGTTATAATGTCTGACGACGGTGGGAAGCGATCACAGGACATAGTGGTAGAAGGACAGGGAGAGATGAAAGCTCTCACGTTAGAGGACTTAATGCAAGCGTTGGCTGTAAATAGTGTTTCAATGAAACATGAACTTGCAGAACAATTGCGAGCTGATAGGATTTCAGATAAACAGGAAATTATTCAACAAATGAAGGTTAATAGTGTTTCATTAGAAAACAAAATAGAACAAGTACAGGCTAATAGTGTTTCATTAGAAAATAAAGTTGATCAAATGCAGGCCGATAATGTGTCAGCTAAACATGAACTTGTTGACAAAATCGACCAAGTACAGGCTGCGAGTGTTTCACTAGAGAATAAGATCGACCGAGTTCAGGCTGCGTGTGAAATAAATAAATCAGAACTCAAGGCACAAATAGATGCAGTTCAGGCCGCGAGCGTAGCGATGGGACAGGAACTTAGGGACCAATTAACTCAAGTCCAGGAAGCATGTCACTTCGCGAAAGACGAATTAAAAGTGCACATGGATGCGTACATTACCATCGTTAATGAAAAGGTTGACCGCGTTAGAGATGAGGCTCAAATGGAACGCGCAGAAATTAAGGAAAAATTGAACGCTAGTGTCAAGGAACTCGCCGCTCTACGATTAACTGACAGAAAGGACATAGAATCACACATAGAGGAAATTCGGGATGAATGTCGGAAGGAGAATGACATCGTCCGGGGACAAGTAGAAGAAAAATGCGCGCAGATAGCTGGCACCTTGGACAAGCATGACAAGGGCATGAACGAGTTACGTGGGGAAGCCGCACGTACACTTGTCATCGTAGCAGGACTGAAAAACAAAGTCGAAGAACTAACTATAAATTTAGAAGACCGTAGCCAGAGAATAACTAAGTGCGAAGACGCAAACTTAGCGTTATTCCAGCGGACGGAAGATCTAATCGAACAGGGCCAATCATTTGCCGACACGGAAGTTCGCCTATTAGAACAATGCAAGGAGTATAATGGGCAAAATTCCGGCACAAAAGAAATAGCCAGTTGTAATCCCGACGGAATGGATGACATCCGAAAAGACTTGGAGATGTTGAAGGCTAGGTTGGAACCATCAGCGTCTAGCCAAGATTTTAACCTCCAATATCGCGAATACGAACCCCATGATAACCAGGGGATTCATAAGAAAGGAGGCCTATCCCATGCTGATACACACGGTTTCAAGTTTGAAAACAGAGATGGGTCGTCTACGTCATCAAGTGCTATCCCGACATCGGTGGTACACGTCATTAAGATGTCTGATGACAAGCCACCAAAGTTCGATGCCCGTGGGCATGTCACCCCGAAAGGTTTCATCCGGGAAATCGCCGGTTATATAAGTGAGAATAAAATACCAGTAGAGCGACAACTGCGAACAGTCGAGAAATTCCTAGACGGAGCACCAGCTGTATGGTTCAGGGCTTTCTTGTATACTTTTGAAGATTTTGAAGGATTTCGGCGGGCTTTTCTCCAAAAGTTCTGGAGTATTCAGGAACAGCAGGAGTTAAGGCTGGAAGTATACTCCAGACGATATTCGACATCTTCACCCACGAAATTCTCTGATTACTTTGTGGCACAATTTCACAAGCTACGGGAGCTTGATAATCCAATGAGCGAAACAGAATTGATTAGCGCCATTGGAAAACAATTGCCATTCGAGGTCCAACGAATGATGATAGCGTCAAATGTCCAGACAGCTGTCGATGCGGAGGCTTTATTACGTCAATTAGACCTCACAACGCATCATTCGAACCCAAGACAAATTAGGAGCAGGGACCAACAGGTGAATAATATCGAACGGACAATCGAACCGAAGACCACTAGTACGAAGAACCAGGGAACTAGTACTGATCCGGAACCTCGTCGAGCATATAATACGGAGTGGAAGCCGCGACAATGGACGAGACCAAGGAATTTTGCGGAAGGCAACCGGCAAACCAACCAAGGGAACTTTCGAGCTGACAGGGGATACCGTGGATTCCAGAGAAGTAATTATAGGCCGTATCCAGCTAGGAATCAAGGGAACCCGAGATATTACCAGGGAGGATCTCGTCAGGAGAAGGATGACAGATATCAAGAGTCTAGGCGGTATATAGAAGAGCTGAACAAGAGAAAATGGAAGGAGGCGATCCATGATCGAGGCCGTGATGAGGAAGCGACAGGAGCGGAGAGCTTGCAGTTCCAAAGAGCAAGGAAGGGTGGCAGCAACTTGAACCCAAATGCACCGACGTTCGATTCGGGACAAGGAAACAAAGAGATGTGACTAGAAGCAGAGGATGAACGAGAGGAAGCAGATGACGAGCCGGAAGAAGATGAGGTCGAAGAAGAGGATGAAGAAGATGACGGAAGGGAAGAAGAAGTCCAAGTAATCCATACACCAATTGAAGCAAGGCCATGTCCAGAGTGTGGAGAGATAGACAGCGACGTGCAGGAATTTGTCAATACGATCCATGAAATCGAAAGACAGAACGAGGAATTAAGGTTCAGGAACCAGATGTTGAGAGACGAAATAAATAGCCGTCGCAGAACAGAGGATCCGATGTCAAATCATGATAGTGATGATATGGACACATCATAAAAAAAAAATCTCATGATACTCACTAGATTTTTTTTACCTGGGCAAGAGGAAGATGAACCCGAGTGACTTAGGCCCATAATCAATCATGATTTGATCGGTAAAATAATATGAGACATTTATTGAAATACAGAGGAGTGTATTTGAAAATATTTCGTTTAGGTAATGTCGAAATCAGAGCGAAGGAAGGACGACAGACTGGAGCCTGACGGATTAGCTCAACCCGACAACTTTTAGCTACTTCACAGCAGGGAATATCATTAGTTGGCGTACAAGGAAATACAGAGTCCACAAATAAGTCTTGGTCAGAAAGAGGAAAGGGGAGAGTCATACAAAGAAAACTCACCACATGAGTAAGACCTTGGGATATTTTTGGTAGGACGGAAATTCCATGACCTCATGGAAAATTACAGCGGCTGAGTGTACGTTCGCTAGCCTAAGTTCGAGCAGGTGGAGATTTAAATCACGTGACCGCTTGCCGGCCAATAGTAAAAATTTGATGGGAGACTCAGTGATACCATCTTAAGGAATGATGGATGAGATATTTTCGTAACTACAAAAGTAATCAGTAATAAATTAATATGAGTACGCGGATGAATGTAATGAATTTATTAGGGGTCATGCATGGAAAGATAATCAATACTTAATGGCAAATTAAATAAATTGAAGGCTGGATTTCTTGGAAACCGGACAGCTTGAATATCATTGGCTGAAAGAAGACCACGTTGTCAGAGACGCTTACGAAGGCGCGAAATGTGAGGAGCTAAATCCATCCATATCTCCTAAATCTGTGATCACCTGGAGTTCATATTTTATCCAGCAGATATGCTAGCGGAGTGGATTAATTTGATGTAAATTTTAACTTCCAATTCGGAGTGCAAGTACCGATATTAAAAATCCACCCCCTCCCTAAGGGGCATGACGTCAACGAATCCGCGGGAAAAAGGCTTCATCCATATATACGGAGCTGAATTGACGGTCAGCAGACACTTGTCTTGAATCGTTGGAGCTGAATTGACGGTCGCCAGCACACGTGAATTGAATATCGGGAGCTGAACTGTTGGTCGCCGGTAACTTAGAATTCTACGGACGTACAGTCATTTAATGGCGCGAGCATCCGCCAGTGTTTGTAAAGTGTGATCGCGCTCAAGCAACATGTTAAATCTGGAAATAGTTAACGTAGGATAGTGTTTGTTATTTATGAATAATCAGTGACGTAAAGTAATTACCTTGCAAGAGAGTAGTATAAAATATATCACCATAAGTACGTACATAATAGACTGTGTGACGAACAGTACTTTAAGGAAGTAGTAGCCTGTACTTAGCTATACCGAACCGATGTCATGAACACGTCAAGAATGCCGTATAAATCGGGCGTATCGCGACGGGCGAAATAGTTGACACCTCGTCGTACGTGTCCAGGTCCATTGTGCGGTAGGTGGACGAAGATTAAATAGTGTAAATATATTAAATTCTTGGGTCTAGGATAGAAATTTGTTGTATCCAAATTAAAGTATACAGTGTTAACGTAGTAAATGGTGAAGGTTTGTGGTAATCAAGATATGAGTATAAAATAATAATGTGCCAGGAAATCTTTTGTGAAACTACGCCATCAAGGATGGAGGAGTAAAACGCAGAGAGGGGCTGGATGAAGCCTCTCGTCTGCAAAGCTGCAATGGAATACCGATAACTAAGATGAGTACTAAACTGTAAAATATATTTGGGAAATGTTATCGTGATGGGAAAAATGGGAATAATTTGATTATACTTGGTTACCTTCTGTAACAAGATGGGTCGCTTAACGACCCCATCCTAAATTTGTAGCACGGACAGTAGTAAATCATAATAATGTAAATAATCGGGTCTTTTATGTATTCAGTTTGTTGGAGATGTAAATTTGTATATATAGTGTAGTACGTTAAGTCATGCATGCATTCATATTTTCTTTGTAGTCGATAATTTTCTTTACATTTGATTTTGATTATGCTAGTTAAATAAGACCCGATATGTGCTTTTATGTTTTGTCATTTTAACGAGCCATTTAATGACATGGAAGGAAAATCCAGCTTCGCCATACCAAGAGTGTTTTGTTGAAATTAATATGGTCATATTTTCAAAGTGAAGTTGTTAAATTTGTGAGATGCGATTAATATAATATTTCCAAGTAAATCATAGCTGGAGTGTTTAGTGCCAGAATAAATTGAATTTGTAAAAGGGGTTATGCGTTAAACATAATAAGAGTGGACTACCGTATTACAGGCGAAATTATTATTTTTTTTAAATATTAATAATAATAATAAATAAATAATATAACTATTTTTTTTGTGAAGATATTTTTTTTTATACGATTTGGAGATAATAATAATTCATGTAATTCATGTGATCAAGTGTTGAGTTTATTGGGAATCATTTAATGACGGGAGGTCGTTTTAATTTGGAATTAAAGTGCGTGGTAACTTAATTTGATCGATTAATAATATTGAAATGTAGATCGGTGTTAATAATCCGTACATGTTAATGAACGTGTGGTTTAAATTACGGTCCAATATTTTTTTTACGTATAAATGTCGCGTTTTGAAGTTGCGATTCATTAGCCGGAACATGTAGTGCTAATATTACGAGACCATGATTGTCAAATTTTGGTAAATATAATTTCAAGATGTTACGATTATTTGTGGAGAATGAACTAAGGCATAGATCCAAATGAGATAGAAAATGTGAAAGAATTTGCAGTCAGATAATAAAAGGTCGTACGATGTCCGAAATGAATAAATAAGTCAGTTGATAATTCTGTGAGGAATAAATAAATGAATCGAGGAATATTGAGATAGAGAGGAAAATAAATTCCGTACGAGAGACACTTAGGATATTGATATGGGTGTAAAATGTACGGGCAGTGTCACAGAGAAATACTGAGTTACGCAGCGGGTAGAATTCGAACCCGTGACAGCATGTACGAAATAAATAGACTGCACAGTTATTCGTTGAGATACAACGGATCTAAGGATAATGAGAGTTCAGATTCCACAGAAATGGTCGTATATTGTATTCATTGTAATAACGAGTGAGGACAATCATGATGTCGTGATAATAATAATAATAAATATTGCAGATAAAGGATTGGACCGCCTTAATTAATTGAGCGTTGATAACGATGTTAAACGGGAATCTAATTGAGAATATGCAACCGATAATAATAACAATGTAAGGACGATGTTAAATCACCGCGGTCGGATTAATAATAATTGTCATAATAATAACTGTAATGATGTCGTTGGTTGATCAGTGAATTAATTTGTAATTGCGACCGATATCTTAATATATATGTTTTGGCATAAGTGACCGGTTCATTAATGATAATAACCTCTTAAGTGACGTGAATAACAATAATATATCTTGAGTCACCTATTCATTAATAATAATAATAACCACGAGAGGGATATAATAATAATAACAGTAATAACCATTTGTGTTTGCATCCCGCATAATAATGATGATATTAATCAAACGTGACAGTGCCAGGAACCGTTGAATAATAATAATAATAATAATAATAATAATAATAATAATTTCGAGGATGATTATTTTGTGGATTAAATTATTTGGTGACAACGTCCCTCTATTCGTATGTTGAACAATGAGAGTGATAATATTAGAGTCTTTTGGTATCTTTTTATTGTACGGTTTCCGTATGGGACGATGTTACAGTCATACTTGCGTGTTTGTTTACTTCGCTCGCGATGCGAGGGGGGTCACACGGCCACGGTATTTCCCACCGCTTCTCGTTATCTCATCTGTGTCAGTAGTCTACTGAGGCTAACTGGAGACAATTCAGATCACATGTAAATAATATGTATATGCTAATTCATTGGTATGGCATCAGCTGGATATCGTAAGATAGGGACTGTCCGTGGAATCCAGTTTTCGCACTTCACGAGAAACATTACCCAGTCCGAGTACCGGTCTCGGAAAAATGTATATAGCCGGAGTACATCATCTTAGTTAAATCGGGAAGCCGACCGTAACATGGGTTATGCTCGGGCTCCCGATAGAAGGAAGCTATATCCTTGAGTAACGGTTCGATTCAAATGGAATCGATCCGTAAATTATACCTCCAAAATGTCATTTTATTTCAGAAGCAACGCAGCAAGATATTGATACCACTTGCGGTATGGCAAGTGATTTATATATGTAACATGTGTGTAAATTCAAATATTGTTGCCACATGTATCAAAGTTTTATACGTCAAATGGCGTAATAAACCGCCCCTTCTGGCAAATTATTTCAAAGGAAACCACTCTCATAATCTTTTTATTGTAGTTAGATAATGCCCTTTTTAAAGTAACAGTCACTTCCTAGTCCTATCATGGAGTCCTTAAATTCAAGTTACAATCGAGCCTTCCCCCTTTTAATCTTAAGTTGCTCCGTTCATCCCCGTGTTCTATTATGCCGTTATATTTATATTTGATGATTTATATAATGAACCGACACCCCTGAGATAAATGCTAGTCTGGGACTCGGGAGGTGGACGGGTGCAGTACCTAGCACACCTACCAAGACGCTGGCTAGTGCACATCATGGAGGCCACTGCATAGGCTAATTGCAGCCACCGGCAGTGCCAATGCACTATGAGAGACTTTGTCTCATTATCAAAAATTGATGCCTGCTTGGCCATCAGATTATATAGATGTTGATTCCCATAGGGAATCTGAAATATTTGTTCCGAATGAGTAAATTTATAATACCAATATAAATGGTCCGTAATTGGACATTATAAATTTTCCAGCTAACTCATTCCTGGTTGCCAGCGTTTCGCCCTCGTGTGCTAGACTGGGCTCATCAGTTGGTTCCTAGCACACCTACCAAGACTAGCCAGCGTCTCAGTGAACGTTGTGCCTTAACGGGCTAATTATGAGTTTATATAAGCGATGATACTATGGAAGCCGTGAAGGCAGATTAAGGATATATTTGACAATATAATATGTGAGCCCAAGTTTCTAATGGGGAGATTGGAAGATGTGTGTCGGCTGCCTGACTTGAGGAACCAAATATAGTTATGTGATAGGGACACTCCCACAAGAGGGAACCCTGCAGAAATGAGAGTGAGCGATTTTTTCTGTGAAGCGAAATATAGCCAGGGTTTATGTGATTCATTAGGAAGGTACATTGATCAGAGATAGGCTCTGTGAGCTAGTGTAATGCAGCCATTTTGACTGAATATGATAGTTACGGTTTTCAATGCCCATCTGCAGATTCCAGTGGTCAATTGTTCGAACACCGGGCGAGTTGGCAGTGCGCGTAGAGGCGCGCGGCTGTGAGCTTGCATCCGGGAGATAGTAGGTTCGAATCCCACTATCGGCAGCCCTGAAGATGGTTTTCCGCGGTTTCCCATTTTCACACCAGGCAAATGCTGGGGCTGTACCTTAATTAAGGCCACGGCCGCTTCCTTCCAACTCCTAGGCCTTTCCTATCCCATCGTCGCCATAAGACCTATCTGTGTCGGTGCGACCTAAAGCCCCTAGCAAAAAAAAAATTGTTCGAACCTAACACCGTGGAGATCCGTGTTGATTTGGATCTAATATATTATGGTTTTTCAATGTGGTGAGGTCATTTTATTTTGATTTGTCACCACAGGTTTTAATCCTGGGGTTGATTGTGTGTGTGTTGTGTTGAAATATCCTTTGTCTTTAGTTGGTGTGATTTTAAATACGTCTATTATATTTTATCAGGTTATATTCAGGTTTGGATTCACTCAGACTAGTGTGTGTAATTTAAAATTAAAAACTTCATTATTGTTCCGTATTGAATAGAGAAATAAGATGTACAATATTATAGGTTAGGATCCACCTTTCAATACTCCGTAATAAGATGGTAAAAAGTAGTTACAACCTGTTTAATGGGACCGGTTTCAACACATTTTAAGTGTCATCATCAGCCAATTTGCGAAGATCTTAAAACAACTAGCACATTGAATACAGGCAAAAAATTAACATTGTATCATAACGTAGCAATTCAGTAAATGTTCAAAACACAATAATCACAGTGATTATTGACTGTGATTATTGTGTTTTGAACATTTACTGAATTGCTACGTTATGATACAATGTTAATTTTTTGCCTGTATTCAATGTGCTAGTTGTTTTAAGATCTTCGCAAATTGGCTGATGATGACACTTAAAATGTGTTGAAACCGGTCCCATTAAACAGGTTGTAACTACTTTTTACCATCTTATTACGGAGTATTGAAAGGTGGATCCTAACCTATAATATTGTACATCTTAGTGTGTGTAAGTTATGTAAATATCCCCCAGTGTTAATGGGGAAAGTTTGAGTGATTTTTATTTGTTTATTATTCCGTATATGCGAGGTCATGATAAAGATATAACAATACGGGTGGACTTCGCCTCGTCCTCGAAACATATTTAAACAACCCAAAGCATGTTAGCTGCGAAATTTGTAATTATTCATGTATATTCAATATGATTTTTAATCAGCTCCCACATTAATCAGGAGTAAAATAAACCACTTCGATTTTAAAATTTTACAATATTTTCTCACTCCTAATCTTTATGCCGCTAAGTTATTTTTATATATTTATTATGCCCACTTGATATTATAACCCATTTAACGACCCTGTAGATTTATCGCCGGGGACCCAATGGGTGCAATATGCACTCATTACATCGAGCTGTATTTGTCCTCGTATATTTTATATAGTTGCTATTCATATTTCCTAGGTTACTTACACTTCTATACTATTCTTAGACGACCTTAACATATATGATGATTTATGTGTACAACAATTCTTAAATTCGTAGCAAATGTTTGGAATTAAATCATTTGCAACTCGTCATTTATCCATACTCTCATCAGGATTGGTATCTTGTCAATAGTTCGTTCTATCCCTCAAACTATAGAATACGTCCTTGATCAAAATCTGTAAATATTTGGAGGGATCTTGGAAAATAATTCTTCCATTAGGTGTTTACTTTACTTTAAACTTATGAACTAACAGACCGATGTCGAAATTAAATTATCGTTGCTGTAAATGTAAACGTTTCTTTTAATTAACACTGGGTGTGTCAGTAAAGACAAAAACACAAAAGGGTGAATTACATTTTATTTACGGCTTTACCAATATCAATGGCCGCAAACTTCTAATGTTAACAAGAATTCCATGTTAGGAATTCCTGCTTATACATTTTTGTTAAGCTGCAAACTTCAGGAATGGATGTGCTGTATCAAGTGGATATCTTCTCACGAGTGCCACTTTATCATTGAAAGGTTTACTTCATACCCCTGGGAGTGGGCTTTATGGCTGATGAACAGTATGTTCCCTGTTCCTTGTATTTTCAGCTTAATGATCAATTCCTATGTGAAGCGACTCTTAACCCACTTTAACACAGAGTAACTTTTTGCGGCGCTTTGAACTAGAGGTGGGCGCTCCTTCAGTTCTCTTGAGATATAGTAGCACGAGGAAGTTTGGAATTGGCCAGCTATGAAGTTTATCTCCACTGGCCATCTGGACACATGGGAAGAATGAGCAAAGCTCACAACTCAGAGGGCTAGTGGCACAGCTTCAATATCTTCGGAATTTCCCTCATAGAAAACGTAACATGATGCACTGCTCCCTTATTGGTTTAATCATAATGACCGTGAGCGTCCCTTAACGAATAAGAATATAATATGGTCAAGTTATTGATTCAAATACGCTTAAGAATTTTTCTGAAATGCTCGGCTGATTCACTGAGGCCATCACATCAGAATGAGCTAGGTTCGATTACCGGACTAGTGGAGGATTTTATCAGTCCCTGATTATTTCCTCAGACTCGAGAACTAGATATTCATGTCACATCAATCACTTCTCTATATAAACGACACGGTCCCCACTGGCTATCACCACAGAATGGTGTATATCTCGTGATAGTTAGTGTGGGTTCTGGAATGGCATCCATTCGTAAAGCAGAGCCAAGTTAATTCGTGAGTCACAGTGGTTGTCAACACGCTCTTCAAATATTGTAAGTAGCGCCGAAGTTATCAGTTGTAGAGGTATCGAAACTGACAACGCATTACTTCCAGATATAAATGTAAATCATTCGACACAATATTGCAAGCTGCATTTCAAACATCATCTCTTAGAACTGATGCTTTCAGAGTTTCTGTCGCAGGAAAAGTTCGTGACTTATAGGTAAAACTCACAATTTTAAATCTTAGAATTCCCCTGATCGAGGAAGGAGTTACATCACATTCTTAGACAATATTATGATTATTCTGGATTGACAGTGCATACAATCCATAAAAATTACCATAAAATTATTGAGAGAGTTTCATCAGATAATAATGATTGAATAATGATTAATGATTGATTGATGAGTGATTTATTTATCCTACCAAGATAAAGGCCAGGTGGCCTTCTCTCACAACTAACCATTTTAATTCACTATTTACACAGTTGAGTTCTACTGTACCGTATATGTACATACCTACATTAAAATTATATATTGATTGAATTTATTAGAAGAAGTTATACATAGACTATAAGAAGACATGAATAGTGTGTATTTCCTACTAATCTATTTTCAATTTTAATATTAATAATGTAAAGTAAGTAATTATTGAGTAGTTAACAAAAAAAAGTCGGTTAACTCCCACAACTAGCAGTCCCTTGGTTCAAATAGCAAATTTGAACATGGCGGAGTAGTAGTAGCTTACATTTCGTGCAATCTTCATCCTAAAGTAATCTGTAAATCGCCATATGAGAATGACCGTAAACCGGAGTATATATTTATTGAGGTAGTACTTCTTCAAGCACTATGCTTGGTCGGAGTCATTTATAAACCACCTCATATTGGCTATTTACATGATGTAAAGGAGGAGATACAGAAAATACTACCTAGTTACTCGCAATTCATAATGATGGTTGATATGAACACAAACCTACTTGACGGCAATTCATTCCACAACTAACATCTCTGAACAACCTTTACGGCTCGTAACCTGAGCGTGTTCCCGCTCTCATTTACCCAACATACAGCCACATCACACACACTATTAGACCTTATTTTCTTCAACAGTCCTGCACTAGTGCTTAGTCATGGACAGACTTCCTTCCCAGGTGTTTTTTTCTCATGATTTAATCTATATGTCTTTTTCCCTAAAATGTCCAGAGCTCAAACCTTGGGCAGTTACACAGCAAGATGTAAGACGCATAGACAGAGACAACCTACTCGAAGACGCCACTAAACTATCATGGCACAACGTAATCAAACACAGGATCATGAAAGGCAAAGTGATACATTTTAACTAGCAAATGACCGAGCTATTCGGCAAACACGCACCTAAACGTACGGCTCGCTTGAGTGCGGCGTTGACCTCAACGCTCTGTGACGAAATACGTAACCTAATGGAGGAGCGTGACGTATCACATCTACTTTTTAAAAGACATCCTTATTCGGATAATCAGACTAATTACCGGCGGTTGCGAAATACCACGACGCAACTGATCGGGAACGCTAAAATATATTACACTTATAGTTCAACCAAGAAAATATATCGAAAGCGACGATTTGGAAGTCTATGAAGAATTCGGTGCAATTAAACCACTTTCCTCTCCTGGCGAACTCATTGAACACGTTCCGGCACTCCATTCTCTTCCAGTTGCGGTACTTAAAGGGCAGGTGGTGAACAAAAAGTATTCTCCTCAGCTTACTGAGAGAGACAAATTTTACCTAAGCCCTATACATATTATTATGTTAGAAATGCAGTAAGCCAAAGGGCATGATAATATCGGAATTGACATGATAAACCTGACATTACACTTGCTGTAATAACCCACATCTTTAACTCATCTATTCTCCGCGAGACATTGCCTACTATCTGCAAACAAGCAAAAGCACGGCCAATAGACAATTCATCACAATCAATCAGTCACTACTGATCTGCATTTAGGGCACTCCCCCAGGTGGCAGATATCCCATCTGTTGTTTCCCAGCCTTTTCTTAAATGATCGCAAGGAAATTGGAAAATTATTTTTATGTTATTCTAATCCCTAACTCCCCTTCCTATAAATGAATATTTGACCCAATTTATCCCCTTGAACTCCAACATTATCTTCATATTGTGATCTTTCTTACTTTTAAAGACACCACTCAAACTTATTCGTCTACTGATGTCCTCCCACTCAATCTCTCCACTGACAGCTCGGAATATACCACTTAATCGAGTAGCTCGTTTCCTTTCTCCCAAGTCTTCCCAGCCCAAACTTTGCAACTTATTGTAACGCTACTCTTTTGTCGGAAATCACCCAGAAGAAATCGAGCTGCTTTTCTTTGGATTTTTTCCAGTTCTTGAATTAAGTAATCCTGGTGAGGGTCCCATACACTGGAACTATACTCTAGTTGGGGTCTCACCAGAGACTTATATTCCCTCTCCTTTACATCCTTACTACAACTCCTAAATACCCTCATAACCATGTGCAGAGATCTGTACCGTTTATTAACAATCACACTTATGCGATTACCCAAATGAAGGTCTTCTCTTATATTAACACCTAGGTACTTACAATGATCCCCAAAAGGAACTTTCACCCCATCAACGCAGTAATTAAAACTGAGAGGAATTCTCCTATTTATGAAACTCACAACCTGACTTTTAACCCCGTTTATCATCATACCACTGCCCACCGTCCATCTCACAACACTATCGATGTCACCCTGCAGCCGCTCACAATACGGTAACTTATTTATTACTCTGTACAGAATGGCATCATCTGCAAACAGCCTTATCTCTGATTCCACTTCTTTACACATATCATTGATATATATATAAGAAAACATAAAGGTCCAATAATACTGCCTTGAGGAATTCCCCTCTTAATTATTACAGGGTCAGATAAAGCTTCGCCTACTCTAATTCTGGGAGTTTTATTTTCTATAAATATAGCCACCCATTCAGTCACTCTTTTTTCTAGCCCAATAGCAATCATTTTTGCCAGTAGTCTTCCATGATCTACCCTATCAAATGCCTTATATTTGTCAATCACAATACAGTCCATTTGGCCTCCTGAATCCAGGATGTCTGCTATACCTTGCTGAATTCCTACAAGCTGAGCTTCAGTGGAATAACCTTTCCTAAACCCAAACTGCCTTCTGTCAAACCAGTTATTAATTTCACAATCATGTCTGATCAGAAACAATGCTTTCCCAAAGCTTAGATGCAATGCATGTCAAACTGACTGGCCTGTAATTTTCAGTTTTATGTCTATCACCCTTTTCCTTATACACAGGGACTACTATAGCATCTCTCCATTCATTTGGTATAGCTCCTTCAACCAAACAATAACTAAATAAGTATTTCAGATATGGTACTGTATCCCAACCAATTGCCTTTAGTATATCCCCAGAAATCATATCAATTCCAGCTGCTTTTCTAGTTTTCAACTTTTGTATCTTACTGTAAATGTCAGTTATCATAGGTAAATTTTAATACTTATTTAGTATTAGTCACCTCCTCTATCTGGACACCATCCTTGAAACCAACAATCTTTACATACTGCTGACTGAATACTTCTGCCTTTTGAAGATCCTCGCATACACACTCCCCTTGTTCATTAATGATTCCTGGAATGTCCTTCTTTGAACCTGTATCTGCCTTAGAGTACCTATACATACCGTTCCATTTTTCACAAAAATTTGTATGACCACCAATGTTATGCTTGCCATCGTGTTATTCTTAGCTGACTTCTTTGTTAGATTCAATTTCCTAGTAAGTTCCTTCAATTTCTCCTTACTTCCATAACCATTTCTAACTCTATTACTTTCCAACCTGCACCACCTTCTTAGTCTCTTTATTCTCTGTTATAATATAGTGGATCTTTAGCATTTCTTACCACCTTTAAAGGTATAAACCCATTTTCAAATTCCTCAACAATTGCTTTAAATCCATCCCAGAGTCTGTTTACATTTTTATTTGCCATTTTCCAGCGATGATATTTACTTTTTTTAAACTCCCTCATGCGTGTTTTATCGCACATATGGTACAGCCTAATACTCCTCAATTTCATACCTTCCCTTCTTTCACATTTATTTTTAACTATGGCAAAAACAGCTTCGTAATCACTAATGCCATCTACCACTTCGGTTTCTCCATAGAGCGCATCTGGTTTTATCAGCACCACATTCAAAATATTCTTCCCTCTTGTTGGTTCCATCACTTTCTGAATCAGCTGCCCTTCTGATATTAACTTATTTGCCATTTGTTGTTCATGCTTCCTGTCGTTCGCATTACCTTCGCAATTGACATTTGGTAAATTGAGATCACCTGATACTATCACATTCCTTTCCATATCATTTCCAACATAGCTGATAATCTTATCAAATAATTCTGAATCAGCGTCAGCGCTATCGTCTGTACACTCCAAAGACATCAAGTTGCCTATTATCTTTAGAGGTGAGCCTTACACTCAGAATTTCATGCTTTTCATTCTTAACGTTTTCGTTGCTTACAAATTCTTCTTTCACCGGAATAATACTCCGCCTCCTACCATTCCTATCCTATCTCTTCGATACACACTCCAGTTCCGTGAAAACATTTCTTCATCCATTATATAATTTCTCAGCCATGATTCAACTCCTATTACAATATCTGGTAAGTATATCTATTAAATTATTTAATTCGATTCCTTTGTTTACAATGCTTCTACATTTGAGCACAAAACATTTTATATGTCATCCCTACTTGATTTCCAGTTCCCTGCTCGCTTAACACCGCTCCCTAGTCCACCACGTTTCCCTGAATGTACCTGCCTATAGCCCTTCTAAACAAGTTTCCCAATTAATATGTACCACTGCGGTTTAAGTGAAGGCCATCTGAGCGCAGATATCCGTCTCCTACCAACCCATTAGGATCTAGAAATCTCACTCCCAGTTTCCCACATACCCATTCCGTTATTTCAATTAAATACCCAATCACCCTCCAGTCAGTATCCCGCCTACACAGTATTCCACTGATAACAATCTCCTCTTCCTTTAACTTCATACGTGCTGCATTTACCAGATCCCACACATCCCCAACTATGTTGATACGTATACCTGCTTGCCTTACGTTGTTAGTAACAACGTGAAACTCTAACACCTTCTCCTTTATCTCTTCCTTCTCATCTACTTTCCTCAACATCTGTCTCAACCTAATACCTGGATAACACACTACCCCGGTTCCCTTTCCTCCACACACTTTCCCCACATGTCTAGCCATGGAATCCCCCATGACCAGAACCTCAACCCTACCAACCTCATTTGATCCCCTCCCCTCCTTGTCAGCCCTATCTTCTCTCACTGCTGCAGAAGCTACTTCATCCTCCCATTTCTCCCCCCCCCCCCAAGACCCTGTTCCACCTGTCTTTTACTTTCTAATACCTACATTTCCCTTTCCTACCTTTCCCTTCCTCCTACTTACACACATCTCAGCAACATTTCCCTGTTCCTCATCTTCCCTTGGTTGTTCTACCTGCAGTGACTCGTACCGACTTCTCCCAGACACCTGTCCTGAATTCTGATCCTGAACAGAACCCTTAGCCTGCAATCTCCTTTCCCTTAAAACATTAGACCACGTGTCTTCTGCAATTCCTTCATTTCCGTCCCATCCCTCTTTTACACCTACTATATCCTGTACATTATTTGAGAGACGCCTACTTTCCTTCCCGTCCTCTGAGACAATCCTAATTATCTCCCTCAAATTCTGTAACTCATCCCTCATACTCCTTAATACCTGACCACACCCACAGTTTCTACACTTGCACTGCTTATCCATTATTTACGGAATAATGGGTAGAAAAGGAAAAATAATATAACATTCTGTGCAAATAAAAATGAAAGGAAAGAAATATTGCCTATAAAATTGAAAGGAAAGAAATATTGTCTAGGATTGTTAACAAAGGTTACACAACAACAAGGTAATTATTATAAGGTACTGCTACAGTACAATACTACTTAGTTCTACAACACCCTAATAGAATGAAAATTGCTATAAATTACTAAAAACCGAGAGTAATACACAAGAATTAGGTCTGCACAATTCTAAACTGCAGGTAAGTCTACCCTGTTTACTGCAACAGAATTCTGGTAAGAGAATTAACACAGATACCACAGATACTACATATACCACAGATACTATACTGCACAAGTATCTCACAGTTATAGAATAAACACACAAATTTATAATATGATACCTACTATAAAACACTACAATGATTTTCAACTACGTTCAGTCGTATCCTAATTATAATACAAAAGATTACTAAGCACAAACTGAAATGGAATTTACAATTAACGTTTGAAATTCGCAAAATTACTCAAAATAAGAGAATAAGCCCTCTAATTTCTAATAAGTCACTACAATACACTACAACAGTTTTTGAACAACGTTCAGACGTATCCTAATTACAATAGGTTATTATTAAGCACAAACATCAATGAAAATTGCAATTAGGCCTAAAGTTTGAAATTCGCAAGATCTACCGTACTCAAGGATTACCAACAAAGTTAAACGCGTAGACAGAAGATTATTTCTTTAGTATTACTTTATCCTACTATGTTCTAATAGAAATGAAACCTTGCGTTTGGTTAAATGCTTAAATATCGAAAGGATTGCCGTACACAATGAAAAACACGAATATAAAAGGCAAAATACTATCTAATATACATTATCTTCACTACAATTCACAACTGAAATATCGTTATATGATTATTACAGTTGGTGGATTGCTATTATTATCCCTACTCCGCGGGACGGAGAATAAAAGTGTCCTTAATTAGGCCTACTGGAAAATACGAGGTTGTCTACAATAATTTCTCAAAAATATTTCTGTCTAAACTACTCCTACTACTCCAGGGACCTGAATTACTGGGATATATGAACTTTATTATTATTATCTAAACGCTCATAAATACTGAACGATCGAGGGAGCGAAACATGAATTACGGATACCTTATCTACCTACTCAGAACTACAAATGATTGGAATAAAAGATCAGCTGATTTTTATTTATATTTACTTTACTACACTACCGGTACACCCTTTGTTGTAGTCAACAATGCAATGTTTGAATATGAAGAGCGACAATAATCAATAACAATACAACGACTGATAACTATTATCGTGTAATCACTTTAACTTCTTTTTAAATGAAACTTTACAGGCGTATCGTGTTTTTAATGTAGTAAATTACTACCTCCGCATTAGTTTGAATGGATATCTATACGAAATACCGGAGAAGTTGCGGCGGAAGTTACGGTGCTATTTCTTATGACAATCTGCATTTGTAAGTATTATACCAACGAACCTACAGATATTTAAAAATATTTTTGAAATATTATTACCTAAATATTTCCTAAACCTAAATTCGAAACAAGATACATCTAGCTAGCCTACTTAACATAGAATACGTAATTTACTGAAGACCAACTGGATTACTTGTTATAAAATGTAAGTAAATATCACTACTCCTAATTTCTACCAACAAGCGCTAAACATCACTATATAAATAGCACAAATACACAAAATTAAGCTATTTCAATAGGTTTTAACTACATTATCACTTCAAAAATGCAAGAGCTCTCTCAACAGCCAACTGTTCTCAAGCGCATCCAACAACGGGCTCGACATCCAGCAATGGGCTCCTCTCACAGCTTCAGGTTCGACCAATAAGCATTTTACCTGCTCAAATACATTGTTAATGTTCAAATAACGAATTACGCGAACAACAAAATCTACTAGATCTCCTACAGTCACGCTTCAGATCAAGGCACAATACTACCACAAATGTTAAATGTTATCGACGAAATGCGTGAGGCAATGAATATAAGACAGACAACCGTTATTGTACTGCTGGACTTAAATAAACCATTCGATACTGTGGACATTGACATTTTAGTGTCTAAATGATATTATCGTCGATTTTCAGACCGTGCCTTGTCGTGGATATATTATTACCATCACTAAATACTACAGTGTACTGCTGATGATCAGAATACATCGTCATGGCGTACTCTGAAGGGTGGTAAACTACAGGGCTCTGTGCTGGGTCCCCTGATAATTTCCCTACATGTCAACGATACCTCTCACATATTGCAGTATTGCGAATAGCATTTATATGCTGATGACCGACAGATTTATAAATATATATATATATTTATCATCTGAACGAAGACATCCTTCCCATAGCGCCATGATCTTCATCGTGAGGTCTTAAAATTCACCCTACTAAATTTCAACCAGTATTTTTTGGCTCTCCCAAGCTCATATCCACTATTAACCAAATGGATCTTCCCCAGATTATTCTCTTCCGGGAGACTGACACGTATGTGGCCATTACATTTTTAGGGAAATAACCCCACTCTGAATTGGTTTGAAACGACACGAAGTGTAATTATGTGTGTAACTCCAAAATAAAATACTCCATAGCAAACTGTTGATTTTTCAAACATTTCTCAAAAAATAAATACGAAATGAAATTTTTCCCTGATGGGGTTATCATTTGCAGCAGTCTTACACAGAGTTGTTCCTAGGCATTCCCTTACAGTTTCTACTAAAGCATTCCTGCATGTCACCAATTTTGTTTCTATACCCTGAATTAAATTACTGTCTATTGTTTGCTTCATATCGCTAACCATATCTATCTTGTCTTGTCTATTTTTCTCAGTGGTGATTATTATTTTAAGAGGAAGTTCTATTTTCCTCATCCTGCAGATGCAGTACCCTTATTCATCAGCAGATTCATATGACTTCCTCCCTGCCAGATCTAGATATACTTCGTTCAGCATAGTTCAGATTGTGGGCTGTCTGTATCATCGGCATATCCGCGAAATAGCCTCTTATTACTAACAGATTTCCCGAATTCAAAGTCGATTTTGATAGAATACATTATGAATCGGCTGCGCCTTACCCACCATTTCGTAGCAATGAATAGCCTTATGCTTGAAGAATGTATTCGTAACTGCATATGTTCATGCTAGCACAGAAATCAAGTAAATGATTTCTATTCCTATTAGCTTATATATCTTCCACATACCGACCCATTACCTTCTCGCATCCTTCAGTCTATTTCCAAACTCGCATTGAAATACAATAGTAATTTACCACAATCATATCCTTGCTATCCTTGATGAACTCGATTGATGAAGCTGTACATATAAACCGGATTTGGTGTTGGGGTAACGCGAGGTAAATTGGGGAGCATAGGTTACCTGGGAGATTGATGGACTGGGTTATGGAGATTAACGGAAGTAGAGGGAGACCAAGACGACGATGGTTAGCCTCGGTTTACAATGATTAAAAGATAATGGGTATGGAACCAAATAGGGTCATAGAGCTAGTTGCAAATAGATGATTAAGGAGTCGTTTAATCATTTCACAGAGCCCTCCATACTGATGGCTTAAAGGCATAACCGACTACAATAATGATACATGTATGAATGTATGTATATGTATGTATTGAGTCCTTATACTTTGGTCAGATTAATTAAAATATATAATTATTCGAAATATACTGTGAATTCCGTCACTGAAGCGTTTGTAACTTGGTACTACTGGGACAAACATGTAGAAATATGAGGTGACGTACGGTACAAGTTGTCGGGGAGGCAAGTACGAGCAGACCTATTGTTCACAAGCTGGAGAGGGGGACTTCAGTCGTTAGATGATGCAAGGACGACCTTCGTGAGAACCCATTTTGTACAAGTAGAATTATTTGAGACAATAGAAGGGACATACGGTGCGAAGCTCAAATTTGGTGTCTATTAACGTTATTGGCAAACCACTCGTATGACAAAGTTTCTAAGGAGTTGGATGTAACCTGGCGTTAAAACCCTATGTGATGATAGCGTTATCTTTATAAGGTGAAGGTATTGGCTTCAACAAGAGATTCGCCCCGAACGACTATAAATAATTACTGATTGGAAGGATTAATAAAACCTCTCAGGGCGTGCGGTTGAGCGTCTTACGTTTGGGATCGTCGAAGAGTGAAGTTGTCTGTTCATGGTGTGTTCACGGATAGAAGGTATCTGAAGCTACATCGTGTGTTGTAGGACTGTTAGTATTTCACACGTGGTCAGACATAGAAAATATATTTAAATAGGGAGAACTGAACTGTAAACATTTCATAGGTAGGGGGAGCTAAATGTACAATCTCCGCACTTAGAGAAGATACCACTGTGTGCAAATGATGGTTAGCAATGTTAGATTTGTGGCAAGTTTCACGCCTAGAGGCTACAAAATTTTATGCGGGATAAAAATTCGCAAGAGTGAGCATTTGCAGCAACAAAGTAGCCCGCCTATTTCATACACGCTGATTGTGTAAAATTATGTGATTTTCTTCGTCAGAACGGTTGAGAAAATAACACTGATTCAGTTAGAGTAAAAGGGATGGAAGGAAAACTAGTTGAGATGTCAAGTTCACAGTGATAGAGAAACCCACTAAAGAATGGAGACTGGTTTCAGCTTCACGGTCAACGGCTGCGTGCCAGCGTTAGTAGCTCAAATAGTAACATTTCCGTTTCACAGCTTCTAATGAGAGAATAAACGGTGTGTCATAACATAAGTCTACAAAGCAAGAGCTAAGCAGACGATTCTAGAAACGTGTTTTCTCCGCCGACGATGAAGACCGGTAGAGATTTCCACTTCATCACTGAGGACATCACCGTGACCATGGCAGGTCGCTAAATGAAAGCTGGGAGCAGCGTGGCTTGAAGCAGATGCGATGGATTTTCCAAATGGATAACCAGATTTTTGATGGAAGAATGAACGTAAAATCGTTGCCTAATCTAGCCGTTATAAGCATTCATTTGTATTATTATTATTATTATTATTATTATTATTATTATTATTATTATTATTATTATTATTATTATTGTACCTGCATTATTATCATTGTGTCTATATTATTGCATTTGTATTTGCATTATTACTAATATTGTAATTATTTTTATTGTTAGAATGAATTCTATAATATGATTTCGCTATGTATTAATTAATTATCGCTTGCCATATTGTATTTAATTTATTGTGGATATATGTGTGTGTGAGGTAGCATTAAAATCATGTAGAGTGAGACTAGCTGCCTAATATCAGATATGGATATGTTTTGTGAAACCTTTTGACTTTGCAACAAATGCTTCAATACTGTTACAGTAACTGTCGAGTCATCGCTTTGTCATTGTATGCATTGAGCGATGATATCATATTTAGAGAACTCCGAGTTCACCTGAGGCTATTTCAACATAATATGTGACGTTTGTAGCTGGGTGGAAGTGCCATCATAGTTATTTTTAGGGATGGCGTGTAGATGACAACTTATGCATATATATATATATGGGCTGTATTTTATAGCGGCAGTCAGCTGGATAGTTCAGTTGGTTGTAAGCAGTTGGTAGGAAGGAGATGAATGGAGAGACTTGGCATGAAGTCAATTGGAGTCTATTGGAAAGAGACGAACGGGGAACAGTGATATGGATACGTAATCGTCAGTGACCAAATGGATTATAAATATGTTTGGAGTGTATTGCGTGCATCTGTTCGGTCAAGTTCTTGTGTCAGTTCGGTGAGATTCGGATACTGAGTCGTCGTAATGCAGACTAACAGTTATCAGTGAATTACGTGTTAAGTTGATTGTGAAGTGTAAATATAATTTCAAGCCATACTATATCTCATTTGTGAAACTAACAGGATACATCACCAAATTAGGTTTGAGATACCTACAGCTGATACCAATTCAAAGGAGTGCGTCATAATAACCCTCAAAGTGTTCAAGGTACAATTAAGTGAACCAGTGAGGGATAAATTTCTTGTACGACTTTTAAATGTCCGGTCAAGAGGATTTCAAATTTATTGCCTACAGTTTCCTTCAGTTATAATGTCAGAGTTTTATATTACCTTTTGAATTATCGCGGTAAATCCCACTCGTTAAAATCAATCAGCATTTAAAGAATATATTTTGTTTAGTATCAAAGAAAATTAATTGTTTCATTTCAATAGTGGATCATATATTCTCATATTTTAATGGGGAAACCGAACGCTAATCTCCTAATCCCAGAACCTATATGTTATGCTGTCAAAGTAAGCTTAGTACCTCACACCGTAGAGATATAATCAAGATTCTCACGCTATTATTGTTACAACTATTTGTAGCTGGCGCCCATAAACAATTGTATGAGTAAGTAATTAGGTAAGTACTAAGTGTGAGTACATAGTCCGACGATTGAGTATTTTATTTCATGTTTCATCTTAATTCTGTATCATATTTTAAAATCAGTGAGTAGTAGTAACAAAGTGTCATGGCAACGTGGGACTCGAATATATTCAGAACTTGTTCTGAATTAATTTTTGGAAGTGTATGCACAACAAAGTGTCATGGCAACGTGGGACTCGAATATATTCAGAACTTGTTCTGAATTAATTTTTGGAAGTGTATGCACACCTAAGCCAACGGAATTACAACCGGTAAATGTGAGGAGTGTAATTTTGTGTTACATATTTGTATTTTGGGGGCATGTCGAAGGATTTGAAAAGGGAAATCGATTTGAGATCTCGTACTATTACCTGTGAACTAAAGATGGACAAGGAAGACAATAGCAAGTCACGTGACGAGGAGGCTATTGCTTCTACGAACATCCAAGGTGAGTTTCAGAATAGGGAGCTGATGAACACGATGCAAAGTTCTGAGATAATTCAGGAAAGTGAGGAAGTTCAGAAGAACACTGCAACTTAAAAGGGAGTCTCAGGGGTGATGGACCGACAACTTCTTAATTTGCTGATGGCCGGGATGTACGAGCTCAGGGAAATAGTTAGTAGTAACGAAAATTGTAATATAAACGAATGGAGGAAAAGATTGACATTAATAACGAAAATTGAAAGAAACAAATGGAAGAAGTGATTGGTAGTAACAACAATTGTGGCAAAATCGAAGAACTGATCAGTTGTAACAGTGCGATCAACAATATAATAGATGGGTTAAATGAATCACTAAATTGTAAAATAGATACTAAGTTATTAGAGGTAAGTGATCAAATATTTAAGTTAAAATAAGTTAAAGAGTGTGTTTAAAATAGAGGTGAAGTGAAGTTAATTCGGAGTAATCTTCATACTCAGACCAAACAAGTCAAGGAGTCAGGTACAGTAACGACATCGTACAGTTAGGCAATAAGATTTCTAGTAATCGGAAAGGAATTCATGAGGTGGTCGAGAAAAGATTGTACAAGATTTACAATGCAGTTCGGCAAGAAACAAGAGAACAGGTCAGTAGAATCGAACAGATTGAAAGGAAACTTGGGGAGGTTAGTGAACTACGGAACAAACAGGAAACGCTATCACGGGATGCGACAGAGAAAGAAGAAAAATTACAGGAAGAAGTGAGAATAGTGGAAGTGAATGCTGAGGGAGTAGCGGGAGAAGAAGGTTTGAATTGCCAGAGAGTGATACGGCAGGAATTTATAGATCAGACGGCAAGAGAAGTGATAATAGCGAGTGGTTTGTTCGATAGGGACCAGGATTTACCTATGTCTTCTGAATAACAGTTCAATTCTATGGAATTTGTAAAACTAGTTGAGAAAAGATTTGTAAGTTACGGAATAATATTATTGAATGGGAATACGTGTTGGAGATCTTGTCGAATGTTGTTATCGGTGAAAGTAAAATATGGTTTCGAGTGTACCGGAACAATATGTCAGATTTAGGAGAATTTAAAGAGAAGTTCATTGACATGTTTTGGGATGAATGTGTACAGGGTCGCGTGAGAGAGCGTAATATGTTTGTTAAAAGTAGAGCAGTAGAGGGAGGGGGAAGCAGGTCACATAATTGCCAAAGGAGAGGAAGTCATTTTGATCATCAGAGGAATTATAGTTATTTAAATGGTGATAGTGATGAGCAGAGTAACCAGAGGCAATCCGAAAATGGGAGGCGTGATGATTTGAGTAGTCAGAGAGATAATGATAGGCCGAATAAAATTGTTATTCAGGAGTCGTCATCGAGCCAGAGTATTTTAAACTCTCTGGGGATCGGATAAAGTGGGTCACATGGACTGGAAGAAAGTAAAAATTGAACAGGTAAGTAGTATAAATAGTAGTGTACTGAAAATAGATATTGATTGTTTGTTTGCTAGTGGTTTTACGTCGCACCGACACAAATAGGTCTTATGGCGACGATGATATTGATTGTGATCTAAGTAATGCTAAGTGAGATATTTTAAGTAATGACTTAGTCATATTTAATAGGGTAAATAATGGTAGTAGTTAGACGTAAGATGTGATCGATTAAGATATGCAAGTTAATAAGGGCACATTGGACGAATTCAATTTGGGTGACAAGGTGCTACTCATAGTTCCATTTCCTTCATCAGCCGAGGCGAGGAATATGTCTAAATTCTTTCTTTTTATCGGAGGAATTTCACGATTGTGAACCTATCGGGGAGTGTGCATATTCTTTAAGAGATGAGGAAGAGAATATTGTCGGTACTTACAACATCAGAATTGAAACAAGTACATCACGTGAGTTTTGATGAGATATTTCTAAGATGACTGTTATTTTTGTAAGAAGGTGGCAGAGAATAAAATGTTAAATCTGTGAATTTGCGTGTGAATCAAGTGTCGTATTGGTGCACGGAACTCAAGAACATGGAAAAATATGTGCTATGTGGTTGTGAATTGTATGATAAGGAGAGAACGGGACACTTCAGAGTTATCTCTGATGAGTGATGACACTGTGCTAGAAAATTTCTCATATAAGTGATATTTTATAAAATGTATTGATGTGTTAAAAATTGTTGCATACCCATTTAAAAGTGTTTATATGTGTCAATGTAAGTGTTATGTATATTATGTTATCATAAATCAATCGACTTTTTGTTCTTCGATTTATTTATGAGGGAGGCAAATTGTAACGATTCAAATCCCGTTACAAACATTCATTTGTATTATTATTATTATTATTATTATTATTATTATTATATTATTATTATTATTATTATTACTATTATTATTATTATTGTTGTTGTTTGATTCACTTCTATGATCTGATTTCGCTATATATTAATAAATTAGTGCTTGCCTTATTGTATTTAATTTATTGTATATATATATATATATATATATATATATATATATATATATTGTACCAGGAAAAGTTGACTCTTAATAGCATGAGGTCTTTCAAAGGGGTACTGAGTCCTTAGGAGATGGTACAGAGAGAGGATGGCAAGGCGAAATAAGAGATATTACGTCTTTCATTCCTTTATTTCATTCTTTGGAATGCCCTCTTATTGTGTCGCTAAATAATGAATATTTAATTGAAAATAAATCCTCATTCTCCCTTTTTTTAACAACAGAACATCGAAATTAATTCAAATGAAATTTAACTGTATAATATTTCCCAATTTGATATGTCCATCATATTCTTCATGTCATAAATCAAGAATGTTGTAAATAAATGAGAAATCCTAAAGTCTCTCTCTCTAGGGGTATTTGCGATTTCATATTTACACTTCCTCCATAAATTGAGTAAAGCAAATTTCTTCTCGAGAACACGTTAAACTTGAAATCAAATCTAGTCTTTTAAAGTTCTGAGCACACGTTATGAAAAATATGGCAAATTTGGAGTTTATGTTATACTTTCACCACGAATAGTGCACTTAATTGATACCTCAAATTTCTAATAAACGGGAGTATACGGGAGCACTTTGTTGTTGAGAGTCTTTCTTGACTTGGAAAACGACCTCTATATGTGGTATAGACCCCCTTTTCTTCCGTAGCCGCCGACCTCTATACGTGGTATAGACCCATACATGGTTTCGCATTTACGGCTATAGCGCGAAGAGTTTTGGTGTTATGGATATGCAAATTGTTTTGTTTCCAAGAAGACATTTTCGGGTTTATCAGTGTTCGAAATAAGTATTGAAAATCGTTAAAGTGTAGCTGCTTTTGCAAGGATAAGTATATGTCAATTATGTCTGAGCACCAATCCCTGCTTTTTTAATAGTCCGTTTGCTTCATTCTTTCCCACAGAATAAAATAAAGAAATGATGATCTGAGAAGTTTGACTTTTCGTGTGATGTTCTTTGCTCTAATTTTGTATTAAGAGTGCGGTTTATTTATTATATTTGTCTTTATTTCTCAGCTTGTAGTCTTTTCGTAACTCTCTATGAGTACTCTGTATAGGCATCAGTTAGTGCTGCTTTCTGTCATACGACACGAGAAGCAGTTGTGCATGGTATGTATCTCGTTTGAAAGACGATGTATCGACCTTTTAATCTGAAATATGTATCGAGTTGTTTTGATTCGTCATAAATGTTATTCCCCTCATTCAGTTTCGTTCTGCCGCTTTCGGTCCCGCGGCAGCTTCATCAGCTTGTGTGACGCACCGCGCTCAATGGCTAGCTCCTGCTGAGTGTAGCGTGCTTGAAATATTGTATAATTCAAATGAAAGTTTAGTCGGAAGTAGTAGTGGCAGTATTAGCAGTAGTGATAATGAAATAGATGATGTAGCAGTGGTAAATGATGAGAGTGACGATGAGGAGGAACCAGTACTTGGAAATTTCGTGTAGGAGGCTATAGATACGCATACAGGTCAAAGGGAAGCTTTCAACAGTGAATTATGATTCCTAGATTCTCCAATAATATTTAGACAAGTCACAGGGACAAACATTGAGCAGTTATCAGTTTCAGCTGATGGAAGGTTTGTTTACGTAGTACAAAATACGCTTCTCGGGCGGGAAACGAAATAATCAAGGCCGGCGCGCATCAGATAATACAGTTCCAAGGTTGCAGGAAATACGTTTTATCAGGAAATTAGCACCCAAGAGTGAGAAATCCAAACCTCAGAGACGTTGTATCGCGTGTTCAAAACACGGTGAAAAGAAGACATCGGTGTACTGCTGCCAGGAGTGTGCCTTGGGTCTCTGTCTCGAAGAGTGCTTCGAACTCTATCACACGGAACTAAATTACTAAGGAAATGTGAAACAATTATGTAATTATCTTCATGTACATAGTTCTACCATAAGGAATTCCAAATTTCGTGAATATCGGGCCACTCTTATACTAGTAGTAACGCTTTAAGTGAATCAATGTATTTCAGTCGCGCGTAGTTGAAATCTCATCCGGCCGCGGGATAGGAAGCTCTTTAAACGGCTGCGACGCTGAGGGGTTAAGCGTGAGTACATAGTCCGACTATTGAGTATCTTATTTAATGTTTCATTTTAATTCTGTTTCATATTCTGAAATCAGTGAGAATTAGTCACATAGGTTGGTTTTTCATGTAATATCAATAGACTTAGTTTTTCTCGCAGGACTGTGTAAAGACATTTCAGTAATATGTGCGATACCTTTATAATTATTTGTAAATATTGTAAAGTACATTTTGACTAATGCATATAGTCACAGTTTGCCATGTATTTCATTTTCTTAGCTGAGTGGTCAGTGTACATTTGTTAAGAAGTTACTACAGAGTTGTAGCTCAAAACGTCGTATATCGGAGAATACTGATACAGGAGTTTCAACGGTCAAATACCTGGAGATGTTCACCGCGTGGCAACATAGCACAACTACAGCCAGGGGAAAAGTAGAATTTGGCACTTTGAAGATTACGTCTTGAGGAAAAGTAGGGAAAAACATGAGACTATCCCCGCTATAAAGGTGAGATTTTGAGGAATCTAATGTGCTAAAAGTGCCTGCGAAAATCCTAGTGGTATAGAAAGTAGTAAGATGGTGCACCACCTCTGAATTGATCAATACCCCACCCACACTGGCAGCTCGCTCATTTTTTATTGGTCCGTGCATTCAGCTATGTAAAAACGCGTATTTGGGAACTAACAAATTTTTGCATGAAATATGAAAGAGGAACAGGATTCTCGGAGGTGAACTTCCGATACCGGTAATCATACATTTCGAGCAGAGGATTAAATGTAGGAACTGATACGAACCGTCTTAATTTTGTAATATAAAATTGTTAAGACTGATTTTCAAACGGTACGACAACACTGGATAATTTTCATGTAACAGAGTACGTTGTGTAAGGATCTAGTGTTGTATTAGGCCTAGTAGAGCTCATAAACTTTTGTAGGAAGAGGTGAATGATAATTTTGGTCTGACTGAGGAGAAGATTTGACTCAGATTTTAACAGGTACTTTGATACTTGTACGTTCCATTAGTTGCGAGCGAAGAAGCGGCATTATCCCAGGCCAGGTCACTGAGGAGAAACAACGTCGCCGATAACGGTAATGAAATGGCGTATGTTTATAATGCCGGGAGTGTCCGAAGAAAAGTTCGGCTGCCAGATTCAGGTCTTTTGATTTGACACCCGTGGGCGATCTACGCATCGTGATGAGGATGAAATGATGATGAAGATGACACATACACCCAGCCCCCGCGCCAGCAAAATTAACCAATTATGTTTAAAATTCCCGACTCTGCCTGGAATCGAACGCGGGACCTCTGTGACCAAAGGCCAGCACGCTAACCATTTAGCCATAGAGCCGGACGCCGATAACGTTAAACTTGTAGGAAACAATTTTGTAAAGTGATTACGAGTGTGGACTCGAATTGTTCGTGTGAAAATTTTTTATTGGTTGTGGTGTTCATGCAACTTAGTGTATATATATGTACACTTGTGTAAGTGTCAAGTTTAAATAAAACAATAAGAGAATACAGTGGCAAAATATGGCAGGAAACTGTATTTTGGAAACCGTGGTAATCATTTTGATGCAGTAAGCTACGAGGCGACTGGCTTAGAAATGTGACCAAGGATAAGTGGACGGCCATATACAAGGTCTATAAGATGAATTTTATTACGCCTAATAAGCAAGTAGAAAATTTATCACCTTAAATGCTTAAATTTTCCAGTGTCGCCATCAGTCGGGATGTGTTAGTTGGTAAGGAAGTGTCATAGTAAATGTTTAAACTGCGTGTGAAAATTTTGTATGTATTTCATGTGTAATTCAGGTTAGATTACCTTTGTTTACGTTTCATAATAAACAAATTTATTTAGAGTTCATTATCGTGAAGTTAAGAGTTTGGTACATTTTCTGTATAATATCTGCGCTAGCTCAATAGTTGAATAATAATTAAAGGAATAACGATGAAAAATTAATATAATAATAATGGTATTAATCATAATCAGATAATTAATTCGTGGCGTAAATAAACAGATAATTGAGAGAGTAAAACTGGACATTTTATAATCATTTTTATTATGGAATTTCGTGTGATAGAAGAAGTGTATATATAATTTTCTTGAGGTTAAGAATTATGTGTTCTGTTACTGACAATTTTCTGCTGGAAGCTTATTTTGGATAATATGAACTCACATCATGGCCTGCCTCATACGTGCACAGATATGTTTTGAGGAAGTTGGAATGTCCTAGAGGCGATCATGATAATGGTTAAGAAGTTTGGGACAGGTTGTTCTCGGAAATGCCTCTCTAGTTACAATGACGAAGTTTTGGGACAGGTCGTGCTGGAAATACCCCTGTAATAAATAATTATGATGCATACAATTTTGTGACAGACTGTGCGGACAATACCCCTGTGAAGTGAAATATTTATATCACACAGGGCCAGTTTAATAGTTAATAAATTCCCACGGAAATAAGTGCTCGTTGTGTTCTTTAGCACCAAGTGATGTCGTTTTCTAAATTATGATCTTACTGGGGACCACCGTAGGTCTACGTAACGTCACGTTCAAACGTCTTTTAGTAGAGGATGTAGGAAGCAGGGTGTATATCCACCTCAAGAAACTGAGTAGTGTATTCATGGCAGTGATAATGTCATTGGTTACATTTAGCATTATTTCGTTTAAATTTTGCTTCACGTTGGTGTTTAAATGTTAAGGCAGGAAATATTACATGCCATTGCGTAGGCTTGAGGGGTTTGAGTGAACCACTGGCGAATATGATGAGTACGTTTGGTAATTAACATACTGACTAGTTGAGTTGTCAGTTGTTGGTTTTGACATAGCAGGTGTCCTAGACACTCAGTTTTTTGTTTATTGAACTTCTTATGTGATTTTTCGTTTATCATGTTGAGTTCACACTAGGTGGTTGTGACATGGGATGTACCCCAGTTCATCAATGTTTTGGTTTTTGTTTAATTGAACTTCGTGTGTGTTGATTACGTTTTTCTTTCATTGTGTTGAGGTCTCAAATTAATTTGATACCATTATTTCATTGAATGAACATAGAATTATAGTAAGACTGAACGGTCAGTTGGTGTAAACATTTGCTCCTGCGTTTAATTCTTTACTGTTAGGTAACGACACGCCTCATGCTAGGATAAGTCGGTGTTGTGTTGCAAATAATTGGATTTTTGTTTTGAGTTTTGACTTTCAGGGATAGTGTTAGTGTCTTGAGTGGTAGACTAGGTGAAAGAAGGTGAGTTAGTGGGACTCAGTAGTGGTAATGTTCGGGTTGACTTACCTTACTAGCTCTGAAGTGTCTTTTATAGTAGCATTGCACTAGCAGACCTAATTGTAGGTGTCATTTCACATGAAATCCCAGCTAACATAGACTAGCTCCGACCACTAAGCCACATGTACTCGGATTATCTCTTTGTCTTTCCATATTTTGTTTGTATTGTTTCGGGGGTGGTGTTATATGGATTAACATAAGATTCAAGAAAGGTTGTGTACTGCTATTGTCTGTTATTCCATTAGATATTAAGAATGCCCTTTCAATTGTCGACTGTCACTGAATAGTTTATTTTTTTCCTCGCGCGAGTTAATTTAGATTTGACTTTGATTTTTGTTTGTCGGGTTGATTCAGAAGACAAATTTATTTTTACAGATCAGTAGTTGTAGAATAGAAGGAGGAAAGAGAATCCACAAATTTTATTTCTTCTTCGATAACATCGGTCGCTTGATTTAAAAGATTTCATTGATTGGTTCGATTAAGTGTCCATTCGATGGATGTATGATACCCTGCGTTGGTATTTATAATTCTACATAATCTGAGAGATGGTTCATTACTTTTATCTTCAAGTGTTGGTTACACTTTCCTTGAGCATCTGCTGGTTCTTTCCTAACATGTTCATTACAGTAATTTCTTGACCATTGATTGGTTCCTTCTGAACACGGTTAATGGGAATGCAGATTTGAGCATTGGAGTAACGTTAACTTAAAAGTGCTGTATGCTGCAGTTGGTGGTGCGACTTTCTTTTATTTTATATGTTGCTGTAACTTAAATTTGAAAGCACCATGCTTTGCAATAAACAATTTTTTGCCCGGTCCAAGGAAACTGGAGGTTGGTTTGGTTCTATTAAGTGTCCGTTCGATGGATGTATGGCACCCTGCGTTGGTATTTATAATCGGAGGACAATCTTAATTAAATTATGTAAATTTGGAGTTAAGCTGTGAAAGCCAAATTTGCCACTGATCAAATAGATAGGATCACAGTCTTAATTTAGAATATAGGTTCCCCAAGTTTCAGGTTTTTAAGCTTTCTTCATGGTTTTGCCGTCCCCATATTCCAATCTTATTCTTGAGAATTTGTAACGGATTAATATATTGTTTTTATTTTCCACCTGTGTAAAAGCCCCATTTATCAAGCGTGACTGCTATGTTTTCGTATCAACGTCAGATTGTTATAGATCAAATTCATATATCATAAATCTATTTCAAGTCAATATGTTTCAGTAAGCAAAATTGTGCATGTCATTTGAACTACTTATGCCTTCCTCTGAATTCTGTCGACTATCGCCGAAGTGAAAAGAAAAGCCCCTTTACGATCCCAAGATTTCAAGTGTTAAATGTTACTACCGGAGCAGCTCTGGCTCTGGCTGTTGACCGACGATTGAATAAGTGAATCAAGGGTTCAGTGTATATATTTTTCGCTCTCTGTTTTCCACTATATGTTAAAAGTCTAGACTAGAAATAATGGGTGGTATTGTTCACCTTCATTACAAATGTGTTATCTAGAATTATTAGTTAGCATTCTGTTGTTGCTTTTTCGTGTATACAATTCTCTATACTTTTATTTTCTGGATATTCTCTTTAAAATTGCACTAATATTTCATACAGGTATGTCAATTCCGATATATTGTGTGTATTTTATCATAGCTAAAACTTGTTTAAATTTACAATGCCATCTTACTCATAGTTCATGGAACATTATTCTACGCAATTCATGTCTATGTAACCATTTTTTAAGAAAGAATTTACTCATATTGTGTCTTTTGACAAATTTATGCCTTTCTTCCAATAACATTTCAACATTTCATTTGGTAGTCTGAGGTTTGCTTGAACTTGTTGCAGAATTCCTTTTACATTCTATATACTATGAAGATAGTGCTAATGTTGGAATAATAATAATAATACCCGTGTGGGGATTTACCGGTTACCTCCATCGGGCGCGTCCCATTGGAATTGGGGACGCTCGCTGGCTCTGCCGCCAGCAGAGTCAGAGGGTAGTATGGAAATAAAATACCACCGTGAAAAAAACTGGTCCCTTGCCAGGGTTACGGCGAAGACTGGTAAATGACCAGAAGCCAGAAACCATCTTGAGGCAACCTCTAGGGCTAACAACCCTAGTTGTAAAAGGATGGGTACCCGTCAAAAGCAAAGTCAAGTCAAAAAGCATGATGGCGCAACATTTCAAGAAGCATACCCCAGGGGGTAAATCTTCGGATAAATCTCTCGTCGTGAACGCCACGGCGCACGAGTCTGGGGGATTCTGGGGGAGACTCGACATCATGCAAGAGACGAGTCGGAGCGTCTCGGTGTACCCCGAAGAGTCAAAAACTCAGGCCAAAATCTAAAACCTTTCTAGCAACTTTCAACATAAATTCACTTACACAAACTGGCAAGCTGAAAACCATCACCAAAGCTCTTCACGAAAATCAGATATCCATAGTGGCCCTACAGGACACAAGGTACCCAGATGAAGAGATTTTTGAATCTGAAGGCTACCGATTTTTCAAGAGCAAAGCGCAAAGAGGAATCCTCAATAGAGCTGTGATGCTTGGAACCGCGTTTGCTGTTAGAACCAAGATCCTTAAATCGGTTGCAAATTTCGAACCTGTGAATGAAAGATTGTCTATACTCACAATTAAATGCGCGAACAAAACGTACGCCCTAGTTAACGCACATGCTCCTACAAACGATAAGAACAAGTCTGATCCAGACGAAGTTGACAATTTCTGGGACCTACTGGATGAAACATTGAACAAAATCCCCAAACACCATGTCAAGCTTCCTTTGGGTGACTTCATTGCCCAACTAGGTAGTGAGCAGAAGTACAAGAAAGTTATAGGAAATTACCCTGCTCACAAAAGAACCAATCCCAACTGCAAAAGACTGGTGACCATTTGCGAAAATCACAACCTGCAGGTCATGTCGACCCACATTCACCATCTACCCAGAAAGCAAATGACTTGGCGTTCTCCTGTCCAAGCTCTCGGAGAGTTCCAAATTGATCATGTTGCGATCTCCAGGAGAAACAGCCCTGAGATTATGAATGTCAAGGTAAAGAAAGGCATCGATGTGGCCTCAGATCATTATATGTCTCTTATCAAATTCAAACCAATTCCCGCAAACACAAGGAAGACAAACAAACAGATCACACGCTTCGACAATGATAAACTTCGGCAAAGGGTCGAGGAGTTCCAGGAGAAGGCTAGACCAAATGACTGTGACATTAACAACGCCAAAAGTCTCCTTGTTGAGGCCGCCAAAGACGTTGCAGAAATCAAGAGAAGCAAAAATCATGCCTGGTGGAATAGTACCTGCGAATCAGTCTTCCAAGAAAGACTCAATGCGTGGAAACAGTACAACTCTACGAAATCAGAAAATGATTGGGAAAATGATTCAGAACTGAGAAACGTAAATACGAAAAATCTCTCATTGAAAAGATAGAACAAAACTTTAGGAAGAATGAAAGCAGAGAGTACTACAGAGCCTTCAAAAGCAAACTCACTGGCTAGAAACCACCATCTCTATGCTTTGAGTGAACGGACGGCACACTGGCAACGTCAAATGAAGAAAATTGCAGCATTCTGGCAGATTACTTCAAGAATTTACTTAATTGCTCTAAACCGCAAAGCGCCATTGAGACCAAGGAACCCTTACTCAGGTACCCAGATTCCAGACCACCCGACAGAGAAGAAATCAAGCGGCACATTGCCCGTCTCAAAAATAAGAAAGCGCCGGGGGAAGACTCAGTAGTAGCAGAACTATGGAAATATGCCCCAGAAGAATCACTTGATATCTTGTAAAAGCAAATAGAAGAAATTTGGAACAAGGAGACCCTACCCGAAGATTGGAAAATAGCTTTGATCCATCCATTACACAAAAAAGACAGCATGAAGAACATGAACAACTACAGAGGAATATCTTTGCTACCCGTGACTTACAAAATTCTATCACTTGCCATCCTGGAGCGTTTGGAAGCACAAGTCGAACATCAAATAGGTGAATACCAAGGAGGGTTCAGAAGAGGTCGCTCAACAGCTGAACAGATCCAAAATCGTAAAACGATCATCAGATATTGTACACTAAGGTCCAAGCAGTATGTGTCTGTCTTTGTGGACTTTAAGAAAGTGTACGACTCCATTGACCGGGAAGTCCTGCTAAACATCTTAAATGAATTTGGAGTTGATTTGAAACTGCTGGCATTAATTAGAGCCACCCTGACCGATACAAAATATAAGGTGAAGTTCCACGGATGTCTTTCGCATTCCTTTGACATCAAAACAGGAGTCCGACAAGGTGATGGGCTATCCCCGATACTCTTCAACTGTGTTCTTGAAAAGATCATCAGAACCTGGCGGGTGAGATTACAGGAAACCAACTACAGTCCATTGAGAATAGGAACCAAATCCAAGGGGATCGCAACAGACTGCTTAGCATTTGCCGATGATATTGCTGTTCTCTCAAACGACATAGAAACCGCTAGAGCTCAAGTGGAAATTTTGAAGGAAATTGCCGAACAAACTGGTTTGCAGATATCGTTTGAGAAAACAGAACTAATGACTAACATCAAAGAGGCTCCACCAAAACTCCATACAAAATACGGGGACATCACCCGAGTAGACACATTCAAATACCTGGGTGAGATCATCATGAAAAATGGACTGGACAAAGAAGCACTTCAGGAGCGAGTACGCAAACTGGAAATAGCCTACCAAACATCCCGCACAATCTACAACAAAAAATGCCTTTCCCAAAACACCAAGATTCGTCACTATGTAACAGTTCTGAAGCGAGTAGTTCTATACGCAGCCGAAACCCTATCTCTAAATGCCAACAAAGGACTCCTTGAAGAACTGGAGAAAAGAGAACGCAAAATTGTGAGAGGAATCTTGGGATCAAAGTACAGAAATGGAATCCATCAAAAGAGATCCAACAAGGAAGTCTACAGCAAAATAGAGAAAATTACCGACACAATCAGAAAAAGACGCTCACGATTTTACGGTCATCTGAAAAGAATGGATAGAAGAAAGTTAACTAAAGGAATCCTTCACTTTTTTTACTCAAACCCCAAAACCACAATTCCCTGGTTTGGAAATACCAAAAAAGACCTGCAAATGCTACATATCTCAGCTGAAGACGCCTTTAACAGAGATCTCTTCCGCAAGAAAATATTGACGAACGGGCTAAACCGAGACGAGCAATCGAAGAGAAGACACGGTGCCCCTTGGACAGAGGAGCGTAAGCAGGCCCACTCACAAAGAATGAGGGAAATTTGGGCTCTAAAGAAGGCCAAGTTCAGTGTCAAATGCAACAAGACTTAACGTGGTCCTTGATGGCCCCAGCGAACTATATATATAATAATAATAATAATAATAATAATAATAATAATAATAATAATAATAATAATAATAATAATAATAATTGTTACGGAGATATCCGTGGTAGGTAGAGGTGAAAGAAGGTGCGGGTGTGAATGGGTTTCAAGCTACGAAATTAACGTGCAATGTAAAATTAATTTAAAATTTAACTAGGTTATATTTTCTTTTCAAAAACAAGAGATAACAATCATAACAGGTACAGAGTAGCAAAAAAAGTAGGTACAATATTACTGGATTCGGGCTCAGTGCCCTTACTTCATAACTCTTGGGCAATCAGCCCCGCCTTACTCCAACAAAAAATTTTAGCCAAGGGGCAGAAAACCCCATTCATGCCCAGGAGCACTGGCTCCAAACATTACACATAAAGCCTGCACGAGGCATACAGAAACAAATTTCAAAGAGCGATCCGCTCTCAAAATTGTAAGCCTATCACAAGGCCACACCAAACTCTACCTTCAAGCTGTCCTCTAAGGACGTATTCACAGGGGTAACATACCCAACCTACGGAGGTCTATTACATGAAAAGAAGGTTGATTACATGACCTCTAAAATAACAATTTGAGAGGAGGCGATCTTGCACTCCTAATACACTTTGTTTTTAAAACCTAATCTGGCTCTGGGCCGCTAACGCAAGGGCTAATCCCATACTACAGAGGTGACTTAGAGAAGAACACTTTACATTACATAAACGAAGAATAGTTTGAGAAAATAAGTTCACCTCAAAACAAATGTGAGTGGGAGCTCGAGAGGGTTAGCACTCTCTATCCCAATATGTAGCTTTACAAGAAAAAGATGAAAAGAGTAATTACATTTTAGGAAAAGGTTACATGATGGAAATGCTTCGAACCCGCCGCGAGTGTTAAACTGCCGACCTAGCAAGAAAAGAAGTTATTAATAGGCCATTACCTGGTGTTGAACGGCTGAAGAAGAAAGAGGCGCTTCCCGCCTCCTGCTATGTACTTAATACACTGAAAGATGGAACAGAAGTGGCCCGGAGACCCCAAAATCAGCAGTTTATATCCTCTCGCGGAAGATTCTAGGCGTTAGGGGAAATAAAACACCCTCCCTCAAAGTTTTTATTGGCTAGGGAAAAGAAACCCCTACATAGAGGAAGAAGAAACACATTATTGGTGGAAAATTAATTAAAGAAATTCGGGATTGGCTAGATCCAAAATAAGGGGAAAAAGAGGGGTATACAGCCAACTTAAACCATGACAGAAGGAAATTTAACAAAGAACAAACTCTTGAAATAAAAATTTCTCCAACAAAATAGTTCTTTGACTCCGCACTAGGGTGCGCTATTGTTGATCTTCAGTAGTGTCCTCTAGAAGAGAAAGTTCACACTTCTTACTTCAAGCGAAACAAAAACACATCAAAAGTGACACAGTTCAAAAACTCAAAATCTTCCACGTGGTGACATCTTCTGAGAAAGTAGAGAATTAATAGAATAGATAAAGTTCAACCTTCCTCCAGAAGAGGAGTTTCAACTGGCGCAACTTTTAAATAAACGGTGTAGAGGTGTACCGCCCGGTACAATAATAATAATAATAATAATAATAATCATATTAATAAGAGTAATCTTCATGTCATAATTACGTCATAAGTTTTATGTACCTATAATCCGTTTTAGACCAGTATTCATCCTGAAAGAGCTTGCTTTAGTGTGTCAATCAACGCCCTAATATGATTTTCATAGTCTTTCCCGATCAAACTCAGTTAAATGCTAACTGATTGGGTTATGATTCAATCTGTGGTCTTGAATTTGTTAAATATATTCCTATCCAATCTTGCTACATGGTGACATATTTCTGTCTATGAATGACAAGTGATTCAATGGCAGATTGCAAATTATTCTGCTCCCTGCAGGCGAGAAATATATTTATTAATCACCTGGACATTAGAAGCGACTACGGGGCTTCTGAACACTACAGAAAACTCATAAATTAATAGCTTATAGCAGAAATTAGAAAGTTCGGTACCGGAAAATAAATTTTTGATTTATAGCACAGTGTGTGCTTCAATATGAAGATGAATGTAAACGTTGTTTCGATGTCCTGATGAATACTGTGTAAAATAATCAGGTCTTCTAGGTAGTAATTTACAATGGAGTATGCGTGGTACGGTAAATTGCGCATGCTAGGTCATGAAATTTGATGAAGATCACAAGGACATTGTTCACCAGAGGTTGAAATTTGGGGACTATTCTTGCAAAAATCAACAACTGCAGAATTTCCGACAGTGAGTTATATATGAGTTCGTGTTGATTAATAACAGAGGAATCGATTGAACTCACCATAATTTAGATAAACTGAACTTCTACCACTGTAACAGAGCTTCAGTTATTACGAGTTGTTGCTAAACTCCACATCTATTGGAGTAAAATTTTATCAAAAAACTCAACATGTACATACTATTCCGGATTTTGTTTTTATTTAAGAGTTTATTTTCGTTTTTTACTTTTGAGAACGATGCAAGTTTTGGTAACATTGAGAAACAACTGAGATAATTGGAAACTACATCGTCGCTCCTATGCCGAAAACACGAATGTGACAATGCTCTTCCAATCCATTATTTCCCTGAAATGAAATGAAATGCCCAGGACAGGTTCGGCTCGCCAAGGTGCAGGTTTTTCTATTTGACGCACGTAGGCGACCTGCGCGTCGTAATAAGGATAAAGTGCCGTGGGAATTAACCAATTAAGGTTAAAATTCCCAACCCTGCGAGGAATCGAACCCGGGACCCTCTGAACCGAAGGCGAGTACGCTGACCGTTCAGCCAACGAGTCGGACATTATTTCCCTTCAGACTGGTCACGCCACCCAGGCACATATTGATATGCATTCCATCAGAAAAGATTTCGTCGAGTTCATTTTTCTATGATAACGTGTAAAGGAAATTGAACCTTACTGTAACGTACTGTAGGAATATATGTTTGCATGACATTTACTCGCTCCTAGAGTATGATGTAATAAAGGTTAATTTTCCTTTACACATGAGCATAGGAAAATAAAGCAACGAAAATTGGTCTGATGGACTGTAAATCAATATGTGGCTGGAGGCGTGACCATTCTTTAGAGAAACAATGGAAAGTAAGTGCATTGTCACATTAGCGATTTTGGCATAAGAGTGACGATCCTATTATTAATGATGATGATGATATAGTGGAAGCTTGTTGTTTAAAGTGGAATAACATCTAGGTCATCGGCCCCTAGTGGCACGAAATGAGACGAAATATAATGACAATTTAAAAGTCCAAAATCATCCACTGACCCGAATTCAAAACGTGATGACGAAGGATGAGTGGATGAATACGAATGAAAAACAATCAGTGGATCCGACCCCCAATGCCCCACATTCCCAGTAACTAGCGTAAAACAATAGTATTTCTGATCAAGACTGCATTGCTTCTAAAGCAAAATCCTCAGTCGATGATGCTTGTTGTCAGAAGGGGTCCAAAATCCATGTCATCGGTCCCTCATAATGGTACTTATAGCTAGTAAAGTATAACCATGGTATTTGTCATGTTGCGGTGCTGATCAAAAGTAGAGTAAATTCGTGATATTCCACACGTTATGGTACTACTCAAGGGTAATGTGATACGCACACGAACCGCGGGCCTATGGAGTTTCTCACATTGCGGCGCCACTTACAGGCAACGGAAACCTATTGTGTTCCTGACATTGATGTACTAATCACACGGACTCGTACTATGCCGTGGTGTTCCTTACATGGTGGGTACTAATCATAGGCAACGCAGACCCACGGTGTCGCTCATATAGTGGTATTAATCACAGGCAACGCCCAGACCCGTCGTGTTGCTCACATAATGATAATAATTACAGGCAACTCAAGCCCGTGGTATTCCGCATGTAGTGGTACTTATCACGGGTACTGTGAAACCAATCCTGATTCACACGCTGTTGCTACTAATCACAAACCTATTGTGTACCTAACATAGTGGTGCTACTCCCAAGTAAAGGTGACCCGTTGCTGTTCCCTGCGTGATGGTACTAATTACAAGTAGTCTCATGGTCCTAATTCGATCATCCCGTGTCGCCCCTTTTAGTCGCCTCTTACGACATGCAGGGGATACCTTGGGTGTATTCTTAGTCTGCATCCCACACCTACAGGGGGTTGTGTGTTTGGTCCGCGGAGCTATTTTAATTCGCTCAAGTCCGACGGCAAGCCGGTTAGGACCCCCCCCCCCCCACAACTATCCGCCACCTGGGACGCGCCACGTGGGAGTACCATCTCTCACCCCACTACGCCAGCGTAGTAGGTTTGTGGAAACCTATTACAGTATTGCTGAGGTGTTGAAAGGTCGTACAGAAAATTTCAGAAGTATGGACAAGGCATTGCCTATCAAATTATCAAATCAAGTCGATGTTAAGGAAATTGAGGATGTTAAGATACTTATGAAATTTTTCGATTCACCTTCCCAAGAGGCAAAACTGTTATATTCTACAGTGTTGCACTGATGCTCAGATCGAAGTGAGATCAATAATGATGCTGAGTATCCAAGCGAGCCAATCTACTAATTTTCAATGTGTAGTTGTACATAATATATGAAATATGACCTTTGAAAAGAGTTTTGTGAACTTTTTTCTTGTAGATGTTGTATTTTGAAGAAAACACACAATTTTAACACTATTTTTCTACTGTTGTTCATAATTATTTTGAAAAGTGCGTTAAATTAATAATTTTTGTCTTAGTGTTCTATTGTAAGTGAATTTTCTATTTAATATATAATTTTTCATTTGGAAAATATTCAATAAAATATGTTTCCTGAAAATTTTACTCTTTGTAGTTGTTGGGTTTTGCAAAAAAGGTCGTCAATTTATGTCGTGACAAGAAGAACAAGGAAGAGATGATCTCTGTTATCCAGAGTCAGCTGTTTGTCTTGGAAAGATCCGTATTACTCGCTAACTTTTATAACAGTGTGTGCAAGGGATCATACTTTAATTTGTATTCAGAAATATGTAAGAGCAGGATAATTTATTCAGTCATTCTCACTGTGCTCACTTGACGACCAGCTGCAGTTTGGTTCCGGTGTGCTAACTGTGAATATAGTTATTATCAAGAAAATGCATGTTTGGCGTACGGAAACTAAGTTAATTAATTATAACAAAGGAAAGACTGCATTGTTCCCGATTTTCTACTAGCTAGATAATGGGAGCTTATTTGGTGAAGATTAACTCCGATGTTGCCTTTAGAGCGTTGTAATCACCGGGCGAGTTGGCCGTGCGTGTAGAGGCGCGCAGCTGTGAGCTTGCATCCGGGAGATAGTAGGTTCGAATCCCACAATCGGCAGCCCTGAAGATGGTTTTCCGTGATTTCCTATCTTCACACCAGGCAAATGCTGGGGCTGTACCTTAATTAAGGCCACGGCCGCTTCCTTCCAACTCCAAGGCCTTTCCTATCCCATCGTCGCCATAAGACCTATCTGTGTCGGTGCGACGTAAAGCCCCTAGCGTTTCCCTATCCTGTCCCACACAGATGGCTGGTATTATTGAAACATTCGAATGCCATTCTTCATCCAATACTACAAACACGTTTCTAGACGTTTATGTGACATTTACGGCTCAGTTTGGACCCACTAGGCAGGACAATCGGTTACCCGTCCTTACATTCACTCGACTACCAATAACTGTAGAACGAATTTTTATGATGTTTCAAGGGCACAGTACATCTCCCTTAATGTGCGCAGTGATTACGTTGGTGTGTCCCTCTATCGTAATTATTCGCTGAATCTATTAATAAATGGCTACTTAAGCGAAAAGAAAACAGGCTATAAGTGCACTTCCTCCTTCATCGATCGAAAATAAGGTATGAATCTTCAACTTCCCCCCTTGTCATACAGAGCCGAAACCGTAGAGTACGTGTCCTATCTGCATTATTTTAAATAATTTGCTGGTTCAATAATACTAATAATAATAATAATAATAATGATAATAATAATAATAATAATAATAATAATAATAATAATAATAATAATAATAGAAAAATTCCAGAAGATTGGAAAAGTGCACTAATTCATCCTTTACATAAGAAAGGAGACAGAACAGACGTAAATAACTACAGAGGAATCTCATTGGTATCTGTTGCCTACAGAATTTTATCTCAGTGCCTTCTCGATAGAGCCCAACAGCAACTAGAACCAAAAATTGGAGAATATCAAGCAGGTTTCAGACCAGGCCGTTCATGTCCAGAGCAAATTTTGAACCTTAAGTTAATCCTAAGGCATCAGAGAATTTGTAGCCAAAATATAGTTTGTACTTTTGTTGATTTCAAAAAGGCCTATGATTCAGTTGATCGACAATCATTGTTTCAGATATTAAAAGAACAGGGTCTAGACCGGAAAACACTCTCAATTGTAAAAGAGACATTGACAGACACAAAATCTAAGGTTAAATTCATGGGGGAAATCACAGACCCTTTTCCGATCAAAACAGGGGTAAGACAGGGAGATGGGCTCTCTCCACTACTCTTCAACTGCGTCCTTGAAAAGGTAATACAGGAATGGCGCAAACAGAAGTCTGTCCTCAAGACTGACCAACCAATCACTCTTGGTAGGGGCAAATTAGCAGTAGACTGCCTGGCATTTGCGGACGATCTGGCAATCTTAACTCGTGACGTTTCAGCAGCAATAAACCAGATCGAACTCCTGAAAGAAACAGCGGAAAAAGTCGGCCTCCAAATAACGTTTGTAAAGACTGAATACATGACCTGCAGCAAAGAAGGAGACAAAATATGGCAAAATAAATCGGGTCCAGCAATTCAAATATCTCGGTGAAATAATTCAGGAGAATGGAATAGAAACAAAAGCCAACGAAGTTAGATGCCAAAAAATGGAAACTGAATCTAGACTCACCCAAAATATCTATAACAAAAAGTGTCTCTCCAAGCATACAAAACTAAGACACTATAATACAGTAATAAAACCAGAATGCCTCTATGGATCAGAGACACTAATTTTGAACAGGAAAACTGATCTAGAAAATATTCAGAAAAAGGAACGCAAGATCATTAGAAAAATTTTAGGCCCAAAACTCGTAGATGAACAGTACCGCCTTAGAGGGAAACAGGAAATCAAACAATTTTCCAACATTCACAGCGACATCAAAAAACGCAGATTAAGATTCTTTGGACATATAAAAAAGATTAACCCAGATAGACTTACCAAGCAAATAGTTGAATTTTATGAAAACCGAAGTAAAGCCAAAACGGACACAATAAAATGGATTGGCGAAATTAAAACAGATCTCATACTGGCAGGAATTACACCTGAAGACATCCAAAGCCGGGTTATCTTCAGAGCCAAAGTTCATAAGTGGCAAGTTGACCAAGAGGAGGAACCAAGGAAGAAGACCGGAACAACATGGTCTCAAGAGAGAAAAAAAGGAAGGAAGTGTGGGCACAAAGAAAGGTAAATGCCTGTCTCTAAGTACTTTGCGTAGTCCTAATGGGCTCATTCGCAAATAATAATAATAATAATAATAATAATAATAATAATAATAATAATAATAATAATAATAATAATAATAATAATAATAATAAATTTTTTGTTTAATATCAAATGTACTACTTTTACGGTTTTCACAGAAGCCGTGATCTCACAATTCAACCCCGCAGGAGTCCGTCTTCGTGTCGGTGAATCTAATCTCTCAAGGCTGACGTATTTGAGCCCCTTCAAATATTCATATACCAACCAGATTTAGCCAGAATCAAACTCACCGCCTTCAGTCAGAAGTCCAGCTCTCTATAGTTTGAACTGCTGAGCCAGGACATTTAGCATTATTATTATTATTATTATTATTATTATTATTATTATTATTATTATTATTATTATTATTATTATTATTATTATTATTATTATTATTATTATTATTATGGTTCACCTTTTCCGGAACCTCGGCCAAATGGCCTTATTTTAAGAGAGCCCTTTTTGATTCCTGACCATGTTAGCTGCGTCTGGTTTATTCTTCCAGCACGGGACAGACTGGTGTAGTTTGTCTCAGTACACACGCCTTCATACACTTACAACACACGCCACTACCAACCTCCACAAACACACACAGTAGTGAATACTTCCCTTTGCGTCAAGGAGAACATCCCCCTACGAAAGAGGGCCAAATCCCCTTTTAGACACAGTTCACCCCCCCCCCCCCCTACTCGCAAGGGTGTGAGGAAAACAATGGACGAATAATAATGAGAAGAAGAAGAATTGGGCTCATCTTTTGAAATGTATTCCTTTAAACCTGTCGGACTTCAGTCTCGAATACGCATACTCCATCCCTGAATTGTCAGCGAACATAGGAATCTTCGCAGTGGGAAACTCAATTCTAGTAATAACGACTCAAATATACACAAACTGTTTGTTGGAACACAGCTGTAATGAGAACATTTGTATGCCCTCAATCAGTAGCAGTCTTATAATTTACTAGAATTATGGTACTGATACCTCATGGCATTGGTATGTAGGAAAATTAATATTTGTTTTCACGAAATGTTACATAGAGTCGACGGCAACATTACCTAAGTATAATCATTGTAAAGCAATGTTATGACTATCAGCTCCCTCTAATTAGAAGAGCTTCTGTTTTAAAGGAGGGAAGGAAAAACTCGCAGTGAGCGAGCCAAACCTGCTTTACAAATACAGGGCTGTTTTCATACCGTGTACTTAATCCTTGAAAAGTTGATTCAGCAGTTAGTAGAACCGTGGCGCCAATTACTCCACCAGCACCGGCAGTCTGTTCTCCCCCTCAGCCGATATTATATCAACTTCAGCAAACTGCTGCGTAGTGTAGTCGTCCTTTGTTTTCAAAATTCTCTACGTTGAAAGTTCATACAGGTAGAGAGCTTGGTAACAATAATAACGGGAGAAATTTTCAAAGCGGGTTACATGTACAAATGGTGCGATCTACATAATACATTTAATATCAAAATAACAGCAGTGACAAAATTATTGGAGTGTTAATTCAGTACAGAATTATTTACACACTAACACTTCTACTAAGGAATTTTAAAACTACGAATACTTCCAATGAATAAAACGTTTCTCTATACAAGGAAATGAGCTCCTTATTTCCAAGGTTTCTACGACATTGAAGTCTTAGGTGTTCATTCGATTAACAGTGATCTGGTGACAATTTTCTGAAGTCAATTTCGTATTCTGTGAAAGATAATAACATGCTCGTTTTAAATGTAGAGTTTCAAGCACAGCGATTTTATGAATTCATTCATTGTACAGCATTTGATTGTGTTCAAACACTACTGACTATGAGTTTCCTTATGCCTAATGATCCATATCATTTAACCAATGCAGACCTTCTGGTAGCATATATGAATGGCCTCTCTACCTCCTTCATTAATATACTATTGATTAATTGATACACGATTGAAGCAGTGTATTAACACCGGTAACATGTCCTATAAGACTTCACTTACGTACTGGTGTAGTCAATCGATTCTGTTCAGCAATTACAGTAGATGGGGTTCGAGTATATTTTATTTTCGACCAGATAACACAAGTGAGTTCTACTGCGGGGCATTATTTGATTTGTTCAGTGGTTGAAGAATGGGTAGTGCAGATCGTTCAACGCACGTTTATGACTGTCGGTCAGTTTGTCAAATGTAATACGGGTTTAGGCGTTAAAATGTATTCATATTCTTTTACTCTTTAAATCAATGTTAGATAATAACACTTCAAAAACTTCGTAACACAATATCTCTCATTATTGTTATATGCATATTAGGGCTTTCTTCCAATATAAAAACTGAACGTATTACGAATGTGAAATGTGTGCATATATTGTAATTACAATTCTATCATAATGAAATTTATTGAATTATCTGCAAATGCTTTACTTTCTACGAATGCGGATCAAAAATTTCTCAAGCTGAAGGATTGTATACATATAACTAGTATTGTTTACTATTGGCTTTACGTCGCATCGACACAGATAGGTCTTATTGCGACGATGGGACAGGAAGGGCCTAGGCGTGGGAAGGAAGCGGTTTTGGCTTTTATTAACGTGCAGCTCCAGTATTTGCCTGGCGTGAAAATGTGTAACCATTGAAAACCATTCTCAGTGCTGCAGACAATGGGGTTTGAAACCACTATCTCCCGAAGGTAACCTCACAGCTGCGTTCATTAATGAAGACATTTGTTTATTTCATTCTACCATGTTCTACCATTCTAAATCACGTTACATTTTTTTTTCTTTTTGGGTTGATGGTTGTAATCATACATCTCAGTTAATACATTCCTTTTTTGCCTTTCTGATGGTGACGATTTCTAAATCGAACGATGTTTTCTTTATTTTACCACAAGTGACTGTAGTGACTATAAGGTTCAGTAAAATTTTAATTTCTTACTGGAATGATGGTAGTAATCACCAAAATTATTTGAAGACCCTTTTGCTTTAGTTGCTATTGGAGGGGAAGTGATTAATATTTTATTTATGATAGCATCCATAGACGTTTCTTTCCTTCATTCATTTCTTTTATTGTCACCGTTCATTAATGGTTGATTTGAATTTATTTATTTATTACTTAGGGATATGGTAAAGATTAAATTAAACATCAGTGTTTATTGGATTATTCATTCAAGATTATCACTTTAAATATAACCTGAATGTTTGCTTCTTATTGACTTGAATATTAATTGCAGTTTTCGTTAATTAATATTGTGGTTCGGTAAAACATTTCTGTTAAGTATTTTCTTTTCAGTATTTAAGTAACCTAATTTCATGATGTCTGGTTGTGACAAAACATGCTGTGATAATTTACTTTATTGTGTTTTACAATGATTGCTAATAGTGGCCTGCTGGACGTTGGAGCACCATGCCTTGCCGATGAGCGAGTTAACTTATTAAGTCAATATTTAATAATCAGTCCAAGTTTATCCAGTGTCAGCTTCGATTCAACCGAGGGCCCATTCGGTGGCTGATTATATCTCACGTGATACTTATAATCGATGGATAAACTTCATTGAGAAAATGTCGGGATCCGGTCACGGGAACTGAACTTTCACGAGTCAAACGAATCGACCAACGTTGGTTACTTGCAATCCGATATAGCAATTTTCAGGTTTTCCTTTCTATCTTTCTTTTTTCTTTGTTTATTTCCTTTTTTCTCTTTGCTAGCAATGGCAATACACGTTAATTTAATTTGAGTATGATAAGAAGTTTTATTATGGGGAAGTCCGAGACTTAATCCACATTTAGGCCCGGTTTCATCAACACATGTTAGTACTTAACAAGGTGTTAAATCATTTTAACATACGATTTAAGAAAATTTGCGTTTCATCAACAAATGTTAACATTAACAAATGTTAAACTGCGTATTAAAGTTAACATCAGCCATTTCCAATGTTAAATGGCTAACATTAGCATTTAGCAACCTGTTCCAAAATGGCTGCTGTGAATTTCGCTTTCGAGGCGGAATTGCTCTATTTAGATCTTTTACAAAACAATCCTGATCGAAGAAGAGTTCAGCGACGTAATGACTGAAAATTTGACGGATCCGAAATTTCTTCATAGATACAGGTTATCGAAAACAGTCCTTGCTAAGGTTGTTGACGAAATTCAAGTGAGGTTAGAATATCCTACGAAGAGAAACTTACCTTTTTCTCCAATGTTGCATGTACTGATAATATTACGAGTTTTTGCTACAGGTTATTTTCGCATAATGGCCGGGACAATGCTGGAATTTCTAAAGCCACTGTTAATAGAGTTGTTTGTCGAGTGTCTGCATCAATAGCATCCATGAGAAGGAGGTATATAACATTCCCTTCAGTAGAAGAGCGTCAGCAAATTATCCGCGACTTCTATGAAATAAGCCGTTTTCCTGGTGTTTGTTCTACGTGCAATATATTGCACACATGTAAGAATCCAATCACCTGGAGGCAATTGGGCCGAAATATATCGTAATCGAAAGCGATATTTCTCAGTTAATGTTAATGTTCAGGTGATTAGTGAGCCTAACCTCCAAATCAGGGATATACTTGCTAGGTGGTCTGGTTCTGCACACGACAATACAATATTTAATAACTCCCATATCGGAGCACAGTTTGAAGTAGGACAATTAACGAAGTGATTTTGTTAGGTGCCAGCGGATACCCACTAAAAAAGTATCTGTTTACCCCATTGAAACCCTCGCGGACTTTTCCCGCGCCTCGTCCTTTTATTTTATCGTCAAGCCATCTGTGCGCTTGCACTCAATAACTTATATATATTTACTAATTCAATTAACAACTCTTTTTTCGAAGGAGGAAAGATTAGAACTACGATTCTGTTTCACTTCACGCGCCATATTTTACAGCTGTGCTCAAACAAAAGCGCATCGGAGCGCGTTGTAAAACAGCATTTTCGTACCACTCCCTCCTTGATTCGCACCAGTTCGCAATATTGGGAGAGTTAACAGTCGATTAGTTAACATTTCACAAAAAAAGTTTGATGAAACGCAAGAAATCTAACAAGATGTTAAATTTCTAACTCCGTATTAACTAACTACTTGTTAGTATATATTTAACATGTGTTGATGAAACCGGGCCTTAATGTTATTTTCTGTCATCTTTGCTGTAAATATTTCCTTTTACTTTTTGATGATTCACATCCTTTCAGTTTTCGCTATCTTCATTTCGAATCAGTAAATCTATCTTAGCCCACTTTGTGAATTGTATTTCAATTAAAATCATATATTTCCTTTTACCATCCGTCGGTCAAAGTCAACAAGTGACAGAAGAAACCATAATCCCAGAGCCTAGAAGAATCCACAGCAGAAAGTGCCGGTGATATACGTTCATTGTCGATGTTCAAGGCTGCATTACGTATGTATGAATATATTGTACCCGTGTGGGATGGGTTACATTTCATCATGATTTGATATAGTGAAATAAGTTGATGGATATTGAGACAATGAAATACTCATTGGAAATTACTTGAGCTGACGAAAGATTTCAACATTTGCAAGTCTACACGCGGCAAGTTGGAGCCAGCGGGATTATGCCAGTACAATGGATGGTGTATTTCCATGTCGAAATTTAAGAGGCATACACGAACGAGAGCTACACGAGAGAGCCACCCTAGTAGTTGCGAAATTAGAAAGGTGGAAATTTGACACAATGGAGCTAATTGCTACAAGGAAGTGTGGGCCATTCATTCCTGAACAGGGCAGCTTGACATACGTCACGGATATTAAGAAGTGTCGTAAGAAAATTTCCCGAGCCTCCGGGTACATTAGTCGTCAAGTTGGCAAGAATAAACATTTAAAATACCCGCTGCAGTTTTGACGAACGACAAAATTTCTATAACGCCACAGATGCAACAACATGACATAGTAAAACCTAAGCTCCAGGTCTCTTCTAAATTAATTATAATTAAAATATTCCAAGCACCGAATTGCAAAGATGGGATTTTTTAGATATCATCCCCATGTAAGTGATTGTAAGTTTCATGAATTAAGGTATCAAATTCTAGGAATTGACCCCCGCTGGATTGCTATTGGTCGGAGGATACCACGCTAACATGGACGCCGTTTAGTGCGCGGAAATTGGAGGACAGAAATCCAGTAATATATTTGGAATCTACGATCGACTTTGAATAAGATTACGACACGAGAATGTTGATTACCAGACTATTAAGAGGGATAAATTGAAGCACCCAAATCGAATTCCAAGTGCCGATTGACGGAAACCACCCCCCTGTCCCGGGAATGACCTCTGAAGAACCAAGCGGAAGAGACCATCATCCATAAATACGACTGACTGGTACGACCCTCATTCATTTTGAGTCAGTAACTCAGTAAGTCATTCAGTCAGTCAGAGCTGCGAGTCTGTGTAGACTGTTCTGCACCGAATGTACGTGAGTTATTGTGAGCGCGAAAACGGGCAGTGATATATATAATAATGAGTTTACTTTTTACGATGAGTCTTGTATAGTAAGAAAGTTTCAGTAACTTCATATCAATTACCGGCAAAAGCCGATTGCAATATAAGAAGGCAGTGAAAATAGCCCGAAGTAGTAAGTTTCATGTGAGACGGTAAAAGATTATAATGGGCAGGAAACCGACTAAGCGCGGCGAACACTAGGCGGCCGAGTAACGTCTTGGAAGTGCCGAATCAATGATCGTGGATCGCGCTGAGTCGAATTAGACGACATAGCGTCGTGAGTTTCGAGGTTCTGGTTCGGGAAGAACGAAGATAAAATTTTTGAAAGTGTAATGGGTCCTACGCATGTATAATTAAATTGATGTGTAAAATTTTTAAAGTAATAATAAGATGTATGTGATGGGTAAACGCCCAGGATTAATCCAAGTCATGACGGACAGCAAGATGTACGATTAAGACGGACAGAGGCCATCCGGCCTCTCATCCATCTTAGCCATAGGAACTCTACAGAGTGATGAGTACCCAAATTTCATTTAATTTTGGGGATATCATCGTGATAAGACGGGGATATGTGAAAATTAATTATGGTTACTTAACGTATCGCATGAATCGCTTCACGAATCCATGATATAATTAAGATAGACGGACTAATTCATATTGATTTTAACGTAATTATGGGTTAGATTAATTATTAGATTATTTTTTGTTGTAAAAGCAAAGCAAAGTCATCTCCATACAGGTCATGAAGGCCCTTGGAGGAGTGGAAGGTAAAGGCTTCCACCATTGTTAACCTCGGCACTTTATGGGGTAGAGTGGTTAGCTCTACGCCCGGCCGATTTGTTTCCTGTACATAATCTAAATAGGGGGTATGTCTTTCAGTTAATGCATGCCTGTTGTCGATACATTGATCTGAGTTCATTTAAAGTGATAAGTGTTTTTTTGTGCTAACCCAGTTTATCTTGCACAGATTTCTCGGTCACTCTGGCGATTATTGTACTGTAGTTAGTTAGTTAGTTAGTTAAATACATCACACTCTAGAAGTAGGTAAATATCATTCAAACATACATTCCTTCAGTACGGTACAGCAAGGTTCATTTTCCTTTACACACGCGCATAGGAAAATGAACTCCACAGAAATTGTTCTGATGGATCGCATATCAATATAAGGCTGGAAGGCGTGACCAGTCCTAAGGGAAATAATGGATGGGAAAATTATGAGAATGAGAATGGTAAAAAGTGAAAACTTTTCCTGGTGAAACTGAATGATATCATAAATGCTATATGACACGCTGTGTAACGTTCTCTTCAGCATCTGATACGGAAAGTCGCCAGTATTTAGTAGTGTGGCGAATCTGTTGTCATCCCAGTACGTGGTGAATGTATTAAGATTTACATTATCGCTCTATATATCGGACACCAGTACGTTTAAGTTGAAGGATTTATGCATTAGATAAAGCAAGGGGAGAGTAGGTTGTTGAATCATGGAAATGAATATACATGTCCTTCAGTCCTAACGGTCAGTACCAAATTTAACAAGTGGTAAAGTAGCCCATCCAAATACAACGGGCAGCGTATTTAAAATTCTCATCTCTATATATAACATTCCTCCACCACATAACTACATTTCTTACATATCTGGCGTGCTTTAAATTCAAAACAAAACAGAATGAAAGGAATTAAAGAAACAAAAGTAAACCGAAACAAAACAATTATAATTTAGTTATTACTGCTTTTCAGCAAACGTCCATACCTTGTAATGTACAGGAACACAGGGCAACACAATGTTTGCCTTAATTATTGCTTTATTACTTGTAACTCATTTTTGCGAATGTTCGAATAACTTAAGATCGATCCCTAATGAGCATTAGGATTTACACTGCATAGTAGTAAATCTATTACACTACAGATAGAGGATATATTTAACGCGTATCTTTTTCCTTCACATAACCAGCTATTTTCTTCCGTTCACAGCTCTCCAAATAGCATCTTATCCAGAATAACTACAATATAAAGCTAAGTTCCAACTTCCTATGATCACGTTATGCAAATAAAACACAAATCCAAACACTACCGTTCCTTCTTTCTTGAACTGATCACCGCCATAATAATTTGCATTCTCTTCACCAAGTTAGTCGATAGATGTTTCAGCCTGGGTACCTTTTCTGAGACTTGGAAGCAGACAAATATTTTCGCAGTGCATAAACAAGGTAAAGAATTCAATGCTTTATAATTAAAATCAGTATCTGCTCTCTCCACACGTATCAACCGACCAACATTATATTTGGATAGAAATGATATTAAACCTACTGTTATCTGAGGAGGTCATGATGAGTATATTTCTTGAAACTTAAATACTGTATTATGGTACATACAACTAGTACGCACCATAATTCCTCACCCGTTGCTATCGTTGCATGGTTTGTAAAACTATTTGATACCACAAAAATTCTGATTTTCTTTCAGGTACATGTTAATAACACCTGCATGACCACCTAGACGTGAAGCGAAAAACAACTCCTTGTTCAGAGATCGCTGACATTTTAAATTTGCGCAAGGATCAAATGGGATTATTTTGTTGCTTGTAGTGCGTATTATAGAATAAGATAATTCGTACAGTAGATCTCCCTTAAACGGTCTGTTTCTCTGTTTTCATTGTAGTTTTCCACGCGTATATAAAGTACTAGCAAGATTCCCGTGCTTCGCTACGGTATTACACTGAAATTTATAATTGAATGTTATTGTTTTAGATATATAATCCGCCGAAATTTGCGATCCGAATCGTTTTCTGCGAGAATCCGCCAAAATTCGCGATCTCACTCGTTTTCTAATAGATTACGGCAAGTTTCCTCCCATCTTTCAATCTTTCTTTCCAGCATTCGATTTCGTACTTCCCGGGGTAGGTCCAGGTATTCCACCCGGTCAGTTGGGTCCCTAAATCTTTGCCATCTTTTCCTATAAGCATTTTTAATATGGATCAAATCCTTCAGGAGATCCGGCGTGGTGTCGTCTTGGATGCCTTGGCGGTACTGAACCCGCCGCCGGACTGCATTCTTAGTCATTACCCGTCCAGGACCCGTTTCCAGCGCGGTCCCCACATTTGACGACGGTCCAGAACATTATTATTATTATTATTATTATTATTATTATTATTATTATTATTATTATTATTATTATTATTATTATTATTGTTGTTATTAGATGTTCTGGACCCCACAGCAAGATGCAAGACCGCTACTTGGCGGTAAATTACATCTGCTGCCATTGTCATTGTTGACAACGTGACCAGCACCATTGTCGCGGGTAGGCAAGTGTGCGGGTTTTCTGACGATACGAATGACTGACTTCCGTGCATTATTGACCTTCTTATAGAGGTGAACAATTTGACGGTCAATCGCATTCCTATCGTTTATTTAAAATGTGTTTAAATTTGTATTTATATGCCGGGAGAATCTACTGTAATCTAAGAACGTTCTCCAAAGGAAAAGATGGCTGTTGAAAACGAACCCAGGAAAGATTAAAAATGATCGATTTATAATCAGAATAAGTACATCGAAAATCTACAGCCTGTTTTCAGTCATTCGACAGGGCCAGGAATGGAATGAATAAAGCCCTATCTAGCGGCGACAATAGGAATTGTGCCGGCTGCCGAAGCACTCCTCTGGGGCAATGATCGATGAATGACAAATGAAATGAAATATTGGACAGTATTTCTGGAATGAATGATGACAGGAAAAATCGGAGTAAACGGAGAAAAACCTGTCACTCCTCCGCTTTGCCCAGCACGGATGTCACATGGAGTGACCGGGGTTTGAACCACGGAACCCACCTGTGAGAGGCCGGCGCGCTGCCGCCTGAGCAACGGAGGCTCCTCATAAGTACATTATGAACAGTAAAATCAATTGGTCTCACCACCTTTTACACCCCACCGCCGTTAAGTTTATTAACACCCCCCCCCCAAAAAAAATTAAAAGAAGGCGTGTTTCTTTATGTTTAAAGGAGATTCCAAACACCAATGTTCACGTCTATTACCTTCAGTTTTGAGATATAAGTATCCCCATAAAAATAATTCAATTTCTTTCACTTCCTTTCACACTCCTCCTCCCCCTTCCCCCAAGTGAATTATCCGACAAAAAATAGTTTCTTTAATAGTAAAGGATATTCTAAATACCAATCATCACGACTCTAACTTCTTCAGTTTTTGATTTATGTGTCCTCATGAAAGGAGTTCAACTTTTTTTTACTCCCGCCCCCCAAGATGGGTTCCCCGAAAACGCGTTTTTCTTTGTTTTTAAAGGAGCTCCAAATACCAATGGTTACGTCTGTAACAACTTTAGTTTTTATTGGATGTATGTATTCTCATACAATTAAGTCAATTAATTTCCAATTCTTTCACCCCCCCCCCCACCTCATTGGATTTTCCGAGAATACGTGTTTCTTTACTTTTAAAGCAGATTCCAAATATCAAATTTCACGTCTGTAACATCTTCATTTTTGAGTTATCAGTATCCTAATTAAAAGAATTCAACACCATTTTCAGTCACTTTTACCCCCCCCCCTCCACCCAAGAGCTATTTCCGAAAACTAAAAATACACGTTTCTTTATTTTTAATAGAGATTAAAAAATACCATTTTTTACTTCTGTAACGTGTTGAGTTTTTTGATATACTGTAGAAATTCTCATTTTAAAATTTCACCCCTTTTTAGTTCCCCTTGAATGGAATTTCCAAAAACAAATCACCTATGTTTCTTTACATTTACAGGAGATTCCAAATACACACTTTTTACGTCTGTAACATTTTACGTTTCTCAGATATTCTATAAATATAGTCTTTCAAAAAATTCACCCCAATTTGTCACTTCTGTTTAACCGCCATTAATTGGATTTTCCAAAAGCAAAAAATACGTGTTTCTTTATTTTTAAAGGAGATCCCATATACAAATTTTCAGTTCTGTAATTCTTCAGTTTCTGAGATGTATATATCCTCATTAAAGGCATTCAACCCATTATTCACACTTTTACACCCCTCCTATTGCGATTTACGGAAAACAAACAAAAATACGTGTTCTTTTATTTTTAAAGGAGATTCTAAATACCAATTTTTTACATCTGTAAACTTTTAAAGTTTTAAGATGTAGACACACTCATTTTAAAAATTCACCCACCCCCCCTTTTCACCCCCCATTATTTAGATTTTCCAAAAACGAAAAAATACCTGTTTCTTTATTTTTAAAGTAGATCCCAAATACCAATTGTCAGGTCTGTAATATCTTCAGGTTCTGAAATATAAGTAGCCTCATTAAAAGCATTCAACCCATTTTTCGCCCTTTTCCACCCTTCCTATTGGGATTTTCTGAAAACAAAAAAATACGTGTTTCTTTATTTTTAAAGGAGATTCTAAATACCAGTTTTTACATCTATAATCTTAAAAGTTTTGAGATATAGATACACTCATTTTTAAAAGTTCACCCCGTTTTCACGCCCCCCAATTAATTGGATTTTCCAAAAACAAAAAATAAGTGTTTCTTTATTCTTAAAGGAGATCCCAAACACCAATTTTCAGGTCTGTAATATCTTCAGGTTCTGAAATATAAGTATCCTCATTAAAGGCGTTCAACCGCTTTTTCGCCCCTTTTCACTCCTCCTATTGGGATTTTCCGAAAACAAATAAATACGTGTTTCTTAATTTTTAATGGAGATTCTAAATACCAATTTTTACATCTGTAAACTTTAAAAGTTTTGAGATACAGATGCACTCATTTTAAAAATTCCACCCCTTTTTCACCCTCCCATTAATTGGTTTTTCAAAAAACAAAAAGTACGTGTTTTTTTATTTTTAAAAGAGATCAAAAGTACCAATTTTCAGGTCTGTAATATCTTCAGTTTCTGAGATATAAGAACCGGAATCCTGATTAAAGGCATTCTGCCCATTTTTCACCCTTTTTCACCCCTCCTATTGGGATTTTCTGAAAACAAAAAAATACGTGTTTCCTTATTTTTAATGAAGATTCTAAATACCAATTTTCACATCTGTAAACTTTCAAAGTTTTGAGATATAGATACACTCATTTTAAAATTTCAACCCCCTTTTCACCCCCTTACTAAAGGAATATCCAAAAATCCTCTCTTAGCGAGCACCTACATCTTAATATGAATCTATGCCCAAAATTTCATTTCTTTATGTCTAGTAGTTTTGGCTCGGCGATGATGAATCAGTCAGTCAGTCAGTCAGTCAGTCAGTCAGGACAAGTTATTTTATATATATAGACTAGCAAGATACCCGTGCTTCGCTACGGTATTATACTGAAATTTATAATTGAATGTTGTTTTAGATATATAATCAGCCGAAATTCGCGATCTGAATCGTTTTCTGCGAGAATCCGCCAAAATTCGCGATCTGACTCGTTTTCTAATAGATTATGGCAAGTTTCCTCCCATTTTTCAATCTTTTTTTCCAGCAATCGATTTCGTACTTCCCAGGCTAGGTCCAGGTATTCCACCCGGTCAGTTGGGTCCCTAAATCTTTGCCATCTTCCTTATAAGCATTTTTAATATGGAACAAATCCTTCAGGAGATCCGGCGTGGTGTTGTCTTGGGTGCCTTGGCGGTACTGAACCCACGGCCAGACTGCATTCTTAGTCATTACCTGTCCAGGACCCGTTTCCACCGCGGTCCGCACATTTGACGACGGTCCAGAACATTATTATTATTATTATTATTATTATTATTATTATTATTATTATTATTATTATTATTATTATTATTATTATTATTATTATTATTATTATAGATGTTCTGGACCCCACAGCAAGATGCAAGACCGCTACTTGGCGGTAAATTACATCTGCTGCCATTGTTATTGTTGAGAATGTGACCAGCACCAATGTCGCGCGTAGGCAAGTGTGCGGGATTTCTGGCGATACGAATGACATACTTCCGTGCATTATTGACCTTATTATAGAAGTGAACAATTGGACGGTCAATCTCATTCCTATCGTTTATTTCAAATGTGTTTAAATTTTTATTCATATGCCAGGAGAATCTACTGTAATATAAGAACGTTCTCCGAAGGAAAAGTTGGCTGTTGAAAACGAACCCAGGAAAGATTAAAAAGATCGGTTTATTATCAGAATAAGTACATCGAAAATATACAGCCTGTTTCCAGTCATTCGACAGGGTCAGGAATGGAATGAATAAAGCCCCATCTAGCGGCGACAGTAGGAATTGTGCCGGCTGCCGAAGCACTCCTTTGGGACAATGATCGATGAATGACAAATGAAATGAAATATTGGACAGTGTTGCTGGAATGAATGATGACAGGGAAAAGCGAAGTATCCGGAGAAAAACCTGTCCCGCCTCCGTTTTGTCCAGCACGAATGTCACATGGAGTGACCGGGATCCACGGAACCCAGCTGTGAGAGGCCAGCGCGCTGCCGCCTGAGCAACGGAGGCTCCTTATAAGTACATTATGAACAGCAAAATCAATTGGTCTCACCTCCTTTTACACCCCACCGCCGTTAAGTTTATTTACCCCCCCCCCAAAAAAAAATTAAAAGAAGGAGTGTTTCTTTATGTTTAAAGGAGATTCCAAACCCCAATGTTCACGTCTATTACCTTGAGTTTTGGGATATAAGTATCCCCATAAAAATAATTCGCTTTTTTTTTTTACTTCCTTTCACACTTCTCCTCCCCCCTCCCCCTTAAGTGAATTTTCCGGCAAAAAATACTTGTTTCTTTAATAGTAAAGGATCTTCTAAATACCAATTATCACGACTCTAACTTCTTCAGTTTTTGATTTATGTGTCCTCATGAAAGGAATTCAACTCCTTTCCACTCCCGCCCCCCAAGATGGTTTCCCCCACAAAACGCGTATTTCTTTGTTTTTAAAGGAGATCAAAATACCAATTTTCACGTCCGTAACAACTTTAGTTTTTATTAGATGTATGTATTCTCATACAATTAAGTCAATTAATTTTAGAATTCTTCCCCCCCCCCCCTTTTCATCGGATTTTCCAAGAATACGCGTTTCTTTATTTTTAAAGGAGATCCCATATACAAATTTTTAGTTCTGTAATATATTCAGTTTCTGAGATATATGTATCCTCATTAAAGGCCTTCAACCCACTATTCACCCTTTTACACCCCTCCTATTGGGATTTACAGAAAACGAAAAAATACTTATTCCTTTACTTTTAAAGGAGATTCTAAATACCAATTTTTACATCTGTAAACTTTTAAAGTTTTAAGATATAGACACAATCATTTTAAAATTTCACCCCCCTTTTCACCCCCCATTATCCGGATTTTGTCAAAAACGAAAATATACGTGTTTCCTTATTTTTAAAGTGGATCCCCAATACCAATTTTCAGGTCTGTAATATCTTCAGGTTCTGAAATATAAGTAGCCTCGTTAAAGGCATTCAACCTCTTTTTCACCCTTTTCCACCCTTGCTATCGAGATTTTCCGAAAAAAAAAGTGTTTCTTTATTTTTAAAGGAGACACTAAATACCATATTTTGCATCTATAAACTTTAAAAGTTTTGAGATATAGATACACTCATTTTAAAAATTCACCCCCCTTTTCACCCCCATTATTTGGATTTTCCAAAAACAAAAAAAATACGTGTTTCTTTATTTTTAAAAGAGATCAAAGGTATCAATTTTCAGGTCTGTAATATCTTCAGTTTCTGAGATATAAGTATCCTCATTAAATGCATTCAATCCATTTTCACCCCTTTTCACCCCTCCTATTGGGATTTTCCGAGAACAAAAAAATACGTGTTTCTTTATTTTTAATGAAGATTCTAAATACCTATTTTTACATCTGTAAACTTTAAAAGTTTTGAGATATAGATGCACTGTTTTTAAAAATTCACCCCCCTTTTCACCCTCCCATTAATTGGATTTTTCAAAAACAAAAAAATACATGTCTCTTTATTTTTAAAAGAGATCAAAAGTACCAATTTTCAGGTCTGTGATATCTTCAGTTTCTGAGATATAAGTACCGGTATTCTGATTAAAGGCATCCAACCCCCATTTTTACCGTTTTCACCCCTCCTATTGGGATTTTCTGAAAACAAAAAAATACGTATTTCCTTATTTTTAAAGGAGATTCTAAATACCAATTTTTACATCTGTAAACTTTCAAAGTTTTGAGATATAGATACACTCATTTTAAAATTCCAACCCCCTTTTCACCCCCTTAGCGAAGGAATATCCAAAAATCCTTTCTTAGCGAGCACCTACATCTTAATATGAATCTATGCCCAAAATTTCATTTCTTTATGTCCAGTAGTTTTGGCTCGGCGATGATGAATCAGTCAGTCAGTCAGTCAGTCAGTCAGGACAAGCTATTTTATATATATAGATTAATTTAATAATGTAACACACAAATTATTGTTAATTGATGTTGACAGTAATTAAGTTGGACTTAAATGTAAAAAAGCGCGTTTTTGACATTTGATGGAAAATATCATAGGAATATACTAACGGGATGAACAATTTCTTTGATGAGGGAATCATCCCATAACTGTAAAAGAATATTAAATACATAATGGACAACAGACTGTTATTTATAAGTATATTTTATTTGACCATACTATAACAGGCTAATTACATATAACGTAACTACACTTGACATGAATTAAAGGACAGTCGTTCATTAAAGTACTGTTGTTATTCTAACTATCGGTTTCAAACTTATCATATCCGATATCGATCAATATCGTATGCGGAACAATCCTCGAGCCTTGATACCAGCAATCCAAATAGGCAGTTACAGCTAATATATGTTTCGTTCATTAAACATTGAAAGGTAAGTCGTAACCATTAGTATAAAATACATTACGTTTGACCTTTTTGTAGGTACATGCAAGTTGTTTCCAATACGTATTCATTAATACGAAATTAATATTATTTTAAATTTGTTTTTTGATATTACTTCCGCAGCCATTCCCAGCTACTTCTGTCCAATTCCTCTGCTGCAACGTGCTTTGAAGGTAAAATCTCTACATCAGAGGACTGGTCCGCGTGGGATGTCTGTTGAACTAGTCGGGGACAATCATGGTCAATAGAACTGCATATTATCATGTCCGCCATCGGTCATAATGTTCGAGAACTTTATCCTTCCAATGTCGAAGTTTGATGATTTTCAAACTAAATTCTACAAATCTGAATAATTTAGTAATTTCTGATAAAATAATTATAGGTGTTTAACGAATATTCATCTTTTCATTTCTTTATGCACATCTTGTTACGAAGTATTTCTTGTAAATACAGTTTGTTTTTCGATTTTATCAAGGTATTTATAGATGGTATGCACATGGTCTTGCACTTAAAGATTATCAATAAAGTACACACATGAGTAATTCAATGAAGTAACAAGGTAAGATATACTGTAGAATTCCAAAATTCAAAAATTGGACATTTCATTTTGGTCGAACAAAAACAGTCCTATGCATCACCCTTAAAATGGTAGTTAAGACACTCTTATAAAGATACTCGTGCCTTAAAAATTCCCTTATTGGCTCGTTGGGTAATACACCACTATATATTTTGAAATCCCCAAACGGATGGCTAAATGGGCTCGTCTGCCTAGCAATAACGTACTATTTTCAAGGTAGAAAAGGGACGATCTTCAAACGAGGTGCCGTGCTATAGTAGCGTGGATTTATGGAAATTCAGCGAGGTAGGGAAATTGGAAAATATAGGAGGCGTGTTGTTCTCCCTTAAATTCCATTCATCCGAGAATCACGTGCCTCAAATCAAGATTGAAACTTCCCCAACTCTGTACTTTATAGCTCATTTCAACATTTATTTTGTAACACGCAATTTATCTCAATAGTTTCCTTGAAGACTATCATCACGTTTCCCATTCATATGGCACTTCGGTGCTGAAAGCTTTGCCAAACGTTATTCTCCATTTCCATATCTCGATATCCGGAGTGCAGCCAAGTTAACAGTATGTAGCACCAAGCTGGAGGCGGCTGGTCTCTTTAATTGCAGCAAAGGAAATAAATCAATTACTCGGCGAGACTGATAACCCAATTACGGAAATGGAGAATGAGAGAGGGGCAGAGGGATGTGGTAGAGAGTGAAAGGGGACGAAGTCTTCTCCCGACACGGTGCAGATGTAGAGGAGAAGAGAGGGAAGTCTCAAGTAAAGGAGAGTGGTGGTGAGGGCTTAGATTTTGGAAGAAGGGAAAATTCTATGGCCACTTAGATAGAGGTGAGGTGTTGTTTTGTTTCCACGGTCTGGTTTTCCAAATAGAAGCGGAAGTGCAAATGCCAAGGGAGAGAAATAGGAGGAGGAATGTATTTCTTGCAAGAAAGTGAATGAAGTGGTGTTTACTGTGTGAAATATGTATCGTGCTTTAATAGCGGCTGTGTCGTTTAGGTATGGACAAATAATGATGTAGTTACTCTCCAAGTTCCAGTTGATGAGCTAACAAAAGCGTATAATCCAGTAGACTTCATTACATTGAAAATGTTCTCATATATTTCTTTGTGTTTCGGTAACATACTATTTACTCAACGGTTATTGCATATCTGATCATTATGCTGGAACGATTTACACTCGGATTCGGAGTAATATTAACAAAGTATACCTGAATTGCTGTAATTTTGAAGAAAGTGGTCAATATTTGTTTCTTTGAATTCATTAATGTAAATGTTTATACGTTCATTCTCCATATAATATTCTGATGATGATGATTGTTGTGGGGCCGATGACCTTCGATGTTAGGCCCCTTAAAACAACAAGCATCATCATCATCATCAAGCGACGATTGTTGTTTAAAGGTACTAACATCTAGGTCATCGGCCTCGCATCATATTGTTATGTTACTAAGAGTATATAGTAAGGATGTTACTTGCTGTTACTGAAACTGTAGAAATATAATTTTCTGTCTTCTTCAAGGATTATTGATTGGTTACAGTATATCATCTAATTTGACAACCGCCACATGCTTGGAGTAATCCAGTTTCATGCTCGATAGTTACTTTTATTGAAAGTGGTCCCCGTACCATAAATATGAATGAAGGTAACCCTAATGGAAACTAAGCTGCTTCCCACGAAGTTGACGTAATCGTTATTTAAATATTCCCATAAAGCAACTCTGAACTTCGTTGATCGAACTAGTCATATTGATTCCTATGTGTAAAAATTTGAGATCTGCTTGGCTGAAGCTTTTATGGATGCAGTTTACCAATCGCGCATATTCTTCTTCCACAGAGATCAACTTCTGGAGCTTCTGGAATTAGTATACCGTTTACAAATTTATAAGCGTGTAAATAAAGTTAATATTTAGAATAGAACGACCTTGAGCGAATGATCATTGTACTTTTATTACAAACTTCTGCGGCCTGTGAACCCTGGTGACAAGGAACGGATTATCATCAGTCGTTCATCCATGATGAGATTATTACATAGCAATAAATTTCATCCACTCCATCTGAAATTACATCAGGAGCTACATGGTATGATAAATACGCTTAAGCAACATTTCTTGAAACTATATTATGGTACAAACTGTGCTGTAATTCAGCAGCTTCATCATTAGCCCTATTTTCCAATGAATCATGATTTCGCAAGAATTATGCTATTTACCGATAATATCTTTTACAAATGGACCTCTTCATGGAAAAATAAAAGTAATTATTGAAGATAAGTTTTATACATCGAAATATACAGTAAAAAGTGACAGTAGGACTTGACCTGCTCGGCCTGTATTCTTGAATATACAGGTGCGTGATTTTATCATTTTCGCTAGAGTGAAGCTTAGCAGTCAGTAGGGAATTCGCACTCGTTCGCAGTCTGTACGATAACTGTTCTACGGCTTAGTTACCACGTCATGTTCGAACGAAAGTGTTATTCGCCCCTGTGATTGTTTCATACGTTCATTGCAGTTCTGTCAGTGAATTACCATTGGTGCTGTTGACATCAATGAAGTAATCCTCTACAGAAGAAGTTTCAGGTGTTTTCTTACTGTCTATAAGCTACAGCTTCTTCAAGACGAAATAATAATGGTCTATTGGACCTCTCTGTGCATATATCATGGTTTGCAATGTTAATAGTTCACGAAAATACGCCTCGGAGAATGATCGTTGAACAATACTCTTTATCGATTGGATTCACCAGCCTTCCATGAAATGTCCCTTCAATAGTGTACATCGTGTTTGTTCACGCCATGGCCATTTGAACTTAACCAATAAATTATATGCTCCATTTTATGTAAATGTGCACATTGAGTTTAAAATTGTTTCAAAACATCTGATTCTGAAGAGGCATTCCAATGAAAAGTCTCTGACACGCTTTTATCGATAACAAGATATATAACTAGGTTCCCTACATCATGTGTAATAGTATTAATATAAGAACTCCTTACTTTCTACAATTCTGATAACGGAGAATGGAAGCCGTTGATAGAAAGGGGAAGCTTCCTAGCCATAAAAAGTAATTCCTGCGCGGAGATATAACTAGATATTATTTGCAATATCAAGGATCAATAAATTAAGTAGTAAGTAATGTAACAAAAAATGAACGACTTATGTGTTAACTACATTCTTGATAATTCATCATTACTTGTTCGTTCTCACAAGCAACCAGCTGGCATATAGTGGATCTATCGATAACTTCAAATATCCACTCACTCATGTGCTCACATACATCACTAAAATTTCTTAACATCTAGCACTCCCTCATTATTTCATTTACTCACTAACTTAAATTTCCGAAAATCATAGCAATACGAATGAAAACATTATATATGGTTAAGAATGTATAACATTGATTACGAGTATATTCACATCCAGAGTCCAAAAGATGCTGATAGAGTATAAAGCTTGCTAACGACACAAATCTTCTCACTTCGCTTGTGGAAGTGGTGATTGACATCTCAGTTTATTTCCAATAATTGTTTCCCCTTAAGCATACGGAAGTATAAAATATCTCCCGTTTTAATTTATTGCAGCTTCGCGCAGTAACGTTTTAATGTATCTGAAAGCAAAGACAGTATTGACTTCATCGTACGAATGATAGTCTACACAGTAGACCTAATACCAGACCAAAAGTACACTTTCTCCATGAACCAGGACAGCTTACAGCAAATATACCACTGAATCTTCCTTACAATATACTAAGAAACATTCTAAGGAAATAACAGGAAACATGATATACACCGGATGGCCTTCTTCTTAGCACTAGAGATGACATTTCTAATAACTTATCATCTAATGGTTTACAAAAGCATTGCTCGAAATCTCAGCAGAACATACCGAGATGTCTCAAATGGACTGTCGAACTATACGAGTACATTTCAAACGCGTTTACAGTTTTAACAAACAAAAGATGACGCCTTTCGCCACATCTGAACCTGGTTATTCTAATCATTCAATGGTACATTACCCTATCCTGTTCAAATGCTTAATAAGAAGTTATCCAATGAGCCTACCATTCTGTCCGCTTCAACATAAATATTCGAAGCTACACATCTGTAAAAAGATGCGTTAGTTTTCTCTCATAACAAGGCTTGTTGTTTCGCAATGGACACAACAGCTGGTTATTACCACAGATAAAATTTAAGAACAAATGACAATCAAAGCATATTTATGAAAATAAACACAATGCTGTTGAATAAACGAATTAATCATTATGAACAGTACACGAATTCAAGTGGAAATTTTAACACATCCAAGTTAAGGGACATTTGTGTTTATATTGTGGTTATAGGATGGTGCCCGCTAAGTTCGTAATTCATACTCGTTTCAGGCTAGTAAAGTTATTCATACGACACACCCCACATGATTAGTCAGGACGGACGCTCTCCTGAATGCGAAGCCTAACGGAACTTAGTTGACGTGTAATCAATGAGGCGCATTGACGTGAGTGTTCACTTGTTATACACGCCTCGTTGACGTGTACGAAGAGGATGTCAAGAATTGTACCGGTTGAGTGGGTCGGTACAACTCTTCTGTGTGAGAGTGGATTATATGTGCTGGCTATAGCTGAGCCTTTTGCCCGAGATGAATCTACGGTACCACGTGAGTAGCAGCAGTGGCCAAATGAACGTAGACATGCTCAGAGATGTTGGACAGGACTAACCAAACGGGCAAGCTAATATTATTTCCTCTTTGTAATTTCGTCCTGATATCTCCTTCCTTAAAGTTGTATACTGCTCTACTTCCACAACGTTTGTGTTTATACATTCTGAAAAACATCATGACTCTGCAGGACGTTTGCAAATAACAATAATAATAATAATAATAATAATAATAATAATAATAATAATAATAATAATAATAATAATAATAATAATAATAATAATAATAATAATAATAATAATAATAATAATAATAATAATAATAATAATAATTGGCTCATGAGGCAGCGTGCCGGCCTCTCACCGCTGAATTACATGGTTCAAATCCCTGTCACTCCATATGAGATTTGTGCTGGGCAAAGCGAAGGTGAGACAGGTTTTTCTTCGGGTAGTCAGGTGTTGTCTGTGATCTTTCATACCAGAAAGACTCTCCAATACCATTTAATTCCTGTCCGACCGAGATCGATAGCTGCAGTCGCTTAAGTGCGGCCAGTAACCAGTAATCGGGAGATAGTGGGTTTGAGCCCCACTGTCGGCAGCCCTGAAGATCGTTTTCCGTGGTTTCCCATTTTCACACCAGGCAAATGCCGGGGCCGTACCTTAATTAAGGCCACGGCCGCATCCTTCCACTTCCTAGGCCTTTCCTATTTCCATCGTCGCCATAAGACATATCTGTGTCGGTGCGACGTAAAGCAAATAGCAAAGAAAAAGAAAGAAAAAGAATTCCTGTCCGTTATTAGTCATTGTCCCAAAGGAGTGCGACAGTCTTTGGTAGCCGGCTCAGTTCCTATCTTCTCCGTTAGATGGGGCTTCATTCATTCCATTCCTGACCCTGGTGAAACTGGAAGCAGGCATTTCGATAAATAATAATAACAAACATTATCATCGTCATCATCATCATCATCATCGTCATCATCGTCATCAATCATCATCTTGACGGCTAATGAGAGGACAATATGAGATACTTTTGGAATTACCTGTATTTCCTTCTATGACGACATTATATGGTACACAATATCACATCAGCTTGGACTTCCCTACTTCTTTTTGCTGGCATGGACGGCATATTCATAACGCAGTATTTGCATGGAAGCTGATTCAAACGATTAATAATTATATATATCCCTCGGACTTCTATTGGGGTAATTCTGGATTGCAAACTACATCCAAATTTCCAGCATAGATTTTAAAGAAAGTCATTATTAGTTACTCACTCAAATAGCGGAACAAGTGTACTAACTGAAAATTGAATAAATTCCACGTTCTCAGTACTGATTGACTATTCAACATTTTAATTGCCAATGCAGAAGTTACTCAACACCTGGTGTAACTCATCCCAATATTGCTTAGCATGTGCCGCCTTGCACTGCAAATATCAGCCTACACAACACTATGGTCATTTACAGATGGAATCTCGGCAAATCGTTCGATGGAAATGTGTTCTCACCGAGCTCATGTCCGGTCCTAGAAATCCAAACATCGAGCTACATTCAATAAGAGAGTCACAGGACAATAATACCCACGTGTGCCGAGAGCAACGTGATGGAGAAAGTTTAAGATTCTGCTTGTCTTTGGGATTCTCTAACGACGAAACGCATTACGTGAGATGTGAAGAACGATACAGTAGTACATAGGTAATATTTTCTTCACTTTGAAACATTGAAGATGCAACTTCATTTTAACTTTTTGCTAATTTGGTCGAAAGTATGGCCGTTGTGGTCACATCATAACCCACGATAGGTAAATTCGTTTCTACAAGTGAACGATCGTGGATCAGTTTAATCAAGGTATATTTCGTATATCGTCTTTGCCGGGAACAAACCTCCTATGCGTCAGAATTGGTGAAAATGAGATTTTAACGCTAATATATTCAGAACGGCAGCCACTATGAAGTGGTAAAATCTCATATGTGTAGAAAAATATTAAATGGGTTAAATCCCACGAAATGTCGTACCTCCTATCTACCCTAGAATTTTTATTGATGGGAAAAAATTCCAATGTGCTTGAGGAACACGTAGGAGTATTATACAACACCATGCACTGTTCATGATAAATGTGTGTTGAGTCGAACATGCTATCGTTATATTTTACCACCTTCTGCTCGACAATGGCGACTATATAAGGCTTGTTTGCAATGTATGGCGCCATATTGACAAAGTAGGCGTGTGTCCCTTTTGTGTCACTGCTATTGTTGTTGCTGTAGGAGTTTTAATGTGAAGAGTCGTGCTGAAAAATATTTAGCCGTCGAAAGATATTTTTAAAAATGCTATTAGGGATAACTGCAGAAGATGAGCCATTAGACAAAGAAAAGCCAATTAATACGCAGCGATGAAAGCATGGGATAATCATATTAGCGAGGTAGTTAAGAGGGATTGCATATCATCTCTTCAAATGGTTATGAGAGTATGTAGGGGTTGCAGTAAGGATGCCTCTGGCAAGACAGCAGTTAGAGTATAGTTCTAGTTCTTCACCAGAATTTCTTGATACGAAAACTAGAAAAAAATTCAAAGGAAATGAGCAGTATTTGTTTTGGGTGATTACCGACAAAGGAGTAGTGATAATAAAAATGTTGCAAACTTTGGGCTGGGATGACTTGGGAGTAAGGAGAAGATATGCTCGACTATGCGGTATGTTTCGAGCTCTCAGAGGTGATTTGGCGTGGAATGATACAAGTAGCACAATAAGCATGAGTGGACGTTTCAAAAGTAGGAAACATCAAATTATTAAGATAACGTTGGAATTCAAGAAGACAGGTTGAGTCAAGCATTCATTTATAGGACGAAGAGTAAGTGATTGGAATAAATTATCAAGGGAAATGTTCGAAAAATTTCCAAGTTCGTTGAAAATATGTTAGAAAAAGCTAGGTAAACAATTGTAAATAAATTAGCAGTTATCCGTGGATTTGCTCGCGTAGATTTCGTAATGTGTTAAGAGAAATCGTTCCTCAGTACTGTACTAAGACATTATCTGAAAATCCCTAAAGTATTAAAACTCACCAAACAATTGAATTTCATTCCCCCAGAAACTAATTGTAAAACACGTTCGTGGTATTGCCTTTTAGGGCTAAGATAACCATGAGACATAGAAGTGTACATGCAAGAAACAGTCTGCTCTTAAGTCGAAAAAAATACACGATTATTAGAAAAGATTCCAAATACCTATTTCAACGCCTATAACATCTTCAGTTTTTGAGATATAAGTATCCCCATAAAAATAATTCAAACCCAACTCCAGCCCCACCTAAGTGGATTTTCCGAAAACAAAAAATGCATGTTCGTCAGTTTTTAAAGGAGATTCCAAATACCAATTTTCACGTCTGTACCAACTTCAGGTTTTGAGATATAACTACCCTTGTAAAAAACAACTAATTTTTCACTTCTTTTCAGTCAGTAAAGTGCCTTTTCCGAGAACAAAAATAAAACATGTTCATGTATTTTTAAGGGCTTTCCAAATACCAAGTTTCACGTCCGTAACATGTTAACTTTCTTAGATGTACTGTGGATATAATTGTACCAATTTTAAAAATTCAACCGCTTTTCCAGTTCCTTTCACCCCAATGAAGTGGATTTTCCGAAAAACAATACGCGTTCCTTTCTTTCAAAAGGAAATTACAAATACCAGTTTTCACTTTTGTAACATCAGTTTTTGAGATGTAAGTATCCTCGTAAAAATAATTCAACTTATTCACTTCCTTCCACCCTACTCCCTACTTAAGTGGACTTTCCCAAAACAAATATACGTGTTTCTTTAATTTTAAAGGAGATTCAGAATACCAACTTTCACACCTGTAAAATCTTCAGTTTCTGATATATAAGTATCCTCATAAACGGACTTCAGCTACTTCTTTACTTACTTTCACCGCTCCCTCCCCCCTCCCCCCCAAGTTAAGTCGTTTTTCCGCAAACAAAAAGATAGTGTTCCTCAATTTTTAAAGGAGATTCCAAATAACAATTTTCACGTCCGTAACAGCTTTATTCTTTGAGGTATAAGTATCCTCATGCAAAGAATTCAACCCATTTTTAATTAATCACCCCCTTAAGTGGATTTTACAAAAAACAAAAAATAACAAAAAAACCGTGAGAGTTGGCCGTGCAGTTAGGGGCGCGTGGCTGTGAGCTTGAATCCGGGAGATAGTGAATTTGAACCCCACTGTCGGCAGTCCAGAAGATGGTTTTCCGTGGTTTCCCATTTTCACACCAGGCAAATGCTGGGGCTGTACCTTAAATAAGGCCACGGCCGCTTCCTTCAAATTCGTTGGCTTTTCCTATCCCATTGTCGCCACAAAATTTACCTGTGTCGTTGCGACATAAAGCAAATAGCCAAAAAAGAAGAAGAATAATGCGTGTCTCCTTACTTTGAAAGAAGATTCCAAATACAAATTTTCATGTCCGTAACATCTTCAGCTTTTGAGATATAAGTAACACCATAAAATATTTCTACAACTTTTTCACCCCCATCCCCCGTTACGTTGATTCTCCTCCCCCCGCCCAAAAAAATGCATGTTTCGTTATTTATAAAGAAGCTTCCAAATACTAATTATAGCGACTGTAATATCTTCAGTTTTAAGATATATGTACCCTCGTAACAATAATTCAACTTCTTTTTTCACCTCACCCCCAATTTGAGTTCCCTAAAACCGAGCTCGATAGCTGCAGTCGCTTAAGTGCGGCCAGTATCCAGTATTCGGGAGATAGTAGGTTCGAATCCCACTGTCGGCAGCCCTGAAAATGGTTTTCCGTGGTTTCCCATTTTCACACCAGGCAAATGCTAGGGCTGTACGTTAATTAAGGCCACGGCCGCTTCCTTCCCACTCCTAGCCCTTCCCTATCCGATCGTCGCCATAAGACCTATCTGTGTCGGTGCGACGTAAAGCAACTAGCAAAAAAAAAAAAGAAGAGTTCCCCAAAAATGCGTGTTTCTTTATATTTAAAGGAGATTCCAAATACCAGTTTTCACGTCCGTAAGATCTTTAGTTCTTTTAGATAAAAGTACCTTCATACAAATAATTCAACAATTTTTTCAATTCTTTCAACCCTTAAGTGGATTTTTCGGAAACAATAGAATTCATATTTCTTTATTTAAGAGGAGATTCCTAATACCAATTTTCAAGTCTGAATGTTCTTTAGTTCTTAAAATATTATTAACCTCATACAAAGAATTCAACAAATTTTTCAATTCTTTCGCTCCCTGCCCTTGAGTGGATTTTGCAAAAAGGAACACATATTTCTTTATTTTTAAAGGATACTTCAAATACACATTTTCACCTCTGTAACATCTTCATTTTTTCAGATATCACTATCTTAAAAGAAATCATTCAACACCCTTGTCAGTTCTTTTACCCCACGCCAAGTTTTTCCTGAAACAAAAAAGTACATGTTCCTTTATTTTCTAAATATACTAAAAATACCAATTATTTCATGTCCGTAACATGTTTTTATGAGATGTTCTGTAGATATTCTCATTTTAAAAATTCACCCCCTTTATCAGTTCCCATTAAGTTGATTTTCCCAAAATAAGTGATCTACGTTTCTTTACTTTTACAAGATATTTCAAATACCTATATACACGTCTGTAACAATTTACGTTTCTGAGATATACTGTAGATATAGTCTTTTTAAAATTTCACGCCTTTTGTCACTCCTGTTCTCCCCCCTGCCCTTAATTATATTTTCGAAAAACAAACAAATACGTGTTTCTCTAATTTTAAAGGATATTCCAAATACCGGTTTTCATGGCTGTAACATATTCAATATTTTAGATATAAATATCCTCATAAAAGGTATTCAACACATATTTCACCTTTCATGACTCCCGTTAAGGGGATTTTCCTAAAACAAAAATATACATGTTTATTTTTAAAGGCGATTATAAATACCAATTTGTAAGTTTTTGAGATACAGATATGGTCATTTAAACAATTCACTCTCTTAGAGACGAAATATCCAAAAATCCTCCCTTAGTGAGCACCTACACTCTAATATAAATATACCACCTAATTTTTTTTCTTTAGGTCCAGTAGTTTTGGCTCGGCGATGATGAATCAGTCAGTCAGTCAGTCAGTCAGTCAGTCAGTACATGTTCTTGTATAATATATAGATGTAAATATGAGGTAAACAATTGACACAGAATCTCCCACCTGGGCGACCCCTAAATGCAGACGATTGATTGATTGATTGATTGATTGATTGATTGATTGATTGATTGATTGATTGATTGATTGATTGATTGATTGATTGATTGATTGATTGATTGATTGATTGATTGATTGATTGATTGATTGATTGATTGATTGATTGATTGATTGATTGATTGATTGATTGATTGATTGATTGATTGATTGATTGATTGATTGATCGAAGCTTCGCAGATCTTTAAATACCAAAACACAAGGGCTACCGCAAAACTGCATTTACATTTAAATACCAACTACTATGGATTGTAAGGTGACCGTAGTAAATTAATTTCATTCTTTAATTAGGTGCATTTGTGAAACCCACAGCGAGTGGAATCACTGTGTAAATAATAATTTTGTGTGGCTATTTCTAGCCGAGTGCAGCCCTTGTAAGGCAGACCCTCCTATGAGGGTGGGCGGCATCTGCCATGTGTAGGTAACTGCGTGTTATTGTGGTGGAGAATAGTGTTATGTGTGGTGTGTGAGTTGCAGGGAGGTTGGGGACTGCACAAACACCCAGACCCCGGGCCATTGGAATTAACCAATGAAGGTTAAAATCCCCGACCCGGCCGGGAATCGAACCCGGGACCCTCTGAACCGAAGGCCATTACGCTGACCATTCAGCCACCGAGTCGGACACTGTGTAAATAACACACCTACAGTACCATGGAAGCAATGCTGGACCATGCAGTTGAATTTGCAAGTTCTGTAGCAGGTAAATATGAATTACAGTACCCAATTTTTAACCTACGGATATCATAGAAACCAAGTGCGTTACGAATGTTGAATTACTGGTAAAGAAATAACCATGTGGCTTCTGTAATATATTAACAATATAATTCTAATTTCTTTTATATTTAAAGGATTTGTCTGCACCAATAGAGGCGACGTCTGACAATGACTATACCGGCACAGTAAGAAACGTGGAGACAATTGAGATCATCTGCATTATAGTAGGTATGTTTGAAGTTCTACAGGCCTACTACGTGAATTTGAAGTTTGTAACTAATATTGGTACAAAGCAAATCGTGTAAAATATATCACGTTGACAAATAAAACTACAAGAAGGTAAAAAAAATGTTATTATATGAAATTATTTTGGGTTTAGTACAGATCTACACGACACGTCTTTCATTGAGTGGCATGTAGAAAAAGACGATTTTCACGTTATTATGAACTCTTAAAAGCAAGCGCAAAAGATGAAACCGAAGATATGACAATGATAGCACGAAAACACTTGGTGAAGAACTGGATCAATCCAAAATGTCTGTTGGTAATCTTGACTTGTGAAATATAGTGACAGAGAATGGACTCAGCCGCAAAGCAAAAGAAAGATCACGTTAACTAATAATCATTGGCAATGCTTACTTAGCTTACAACAAAGGTCTAAAGTAATCAGCAAAGAGACAAGAAAAACCGGCAAAGCAAGAGAAAGATTACGTTCAAACAGAATCATTGGCAAGGCTTACTTAGGCTTACAGCAAACGTCTAAAGTAATAAATAAGGAGACAAGGAAAATAGGTAACAGATGCAAACATAAAGTATTGGTAAAGAAGTCACAAAGACATTACTTTGCAATACAATCAACGACGAGTACCGGCGTAAATCGTTCAGGGAGTTCTGGCAGATATCATCCTGGGCTGAAGAAAGGCATATATCAGTGGACTAAACACCAGAGATGATCTTAGGAGGTGCAGACACCATAGGTGACATCTAAAGAATGAACACAGGCAATGATATATGTTTAAGAAACCGAACAGGAAATGTGTGCGTGTTTTCCGTATATTTTTCATTAAATCTTTATGAAGTTTTGAGGACATTTACAAGAGGTGGACCCAAGAGGTGGATCATCCAAACAATTTTGACCTCTACTGATAAGGGAACAGATAATTCAGACACCGGTGGCCAAGCCAGCTCAGTGAGGAAACGTGCCCCGGAAAGCAGAATGTACCTATTTTCATCAGGAAGGGAAAGGAAGTGGAAGACGAGAAACCAACTCGTGAGTGTCTTGCAGCTTTACAGAACGTTCCCAGCCTCAATTGCTGAAAATCCACACAAAATATACACGTTGGGTCAACTTTTCTTTCCAAATTGCACATTTTTTTACAGTCTGCAAGGAATGATGTGACCAAAACAACAAATCGCCCAGCTGCAGAACCCTTTTCTTGGGTATGTTGGAAGAGGACAATATTGACATACATCTGCCAAATAGGACCAATGTGACATTTGTTGTGCTTATAAAGTTGGTCAAGTAGCAGTTGAAGAAGTATTTCAAAGGCACCTCCTTACGAAAGATGAGGTTCGAGAAGCGAAGTATAAAGTTAAGGAAGCCACTACTCTTGGTCATGTTATGGTTAAAATGGGCCTCCGAAGTGCTCTTTTGTGCCCCAAGGTCTAGCATCCAATATCCACTACAGACAGAAACATCAAGTACACAATTTCACAATGGTGATGTTACAGTTTATGTATGGTACGAGGGCTATGGTGGTGAAAGAGCAAATGAATTTACCTTCTGCATAGTCTAGTTCATTTTTAGGACAATTTGCCTACTACAGCCATTAAGGTTACTTTATTTCGTTGTAATTTTCACCATCAATTCCAGCTGTCAACACTTGCTGCAGCACTGAATGTGTTTTGAGTACCAAGTGTATGCATAGGTTCTTGCCGGGTTTTGTGGTAAAGAAAACACGTAATCTTCATGGGAAATTCATTTCTTGTTCATTCAAAATATTTGACATCGGCTTCTACACACTTAGCCCATCTTTCAGGTAAGTTATATACACCATGCCAGAAAAACTGCTTGTCTTTTGCGGAAAACCGTTCGTTGAGCCATTTTCCAACTTCCTCAAAATTGCTGAAGTGCTGCTCTGCGAGCGTGTGCCCCACTGATGCAAAGAGATGATAGATGGCGCCAGGTCGGGGCAGTACGGCGGGTGTAGAAAGATGTCCCATCCAAGCGATTTCAAGGTGTCTTCCACTGGTTTTGCTGTGTGAGACGGCCCATTGTCGTACAACAAAATCAGTTTGCCATGCCTTTTGGCCCATTCCGGTCATCCTTCGGTCGCTGAGTTTGTGTTGGGTCACCATTCAGTAACGCCTGCAATTGCTCGTCTTGTGGTCTACCAGAGCGCACATTGAAATAACCACGTTTAAATTATCGAAACCATGTCTCACATGTTCTGATCGATGGAGCGTGTTCACCATATATATCTGCCATCAAAGGATGACTTTCCATACCTTTTTTTATTAAATATGAAAAGAAATGCGTGCCTCAAGTGATCTTTATTAGGCAAAAACGTCGACATGATCACTGAAAGACAGAACACAGACCCTAGAGTTTGGCGAACTGAACTTGTGTCTGTTGGTAGGTTAAGGTCAGACGAACAAACTGATGTATATGTCAAATTCGTACGCTACGTACTGTTCCCCGGCGCCATCTCTAAGTGAAACCTGAAAAGACCAATGCATACATCTGGTATACATGTCAACTGATATGGAAAAACAGTCAAAAAATTGCTGAAGCCTTTTAATGTCTGTTATGATTGAAAATATATTTTGTCCATTCTTATCTACAGTGGGTGTGAAGGGGTTTATTTCTGATGGCTGTACGTAATTATCAGAATAGGAGCAAAGTTTTAGCCAGCACCCTAAGCAATACCGCTAGACGTATGATCATCACTGTTGAACAACTGTATCTGGAAAAGGGGCGCACATTGGAGGAGTGTGATAGTGTTCAGGCCAATCTAGAATGCCACTTCTCTCCAGCAATTGATTCAACCATGGCCATAATGAGACAAAGCAACCCAGGAATCCATGCTTTTTGAAAGCTGTCGTCTTCAGTTTCTTCAAGGATTTTGAGCATAAATCAAACCTCCCATCTTTAGCACATGGAAGAAAATCTGTTAACCCTGTAGTGACAGATATCAACCAACTGCAGTTCTCAGTTGGTGGAAGTATGTATTACAAAATGCAACACACAGCAGTATGGAAGAACTTCCACAGAGGAGGAGAATTAGTTCTTCGTTTGGTGATCCAGACAGATTATGCACTGCAAAATTGCCGATCACATTATTCAAGTTCATTCACTTTCAAGAACTGATGAAGGTAATTGAACACGACCACCATTATATTCATGGTAATTTCTCTGTAAAACAGGTCAAATGAATTCTCACTGGCCTGCTCTGTGATCCAGTTACATAGTACACATTTAATAAAATACAATTACTCAGCATTGATGTAACAATATTCAGCTGAATGAAATGAAATTAAGGATGTGTTTGTGTAAAAGTTGAAGATAGTATAGACTTCACACTTAAACCAAATCTCCTATGTGTTATTTCGTGGAAACTATAAATCCTATGCGTCAGAAGAATGATCTAAATTAAATATGTGTTCAAATAACCGGTTTTAATGCAGTTAAACAGTACTAGGTTTAACATAGACAAGTGGAGAAGGGAATTATATTATTTTAAATGCAATGGAGCTCAGTATTATTTTTCGAAGTAGATTATTTTCCCTCTTCAAAAATTGTTATTTCGCACATAGGAGGTATGTCCCTACTGTTATCTCAGCAGCTGTGGTATTTTAGGAGAGAAGAACACATTCATCCATCAGATCTATGCACCAAAGGGCTTCGAACATGCCTGACAAATAAGTGGCAACCTGGCAAGAAAATTAGCGCACTGTAACTATTTGGATATATTTTTTATTATAGGGATATGTGTCCCTTTACTTGAAGAAATTCATTATCAGAGATTTCGAGTAAAGGGATTTTTTCCAAATATTGTTCCAACCTCGCGTATTTGGGAAACAACGATGATAGAAAACAAGGAGTTATGATATCACATTATTCTCTATGATTCATACATTTAACATATAGTCCCTTTTTTCTACCATCAAGGTAATCTGTCACAGAGTAGTCAGCCGCTCCCAGGCGCGCTCAGTTCGAACTACTCTAACTATGGAAATTACTTAAAATTACACCCTGGATTTGATGGGGAACATATATCTAATATGGACAAGACAAAGTCAACTATAAGCTCTAAATGATGTAAGTCGAGGCATGACGTCAGTTTTCTTGAGGAAACATTTACTAAAATAAGCAAGAGAAATAGAAATAGACTCAAAATCAAAATGTGACTAAACTTACATGATTCAAAGTTTGTCTCTTCCACCTTCAATAGAGTTCATACTGAGAAAATATATACACTCATGTTCTTAAAAACCGAACACCTTGAAAGGCTAGAGACAGGAAGTTCATACTGACAGGAAATTTTCATTAGTATGTTCTGCAGAAACGATTAGTATTTCATTCACCTAGGTTCAGCATGAGTCCTGTTTCCCAGTAGGCACTGGGTCCTCCATAGGTACTAACAACTTGTTCCACGCATGGTGGCATCGACGCGTATAAGGAGCGAATGGCGTCCTTGGTTATAGCCATCCATGCTGCATTCACCTGGTTCCACATTTCATCTTTGGTTCTTGGCGATGGGTCACAGCGCCGCACCGGCTGTTTCACCATATGCCATAAATTTTCGATTGGCGACAAGTCCGGTGATTGGGTGGACCAGGGCAACAGTCTGACATCCTGTGACGACAAGAAGGCACGTGTTCGTGCAGAAGCATGTGGTCGTGCATTGTTCTGCTAAAATATGAAGTCCGGGGGATCGTGCAGAAAGGATATGGCTACGGTGTTACACTGTTCCACTGTTGCACCAGAGCCAAGGGTGTCATTGATCTGTCCTGCAATGCCATTCGGATGAGGTGTCGATCTCGGGAGGTGGTCTGGGGGGTGTGACCAGACCAATCTCGTCGTGCTCTAGGGCTTTATATGAACCATTCTGTACACACCCGTTGCACAGCCGACACATTTCGTCCCACATGGGTAACAATTTCACGGATGGATGCATCACATTCTCTCATGCATATAATGCGACCTCTTTGAATCTCACTGAATTGACGATTCACTTCCCGCATACGTCTGCGATGCATCCTGACGTCTGCTCAAGTCACATTACTTTCGGTTTATAGCGACAACGAGAGCCGCAGGCACATTTTACCAGTCGGTGGAGGTGCGCCGAGATATCAATGTGGACCTTCAACCTGAGGGTCGACAGGGTTTAAATGCTAATCATTTCTTCAGAACATACCAATGCACATGTCGTGAGAATAAGAACTTCCTTATCTCTAGTCTTTCAAGGTGTTCTGTTTATTATGAACATGAGTATACTGTATATATTTACAAACTAGCAAGGTACCCGTGCTTCGCTACGGTATTATACTGAAATTTATAATTGAATGCTTATTTTTTTAGATATATAATCCGCCGAAATTCGCGATCTGACTCGTTTTGTGCGAGAATCCACCAAAATTCCCGATGTGACTGGTTTTCTATGATTTTACGGCACATTTCCTCCCACTTTTAAATCTTCCTTTCCAGCAATCGATTTCGTACTTCCCGGGCTAGGCTAAGGTATTCCTCCCGGTCAGTTGGGTCCGTAAATCTTTGCCATCTTTTCCTATAATATTTTTAATATGGATAAAATCCTTCAGGAGATCCGGCGTGGTGTCATATTGGGTGCCTTGGCGGCACTGAACCCGCGGCTGGACTGCATTCTTAGTCATTACCCGTCCAGGAGCCGTTTCCAGCGCGGTCCGCACATTTGACGACGGTCCGGATTATTATTATTATTATTATTATTATTATTATGTGTTGCTGGAATGGCTGATGACAGGGAAAACCGGAGTATCCGGAGAAAAACCTGTCCCGCCTCCGTTTTGTCCAGCACGAATGCCACATGGAGTGACCGGGATTTGAACCACGGAACCCAGCTGTGAGAGGCCGACGCGCTGCCGCCTGAGCAACGGAGGATCCTTATAAGTACATTAATAACAGTAAAATCAATTGGTCTCACCTCCTTCTACACCCCACCGCCGTTAAGTTTATTTACCGCCACCCCCCCCCCCCCACCAAAAATATTAAAAGAATGCTTGTTTCTTTATGTTTAAGGGAGATTCCAAACAGCAAAGTTCACGTCTATTACCTTCAGCATTGAGATATAAGTATTCCCATAAAAATAATTCACTTTTTTTCACTTCATTTCACAATAATCCCCCCCCCCCTTGAAGTGAATTTTCCCGCAAATAATACTTGTTTCTTTAATAGTAAAGGACCTTCTAAATACCAATTATCACGACTAACTTCTTCCGTTTTCGATTTATGTGCCCTCATGAAAGGAATTCAACTCCTTTACACTCCCGCCCTCCAAGATGGTTTCCCCACAAAAACGCGTTCTTCTTTGTTTTTAAAGGAGGTCCAAATAAGAATTTTCACGTCTGTAACAACTTTAGTTTTTATTAGATGTATGTATTCTCATACAATTCAGTCAATTAATTTTTCAATTCTTTCACCCCCCCCCCCACCTTCATTGGATTTTCCGAGAATACGTGTTTCTTTACTTTTAAAGCAAATTGCAAATATCAAATTTCACGTCTGTAACATCTTCATTTTTGAGATATCAGTAGCCTAATTAAAAGAATTCATCACCATTTTCAGTCACTTTTACCCCCCCCCATCCACCCAAGTGGTATTTCCGAAAACTAAAAGTACACGTTTCTTTATGTTTAATAGAGATAAAAAATACCATTTTTCACTTCTGTAACATGTTAAGTTTTTTAGATATACTGTAAAAATTCTCATTTTAAAATTTCACCCCTTTTGAGTTCCCCTTAAGTGGAGTTTCCAAAAACAAATCACCTACATTTCTTTACATTTACAGGAGATTTACACCCACTCTTTACGTCTGTAACATTTTACGTTTCCAAGATATTCTGTAGATATAGTCTTTCAAAAAATTCACCCCAATTTGTCACTCCTGTTTAACCGCCATTAATTGGCTTTTCCAAAAACTAAAAAATACGTGTTTCTTTATTTTTAAAGGAGATCCTATATGCAAATTATCAGTTCTGTAATATCTTTCGTTTCTGAGATATGTGTGTCCTCAATTAAGGTATTCAACCCATTTTTCACCCTTTTACACCCTTCCTATTAGGATTTACAGGAAACAAAAAAATACGTGTTCCTTTATTTTTAGAGGAGATTCTAACTACCAATTTTTACATCTGCAAATGTTAAAGTTTTAAGATGTGGACACACTCATTTTAAAAAATTCACCCCCCTTTTCACCCCCCAATATTTGGATTTTCCAAAAACGAAAAAATACGTGTTTGTTTACTTTTAAAGTAGATCCAAAATACCAATTTTCAGGTCTGTAATACCTTCAGGTTCTGAAATATAAGTAGCTTCATGAAAGGCATTCAACCCATTATTCACCCTTTTACACCCTTCCTATTGGGATTTTCCGAAAACAAAAGAATACGTGTTTCTTTATTTTTAAAGGAGATTCTAAATACCAATTTTTACATCTACAAACTTAAAAAGTTTTGAGATATAGATACACTCATTTTAAAAAATCACCCCTTTTCACCCCCCCCCCCATTAATTGGATTTTCCACAAAAAGAAAAATACGTTTTTCTTTATTTTTAAAGGAGATCCCAAACACCAATTTTCAGGTCTGTAATATCTTCAGGTTCTGAAATATAAGTAGACCCATGAAATGCATTCGACCACTTTTTTAACCTTTACCACCCTTCCTATTACGATTTTCCGAAAATAAAATATACGTGTTCCTTTATTTTTAATGGAGATACTAAATACCAATTTTTACATCTATAACCTTTAAAAGTTTTGAGATATAGATACAGTCATTTTAAAATATTACCCCCTTTTCTCCCCCCTTAATTGGGTTTTCCAGAAAAACAAAAAATACGTGTTTCTTTATTTTTAAAAGAGATCCCAAACACCAATTTTCAGTCTATAATATCTTCAGTTTTTGAGATATAAGTAGCCTCAGTAAAGGTATTCAACCCATTTTTCACCCCTTTTCACTCCTCCTATTGCGATTTTCCGAAAACAAAGAAATACGTGTTTCTTTATTTTTAATGAAGATTCTAAATACCAATTTTTACATCTGCAAACTTTAAAAGTTTGGAGATATAGATTCACTCATTTTAAAAATTCACCCCCTTTTCACCCTCCCATTAATTGGATTTTAGAAAAACAAAAAATACGTGTTTCTTTATTTTTAAAAGAGATCAATAGTACCAATTTTCAGGTCTGTAATATCTTCAGTTTCTGAGATATAAGTACCGGTATCCTGATTAAAGGCATTCAGCCCCCTTTTCACCCTTTTTCACCACTCCTATTGGGATTTTCTGAAAACAAAAAAAATACGTGTTTCCTTATTTTTAAAGAAGATTCTAAATACCAATTTTCACATCTGTAAACTTTTAAAGTTTTGAGATATAGGCACACTCATTTTAAAATTTCACCCCCCGTTTCACCCCCTTAGCGACGGAATATCCAAAAATCCTCTCTTAGCGAGCACCTACATCTTAATATGAATATATCCTCAAAATTTCATTTCTTTATGTCCAGTAGTTTTGGCTCGGCGATGATGAATCAGTCAGTCAGTCAGTCAGTCAGTCAGGACAAGCTACTTTATATATATAGATAAGCAATCGTACGCCGACACACGTACTTAACGTTTACACTAGAAAAGGATGTAGACTTTAACGCTTCTTAAGGGACGATTTGGCTAGCGTAACCGCACCACGCGCCAGGTTGGATTGTTAATTTTTTCGACTTTAGAAGAGTATCCCCTTGCCTTGCGCACTTAACATCGCAGTGGGGAACCCTAATATTATACATGTTCCAAAGCACTTCGGAGAGGTAATAACCTGGTGTAACTGTACAAAAATCATACACTGAGTGAAAACACATCCTACCAATTTACCACAAGACATAAACTCAACTGTGGATCGGACCACACAACATAAATCGCAATAAAAGCAACAAATACACACTGATCAAAGAGCATCACACGTAGTCATTTTGTTAATCACCATACCTAAAGCATGCCGAATTCAAGCATATCTCACTCATGCAATCCCGATGGAAATGTATAAAAATAATTAATTTTCAATTTAAATACCAGTTCACTACCTATGCAACGTTGGTTCCCGGAATGGAATTCATTACACGAATAATACCATAGTGAACCTTAGAGTTCATATATAATTCAACGAATATTTCTGGAACATATTACATAATACAAAATTCAAAAATATAAACAGAGTGGACTTTGACTTCAACTAAATTTAACGACGGTCTTTGAAACAAACCAAAGAGTATACATGTCGCGATAACAAAATCCGTCTGCAACAAAATACCGTATTGGTATAGAATAAAACATCACAACAGAATGATAGGCCGCCTCACAAAACCCTCCTCGTAGGTACACACAATCATCCTCGACTATCACACGGCTAAATAACATAAAAATGGAGACTCAGGCTCCCCCCCCCAAAAGAATAATACATACATACATACATACATACATACATATATACATACATACATACATACATACATACATACATACATTATCATTAGAGACTGTTATGATTTCAGCGTTCAGTCTGCAAGCCTCTGTGAATTTACACTGACTGACAGAGCAAATGCAACACCAAGAAGGAGTGGTCAGAACTTTATGCCAATTGCAGGGTAGACTGACGTCACTGAGGTATGCTCATGATGTGAAATGCGCCGCTGTGCTGCGCACGTAGCGAACGATAAATGGGACACGGCGTTGGCGAATGGCCCACTTCGTACCGTGATTTCTCAGCCGACAGTCATTGTAGAACGTGTTGTCGTGTGCCACAGGACACGTGTATAGCTAAGAATGCCAGGCCACCGTCAACGGAGGCATTTCCAGCAGACAGACGACTTTACGAGGGGTATGGTGATCGGGCTGAGAAGGGCAGGTTGGTCGCTTCGTCAAATCGCAGCCGATACCCATAGGGATGTGTCCACGGTGCAGCGCCTGTGGCGAAGATGGTTGGCGCAGGGACATGTGGCACGTGCGAGGGGTCCAGGCGCAGCCCGAGTGACGTCAGCACGCGAGGATCGGCGCATCCGCCGCCAAGCGGTGGCAGCCCCGCACGCCACGTCAACCGCCATTCTTCAGCATGTGCAAGACACCCTGGCTGTTCCAATATCGACCAGAACAATTTCCCGTCGATTAGTTGAAGGAGACCTGCACTCCCGGCGCCCGCTCAGAAGACTACCATTGACTCCACAGCATAGACGTGCACGCCTGGCATGGTGCCGGGCTAGAGCGACTTGGATGAGGGAATGGCGGAACGTCGTGTTCTCCGATGAGTCACGCTTCTGTTCTGTCAGTGATAGTCACCGCAGACGAGTGTGGCGTCGGCGTGGAGAAAGGTCAAATCCGGCAGTAAATCTGGAGCGCCCTACCGCTAGACAACGCGGCATCATGGTTTGGGGCGCTATTGCGTATGATTCCACGTCACATCTAGTGTGTATTCAAGGCACGTTAAATGCCCACCGCTACGTGCAGCATGTGCTGCGGCCGGTGGCACTCCCGTACATTCAGGGGCTGCCCAATGCTCTGTTTCAGCAGGATAATGCCCGTCCACACACTGCTCGCATCTCCCAACAGGCTCTACGAGGTGTACAGATGCTTCCGTGGCCAGCGTACTCACCGGATCTCTCACCAATCGAACACGTGTGGGATCTCATTGGACGCCGTTTGCAAACTCTGCCCCAGCCTCGTACGGACGACCAACTGTGGCAAATGGTTGACAGAGAATGGAGAACCATCCCTCAGGACACCATCCGCACTCTTATTGACTCTGTACCTCGACGTGTTTCTGCGTGCATCGCCGCTCGCGGAGGTCCTATATCCTACTGAGTCTATGCCGTGCGCATTGTGTAACCTGCATATCGGTTTGAAATAAACATCAATTATTCGTCCGTGCCGTCTCTGTTTTTTCCCCAACTTTCATCCCTTTCGAACCACTCCTTCTTGGTGTTGCATTTGCTCTGTCAGTCAGTGTACTAAACGTCGCCACAATCCCCAATTTGCAACTAGTGTTGTGGCCTCATTTAGTTCTATATCTCTTACCTCTAATCGTTTAAAACAGAGTCTAACCATCGTCGCATTGGTCTACCTCTACTTCTCATACCCTCCATAGTAGAGTCCATTATTCTCCTAGGTAACCCATCCTCCTTCATTCGCCTCACATGACCCCACCACAGAAGCTGCTTTCTGCGTACAGCTTCATCCATCGAGTTCATTCCTAAATTAGCCTTTATCTCCTCATTCCGAGTACCCTCCTGCCATTCTTCCCACCTGTTTGTACCAGCAATCATTCTTGCTACTTTCATGTCTGTTATTTCTAACTTATGAATAAGATATCCTGCGTCCACGCAGCTTTCGCTTCCGTAAAGCAAAGTTGGTCTGAAAACAGACCGATGTAAGGATAGTTTCGTCTGGAAGCTGACTTCCTTCTTACAGAATACTGTTGATCGCAACTGCGAGCTCAACACATTACCTTTACTGCAACTTGATTCAATCTCACTTACGATATTACCGTCCTGGAGGAACACACACACAACTTAAGTACTTGAAATTATCGACCTGTTCTACCTTTGTATCAACAATCTGGCATTCAGTTCTGTTGAATTTCTTACCTACTGACATCAATTTAGTCTTCGAGAGGCTAATTTTCATACCATACTCATTGCACCTATTTACAAGTACCAAGATATTACACTGCAGGCTTTCGGCACAATCTGCTGTTAAGAACAAGTCGTCAGCGTAGGCCAGACTGCTTACTACATTTCCACCTAACCGAATCCTTCCCTGCCATTTTATACCTTTCAGAAGATGATCCATGTAAACTACGAACAGCAAAGGTGAAAGATTACAGCCTTGCCTAACCCCTGTAAGTACTCTGAACCAAGGACTCATTCTACCATCAATTCTCACTGGAGCCTAATTGTCAACAGAAATGCCTTTGTTTGATTTTAATAATCTACCTTTAATTTCATAGTCCCCAGTATAGTGAAAATCCTTTCCCTCGGTACCCTGTCATATGCTTTCTCTAGATCTACGAAACATAAACACAACTGCCTATTCCTCTGGTAGCATTTTTCAATTATCTGGCGCATACTGAAAATCTGACGCTGACAGCCTCTCTGTGGTTTGAAACTACACTGGTTTTCATTCAACCTCCTCTCAACGACTGACCGCACCCTCCCTTCCAAGAGGTCAGTGAATACTTTGCCTGGTATACTAATCAATGGGATACCTCGATAGTTGTTTTAATCCTTCCTGTTCCCTCGCTTATAGATAGGTGCAATTACTGCTTTTGTCCATTCTGAAGGTACCTTACCAACACTACATGCTAATCTTACTACTCTATGAGGCCATTTCATCCCTGTCTTCCCACTATACGTCACCACTTCAGGTCTAATTTTATCTATTCCTGCTTCTTTATGACAATGGATTTTATTTACCATCCTTTCCACTTCCTCAATCGTAATTTCACCAACATCATTTTCCTCCTCCCCATGAGCTTGGCTGTTCGCAACCCCACCAGGATGATTTCCCTTTGCATTGAGAACATGTTCAAAATATTCCCTCCACCTCTCCAGTGATTGATTCCCTGGGATACATTATGAGTTCAACTGAACTACTCAAAACACTATTCAGTTCCTTTTTCCCTCCCTTCCTAAGATTCTTCATTACTGTCCAGAAAAGTTTCCCCGCTGCTTGACCTAGCCATTCCAGATTAATACCAAAATCTTCCCAAGACATCTTTTTGGATTAAACAACTATTTGTTTCGCTCTGCTTCTTTCAGCTACGTATAAATCCCTGTCTGCCTCGGCCCTTGTTTGGAGCCATTCCTGATAAGCCTTCTTTTTACGTTTACAAGATGCTCTCACTTCATCATTCCACCAAGCTGTTCACCTTTTCCCATCTTTACACACAGTTGTTCCTAGGCATTCCCTTGCTCTTTCTACTACAGCATCCCTGTATGCCACCCATTCATTTTCTACATCCTGAACCTGCTTACTGTCTATTGTTCGAAACTTCTCACTTATCATATCCATGTACTTCTGTCTAATCATCTCGTCCTGGAGATTTTCTACCCTTAATCGTTTGCAGACAGATTTCACTTTCTCTACACTAGGCCTAGATATACTGTGTTCACTACAGATCAGATGGTGGTCTGTATCATCGAAAAATCCCCGATAAACTCGTACATTCCTAAAAGATTTCCTGAATTCGAAGTCGGTTAAGTTATAGTCTATTGTGGATCTGGTACCCCTAGCCTCCCATGTGTAGCGGTAAATAGCCTTATGCTTGAAGAATGTATTCGTAACTGCTAACCCCGTATAAGCACAGAAGTCCAGCAAACGCTTTCCATTCCCATTAGCTTCCATATCTTCCCCACATTTACCAATCACCCTTTCATATCCTTCAGTTCTATTCCCAACTGTCGCATTGAAATCACCCATTAGCACTATTCTGTCCTTGCTGTTGACCCTGACCACGATGTCACTCAATGCTTCATAAAACTCGTCAACTTCATCCTCATCTGCACCCTCACATGGTGAATACATGGAGACAATTCTCGTCCTAATTTCTCCAACTGAAAAAATTACCCACTTCATTCGCTCATTTGCGTGCCTAACAGAAACGACGTTGCGTGCAATGGTATTCCTGATAAAGTGCCCTACCCCAGACTCTACCCTTCCCTTTCTAACACCCGTCAAGTACACTTTATAATCTCCTATCTCTTCTTCGTTATCTCCCTTACCCGAATATCACTTACTCCTAGCACATCCAGATGCATCCTCTTAGCTGACTCTGCCAGTTCTACTTTCTTTCCGCCATAAGCTCCATTAATATTGATAGCTACCAATCGAATTCCATTTCGATCGCCAAGTTGTTTCCAAGGAGTCCCTCGCCTGTCAAATGGGAGGTCGGAGGCTTGCTTACAATGTTCTGAGCTCGGTAAATTCATGAAGCAGGATGCTACTTACTTGCACATAGTCCAAGTGAGGATCTCTCCTCTAACGGGTTATGGACCACCGGTGGATGGTATAGACCTAGCCGCCTAAGCAAAGGAGGTCCATGACTCAGAATATGTCCGAGATTCCCACTCCCATTTCATAGCAACTGGTACCCCGACTCTCAGGACCACTTACTAGGCCACTCAGCCGTTGCCCATGGTTCACGATCTAGGACGTGGCTACTGTAACCCACACCAAGAACCACAAATAATAATAATAATAATAATAATAATAATAATAATAATAATAATAATAATAATAATAATAATAATAATAATAATAATAATAATAATAATAATAATAATAATAATAATAATAATTGTTACCATTATTTTTGTGGTAGGTAGAGGTGAAAGAAGGTGCGGGGGTGAACGGGTCTCAAACTAAGAAATTAAAGTTAATGTAAAATTTAACAAGGTTATATTTTCTTTTCAATATCAAGAACTAACAAGAATGGCAGGTACAGAGTAGCAAAGACACTATTCGAGAATGTACAATTATAGTATTTGGGGCTCCGAGAGCCAGACACACAATTCTTGAGCAATTAGCCCAACTTTACGATATACAGAATTCAACAAAGGGGCAGAAGACCCCAATCAAGCCCAGGAGCACTTGCTCCCAATTACATCATAAAGCCTCCTCGAGGCGCGCAGAAACAAACTTCAAAAGAGCGATCTGCTCTCAAAGGTTAAGCCTATCAAAGGCCACACCAAACTCCACCTTCAAGTTGTCCTCTCAGGACATAAACACAGGGGTAAAGATACCCAACCTACTGAGGCCTATTAAGTGAGAAAATTTAATTACCTGGCCTCTAAAATACCAATTTGAGAGGAGGCGAACTGCACTCCTAATACATTTTGTCTAAAACCTACTTGGCACTAGGCCGTTAATGCAAGGGCTAATCCCATACTAAAGAGGTGACTTTAGAAGGAAACAATTTACATTACGTTAAGGAAGAAACGGTTGTGAAAATAAGTTCACCTCAATGCAATATGAGAGGGAGCTCGAGAGGGTTAAGCACTCTCTATCCCAATATGAAGCTTAAAAGATAGAATAAATGCAAGGATTCTTTACATTTTAGGGAAAGTTACATGGTGGAAAAGCTTCGGACCCGCCCCGAGAGTTAAACTGCTGAGCTAGCAAGAAAAGAAGTTATTAATCGGCCATTACCTTGTTGTTGAACTGCTGCCCGAAGGAAGAGGCGCTTCCCGCCCCCTGCTATGTACTTTATACACTGAAAGATGTTACTGAAGTGGCGCAGAGACCCTAAAATCAGCAGTTTATATACTCTCGCAGAAAGTTCGAGGCGTTTCAGGAAGGAAAACACCCGCCCACTATCATTTTATTGGTGGATAAAGAAACCCCTACACAAGATGAAGAAGAAACACATTATTGGTGGAAAATTAATTAAAGAAATTCGGGATTGGTTAAATTCAAAACAAGGGGAAAGAAAGGGTTAATATTGCCAACTCTAACAATGACTGAAAGAAATTTAGCAAAGAACAAACTTTTGAAATTAAATTTTCTCCAAAAAAACAGTTCTTTCACTTCGCACTAGGGTGCACCGTTGTAGTTCTTCAGTAGTGTCCTCTAGAAGAGAATGTTCACACTTCTTACTACAAGCAAAACAAAAGTACGTCGAAAACAACACAGTTCAGAAACTTCAAAATTTCCAAGTAGTGACATCTTCAGGGTAACTTCAAAATTAACACATACGACAAAGTTCAGACTTCTTCCAGTAGGGGGGGGGGTTTCAACTGGCGCAAGGTTTGAATTAGCGGCGTGGAGGTGTACCGCTCGGTACAATAATAATAATAATAATAATAATAATAATAATAATAATAATAATAATAATAATAATAATAATAATAATAATAATAATAATCATGCAGAAATCTAAACATGGAATCGAACCCTTGGTAACCTGCTGCTCCCAAATCTACCCGAAGGGAGCTTAGCGAAAATGACAAGATGCAGGCCTGAAATGAGGAAAACGCGTCCCTTTATTGCCAACGGCCGTAGCCGTGTTGAAACACCGGATCCCGTGAGATCTCCGAAGTTAAGCAACATTGGGCGTGGTCAGGAGCTGGGTGGGTTGCCACGCGCTGTTGGTGGCGGGTAAGGGAATGGAGGAGTGGAAAGGAACTGGCCACCCTACCGCACGTAAACTCCGGCTCAGGAACACCTCTGCGGAGGTTCGGACCTGCCTTTCGGGCAGTGTTGAGTTTGTAACATATTTGAAATTAAATTTAATATGATGGGGTTGGCAGTAGAGAGAGATGTCTTGGTTAGAGAGTGGGTGTGGGTGTTGAAAAAAAATGTGAATGGCTGTCATAGAGAAGTGCTTGTTTTTTCTTCTGAATAAAAAGTAAACATATATGACTTCGGCGGGGTGTTTTCTGATTTTTAATTGGTGAACCTAACATTTATTGGCGACCGTGACAGGACATCATTAATAAAGGAAGACCCCCGTGAAAATAAAAAAAGATGGAAAACCTCACGAAAGCAAGGACCGTAAAGCGGCGGTTATTTACACGAGTATACAACGAGGTTATGTCATCGTTACAAGACGGTGAACCAGACACAGAAGAAATTCAGGTACAACTAGAAATCCTTCAAGAAAGGTATGATACTATCGCTAATTTAGATGGATTGGTATTTCAACAGATGATAGATGATAATTGTGAGGTTGATCGAATAGCAGATGAGGAAGAATCAGCTGATGAATATAGACGTAAATTCTTGAGCTGTAGGGCTAAAGCAACACCACTGTGCCGGCTTCCTCTACCCAAAGTGTAGTAAATGAAGATATAGCTGAAAGAAAGAAATACAGACTTCCAAAAATAGAATTGAAGAAGTTTTCTGGGGAAATAATTGACTGGTTATATTTTTGGAGTCAGTTCCGTAAAATACACGAAGATGAGGACATGGGGGAGGAAGATAAATTCCAGTATCTCATTCAAGCTATGATAGAAAGTTCTAGAGCGTACGAGTTAGTCACAAGTTTCCCTCCGACTGCCGACAATTATCATAAAGCGATAGACAGTCTTCATGACCTCCCCCCCCAAAAAGTCCCTCCAGGGGTGACAGATGAAATTCTCTAAAAACAAGGTCCATGTTATGATGTTGATATGGAGATTAATTGCAGAAGAATTTATAAAAATTTTCTAAATTTATTCTGATCCAGTTTCAAAATTCTTGTAGTAACTGTTGAAGAAATGTCTTTATGTTTGTAGAAGTTGAATTCAGAAGGAAAATTTTAGTTTTGAAGTTGAGGAAAAAAATCTTCTAAGTCCACAAGATATTGCTGTTGAATTCCCAAGTGTAGTAATTGCTGATAGTAAATGTCCATGTAGTTGATTAAATATTTCGATGTTGATTAAGTTGGATGGCCAGACCGGGCGTTGCAGCTTGTGTCCAAAAGCGGCCGCTCGGACCCCTCAAGTACCCTGAGATACCGCTCGCCCGCACTATGAGAGGAGCAGTGGTGTTGAAGCACGCCGCGCCCGCGGTGAACATGCAGGTGGCGGGCCAGTTACAGGTTGTGCGCCGCACATCAGCCTTGGCCGGGAGGAGGGCGCCGGCTCGCCGTGCACCTGTCGTCCTTGCTGGAGAAGAGGGGGCCCTTCCTCTATCCCAGTCGCGGCACGGCGCCGCGCGGCTGCGGGGGCACTGAAACATTAAAGCTAGGCGGAAGAATTTTGTTGGACCATCATCATTTTTTTGAGGGCACAGGCTTTGTGGAGAGGTTGAGGGGCCAGTGGCGTGCAGATATCCGTGGCATTTTATAAGCCACTGTGTGTGTGGAGCAGGAGACGGGAGCGTGGTAATGGCCGTGGCAAGGACAGGATGGCAGTTCAACTGATCGGGGGAGGTTTACAAAAAATAATTACGCTTAAAGGAAACAGATTGCAAGGGCAGAAGGCCTAAAAGTGAAACCTCTCAGAGAAAAAAAATATAACCTTCCTATTTCTTTCAAAATAATATGAAGCAAGTTAACACAGAAATTACACCGGTCTCACCTGTGACAGGTGAACCCTAAATATCCTCTCGGTGGCTGGATTACTTAATAATAACGTAACCGGCGTAAGGAAATCGAGAATGACACACGGCCCATGAAATCTGGGGGCAAGCTTGCCCGCGGGAACAAAGTTCTTGACCATCACCTGGTCACCTACCTTCAAATTGGTGGGTCTCCGTCCACGATCATATCTTTCCCTAACCTTTTCATGAGACACCTTAAGATTGGCGTTAGCTTTCTTCCAAAGATCTTTGATATTATCCGGATCTATTGTCTCGGGTAGAATGTCACTCAGAGACCAGAGGTTAGAGAGCGGCGTGTTGGGAACGAACTTAAACATCAAAGAAGCTGGAGTAAACTTGTGAGATTCATGAACCGCCGAATTCAAAGCAAAAGCTAACCAATGCAGGGACGTGTCCCACCTAGAATGATCTTCATGATGATAGGCAATAAGCGCGGACCTGAGATTACGATTAACCCGTTCAGCCAGAGATGGTTGAGGGTAATAAGCAGAAGTCGTCACATGAGAGATGGACAAGTCAAAACAGAATTTACGAAAAAGATTTGATGTAAACGCCTTAGCATTATCAGACACAATATATTGGCACGGACCAAAAGAAGCAAAGATAGAATTTAGACAAGTAATGGTGGACTGAGCGGTAGCCAGCTTAGTCGGAAATAACCAGGAAAATCTTGTAAAACCATCTACGCATACAAAGATGAACTTGTTGGCATTTCCCTTTGACTGGGGGAAGGGTCCTACATAATCAATATACAGGCGTTCCATGGGGCGCGACGCTTGATGCGAAGACAAAAGGCCTACCTTGGTGGACATGGTGGGTTTACTAAGCAAACAAGATTTACAAGCTTCTACTAGTTCACGGATTTCACCGTCCATACCCTTCCAGATGACCCTTTCACGAATCTTTTCACGAGTTTTAAAGATTCCAAGATGCCCCCCTAATGGGGTCTCATGATAGTACTTGAAGATCATAGGTACAAGAACAGCTGGAACGACAACCTTCATCATGTTTTCATGCCTTGATGGGCAACATAAAACACCATTCCTCAGAACATAAGGGACGACATGTTCCCCAGAAGAAAGGGTTTCCATTATCGGAGCCAGCGTCGGATCTTCACGTTGGTATTTCTCGATATCCCTAAAGAGCAGGGGAGCATCTGTTAAGATGGCATTAACATCAAATAGCATGGACTCGGGAGGTGAAGAACTATCGACCGGATCATGGGTCTCGACCTCGTTGGAAAACATACGGCTGAGTCCATCAGCAACAACATTTTCGGTACCTCTGATATGCCTGACATCGAATTGGAAGGCAGAAATACGGATGGCTCAACGGGCTATACGACCAGTACGACGCGGCCTACCTAAGACCCAGCTTAAGGCTTGATTATCTGTCTCCAGGTCGAATTTGACATGTTCCAGATAGAGACGGATCTTTTCTAAGGCAAATAAGACTGCCAAACCTTCGAGCTCATAGATGGAATACTTGGCTTCTTGAGCCGATAGAGTCCTAGATGCATAGGCGATGGGTCGCCTCCCTAGTTCAGTCTCTTGAAGAAGGACTGCAGCTACTGCTGACGACGACGCGTCAGTTTGGACGATGAATTTCTTTGAGAAATCAGGCATAGCAAGGACAGGGGCATTACCGAGAGCTAATTTAAGATCTTCAAAAGCGGCTTGTTGAGAAGGTCCCCACTCGAATTTGATGCCTTTCCTACGAAGAAGGTTTAAGGGCGCCGCTCTATTAGCGAAGTTAGGAATAAACTTCCTGAAGAAATTCACCATACCAATGAACCTGGCGATACCTTTAATATCCTTGGGAGGTTTAAAATCACGGATGGCCTGTGTTCTAGAATGATCGACTGCCACACCATCAGGTGACACAATATGCCCTAGGAATGACATGGAGGGCTTAGCAAAGGCAACCTTGGACAACAAGTTAACCCAGCCTTACGAAGGCGATTAAGAACTTCTCGCAGATGATCTAGATATTCTGCAAAAGTCTCCGAAAATACGACGACAACATCCAAGTAGTGATACAAGTACTCAAATTTGATGTCGGAGAAGACCTTATCTAGCAGCCTAGTGAGTACAGCTGCTCCCGTGGGGAGCCCGAAAGGCACGCGGTTGTATTCATACAAATTCCAATCCGTGGCAAACGCTGTAAGGTGTTTAGACTCTTCCGCTAGGGGAATTTGATTGTAGGCCTGATTCAAATCCAAGATGGTGAAGAACTTGGCCTTACGGAACCATGAAAAACAAGAATGAAGGTCGGGAAGGGGCACAGATTGTAACACCACCTTCCGATTGAGAGCCCTATAATCAATGACAGGCCTGAAGCCCCCTTGGGGTTTCGGGACTAGAAAAATAGGCGAAGAATACGCCGACTTAGAGGGCCTAATAATACCATCCTTCAACATCTGATCGATGATTTCTTTCAGAGCCTTCATTTTAGGTGGAGATAGCCTATAAGGTGGAAAACGGACAGGAATCGAATCCGTGACCTCAATTTTGTATTCGATAAGGTCAGTAACACCAAGAGTATCAGAGAACACCTCTGGGAACGGCTGACACAACTTACGAATACTATCAGCCTGCTCCTCAGGTAGATGTCTAAGGTCTAACAACATCTCATCCTGGGTAGGCGAAATAGATGAACATGACGCAGAATTACATTTTAACAAGGGGATTTTACAATTGGAAGCAAATTTGAATGTGCACGACTTACTCTGAAGATCGAGCACAAGACCCGTGTGAGAAATAAAGTCGGCTCCCAATATGATGGGGCAAGACAAGTGCTTAGCCACAAACAATTTGATTTTCCATGTAAATTTAAAAATACGAATTTTGACATTTACAGAAGCGAGAATTTCTAATGGAGATGAATTAGCCGAAACATATTGAACAAGAGATGAACCATAGTCAGGTAGCTTACAAACCGACTTCAATTTTGAATACCATTGATCCGAAATAATTGAACAAACACTGCCTGAATCTAATAGAGCTGTTATAGGCTCATTATTTGACTCAATTTTAAGAAAGGGAACAGGTGCGGGGGTGTCCGCCGCAATCCTAAGACACTCTTTGGGGCATTCAAAAGATGAATTTGAAGACTGAACGTTCCCTGAATTTACGACCTGTTTGCCAGGGGCTGAGCCTTGGGAAGCAGAATTAGTCGACTCAGCCGAAGCCGCTAGTCACTTATTATTAGTGACATTGGTGGAAGTTGCACCAGAAGTTGAGCAGGAGGGGGTGCTATTTAAATTTGGGCAATTCTTGGCGATATGTGAGAAAGCCCCACATTTAAAACAGCCTTGTGATGAACCAGCTCCATTATTTGCCCTACTAGTTTTGATCAATGGACACTTGTTCCGAAGATGGTCAGGCGACCCGCAAGCGTAACATTTACGAGGTGTGACTGATCGGCGAGGTGGAGGCCGAGTATTACTAAAAGAAGGCGGGGGTTCTTTCGCGACACGCAAAGAATCGGCGTATCTAACTCCTTCCGCTGAGACGGCCAATGCTTCAAGTTCAGAGAAAGTTTGCGGGCACGCCGCGGAACACAAATATGACCTATAGGATGGTGAAATTCCTTCTACAATAGCCTGTACAATCTGATCTTCAGGAAAATGAAGAGCAAACACCCTAGTATAAAACTTAATGTCTTGTATGAAATCAGCCAGATTTTCATCCAATCTCTGTACTCGATAATAGTACTTCTGAATCAGAGATGACCTCGCGCGAGCAGGAATAAAATTTGCAAGCAAGTGTGCGTGAAAATCTTCAATAGATGACTGTTCAGCAATGGCTCTTACTATTTTGTCTGAGAGAATACCTATTGCGTAGGGATAGATGATTTGCAAAATCTGACATGGAGAAAGAGAAAAAACCAGGGCATGATCCTGAAATTCAACTAAAAACCTTAAGAAAGAAATAACTTCACTGGTAGTGTTAACCGAAAACTTCGAGATACCTCTGAGCAACATTGCCAATGGATGAGGCAAGCTGCTGAACCCAGGTGACATCGTAGGTAAAGGTTTCAGTGGCAAAGAAGTTAATTCAGAACGTACATTATTCAACGATGCACGGCGTTCAGACACGTTGTCCAATGGGGCAGAGATCGTTTGAGCTCCAACGGTTATCCTATTGACTTCTCCCTTAGGAGGCTCTTCCTCGCTACCTACGTTCACCGTAGTGGGTTGATCAGTTTTGGGAGGAACTTCCCCAGTTAACAATTGAGTGACCTTACTAGATAATTCAGAAATATTTTCAAGCACCGTACTAGCTTCCTTCCTCTGAACGTCATTCAACTTTAGAGACAACAGATCGTTAACTCTATTTGAAAAATGAAATAACCTGGCTTGCACACGCTTAATTTGATTAGAAGAAGGATCATTTTCGTCAAAAAAACTAACTACAGATGCTAGCCCAGTAATATTCTCGATGATCGTGGAAAGAGAGTCGTCAATTTCCTTCTCTCCCAAAGTGAGGATGGAAATGGGCAAATCAAGGGACTCTCTAAGCTTGTTTGTGTCTACCGCAACCGTGCCTCCAGATTGCACATTTCTAATAGTTAATTCATAGATCAACTCCTCCTTGCGCAAATAGTTAAGATGGAGAACATCGCGAGGGCCGGGCATGATGACAGAACAATTTTGAAACAGGAAAAATCAAAAATTCCAGCAACTGAAAAAATTGTTAGAATTCGGATCAAAGCAATGTTTAGCCGTCAAAAGGGGCTAAATTGAGACCCATTCAACCACGCTCTGCTACCACTTGTTACCGTTATTTTTGTGGTAGGTAGAGGTGAAAGAAGTTGCGGGGGTGAACGGGTCTCAAACTACGAAATTAAAGTTAATGTAAAATTTAACAAGGTTATATTTTCTTTTCAATATCAAGAACTAACAAGAATGGCAGGTACAGAGTAGCAAAGACACTATTCGAGAATGTACAATTATAGTATTTGGGGCTCCGAGAGCCAGACACACAATTCTTGAGCAATTAGCCCAACTTTACGGTATACAGAATTCAACAAAGGGGCAGAAGACCCCAATCAAGCCCAGGAGCACTTGCTCCCAATTACATCATAAAGCCTCCTCGAGGCGCGCAGAAACAAACTTCAAAAGAGCGATCTGCTCTCAAAGGTTAAGCCTATCAAAGGCCACACCAAACTCCACCTTCAAGTTGTCCTCTCAGGACATAAACACAGGGGTAAAGATACCCAACCTACTGAGGCCTATTAAGTGAGAAAATTTAATTACCTGGCCTCTAAAATACCAATTTGAGAGGAGGCGAACTGCACTCCTAATACATTTTGTCTAAAACCTACTTGGCACTAGGCCGTTAATGCAAGGGCTAATCCCATACTAAAGAGGTGACTTTAGAAGGAAACAATTTACATTACGTTAAGGAAGAAACGGTTGTGAAAATAAGTTCACCTCAATGCAATATGAGAGGGAGCTCGAGAGGGTTAAGCACTCTCTATCCCAATATGAAGCTTAAAAGATAGAATAAATACAAAGATTCTTTACATTTTAGGGAAAGTTACATGGTGGAAAAGCTTCGGACCCGCCCCGAGAGTTAAACTGCTGAGCTAGCAAGAAAAGAAGTTATTAATCGGCCATTACCTTGTTGTTGAACTGCTGCCCGAAGGAAGAGGCGCTTCCCGCCCCCTGCTATGTACTTTACACACTGAAAGATGTTACTGAAGTGGCGCAGAGACCCTAAAATCAGCAGTTTATATACTCTCACAGAAAGTTCGAGGCGTTTCAGGAAGGAAAACACCCGCCCACAATCATTTTATTGGTGGATAAAGAAAACCCCTACACAAGATGAAGAAGAAACACATTATTGGTGGAAAATTAATTAAAGAAATTCGGGATTGGCTAAATTCAAAACAAGGGGAAAGAAAGGGTTAATATTGCCAACTTAAACAATGACTGAAAGAAATTTAGCAAAGAACAAACTTTTGAAATTAAATTTTCTCCAAAAAAAACAGTTCTTCCACTTCGCACTAGGGTGCACCGTTGTAGTTCTTCAGTAGTGTCCTCTAGAAGAGAATGTTCACACTTCTTACTACAAGCAAAACAAAAATACGTCGAAAACAACACAGTTCAGACACTTCAAAATTTCCAAGTAGTGACATCTTCAGGGTAACTTCAAAATTAACACATAAGACAAAGTTCAGACTTCTTCCAGTAAGGGGGGGTTTCAACTGGCGCAAGGTTTGAATTAGCGGCGTGGAGGTGTACCGCCCGGTACAATAATAATAATAATAATAATAATAATAATAATAATAATAATAATAATAATAATAATAATAATAATAATAATAATAATAATAATAATCATGCAGCAAATCTAAACATGGAATCGAACCCTTGGTAGCCTGCTGCTCCCAAATCTACCCGAAGGGAGCTTAGCGAAAATGACAAGATGCAGGCCTGAAATGAGGAAAACGCGTCCCTTTATTGCCAACGGCCGTAGCCGTGTTGAAACACCGGATCCCGTGAGATCTCCGAAGTTAAGCAACATTGGGCGTGGTCAGGAGTTGGGTGGGTTGCCACGCGCTGTTGGTGGCGGGTAAGGGAATGGAGGAGTGGAAAGGAACTGGCCACCCTACCGCACGTAAACTCCGGCTCAGGAACACCTCTGCGGAGGTTCGGACCTGCCTTTCGGGCAGTGTTGAGTTTGTAACATATTTGAAATTACTGTAAATTTAATATGATGGGGTTGGCAGTAGAGAGAGATGTCTGGGTTAGAGAGTGGGTGTGGGTGTTGAAAAAAAAATGTGAATGGCTGTCATAGAGAAGTGCTTGTTTTTTCTTCTGAATAAAAAGTAAACATATATGACTTCGGCGGGGTGTTTTCTGATTTTTAATTGGTGAACCTAACATTTATTGGCGACCGTGACAGGATATCATTAATAAAGGAAGACCCCCGTGAAAATAAAAAAGATGGAAAACCTCACGAAAGCAAGGACCGTAAAGCGGCGGTTATTTACACGAGTATACAACGAGGTTATGTCATCGTTACAAGACGGTGAACCAGACACAGAAGAAATTAAGGTACAACTAGAAATCCTTCAAGAAAGGTATGATACTATCGCTAATTTAGATGGATTGGTATTTCAACAGATGATAGATGATAATTGTTAGGTTGATCAAATAGCAGATGAGGAAGAATCAGCTGATGAATATAGACGTAAATTCTTGAGCTGTAGGGCTAAAGCAACAAGATTTTTGAATACCACTGTGCCGGCTTCCTCTACTCAAAGTGTAGTAAATGAAAATATAGCTGAAAGAAAGAAATACAGACTTCCAAAAATAGAATTGAAGAAGTTTTCTGGGGAAATAATTGACTGGTTATATTTTTGGAGTCAGTTCCGTAAAATACACGAAGATGAGGACATGGGGGAGGAAGATAAATTCCAGTATCTCATTCAAGCTATGATAGAAGGTTCTAGAGCGTACGAGTTAGTCACAAGTTTCCCTCCGACTGCCGACAATTATCATAAAGCGATAGACAGTCTTCAAGCTCGATTTGGTAGGGAGGACTTACAGGTAGAAGTTTACGTTCGTGAACTACTGAAGATAGTTTTAAACAATGCAGTAAATTCTACAGAAAAACCAACACTTAGTAGTTTATATGATAAATTAGAATCACATCTCAGGTCTCTGGAAAGTTTAGGAGTTACTACAGAAAAGTGCACTGCAATGCTATACCCCTTAATTGAATCATCCTTGCCAGAAGACTACTAAGGGCCTGGCAAAGGAATACTTCTTTCAGATGTGATTCTGTCTCCAAAGATCGTTTGAAACAGCTCATGGCTTTTCTCCAAAGTGAAGTTGTTAGTGAGGAAAGAATTTCATTAGCAATGAAAGGGTTCAACATTAATACATCCCAAGGGCTCAAGATTAAGGGAGGCGAAAAACCAAGGGAAGCCGCTGAACCAAATATCCCCACTGCTTCTGCCTTGTTATCTACTGATATTTCTAAAAGACAGGAGTGTGTATTTTGTCTTAAACTTCATTCAAGTTCAGAATGCATTAAAGCTCAACAAATGACTGTGGAGGAAATAAGGAAAATCTTGAGTAACAAGCACTGTTGTTTTAATTGTTTAAAGAGAGGTCATCAAAGTAAAGCTTGTAAATCCATTATTAGATGTATTGTTTGTGGTGGGAAGCATGTGGTACTAAGGTGTTATAAACTTGGTAACAAAGACAAAGAAAGTGTTCCAAAAAAATAATTTTGAGGGAGAAAGAAAGTCGATTAGTGAGGATGCCACTCATGTAGATAAGTCTATGGCTAACGTCTCTTGTTCTCCTGAGGTATATTTACAAACTCTGGCGGTTGTTGTTATGGGTAAGAGTAAACAAAAAACAGTGCGAGCGATCATTGATACCGGGTCTACTAAATCTTACATTGTGCGTGGCTTAGCTGAACAAATGGGGTACCAGTCAGTCGGAAAGGAAACTCTAATACACTCTTTGTTTGGGGGAGTACGTTCCCAAGAGGTAAAGCATGATTGTTACAACATAAGTTTAAGAAGATTAGATGGAAAGTATTCCAAGGAACTGCAAGTTTTGAGCCAAGAAATAATTTGTGAAGATGTTCCATATGTTAGAAATGGTGCTTGGAGTAATGAGATAAAGGATCTGAAGATTTGTTTAACAGACGTACAAGATCGAGGACCCATACAGATTCTACTGGGGGCAGATGTCGCAGGTGAATTGCTTACTGGAAAGATACATCAACTAAAGTGTGGTCTAGTTCTAGTAGAGACTGTTCTAGGGTGGACACTAATGGGAAAAATTATAATAAACCTAGAAGGGATGCAGCGTCACTGTTGGTGACATCATTGTTTTCAAAACAAACAAAAATGTGTGATCTCTGGGACTTAGAAATTCTTGGAATTACTGATCCTGCAGAAAAGGAATCTACCGTCGAGAAGAATGAACGAGTTAGGAAGAATTTCCTTGAGACTGTGAGGCTGAATGAAGACAACAGATACGAAGTGTGTCTACCTTGAAGCGAGCAACATCCACCTCTTACGGACAATAGCGAAATAGCTCAGCGCAGATTGGAGACAGTCACAATGAAACTACAAACTGAGCAACATTATGGAGGATACGATGGTGTCTTACGAGATTGGATGGGGCAAGGAATTATTGCAATGGTATCCGAAGAAGAGCTGGCGAATGGCGGACACTATTTACCACATCGACCTGTCTTGAAAGAGAACAGCACCACCAAGATAAGACCTGTATTTGACGCCTCTGCGAAACAGAGGAACGCTCCTTTTCTAAATGATTGTATTGAAAAAGGACCTAACCTTATAGAGTTGATTCCTAGTTCATTACTCAAGTTCAGAGAAAATGATATTGGAGTCATCGCAGACATAGAAAAGGCATTTCTACAAATAAGCGTCCATCCTAGAGACCGTGACTTTCTAAGATTTTTTTGGTGGGATAAGGAAAGTACAGAAAAGATGAAAGTGTTTCGTCATAATAGAGCTGTTTTCGGTCTTGCATGTTCTCCTTTCTTGCTGTCGGCAACAATAGAATTCCATTTGAACGAGATGAAGAGAGAAGCAGTTGATAACAATCCCTACTTGGTTCCGACAATAGAAAGACTGAGAGAATGTTTCTATGTAGATAATTGTACTACAAGTGTTAACAATGAAGCTGAGCTCAATTCATTCATGAAAGAGGCAAAAATAATTATGGAGAAGGCATCTTTCAACCTGCGAGGGTGGGAGTATTCTCACGACAAAACAACTGAAAACCTATCACAAGTGTTGGGACTCGTTTGGAATAAAGAAAACGATACTATGGAGTTGAATCTGGCACATGTCATTGATATCATACCTGATGTAATAACAAAGAGGACAATACTAAGAGCTGCTCATAGATTATTTGATCCTATTGGTTTTTCATGTCCTGTATCTCTCTGCCCTAAATTAATTCTGCAGGAACTTTGGGCTTCTGAGCTGGACTGGGACACTGAGGTAAATGAATCGACAAAGAAAAGGTTTCTGAAATGGTTGGCAGAACTACCTCTCCTGGCTGAGATTAAGATTCACAGATGTCTGATTGGAAGGCTGCAATCGGTTGAAGATATCTCTATACATATATTCTGCGATGCTAGTCAAACCGCATATGCAGCAGTTATATTCTTGCGAGTACAGAGGATTGATAACGTGGATCTACGACTTGTACAAGCAAAGGCACGAGTGGCACCCAAGAAGAAGATCACCATACCACGTCTGGAATTATTAGCAGCTACCATAGGTGTTAGACTTGCCACATCAGTGTTACCATCATTAAGGTCAAAGGAAATTATTGTTCACTATTGGAGTGACTCATCGACAGTGTTATCCTGGATAAAATTAGACGAACCTTGGGGAACATTCGTATGGAATAGAGTTCAAGAAATCCGAAGATTATCCAGAACTGAACAGTGGCGACATGTTCCTGGAACCATGAATCCAGCTGACCTGGCATCAAGAGGATGTGATCCAAAGCATTTACTGGAACAGAGATGGTGGGAGGGTCCGAAATGGCTGAAACAATCCCCTACTCAATGGCCCTGCTCCGAAGTTACAAGAAACGATGAAGAAGTGTTCGAAGAAAAAAGAAGAAAAGTCAACACTATGACCGCAATAGAAAATAAGTCAAATACGCAAGAGTGGCACCTCGACTATTTCTCGAGTTTTCGGAAAACAGTTCGCATGATGGGGTGGATCTTGAGATTTCTGCACAATTGTCGACAACAAAAATTAACTAGGATATACGCAGAACTATCAGTTGAGGAGACGACCAGAGCGGAGAAAATTGTGATGAAGTTCATACAAAAAGTGTGTTTTGTAGATGTAAAGGACGAGAGATTTAGCACACACTGTGTTTTCACTGATGACGAGGGAGTGATGAGACTGAAAACAAAGATAATAGCACGTCGGGATGATTACGCTTTCCGCTGTCCTATTATCCTTCCTGCAAAACATGCTTTAGTTCGTGCTCTCATTAGGGAAAAACACAAAGAGTTATGTCATGCTGGTACACAGATTCTGCTCAGCGGGCTCCGACAGAAATACTGGATCTTCGGTGGAAGAAGAACTGTGAAGAGTGCAATTGTATCATGTGTTGTCTGCCGAAGATACCATGGAAAACATCTTGAAGCGGAACAGGCTCATCTACCCGTTGACAGAGTGAGAGAGGCTTCGGTTTTTGAGATATGAGGGGTAGACTTTGCAGGACCTTTGATTTTGAGAGGAGGAGAGAAAGCCTGGGTCTGTTTGTTCACGTGTGCCGTTTTTCGTGCGGTCCATCTGGAGCTTGTGACATCTTTGGCTACCTCAACATTCCTAGAAGCCTTTCGACGCTTTGTTTCCAGACGTGGAAGGCCAGCGATAGTCTACAGTGATAATGGGACGAATTTTCATGGCGTCTGTAATGCCTTGGAGACGATTCAGTGGGATAAAATTATTGAATATAGTTCTGCAAATGAAATTGAATGGAAATTTAATCCTCCCGCTGCACCATGGTGGGGAGGTTGGTGGGAGAGATTGATTGGTGTTCTCAAACAAATGCTCAGGAAAGTTCTGGGAAATTCGTGCTTGTCGTACCAAGAAATGATGACAGTCTTGTGTGACATCGAAGCTGTGATGAATTCTCGGCCGTTTACCTACCTGTCCAATGATGGAAGTGACCTGATGGCAATAACCCCTGCAATGTTTCTGCAAGAGGTCAAGGAGGTTGGAATGCCCGATATCGACATGATAGAAAATGTAAGATTCGACAAAAGATACAGATATAGACAGAAAATAAAAGAAACATTAAGGTTGAGGTTTAGGAATGAGTATCTTGGATAACTAATTCAGAAGAACCACCATACAAAAAGTCAGTACAAACCCTTCGTGAATGAAGTAGTACTAGTAGACAATGACAACCCCAAGAGACTGAATTGGCCGTTGGCAAGAGTGATGGAAGTTATCCCTGGCAAAGGTGGTGTTGTGAGACTTGTTCGTCTGAAGACTGAAAGAGGGGTACTCGTGAGACCGGTGCAGAAGGTATACCCACTCGAAGTGACATCTGCAGAAGACCATGTCTTCAGACAATTTAAGCTGTGTGAAAATAAAGAAAGTGACCGAAGGACAATTAAATCATCGACCGATAGCTCCAAACTGAAAACTAATAGTGGGAGACTGCTGATTAAACCCAAAAGATTTGAGGATTGAATGATATTTTTTCACAAGTGTTCACTTATTCTATGTCTTTTTTTATTTTGAGTTCCAAAAGAGACAAGATAGGGGAGAGGTGATCTTGCTGTTTTGCATTGTGTACAGTAAGTTCAGTTTTGTATTGTAATGTGGATAAATGATGTGTTGAGTTGTTCCCACAACTCCAGATGGGAGGATGTTGAGTTTGTAACATATTTGAAATTAAATTTAATATGATGGGGTTGGCAGTAGAGAGAGATGTCTGGGTTAGAGAGTGGGTGTGGGTGTTGAAAAAAAATGTGAATGGCTGTCATAGAGAAGTGCTTGTTTTTTCTCCTGAATAAAAAGTAAACATATATGACTTCGGCGGGGTGTTTTCTGATTTTTAATTGGTGAACCTAACAGACAGTATAACCCTTACCTACCTACCTTACCGTCCCTTTATTCAACATCCCACAATTGTCCTATGTCCAAACTTTAGTTAAAGCAGATGTAAGATAGATGACGCGGTCCTATCATTCGAGTTTTAAAACAATGCATCGCTCGCCATATACACAAACGCATCTTCTCTCGTTAAATTAAATTTTAAACACAATGCCCAACTCTGCTGTGATACAAAAATAGAAGACTGAAATATATACAAACCTGGCACGTCTCGTTCAACAAAAACCTGTAAGTTACTGAAATAAATTGCACTGACAACTCGAGGAAATCTTCTTTATACTACTACTACTACTACTACTACTACTACTACTACTACTACTACTACTACTACTACTACCACTAATAATAATAATAATAATAATAATAATAATAATAGTAATAATAATAATGAAATTTTAAAGACACCCGTCTCCTAAAAGTTTGAACTTGGAATATGAGATTGCAATGAGATAACGACTAACTAACAAAAAACAATTTCCAACACTTATGACAATGCACTCTTGACACCACAAAAATAATTCATATGCTCACACTCAAACAAACATAAACATGACGCTAAACAGACGTATGGGCCATAACCCAACCGGCTCTCATACCTTATGCAAATTACCTGGAAAATGACATGTTGACATACATACGCGATAATGAATCTGAGGTAAACAATTGACACAGAATCTCCCACCTACGCGGCCCCACTAAATACAGACGATTGATTGATTGATTGATTGATTGATTGATTGATTGATTGATTGATTGATTGATTGATTGATTGATTGATTGATTGATTGATTGATTGATTGATTGATTGATTGATTGATTGATTGATTGATTGATTGATTGATAGTTCCATAAAATGTGTTTGTCTATTTATGGATTAGCCGGCCCCGTGGTGTAGGGGTAGCGTGCCTGTCTCTTACCCGGAGGCCCCGGGTTCGATTCCCGGCCAGGCCAGGGCCTTTTACCTGGACCTGACTGCTGGTTCGAGGTCCACTCAGCCTACGTGATTAGAATTGAGGAGCTCTCTGACGGTGAGATGGTGGCCCCGGTCTAGAAAGCCAAGATTAACAGCCGAGAGGATTCGTAGTGCTGACCACACGACACCTCGTAATCTGCAGGCCTTCGGGCTGAGCAGCGGTCGCTTGGTATTCCCAGGCGCTTCAAGTGCTGTAGTGCCATGGGGTTTGGTTTGGGGTTTGGTTTTATTTATGGATTAGACCCTTGCTATCACTACACATCTACCGGTCTTTCGTGGGATGCAATTTTAAAGTATACGGGTGTTTGACTTGACCTTCTTACTGATGTTGACATTCTTTTGTTTTTTGAACGCGGAATTCGCGGTGGACTTGTTTCGCTTGTTAACAAACATGCAATTACAAATAATCCATACCTCAAGGATTGTGATTCAGAGAAAGAAGATTCTTATATTATGTATTTTGATGTTAATAATCTGTACGGATATGCAATGTCACAGGCTTTACCATATAAATATTTTGTATGGTTAGCAGAAAATGAAATTGAACATTTTATGTTTATCTTGATGCTAAAGATCCAATCGCGAATTCGTTTTAGAATTTCCTCTTAATTACGCTTCTAATCTGCATGATTCTCATTCTGACCTTCCTTTTCGTGTTGAGAGATTGATTTCCCCTGATAATACATCAAATCATGTTAAACTGCTACCTTATTCCCAAAAAAGCGGCATGTTAATCACATTCAATGTCTTGTACAATGTCTAGAATACTGTTTCCAATTAGAGTGTAATCAGCATATTATTGCGTTTAAGCAGGAAGCATGGCTTAAACCGTACACGGATTTAAATACAGACCATCATCAATGTGCTACTTCAATGTTTGAAAGTATGTTTTTCAAACTCATGAATAACTGAATCTGTGGAAAAAGTATGGAAAATGTTGGCAAACATTGTCACATTCATTTAATTAATCAATGCGATGGGCGGTATGGTGCACATAGGTACATCTCAAAACAGAATTATTATAAAAGCTATCATATCATTTACTGTGATCTTATTTTGTTTAAAACGAAACAAAACTAAGAGAGTTTATGCCAAGCCAATTTATTTTCGGAATGGTCATACTATATTTGTCAAAATTAAAAATGTATGATATTCATTATGGTTTTGCAAAGCAGCAGTTTACAGATCTTTCACTTTCGTAAGTGGATACAGAAAGTTTTGTTTATCATATTCGGAATACAAACGTCTACGATGTAATGCGTAAACATTCCGAATATTTCGACCCATCTTCTTTTTCGCCATGTAATGAATTTGGCATTAAGCCACTTAATAAGGAAGTAATGGGTCTTACGAAAGATGAATGTAGTATGAATATTATGACGGAGTTTATTGGTTTAGCACCAAAAAAGTGTGCATACGAGACAGAAAATTCTCAATCAGTGAGAAAGGCAAAGGTGTGCATTCAAGTGTAGTTAGGCATTTACATGTTCAACAGTATCGTAATGTACTAGCATCTAAAAATGCTGTTTTTTGTAGACAGATGAGAAAACTTTCACGCAGACCTCACGTTTTTACTATTGCACAGAATAAATGTTCATTGTTTGCATTTGATGATAAACGACAGTGGAAAAGTAATTCTCTTACGGGTGTACCTCGGGGGTACAAGAACATTTAGTTTTTGTTATGTCATGATTTTTTAAATCGTAAATAATCAGAATACAATAATGTTTGTAGTTTACGATGTTATAAAAAATGTTGTATAGAAAAAATTTTCATTGATGTAAATATAATGAATAAGTGAAAAAGGGATAAGATTATCTAAAATACAAAGTTTACTTCATTTCGATGAAAATACATGTATGTACAAAAATCATAAAATATTATTTCATCATCATTCATTTCAAAAATTCTATTTTCACTTCTATATTACATATGTGGTATTATGAGAAACATAATATGCTATACATTTTTATATGTTTGTCATGGCATGATTTTTTAATTCAATGTAATGAGAATGCAAAGATTTACTGTAGTTTACAATGTTACAAAAATCTGTAATGGTAATAATAATATTTCACCAATTATTTTTCTGTATTTGTTTGCAATATACAAAAAATCACTAATAATGTTAACGAAGATAAAATAATCACAATTCAAGAAGTTTCTAAAGTTTTACATTGTTACAAAATCACGAATATTAATGTTAATACGTTGTATTTCACCAAATTATTTTCCTATTATTGTTTGCAATACAAAAAGAATCACTACTGATGTTGACGATGATGATGAATAATACAAATAAAGAAAAGTGGTATTGTTCTATATTTAGTATAATAGTTTATCATTTGGGACCTATCCAATTAACCCCCTTAGCTCATGGGACCATGTGAAAACGAAAAACTACTCTGACTGGGTCATTAACACATGGGACCACGCGCCTCAGAGATCAACACTCAAGGGACCTCTTTTGTATACTGACAAATGCCACCTCATCTTGATTGAAACAAATAATCCGAACTCATGAGATAACAAATGCCGTTACAACAGTGCGAGGTCAACCGTACCTCTTCCGTTCCGAAGTACGAGCACAAGGCTCTTAGCGCCATAGATCGTCCGCTTAAAGGCAAAAATGAACGGAAGAGACTAGGATGCAAAAACAAAGTTTTAAAAGGTTTAATTAAATCTCGTTAAAACACATAATTAAAAATTTTTAACCCTGATAATTAACGTACATAATGGAAATAAATGTATTTAATGCTCAATGGAGCAACGGAAATCCAACTCTGTGCTATCAAAACCAGATAAAATACAGATCGCACCTTCACGAATGTCCTTAATTTGACTATTAATTTCATGGTTTCAGTCCTCAATTAAATATAGGATAATCCATTCATTTCTTAATTATGTTCTTGATTGTTTCTTCTTTCATTTATAACTGACTAAAAAAATTAAAATGCTTTTAAAATTCAAATGCTTTACTATTGATGTTAATGTTGGTCAACACTTCATTAAATGTCAGCTGTACCGAGCTCGATAGCTGCAGTCGCTTAAGTGCGGCCAGTATCCAGTATTCGGGAGATAGTAGGTTCAAACCCCACTATCGGCAGCCCTGAAGATGGTTTTCCGTGGTTTCCCATGTTCACACCAGGTGAATGCTGGGGCTGTACCTTAATTAAGGCCACGGCCGCTTCCTTCCCACTCCTAGCCCTTTCATGTCCCATCGTCGCCATAAGACCTGTCTGTGTCGGTGCGACGTAAAGCAACTAGCAAAAAAAAATGCCAGCTGTTGGGTACGACTAATAAACACCTTTCACAATAAGATCTATAAACATCATCTATTTACACATGATTAACGATTTTGCGAATGTGAAATATTCCCCTGGGTGGCTCCCAATTTACATATTCAAGTAGCACTTATTTACTCTGTGATTAGTCTTAGAGTGGCCGCCTAATTTCAATATAGCGCAGCAAAATTATACACAGAACTTACGATCAAGAAAAAGCTAAAAACACATCCTATATGATTACGACATGTCATCCACGAATAATAAAAATAAACTGAATCACGGTGAATACGAATCACTACCTTTGATGACCAACGTCAAGTGGATCAGAACTTCTTCACATTAACAACACTATAAATGAATCTCACCATGTCTAATTTCAACAAAGCAATATTTACATTAAATAATACACAGACACTTATTACACCTGGAAAAGTAAAACATATTACACAAACATTGGCTGTATTCTTCTATTAACACGTTGCTGTATGACTGGTAATCCTCATGTGCCCTGGGATTCGAACTAGTGGCCTCGATTTCACCATCAGTAGGGAATCCTGAAAAACTATAGCTATTAATCTGATTCCGGTAAAGGCATTGATACTTTAACCAGACAAAGTAACCGCTGTTTCAACACTGCTACAGTTTAAGCAATTTTAATAGAATGTGATATTATATTCCTGTGTTCAAAACCCTGTCTCGGATTTAGGATTTTCTGCGCACAAAGACTGTCACTCCGTAATTCCCCAATACAGTTTTAACATTGAGTTATAATTATGTTATTTCACATGGACTTCCCTGCTTCGATACTCGCTTGTCTATCCACACAATTTCAGTTTATTCACGCGCACACCGCGGGCTCTCTCTCTATCACAAGACATTGTCTAGAGAATAGTTTTTCTAACCCGACATTCGGCAATATACAGCGTCACGGTCTCGCGATGCGAATGTAGACCCTTTTTATTCAGATGTCCGTCGCGTCGCGACAGACCCGTAGTTTGTACGGCACTATCGTTTGATCACAGTTTTCTACTGATGATGCGCTAGAAATGTATTAATTATCCGCACTCAGGTTTACTTTCACGGTTTTCCACAAAGACAAAGCAAAGTGCGACCACAGAACGGCCGTGTGGCGCCTCAAAAACTCGGTGTCGACTACCCAGCCACCCTCACAAGCGTAAGCCTATATGGTTTCACACAGGTTGGGAGATAAACAGAGAGACGGTCCCCACCCCAATTTCTAGATCTCAAGATCCACGAGGTCTACAGTAATCAACGATGCGACAGTTTGTGTGGTCCGACAATCACTACAATTTGCTGTAGTTAGGAACCCAAAACGATCAGTAGTTTAATTATGATTTGTCCATCTAAATCAGACCTCCGACGTTGAATCCCTATTGGTGGTCCGGTTCACAGCTAGCGTGGGTACAATCCAGCCGTTTACATAACTACTTGGTGGCGTAATTTCATAAATTATGTTACATTAGTCTGATTTAAAATATTGCCAAGGACCAGATATTCTCGATGTTATTTTGACATGAGCTGTATGTTTAATTTAGGCGCCGTTTTACCAAATATGCTTCCAAAATCACCTTCTCACTTTGGCTCTACTGTGAGTTGGCATTTGTTTTAGGGGCGGAGTTGCCTAGATGTATTTTTTTTCCTTGTCTTCCCTCATCATGCTCTCTCGTTTTTGGGGTTTCATCAGCTAAAATACGCGTGAGTTTGGCGTCAGCCAGTAGGGAATGTTGCGCAATATGGTGCAACTTAGCTCCCGTACGGACAAAGAAGCTCGAAGCATGTATACTTCCCACATATTAGTGTCACGATAAATATTCATAGTGCCGATACGGTCACACATGACACTTCTATTCTCTTCCTTTATCCTTCTAATCGTGTTCATGGTATCAATTACTGAAAAAAGTTAAATGAAAAATTGCAGAACCAAAAAATTGTGCTACACATATAAAATCAAACTCTTCCTCCTCCCTAGCGCGCCCTCTTCACTCATCCTCCTCACCATCCTCTTCTTCACCTCGCTAAAAGGATAAAATGAGAAACGGTAAGTAAAAATGCTGAACTCAAGGCTCGCGTCTTATCAGAAAATAAGAAAGGACTTTTCTACACCATTTTCACCAGTCTGATATCATTTAAACAATCGTAAGTAGAACAGTCATGAAAAAATGGTAATTGCTTTTCATCCATGTGTTCAATGACTGTTTCTTGTTCACATCACCTAACTCTGCTGCTAAACGAAGTGATAGTTGGCAAGGAAGAAAGGATAACATGTAATGATAATTAATAAATTATTCAGCCCGAAGGCCTGCAGGTTGTGTAGTGTCGTGTGGCGTGGGAGGACAAAATGGCGGCGGGAAGGTCATCTGACCGTAAAACTGAGCCGCCCCTCCAAGATGGCGTCGGGAAGGGCGTCTGACCATAAAACTCTGCCGTGTGTAGTTAGGTCTCTCCAAGGTGGCGTCGTGAAGGGCATATGGGCGAAAAACTAGGTTATGCCAGACGTTCACCCTTTGCTGGGAGGATCAAAATGGCTATGGGAAGGGCATCTGTCCATAAAATTGTGCCCTGTGTAGTTAAGCCCATCTAAGATGGCGTCGAGAAAGGCATCTGGCCGTAAAACTACGCCATTGGCGTTGGAAAGTGCATCTGCAGTAAAGCTGTTACCTTTGTATTTAGATCCCTCCAAGATGGCGTCGGGAAGGGCATCTGGCCGTAAAAGCGAGGTTAGGCCCCTCCAAGGTGGCTTCTGTGAGGTTAGGCTTGCTGTCTTGTGCAAAATCCGTGAATCCCCATTGCCCTACTACTATACTAGGGCTCAATGACCTCAGGTCAGAACCCCCGTACCTACACTATTACGGGTCAATGATCTCGGGTGCTGACACGGTGTTTTAGAACCGGCCTTGCCCTACTACTCCCGACATTTATCTACCTGTGGTCTACCAGAGCCATAATTAAAATTGCCTCTGAAAAACTTCAAGTAGACGCAAAATCTAACAACAGTACGAACTTTCTCAATATCAACTTTCTTTGCTTTAATATCCGCGTAACTTCCAGGGCCATTTTCTTGCAGAAATAGCTCATACATATTCTTAACTGTTGGTGTAGAATATAAATACCTGCGCTTCTTAGCAATAGTGCTACAGTGAACCACTCTGTAAGGAAACCGACGAATATGACCGACCATCGGGCGGTTCTGGTGGCAGTTCTTCTGGTGATGATCCTGCTGCAGCCAACTTCGCAATCCGTTTTACCCCATTCACGGATACACCATGTAGAGGCGAAAGGCTTCAAGGCATGCTGTTTTCACTTCGGTCCCTGAAAACGAAATATAATTTTTATATCCCATATATTTAGGGTTGGTAAACAAGGCATGTTTTTCAGTGTTCAGTGTGTCTACTTACCACACTTGATTTTGTACAGATATGGTGCAGATCTTCGCTTTGCATTTTCATTATTTTGTCTGCGCCTTCGAATTCCTCTTGGGGTCACTAGGGTTTGTAGATAGGTATTCTGGGCTACCTTATTCCCGTCTGTTCCAAGTAGATTAAACTGTTCAATAATGTGTTGCCTTACTCCATCAGAGAATTCAGAAGGGGCACTGCTTTTTTCACCTAGAAAGTTACGAATGCTATTACTGACGCATTTATTTAAAGCGTATATGTATACAATATTTATACATGAAAAGGAAACTCCTATTTTACATCTCAGCACTGATACATTGTTCAATGTTTAAATTTTCGGGTGATGCGACAACAAATTAAACATTCGAGGTTAGCTACTTACTCACAGTCTAGTCCAATATTTCGTGCAGGTATAAATTTCTTTGACCGGTTAATGTGTTATTTTCCTTCTGCCTAAAGCCTTTTAACACTGTTTAGCTTCTGTTTGCCTTCATTTCTTCGTTTCTTTACACTTACTTCCCTGTCGGAACTTGAATCTGATTTCATTTCAACCTCTCAATATCTGTTAAGCTGGTTAAGCGATGGTGTTGCCATCTACCTGTAAATAAAGCATTGAAATCTAGAACACTCTAATTGCATGGAATAAGCGGTGTTTTGCTTTCAATGGATTTTAATAACACCTCTGTGTGCAGGTGGATGACGGAATTAGGGTATTCCTGATTTCCATCTATGCGGAACACACTGAAAAGTCCCTTTCAGCCCATAACTCAGCTACACAAAAAATTGGAGTTAGTGGCTTTTTTATTTCCCTACTTCATTTATATTCGGAGAGTTCCGTCGAATTCCACTCCGCATTCCTAAACGTCTTCAAATTGTTAAAAAGCCTTAGGAATACGCCGGGCTTTCTGTCCATCCCTCTGTCTGTCTGTCTGTCTGTCTGTCTGTCTGTCTGTCTGTCTGTCTGTCTGTCTGTCTTCTAAGTTATCAACACGGAGGCAGGTTGGAATCTCAAATAGCATCTTCAACGGTCACGCGTTCATTTATGTATACCCAGAGAAGATTACGTGTATAGTAATTTGCCACTTCTTTCCACAATTAGACAGAAATTGCTACTGAAGCACAACTGAACCTGTGAGTGACATGTTTCATAGCATCCAGATGAACTAGTTGTGCTCTACAAGTTTGCACTCAGTATCGCCCTTACCTCAGCAGCCTTAATACTGTCACAGCATGAATGAAAAGATTTTATTGGAAGCTAACGGGCTCCAGGAAATGTTCTCCGCAGTGCCTACGTGCTGATGCGTGAGGTAGCATCAGCAGTTTAGTTGGCAGCATGGTGTCATATCTGTCACGTTCACTCAACGACAGGCCAAGGTCGAGAGGGTAGCAATGCAGGAAAGGCCCCACGTGTGAGCTGTGGGCTGCCGAAATCGTCAGTGTGTATTGCATTAATCGAGTGCTCAGATATATTACTGGAATAGAGCAACAGGGTGCAGGCGGTAATGTTTACTACTGATTAGAGAGTTTTTTTGGTGGAATACGTTTTTCGCGAAAGCGATCGGTTTACAGAAAATTTAAAACTAAATTTTCAGGCACGGTTTCCTAATTCATGGTGTCCAAACCGGGATACCGTTCGGGATTTGATCAGTAAATTTCGTGTGAGCGGCTCAGTTCACGATGTAACGGGAACATGCAGGCCTATGCTTTCAACCAACACCTCCTAGATAATAAGGCCTCACAACAGAGCTGTGACGTCACGCTAAGGAGACGATCGCAATCCAAAGAAACGCAAAGCATGGTTACGCACGAACATGATTTTAATACTTTTAGCTTGTGTAATAACTTATTTACCAACAAATAAAGTTTAAATTTTAAAGGACATTTAATTATATTGCTGTTATTACCCTATCTTAGAAACTCTGTCATTAACGATAAACAACACATTGTTTTAAATCACGACAGCATTTTACAATGTTAACTTACACCAGGCTGACTTGCTGACACACAGAATTGAAATTCACAAACATATTTAAATTTAAATAGGCACTGAATAGACAGTAAATGATTTTAAAATAAAAAGAGAACGCATAAAATTAGTTTTGGCCTAACATGTAGACTGTACTACAAAAATATGATACACTATTTATTTACAGACTTCCATTTTGTGAAAATAACAAATTTTCTTAACTTGTACCGTCTTTTGTGCATGCGGTGACTATTTTTATTTTGAATTAAAGTGAGTTTATAATGGTAGTAAATTTTAAAAAAAGCACTGAGTTAATAATATTAAGGGGGAGGAGCATAACATTCACCTGGTCTGTAGGTAGGCCTATGTCCAAATTATAACACATTAACATTAAAGTTAATAAGATATACATCATATATCAAACATGCTAGTAATGCAAGTGGACTTCAATATTTTTTCCTATTACACGAGTAGTGTACACACCTATTTTGAGAAAATTACAGACTTTCTTAAATTTGTACAATGTTTTATGGATTCATTAATTTTGTTCCTGCCGTAATTATTTATCAGAATAGTTGTACACTTCCAAATAATGTTGTAATACAAATATTCTGAAGTGTGCTCTCTACACTCATTCCCGTAGTCTAAACATTCATCAGCAGACAGAAAAATTTGTAGGGTCACATCAGCTACATACTTTTTATGGTTATTTAAGCTAAGAAATTTTCTCTCACTTTCTGGCCTCAACATCTTTTTTATGACATATGTGTATGTCACTAAGTGTACAGCTGTTCCTGCAGGATATTTCAAATTGCCCCTATTGAGGCTCTCAATAACATTATGATGACTATTTCTAACAGTAACATCTTTCAAAACTAAGAAATCTGCACAGTAATTACAATTTAATTTCTTGAGAAGAGAATGACGACAATAATCTGCTATGTATGTTAAAACACTTACAACACCAGACGTGCTGTCAGGATCTGAGTCTGTTACATTGAGCTCACCACTAAATGTTTGAAATGAGGAAATTGAACAATAATCATGATCTAACAGTATATCTTCATCAACAATATCATTTACAGCAATTTTACTAACCATTAGAAATGGGCAGTTCCATTGAATTCAAGATTCTGACTTTCTTCTCAATTTCAAACACCTGTTTAATAGAAACATGGTATTGGCCACCTGCAAGTTGCCTGTATTCACCAAATCGTGCCTCCAATGCATCTGTCTGAAACTTTCCAGGAAGAAAATATGACCATTTCAGAACTTCAGAACAAAACTATGTTAGCTGTACAAGGCAGCGAGTTGTTTGAGTAAGAGCCCTGTGCGTTTGACCAGACAATTTGCCACATTTCAGACCTAGATTATCCCAGTGATCTGACCACTGTACAAACTTCATTAAAAAACCCTTCCGTTCATCACCAGGTTTGTTGGTGAAAGGCTGTTGAAATTTATCATTAAGTCAGACACTTTTGAAAGGGGTCTTTACATTAACAATATGCCACCAGGTAGTGATTATTTTACAAATTCTGCCTGGCCTCATATGATGTTAAATTGTGCTTTTCTCCTGCAACTAGTAAAGCATTTACTATATGGTCATTAAACAACTGACACACGTATTTCACATTTTGTCTTTCAAAACTTGAAGGCCATAGAGCTTTGGCAGTCAATCCATACCCATGCTTTAGAAGGTAATTTCCTTCAACCTCAAACAAGTCCCTTATAGCTTTGAAAGATGCAACTTTAACTTTAGAAAAATCATCAAAGTCAGGATACACAAATTCCAAACCATTAGTTTTCTGGTTGAGCCAATTATTTCTGGTGCATTTAAATAAATGCACACTGTCAATGAGATAAAAAGAGACTTGTTAGGATTTCCAGGATTACAATACTCAGTTTTAAGTTGAGGTGGATTTGAAAATTTTTACATTGCTTTGGCGTTGAGAGCATTATTATCAGTCACAACAGCCAGAACATTAAATCCCATAGATTCCAAACCAAGAGTAACCTTTTATATGATACTGTGTAAATCATTACCTGTTAACTTGGACACAGGGAGAATATGAACTACTTCCTTCTTTGATGATAAAATGCTCTGGATCATAAATACATTTGCTGATGTAGCAACATTGGTAGCCTACAATATTCCCTCCCTTGAAGTCCATGTATGTTTTAATGTGAATTTCATCCACCATCAATGTTACAAATTTGGCATTCTGTTGAAAACCTTGAACTTTCTGTTTCACGTATTCCAGAAAATATGTAGGGTTCTGTTCTAATATTGGGCTACCATTCAGATTCGAACATACTCTTTTCAAAGTATTAACACGTGGCAAAATTAAATTACTTCTATGTCTCATAAATGTATAAGCATGAGGAGAAATTAATTGGAAGATTGAACAAATAACAAGAAAATCATGATCATACTCTCTTTTGTGTTTAGGAACTAAGGAAAGCTTTAAGTGTGATTTTATTAAATGAATCGTGGGGTCATCATCATCAGTGTTCATTTCACCCACTAGGCCTAGAATTAACTTATTCGTTTTATCTTTATGCACACTGATGCACTCATTCCCTTGTGATGTAGCTGTGGAATTTTGTAACTAAACAATGTACTTCATTTGTGTTGGTAATTTTGTCTACATTAGAAAATTTACATTGCAATAAAACCCCTTTAGAATACACTTTTGAGGTCATCTCCTCTTCAATTATTATATATGTTATGCAATGTGGTTGCTTTAATGTATCCATGTACAGAAATATTACTTGCATTTCCTTCACCACAGTACACCAACCATCAGGTAACATCAACATGTTTATTTTACTTTTCAGCTGTGTTAGATTGTGGACTGAAATTCTGTCTGTGTATGAGGCATGACTGTTGATATTATCTTCAATTGCCCTGTTTATTGATTCTCTCTCTATTCTACTTCTCTATTTGTCTGGTTCTTCTCTTGAACTGGCAGAATGTGAAGATAAATATGATGGACAGTTGGGAAAGATGGTACAGGGGACTGCAGTCTCTGACAGTCATGGTCTTGGAAGAGGAGCAGTTAAAGTTTTTCCTGTCTTTGAATCAGTAGCAGTTACTTCCTACAAAACATCACTGGGTTTGAAATGTCTGTGGCATACCTACAAAATAAGATATCACTGTGAGCCTTGTTCATGCATTTACCGAGTGAATAGGCCTACGTATGTAGGCATGTAATTTAATGTGTTTAATAAATCTAATTCGAGTAATAATAATAATAATAATAATAATAATAATAATAATAATAATAATAATAATAATAATAATAATAATAATAATAATAATGTATCCCTTGATTGTAAGCTAACATAACCTCATATCTTACCAGAGTAAATGTACCTAATTATTAGCAGTTGCTGCGTGCAGTTTAATACCTCATAGGCCTATGTGCAGTATGATTATGTGAGCATGTATAAGTAACCGTTACTTACCACTGAGTAAATAGTAACTCGGTAATCTTGTCTTGGAATTGCACGTAACCATCTCTGCTGCATAACCTCATCTTTCGGGAACTTAAACACATGCACTTTGTTATCATTATCGTAATTTCCCTTGCCGTTGGGCACACAACACTTTAGCACCATTGTACACAACGATTTGCAACTGGTACGATTAAAATAATTAAAACACTTCTACATAATTGCACCGACACATGGCCACACTCATTGCTTTCTAAACACTGAGAAGGTTCAAGCTTGCTTCCCGGTGCTGACGTCATGGTAGACATCCGGAACAGTTGTGAGGCCTTATATCTAGGAGGTGTTGTTTCAACAGACGAAAAACGATTGACGAACTTAATTATGTGCAGTACATTACTCAAGCAACTTTAGTGAATGTCGTCGACAATGTGTGTAGACGTGTTGAATTCTGTCTTCGAACACAAGGACAACACTTCCAGCATCAGTTATGAATTGCTGTGGTGAGTACAAAGTTTAATGTTTACTGTTTGCTGTTTGTTTTGTTTTGATACAAGCGGAAGCAGCAATTCCGCCAACTTAACTGCTGATGCCACCTCACGCAGCAGCACGTAGGAGCTGCGGAGAAAATTACCTGGCGCACTGTATTTCACATTACTGGTTTGCTATTTTTAGGATTCTACTTCAAAACGAAAAGCGCTGTCGTATCGTATTCGTCGTTAATAAAGCTTAACTCAGTTATGATGAAGACAATATCCCTCGTATTACTAATACGTTTTCATTTTTATGCAATAAACGTACCCAAAAATATTCATATACAACGACAGTCATTGTCGTGTGACAGTTCATTTCGGGGAAACCAGTAAAATTGATTTTTATCCATAATTTTCTGCATAAAGGTCTATCGGAATAACGTAGGTACTTCCAAACAGCAGTTTTGACAGAGGAAATCCCCTATGAAATTAATCGGTGGATGTAAATAATTATTTTGTCTCCTTCATTGGTCTGAAAACAATAGACAGGTGTATAGATGTGTTACGGTGATTAAGTTAGGCTATATATATTAGGTTACACAATCTTATACTTCAAAATTGATCGGAAATAGTGTACAGAAGCAATTAAATGAAGCTTACGAAATGCATAAATCGAAAATGAGTAGTGAATAACGATGAACGTATATGCAGTACATTTAAACTAAAATTATGAATCTATAATGTCGACTCAATTGCTTAGCTATTGTCCTTCGTTGCAAATTAGTAACGCAGTTAATTTTAATTCATCAAGAAACTGTTGTATATTATTCGTGTTTTATTCCAGTAAAATGGAAAATTTTATACTATATTGACTAAATTTTTCTTTGTTTTGATTCTGGTACTAAGTACATATTTTATAAAATCTCTTGCGTAAATAGCGTTTAGAGAGTGTACACCAATTGTTAACAATTTCGTTTCTCACGTGATTATAACTGCATAGTTTTCAACGACTTGAAGGTTACGCTACCTTAGTGATATTGGTTTGTATTCGAAGTTCTTATGTATGGTTCTAGTGCATTGATTCCTGCAGCATTAGTCTGAGAAATGGAGGTCCATTAGTTTGGGTAAGTGCTGCTTGTAACTACGTTTGCCGGCAACAGCGTGGCCAAATTAACACAAAGTGGTTCTGTACAGTCCCAATCGTTCTACGACTCGGCGGCCACTAGGCTCAAGTCATTTGTTTCTAATCTAATGAGGGAGGGAGTAAAGACTGCTTTACTGCAAAAGTGTCCTAATGACCGGATTCACCTTAGTGAAACTTATTGAAGGCAATTGAAATCTTTTTCATTGCTATTTGAGCAGTTAATGAGTAACTTCTCTTCTCAATTATGTGAAATATATCAGGACTACGTCCAAATAAACACGCCCAAATAACAACAATAATTATGTTTCAGTACTGACATGTAATTTCTTTGGGTTTTTTAGCCCATTTCGTTGGAATTCGTTAAGGTATCAAGGTCAAGGGAAACTGTTGTTTGACGTTCATTATATTTTTCTAAGGGAAATAAATGGACTATTTGAATTTGCTTTGTATTAGTGGATATAGTTTCATTAATTCTCAACTGCAGCCTAGCAACAGTGTTACTAGTACAACAATAACCTCTGCTGTATAATACTTCAACAGCGAAGTGAGGGAGATTAATGAAATTTGCATCCAATAAAATGAAAAATTTATGAGTAGGACAATAAAAATTTTTTCTGAATGATGCTTCAATACAATGAAGTGATTGTGAATAACTAAATTTCAGTCCAGTAAAATGAAATCTTAGCACTGTGTTAAAGTGGGAAGAACCGGCACAGGAAAGTGTTCCTAGCTCAGGCTTCTACGTTCATGAGGTTTCTACGATGACTTAAGCCATGTAAGTGAGTTTTGCAATTATAAATTTACTAGACAACGAGGGAAGATAAAAATCATTGTATATACCATGCGTTATTCTCTGACAAGAAACTCAAGAGGAAGAACACTTCTTCTTTTCGCAAATCATTCCAACAGAGTTGAAGCAAACGATGTGTTCAATTAAGTCAACGTCGATTGGAAGTGATGACGTAACTTTAAACTTGTTACTCTATATTCTTGACATAATTCTACCGACCACTCTAAGAATTAACGCAGGTAATCGGTATTCGAAAATAAGCACAGTAATTAGAGAGATGGATGGTGCACCTAGTCAATACTATGTGTTAATTTTTTATATTTACATATTACATTTACATTATATAATGTGTATAATGTATATAATGTAATTTACATTATTCAATGTAAGTGTAAATATTAAAAATTTTAACACACCACGTGAGATACGTTACTTGATCTCAATGAGTGGAAATATTATTTATCTCAGCTGGAGTTAAATTAATCTCTCTATTAATCCATCTCTGTATTTACTATGATTTTTTGCTATTGTTTTTACGTCGCACCGACACAGATAGGTCTTATGGCGACGAATTTACTATGATTAAGTCAATGCGGATCCAATACTGGCCATTATGGTCAAGATTATTAATAGTAATTCGAAAATTACAATGATATAGATGTATGAACAAAGCAGTGAAGTAATATAAAATGCATTAGTTGTTCGATGACTGTCGTTATAAGAACTAGTTTTAAGAACTGTAAGTAAAATATGCTATCATATTTCAAATGCAGATGAATTTTTGGTCCAACAACACCAGGGACGTTATAACCTGAGTTCTACCACGCAAAAAAGACAATTTAATAAATAAATACAAGACAGTGGCAAAAGTTTAGAAGAAATTGAATTTTTAAACGAAGCCCAAATATTAATTTTACTCCAGCTCAGTAAATAGTATTTCCACTCATTGAATTGAAGTAACCTATCTCACGTGAAGGTTCCAACTGCGGAACGAGAAGGAATTCTGACAACAGTACACATTTTTTCTGCCTAATATATTGAATATTATTGAATTACTGGAAGTAAGCAGACATGAAGTAGAAATAATACTCTCTTTTAAGATATATATTTTCCATTTACGGAATTGATACATCGCTTCGTATCGATTGAGTCTGGAAACTTGACCCAAATGTGGAATTTGAATCAGTGAGTGTATATGTGTTCAGGACTTCGATTAAGACAGAGCAAATCACTTTCAGTTGCATGTACAGTATGTTAGATACAGCACCTACAAATGAAGTGTAAAACCCTCCCCCAGCCAAGTTTATTTTTGCAGAATGTGAGAATTTAACCCACTACCCCTCTCAGTTTGGTTTCGGACACTGAATAAATACCCACGAATCATTTTTACATGTGAAACACACAGTCAAATAAACAAAAATGCTACGAGAGCAACGCACCGTTACGATTATATTTAGTGGGTCTGTAGCAAGCATATGCCGCAGTGCTAGTTGAAAATGCATTGACTATACTAAGGGATCACGGAATCAGTGGTAGAATCGTTCAGTCCATGGAAGTCATTCATGTTGACAGTCAAGCAGAAAGGGCTCGTTTTGAAATGTGCACTTTGTTCAAGATAGTTACTGCAGTTAGACAGGGCTGTAACCGTTCAGCGTTATTGTTTGTATAGTTTACACAAATCATTTTGTGTGAAGTACACAATTACAGAGGGAATTAATTGCATTTCTAGTGATTTAACATCACACCAACTCAGAAGGGTCCTTCCGTGACTATGGGGTTAGAAATGGATAGGACTTGGCGCACGGTCACTCCCAACAATAGGCTCTCCCTACAAACTACGGGCCAAGCAATTTCTTTAACATGAATGACACACAAATAATGGAAAACTCCATTTACACGCAACGAGTAGAACGTAAAGTCATGAAATTACTAACTCACAAAATACACACATACTGATATAGTTTTTGTCACACTTGGCACAAAACTACCTTGTCTGTGAAGCTCTGTTTTCCCTAACACACAATTTGCACATTCTGGTCGGTATTTTACTTTTCTTCGTGGAGGGAAAATGCAACAGAACATGTTTCCTTTTCCCATCGAGCCTTAATAGAGTGTCTTTCGATGGAGCTCGCTTTGCGTGTATTATACCTGACATTTGGGTGAACCTGACTGATGACGAAGTTGAGGCAGGTGAAGCTACATTATCAGTAATTTCTTCTCCATGTACTGGATGATTGGGTACCGCTTGTAAGAGTAAGGTGAGCTTTCTTATTAGTTTGGAATGAAATAAAGAAGAAATGAATTGAAGTGTGTGTATTGCAGAAAATGGAATATAAATCTTCTGGGGCCACTTGACTGTTTTTCGGCTGAAGTGGTAAAAATATTGTTCAGAATTGCCCACACCATGCATATATATATTTATTAATAATGCTGACTGTTTTACATTCTGAGGCTATAATTTTCTACTACTTCCGTCATATCAGCTGAGTGCATTGTTGTCAACATAGGTATTTATGACTCCCATGTCGTTCCACGACTGAAAAAGTACTGAGCCATCTTTTCTGAAGGTCATATGCCCCCTTCTAGGAGAACGAATCCAGTTCATGAAGTCTTTAGGAAGACTAAAATTCATTCTTACTATACCGTACGTTGCGGCCAGCAAATCGTGTAGATCTTTGGGAAGCTTGACTCGGTTAAAGTAGTTTTCCATAAATACCCGATACGACGTGGGGATAAGGTTGCAGTAAATTTAAGACTGTTGTGTCAAGAGTCATACTGCTACCGCCACTACCCAGAAGAGGATTCACACACCATTCTTATCATGATGCCATACTTCAATATCTTACCGAAATCGAAGTCTCACTCGCCATGCTAACATCAGTTGGTGGGCTACACCGAACATAGACCAAGGCGGATTGGCTCTTGGGAATGAGAAGTCAAGGCGGGAGAGATTTGTAAAGTCTGCACGATGTGGATGTGTCATCACTTGGCGGACGATTTGAAACGGGCGTAGCTTGGATTGTACTCTAGGCTTAAAATCGCAAGCATTACTGACGAGATGCTACTTCTTATTCTTATTAGTATTCTTATTCATATTCTTATTCTTATTCATGCTTAGTGTGTCCACCACGTGTAGAGTAACTAGACACGTTTAGTTGTTAACTATTTGTTTCATGATCTCTCATTAACGAAGAGTTCAATTAAATTGTAGTTCTTGATTTATTGCGACCTTTGTAACATCAAGGTCATTAGACACGTATTCTTGTATGTATGTTTTTATTGTACCGGTCAAGACCTGTACATGCCGTATTTTTTGCATATTAATTGTACGTCATCATCACGCAAGACGTTCAGAGCGAACTTGGTTTGTTTACGTTCGGAGGAGAGAGCAGGCGAGCCAGCGACAGCTGTGTGTGTGACGTAGCTGCACGGACAGAATAGACTACCCGCCTGACGCCACGTGTAACCTGCATGGCCTGGTATGTTCTGGATACGAAAATTCGATTGAAAAAAATTAAAACTCCTATAATAATAATCGCAGCGACTTGAGCGATACGTCACTTTGAAGAGGATAACATGAATGCCTCAAATTGGGAATCTCAAGAAAATCCGTCGAGGGATTCAAGAGATAATCCGCTTCAAAGTGATCACGTTATATGATGACGTAGGAGCCCCAAACTGAATATAAGCTGAGCTCACTAGACCCGATCACACAGTCATAGCTGGGTGTAAAGCCTGACTCTCCACGCTGCAGTGTTCGTCGAAGTGCTGACAGAGTCTATCTTCGTATATTCAAAGTCTTCATGTGGGACTTAAACTCTGACAGTCATGTTGAAATTATAATTTGTGCGCGTGTGAACTCTAATGTATAACAAAGTCTTTATAATGGATATTGAGACTACAAATCAAACTGAACTTATAATCTGTGCCCGTATTGGAACTCTGATTATGAGATGTAGTGTATTAGACCTAGGTGACAACAGCTGAGTTGAATTTATATTCTGTGCGCTTTCAGAAACTTCTCGATATAACTTACTTTCTTCTTTTAGAACTGAGTTTATTACCACGTTATCTGTGTGAAACGTAGTCTCAGAGTCAATATTAATTTCAATGTGGCACTACCGCGATATACTAGGAGCTGTGATACTTATTTTTAAATATCAGTCAGCAAAACTTAATCTCTGAACAAACGTATCATTAATTTCAGTGTGACACACTACTACATTATACTATTAACTGTGACATTTTGTTACATCTCAGTCAGCATAATTTCATTCATGAACTAGGGTGTTTATGAAAGTGATCGAACTTTCAGATGAATGTTAATGCAAGTGATTACCATAAGCGTGTGCTACGACACCAAGGTTTCAATCCGAACTCAAACTGTGTTCTTTATCCATTTCAAACAAAATTGTGTATTATTTTTTCTGAACAGTGTGTAAATTATTTTTGTGTGACTGACAGCAGTGTCTTTGATGAACTCTCGAACAGTCACCTATTTTATTTAATGTCAAGTGCGCCTAATAACGCTATTTTTTTACTAGTTGCTTTACGTCGCACCGACACAGATAGGTCTTATGGCGACGATGGGAGAGGAAAGGCCTAGGAGTTGGAAGGAAGCGGCCGTGGCCTTAATTAAGGTACAGCCCCACCATTTGCCTGGTGTGAAAATGGGAAACCACGGAAAACCATCTTCAGGGCTGCCGACAGTGGGGCTCGAACCCACGATCTCCCGGATGCAAGCTCACAGCCGCGCGCCTTTAACCGCACGGCCAACTCTCCCGGTTGCCTAACAACGAACTGAGCTTTTCATTTCAACATTATTTCTTCGTCAAATTGTTCAGTATTATTTCATGACTGACAGCAGTGTATTTGATAAACTCTAGAGCAGTCACACATTTCTCTCAATGTTAAGTGCTACTTTATTTAGTGGAAAATCACCACGAACTGTGCCAAGTGCGTAAACAATTTTCAGTTTAACTATATCTATTCATGAACTGTGCTTTATTTTCTTCCAATTTTGATTCTACCCGCATCTTCATCTTTAGGAAACTTATAAATCCTGTCCACAAGATTAAGAGTGAATTCGACTGCATATCACAAACACATTACATGAAACAGTGCTGTTAAACCAAATTGTCGTGTGACTGTGTAATTCTGGACACTCGTATAAGTTATGTGACGAGTGATTACCGCGCAGCATCGTCGGAGATCGTCCAGAACGTCGAAAGTACGAGAATCAAACCAATATCAAACCAACCAGGGTGTTCCGGCCTTATCTCAACGTAATATTGACAACTTGCAGAACGTGTTCCATTCCCGTTCAGTCTAGTATAAGACAGCGACTATCAACAGTAAGGTGATGTGCACTTTGAAGTGCGTTTATTGAATACAAACTATTATTCAATCTATTTAAGATGTTCTTGTAAATGTTCCTTCATTCCAACAGCCTTCGCCGGACATTGAAACTTTCAAGACACAATTTCAGGAATCACATGGTCAGCTTTCACAAATGCAGGCAAAATGTTTTTCTGTCCAAGATACTCTCAGGGACACGGTTAAGAATGACGTTTCCAGAGTTCGAAACGAAGTTGCTTTATTAAAAGCTAAGCAGGGCGAGTTTGACAAATGGTTCACTGAACAATCTGATAATACGACGACATATATTAGTCGTATTTGCAAATATGTTGGTGAACTTAAAACTGAATTAAAGAATGATGTCAAACAAGTCGAAGGAATAGTCCAACTCCAGTTGGGAGATGTCAAGAATAATCTCGATCAACTAGCTACTAAAGTCGTTAATCTTGTATCTCGAGATACGTCCAGACCCATTCATAGTTTGATTGAGGGAGTCGGAGAAATGTCATATCAGACGACTATTGTTAAAATCCAAGAGGGAAAACCTCCTAAATTCTCCAGTAAAGAAGATTACACGACTAAGGAGTTTCTGATTAATGTAGAGGAATATTTTCAAGAGCACAAAATTAGCTAAGATAGAAAACTAAGAACAGTCGCCAGATTATTAGAAGGCAAGGCTCTTTTCTGGTACGCTGTCTTCAAATTTAATTTTAAGTCATACTCTGAATTCAAGAAGGCTTTAATTGAACGTTTATGGAATGCAGAAACTCAGCACCTCATAAAACTTCAACTGTATTCGAGAAGGTATAACACCTCCATCAACACCTCCTGATACGCATATATTTTATTATCTCAGTTGAAGAAGATGCAGTATTTAGACCCTCCTTTGCCTAAAGAGGAACTCATCCAGGTTATTACGTTACAATATCCTTATAACGTTCAAGAGATCTTAGTAGCGGCGAACATTCAAAACCTGGATAAATTACATGCTGTATTACGACGTCTTGATACTGCTCATGCGCAGGGTACTTTGAAACTGAGCAAGAGTAAGGACGTAGCCACCCATCCGGTTCAGGTTAATACTTCTGAACTACCGCGTCAAAATGCTGAACGATCGGATGGAAGGAAAGAGTGAGATACTCGTCACCTATGCGGAATAGATGGTATAGGAAACGCCCATACCGTGGCCAGGCGCCGTACCAAACCAAACCTACCTGGTTAAAGCAAGAGAAAAGACAAGAAGCAAGTAGAGACACAAACAATTCTGACTTGCACAAACGGTGCAAGGAAACGCAGGACTACCTCCCTCAGAAGAAACAAGAGGGTCATCAACCTGGAGCGACTTCTCTTGAATACCAAGAATACCATAGGAGAAACAACACCTTTGGTCAGAATCCAGTGTCCACAGGTAGTGTTGCAAAAATATTAATATTTTCGGAAGAAAGATTGCCTGTAAATGAGGAGGTCGGGTCATTCCATGTGGACATAGTTAATTATCGGCACATTGATGATGATAATTTATTATTTGAGGACGAATTACACATTCGTCAACTTGTCCAACGAAGTTTACCGATAATCAATATTACCATTGGGGAATTTCAAGTCACGTCACTAGTGGACTCGGGAGCTCAAGTTTCCCTAATATCGGACAGGTTGATAACATTAATCAAGGACACATGTAACATTCTCATTTTTCCGGTAGCGCAAGTTAAGATCAAGAGCATTATTCCTGACAGGAATATCAAATGTAAACAGCAAGTCTTCCTTGGGTTTGCTATCAATGAATAAGTGTGTGAGCATATTTTTCTGATAGTCTCGCCTATGAGGATTAACCTTACCTTGGGTTCAAACTTTCTATCTAAATATAACGCTACCATTGACTGCTCTGCCAACACTATTCATCTATGTAGGATTGGATCTGTAGAGTTTCAGTTGGTAGACGATGAAGATCATAGATAGTCGATGGTGTGATTTGCGTTGCCGACCCAGTCGACCAGGTACAGAAAGAAGAGGGAGATCCCGAAGAGGAATCGGGACCCGTGTTAAAAGAAGAGAGTGATGACGATGAAGAGGGACCCATCGATGAAATTTTGAATGACAAAGGGCCTATTTTCTCACCTACATCTCCAGTGTAACTGGAGCCCCAGATTGCTACCCTAACATAGCGGCGGAAGAAGAGATTTATCAGACATATTTTGACGTCTTCGATGAGAAGCCTGGGGAGATTAAGAATTTTAGACACCACTTCAATGTCAGGGATACTTCGCCTTATAAACAAAAGCAATATCCGGTGCCTGAGAAGTATAAAGATGAAGCCAGGACAATGATTCGTCAGATGGAGGCTGACTGAATTATCTCCAAGTGCGTTACGCTCTATATTAAACCGCTCACCATAGTAAGGAAACACAATGTTAATCTGCGGTTGTGTTTGAATGCTCGTGTCTTGAATGACCAACTGGTACTTGAGTACGACCACCCTCCACCGCTGAAAGATGTCGCTAAGCGATTTTATTGAAAAGAATTTTAGGCATGGACATGAGATCATCTTAAATCTATCTTGTGTCAGTTGAGCACAGCAGACTCTTGACTGGATTTCTTCATTGGATTATGTGCCTCTGATTGCAAAAAATACTATGAGTAAGATGAAATCAAAAGAAATTCCTCATAGTATTTTCGTTTTTCCTGAGCGGGAGAGATATGTACCGGTTACGGCATAAGAATGTATTTGTCTTTGTCCAACGTGTCTCGGTATCCCATGCACCTGGAGCGTATCTTTCACGTAAAAGGATGAGTGTACGAACCTCACTCCCTCCGTTAATAATTTTAGTACCATTGCAGATGATATGCGATCCTTATAACAGCCTAGGGAAGAACTGGGAAGTATTTCTGTGTCCAGTAACCTGTGGACAAGTTTTAAACCTTACCTAGCCGATGACACAGAGGAAAGGATTACAAGTGAATATTAATATTTAGAAGATAAGCCCGTATTCCTTATATAGTGACCACCAATCAAGAGTTTACGGTACACTCAGGGAACAGGCAAGGAGCTACCTGGTGTGAGGCCACAGTTTTTTTGTCCCGTCCTCTGTTCGGTAAGTTTTGGTCGTACTGACTGATCGTGATTATGAATTGCACAGTAACCATTATCCATCGTGGTTAAATAAACCATTGAATAACGAATTACTTGACAAGATATATTCCGCCTCCTCAATGTGACTGTGATGCTCCCGGACGCACTATTCATCTCACTATATCTGAATGCATGAGAAGGACATATCAACCGGACTCATCCTACATAATATTGGCAATACCTGCTGTCTTAGAGGGGATCAATGGATTAGATCTGAGGCTTCAGTCGTATTAATTGTACTTCATCATCACGCAAGACGTTCAGAGCGAACTTGGTTTGTTTACGTTCGGAGGAGAGAGCAGGCGAGCCAGTGACAGCTGTGTGTGTGACGTAGCTGCATGGACAGGGTAGACTACCCGCCTGACGCCACGTGTAGCCTGCATGGCCTGGTATGTTCTGGATATGAACAAACAAAATTGTGTATTACTGTATTTCTTTTGAACAGTATGTAAATTATTTGTGTGTGACGGACTGCAGTGTCTTCGATAAACTCTCGAACAGTCACTTAATTTATTTAATGTCAAGTGCGCCTAAAAAAGAACTGAGCACTTAATTTTAACATTATTTCTTCGTCAAAGTGTTTAGAATTATTTCATGACTGACAGCAGTGTCTTTGATAAACTCTAGAGCAGTCATACATTTTTCTCAATGTTAAGTGCTACTTTATTTAGTGGAAAATCACCACGAACTGTGCCAAGTGCTTAAACAATTTTCAGTTTAATTCTATCTATTCATGAACTGTGCTTTATTTTCTTCCAATTTTGATTCTACCCGCATCTTCATCTTTAGGAAACTTATAAATCCTGTCCACAAGATTAAGAGTGAATTCGACTGCATATCACAAACACATTACATGAAACAGTGCTGTTAAACCAAATTGTCGTGTGACTGTGTAATTCTGGACACTCGTATAAGTTATGTGACGAGTGATTACCCCGCAGCATCGTCGGAGATTGTCCAGAACGTCGAAAGTACGAGACTCAAACCAATATCAAACCGACCAGGGTGTTCCGGCCTTATCTCAACGTAATATCGACAACTTGCAGAACGTGTTCCAGCCCCGTTCAGCCTAGTGAACTGGCAGCACGGGTCACCAAAAGGCGATGTTGAAGACAGCGACTATTAACAGCAAGGTGATGTGCACTTTAAAATGCATTTTGTGAATAAAAAATTTATTCAGTCTATTTAAAATTTAATTGTAGATAGGACCCTGCCTCCTGTACCAATCTCTAGCCAGAAATCACCCAGTATTGCTCTGAGAACTACTTCGTGCTAACTTCAAAATTAATTCATAAAGTTGGGTTATTTTACTGGTACAGTATGTATGTATGTTCGTATGTACATAGATCTTCATTGTATTAGTGTACTAGCCTGAGTGATTTAGTAATGTACTAGGACTCAGAACGCGGTATCGTGCCGCCAATTGCTTAAAGGAGTACGGACCCACTGGGGAAGATAACAGCACTCAGGATGACCCAAGTGCTTAATACTCTGCATACTTCAAAAATTACGTACCGATACTAACCTTTTGTGTATGTTACCTATACAGCAGTGCCTGTAACAACCCATTTCAAAAGCTTCTATCATCCTTCTTTCTGAGTTAGTTATCGTTCATGTTTCACTTCCATACAAAGCCACACTCCAGACGAAAGTCTTCAACTTTTATTCTAATTCCTATACCAATGTTCGAAGTGATCAAATTTCTTCTCCTAAGGAAGGGCTTCCTTGATTGTACTGGTCTGCATTTTATGCCCTCCTTACTTCTGCCATCGCTAGTTATTTTACTACCGGAGTAACAACATTCATCTACTTCCTTTAAGACTTCATTTCCGAATCTAAAATTTCCTGCATTACCTGACTTCGTTCGACTTCACTCCATTACATTCGTTTCGGACTTAAATATTTTCATCGTGTACTCCTTACACAAGGCTCTGTCCATACCACTCAGCAATTTCTCAAGATCGTCTGCAGTCTCGGATAAAATGACAATAACAATACCATCAGCAATTCTCAGGGTTTTGATTTCTTCTCCCTGGATCGTGATTCCCTCCCCTCATTTTTATTTGATTTCCTTTACTGGCTCTTCTATATAAACATTGGAAGGAGGGGGATAAGCAGAAACCTTGCCTCACTCCTTTCTGAATTGCTGCTTCTTTTTCAAACCCACGATTCTTATCACTGCAACCTGATTTTTATACAGATTGTAGATAATTCTTCGTTCTCTGTATCTGATACCGATAAACTTCAGAATCTTAAATAGCTTGGTCCAATCAACATTATTAAATGCTTTTTATAGATCTATGAACGCTATGTACGTGGGGTTGCCCTTCTCTATTCGATCCTCTAAGATCAGGCGTAAAGTCAGGATTGCTTCACGTGTTCCTACATTTCTTCTGAATCCAAACTGATCTTCTCCCAGCTCAGTTTCAACTGGTATTTCTATACTTTTGTAAATAATACGTGTTAAAATTTTGCAGGCATGAGATGCTAAACTAACGGTGCGGTAGTTTTCACACTTGTCAGCACCGGGTTTCTTGGGAATAGGTATAACGACATTCTGCCGAATATCGGATTGCACTTCTCCTATCGTATATATCTTACATACTAATTGGAATAACCTCGCCATGCTGGTTTTTCACAGGCAGTCAATAACTCAGAGGGAATGTTGTAAATTCCAAGTGACTTGTTCCTATTTAGGTCTCTTAAATTTCTGTCGAAATCTTATCTCAAAATTGGGTCTCTCATTTTATAAGCATCAACAGCCTCTTCTTGTTTCAAAGCCATTTCATCGAAGTTATTACCTTGATACAACAGTTGGATATGTTCCTGCAACCGTCTTGCCTTGCCTTATTTTCCCAGAAGTGGTTTCCCATCTGCACTCTCAATATTCATACATCTAGAATTCCTTTCTCCAAAGGTTTCCTTGATTTTCCTGTATGCAGCACCTACGTCTCCTACGACCGTACAACCTTCAACATCTTTGCACTCCCCTTTCAGCTATTCTTCCTCAGCTCTCCTGCGCTTTCTATCTACTTCGTTCCTTAATCACCGGTATTTTTGTCTGCCCTCTACATTTTTTGCATTACTGTACTTTCGTCGATCATCAGTCAGGTCAAGTATATTCTGAGTTATCCATTGATCCTTAGGTGATCTTTCCTTTCTTCCTAGCATTTCTTCAGCAGCCCTAGAGACCTCATTCTTCACGACTGTCCATTCTTCCTCTATTGTGTTTCCTTCAGCCTTTTCACTTAGTCCTTGTACAAGATGTTCCTTGAAGCAGACCCTTACACCCTTGTCTTTCAACTTGTCTAGATCACATCTTCTTGTATTCCTTCTTTTCTTTCATTTCTTCAACTTCAGATGGCATTTCATGACTAACAAGTTGGGGTCAGCGTCCACGTCTGCTCCTGGAAAAGTTTTGCAATCCAACACCTGGTTTCTGAATCTCTGCCTAATCATAATGAAGTATTTGATACCTTCCAGTGTCTCCAGATCTCGTCCACGTATACAGCCGTCGTTTGTGGTGTTTGAACCAAGTATTGGCAAGGACTAAATTATGATCAGTGCAGAATTCAACCAGCCGAATTCCTCTTTCATTCCTTTGTCCCAGTCCGAATTCTCCTGCTGTATTACCTTCTCTTCCTTGGCCTACCACTGCATTCCAGTCTACCGGGCGAGTTGGCCGTGTGCGTAGAGGCGCGCGGCTGTGAGCTTGCATCCGGGAGATAGTAGGTTCGAATCCCACTATCGGCAGCCCTGAAGATGGTTTTCCGTGGTTTCCCATTTTCACACCAGGCAAATGCTGGGGCTGTACCTTAATTAAGGCCACGGCCGCTTCCTTCCAACTCCTAGGCCTTTCCTATCCTATCGTCGCCATAAGACCTATCTGTGTCGGTGCGACGTAAAGCCGCTAGCATTCCAGTCTCCCATCACAATTAAATTCTCATTACCTTTTACATATTGTGTGAAAACTTCTATCTCTTCATATATTCTTTTGATTTCTTCATCATCTGCTTACCTAGTTGGCATATAGACCTGCACTATTGTAGTGGGCAATAGTTTGATGTCTATCTTGACAACAATAACCCTTTCACTATGCTATTCTTAGTGGCTTACCCGCTGCCCTATTTTCTCATTCATTATTAGACCACCTCCGGCATTTCACCTGTTTGATTTTGTGTTGATAATCCTGTGATCGCTAGACCAAAAATGCTGCTCCTCCTGCGAACGTACTTCACTTATAACAACTACAGCTAACTTTAATATATCCACCTCCCGTTTAAGATTCTCTAACCTGCCACAACGATTAGAACTTCTAGCATTCCACGCTCCGACTCGCAGAATGTCAGTATCCATCTCCCTGACGATGGCCCCTCTCGTGTTGCCTCCACCCAGAGATCTGAATTGGAAACTACTTTACCTCCGGAATATTTTACACGGGTGGAAGCCATCATCATTACATCATTCACGCAGAGAGAATTGTATGTCCTCGGGAGTTAGTTTCGGCTGTAGTTTCCCGTTGATTTCAGCCGTGTAGCAGTATCAACACAACTAAGCCATGTTGAGTATTATTACAAGGCCACATCAGTCAACCATCTAGACTGCTGCCCTTGCAACTTCGAATGGCTGCTACCCGCCTTTCGATGAACCAGTCGTTAGTCTGGTCTTTCGACAGATACCCATCCGATATGGTTGTACCTGCGGATCGGCTACCTGCTTCATTGGGACACGCAAGCCTCCCCACCACGGCAAAGTCACATGGTTCGCAGGGGAAGGTTGATATATAGTTAATTCGTAATAGTGCTACCTTCGGGTTTTGCTGTTCCCTGATAATCAAATAACCTTCTGCGTTTCCCTTTTAGGATCCACCCAGATTGCCGGACTGACTACTTCTTCACCCGGTGTAAATACTGTACTAAGGTTAGATGAATTTCGTGTTCTAAGTTGTATTTTCTTACTATTGGGATTAGTGAAAATAAATCTTTCTAAACTATATTTTAATTTCTACTTTTTCCGACTCGTTGGCTGAATGGTCAGCGTACTGGCCTTCGGTTCAGAGGTCCCTGGTTCGATTCCCGGCCATGTCGGGGATTTTAACCTTCATTGGCTAATTCCAATGGCCCGGGGGCTGGGTGTTTGTGCTCTTCCCAACATCCCTGCAACTTGCACACCACCCATAACACTATCCTCCACCACAATACCACGCAGTTACCTACACATGGCAGATGCCACCCACCATCATCGTCTAGAAATAGCCACACGAAATTATTATTATTTCTACTTTGGTAAATTTGCTCATTTTTTCTTCCTTCGTCAAAGGAACTATCACACATTGGTTCAGCATCATTCGGCACTATTACACACTAATCAAAGGTAAGTTCATTGAAAATAGTACTATTTAAAACGATATTTGTATCATTTGCTATGTTGTCTTCAAATATTGTGTAATCATATTTCTTTCTTTCAGGAAACATATTTGAAGATGATGTCGAATTGTAGGGAAATAATTATAAGTCTGTACATCTCGTTTATTCGCGTCCGTCGTACAATGAATTGCATCTGTTTTGATGTGTATTTTTGTGTGTAAAACGATAGGTAACTTTTAACTACGTTTTAAATCTCCAATTCTAAATTGAATGCTTTTTCCATTTTAGTTTCTTTCAGTACCTTTACCCTAGATAGCTTTCAACGTCCCTCAGCTAAGCATTCAATAGCAGTCTGCAATCGGGTTAATGTTCTGAGACAACACTTGTTCCACTTTCTTAACAACTTGGTGGCACTTTACCCTTCTTTTTACAAACAAAACCAAGAATTTCAGATAGGTAACCTCGATGACAATGCAGGAAGTTGAAATTTCGTTGAAAATTTTCCAGACTCCCCTCAGAATGTGTAACTTTCTTGCAAAATGTACAGTAACTTATTTCTAATATGTTTTGGAGCATACGACCATACGGAAATAATTGTTCTAATTTCGCTTCTGACAGTTCCGAAAATTTGTGACACAGGTATTTGAAAGAAACTACTACTTGTCTTAAAGGCTTCTGAGGCAGCATTATCAGACCAAGCTTGAAATTGAACACATCATTTTTAGTGGCTGAAGTCAGCACATCAATTTTACGTCACCACTAAAATTTCTGTGGGAGTTTTCTTTTGGCGATAAATAATTCTCCGACTGTCAGATCTTTGCTGTTCTGAGTAATAGAGACAGAGTGACTGATATCTCCTCGGACGGATGGACAACATTGCAATGTATGCACCGAGCCCAAGACGAGGTCAAATGCTTCGAATATTTTCGTTCTTCGAACGATATTTTAGAATGAAATTGGAGTTATCTAGGTACGAGTAAAACCCAAATTATAAAGAAGTTCACCCTGCAACGGTAATGGAGTAGACCGTACAGCCCGCGTCTCAACGCCGAGTGTCGGGCAGCGGTAAATCACTCGACCACCTAAAGGGATCAACGGCTCCGAATGGAAGAGTTTCATTAGGAGGGAGATGGTGCCTCAATGGAGGAAATGACACCAAAAGCCATCACGTAGTGTCCGTTCTCTATGATAGGGGCGGCTGCAAAAATCGTATGTTCTCTATATTGGGGGTGGCTGAAAAAAATGCAGAAGGCAAAGGGAAACCACTGCATCATCATATTTTCCAAGATAAGCAACCATTGATAGGAGTCAAGAAGGAGAAGTTTTACTGATTATGGGCTTCGGAATCGACGATCCGGCAAGGGAGGAAATCCAACAGACAGCATGGCCTCTCAGGTCGTTAGTATGCGAGTTCTTGGAATGTGAGGACTCCTTCGAGAGTGGAAAAATTAAAAGAGCTAAGAGATGTGATGAGAAGGGAGGATATCAATATTCTAGGTATATACGAAACAAGATGGCAGGGTAATGGAGGCATCTACTGTGAGGAATTCAGAGTTATTCACAGCGGAGGAGAAGTATCTGGATTGAATGGAGTAGCCCTAATCATAAGTGCAAAGTTCTCACGTAATGTAATAAACAATTATCACATCAGTGACAATCCGTTCATGATAAAGATGAATAGTTGACGAACACATTGAGTTACCATCCAGGCATATATTCCCCTACACCCACCCATGATGATGGACGGGTAGAAGTATTGTACACTGTCAGACATAAAAGTTAAGCACCAAGAAGGACTGATCCAATATTATCCCATTTCGGTATACGTACATACCTTTGATGTGTGAGTAAATGATAAGATTTACAAGGATCTGTAATGTGTAGAACGCCCACCAGAATACATTCGTTATGGCACCGTCCTGTTACTGATATGTTGTTACCAGTCAACTGCTGTGTGTTAGACGGTTAAGCAGACCTGAAGAGAGGATTATGTACAGTACGAACACCCGTGATGCCTCGCAGACGCGATAGATAATCCCAGCAATTGGCAGCATTTGACAGAGGCCGCATTGTGGGTCTTCATGTGGCTGGTTGGTCGTAACGTGCAATTACCAGGCATGTGTGGCAGTGGCCCGATGTTGCACTCATTGAGTACATGAGGGCACCCAATCACGTCGTGTAGGTTGAGGTCGACCAAGAAACCCCAGACTTAAAGAGGCCCGTTGTATGGTGCACCAGGCATTGCGGGATCCCATAACTTCGGCACCTGCCATCTGCGAACATGTACTGGAGAATCTACAACATACTGTGAGTTTCCACACAGTTTCTCGACGACTCGCATCCGCCGGATTGGTGTCCAACCGCCCCGTACCCAGAGCATGTTGAGATCCTCACGAGGGCAGCAAGATCCCCGGACCACTCCATCACTGAACACGTGTGCGATGATATTGGAAGGGGACCTTGTCCCAGTACCAACCTGCGGGATCTGGAGGGACAGTTACAAAAACTGTGGACAAACTTGCCTCAGCAGAGGAACCAAACCGCATAAGGGCATGCATTGCGGACGGGGTGTGGGCGGGTGGTGCGTCACCCTACTTACACAGCGCCAACATTCCACATGTAACTGGCGACGGCCTTGCCTCTTTCATACCATATTGCAATCAGTTCAATAAAGGCACACGGTCCTTTAGCATATGTAGTTTAATTCACTTTCAACCACTCCTTCTGGCTGCTTAACATTTTGTCAGGCAGTGTATGAGCAAATCGACTATCTACTCAAGCTGACCAATGACAAAGATCGTATGTTATTAATGGGTGACTTCAATGCAGTGCTTGTCTCGCACAATGACAAGAAAAGAACCAGAGGGGTGAGAGAATCCTAGCATTCTGTGAACAACACGAAATGGTAATTACAAATACACGCTTTGGACTGCATAACCGAAGAAAATACAAACTAAAAGCACCGGATAAAATCAGAAGATCCCAGGTCGAATATATTTTAGTTAAACAACGCTACGAGAATCAAGTTAAATCTAGCCACAATTACCAATATTCAGGTGTTGACAGTGACCATAATATTGTCCTAGATAATTGCAATATCCAGTTAATAATAATACAAAAAACCAAAAAGACCAAATGGCACTTGGATGGTCTGAAGAACGAGGAAACTAAGCAACTTTTCAAAGAGAAGACTAATGAAGTGATAGCAAGACAACGAGAAAAATTAAGAGAATGGATCAAGATAAAGGATAGAATAGTAGAGGCCGCAAATGAGGTGTTAGATAAGAGGAAACTGGAGCCAAGAAAACACTGTATAACAGATGATATGTTAAATCATATATAAGAGTGGAACAAACAGAGGAAAGGAAATAAATTGGAAGACTATAAAAATAAAACATCAGATCTCAAGTAAATGTCGAGACGAGAGAGAAAATTGGGCAACAGCAGCAGCTGAAGAAATTGAAAATTATACGAGGAATGAAGACAGGATCAAGCATAACATGAAATTAAATCCCTGCAGTATAAACCTAAAATAAACACCCCGCAGAAGGACAAGAATGGAAACCTACTGGAGGTTATTGAAGAAATATGTGAAAGTTTGGAAGAACATATTAAAAAAGTGTACAGTGATAAAGAAATCAGAGATATAAATGAAGTACTGGAAGAGAGAACATGTGAGGCCAGTGATAAAATTGTTCCACCAATAACCAGGAAGGAATTTGGGACTAATTTCTGTCAGTCGAACTGAGCTGTCATTACAATAGGTATGTCATGTAAATGAATTGGATATGGACTACGATAGGACCGGAAAGTTATTTCTTGATTGTAGAAACGTGGTAAATAATGTTTGTGAAATTTTAATTGATGGAAGATGTCGTGTACAGGTTTTACGCTCTCACTGGTTTACACTAGGTCGAGGTGTGACGTTATATTTACTGGTCAGATACAGGTTTTACGCTCTCACTGGTTTACGCTAGGTCAAGGTGTGACGTTATATTTACGGGCCGTAGTACGTGATCTTAACCAATTAAACTAGGCATGCTTTCCAGTTTAATGTTGCATAATCAGGTCAGTTGTAGATAGGCCTCGTACGTCACGCCCTAACTAATATTGCATTATTAAAAATAGGAGAGGATTTCCACCAATCAATACTTATTATTTATTTAGCGTATGACTTATATGAATAACGAAACAATGAGGAATAAGCAAAGACAAGAAAAAGAAGTTCATGATGGACACTATCCAGCAGCCCTTATAAATACAGACCAGGTTCTTGATCCATTCAACTTCATCAGATGTCGCAACAAAATCGTCATCATGTCCCTCGCCTGGGACAATCAAAAGCGATGTGGTAGACTGTCTGACTTTCATTCCCATAGCTACAGGCAGCTGATGGATTCCCAGCCTATTTATATGCCAAGGCAGCACAGCGTCCATGATTAGTGCGTATCCGGTTTAATCGGGCCTATATCTAACGGGGTATTTGGAATCCATGCGGCTTTTATTATGCTGTTTGACTCGTTGCATTCTGGAGGTGGTATATAATTCAATGAAATCAGCACCTCGAATAAGTTGTGCTATGACGCTTACTTTACCAGAGTTTGCACATTTTCCATTACTGAATTAATGAATAACGATAGAGTGCCCTGCCCTCCTACTGGTTTATTATAACAAAAAGTGAGTCCATCTTTGCTTTTATCGCAATTTTTCAGTTCCTTCTTTCTGCAAGTGTAGTTATACCACTTTGAAAGATAACAGTGAGTGTAAGGAATGACTATTTTTCAATGTAGCTATAACAAATCATTACACAATTTTCGTATATAAATCAAACAGAACCAATGTGAACTTGGGAAATAATTTCAAAACATTTCGGATTGAAGAATGCAAGAAAGTAATTTGAATATAAAATTCGCAGTTATAATTCACAATTATTACTACTTACTGTCCTTTGAAAATGACCACAAAATATGGATTAATGACTGTTTGGAATTAGATAGAATGTTTCAAAACATTTCATTTGAGAACAAAATTCTAATGTAAGATATGGTAGTTGTGTGACTGGTTATAAAATGCAAGAGCAAGGTATATAAGAGAGCGAAAGTAAGGTAAGTAATGATTCAGAGTTATCTTTATATTCTCACGCTATTTCATATGATTTGTAACACCATTGTTATAGTAAGATGAAAAATAATGAACATGAATCAGAACGTTAACAGCGACGAATTGAAACATGAAGTTTGAGATGGTACTGGAAGGAAAATAATAAAGTAAGGAAACCTATGTAGATAGTTTAGAAGAAATCAGTTGCAAGGAATATTGAAATAGTGTAGGAAATGGAAGGTTCGTGCCACAGAAGTGCCACAGCAGCCACGAGGGGATATCGACTTCGATTACTGAATGGTTAGTAACCACACAGTTATAAATTTGCGACAGTCCACAACAATAAAATTGAAAGCGGTACAGTGTGGGACAGATCACCAGCTGGAGACGAAAGACGATATGTTGAACCAAAAGAAAACGTTCTCGACTTGGTACGTGTCATGAATTTATAACTGACATCAGAGTTCTCTGCTTTCCGTGTCGGAGACTTGAACCTGTCTGGCCCAAAACTCAGCGGAGGAAAGGAGAGGGGAAACACTTTTTCGCTGCACCATGTGCGTGACGTGAAACACGCTGGTACTCAGCAGATGGCAATTTTCGTGTTAACGTTTACATTTTCTGCGAACGCATGGACTCCAGATACATAAGCGCTACGACGCACAAAGGTCGAGCAATGTGGCAGTAATTTCCGCCGTAGTCAATGTAGTATAAGCTTAATTCGCTTGCTAGAGACAACCCAACGCGACGGGTGTTCCACTCCAACTTCGATCAATTGTGATTAATAGCCAGTGGTAGTGTAATAGCACATACTTCTAGGCTTCCAGGCTCCTTTTCATCACTCCCATGGTTTGCAATAGACGAGAGACTCAGCCAGTGTTTAATATATATGTGGATATATGCCTGCTCTATATAATAGTGTTTGAGTGTGTATATATAATAGAAGCAATAGAATTTACCAAGTATAGTCCAGTCAAGTTAAACATGAAAAGGGGGTCGTGCTTGCAAAAGGTCGGGTCGTTCTGAATTTTTCATATGTTGTTAGGACCTAAACCAATATTAAAAAACCAGATTTGCAATTTCTGAAGTGCTGTGCGAGCGGCGGTGTACCCAAAAAACCATGAAATTTTCGGACGTTTTTCAGGTTTTGCTCAATATCTCAGTGAAGGAAGGGTCTGACCAGTATAGTCATTCTACACAATTTCAAAGTAGACTAAATTTGCTACAATTTGAGACCAGGGCGAGCTCTATACAGCCATTTGTTCCCAAAATATAGTTCTTCGAAAATAGGCAATTTTTTCCAAAAAGTTAATTTTTTTCGAAATGGTCACTTATTTTGTGGAGTATCTTTTAAACTAAGCATCCCACATCAACTATTATATGAAATGAAGTTGTAGTAAATTTAATTAGCTTTCATTTGAGACCAGAGAGGTACCTGTAAGCCCAGCGGTTCTCTCAAAACCAGCAGATAACCAAAAAGAGTCATAAGTGGATTTGAGGGAGGGGGATGCAAATAAACTGTTCTAACGTATTTTTATGGTTTTATTTTTTATTGGAACCTTCATTTGTACAGTGTCCATAAGATGCTCCCTTTTGTCCACTCAGCTAGACGTATTTTGTACGCTACGGACGAGCACCTCTACCTTTAGGATATGATAGCTCTACAAGAACTGATGGATAAAAGTGAATACGACATGTTCACAAAAGGATCATTCACCATTCGCCGGTCTGACAAGTTTTTATCTGGGTTGTGGTCAGACCTAACAACTGAACAGAAGCTGGTGCGATCCATGAAAACCTACGGTGAGTTGACCCAAGGAAGTGGAATCTCCGACAGTGTGCTGGCAAGGTCGACAAGAGGAATGGTGTTTGTGGTAAACATATGTGAAGAACATGAAAGTTTTTGCAGCATATCATAATCTACTGGAGAGCAGCATGTAGACATGAGACCTTTTAGAATTGTCCGAGATAACGGTGATGTGGAAAAACTCAAAAACTGGTTTGCTCTCCATCCCCCATTTCCTAAAACTGGCATTTTGCTTTCTATCAGTAGTGGTTTACTGAAATGTCCTTAGGATTTAAAGGATGACTTCAAGTATGAGTTGGCCCAGTTCCCGATGTCTATGTTCAATGAACAGAGGATGCGCAAGGGCACAAAATCCACTCTGCACTCTGCCTTCACTCCTCTTTCCAGACACACGCCGATAGCTGCCTGCACTCATGTCGTTTTGGATGGTGGCTACCTCTTGCACAAGGTCGTGTGGCAGCGGAAGAGCACAGTTCGATCACTTTTGGTGCGTTATACCATCTACGTCCGTAACCACTTTGGGAAGAACGTCTCCATCGTTCCTGACGGCTACCCCGAAGATGCTACTAAAACACCCCACCAAAACAGCGGAACGACTCCGGCGCTACGCAGCTCATTCCAGCTACGAATTGACGTTCGATGCATTCACATTAATTGAAATTGCTCAAGAGCATGTATTGGGCAATGAGAACTACAAGAGACGCCTAATAACTCTTCTTTGTGACGCCTTTCAGAAGGGAGTAGAAGTGGCTGCTGCCGAAAAAGATGCGGATCAAGGGATCGTCATGACAGCGCTTTAAAAAAGAACAGTAGCTGATCGGGTCGTCATAGTTGGAGAGTACGTCGACCTGCTCGTTCTTCTCAATGGTTTAGGCGCTGACGAGAGAAACATCTACCGTCAGAAGAGAACGAAGGGCGAGGCTGGTTGCTGTCATTACTCTACGACCTCCTACAACCACCAGGACTCTTAGCGATCACCAGGGACGGTACTATTCACCCACGCGTTTACCGGGTGCGATACCCCCTCAGCACCGTTTGGCCAAGGAAAGACCAAAATCACTACAGTCCTGAGCAAGAGTGAACCACTTGCTGAGCAAGTGGAGATCTTCCTTCGGCCAGACTCCACCCCACAAGCCATGAGAGAAGCGGGCATCAAGTGCTTTGTGGCTCTATATGGGAGTGACATCGCGATGGATACTTTGGATTTCCGGAGGTATAAGACGTTTGTCACTTCAACGAGCATAAACCTCGCCCGTTTGCCACTAACAGAAGATGCCGCAGGACACCATGCAGCAAGGTACTAACTCTAAGTGCAGAAGTGGCGGGGAATCAACTTGAATCCCACTGATTGGGGGTGGAAGTTGTCTTCCCAGGGACTCTCCCCCATCCCCACCACCATGGATCCCGCACCTCCTGTCCTTCCTCGAAAAATTTCATATAAGTGCAAGAAAGAGTGCTGTGGGAGCTGCTCGTGCAGAAAGGCTGGGCTCCAATGCTCAGTCCTCTGCCAGTCATGCGGTGGTAAATTGTGCATTAACTTCCCGGATGTGGAGCTGAAATGCTCAGATGATGAAGATGACCCGACTACAGACTGGGCGCCTCTCCAAGCGTCCTCTCAAAGTGTCATCGAGACACCATCTTCGTGCCAGCCGAAGCCCGTGCTATCTATGATAAAAGGAAAGGCGTGATTTGGCAACCAAAACACAATTCCTACATTATTTGTATTAGTTTTCTTTATTGTGTAAATGTAATTTGTCCTTATAGTAGGTACCATGATGTTTGTGCAAGCATTTTAGTATGTAGGTATATAATCTTTTTCTTTTTTCATCAAACAATTTTTCAACAATAAAATTTTTAACTGTTTTATAAATAAAACCATAAAAACACCTGAGAACAGTTTACGTGAATTTCCCCCCAAAACCCACTTACGACTATTTTGGTTATCCTCCATTTTTGAGAGAACCACTGGGGCTATAGGTACCAGTCTGGTCTCAAATGAAAGATAATTAAACTTACTACAACTTCATTTCATTTAATAATTGACGTGGGATGCGTATTTTAGAAGATATTTCACAAAATAATTGACCATTTAGAAAAATTTTTACTTTTTGAAAAAATTGCCTCTTTTTGAAGAACTGTATCCTGTGAACCAATGGCTGTATACAGCTCCATCTGGTCTCAAATTGTAGAAAATTTAGTCTACGTTAAAAGTATATAGGGTGACGATACCGGCAAAACCCCTCCTTCACTGAGATATTGAGCAAAACCTGAAAAAAGTCCGAAAATTTCATGGTTTTTTGGGTACAACGCCGCTTGCACAGCACTTCGGAAATTGCAAATCAGTTTTTCTAATATTGGTTTAGGTCCTAACAACATATAAAAAATTCAGAACGACCGGACCTTTTGCAAGCACGGATGTACATCTTGACTGGACTAGTAGGCCTATAGTAAATAAGGAGCCAAAGTGTAGCAATGATACTCCTGTGAGCTAGCAGTTGTGATCAACGGTATTCTGTAAGAGATAAGGGAGTTCCAGGACTTAACTATCTTTACACTCGCCCAGTCTTCAGATCTACTCTACTGTACGAGAGTGAAATCTGCGTAAACACAGGATATCTTATTCGTAAGATAGAAGTAACAGACATAAGAGAAGAGAGCACTATTGCAGGTACAAACAGATGGAAACAATGTTAGGCGAGTAATCAGGAGGAGAAGATAAGTGATGGTTGGAGCTCTAAGTATAAATCGTATTATATAAAGTCATAGGGACAGGTGATTCGAATGGAGGAGAATAGATTACCTAGGAGAATAATGGACTCGACCACGGTGGGTAAGAGTATAGTGGGGGGCATGGGCGAAAATGGCTGGACACATTTTTAATGAAAAGATTTGTGGAACTAAAGGAAGTCACAGAGCTATTTGGAAATGGAGGATTGTGGAGACGTTTTGTTCATTCGCAGAGGTTTGCAGATTGAATGGTGGAGAGCATAACATTATATAATGAAGCTATATGTACATATGTGCTTTAGTACATAAGTATGTAGATATGCGTGTATTGCACCCGTTCGGCACTGAGATCAAAGAGTAAACGTCCATTGGTGGTAATAAGTTCCTAAAGGAAATGTTGATACAAGAGGGATTATATAATATTAAGGAAAATAATTCGCGGCGTTTAATGTATGTTAAAACATTAAAAAGTTTTCAGAAAGGATACCTAACTAATTGAAAATTATCAACGACGATCCTTGAGTTATTTCCTAATTTTACTTTACAGTATTCCAATAAGCAAGCTCCCTAATAAATTTAGCAAAAAGTAGGCTATTTACAAGCAAACGAGGTGGATACATTGAAAGTACCTACATTTAATTAAACGAATGTGAAGATTCTGAAGTATACCTAGTACCAGACCGGCCCTGCTGTGGAGGGGGCAACGAGTCCGCCTGTCACCCGGCGGCCCTGGGTTCGATTCCCTGCCGGATCAGGGGTTCTTAATTGTAATGATTAATATCCCTAGCCGGGGGACTGGGTATTTGTGACGTCCTTCATCTTCCTTTCCTCACACACAATATTCCACACTACCGCCATTCCAGCTTCATACAATATGGTGCCAGTAGAGGCAAAAGATACATATGGGTCGACGCCCCGAACAAACAGCATTACAAAAAATACCCAGTACCTTTTACGAAACAAATCCAGAGCAGTACAAGAAGATAATTATTTATGAAAAAGCTATTTATGATATCTAAGAGTGGAGAGATTCTTGCGTTTGGTGTCAGGAAGAGCAACCGGCCGTAAAGCAATTGTTCGTGATGTAAGACACTAGATACTGCGATTTAAAATCAGCATTCCTAGCGTTAAGAAGGGCATCTAGCTTTAAAACTGATTCTTGCCATTTAAAATATTAATTTTTCGTTAAGAAGGGCATCCGGCTGTAAAACTATTGATCGTGATGTAAGACACTAGATACTGCAATTTGAAATACTAATCCTTGCGTTAAGAAGGGCATCCAGTTGTAAAACAGATTCTTGCGATTTTAAACCCCGGTCCTTTGGCGTCAGGAAGGGCAACCGACCGTAAAACAATTTTCGTGATGTGAGACATTAGATACTGCCATGCAAAATTCCCAATCCTTGCGTCAAGAAGGGCATCCGACTGTAAAACAGATTTTTGCTATTTAAAATCTTAGTCCTCGCGTCAAGAAGTGCATCCGGCTGTAAAACAGATTCTTGCGACTTAAAATCCTAGTATTTGCGTCAGGAAGGGCATCCGGTCGTAAAACGGATTCTTAGGCCTACGAGCGGGGAAGCACCTTGCCTCCCCCTAGCATTTACAGTGTAGTTCGGGCGTTATGCCTTGCGAGTAGGTATGTACCAGCACCGGGTTTCGAAAGGGGACTTGTGCAGACCCTAGAGTTCCGGCACCGGGTTAGAAATGCGTAAGGCCCTCCCGAGCAAGAAAAATATCGGTGATGTGTTTTACTAAAACGTTGTATTAGAGTGAACTTGAAGCACACACACAAGCTGCTTCAAGTCGGCCTGCGCACGGACACTGCTGGAATGTAGTACATCAGCGAGTTTCGCCCAGTACAAAGTTCACTGCTCGCTTACAGCCTGCGTCAAAAGTAAGAGCAGCAGACTTTAGCCCTGCTCTCTCTTGCTGGGTCGGGCTGAGCAGCTTAGAAGCGCTAGCATTATAACATAGCAGGTTCTATTCTGGTTTATTCTGGTTATGATAAAATACGTCGTGTCTGTAGAACTCTTGAGGAACTCAAGTCTTGCACCTTGGCGTCTCCGAGGTCGATCCTGGCTTAGTCTGAATGTGCTCGGAATAACTTCTTAGAAACAAAATTCTGGCACTTTACCGTTTCCGAGTTCGATCCTAGCTCATTATGTTTGTGCACGGCAGAACTTATGAGGGACAAAATTCTAGCACCTCGGCGTCCCTGGGTTCAATCCTAGCTCACTCTGAAGATGCTCGAAAGAACTTTTGAAGGACTAAATTCCGGCACCTCGGCGTCTCTAGGTTCGATCCTGGCTTAGTTTAGTGGTATTTGAAGGTGCTCGGTAGAACTTTTGAGGGACCGTAGAGGATACACCCTTTCTTTACGGCGCGTTGTTAACTTAGAGTCGCTTCTTGCTAACAACTATTTTTTTTGGATACTAACACGGGAAGGACGAAGGGCTTTAGTCTACTGCTTACTTTAAAGGCCTGTGTGTCTTCTGCCGACCGCATAGAAAGTCATTGCATAAACTTTTATTACAACTGTTACAACTGTATGCTGTTTGCATAGCCGCCTAGTAACAAGTCGCATTCCACCGGATACAGTCTGTGTGAAACGCACGCCAGTTTGCTGTTCTACGTATGTGTTACGTGTGTGCATATACAATTCCTGTAGTTTGATTCAAACTCATTATCGTCCATCGTCTAGTAGTAAAACGAAAGGTAAGATTAATTCTTTGTTATTATTATTATTATTATTATTATTATTATTATTATTATTATTATTATTATTACGATTTCGTTTTTCTTTGTTTTTAGAAAATAACCGTCTGCTGTTAACATTATTCTAGTAACCATTCTTCAGTTTGCAGCCTTCAACTTAAGGTAAGCCTAAACTTTTGTTAGGGGTAGGCAGTTCTGTTAATAATCTAATTCAAGTTTATTCTCTTTCTTTTCCTTTCATTACTATGCGCTACTCTAAGGCAGTAATATCTCTATTGGTAATTAGTTGTTCTCTTCAAACTGAGCGTAAGACATTAGGTCGTACGATACAATTGGGGAGTAGGGTCAGTACCCCTCCCAGGCAGCCTCACCTGCTTGTAGTAGGATGGGAGGATTAGAAGGTAGATCAAGGAAGAGGTTAATCTTGTAACATCAAACACGTAACGATATCTGACCACTATAGGTTGAAACTTGGTTTCTTCCGAACATAGCAAATTTTGTCTAATCTCTATTCTTAAATGGCTATTCTCTTTTCAGAAATTCTTGCATGCGCTGTTTACCTAAACACTTTATTCTAAAAAAGAGAAGACACTATGTTCACCTGCGAGCTGTGTAAAGCAACGTTCACAAGGCGGGATACCTTCGCACGAACCTTAAAGTAAAACATCATCAGGTATCTACTTGCGACTATAACCCTACTATGTTCCCCTGCGAGCAGTGTAAGGCAACGTTCGCAAGACAGGATTACCTCGCGCGTCATATAAAAACAAAATAGCCTAGCATAACATCCGCTTTATTTGAAGTTTGTGGAGTGTATTTCGCTAATGTGGAGCAATACCAGGCCGACTTAGTAGAAGTACATCAGGTATCTACTTGCGACTATAAAACTCAGGTAGTGCGAAAAAAGCGTGTAAATACTAATGTAGATGTAGAAAGCTTTAGTAACAAAAAAACCAAGGAAAAATGAAGAACTTCAAACTGTACGCTGCGAACACGGTAACACTAATGTACCATCTTTACATTTTAGGGTCACTTGCGAAGTAATGCGCATAAAAACAATGCCTGTAGAAGTGCTAGTAATACAAACACCGAAGAAATTAATATGTATTTAAAAGTAGGATATTTAGTTGCGGAATTCGCGCTAGTCAGAAGTTTCTAAGCACCGAAAACTTTTTAAATTGCGTTCAACCGGATGTGCAACAGCTTCTTAGCAAAACTTTGTCTAATCACAATTTATTTAAAGTGAATTTCGAACTTTTTGCGTTGTATATTAAGAGCACAGGTGAAAGTGAAATAACTGAAATTAAATAATTTAACACGAAGAATTTTGTAGTAAGCGAGTCAACTAATTTTAGTGATGTATATATCTCAAACATTATTTCGACTAAGAGCGAGGAATTTCAAGAAAAGGAATCAGGGTGGGCTTTAGTTGAAATTTTGTATCTAGAAGTTAACATCAATAAGTACAATCCCTTGCGAGGATCTTCATACTTCGAACTGCCGACATGGATTAAGCGAATAAAAGCTGTTTTGAATGTCCAAAACGATGACGCGGCGTGTTTTGCATGGGCTGTTGTGTCTGCTTTAAATCTAGCAAAATCAGACGTAGCTAAAAGAAAATCGTCGTATCCTCACTATTCAACACAACTAAATTTAGATGGTATAGAATTTCCTATGATATTAAAGGACATTAAGCGCTTTGAACAACTAAATAACATTAGCATTAATGCGTATGGCGTAGACAAAAAGTCTGTAGCAGGTCCTCTGTATTATACATGTAATATGAAGGGTACTCATTTTAACTTTATATCAAAAACAGTGAGAACAGTCACTTTTGTTGGATTAAAAATTTGAGTAGACTTGTTTGTAGTCAGTTGTCAAAACGTGATGGTAAAAAGTGGCTATGCGACGGATGCCTGCAATATTTTAGAACTGAAGATGAGTTAACAAACCATTCTAAGAATGACTGCAATCATGTATGTACAGAGATCCCTACTACAGGCAATTTTTCTTTTAAATTAACAAATTATAACAATCAGCTGAGGGTTCCATTTGTTACTTACGCAGACTTTGAAGTCATCCTCAGGCCATTCATCACATGCGCGCCTAATCCGGACAAATCTTTTACAAATACTACATACATACATGTCCCGTATAGCTTCGCGTATTATATCAAGTGTAGTTATGATAGTACGCTTAACAATTTAGAGCTGTATCGAGGACCTGTAGCTGCTAAAGTATTTTTATAAAGACTCGAAAGTGATGCAGTGCGTCTTAGCAGTATTCTAAATACTAACATTCCTATGAAACCACTCACCGAAATCCAGTTACAAGAATATGAACGTGCAACAAAATGTAGTACTTGTGATGGCGAATTTTCTCAAAATGACCCTAAAGTTTTCGATCATGAACATTTAACTGGCTTGTACAAATGCCCTGCTCATAATAGCTGCTATCTTCAGTTCAGAGTTCCAAAATTTATTCCTGTAATTTTTCATAACTTATCTGGTTACGTCTCACACTTTTTTATTTCACAATTTGGAGCTTCAGATAAAAAATTAGATATACTCCCTCAGAACAAAGAGCGGTATATTGCATTTAAAAAGTGCGTAAAAGTAGATGAAGAACATACTATAAAATTGAGATTTCTTGACTCGTTTCGCTTTATGGCGAGTAGCCTTGATAAACTTTCGATTAATTTGCAGCTAGAACAATTTGCAGAAATTAGACGTGTTTTTCCTGAAGAAGAGCAGTTTAATTTAATTCGGCGTAAGGGTGTCTTCTGTTATGAATATCTTGACTGCTTAGGACGCCTCGAAGAACGCGCCTTACCAGCGAAACAATTATTTTACAGCTCGATGAATTCAGCTGATATTAGTGATGTTGACTATTAACATGCACAAAGTATCTGGGAGCAGTTCCACATTGAAACGCTAGGCGAATACTCTGATTTATATTTAAAGACGGGCGTACTTTTGTTAGCTGATGTTTTCGAAAATTTTCGCTGCGTTTGCAAGAAAACCTACAGCCATGATCCATGTCAGTATTTTACAGCGCCTGGGTTAAGTTAGGATGCCATTGTAAAATACACGCAAATAAATTTGGAACTGCTAACAGATATCGCTATGGTGCACTTTATAAAATCGTCTATTCGAGGTGGCCTCATTCAGTGTAGTGGGCGGTATTCTAAGGCAAATAATAAGTACATGCCGAGTTTTGACTCTAGTCAGGAATCCCAGTATATCTTTATGCTAACAATCAGTATGGGTGGGCGATTAGTCAGCATCTACCATTAAGTGGTTTCCGCTGGCTACCGCAGTGCGAAATTAACGATTTACAGCTGCACAACCCAGACGATCAAGCTAATAAATGCTATTTCCTTGAAGTTAACTTACAGTATCCTAAAGAGTTACACACTTCTCATAATAACTTACCGTTATGCCCTGAAAACAAGAAGTCTCCGTACTTCGCATCAACAACAAAAATGCTAATTGCTAATTTGTGTGACAAATTTAAGTATGTCATTTATTATCGGAATTTAAAACAGTATTTGCAGCATGGTTTGAAGTTAATCAAAATTCATTGCGTACTAGAATTTAATCTGTTACCGTGGCTAAAGCCATATATCGATCTCAAAAATAAATTAAGAACAAATGCAGTTAACGAGTTTGAGAAAGATTTCTTCAAGCACATGAATAACCGTGTGTTTGGTAAGACCATGGAAAATGTTGACAATCGCGTTGATATAAAATTGATTACAAACTGGGAAAATATTAAGCAAAGGTATGGTGCTAACCATTTAATAAGTAAACTGAATTTTATAGCTGTTCTATTATACATGAAAATTTAGTTAATATACAGATGAATCGTGTTAAGATTAAGTACGACAAACATACCTACGTTGGCTTTGCTGTACTTGAATTAGCTAAAACACTGATAATTGAATTCCATTTCGATTACATGATGAAGAAATACGCTCATAATGCGCAATTGCTTTACACAGATACCGATTCGTTTACTTACCAAACCAAGACTGATGACTATTACAATGATATAAAGCCAGACTTAGGTAGGTTTGATACTAGTAACTATCCTGAAAATAGTGATTATAATCCGCTACTAGTAAACAAAAAAGTTCTAGGTAAAATGAAAGACGAATATGCTGGAAATATTATCGATTCATTTGTAGGTACTAAATCCAAATCATATTGCATAATGCTCTTAAATCAACTACAAATAAAGGGAATGAAAGGAATTAAAAAGAATGCAGTTCAGAATCAGCTAAGTTTAGAAAATCATAAAAATTGTATTAATAGTAGTCCACCTATTTTACATAAGCAAATGGCTGTTATTAGAAGCAAGAATCATCAGTTGTGCACTCATTTAATTAGTAAGGTAGCCCTTAATAATGATGATTGTAAACGGTTTGTCATTCAAAATTCTACCAACACTCTACCCTGGGGACATAGTAGTATTGATAGGCACTACTTCACATAAGGCAGACATGTGCGTGTGTGTGTGTGTGTGTGTGTGTGTGTGTGTGTGTGTGTGTGTGTGTGTGTGTGTGTGTGTGTGTGTGTGTGTGTGTGTGTGTGTGTGTGTGTGTGTAAATATTATGCTAGAGGTGTGTACTTTATAATATATACGCTAAGCTGTCTTACATCACTATTTACTGTACATATTGTATAAAGATAGTAAGAAGGGAGAGGTACGCTGGGAGCGTAGTACAGCAAATAATTTAAGTTTAAACTTGTACATACAAAAATTAGCAGAATTGCATTATTAATTGTAAGATAAAGCATGCACATACAAGAATTCCTGCGAGAAGAGAGAAGTATGCAAACATCACTTCGGTAAAGTGATTCAAGATAAAACTTGTACATGTAAATAAATAATGTAGATTTGGCATATTCTTTTATTTTAGATTAGGTATTACCTTCTCCTCCTCCCGCTCCTTCTTCTTAAATACTCGAAGAAGAAGAAGAAGAAGAAGAAGGAAATTAAGTATGTCAAGAAAGAAGGTGTTCAGCATATTCGTAAGTACGTTATCGTCTTAGAAGAGCAGCTCAGTAAGTATGTTGAGAAGACATTTTTTTTTCTGAAAAGTGTTTGATTCTAGTCTTGCAATGCAGTGTTCTACAATACCGAACTCTAGTATGTGATTCTAGTTATATGTTTTTGAACGGTAGTATGTGTTCAAGTCTAAACATGCACAATGATGTAATTACTGCTGCACGTGCACACTCTTGCTTTTGCAATGCATGTGCGATAGAGATGTGCCTTGACAGAGGACGAGGAAGAAGAGCAGCATAGAAAGTATATTGAGAAGGAAATTTTTTTCTAAACAGTGTTTGATTCTAGTCATGCAATGCAGTGTTCTACAACATCGAACTATAGTATGCGATTCTATTTGTAATATGTTTTAAACAGCAGTATGTGTTAAAGTCTAAACATGCATCACTGCAGCTACGCGATATGCGCACTGCCTTATGCATAAGATCGCGTTGTCTGTTCGATAAAGCTATGCCTTAACAAAGCAGGTAAAGGAAAAGGAGGTTATAACAGTCGCTATTTTGCGTAAGCTGTTCAGAAGTCTGGTTTTATTATTTTTCTCTTAGAACAAAGGTATCCCCAGATATGTTGTATCGTGTATCGTGTTCTGTTCTAATTTTGATCACTTATTTAGTGTTCTGAACACATCAATCAATGTTCTGATCACATGTTGAAGTTAACGGCATCGAGTACAGTGTTCGATTCTAATCTTGTTATGTATTATCACTTCTTTTGTAATCTAATCTTCTTAGAACAAAGGTATTCCCTGACATGTTCTAAACACATGTTGTATCAAGTATCGTGTTCTATTCTAGTCTCCATCTCTTATTTTGTGTACTGAACACAACAATCAATATACTACGATAAATATAGCAGCACGGCGCTCTGTTGATTAAAGATGGCGGATGACAGCTGACGGAATTTTTCAAATTGCCCACTACTACGATAAAGATAGCAGCATGTTGCTCTGTTGATTAAAGATGGCGGATGACAGTTGACAGAATTTTTCAAATTGCCCGCTACTACGATAAAGATAGCAGGGTGGTGTTCTGTTCATTAAAGATGGCGGATGACAGCTGACGGATTTTTTTAAATTAACCGCTACTACGTGCTTAAGGTAGTAGCCGTAAAGATAGCAGCACGGTGCTCTGTTGATTAAATATGGCTGCTGTCAGCTGTCGAAAAAGCACGTCGCTTTGTTTCCAAACAAGAGCACATGGAATTTTTCATATTACCGCCACCACATTTTAAAGGTAGTGCCGTAAAGAGGGCAGCACTAAGGTTAGCGATGCAAGATGGTGGATGACAGCTGTCAGAAAAGTACGTGGATTTTAAATTACACACCACCACCGCGATTAGGTTTAGTACCATAAAGAGGGCAGCACTGAGGTTAGCGATGCAAGATGGCGGATCACAGCTGTCAAAAAAGCACGTAAAATTGCCCGCCACTACTTGCCTATAAGGTTTAATGCCGTTAAGATGGCAGCACTGAGGTTAGCGATGCTTTGTTGTTGTTATTGAGGTTTTGTGCCGTTAAGATGGCAGCATTGAGGTTAGCGATGCAAGATGGCGGATGACAGCTGTCCAAAAAGCACGTGACTCTGTTTACAAATTCAAATCTCGCGCTAAAATTCAAATTTCCGGCGCGTTGCCGTAAAGATGGCAGCACTGAGGTTTTGCCCCGTCGAGATGGCAGCAATGAGGTTAGCGATGCGTTCTTTTTTAATGATGGCGGATGACAGCGGTCAAAAAGCACGTGCCTTTGTTTACAAATTCAAATTTCGCGCCAAAATTCAAATCTCCCCCCAAAATTCAAATTTCCCGCGGGAGAAGGAGGCCTCTGAGGAGGGCTTGAGGAGGAGGAGGCCGCAGAACTGTCCACTTATACTACTGGTGTTGACACACCAAGTGACCGCTGTACAGCCCGAAAGCCTGAATATTACGACGGGGGCGCGTGGTTGACGCGAGGAAATAGCTAATAATGGTTCTCCCATATGCTTGAACGGACCTCGAGGTAGCCCTCAGAAAAATCAACAAAAATTATTCACTGACAAGAAGTGACAATAAATGTAGCCGAATTATCCTCGTTCCCTACCTCTCCCCACCTCCTACCCCTTCGTCAAATACAAGAAGTACCAAACAGAAGAAATATAGGTATGCTTGGTTCACCCATAATGTGTGGTTTCAATCATCCATAATGACATCGGGGTATTTAGAAACAAGTTTTACATATATGAGGAGGCGTTTTGTCCTTGGATTCACATTCAGCCTACAGTCGAGGTGAATATCAAGTTAATTCGTGAGGGACAGAGGCGGCCAAACGTGGTTTCAGTTAATGAAATGTGCAATTTAGGACCTACTTCAGTATGGTTGTTACCTGTTTATCCCCGTCTTATTAAGTAAGGTGTCAATAGTGTGACTGGGGCCTGGGAAGAAAAATTACAACAATATTATCCCCACTATAAGGCAAGATATACCGGTATTCTTCCCTGTAGAGTAAATATGTATTATTTGTACTTCACCTTTCAGCCTTAATGTTATTCGTGTGTCTAACATTGTATGTCGTATATCGAAAACTTTCCGTCCTTGCTGAATTTACGCCCGCTCAATATTCAGCGATGTGCTGCACGTCGAACAGTAATCATTGTCTTTATATGACAGGATCCTAAGTTATTTTTGTGCGAAATAGTAAAATTATGTCTAAAATCAATAAGTAAACAACACCATTTCATGTAGAACTCATTTATTAGAGAACTGAAACACTCTGTCCAGGGAATGGACTGATGTAAAAAATAGGCCCCTCCATGACGACACTCACTACACAAAACAGAGGCCACTTCAGTATTCACACGTAAGACGACCCCGGAATAGGACCACTCTGTAAGAAACGTATTCTGTACTCTAGTACATATGTTGACGGCCTGCCCTCGAAATCTCATCAATGTGATTCAACCAAAGTCAAGACTGCCATTAATCAACGTCTGTGTAAAATGCAGTCTTCAGATCCGTGTAATTAATTTCAACCAACTCCTGAAAACGTGAAAAACGAACGGCAATAATCATTATGAACGGCATCCGTAGGTGAGATGTGAAAGTTCGTGCTAAGATTAGAAATGTCGATGCTTTATACGACACTGTAGAGAATGATTCCCGAAATAACATATTTGCGTTGGAAGATTCCGTCGTTTTGGGATATTGGAGGCACATACGGTTTCTAGAAACTGTTGAGGTGATTGCCAAACAGTTTTGAAATTTATCTATACGCTTTTAATTCTTATTCGAAAAGACAGGCTTCCGCCCAGTCACACAGAGAAATCATTCTTCAGATTCTCTCGCCAGGATTCCTCAGAAAAATGCGTTTTTGTTCACTGTTTCATACCTAATAATTTTGCGCTTTCCCATCACAGCTAAGTAAATTATGCAATCACGGATAAGGAGCGGACGGTCAGAAAACCTCACTCCCGATTACTTACAAAGCGGTTCTATAAAATATCTCAACAAATGATTTATTTCAGCAACAAAATGAGATTCGACTATTAATATATTCTATGACGGTGAACTGTACATCACAAAACTCAGAATATTACAAACACCTCACACCAAGACGGTACATTGAATGTTTTGTTCTTCAGCCCTTGGGTTATTTTGTTTGTTGCAGGAAGGAAAATACACAATTTATTATGGAGCAAATTTATGTAAATATCATTTTGTTTTCACTCCCTGCTTGCTAGTAAAAACGACGTTAGGGATTAGGGATGTCTCATAGGGGAGGAGCTGTACAGGGAAAGTTGCTGTAAGAGCAAGACGAAAGAGGGTAGCTGGCTATGATGGGCCTTCTGAAATTCAATTTTACTCCCTCGAGGTATCCTAAAATGAGACAATACGTGGTTCTGAAGGGAAAATGGAGAAATGTGGAAAACTGGGGAAGTGGTACGTGGTTAGATATTATGTAATACAAGATCGTGGTTAGAAGATATTCCTTACCTCTGTAGATAAACTCTACCATTTAAATGATACACATCGATCTACGATATTTTTTTATTCTCCTGTAGGTCATGTTAAAATTTTTGCAATGCTACCAGTTAATTGGCTGCCCAATTACCCTTGTGTTAAGCTTACACGCAATTATTAACATTATTAGGAATAACTAGAACGAACAGCAAACAGTAATGTTTAAAATAAATTGTAATATATATTACGCCGCCTGAGTATCTTGAGTGTTCCGGAGATTTAATGTATGAATATATTACATGTGTGACCATTTCATGTTAAAACGTTTATGGCTCTTCCTGATTTCTCGCACCGAGCGAGTTGGCCATGCGGTTAATGGCGCGCGGCTGTGAGCCTGCATTCGAAAGATGGTGGGTTCGAACCTCAATGTTGACAGCCCTGCAGACATTTTTCCGTGGTTTCCTATTTACACACCAGGAAAATGCTGTGTCTGTACCTTAAATAAGGCCACGGCCACTTATTTGCCACTCCTAGCCCTTTGCTGTTCCGTCGTTGCTATGTGCTATCTGTGTCGATGCGACGTAAACTCAATTGTAAAGAATTATATACAATTTATCGCAGAGGGAAGAAATATGCCAGCTTTATATATGATTATAATTAGTCGAAAATATTGGAAAAAATTAAGCTTATGCTACGTTATAATAATAATAATAATAATAATAATAATAATAATAATAATAATAATAATAATAATAATAATAGGGATAATGCAAACACATGTACGTTCATACAATAGTATTCATGGTAGACTTTTGCATCATTCAATATTCAACCTAATAGCCTCTGTCGATCAGCTAATCACCGAACTTGTATTTAAAATTCTGATCGAATCTGTTTCCCAAACTCTTGCCTTAAAATCATGAATAAATGGATTGTATCCGTTGTGCTCTCCAAAATCACGCATTCGAGATAGGAGACTTGTCTAAAAGTTTAGTCTCCTAGCTGGAAGTTGATGTCTACAATGCGAATGGCGGTGATCTGTCTGGTTCACGATCCTCTCCGAATCAACCGTAAATCTCTCTAGATATTTGTTACGCTGTTCCAATGAGAGGACATGTCCTACAGAATTCCTTCACATCTTTTACCTTCCAAGGGTAACTCCATCGTGTACAAAAGTAGTTAACGTATTGTCCTCCAGTCGCCTCTGTGGCTGCACCTTGTAAGCTATTTCTTACACAAGATTTCATTTATTATTGTACTGTAATTATTGCTAACACCCTCAGTTAATGTAAGTTTTCAGATTACGGGATTTTTATTTTAAGCAATGTTTCTATGAGCTGCTGGTAAAGGTACTAACGCAGGTCTCTCGGAATTCTGATCACTTCAGTACCAATATATTTTGCTGGGTTTGGTCGCACACTCTGAACACAGGAGGCAACGGCCAAAACCAGTTTCACCACGGCCTACACGATTTTGCACATTCGTGTGAATAATTCCATGTCTCAGCTGGTTTAAGAATGCCTGCGGATATCATGATATGGGTTATATTTTGTGAATATTATAGATGTTTCTGAATGAACTTCCTAAGTATTATACGGAAATTAATTTGTAAAACAAAAATGTGTCAGCCTCTGTGGTGTAGTGGTTAGTGTGATTAGCTGCCACCCCCGGGGCCCGGGTTCGTTTCCCGGCTCTCCCACGATATTTGAAAAGTGGTACGAGGGCTGGAACGAGGTCCACTCAGCCCCTGGAGGTCAAATGAGTAGAGGTGGGTTCGATTCCCACCTCAGCCATCCTGGAAGTGGTTTTCCGGTGTTTCCCACTTCTACTCCAGGCAACTGCCGTGATGGTACCCTTCCACCTTTCCATTCCCCCCGCAAGGCCCCTATTCAGCATAGCAGGTGAGGTCGCCTTGGCGAGGTACTGGTCATGCTCCCCAGTTGTATCCCCGACCCAGAGTCTGAAGCTCCAGGACACTACCCTGCAGGCGGTAGAGGTGGGATCCCTCGCTGAGTCCGAGGGAGAAACCGACCCTGGAGGCTAAACAGATTAAGAAAGTAGGAAAACAAAATGTTACATCGCATGTAAATTACGATTTGCACTCGTGTACAGTGTACATATATTCAGAGTAAGGAAAATTTCATGGACAAGCAAAAAAATCATTGAATTGAACAATCATGCAAGTTGTTATAAACAGATAGATTGTCTGTATGGGCTACCTTTGTGAGCCTTGAATGTGCATTCATCTCTATGGATAATGTGCAGCAATTGCACATATCATCTCGGAAATATTCGCGTTGGAAATTTCAGGTAATTCACCCATATACATATATATATATACCCATGTGCGCTCAAACAAGAGTTCTCCAAACCATAGAAGCAGATATACAGGATGAACCGAAATTCGCACATTCGGGCGTCGCAGCGGGACTCCTCACATGCCAGCAATAAAAAATGTATCTCACAAAAGTTCGTCCTGCGAATATATCCGACAGAAAAAGGACGTTGAAGAGTGGCAATCTGGCAACACTTAATCGTAAGCAGCGAATAAATTCACGCCCACGACATGGAAAGGGCCTCTTTCAAAGCTGACCAATGAAAACGATTGTTCATCCATTTCTTGGATCGTAGTACCACTGGATCCCTCGCTGCGCTCGGAGCTAGCTAGAGCTACGCACCAAGTCGGCTGTGGTAAGTGCAAATCGATGGCTTTCTTTTAAATCCTCGTATGTCCAAATGTTCTTCCTAGCCATTATATTCCTTAAGACTGGTCACGCCTCCCGGTCATATATTTGTATGCAGTCCATCAGAATAATTTTCGTTGTGTTCATTTTCCTTTGATAACGTCTAAAGGAAAATAGACCTTACCGTACCGTATTGTAGGGATGTTAATTGCATGGCAAATTTATACACTCCTAGAGTATAATGTATTTAAGGTTCATTTTCCTTTACAGATTGGCAGAGGAAAATGACCATAACGAAAATTATTCTTTTGGACTGCATATAAATATGAGACTGGGAGGCGTGACCAGTCTTAAGGAATATAATGGATAGGAAGAATATTCGGACTTACGAGGTTTTTAAAGAAAGCCATCGAAATGGTTTCTAGCGGACCTGCTGCAATCGCTGTTGACGGTTAAGATGCCAGATACCATACCACCTGGACTAAATTTGCGAAAAAGAAAAATGTACACCTCAACCCAGGATCGACCCCTCCACCCCCTGGATGCTAACCCAAAACCCTATTTCCTGCACCAACTGATGAGTCTAGTGTCAGACCTAAGACGAAACGCTGGTTAATACAACAAACGCCTGAAAAGCCTTACATCTGATATGTTTTTGACATTTTTGACATGCTCTATTGGTGAAAAATATCTAATTCCCTCCATGGGAATTTAGAATTTTCCAATCATAGTCCCCATTCACAAGAAGGGAAGCTCAACTCACCGCCATAATTACAGAGCGATATGCTTGGCATCAGTTCTCCAGAAGTTATATTCATCTATAATAGAGGGGTGAGAGAGAGCAAGTGGAGGAAGAACTGGAAGAAGAACAGGCTGGATTTAGACCCCATCGACAAACACAAGATTGGATCTCCTGTTTGAGAAATGCACCAGAAGAGATCCTAAATCGGGAAGGAGAACTATTCGCAGCAATCATCGACTTGAAGTCTTATTTGACAGAGTACTGAGAGAAGAGCTATTAATGGCTTTACAGAAGGCACATATTACCCCCAAACTGACTAGAGTGATTAAAAGTATATACAGTCGGGTTATAGGGATAGTGAAGATAAATGGTCAAACCACAAAGGAATTTAGCTTAGTCCTCTGCCCTTTATAATATTGATGGATCAAGTTATTAAAAAATATAAGAGAACAAGTTAATGCAAACTTGGGAATTTCAGGATGAGACAGTGTGGATACAGGCACTAGTATACGCAGATGATATCGCACTTTTGGCAACAGATAGAGATAAATTACAGAGGGTAGTATGGAATGGGGGTGCGCACTCTAAGACAGGGGAATGGAAGTTAATGTTAGTAAAAGTAAAGTTATGCATCTTACTAACAATGAATAAAAGGACCTTAACATCGAGTGACAGAATGAGACTTTAGAACAGCTTCGGCAGTTTGAATATTTAGGCAGCATCATAACAGCAGATGGGAAAGTGGATTCTGAAATAAATCACAGAATCCATGAAGCTAACAATCTATATTATAATATTAATAATACCATCATAGGAAAGAGAGAAGTTACCACGAAAACAAGAATGAGAATTTACAAATTAGTATATCTTCCAGTGCTTGCGTACGGATCTGAAGGCTGGACACTGCAGAGTAATTTAGAGAGCAGACTCACTGCCACAGAAATGAAGTATTTGCGTAAAACTGTTGGAAGGACAAGGAAAGATATGGTTAGAAATAGTAGGACAAGGGAAGAGTGTCTTAACCAAGAACCACTGATCAGTTTATTGAAAAGAAAGAACTTGGATGGTTGGGGCATCAGGTCAGGATGGAAGAGGAAAGGAAGCCTAAACAAATATTCCAAGCAAGACCAGAGGAAAAAAGATGGAGGGGACTACCGAGGCTAGAGCGGGATACCTATGCCTTTGACCTGACATGAAAGACGGGAAAGACTCCAGCAGAATTGTAAAGATTGGCACTGAACCGGATTTCATCTAGGAAGTGGCTGAAGGGCCCGACGCCTGCTAGGGCATAAAGGGGAAAGAGACGGGGGAAGAAGAAGGAGTATTTTCAGATTAGTTATAGACATGTTATTCGTTTCCATGGTGAATCGTAAATATTAGGATGGGAGGGCTAAAATAAGGACGACAAGAAGAGGAAGTGAATGGGGATTAAAAAGTCAAATCGCACATTGTCTTTACAAAAGAAACTTTCAACAATTTTCAGAGAGAGCGCCCCTTCATTTCAGTAGAATTCCTTAGTTGATGACTGCAGCTTGGTATCCTTAACTGAAGTCGATAACGGGCGTGAAAAATGAAACTATCCTGAAGTTTTCCATTCATGCACATTTGACTTATTTTGGTAAGTATATTTTACTTTTTGCTCTACTTCTGACACACTACCTAACATATAATATGTTTTAGTAAGTCCTAATTTCTTTGAAAATATTCTGAAACTTAATTAGCATGGCAGGTACTTTAATAAGGGCAAAGATTGCAATTTCAAGTGTGGTCGTATATTGCAAAATTAACAACATTTATCTTCCTACAGAATTGTGTGTTAAAAGAGCATTAGGTTACATATTAAATTACAAGTGGTAATATGATCTACAAGCTGTTGGAGAACTTGTTCATCCCTCGGTGACTACAGAACATCTCCTATTTGCTCCCTGTGGTGTCATTGTTTAGGAAGAAATCACTCATGAAACAGGACCGAGTAGGTGGAAATTGAAGGAAAAAGGGCTCCACACTATAATGTATAAGGTGGTACACGCTTTTATCATACCTTGTATGGCTATCATTCAAAATTATATAATCATTCATCTCTGGTACTGCCAGTCTTCATAAGTTATGTCTTTAATGCGTCACGAGAAGGGATTGACCCCGCATCCCTAGACGTATCCCCAGTGCAGCACAGGGTATTTAGTACCCGTTCCCCAAAGATAGAGCAGCGTAGCCATTCATACCTGTATGTATAACGTCCTTAGTACGTATCCTTCATTTACACTTCCTACTTAATTCACGAATATATCAAACGTGGATAATAAACTTTATAAAATTTAAAAAGTTACTTCTCAATATTTCCTTTAGTTTTTATTAAGATGATCTGAAAGGATGACGCTCCATAATATAAGCCGTACGGTTTCTTGTAACTGGTTAATGAAAGTCTATCGTAATAAGATGTTGGCACGTATCTGTGCCTTTCAAAACGAATCTCAAAACACGATAAATTACCTTTGATTCCATTTACTCAACCTCACTTTCATCACTTTTCACTCTCCATATTATGTTATATGTAGCATCAGTTAAAAGCATGGGGATAGAAAGGTGGGCATTAACTGTCACATGAAAGTGAACACTTTCAATATACTTTCTGCATTCATTCATTTTTCTTATGTCCTAATCAAAATTCCAGAGCCATTTAAACCATAATTGAGATATGACTATCCATCTTCCCTTTGATGTACTTTAGATCAAAGTGAAAACAGGTAAATGAATCTCCTACGATTCTGGCGGGCAACGTCAAACGTGGTCATTGATGATACTTACCCTGCCTTACTTACATTGAAGTTAGAGGTGATTTGAACTTTGGGCTGAGATTCAAACGTAGTTTATACATAGTTGTTCTTAAGATTCCCAACTGACGACATTTCCAGATATTTAGTTTTCCTAAGTCAGCAGTGCAATAATAATTGGGCAATAATTATTACAAGTAGCATTCTTCCACGAATAATATGCGTCAAGTACCTCTCCAATCGTCTCATTCATTCCCTTTAGGTTCCACTTTTCCATTACTGCATACACTTTTTTCTTTCTATAAATAATGAACAACACTCGACACAGCAACATGCCCAAAATTCAATCATCTGATAATAAGTGGAATCCCTATGTCCATATTTCTCCTTTGTGTTGGCAGTTTCGCAATCTTGGTTACGAATGAACTACAGACATAGGTTGGATGCCACTACTTCAGTGCATCAGGTGTTTTCTGAAAAAAATCTTCTACTTAATGTCCTCCATATTTCGCTACCTATTTTCACTAGACTTATACAATACGTAATCCTTGCTGACTTTTAACGCTAAGGAACATTAGATTTTGTTTGTAATAGAACTGCATATGTAGTTGATTGCTTTTGGATTGGTTTCATCCCAGTCTTATTTATCCGTGTCCAGCTTTGCTCTTGAAACCATTTACAACATTTCTTCATCTTCATATGCGTTTGAACTCGATTCTTAAATTTCCCGTAGTCCTCGTTATCAAACACCGGTTTTGTTATGTTTGTCATTATTATTTTCTTCCTTTAAACATCCTTCCCTCAATTTAACCACCCAAGTTCTAACAGCCACTATGGTAGGACATGTAAACAGTTATATTTCTGTCCATGATAAAGAGGTTCCTATTGATGTGAACAATGTGTTCTATATTGAAGGTAAGGATACTAATTTAATTAGTTACGCAAAGACCACAGATAACCATTAAGTTATATAAATAGGAGCTAATCCAATAGTCATTGACAAAGGTTGTAACTTGATTGTGATTACCAGGAAAGAAGGTATATTTTATAAAGTTTCTAGAGTAATTTATAGTAAAGAGGTTAGTGTGAATGCCATGAGTAACAATAAAGGCAGTATTTAAATAAGGAGAAATGGCATCGGATATTAGGTCATGTAAATTTTAATTACTGTATTTAAGTACCTTGTGTAAAGATCAGTTGTTATATGGTGTGCCTGAAGAATTAGAATCAGATGTTATGAAATGTAAACTTTGCATTGTAAATAAAATGCATAATGTACCTATTGAGAACAATAGGTATAAAGCTAGAGAACCGGGCGAGTTGGCCGTGCGCGTAGAGCTTGCATCCGGGAGATAGTAGGTTCGAATCCCACTATCGACAGCCCTGAAGATGGTTTTCCGTGGTTTCCCATTTTCACACCAGGCAAATGCTGGGGCTGTACCTTAATTAAGGCCACGGCCGCTTCCTTGCAACTCCTAGGCCTTTCCCATCCCATCGTCGCCATAAGACCTATCTGTGTCGGTGCGACGTAAAACCCATAGCAAAAAAAGAAAGCTAGAGAAATTAATCACATGGGTTTAATAGGGCCTCATATACTGTTGGAGTGAATGGGTAACTATATTTTCTGAGGTTCACTATTAGCCCGTAGCCCAGCTACTTAAATTAAGTCTTATATAACCAATGTATAGAGGCCACACTGCCTCGGAAGCTCTACCATTAGATAGTTGCGCGCGGCTTCGATCTTGCACGTTAGCCCTGGGGTAGAAGACCCATTTGTACATAAGACTAATAGGTCACAAGTTAGAATTTGTGAGCCACTGAGGTAGTTCTCCAAACTTAGGCTTATGAGATCAATGTATCGCCATTAGCCCTTAGCGCAGCTCCTTAAATTTAGTCTCATATTACCAATGTATAGCGACCGTATTACTTCGCGAGCCCTAGCACTAGGCAATTGCGCGCGGCCGCCATCGTGCACATTAGCCTCTGGGGTAGAAGTGTTTGGAAGTAGGAGTCGAACCACGAAGATCGGACTGGATACGTTTCTCATCAGGAATACCTTCCGCGCGAGGATTTTCTCAGCATTTAACTCATATAAAATGACATCATCGTTGAGGTTCTGGTCAACACCTCCTCACCGCCCCTCCAAAACCGCCACCATTGATTTCGCAGTTTAGAAAACTATGCCTCGAGGGTGGTCGAGGAGTTTTGGTGCGGTGTTGCGACAGATGAAGAAAATGGGAGGATGGACCTAGTTGAGTGGCTTCAATGGATTCGACCAACGTCTGGGCCACCTCTAGGTCGAAAGTCGGTGATCTTCTACCGTTTCATCTTAAAACGGTGAAGGGTGTGGAGAATGGTTTGGGAGGGTCGGAATTCGGGGGCTGGTTTCCGGATGGAAGTTTTTCTTGAAATGCCCTGGTTTACCACAGTCATAACACTCGCTTCCTTGATTGCATGTACTAAGTCTTCTTTCAGTGTGAAATACATTGGATATTGCACGCTCATTTTCTTTTTATCTTTCAGATCTATAATTGGATGCCGTTATGCATCAGTAGACTAAGCGCCATTTGGCGAAAATTGAGATTTTAGCGCCATCTTGTAGAGGAAGGCTTGAACTATTTATAAAAAATTCCCCACTGCATTACAAGAGGCAGTTAGTTATTAGTAAATAGAAAATCTAAGCGACAAAGTGGGAATCAGTAAAAATGTATATTGCATCTGTAGACTATGCGACGTTCCAGTTTGCATCATTAGACCAAGCGCCACATTCCTCACATTGCGCGCGGATGACAGCGAGGGAGCTCGCGTTTTCGATAGTGCTGACATTTTTACGTGGTGATACATTGAGTGGTTTATCAAGTGACGGAGTTCAGCGATGTATCAAGTACTTCCAAAAGTAAGGAGAAGGACAACGCTACTAATGCAGCTTGCTAAGAAGGTTGCGTCTGAGAATCATTCTCTAGAATTTGATGGTGAATCTCAGGAGGTAAATCTAAATAAGTCAAGACAGGGACGACCACGGGAAAGTAGAGTTCCCTTTCACCAGTCATTAATAGCTTTGTGGCCAAAAGGAAAACCTATCTTGAAGCCAAACTAAGAAACTTTGTTTCGCTGTTGCTCCTAATACCTGCAGACGCCAAACAATTTTACCAGAATCTTCAAGCAGATTCTAACATCGTGGATGACGTAGATGGATTTAATGGAGATCCTGATTTCGAGATTGAATGAACTGAGAGCAACAATCTTATTACCTGTCCAGTGATTTGAGTGTATTTATGGGAGAAAATATCTTTAATCACATTTTCTGTCTCAAGCAGAACAAAACTTACCCATAGGCTTAAAAATATCACGTCAATACTGTACTCTCAGAATATCGTGAAGGAAAATCCATTCAAAAATTGTATAGACTACAATGGCTCATGTCTTACCATTTGTATTTGACTCAGATAAGTTGACATTCCTCAAATCAGTAAGTCGTTATAGCAAAGACTTTAGAGAATAACTTCCCTTCTAGAATTTCTCCAGCCGGGCTGAGTGGCTCAGACGGTTGAGGCGCTGGCTTTCTGACCCCAACTTGGCAGGTTCGCTCCTGGCTCAGTCCGGTGGTATTTGAAGGTGCTCAAATACGTCAGCCTCGTGTCGGTAGATTTACTGGCACGTAAAAGAACTCCTGCGGGACTAAATTCCGGCACTTCGGCGTCTCCGAAAACCGTAAAAGTAGTTAGTGGGTCGTAAAGCAAATAACATTATTAGAACTTCTCTATCTAAAACTTGAATAATGTACCGGAGTTGTGGCGCGGCTCGTGGTGGATCAAGCACTTAGCAGGCCTTTTCAGACAGTAGGAGATTCGATTTTTAATCATGGCTACCGCCACGTTATATTTTTTGAAGTTTTACTCAGTAGGTACTCAAAAGTTGGGGGTTATTGGTGTAGCATCGTGATACATTATTCGCACTTGAGAAAAACCTTAAATTGCATCAGTAGACTAAGCGCCATTTCTTCAATAAAATCTATGTAATGCGAGTATAAAGATGTTGAAATTTGGTGAGAAGGTACAATCTATTATCCTACAACACCAGTAATACCATATTTAGCAAAATTATGTTCGCTCGAATTTACACATAGAACCAAATTTAAACGCGATTATCTCGCAACCAACTTTTGGCGCTTGGTCTAGTGATGCATAACGGCATCCAATTATTATCTTGCTTTTCACATATTCGACTGTTTCGTAATCTTCTTTTAACACATCCATTACGTACCACATATAAATCAACGAATCTGGCAAGGTTCTCAACATACAGCTCATTTTTTCTTTTCAGTAACATTGGCACCCGCATTTTTCAATTCATACACTGCTTTCTTAAAATCACTAAGAATGCCGTCGTATCACTGTAGTTTTTAACCTCAAACTGTCTAACTTGTTTCTGCAACCTATTTGTAGTTCTATTGATTTTTTGGACTACGAGTCATCGAACTTCTTAATTTAGTACCCCTACCCAACGCATTAATTACCTAAGCTCACAATTCATTCCTCCAGTTTCTGGTTCTAGCTGATCTTAACCTGCATGGCAGATGAAAAGCCGAACTCTATAATTTAGACACATTCCGTAATCCCATGAATTCCTCATTCATTTCACTCCAAATGCCATCCCGCCCTTCCTCACAAACCAACCCCGATGTCATTGCCCATACATCCCTCATAAAGCTACTAAAATCTCATCTCTCCCCAGCATAGGATGAGACTGTCTCCCAGTTCCCATCGAAATCCGCACCAAAGGGTCGTGTCCAAGAATCCCTCCCCCATGACACAACACCAATTTCTTCAAAGTCAATTGGTCAGGTTACAGAGCCCACATTTCCAGATCCATCTCACACCCACCTCCTGCTCACACCGTTGCCCATTCCGTCAAAACCATAGTCCAGTTCATCAATATCACAATAATCACAGCTTCCGCAGCCCATATACCAGCCTTCCTATACACGCACCATAAACCTTAACTCCCAGCGAAATTCCGTCAGCTGCATAAACTGCCCCAATCTTATATATCAAAGTATTCCAGATCCGGATTTCCTTTCTTCCTTCGCCTCCATCGCGAAACCATTCGCATCATCGCATCATAAAGGCTCACCACCGAAGATTCTGGTCTCAAACCTGCTCTCCACAACCTGCTCTTAACTATCTAGGTATCACCATAGAACAGTACCTTACTTTCCGCCCCTACTTCCTCCATAAAATGACCAAAGCCTCTCGCAGATCCCATATTAAAGAGCAATTTTCTCAATGTAAGCAGTATAAATAATTTGTAAATAACATTATTAACACCAAAGTATTAAGAACTGCATCGACACTTAAATTACCACGACCTAATAAAATCTATACGATATAATTTTTGTCTATCCTATGTACTGTATATACAATCTACACATTTTTAATTTTCAAGGCAATTAGGATAACGTATTGACATTTTCGTTCTCCTCCGTCATAAGTTCGTTTTATTGGTCGAAGAATACACCGACCAAGCAATCAATTTTTAATTATTTGTTCTAAATCTATAAATATCTAAATCTATAAATTTATATTTAGTCAATTTTATGGGTCGAAGAATATACCGACCAAGAAATCAAATACATTTATTTTGTACAATTGTAGCCATGATAATAACATAAATTATTATTGTAAATATCAATATTAATACTCATGACACAAGAATAATTATCGGTATTGTATTGTTTTGCATTGTGTCATTGTATTAATGTATCTCATCACTCAAGTTCAAATCATTTATGCATTGTAAATTTACTTGTGTTCGCTGATACTGATGCAACAAAGCCATTATCAAAAAAGGAAAAAAAGGCCTAACCATGCCTCCTCTTTCACATCCTTCACATCACCACTACTTCAACCTGCCCGCATCTCTTGGCTAGAGAGACGACGTAACCCTCTATGTAGGGACAGTCACTACCAGTTACTATGGACTCTAAATCAATCGTTCTCCTATCTTGAAAGTCACTTAAATTGTTCTACGATCTCGCACGAGTATATTCCATTTTGGATCATGCTTTCTCATGCCAGTGTTCCTTATCGGGGTCTGGTACAGCGCAAGATATGAACTTGGGTTATCTCTCAGTAAATAGTATGAAAAAATTCCAATAGTAAACGAACTTTACACTGCCTCACGTAAAAATTTTCCCAGTACGTCACATAGTCGTCGGATAGACAATTTCAATATACTTGTGTGGGCACTATGTGACGCGTCAATTTCTTCATTGTCTGTTTAAATTATGAAAAACGTGTTTAATACCTTTTATGTGGATACTTATATCTCAAAAACTGAAGATGATACAGTCATAAAAAGTGGTATTTGGAATCTCCTTTAAAAATAAAGAAACGTGTATTATTATTTTGTTTTGCAAAATCTACTTATGGAGTGAAGAAGGGGATGAATGATTAAAATGAGCATATCTCAAAAAATTGCATGTTACAGACGTGAAAACTGGTATTGGAATCTCCTTTAAAGTAAAGGAACACGCATAATTTGTTTTCTGAAAATTCACTTAACGGGAAGTGTTAAAGGGGGTAAATTTTTGAAAACAGAATATATATAAAAAACTTAACACGTTACACACGTGAAAATTGCTATTTCAACATCTTCAAAATGAAAATAAGACGTATTAGTTTGTTTTCGGAAAACACTTCAGTGCGGTGGGTGTCAGAAGGACTGAACAAGGGGTTGAATTATTTTTATGTGGATACTCCTGTCTCAAAACCTGAAAATGTTACAGACATGAAAATTGGTGTTTGGAATGACCTTTGAAAATAAGGAAACAAGTATTTTATTTGGAAATATACTTGAGGGGGTTGACCAGAAGGAACAAAAGAGGGTGAACTTTTAAAATGATTACCGGTATATCTCAGAAACGTAACATGTTACAGACGTAAATATTGTTGTTTGGAATCTCTTGTAAAAGTAAAGGAACAGGCATAATTTATTTTCTGAAAACCAACTTAAGAGAAAGTGTTAATGGGATTAAATGTTTAAAATTAACATATATACAGTGTACATAAAAAACTTAACACGTTAAACACGTGAAAATTGGTAAAAGTAAATGACCCATGATTAATGACTGACAGAAGAAATGAAATATTGGAGAATGTTGCTGGAATGAAAGATGACAGGGTAAACCGGAGTACCCGGAGAAAACTCCGTCCCGCCTCCACTTTGTCCTGCATAAATCTCACATGGAGTGACCGAGATTTGAACTACGGAACCCAGCGGTGAGAGGCCGATTCACAGACGTTATCACTTGATTCGTTTATTTTCCCCGGTGGGGAAATTCCTACTGTTCTGCTCTGATCTATTGGATTAGCTTGTCGTTGGAAAAAATAATTATATTACTAATATTTAAAGAAACTGTTCGTCAATATTATACCCTTAAACAGTACATACAGAGAATGTTTTGATAGTTGTGCGTCAGCGTGTTGAAATATTGATCTCAATGCAATTATCTAACAGTCTACAAAAGCCAAAGAGCGGAGTAAGAATACTTCATAATCGCTTAGTATTTTACTGTCACATCAAGGTAGTGATTTATACGGTAATTCATCCAGAAATTTGAGGCTATGGAAATCGGTGCTCACAGGCTCAAAAATATATTAAAAATATTTGGAATATTTTTCACTGTTGATATCGTGATCACAGGCACGGGACTTGCATTCTGTTTGGAACCTGAAACACATTGACGTGATATTTTATATCAAAAGTCCCACTGCAATGTCCAGAATTTGGATCGATTCCGCCTTGGTGAGAAGCCAGTGAGGATTTCCCTGAGTAATCACGCCCTCTGAAAGCTGTTAAGAAGAGGTGCAAGAACCAAACTATGGAGGGCTTTCGCCAGTTCCCCACCCCATCTCAAAGAGAATTTGAGGATATTTCAATGGCAAGTGTTCCTTCGTTAATTTATTACATATACACGTGCAAGTATAGATATTACTGCTTCACGGCTAAATGGTTAGCGCGCCGGTCATTGGCCCACGGAGTCTCAGGTTCGATTCTCGGCCGGCTCAGTGATTTTAATCTTTACTGTTTAATTCCAGTGGCACGTGGGCTGGGTGTGTGTGCCGTTTTCAGCATTAGAATTCATCATAGTTAAGGCCCCATCCTCTGAGACACGCAGGTCGCCTATACGGCGTCAACTCGAAAGACCTTCACCGGGCCTCTTTGCAGGTCACACGCCATTATTATTATTATTATTATTATTATTATTATTATTAATATTATTATTATTATCGTTACGCAGCTTATTGGCTTGAAGTCACACACAATTGGCACTACCTTTCATGCAAAGTTGCTAAGCAAGCTCAATGGTTATCAGATTTCGTTCCTAAAGTCGCAGTCGGTTGCATGTAAAAGTGTTCAGCTTATAGTAAAATTATCTTGCGCCAAGTTTGAAATTCCGGGGGTTAGAAATTGCTTTCCAATTATTGTCCCTCTTTGATCAGTGTAGTACTACTTCACGCAGGATACAGGCCACAGAGGAATGCATTTTTAACAGAAGATGGAGTCATGACTGCGACAGTATAGAAGCCTCCGAATTCCGTTTGGTGCTGAGTAATGTTGCTATAATGCGTGCTTTTTATGGGGTCAGTCGTGTTACATTAGCACTTTTAGCTCAGTGAGGAAAGTTACGGCAAATTAGTCACCCATCATCTGTGTACTACGCCTCATTATAGCAGTAGCATAGTTTACTGCACTATTCATACAACCTCATGAATTTCGATGGTGCTGTTTATAGGTTTCACGCAGCCTCCTGATTGATGACTTGAAAGATACCGCTCCTCAAGAACTACAAGCAGATCAGTTATGCTTCCTGTATCAGACCACAACAAGGATGTCTTAAGTAGAATTACTTCCACCAACATTGTTAAATTGGTGTGTTTAATTCTTGGGCACGCAAGCAGGTGCATTGATAGGATTAATATAAACACGTCCATTGGTCAGTTGGTTATCCCTGATTTAGTGTTTCTCCTATACCAAAAGTAATATCTATTTCCTATCGATCCCCACCGTTATGTTTACTATAGTATTTTACGTTGAATTAACGCAAATTAAAATCAATATTGACAACACAACAGCAGGTTTCCATCCTACAGTCAGGTACATGAAACATCATCATAATTCTCATAGCTTGTGTATGAAGGACAAAACTATTTAATTGTGTCTAAATAAAAGTGATTTATTTTTTGAATATACAATTTAATATACAGTGCCCCACATGAAGCTTCTTTGGAATCGGTTGAATAGGTTGCTAGTAAACGAACAACTGATTACAATTTTTATATTCTCAACCTTGAAAGTTCATACGACTTTACCTACATCACTTAAAGATGGTGGAAAATTGTACAATGCCTCCATGAGATCGGCTAAATAACCGAGGAAGTAGATTTACGAAGAGTTTGTAATTCAAATATCTTCCATCTATAGTGTTAAACTCCTACTAATGTAAAAACCGAGCTCGATAGCTGCAGTCGCTTAAGTGCGGCCAGTATCCAGTATTCGGGAGATCGTGGGTTCGAGCCCCACTGTCGGCAGCCCTGAAGATGGTTTTCCGTGGTTTCCCATTTTCACACCAGGCAAATGCTGGGGCTGTACCTTAATTAAGGCCACGGCCGCTTCCTTCCCACTCCTAGCCCCTTCCTGCCTCATCGTCGCCATAAGACCTATCTGTGTCGGCGCGACGTAAAGCAAATAACAAAAAAAAAAAAAAAAACTTATGTAAAAGTCGGGCCGATGACCTTAGATAATAGGTCCCGTTAAACAACAAGGAAGAACTCATGTAAATGTAGTTGAAATTGAATTTTATGTTCAATATTCTGTGAGAATCGATTGAAATACAACAAATGAGGAGAAAATAATAAGAATCTGACTTGATAGAGTCGAATGTTTGATAAGAAAGTTTGAATCCTTTAAGTAGTTTAAACTAATAATTGGTCAAAAACTAACTGAGGAGCTTCGATTTTCACAATCCGCATGCATACTTTACACTGAGTAGTCAGAAGTCATGGGAAAACACTGAATGTGATGTTAATAGTGAGTTGCTCACACACGAGCCCCTGAAATGTTGGCAATAAGGCCAGGCATCGACTCTACAAGGTGTTGGAATCGTCCCGGTGGGATCTGGACCCAAGCATCTTGCACTGCTACCCAAAATTCGCCTTGCATAGTTGGTGCGGGATTAAATGGAGAGTACACCAGCATCCACAGAATCCCATAAATGCTCGATTGGATTATGATCGGGGGATCTGGATGGCCAATCCAAGGTCGTAACTTCACTGGTGTGCTCCCCAAACCACCTGCGTGCTACCACAGAGCGGTGACATGGCGCATTGTTCTATTGAAATGTCGCATCTCCATCAGGGTACTCTAGGGTCAGAAAGGGATGAAAATGGTCTGAAGGAATGTCCACATAACGTGCACGTGTCAGCGATCCCTGAAGCCGGACAATGGGGCATAATTGCGACCATGAGAACGCCGCTCAGACCATAACGGAGCCACCTCCCGCCTGGACACATCCTGTTGACACGCAGGATCCATAGCTTCAAGGGCCATACGCCACACTCTTACGCGCCCATCAGCTGGAACCGGGATTCATCGGACCACACCATTCGCCGCCCCTGTGTCATGGTCCATTGCCGATGTCCGCGGGCCCATGCACGTCGTTGAGCTCTGTGCCGAGGTGTTAACAATGGGACACGAGTTGTTCGTCGGCTAGGGAAGCCTATGCGGTGCAGTTGGCTCCGTACAGTCCTCGTAGAAATGGTTTTCTGACTCCCAACATTCAACTGGGCTGTGAACTGATACACAGTAGCCTGTCAAGCGCCCGGTATGGTTCTGCGGTGGAGACGTGATGTCCGTTCGTTAAACACCTGTGATATTCCCGTGCGGCGGTTTACACGGATGGTAACATTCTCTCTGGGTATTGAATATCCACCCTCGGTTGAACTCGGAAACCCGAGTATGCGTGTAATCTCCGCAATGCTATGACCCATGTGCCGTGCGCTGATGATCATGCCACGTTCAAAGTCGTTTAACTCGCGACCTGTTGCGATCTTCACGACACTGGTGTCTGCGACAGACTATTCAACTACGCCGCCGATACCTGCAACGCTCAGAGGTCTTACACGACATATTTTCTAATAGGACACCCCTTCCCGTTACTTTTCGCCACTCAGTGTATATTGTCACATTTTCTGTTGGGTTGGTGGAATTTCTGTACAAATATCCCCATAAATGTCGGCGGAAGTAGGAACTGATAGAATATTATGCGGATGATGCAGAATTGCCTCTGAATTATGAAACCCATCTGAGAGACGAAAGTAATCTTCAATTTAAATAAAGATGATCATAATGGAACGGTATTTACTGCGTGTAGCTTGTATGATATCCATGTGAAAATCACTCTCTCGTTTTACTGATGTATTTAAACAAAAACTAAACAAATAATTTACAGAGAAAAAGTTTTAATTAAAGTGTCACGAGCACTGTTGTAAGTGGTAACTTTATGGGAATGAACGAATACCCACGTTAAATAGCAAGTCACCGTGACCTGAATACATGCCTTGTTGAATAAACGAAGTAACACCAGCTGTATATTTCATGTTATACACAGTAGCATTTGCATTCGTTCCTTAGTCAGAGCAGGAGGTTGAAGAGTTGAGGAACCACGTGCAGAAATAAATTTACTCTGTACAAAAATCCACGTTTTTGCATTTTCGATGTATGACAGCAGAAGAGGCTATCAAATTATCCATCATACTACGTTTATAAACAAAAATAACATTTTATTCATGGACATTTATCCATTATATCGGCATATAAGACTTCAAACCTCGTATGTTCAATTTCACTAATTTTACAAGAGAATGAAATGAAAAAAGAAATCCTTTAGATCTCAAGGTCTCTTTTAATATGTTTATTGATCATTAAATTCCTTAACATCCTTGAAACTTGCATGAACTATCAGGAGAAAACTTGTTTACACGCATATTACAGGTCATTGGAGGTTTCCATACCCTTAAGGTTAAGTGTTCCGAGATTTTCTTTATATTTCAATAGACTTTCAGATAATGTATTGTACAGGTAACTCACATTTCATGTAAGGAGGTGAGAAGTAAATTTCTACTTGAAAATATTATTTAATTTATGTGACATCAACAGACAATTTGACAACTTGATCTAACATTACTTACCTTATTTTATCAAATAAGCATTATTACCTACAACTAAATCTAAAATATTTTATCATTTTCAACGTTCAATTAATGTTTCATACTATATTCTGCCTACTTGGTTACATGTGACTTACTAGCTGTTCACTGGTGGAGGGTCTAATTCAGTATTTCTATTCTGCATCAGTGAGCAGTTGAACTTCAAAAATACCGAACGTAAATATCATCAAAACTTTTCCACACTGTGAACGGAGAGCATAAGTAAATTGTGCATCCACAAACTACAACTAGACTGTTAGGCGGATCAGCTGGAAAATCGAACAAAGAGAGCAAAAGAATCATGATTGTTCAGCAGCATTTGGTGCGGTGAGGATATTTGGTGCGATATTATATATGATAGATGATAATCATCTTAATTGTTTGGTATATTGTACTTGATACTAAAGCGACATACTTACGTTAGGCGTACACTACGTTCAACTGTGTGTCACAGATTCAAAACAAATTGTAATTTAATATTTTAAAATTAGAGGTAAAATATGTTTAAATAAGGTACATACATATGTAAGCTATACTGTGTACTGTCGACTGATTAAACTGAGGAACATGGTCTGATGGCCTTTCATAGTTTGCGATTTTGATGCTACCATGTTGAAGACGTTCATGAAAGGTGAAAGAAACGAATAGGTTATCTTCCATTACGAGAGCCATTTCATTCCATCGTAAATAATCACTTCTCTGAAACCATTAAATTATTCGACTGTGATATGAATTTAAGGGTGCAATAGAAATTTCTAATCAGGAAGAAGTGATGGCTCCATTTCGACATTGTAAATAAATATGACATAATCCAATTTTCGACAGGGGTAGGGAGTGGGCTCGTGGAGTCCTGTGCAGGTTCGTGAACCGCGAGTAAGTGCTGAGTGGCCTAGTAAGTTGTTCTGAGGCTCGTGATACCTACTGTTATGTAATAATAATAATAATAATGATGATAATAATAATAATAATAATAATAATAATAATAATGGCGTGGGGTTCCCTAGATGTCTGGTGCAGGCGTATCAGTTGACAACATAAAGGCGACCTGAAAGTTTGTGAGGATTGAAGACTGTATAAGATGAATTGTAATACTGAAGGCGGCACAAACACGCAGCCCCGAGCCAAGATAATTAACCAATGAGAGTTAAAATCCTCATTCCAGCCGGGAATTGAACCGCTGATCCCTTACAGAAGGGGCAGCATCTTAACCATTTAGCCATGGAACCTGAAACTATGGAATAATAGAAGCTAGGCCCTGTCTCCGATATTCTGAGTCGTACCCCCCTTGTACCATGGTAGCTGGAATACCCAATCCACGGAAGATCCCTCAACCGTTAGAGTAAATATTGTTACCGAGACTAAGAGTGAACTCTAATACATGAATTCATACACATACGCATATAATGTAAGGTAAGGGTGTATTCTGCCCGAAGGCAGGTCCGAACCTCCGCAGAGGTGTGCCTGAGCCGCAGTTTACGTACGATAGTGTGGCCAGTTCCTTTCCACTCCTCCATATTCCCTTACCCCCCCCCCCCCCCCCAACAACAGCGCGTGGCAACTATTCTAAATCTTGACCACGCCCAATGTTGCTTAACTTCGGAGATCTCACGGGATCCGGAGTTTCAACACGGCTACGGCCGTTGACCATATACATATAAACATCTTCATTATAGACTTATGTGTTTCAGCGTCCGGTCTGCAAGCCTCTGTATATTAAATAATATATCCACAATCCTCTGTTCGCAACTAGCTCTGCATCCTCCTTTAGTTCCACGCCTCATTACATTAAATCATCAAAAACTTAGTATAAACATCGTCTCCTTGATCTCCCCCTTCGTCTCTAATCCTCCATGTTTAAGTCAGTTTTTCTCTTAGGTACGTAACTATTCTCTTCCATTCACCTCACATACCGCAAAACTGAAGCAAGTTTGTACCTACAGCTACATACATAGTGTTTATTCCTAACTGACCATTTATCTGAAGAGTGTCTGTTCAAAACATGCTATTTTCACTTCCAAAATTATAAATCAGTATTTAGTCCACATGCATTTTGGTACTTGAATATTATCGATTGCCATGACCGATCCAGACCAGAAAGATGTAATTCCTTAAAAGCTACACCAAATCCGACCTTAGATAAGTTTCATGTGTCGTCTGTTTTTCGTTTCTAGCGTTTCTCCCACAATTTCCTTTAAGGTGGAAATTACACCTTTTGAACGGACACCCCTCATTTTCTCATTTCGAGTACCCTCCTGCCCTTGTTACTATGACGTTGCAAAGGCACTCTTTATTAACATTTCGGCAACCTGTGGAAATGAGTTTCACTAGTGTTGTTATACATTGTAACTCTTTGTTGACTACCAATAAATAATTTCTTGAATATCATAAAATAGAACATAAATAAAAAATGTAAATAAATAACATTACTCAAAAACTTAATAAAATTAATAAACATAATGAACCGAAATATCCATAGTATGGGCGCCAGAGTTCACCAGAATGGATCCCTCGAATTTTGATAGAGCATGATAAACTTTATATCCCAGGCATGTACATAATGCTGCGTACTGGTACATGTGCTGCAGGACTTACCTAACCTCCTGAAAACGACTAAATAGGTAGGAACTGCACCTAGGTTCATCAATAACTCCACTGATACTAAAATAGCTAACTATATTCTTAACAAAATCCGTGCATGAGCACCTCATCAACACACAATATTATACATATAATACACTCATAAAATATTGCTGGAAGACTCCATATTTACAACAGCAACAACAATGAAAACAGTGGGAAAACGAAAGCGAGAACTAAACTACCATTTGTAGATAGTCCGATGAACAATGTGCATACATGTAGATAAATACCCTTCACTGTCTTTGTATCAATACCACTTGCCAATTCTCATAATCAGCACTTCTAACATCACACAGATACTGCACCTCGTAATACTGTGCTCACAGACTTTAACACTTGTTGTAAAGATATATACATTTAAGTAACACACGCTTGTCGACTCTGAACATAAATTATGGAAAGTCTGAGATAGCTTTCACCAACATATAATGCCAGGCCGCCACAAGTGCTACAATAGTTAATGCGCAAGCACTCCACAATAAGCCGCATTCCACGAACATAACAAGACTACGTTCCACGAACGTTTGAAGACCAGTCCATTGCAGCCGTGTGACTCCAGTACCGTGTATCAGCACCACTTCCTTCCCGTACAGTGTGTCAGTTGTGGTTTTCTTCCGTAGTGATTGTCTGGTTCCCGCCGTTTGTTCAATATTTATAGACATCAGCATTCCCCTTCCTCTCAGATAATACGTCTGGATTGTTCCTTGCCAGCCAATCATGAGTGATGCTCTCGTCAAGACCATGCCCTGAACCCGTACTTGGTCCCAAGAAATAAACAAACGCTGGGGTATATCACATGACTCATAGAAAGTTCCTAGTACAATAACATCAACAAACACATCTCATCAGAAACTGGAATGCCCGCATTAGTCATCCAGATTACCAGAGTCCAATATAGCAATGTTTTCCCACTCGTGCAAAACAAATTACTCATACCTACATATGTGGATATCTCCCAGCTTACAAATATAAATGACAAAATATACAAATGAAATACAGATAATAATAATAATAATAATAATAATAATAATAAATCGAACACTGACAATAATATCCCTAACTTCCACATATAATTCGAGGGTGTGATATATGTACTATCACAACATTATGAGCATTTCATCTTGATTAGTACAGTACATTGTCATCTGAAAAATCTTTGTGGATTGCGCGGTATTGGGTTTGTCAAGAATCAGACTGATAACGTTTCAGATCTACACTACTGACTTGTGAACATGAAATATATGGACATTTCCATTCCCCTCGCTCCCCGCCTGAGTCTGTAGAGACAGGATGCAAGCTCGATAAGTCAGTGGAAGTCAGGATCTCATCCGAGATTGGCTGCGTGAAGAGGTCTGGCACAACGGACGCTGAAAAACAGGGCTTAGCCCAGGTTTATCTCTTCGACCCTGGTAAACTGGGCTACGACTTCTGCGTTGTATACCAGATCCTTATTATGGAATGTTTTAAAATTCATGTGTGTTACGTAATTGGCCCATTGTTTGGGTGTTCTTTCTTTTCCTCATACGTTGTTTAATTTGGAACATATGAAAGTGGTTTTAAAGGTTTTATTTCTTGTTTTAATGCAGTGTTAACTTGAAAGGATCACGCTCTCTTTTCAACTACCAGTTTATCATTTCTGATTCTTAAATTTTACCTAGGCCAACATGGTGGCGCATTCGTTTCCTTTCGCAATATTTTTTAGGGTATTTTAATTTATTAATTCCTTTAGCTCATTCTCGACTGTGCCTAAATATGGTTTTAGAGGTATATTTCCACGATATTTTAAATTTCACCCTTTTTCAAGGGTAAGTGGAACCTTTGGTCTTAACATCTCAATTTTTAAATAATATATATTGTGTAGGGATTCACCTGTTTCCTTAAAGGTATTTAAATACTTCAATTAATCTAGTATCTGGATACGGATATAGGATGTGGATTTCCTTCACCTGTGCCATAACATCCCACTGGAGTGTTGTCACCTTCTTCCTTTTGTTTTGAGGCTACTTGTGCGTTGTTGATGGTTATTATTTGATATTTTATGTACGTGTGAGGCTTATTTTAGACGCGTGTGTCATTGGGATCATCGACTCTTTGCTTGAGGCACTTAATTAAATCGAGCGCCGCATTTGGTTTTAATTGTTGAGTTGAATTTCTGTTTGGTATTCTGTTGTTCTTGAGTTATTTTATGTGGTTTACTTTTTTACTGAGAGATTGATTTCAGTAGGGATTAACGCCCTATATCCGAAATTATTTTAATGTATTCCACACTCGCCTTCATGGTTTATTTTTGTGACCGGGCGAGTTGGCCATGCGGTTAAGCACGCGCAGTTGTGAGCTTTCATCCTGGAGATACTGGGTTAGAACCGCAATGTCACCCGTTTCACATCAGGCAAATGATGGGGCTCTACCTTACTTAAGGCCACGGCTGCTTCCTTCTGCTTCCTTCCCACTCCTAGGCTTTTCCTATCCCATCGTCGCCATGTCGTGACAGGAGGGATGTATCACGACCCTCAACTTTTACCTTGTCAGACTGTAGGTTCTTCGAGTGGTTTAGGAATGTTGCTTAGTTCTGGATGAAACAACTACGTGTGAAGAAAACAATCTTGTTCCCTATTACGCATTTGTCTAAATTTTTCCTTGGTAGACTTGGTCCTTCATTTCATTTCTTCATGTTCTGCGATTTCTTTCTGGGCCCGTACCGCTAACAGGCAGTGAGTTCTGGAGCGAGTACTGTAGCAAAAGTCTCTTGAGTTATCTTATGTGGTTTCATTGAGTCTAACGTTTACTTCGGATGCTACAGTAATGGGCGGGCAAGCAGTAGTATTTCCTGTCGTAATTACGTAAGTTTCAGTGAGAGTAAGAAGAAGAGCATAGTCTGTTCTAAAACAATGGGTGCTGCGTCAGCATTTTCCCGCATTTGTTTAGTAGTAACGTTGTATGGATTCTACGTAATTGACCTAGTAGTATGTCTATGATGGTTGTTCGCCGGGCTCAATGACCTCTCGGTGAGGTTAAGACGTGAAATAACGTCATAACCTTATGTACGAGCGCAATCCTAACATCACGGACTCCTTTGGAGGGGACCAATCGATCAAGGAATGATATGGGGTGTTTTTGAATCATATGTGAGGTTATGACATCATATCCTTACGTATGAGGAAAATCCTAATCTCACTGGCCACCTTGGAGAAGCCGAATCGGCAAACCCCCTTTGGAGGATCTGAATCGGACCGGTCACGGACTTCTTGGGAAGAGCTGAATTGATCGGGCCCCCTTGGAGTGGCCGAGACGCTTAAGTGACCTACAGATGAGGTTAAGACGTTTTATGACGTGTTAAAATAATCTTGCACCCGGTCAATAACCTAACCTCAAACAGGCACTTTATTGGCTCCCATCAGAGGAGTTAAATCGGTTAGGTGACTTGTAATTGAGGTTAAGACGCCATGATGACCTGTTAACCTAACCTCGCTACGAGGAACGGAAACTTAACTTCAGAAAAGCACTTTACGGACTCCCCCTGTAGGAGGCGAACTTTTGAGGCGACTTGAAGGTGTGAATAACACGTGTGTTAACCTAACATTGCCTGCGAATTGTAACCTAAATTTGTACAGGCTCTTTGCTGTCTTATCCCGGAGAAGCGATGGAGCTGTGACGTCACAGCGCGGGCAATTTAAAATGCAGGAATATCTTCACATAACATCATAACCTAATGCGCAAGCCTTCGCCTGACAGCTGTGACATCACAGCACGGGAGAATTGAAATTCGGACTGCTGGCTAAGTGTGCATTACGTCACAACCTAACTTGTGCAGGTGGAAACTTTGCAGGCCTACGGTTCGATTCCTTTCCCAGGTTTAACTGTAAAAAAGTGTTAATCAAATTTGATATCCAAGTGTGGAAGCTTAACATAACAGGCTTAACCTAACTAGACAAGATGATGACTATGTAGGAAGTACGTAAAAGTTTCGGATACGAGCGATTATGGAGTTAAATACGCTAGCGTTTGAGCTGATGAGTAACTTTCTGTCTTTCAGTGTATGAAACCCTCAATTTTAGATTTTAACTTGAGAGATTATAGATTTCAAATCCAGAGACTTATAGATGCCTACAGCATTCTTTACATCACTCCGACACTAAACCCTGTTTAGACATGGTTATGCATGTTTAGACTTGTTCGTTATCATGGCCGCTCTCTCGTAAAGTCAAGAATTTATATATTCTCTGTGTGAGCGTATTTACTTCAGTTCATAACATACTGTGATAGAGACTAGACTGCCTTGTTATTCCATCATTAAAAGAACATTAATAGTTGATGATCAAGGCATTAGAGTGAACGGGAACAAATTTGTGTTTCAGAGAGTATGCCGTGTTGGACTGCACTACGTTAAAGGCACCAAAACTCATCAATTTTGTACCTAGCCTGCATTTCTCTTACTGTTTGCAAACAGTTGAAGACAAAAAGCAGACACAATGGATAAAACAAAATTTAGGAGTGCAGTAGGAGGAAAAACGTATACCATATCGCTTTCTAGCTATGATCAAAAACGCTTATTAGTCAAGAGCAGACCTTGTTTTTAAAAAGGGTTGTGAGAAGAAGGAATGGTTGCGTGAGTATCTATCATTAATATGTGGAATTATCGCTTGTGTCAATTAGGATGTCCATCATTTTAAAAACTCTTCCCAAGTAGCATAGCAGAGAAACGAGAAATCAATCATTACGCCATGTGTCAATGCTCTTTGATTTGGTTGTGTCGCGGTGCATGCCGCGAGGTGAGCAACATATGTATATTGCAGTGCTCCAAATAATGTCTACGGTGTGAAAGAAACATGTGTAGGGTAAGAATATCATGTCATTTTTATTTCATACTAAGTGTTACACAGTTCAAAGCGCTATCGTAAAGTTTTACGCTTGCAATATATAACTAAACACTTTTACTGAATAAGTGTTAAAGACATTACCAAAAGCATTTCTAGTGAATGCAAATACTGCAAAGAAGATTTGGGAGAAGTTGTCTCGTAAGTGGACGCAAGATCCTGTTTCGTCAGAACTTCAAACGTGTAGTCTACAGCATGAATAAGCAAGTTTATCTAAGAGACTTTCAGTGAGACAGTGTCGTACGTGTCAACTGATTAAACTGTATCCCGGACCTGCAACTAACGAGTTGACTTTACTTATGAACACGTACCACTGCTTCGAAGAAAGCATACGAACTGACACAGAAAAACATGAAGAGAAGTCCTGAGAGAAACATGAAGAACTATACTGGACATGGGTTCAGCAATAAAGCAGTTGATCTTCTTCCTTGTGAACTTCATCTTCCTACTTACCAATACTGTAGTCCTGGCACTAAATTCGATGTTCGCTTGGTGCGTGGTGATTCTGGAATTAATATATTATATGCTACTTGCAAAGGCCTAGGTCTTGCTTATCGTGCTAGCAGACAAGAAAACAAACCTGAACTGAGAGGTGTAGCTGATGACAGTCTGCTTCGTAAAGCTGTGCAGCGTGTGACGTCACCAAGTGCTTTAGTTGCTGAAGTATTCGGTCGCTTGCCGTTACCGGTGCAATGACATTAAAACTGTTCCTGGGTGATGCCATTAAACACCGAAGACCGCAGAAATAATCTATGTGAGAAAGGACTTGAAGAAAAAATTTAGATATGCTAAATTAAATACAATTTATGAAACATAATGCAAATGTTGTTTGATTGTTTATGTTAATCCTACCCTACACTAAGTCCGAGTTTAACTAGTAGTAATGATGTTGACTAACAAGTTTAAACATGTTTATGCAACAGAAGAGGGATGATGTAGAGGTTCTAGAATAAAAATTTAAATTTTAAAGTATATTCTCTTCATAAATACATAGGCTTAGATTGTTATAAAAACCAAGCCGTTGACATACAGTTTATTACCACGACATCGAATTACACGTTTGATTAAATAGTGATCAGGATATTATGTTTCCTGCAGTTCGTCGTTGTTGATTCCTCCTTCAATAGGCTGTCCGGAAAGATCGTGAAATAAACAGGTAACTGGATTAGTAAGTATAACCCCGTTTATTTGAAAAATGTCTTTACTGGTGTTAGGTATGCATCATTTTGCAAAGACAGATTTGTGTTTGCTGATGCGAAAATATCACCTTTTTCAAAGCGATGGCGCTGTGGATCAGCTGTTTTGATTACAAGATGAATACCATATAAGCGTGGAGTATTCTCAGTAACAAGACGTGGCTTCGTGCCGATAGTGCGATCAGTTGTATCGTTGTAGGTAGACACAAGTCTACATAGCAGATCGATCCAGCAATAAGAATCACTTGGTGTAAATTCTGGCTACATCATTCTTTTTAGTGTGAGGTTAAAGCGTACTACAACATTTATCTTGAGATTGCTGTACAGTACAATAGTGATGAATACAAGGTGACCTGAGGTAAAAGGAAAATTCTTATTGAAAAGCTCTTTATAGTAACAAGATCCGTTTAAAGAAGCGTTGGGCAGCGTTTTGAATATGGACTAATACGTTTAAAGGCGTCTTTTCTAAAAACTGCTCTCTTAGAACGCACAGGTTGTGCAAGAGCAAAGTTAGATTACACATCCATGACAGTAAGTAGATACTTATACACCTTACTGCTAGAGGCATGAGGAATCACTTCTACTAGGTCAGCTTGTCAAAGATAATCTATGCAACGTGTGATAACGGCTTAGTGGGAGTAGGTATGACGAGCTGTTTTAGATAACTCGCGTGCGATGCTTATCTGTACAGGTGAGGTCCTACCTTGAGGAGCCATTATTGAATAATAACCGCATGATATAATTCTCTCCCTATTTCTAGAATTTCTGATTCATGGCTTGTGTGGCCAGCATTTTGCGAAGCTCTTAGCAGTTGCAAATGTTTTACGGGTAAATTAGTCTCATTCCAGTACCTTAACGTCTACATACTGCAAAAGAGGATTGTACATAACATTGAGACCACGTGCAGGCAGTTGATGGGAAGGAAACAGCTTGGAAATAAACTCTCTATACTTACGACTCTTACTAGCATTTTTAGCTTCTGTCCTCTTGTTATTACGTCGTGTGGCGTCAGTGGCAAAATGTATTGCTTTATATTTTTAAGATCATCTTGTGAAATTGTTTCCATGTAGGGTATTCGAGGGGAAAGGTGTTCTAGGTGATATTTAGTAGATTTATATGTAAAACATTAACGATGAGACTGCTGGCATAAAACTTAACATTAGCATTACCCATCCAAAACCAGTCGTCTTCATAGCGAATACCGTAGGTTTTGTCATTTTGTCTTGTAAAGAGTTTTTTCTATTTACGGAAAAAGAGTGGTCCATAGGTGCTTGGAATGAAAGTCTTAAACTGATACAGAAATCTAGTGGGATAATAACCTCACACAAAGCAGGTGGATCTTGTTTCGATGTAGTAGATATTTCAGCAATAACGTCTGTAATTACAAACTTCACTCACATGGGTGATAAAATGACGTTAATATCTCCATCCTCGTCCTCTTTTCATCCGTATTCTGTTTTTCCTCTTCCTAATCCTGCACATTTCCTCTTCTTCTTCTTCTTCTTCTTAGGGCTTGTTTTGTCCTTGTTTCTCTTTATCTTGACTTGTTTGCATGGAAACAGAACTTGCACTATACTGGGAAGATGAAGTAGAATTGAACATTTATATTGGTGGTGTACCGAGTTGCGTTTTGAAAAAGAAATCAGTATCTGCTTGAATGCGTTTAAGGTCTTTAAATTTATGTCGAATATAATGTCGAGCACGGATTATATGGTGTGTAATCATTTTCCTTGAAGTTGACATGATGTCGATCATGTACAGTGTGTAACGCTGTGTTGATACTTATAAAATGATCAAAGTCCATACGATACCGTCCATAATGAATATCACTTTCTTTATCAATAACTAAGAAGCCGTAACGTTGCGATGACGACAATGTAGCACATAGACGTTTAAGTTCATTGAATGTAATATCAGAGTTAACATGACCGTCGTAGACATGGCACACGCTGCACTCGTCTTTCCGTAAAAGCATAACGATATCTGCGTTGTCACGTATCAGCTGTTAGGCACATGCTGAAATGTTTGCCACAAATAGAAACAATCTACATATTTATGACGCGCCATACTGAATTGTGTACGAATAACGTCTTTCTGTTATGTAATAACATCGTCAAATATCATAAGAGAATTAAGAAGCACATCATCCGGTGGCAGTACATGCTCACGCGCATTTAGCTGAAAATATTTCAAATCAGCTTTAACCAGATCCCACATTACATTTTGTGGAAAAGTATACAGTCGCTGATAGAGCGACTTTGCCAAAACTTAAGTATTCTGAAAGCTCATGCCATTTAAAGGAGTAATAAGTGTGAGTAAAAGGATTTGTCTTGACGCATACCGATGGCCCTGTAGTAGTACATCGAACAGAAAAGGGAGTAATGTTCCATGACGTCTTTTTGTAGTTGTGACAGAACTAGGTAAGAGATGTGGCACTATAACACTAACAGGTAGTGTATCTTGCTGCTTTATAATATTCATGGTAACTGAATAATAGAGTAGCCCACAGTAATATATACTAGCAAGATACTCGTGTTTCGCTAAGGTATCACACTGAAATTTATAATTAAATGCTTAAAGTTTTATATATAATCCGCCGAAATTCGCTATCTGACTCGTTTTCTGAGAGATTACGGCAAATTTCCTCCCATTTTTCAATCTTTCTTTCCAGCAATGGATGTCGTACTTCCCGCGCTAGGTCCCGGTATTCCACAAGGTCAGTTGGGTCCCTAAAACTTTGCCATCCTTTCCTGTAAGCATTTTAATATGGATCAAATCCTTAAAGAGATCAGGCGTGGTGTCGTCTTGGGTGCCTTGGCAGTACTGAACCCGCGGCCGGACTGCATTCGTAGTCATTATCCGGCCAGGACCCGTTTCCAACGCGGTCCGCACATTTTGACGACTGTCCAGAACATTTATTATTATTATTATTATTATTATTATTATTATTATTATTATTATTATTATTATTATTATTATTATTATTATTATTATTATTATTATTGATGTTCTGGACCCCACAGCAAGATGCAAGACCGCTACTTGGCCTAAATTACATCTGCTGCCATTGTCATTACTAACAATGTCACCAGCACAATTGTAGCGCGTAGGCAAGTGTGCGGGATTCCTGGTGATACGAATGATATACTTCCGTGCATTATTGACCTTACTATAGATGTGAACAATTGCACGGTCAATATCATTCCAATAGTTTATTTCAAATGTGTTTAAATTTTTTTTATTTATATGCTAGGAGAATCTACTGTAATCTAACTTTAAGTTCTCCAAAGGAAAAGATGGCTCTTGGAAACGAACCCAGGAAAGATTGAAAATGATCGGTTTATGATCAGAATAAGTACATTATGAACAGTAAAATCAACTGGTCTCAAGTAATTTTTCACCCCACCGACGTTAATTTGATTTGCCCATCACCTCCCCCACCCCCAAGAATAAAGAAGGAGTGTTCTTTATGTTTAAGGGAGATTCCAAATACCAATGTTCACGCCTGTTACCTACAGTTTTGAGATCCTTATGCAATTAATTCACTTTTTTCATCTCTTTTCGCACTTCCCCCAAGTGAATGTTCCGGCAAAAAAATACTTGTTTTTTTAATAGTAAAGGATCTTCTAAATACCCATTATCACGACTCTAACATCTTCAGTTTTTGAGATATGTGTTCTCGTAAAAGGAATTCAACTCCTTTTCACCCCCGCCTCCCAAGATTACTTCTCCCCATAAACGCGCTTTTCTTTGTTTTTAAAGGAGATACAAATACCAGTTTTCACGTCTGTAACATCTTTAGCTTTTATTAAATGTACGTATCCGTATACAATTAATTCAATTAATTTTTCAATTCTTTGACCTCCGCCCCATTCATTGGATTTTCCGAGAATATGTGTTCCTTTACTTTTAAAGCAGATTCTAAACACCAATGTTCACGTCTGAAAATTCTTTCGTTTTTGGGATAATTGTATCTTCATACAAATATTTCAACTAATTTTTCAATTTCCCTCCCCCCTTTAAGTGGATTTCCGAAAACAAAAACTACGTATATCTTTATTTTAAAGATATCAAATACCAAATTTCACGTCTATAAAATCTTCAGTTTTTGAGATATCAGAATCCTAATTAAAATAATTCAACCCCTTTTTCATTCAATGTTACACTCCACCAAGGGTTTTTTCCAAAAACAAAAATATTTTTTCTTTATTTGTAATAGCTATATACCATTTTTCAATTCTGTAATATATTACGTGTTAGAGATATACTGTAGAAATGCTCATTTTAAAATTTCACCCCCTTTTTCGTTCCCCTTAATTGAAGTTTATAAATACAAATCACCTATATTTCTTTAGCTTTACAGGAGATTCCAAATAGCAGTTTTTACGTCTGTAATATTTTACGTTTCTGAGGTACACCCTAGTTATAATCTTTCTAAAAATTCACCCCAATTTGTCGTTCCCGTTCAACCCCCATTGATTGAATTTTCCGAAAACAAGAAAATACGGGTTTCTTTGTCTTTTAATGAGATCCGAAATACCAATTTTCAGGTGTGTAATATCTTCAGTTTCTAAGATATAAGTATCCTCATGAAAGGCATTCAACCACTACTTCACCCTTTTTCACCCTCCTATTGGGATTTTCCGGAAACAAATAATATTTTTAAAGGAGATTCTAAATACCATTTTTTACATCTGTAAACTTTCATAGTTTTGAGATATAGATACACTCATTTTAAAAAATCACCCCCTTTTCACCCCCCATTACCTGGATTTTCCAAAAACAAAAAAAATATGTTTATTTATTTTTATAGGAGATCCCAAATACAAATTTTCAGGTCAGTAATATCTTCAGTTTCTGAGATATAAGTATCCTGATTGAAGGCATTCAACCACTTTTCCTCACTTTCCATCCCTCCTATTGGTTTTCCGAAAACAAAAAGTACGTGTTTCTTTATTTTTAAAGGAAATTCTTAATACCAATATTTACATCTATAAACACTTAAATTTTTGAGACATAGATACACTCATTTTAAAAATTTACTCCCCTTTTCATCTCCCATTAATAGGATTTTCCAAAAACAAAAAATACATGTTTCTATATTTTTAAAGGAGATCCCCACTACAAATTTTCAGGTCTGTAATGTCTTCAGTTTCTGAGATATAAGTATCCTCATTAAAGGCATTCAACCCGTTTTTCACACTTTTTCACCACTCCTACTGGGATTTTCCGAAAACAAAATAATACGTGTTTATTTTTAGAAGAGACACTAAATACCAATTTTTAGATCTGTAAGCATTTGAATTTTTTAGATATAGATACACTTATTTCAAAAATTCACCCTCCTTTCACCCCCTTAGCGACGGAATATCCAAAAATCCTCCCTTAGCGAGCACCTACATTGTAATATAAATGTATCCTCAAAATTTCATTTCTTTATGTCCAGTAGTTTTGGCTCGGCGATGATGAATCAGTCAGTCAGGACAAGTTACTTTATATATATATATATACCAGGTGGCTCACGGACGCCGTACTTTCTACTAATAAATGTCCCGCATGCATAAGTGATATGTGGGGTGTCTACCAACCGATTTTAACAGGGGAACTACTGCCAGCGGGCAGGTTACGTCAGAATATGAAAAGATAAGAAACAGACTCGCAGCATGTTTCTCAGCGCAGCCGGTCGAATGCATCGGTTGCATTCGTAAACATCGTTTTCAACCGTATAGTTCTAGGCTGGTGTATGATACAGCCGCACTATATTTGCTGTCTGTATATCGGCAATGGCTAGTGTGATCAGCAGCGGTGAATACATAGACATTATTTTAAACTGGACAACCTGGTCGGAATGCAACAGAAGCTCCAAACAGACGTACGACTTCTACACACATATTTCGCCGAACAGTATTCGTTTTTGTTCCATGCAATCATCTCTTTTATCGAGTTGAATGTCTACACGTGTCGAAATTAATAAGTGATTAAATTTCCTTTTCTGTATCTTTGGCGTGTTAACAAACAGTAGCGGCGATTAGGGGGTGGGGCGTGAAGGGAAAGTCGCCCCCGGCCCTCGCCACTTTGTGGAGTAAACATTACATATTCACTTTAGCCACCTGGAACTAGGAATTATTATTATTTGTTTAGCTAATTGCTTACGTCGCACCGACACATATAGGTCTTATGGCGACGATGGGATAGGAAAGGCCTAGGAGTTGGAAGGAAGAGGCCGTGGCCTTAATTAAGGTACAGCAACAGCATTTGCGTGGTGTGAAAATGGGAAACCACGGAAAAACCATCTTCAGGGCTGCCCACAGTGGGATTCGAACCCACGATCTGCCGGATGCAAGCTCACAGCGAATTATTTGTAAAAGAAAGGTTATCTGTACAAGCCTTTGTGTTTTATCTGCTAATTCTTTCCTTTATTTTCCTTAATTATTAACATTAATTTTGGCGGAAATAAGCACCAAATGCCGTTCGTCGCTGCTAACCGATTTGTATAGCGCTACGGCAAGTAGTGGAGACATTGCATGTGCTGTGGGGAAGGGTAGTAGGGGTATAATGTTTTTGCCAAGGTCATGGACAATGAGTTATAATTCATCGGTATGCCGCACGCATTCGTCAGTCTGGCAGCCTCTTCAGTGTCTGTTAGTTCCTTAGCGTGTATTAAAATACTAAATAACTTTTCATTGCATGATCATGCCGTACTTCTATTTAGTTGTACCGGTTGAGCTAGCCGTGGAGTTAGGGCCGCGCAGCTGCGAGCTCGCACCCGGGAGATAGTGGTTTCGAATCCCACTGCCGGCAGCCCTGAAGACGGTTTTCCGTAGTTCCCCATTTTCACACCAGGCAAATGCTATGGCTGTACCTTAATTAAGGCCACGGCCGCTTCCATCTCATTCCTAGGCCTTTCCCGTCCCATCGTCGCCATAAGACCTATCTGTGTCTGTGCGACGTAAACCAAAATAGTAGAATATTTTTTTACAATTGGTTTTACGTCGCACCGACACAGATAGGAATTATGGCTACGATGTGACAGGGAAGGGCTACCCGTGGAAAGGAAGCGGCCAGGGCCTTGAATACGGTACAGCCCCAGCACTTGCCTGGTGTGAAAATGGGAAACCACGGATAACCAACTTCAGATCTGCCGAGAGTGGGATTTGAAACCACTATCTTCCGGGTGCGAGCTCGCAGCTGCGCGGCCCTAACTCCACGGCTAGCTCAGCCGGTACAATTAAATAGAAGTACGGCATGATCATGCAATTAAAAGTTATATAGTATTTTAATACACGCTAAGGAACTAACAGACACTGAAGAGGCTGCCAGGCTGACGAATGCGTGCGGCATACCGGAGAATTATAACTCTGTGTCCACGACCTTGGCAAAAACATTATACCCCTACTACCCTTCCCCACAGCACACGCAAAGTCTCCATTGCTTGCCATAGCGCTATACGAATCGGTCAGCCGCGACGAACCGCATTTGGTGCTATTTTCCGGAAAAAATAACGTTAATAATTAAGGAAAATAAAGGAAAGAATTAGCAGATAAAACACAAAGGCTTGTACAGATAACGTTTCTTTTACAAATAATTCGCTGTGAGCTTGCATCCGGGAGACCGTGGGTTCGAATCCCACTGTGGGCAGCCCTGAAGATGGTTTTTCCGTGGTTTTCCATTTTCACACCACGCAAATGCTGTTGCTGTACCTTAATTAAGGCCACGGCCTCTTCCTTCCAACTCCTAGGCCTTTCCTATCCCATCGTCGCCATAAGGCCTATCTGTGTCGGTGCGACGTAAAACAATTAGCAAACAAATAATAATAATTCCTAGTTCCAGGTGGCTAAAGTGATTATGTAATCTTTACTCCACAAAGTGGCGAGGGGCGGGGGCGACTTTGCCTTCACGCCCCACCTCCTAATCGCCGCTACTGTTTGTTAACACGCCAAGGATTCAGAAAAGGAAATTTAATCAGTTGTTAATTTATACATGTGTAGACATTCCACTCGATAAGAGAGTTGTTTGTATGAAACAAAAACGATACTGTTCTGTGAAATACTTGTGTAGAAGGCATACGTCTGTTTGGAGCTTCGGTTGCATTCCGACCGGGTTGTCCAGATTAAAATAATGTCTATGTATTTGTCGCTGCTGAACACACTAGCCATTGGCGATAAGCAGCTGTACCATACACCAGCCTAGAACTATGCGGTCGAAAACGATGTTTACTAATGCAAGGGGTGCATTCGACCGCCAGCGCTGAGTAACATGCTGCGAGTGTGACTCGGTTTCTTATCTCTTCATATTCTGATGTAACCTGCCCGCTGGCTGTAGTTCCCCTGTTAAAATCAGTTGGTAGACACCCCACACATCACTTATGCATGCGGGACATTTATAAGTAGAAAGTACGGCGTCCGTGAGCCACCTGGTATATTGTAATATGAAATGCCCGTACTTCAAGCTTAAAGACCATGATATGGTAGGAAGGGCGTTTAGGGCACATTAAATTGGAGTGGTACAGAAAGTGAGAGGATTTGCTTTGAATGAGGCTCTAAACGTTTTCTTTTTAACTGTTTGTTTTATTGTGAAATTTCAAGTTCGTATCAGCTCAGTACAAGAAGATGTTGGATTGGGGATAACGTTTCTCCGTCATATGGCTGGCGATGTCCCGCAAGGCTTTGCTACTCCTCTCGTCCTCACCATGGATCAGCTCTCGTCACCATGGGACCACGTGCACTCCAATAAGGGTAGCTCTAGAAGTTCTAGAAGTTCTAGAAATTCTTGAAGTTTTTGAAGATCATGGAGGTCTGGGAGTTTGGTTCGCCGGGATTACTCACTCCGATGAAAAGCGCGAACACACACATATAGTCACTTGTTCATATTAGACGTATTAGTCCGAGGTTTAATTTCTGAACTCACTTTAAACATTCCCATGAAAGGGTAAGGAAATAACTGCAAAGATGCTGTATCGAATGTCAATGAAATCGACACAAATATTTTGAGGCAAATAAACTGGTCACATGAGAAAATAAAGAAATTAAATTGCATTCATCCGAATGTCAATGGAATCGAAACCGAAAATAAACTGGTAACTTAAGAAAATAAGGAAATTAATTTTCACGCGGCTGAATGTCAATGGAATCAATCACGCATTATTTTAAACTTACGTGACACTTGGCACAAATTATGATATTGTGCACTAATACTTCACTTAAACTTTTAACGTTCAAAGAATACAGCACAATTATTTGTAGACTCCTACTGTCTTTTTATTGGTTTGCATGTATTTAAAAATTGTATTGAGCACTGTGATAGCACCATGGATGGCAGTTACATCACTTTCGTAGGAGTTAAATACTTTACATGTGAACTTAGTTTCGTTCATACGCACTGATTTAAAACAAGACGTAGCAATATTAGACTATTAATGCAGGAGTGAAATTATTCCCGTTCACTCGCACTGTGAAGTTTATGTTCAAACATGAATAATAACACTAGTAAGGGTTTATAATACTTTGATAATGAACATTAGTTCAGTTCATCAATGGTCCTGGGTTCATCTAAGGATTCCGTGAAATTACTTAACACGTGAACTTTCGATGTTTTCCTAACATTCAGATTTCACTTGAAAAATAAAAGTAATAATGCACTGCTTAATGTTCTAAGTTTGCTATCAGCAGAAATCTTTCAATTATTTTGAATGCAAGCCCTAATGCACTGTTCAATGTTCAAAGTTCGTACGACTATTGGAATGTTTCAATCACATATCACCGTGATTTCGTATATTTGGCTGCAGACTCCGATTCCGTACTGTCACATCGCAGCACAAACTTCCATCAGCCAATCGTCCTGATCCGACTGTGTGACAAGACTGTGTCGTGCTGAATTCTCGCTCCTCTTTTATACCAAAGTCGCGGAGATTGTACCTGATATATATCCTTCAATATCCTCCTTATTCCCAGGTGGATTTTATTAAAACTGGTGGTATAGGAGATACTAAAATGGGGTATACGGTAATGTTATTAATTTATTTGTACTGTAATTCCAGTACGAGTTATATATGATAGAGTGTTTGGAGGATGCTATGGATGATGCAACTTAGCCTTGGCGAGTCGGGACTGGCCTCTACGTCATTTGCAACAAGTTTGCTGTCGCCAGCTACTCTGTTTGTGCGCTGCGCGTATTTTAAGTAAGAAATACTTAAACTCAAATGCTGGACCAGCGTTTCTGGTACATCTCCCCCTTTCTTAGGAAAAATAAATTTCTAAAGGGATTTCCTTTCCTCAATTTTCCCTCTTGAAGTATTTCTTTAAATTCGCCGAATTGTAGATTCCCTCGAAGATGCCATCCAGATTATCAACTTTGTAAATTCCGTTGTCGAGCACTTCTGCCACCTTGAAGGTTCCTATATTCAGGGGACAAAATTGAGCCTAGTTGCGGAGTTCAGGATGTGATATAGCAAGGTTTCCAGATTAAAACCAAGTCTCAAACTTGTAACGGTTGCCTAAAAGTACGATTCCTCTGTCGCCTTTCCCTTATTAGCGAAGCGTGTCGAAGCCTTTCTTCAGCTATCATCACGCGAGTCTGCTGAGTAACTGCTGCATTTTGAGGTATTTGCAACATCTGAACCCACAGTCGATCAGGTGTAAGTTCCTTATACACCCTTATAGGGATGTCTCGGGTAGACTCATGAGTCGCCGATTTGACTATCTTCTTAATAATGGGGAGAACCTCGACACATTTCCAATGCTGTGATCCGCAGTATAGTCTGCAAAACCTCGCAATTTCAAGCATAACTCGTTCTGAGGTTCATGCTTCTGGTTGTCTTATGGAGTTCATGCTATGCGTTTTTCACTCTTCCAAGGCCGCTTGGAATTACACAGAAATGAATTGTGCCCCATGATCGGTTAATGAAATTTTCGGTTTGCCTATTTCCGGGGTGATGTTCCTTTTGATCCTTCTGAGGATGTTTCCAGCATTTGCCTTTTGAATAGGCAACACCGTTTACTTAGAAACGACGTCAACAGTTACGAAGATGTGCCGATTGCCACGGGCTGCATTAGGTAGGGCCCATAAAGGTCCAGAGGCAGAATCTCACCTGGTCTCTCAGGGATCAAATGTCTTGGGAACTCTTTTAACAGCCTGCTGTTGGGTTTGATTCGTTGGTAAAAATTGCGGGTCCTAATGATGTTGCACACATCATGTCTCAAGTATTCCGAAGTAAACCTTTCCTTATACAGATGATAGAGGCTTTTGGGTTAATGCCGTGTCAAGGAAATAAGGTGAAATTCGTTGCGTTCTCTGTGAAACGTAAAGAAACGGCGAATGTTAAACTAGTAGTATTTCATGTAATAATTATTTCCGTGGAATTGCATGTTTTGCTTTTGTTGATGTAGTTTTGTTGTTGTTGTTGTTGAGTGATTATATTTTAACTTTGGTTATTATCACGCTACTGTAAGTGACCATTGCCCCTAGGATGTTTCTCAATTGCGATGTATTTGTTTAATAGACCTATCTGCGTCGGTGCGACGTAAAGCAATTTTTATACATGGAATTAACCTGAAAGCTTAGGATAGTTTGAAGGAAAATGGTGTAAATTACAGAAACCTAGAAGCACACGTGATTGTGGTAACTCAGGTGAACTCACTGTAGACCCAGACTATCACGGAAAAGATGCAGGTTATATTTCGAAAAAAATTCCTCATTGTGGAAGGAAATCTTCCTGATGACGAATCGAACAATAGATTTCGTTGTGAGGGGATACTGACGGTAGCCAAATCACGCTCGAAGAAGTAGAAAGCATAGTAAATATACTGCGTAGTCATAATGTAGCAGAAATACACTGACTGACAGAGCAAATGCAACACCAAGAAGGAGTGGTCAGAACTTTATGCCAATTGCAGGGTAGACTGACGTCACCGAGGTATGCTCATGATGTGAAATGCGCCGCTGTGCTGCGGCACATAGTGAACGATAAATGGCACACGGCGTTGGCGAATGGTCCACTTCGTACCGTGATTTCTCAGCCGACAGTCATTGTAGAACGTGTTGTCGTGTGCCACAGGACACGTGTATAGCTAAGAATGCCAGGCCGCCGTCAACGGAGGCATTTCCAGCAGACAGACGACTTTACGAGGGGTATGGTGTTCGGGCTGAGAAGGGCAGGTTGGTCGCTTCGTCAAATCGCAGCCGATACCCATAGGGATGTGTCCACGGTGCAGCGCCTGTGGCGAAGATGGTTGGCGCAGGGACATGTGGCACGTGCGAGGGGTCCAGGCGCAGCCCGAGTGACGTCAGCACGCGAGGATCGGCGCATCCGCCGCCAAGCGGTGGCAGTCCCGCACGCCACGTCAACCGCCATTCTTCAGCATGTGCAAGACACCCTGGCTGTTCCAATATCGACCAGAACAATTTCCCGTCGATTGGTTGAAGGAGGCCTGCACTCCCGGCGTCCGCTCAGAAGACTACCGTTGACTCCACAGCATAGACGTGCACGCCTGGCATGGTGCCGGGCTAGAGCGACTTGGATGAGGGAATGGCGGAACGTCGTGTTCTCCGATGAGTCACGCTTCTGTTCTGTCAGTGATAGTCACCGCAGACGAGTGTGGCGTCGGCGTGGAGAAAGGTCAAATCCGGCAGTAACTATGGAGCGCCCTACCGCTAGACAACGCGGCGTCATGGTTTGGGGCGCTATTGCGTATTATTCCACGTCACCTCTAGTGCGTATTCAATGCACGTTAAATGCCCACCGCTACGTGCAGCATGTGCTGCGGCCGGTGGCACTCCCGTACCTTCAGGGGCTGCCCAATGCTCTGTTTCAGCAGGGTAATGCCCGCCCACACACTGCTCGCATCTCCCAACAGGCTCTACGAGGTGTAAAGATGCTTCCGTGGCCAGCGTACTCTCCGGATCTCTCACCAATCGAACACGTGTGGGATCTCATTGGACGCCGTTTGCAAACTATGCCCCAGCCTCGTACGGATGACCAACTGTGGCAAATGGTTGACAGAGAATGGAGAACCATCCCTCAGGACACCATCCGCACTCTTATTGACTCTGTCCCTCGACGTGTTTCTGCGTGCATCGCCGCTCGCGGTGGTCCTACATCCTACTGAGTCGATGCCGTGCGCATTGTGTAACCTGCATATCGGTTTGAAATAAACATCAATTATTCGTCCGTGCCGTCTCTGTTTTTTTCCCAACTTTCATCCCTTTCGAACCACTCCTCCTTGGTGTTGCATTTGCTCTGTCTGTCAGTGTAGATTAAACGAGACTTGAAACTGCTAAGATAGTAGGTATGAAGGGATAGAAATGCTTCTTAGAGTAATAGAATTACCATGGTATGTTAGTATAGTGCCTTCCAATTTTATGTAAGTAGTACAGAATTTATCATTCCATTACCAATTGAACGGGTAAGATTGTTGCAGCTACCGAGTTATTTAGCTGTTCCGATTTCCATGATACGTGTTTATAGGTATTTCAGAAGAGAGGGGGCGAACAGTGGTTGTGAGTAAATTACGTGAAGACTGGAGCTTATTCAGACCACACGACATTATTTTCAATAGACATCTTTTTACAATTGGCTTAACGTTGTACCGACACAGATAGGTCATATGTCGACAATGGGACAGGAAACATCTAGGAGTGAGAAGGAAGCGGCCGTCGCCATATTTAAGGTACAGCCTCAGCACTTGCCTGGCGTGAACATAGGAAACCGCCGAAAACCATCTTCAGTGCTGCCGACAGTGGGTTTCAAAACCACTATCTCCCGAATACAAGCTCACAGCTGAGTGCCTCTAACCCAATATGAATCTAGTAACTGAAAAATCCTTAGGGAGAAATTGACTGTAATACTCAAATATGGTAGATCTACAGACGGCATATATTCTTATTAGAGTACCAAGGGAAAGACGCTGACCATACTGAGAGATTATGCGACCAGAGGTATGTTACTTCAAGCAGTAAAACACATATAGGCGCACTATCAGACCGCAGTGATAATTAATGGTAGAATGAAATGTTGGTTCAAAGAAGTTTGCAAAGTTGGACAGGGCTTTCATTGTTGATAGTTTATAAATATCATTTACTGAATATTATGAAATAGTAAGAAGGTAGTAGGTGGGTGGAAATGTAATAAGTACGAGAAAGTCGGTCTTAGTCGGAGACTTCGTCTTATTGGCAAGTTGTGCTCAAAGTTTGCAGTCTACAATCTTGGAACTTGGAGGTTGCTTAAGCGAGTTGGGAGAAACCCAACGTTTTACTTATTCTCCTTGAGCCACAAGTTGATAAATGAAAGGTAATTTATTCCTATAATTGGGCAAATATAGTATGACCATGCAACGAATAGGATTTTACGAAAATAACATCCATCGTTTCATACGAAGTGGACGAGGAAGGGAATCCGCAGCGAACATATTAATTTAATGAAACAGAAGGAACTTCACGAGACCAAACAAACTGCGTAGTGTATGCAGATCGACTAAGCTAGACCCATGTAAGAATATTTACTGTAAAAGCTAAGTTAATTAACCCCTCTTCAGACAAATATTCCACTTCTCCGACATTTTCTTATGTCCAGAACATATAGGGAATGATATCCGAATGATATAGTAAGTTTGTTCTCGCCAAAAACGAAATGTGATTCAAATTGCATTCCATTCAAATACGATTTTCTAAACTTAATTTCACGCTCCTTTCATTTGGTTTCCATTTAAACCTTGAGGTCCTCGGACTATATTCGCGATATCAAATGTAAGGTCAAATCATAAGCTTGCTTCCTTACGGTAATTGAAGGGTAGTTAAAAGATCACAATATAAATTATCAATGCGAATTATTTTCCGGTTGGTATACGATTTTTAAGTGCTTACTTTTTATGGTGTTAAGATTTTTTAGAAAATCACGAATTGCTATTATACTTTAAAATTTCAAATGTGTCTGGAAAGATGCCATGACTAAAACTTGGAAAGCAGGGTTTTATTTAATAATGAAAACTGTTTTGCGATTACTTTCTCCAGCGTTAACGATTTAAATGTAAAATAAATAGGAAAGGAGTGGAGAGGATAAGCAGTTTAAAAGATATGGGCGTTACGTTAACATGCAACGCTTGATTTAATTTGCAAATTGATAAATAATTTAATGAGACAAAAAAGATTTGAATTTATTATTAGAAATACCGAAGATCAGAATGATATTTACTCATTATCAACAATATCATCATTAATCTAGTAAATTATAAAGACTAGAGACAAATATTTTTAGGCATATATACAGATAGAATACAATACGGAAACGTGTTAATTTAATTTAATGAATAACGGATGAATTGAAATGATATTGGAGAGTGTTGCTGAAATGAATTGTGACAGGCTAAACCGGAGTACTCGGAGAAAAACCTGCCCCGCCTCCGCATTGTCCAGCAAAAATCTCACATGGAGTGACCGAGACTTGAACCACAGAAACACGGAACCCAGCCACCGCTGCCGCCTCACTCACAGAGGCTACATATCAAGTTAATTATCTATATAAAATTGTAAATGGTACGATTTATAAAAGGCACTTTCTGGAAGCAATTAAACTTTAATGTCAAATTGTCTAATTTAAAAGTGTGGCGACTTTGTATTGTACAGGTATACGAACTAACGCATGTAATCACAAAATTTCACCACTAGTGGAATTGTGTGAAATATTTAATCATTGGTACTACAGGGAGTACACATCGATTCTGATTTTAATTGTTCCATACTATTTGAGTCTAATTCAATAAATGTTCAGTAAGTGAATGCCACTATATATTATACATAAATTTTCTCTCTGTTATGATGTCAGAACAATTCGCTAACATATTATTGTTACTGTATTTCGCTGTACCTCATTACTATCAATGTCACTGAATATATTATTCTCGACAATGTCAAACCAAAATTGTATCATACTTCATTAATTAACAATGATGCAAAAATATGATTCGCGAAGTTCGCCTTCATAGCGTAACGGTTAGTGCTATTAGCTACCGTCCTTGGAGGCTCGGATTCGATTCCCGGTACTGCCAGAAATTTAAGAATCGTAAGAGGGCTGGTAAGTAGTTAAAATGGTACATGCAGCTTACCTCCTATGGGAAGGGGGTTCTTGAAAAGAGCTGCCCCACCTCGGGATGAGGACACGAGTTTTTTTTTTTTGTTTATGTTTTGTAAATCATGCGTTAAACGCAGCCTGCTTGTATGGGTGTTCATGTTTCTTATTTATTAGTTAGTCATTTTGCCAGTAACGTAGATCCTACTGTAATTGGAGACCTTCACTGCTGCGATATGTACATACATACATACATTACCATTATAGACTGTTATGCCTTTCAGCGTTCAGTCTGCAAGCCTCTGTGAATTTACTAAACGTCGCCACAATCCTCGATTTGCAACTAGTGACGTGGCCTCATTTAGTTCTATGCCTCTTATCTATAAGCCGTTAGAAACTTAGTCTAACCATCGTCGTCTTGGTCTACCTCTACTTCTCTTACCGTCCATGGCAGAGTCCACTGTTCTCCTAGGTAACCTCTCCTCCTCCATTCGCCTCACATGACCCCACCACCGAAACCGGTTTATGCGTACTGCTTCATCCATCGAGTTCATTCCTAAATTAGACTTTATCTTCTCATTCCGAGTACCCTCCTGCCATTGTTACCACCTGTTTGTACCAGCAATCATTCTTGCTACTTTCATGTCTGTTACTTCTAACGTATGAATAAGATATCCTGAGTCCACCCAGCTTTCGCTCTCGATGTAAAGATAGTTTCGTCTGGGAGCTGACTTCCTTCTTACAGAATACTGTTGATCGCAACTGCGAGCTCACTGCATTAGCTTTACGACACGTTGATACAATCTCAATTACAATATTACCATTACACACAACTGAAATACTTGAAATTATCTACCTGTTCTAGCCTTGTATCACCAATATGACATTCAATTCTGTTGAATTTCTTACCTACTGGCATCAATTTAGTCTTCGGAAGGCTAATTTTCATACCATATACATTGCACCTATTTTCAAGTTCCAAGATATTAGACTGAGGGCTTTCGGCACAATCTGCCATTAAGACTAAGTCATCAGCATAGGCCAGACTGCTTACCACATTTCCACCTAACTGAATCCCTCCCTGCCATTTTATTCCTTTCAGCAGATGTTCCATGTAAACTACGAACAGCAAAGGTGAACGATTACAGCCTTGTCTAACCCCTGTGAGTACCCTGAACCAAGAACTCATTCTACCATCAATGTATTTCAAATTAAATATATTATTATTATTATTATTATTATTATTATTATTATTATTATTATTATTATTATTATTATTATTATTATTATTATTAATATCATTATTACACGTTGGGTTTGTATCCAAATGCATATTTTCTTTGCTGATATGCAGACCTCCTATGCCGACAAGGAGGTGCGTTGAAATATGAAATTTGACGAATGATTAGATTTAATAGCGCATTTACATGCATGTTTGCATTTATATAAGATTAGCGCATACATTTCAAATTTCGGATTTATCGTGCATGTTTTCCACTTTGATTATGCATATTTTAACGTGTTTTACAAACAATTTTCAAGTAAATATTAAGTTATTAATGCCATGAACACTTCCGACCATGAAACGGTTTAAAGGAAACCTGCACCTATCAAGATCACACTTCAAAATCATACCAGAACCAGTCATGAAGCTGGGCTCACGTGGATTGTGTCTTGGTGATTCGCTGGAAATTATGGAGAACGCAAAGCGTGATCTGAAAGGTATAACCGAAGACCTCGGACTCCGTCTACACACAAAATATCGTGAAGTCATTAAACGAAATCTGGACTACGGCATCATGTTAGCTATAAACGAATATTGGTCTGGTACTGACAATGCGGATCTACCAAAATGTTTAACATCTACACTTGCTCCCGAATTCAAGTACTGTCCTGTCACATCCGTAGGAGTAGAGAGATCATTCCTCGCATTGAAGATACTTTTAACAGAGAGATGCCACGGATTTAAACTAGAAAACTTGGAGAAGACTGTTGTAGTGTACTGAAAATCAAATTATGGACAGGAAATATAGGGTTTGAGGGTGTAAAATGAAAGAGGTAAATTTATTTACGTTTGTTTCTTCACGTTATTACAACCGTACTAAGTGACTTATCATGTTTATTAAATAACACACTGTGTCCTATCTAGGAAACCGGTGGATAATATTTCAACTGTGAACGTTGATAGATTGATACATCGCAGTAATTTGTGCACGGATTGCTTGTACTTCTGAAAAGCCGTAGCTGTAAGTAGTGTATTTTTTGTATTTCTTTACAATTGGCTTTACGTCGCACCAACACAGATAGGTCATAATGCGACGATGGGATAGGAAAGGCCTGGAAGTGGGAAGGAAGCGGCTGTGGCCTTAATTAAGGTACAGCCCAAGCATTTACCTGATGTGAAAATGGGAAACCACGGAAAACCATTTTCATGGTTGCCGACAGTGGGGTTCGAACCCACTATCTCCCGGATGCAAGCTCACAGCTGCACGGCCCTAACCGCACGGCCATCTCGCCCGACTTTTTGTATTTCATTCAGTTGTTTATTCATGATCATGGTTTTATGTATTGGTGTGGATGAATTGCGTGAATATAGTAAAGGAATGTTACGTTTGCAATTCATACGAATGTGTAATAGCATGAAAATAAGGGCGCCGGGCTGAGTGCCGCAGACGGTTGAGGCGCTGGCTTTCTGACATCAACTTGGCAGTTTCGATCCTGGCTCAGTCCAATGGTATTTAAAGGTGCTCAAATACGTCATCCTCGTGTCGGTAGACTTATTGGCACGTAAAAGAACTCCTGTAGGACTAAATTCCGGCACCTTGTCGTCCCCAAATACCGCAAAAGTTGTTAGTGGCATGTAAAGCAAATAACATTAATATTATTACAATAAGTGCATACTTATATGCATTTTGCAGCATAGTTAAACGCTTATATTGGTGATTTACATAGCATATAAATCCGATGTCTATTATGCCCTGTGGTCCCTTTCGGAACACACAAAGCTTTATTTATTATTTCGGTTGCGGAGGATCCAGGATGCTTTCTTGTGTTCACTAAAGATCCTCTTCCTTTCTTCCGTCGACTTGGTGTCTGCTCTTTTTGGTATTTCATTCTCTGGAGTAACTTCTCACTAGTCAATTTTCTGAATATATGTTTCAATTCAAAATTTCTCCAGGTTGAATTTGTGCGTTCTTCATGTCCGCTTTTCTTTGTTATGTCCAAGGAAAATTCTTCAGTTTATCAACTATATCAAGGATTTGGTGGTTTAGTCTGGTTTCTGGAAGCCTCTTAACATGTCCATAAAATTTTAGCCTCCTTTCTCTGAGGTCTGCCGCAATATTAGATCATTTTACTGTGGATTTCCGGGATTGTAGGCGTTACCCTTCTTCCGTGTGTCTTGGTCCTAAAATTTTCCTCATGATTTTTCGCTCTCTGTTTAGGATATGTTCGAGCTCGCCCTTTTTATGAAGCGCTAGAGTTTCCCCTCCATATAAAGCCTCAGGTTTGATTACAGTATTGTAATGTTTAATATTAACGTGGAGAGACACACATTTTTTGTTCTAGATTTCTCTTGTTCTCCCATATGCTCTTCTTATGTTTTGGACACGGTTGTTTGGGCTATTTTTCTTGTCCGGTTTGTTCGAGGATTTCACCCAGGTATTTGAAGTGAGGGACTCTGTTGATTTGTCCGTATTTTGTATTGAGGCTGTGGATGTCTTAGTTTTTAAGAGAAAAGTTCAATTTTCTGGGTGGAGGTATGGAGTCCGACCTTTTTGGGACATTCTTGGAGAATTTCAACCTGCGTTATCGCTGTGACATCGCTGGCAAAGGGCCAGGTCATCCGCGAAGGCTAAGCATGTAATTTCAAGCTTGTTTTTTGTGTCCCGCTGTTTACTGGGTTCCAGCTATTTTGTGCTTTCAGTTCCTTTTCGCATTCCCTCATTATCTTATCTAGGACGAGGTGGAAGAGGAGGGGTAACAATCCATCTCCTTGCCGGACACCAGTTTTTATCAGGAATTCGTCTCTGATTTCTCTGATCAATTTCAAGTTTAGCGTTTTGGAGTCTAGTCCCTGTTCTTTCAGGATGCAGAACAGAGATTGACGATCAATTGAATCATAAGCCTTATTGAAATCTACGAAGGTATGAATGATTGGGAGGTTTCTGAGGGCCCTGAATTTTAGAGCGGTTTTGAGTTTGAAGACCTGTTCAGTGCTCGATCCGTGAGGGCGGAACACAGCTTGATATTCACCAACCTTATGCTCGAGTTGTTCTTGTATTCTTTTCAACAGGCATGCAGAGAAAATTTTGTATTATTATTATTATTATTATTATTATTATTATTATTATTATTATTATTATTATTATTATTATTATTATTCTTACTCCAGATATGAAATCAAATATATTCCATTTCAAATTGCTCTCAATATATAACAAACTGTTGTTATATGTTACATTCTTATCTCACCAGTTTCCCACAAATATGCCCAAACAGTGGTATATTTCTTAAACTTCTTTCGCTTTATTCTAGAGTCAGTCTTCAAATCAGTTATAGTGACAATTCTCACTTACATAATTTTGGTTTGAGGAATTCCTTTTAAAATCCATTGGTGAAAATGTGACTTAGATTAAAATCAGTGAACAAACCCAGGTTATAAGGAATATTTAACTAATGCACAATGTAAATAACACAAGTTTGCAGGCCAGAGGGTCAATGTTTGGAAACGATTGTTATAAACGCACTTATTAATTCCCGAATAATGAAACAATTCTCAATGGCATGAGATATTAAAACATTTCTAACAGTTATTGTTGTTTATACGCATATCGCCTGAGAAGTCGTATACATCAGCCACTTCACGAATGTACTTGGGGACCTTGTTCATACAGATCACCCTCCTCAGCACTGTTGTGTGTGACTGTATGCGACACAAGACTGACAAGCCAAGGACGAACATTAAATGAAGTCTGTGAATGGTTGAATATTGGGCTTCTCCAATTTATATTCTGGTCTGTATGAAGGCTCACCCTCCAAAGCACCTCTCTCCCCTTGCCATATGACCAAGTTACCCTATTCCCGTGGTTTAATTTAATGGGGTGTCGGTTGTATGCGGCGACCTAAGTTCTAATTACTCGTGATGAGTTGAGATTGGCTTCTTCTGTTCCCTTCCCCGTCTCCTTCATCTATGTGAAGTACAAGCGCATGGCAGATTTTCCTTTCAAGGAAAGGCCTCCAACTATGTATGTGTCCTCAGAGGGCTGAAGGCAAATTATTCATGGGTTTTGCGAGAAATGGTGAGCCTGTTGAGCAATACAACATGCCACTTTCATATCCCTCCGTCAGCTGGCGTTGTAACGAGTAAGAGTTCTCAGAACAGTGAGACGCAAAATTACAGCTAGTTTCCTTTACTTAACAAAGTTTCCGTGTCCCACTTGAAGGCAAACTTGCAAAGTACAGGAAGGTACTAAATGCGATGTACCTGTAATTTTTCGTGAGAAACGATCTATCGAGAGGTAGTTTCACAATGTTAATGTTTCGACGAATGCTGTGCCGAGATTGATTTTACATTAACTATTGTTTACACTGACAGTTTTTCTGACGATAGAAGTGAGTACAGAGAAATAAGGAGCATTGTGATGGTGACCAGAAACATTGAACCTCGAAGTTACATCCTGAATTTACCTATTAATAATATAATTCACTGCTCCAACCCACTTACTCAGTGAAGGATGTACAGTAGAATACTATACATTCGACATTTCAGTACAAGGATAACACAAATCTTCACATCTTAAAATTCCATTGGCCCAAATACGAGTATAACATATCATAAAAAATGTAAAAAGATGTAAAAACTTGTAAAATGTATTTAAAAATTTCGGGCTTGTAGATCGTATAATATATCCGCCTCTGTGGTGTAGCGGTTAGTGTGATTAGCTGCCACCCCCGGAGGTCCGGGTTCGATTCCCGCATCTGCCACAAAATTTGAAAAGTGGTACGAGGGCTGGAACGGGGTCCACTTAGTTTCGGGACGTCAACTTGGTAGAGGTGGGTTCGATTCCAACATCAGTCATCCTAGAAGTGGTTTTCGGTGGTTTCCCACTTCTCCTCCAGGCAAATCCCGGGATGGTACCTAACTTAAGGCCACGGCCGCTTGCTTCCCTCTTCCTTGCCTGTCCCATCCAATCCTCCTATCCCTCCAAAAGGCCCCTCTTGAGCATAGCAGGTGAGGTACTGGTCATTCTCCACAGTTGTATCCCCAGACCAAAAGTCTGAAGTTCCAGGATACTTCCCTTGAGGCGGTAGAGGTGGGATTCCTCGCTGAGTCCGGGGGGAAAACCTACCCTGGAGGGTAAACAGATTAAGAAGTAGAAGAAGAAGAAGAAGAAAAAAGATCGTATAATATTCATATTTATAATTTTATTGAATATACTGTGACCGTATCGGTCATGTACATATTTATTTCATAATTATTATTTTAGGCGGTGGAAACTTTTGTTAAGCTCCCTTGTCCACATTAAAGAGAGTTGCATTAGGTTGCACCTGTTTGCACAACGCCTCTAACTTGGTAAACAAGAGTCCGTCATAGCTGGAGGAATCCCCAGATAGAGAGCGAGCTATGAAAAATGGCAACGAAGGAAAATTAATTCTAATAACTTCACCCACTAAAAATGGCCGAAACACTGTAATGCCAACGTACAATCTTGATTTGTATGGTAAGATTTCGAGATATGCATAACAATTAGTAGGCGAAACCTCGGCATATGTCACATGTTTTCATAATAGACGTCTGCCAAAATTCGAGTTGTTTATAAAAGTTTAACGTGTGGAAAATTACGCTACCATTTGATTATATAACCACTAAGTAGCGTCCCCACGCCAACTACGTACGCAGACTCCGGACGGGGGATCCCCGTAAAGGCATCATTTTGATAATAAATTTTAAATAAACCGCCGATCGATGCGTGTTGTGCACATAACAAGAGTACTTAAGAGTCTGAGTCACACATTTGAGCGCATTACCGATGTCATACAACTCGTAGAACCACTAATGTAAAAAAGTGGTGGGGACTGATTGCCGTCTATTGTTCGTGTAGGGGCAATATTATAAAAGGGGCAGCCATGTTGACACAATATCCACTTGACGCGAAAGATTGAAGGCAGACACACGGCCCGCTGGTGATCTGACCTTACCTGTATTCGGGAATGATAATATATATTTTGCAAATGCGCTGTGTGTAAAACCTTGTCCAAGTGATAGTATTGAAAGTATTTAAGTAACGTGACCGCGAGAACTGTGTTACAGTTTTGGAAAATTGTGTTTTTCAGTGACGCAACTAATTTCAACGTCATTAGACTTGTTACAGTGAAGAAGAGGACCCTGGGATTGTGAACATGTTCAGCAGGAATAGAAGAGGATTCGAACCTGTGATCCATGTCAGTGCCATGAGAGGCTAAACGACGATAAAGGCCTTTTACCGGGCCCGAACCATGGGTTTCACGACATGATATATAAATATATAGGATAGAGGAAATATTAATATTTATCCAAATAAATGCACGGTTATATAATATGTAGATAGGTTAGTAATATAAATTGCATGTATTATTGAATTAGAGAGAGACTTGTGAGCGGTCTTCATACGGTTTATATATTCATCTAGATGGGAACTGAAATTCTATTGTATGGGCTAAAATTTCAGACCTGTAAAATATATAATTTTGATGTAATGCATGTACGCGATTTAATGGAAAAATATCAGTAAGTCTGAGAGTGCTTTAGACTAGGAGCGCAAAATATAGATTGGTATTATTGTTGATTTCAAGCCGTGAAATGTATATTTTATTTTATGGAATATTCAAGCCTATTTTGGTAATGCATGGTGACAGTGTCTTCAATATGCTACTAACGACACAATAATCATGGGGATAGGGAGGCACTCTTGTCATAATGTAATTTTGCATGATAAGAATATGTAGATGGCTGTATTAATTATATACGCAACTTGTGACTAGCCTGGACAACGAACAAACGCCCTCCCATTTTAGATAAAAGTTTTCCTTTTATGTCAAGTATTTGCTTTTCTGTAATATTAGAATAATATTATGGATACGTTGAAATGCATATTCGATTTTTGTCTGAGTTCAAACTGTAGGAAAACATAGGCTGAGATATTCTATCTAGTCGGTTGGATGTGAACCTGGACATTCAAAGACCATGGATGTGAAATTGAAAAATGAATAGTGGCTTGATATTGAATTAAAGAATTGTAATAGAGGAGAGAATTAATAAGCCAGTGGAGCTTTGGAATATGATATGAGGATATCAGTTGAAATGATATTATTTACCATGATGTATTGGTCTCGCCTTGAGTTTGTTGACAAGACGTATTCTGCTGCCGACCGTTATTAGATGTGGTTAGACGTTCTATGATTTATGATTTTAGAAAGGGTGCGTTAGCACTTCCCTTGTGAATAGGGTCACTGCTAATATTATTGTTCAAGCCTGTCCACTAAGACTGAATGCTTGGAGTTTCACATAAACCCGATTACATTTAAAGGATTCTTTTTAATTCGTTCGTGTCTATTTCTATACAGAAATTAAATAACTGGAACGTCAGTATTATTATTGATTTTTTGACCTTATTAATAATTGACATAGGGAGTTTTTAGAGTCCCGTTTGTCGATGGCATCCTGGAAATCATCGGTTCGAACTCCAAGGCAGACCATGGATTTTTTTCACACGATTTGTTTTATGTTATACAGCCAGTTGCGTGCGTATATTGTTTATAATTTGTTTTAAAATATGTGTACATAATGTTTGAATATGCTCCTTGAGTTGTGTTTAACTTTTTTGTTTGGATTCCAAAAACGGGTTCTGTCATCGGATTCATTGTGATGTGGGTTCGATTTCTGGACCCGACATCAGTCAAATTTTATTTTGATGATTATGATTTTGTCCATTAGTGTTCGCTTATTCTTTTGTTTATTTATTTATTAGTATAATTAATTAGTTAGGCGACCATTCCAAGTTGTCTCAAATTTTTTGCATAGATAATCGTTTCTTCTAATAGTGAAGAAGCCTAGTAATGAGAACCGTCGCATTTACAAGGATATTTCTGTTCTTAAAAAGGATTTTGTACCGATTACTTAATGTAATACTTATTGTAGTGCCAAAAAGGTAATGGAACGAACAACTACAACATTTAATCGATAAATATTAACAAATATGAAATATTAAAATTTCTCAATGAAAGGAGTGACATCTCCACATTTTTATTTAGTCCATCGGACATTGTATATTTTGTTTTCATTATAGTAGAATTATTCAGGGTTGATTTCAATTAATCGTGATTTTTATCAAGGAATAATAAATGGGTTTTTAAACTTTTCTTTGATTGTCATTTTGCTGGAAAAGATTGCATCCTAAATTTCCCTCCTTTCATTTATGCCTTTAAGTTAGTTAAGTGTTATATTTTGATCTTTTGTCGCGAACGCACCATGGCCCTGGGAAGCCGTTGGTTTGATTCTTTGGAACGGAGGAGTGCAGTTGATCCTTGCAGGGTCGAAAGTGCTTTTGTTCACCTATCATTTTGAAGTTTATTTTTCTTCTTTTTCTAGATGAGGTGGCATTTGACTCTAGCTAAAAAGGTCCTATACATCGAACGCCTTGGCGTATGGTGCTATATGGCGGTGGCCCGAAATTATGGGGACAATGATGCTGTCATATTGTTCTATGGGGCAATGGCGTGGGTGGTATGGTTGCAATACATTATTCGAAATACTGCAGTACTACGGAGTTCGGAAATGCCAAGATGATGTAATTATATCCCGCAGAAATTCTTTGATATGCTACTAACATTAATGACACGAGGCTGATATAATCGTACGCATTCAAATACCATCGGACTGAGCTGCAATTGAACCTACCAAGTGGGACGGAGAAGGCTAGCGCTTCCATCGTTTTAGCCACACAGTCCAGCTATAAAATGTCCTTCTTAAAATCGATTGATGACAGATATTTACGAAACTAGACCTTCAGTAATTTTTCTCATGCCTCGTCTCCAACAATAGTTAGCTGTATGTGGAGCCATTAATTTTTAAATTTTCTAGATTATCAATAATTAGTTAATTAGAATATTGTGAGTAATGTAGCGAATGAAAATGCGACCGGCTCTGGCTCATCAGGAGATCTGAACTGTTGGCTCGAAGGGGTTAAATTTTATTTTAACTTGAACAGAACATACCCTTTCAATCATTTACAATACATTCTGGCTCCTTGGCTGAGTGGTCAGCGCAGTTCTCTTCAGTTCAGAGGGCCCCGGGTTCAATTCCCAGCTGGGTCGGAGATTTCGACCTTAAATGATTAATTCCCTTGGCTCGGGGACTGGGTGTTTGTGCTGTCCCCAACATCCCTGCAACTCACACACCACACATAACACTGACCTCCACCATAATACACGCAGTTACCTACACATGGCATATGCCGCCCACCCTTCTCGCAGGATCTGCCTTACAAGGCTAGAAATAGCCACACAAAATTAAAACATGCAGTACACAAAAGACAATATTTTACTAGTAATTACGAATTTATCGATCAGGTTAGGTCAAAGGTCTTAAACCCATTATGCATGAAAGAGGCACCCATGAGCTTGGGAATCTGTGAACCACTGCAACAAACAAAAAACCTTTCTGCGGATTCTACAGTGAAACCTCGGAATGCGAGTAACTTGGTCTACGAGTGTTCTGCAAGACGAGCAAACATTTTAAATAAACTGTAACGTGATAAGCGAGTGAGGTTCTGCAATACGAGCGTCACGTGTCTCTACGTTTTCCCCTCCTCTGTTCGTTTGTTGAATGGATGAACGAGATCATAGGTCCTGTAGTGAAAAAATAACTTTCAGAAAATAATCTGCCGCTCAAAGTCTTGCTGGTTATGGACAATGCTCCTGCTCATCCTCCAGGTCTTGAGGCCTTAAGGACGACCTACTGGACGAATTCAAGTTCGTTAAGGTTAAGTTCCTTCCTCACAACACTCCTCGACTACTCCAACCTATGGATCAGCAAGTCATTTCGAACTTCATGAAGCTATACACCAAAGCACTATTTCAGCGATGCTTCGAAGTGACCTTACCCTCCGAGAGTTTGGGAGAAATCATTTCCCCATCGCGAACTTCCTGAAGATCATCCATAAAGCCTGGGATGGAGTCACCAAAAGAACTCTCACTTGCGCTTGAGGAAAGCTGTGGCCTAACTGTGTTCTTTGACGTGACTTTGAGGGGATTGTTAGTGACAATGAGCCGCCGATTACCGATGAAATTTTGTCCTTAGGGAAGACTATGGGGCTGGAGGTGAATGACAAGGACATTCAAGGGCTGCTGGAAGAACACAGCTAGGAAGTGACCACCAACAAACTGATGGACCTGCATCGCGAACAACAGGAGGAGGTTATTGAGATCTCGTCCGGGGAAGAGGAGGTGGAAAAGTCACTGGAATCTCTCACTTCAAATGAGATTCGGGAGAAGTGCAAAATGTGAGAAATGGTACAAACTTTTGTAGAAAAACACCACCCGAATAAGGCTGCAACAGTGCGAGCGACGTATCAGTTCAATGACAATGCAATGTCACATTTTCGTGAAATTCTCAGAAAGAGGCAAAAGCAACAGCCATTGGACAGGTTCACCGTTAAAGTTGCACGAAAAAAACAATTACAATGAGCGGTCAGATAGCAGTGATTCCGTTAGTGAAATTCGTGCTACACAGTAACTCTTCTCATGTCATCTCTCATCTCCCTCATACCAACAATGAAAAGTGCACTTTAATTTGTTTTAAGTTATATTTTGTTTTAGAAATGTTATGCGAATAAATATTTTTGTGTTGTGGACGAATCATCCGTGTTTCAATTGTTTCTTATGGGAAAATTTGCTTTGATATACGAGCGCTTTGGATTACAAGGATGTTGTCGGAACGAATTATGCTCGCAATTCAAGGTTCCACTGTATATACAAATTAAGTGCGATAAGAATTATTTTTAATGACGCTTACATCCTTCAAAGTTATATTCCAATAAATTACTGACACGCACGCAAGAAGAGACAACCCAGTAGAATTAACTAAGAAACATGTTTCGAATAACAACTATATTTGAAAATATGTCCTCACCCATCAACACTTACATACCGTGTGATTCAGTCGAGCTTTCCTGTGTAGCTTTATGCAACCCGCCATGTTGATTCCATCCTGAAAACATCTGCCCTGCCGGTATTCTCGGACAACACAACCGGATATCTTGGTGTTTGCCGTCTCACCATTATAGGACGCCATATTCTTACACTCATATTAAACACTGGAAGGCATGCGTGTGCTTTCTAGATCATATGAAACAGACACGCCGGCGAAACACTAAATTGATATTGTGACCAGAGTAAACCGAATACTTGCTATAAGCTGGACGGTGTGCGTTAAGTATCGTAACGTTGTCTGTAAGGGCGCGGAGGAGAGATCTTATCTGTGAGGTGGGAGGTTCGAATCCGGGGGGAAATTCTACCTTTTTTAATACTTGATTAATACGCAATGCACGTAATGTTAGTTCAATGCCCTCTTTCATGCAAATTTTGTGTGAATGAATTTCTTTGTGGTCGTAAGAGGGGCCGAAGCGACTGCATGCCGGACACACACGGACCGGAAATAATACGAACACAACAGCCTTGGCAATGTTTTATCGCAGCAAATGCTCGACGTGATGACCGTTCTGGTTTTGCACATTCGGGTCCGGTGTCCAATAGGTCGTATTGCACGCTGAAGCATTCTAGATGTAATTGATCGGCAGGCGTCCTTGATGAGTAGCCAGAGCAGATCGGAGTAAACGACGTTCTTGAAATGCCCCCACAAGAAGAAGTCTAACTGCGTTAATTCCTATGATCTAGCGGGCCAAGAAACAGGGCCTCCTCGTGCTATCCACTACCGTGACAGTTTCTCTTTCAGATGATTACGAACCGGTAAAGTTGAACGTGGAGGAGCTCCATCCTGTTTCAACCATGTCGTCAAACGATCGTGCAAGGGCACATCCTCCAGCAGCAATGGGAGTTCCTGACGCAGAAAGTGCAGGTATCGTGAGCCCGTTCAATAGTCCTCAAATACATACGGTCCTATCAGGCGATCCCCCAAAATTCTGTACCAAACATTCACTCCCCATCGTATTTGACGGGCTACCTGTCGCACGCAGTGAGGATTGTCCAGCCTTCAGTAGTCCCTTTTCCATTATTGTGGAAGCGCGATTCATCCGAGAACAAGATGTGCGATATTAATGCTGCATCATGGCCCAACCTTCCTCATGGCCACCGACAGAGCTCCATTCGAGCTTCGAAATCCCGCCCATGGAGCTCATGGTGTAGCTCAAGGTGCTATGGGTGAAATGTGCAGTAGGTGAAATAAGTATTCATTCAGAGCATACGCACCTTGTCACGTATCCTTCATATAACACATATACTTAATGCCCTAATACACGAATTATATTTCTTAATGAAGCGTGAAGAAACACCTACGGGTAGATATTATGCAGTCTTTAAAACAAAACAAAACGAATATCATTTATGTCCGCAAAATAAATATTAATATATGTTGAAACACTGTCTTCAAACATACACATTTTTGACAATCAGCACTTCGTATGCATTCCTTGGGAGTAGTATAATAAGCGGGTTCGGGCGCCACCTCCACCTCGGGCTCCCAGAGGCCACCTCCACCTCCACCTCAGCCAGAGGCCTCCCAGATGCCACCTCCACCTCCACCTCAGCCAGAGGCCTCCCAGATGCCTCCTCCACCTCCCGCGGGAAATTTGAATTTGTAAACAAAGCCACGTGCTTTTTGACAGCTGTCATCGACAACAACGCATCGCTAACCTCAGTACTGCCATCTTGACGGGCCTAAACCTCAGTAGTGCCAACTTAACCTAACTAGCTCGAGATAAACAAAGCCACGTGTTTTTTGACAGCCACGTGCTCTTTGACAGATTTGTAAACAAAGCCACGTGCTTTTTGACAGCTGTCATCGACAACAACGAATCGCTAACCTCAGTACTGCCATCTTGACGGGCCTAAACCTCAGTAGTGCCAACTTAACCTAACTAGAATGAGGTAAACAAAGCCACGTGTTTTTTGACAGCCACGTGCTTTTTGACAGATTTGTAAACAAAGCCACGTGCTTTTTGACAGACAACAACGCATCGCTAACCTCAGTACTGCCATCTTGACGGACCTAAACCTTAGTGGACCAACTTAACCTCACTAGCGCGAGGTAAACAAAGCCACGTGCTTTTTGACAGCCACGTGCTTTTTTGACAGCTGTCATCCGCCATCTTTAAACTACAGAGCACCGTGCTGCCCTCTTTCGTCACCTGTCATCGGCAGTGCTGCCATCTTGACGGGCCTAAACTTTAGTGCTACCAACTTAACCTCACTAGCTCGAGATAAACAAATCCACGTGCTTTTTGATAGCTGTCATCCGCCATCTTTAATCTATAGAGCACAGTGCTGCCCTCTTTAGCTACTTACCTTTGAAATGTGGTGGCGGATAATTTGAAAAATGCTTTTCGACAAGCAGCCATCTTTAATCCAGAGAGAACAGTGCTGCCCTCTATGTAGTAGCGGCAAATTGAAAAATTCCACGTGCTCTTGTTTGAAAACAAACTCACGTGCTTTTTTGACAGCTGTCATCTGCCATCTTTAATCTATAGAGCACAGTGCTGCCCTCTTTAGTTTGAAATGTGGTGGTGGTAATTTCCACGTGCTCTTGTTTGGAAACAAAGCCATGTGCTTTTTTGACAGCTGTCATCCGCCATCTTTAATCAACAGAGCACTGTGCTACTATCATGCGGGCAATTTCATCACCTGTCATCCGCCATCTTTAATCCACAGAACACCGTGCTGCCCTCTTTATGGCTACTACCTTAAGCACGTAGTAGCGGGCAATTTGAAAAGTTCTGTTAGCTATCATCCGCCATCTTTAATCAAGAGAGCACCGTGCTGCCATCTTTAGCTAGATACCTTTGAAATGTGGTGGCGGCAAATTGAAAAATTCTACGTGCTCTTGTTTGGAAACAAACTCACGTGCTTTTTTCTGACAGCTGTCATCCGCCATCTTGCATCACAAACCTCAGTGCTGCGCTCTTTAGCTAGATACCTTTGAAATGTGGTGGTGGCAATTTGCTCTTATTTAGTAAACAAAGCCACGTGCTTTTTTTGACAGCTGTCATCCACCATCTTTAATCAATAGAGCACTGTGCTGCTATCATGCGGGCAATTTCATCACCTGTCATCCGCCATCTTTAATCTACAGAGCACCGTGCTGCTCTCTGTAGTAGCGGGCAATTTGAAAAGTTCTGTTAGCTGTCATCCGCCATCTTTAATCAAGAGAGCACCGTGCTGCCATCTATGTGGTGGCGGCAAATTCCACGTGCTCTTGTTTAGTAAACAAACTCACGTGCTTTTTTTTGTCAGCTGTCATCCGCCATCTTACATCGCAAACCTCAGTGCTACACTCTTTAGTTGAAATATGGTGGCGGATAATTTAAAAAGAAAAATTCTACAGCAGCCATCTCTCGGCGCTAATTGCACAAGATGGTGGCTATACATGACTCCTTAAAGGTGCTTATGCAAGATGGCCGCTATACGTAGACTCCCTTGGGATGCTTGCGCAAGATGGCGGTTATACATGGCTCCTTATGAGATGCCCTAGGGATGCTTGCGCAAGATGGCGGTTGCTCTTATGAGGCGGCTTAAGGGTCCTTGCACAAGATGACTAGAGACGCCCTAAGGATGCTTGTGCAAGATGGCGGACGCAAGATGGCGGCTATACACGACTCCTTATGAGACGCTTTAAGGGTGCTTGCGCAAGATGGTTGCTACTCTTAGCTTAGAGGCTAACGTGTCGTGATAGTTCGATTCATTAAATTTAGGGCTTAAATGCAAAATGTTAAATATATCGAAAACGGTGCACCGTAGAGCAAAACGGACAAAATTTTTCTGCCTAATACCTAGGTTCGCAGTATGAGGAACAAGAAAATCATAGTCTAATGATGGGATCAACGGTTCGGTTCCTACTTAGGCCCTTTGGCATTTGCTCTGTTTCAGCTTGTATTGAAGCGAGTCTTCGTAACATGATCAGGTCTAGCTATGGTAGAGAGTATAACGTACCGTGCATGTTCGATTCATTAAATTTGGAGGCTTAAATGCAAAATGTTAAATATCTCGAAAACGATGCATCGTAGAGCAAAACGGACAAAATTTTTCCGCCTAATACGTAGGTTCGTAGTATCAGGAACAAGAAAAAACATAGTCTAATGATGAGATCAACGGTTCGATTCCTACTTAAGCCCTTTGGCATTCGCAGCTATCTATTTCTACAAGATGGTGGCTGCTCTTATGAGAAACAAGATGCCTTGAGACGTCCTAGGGATGCTTACGCAAGATGGCAGACACAAAATGGTGACTATACATAGCTCCTTATGAGACGGCCTAGGGGTGCTCGCACAAGATGGCGGCTACTCTTATGAAGAAAGCTAGCTTAGAGGCTACTGCGAAAGATAACAGCTGCTGTTATGCATGTGGTGGAGGGCAATTTGAAATTCTATGTGCTTAATCAACAGAGCACCCTGCTGCCCTCTTTAGCTGAAATGTGGTGGTGGATAATTTGAAAAATTCTTTTGACAGCTATCATCTTTATAAACAATGGCGACTATACATAGGCTGTTAAGGCCTTGTCATTCTCCTCCTCCTCCTCCTCCTCCTCCTCCTCCTCCTCCCCCTCCTCCTCCTCCTTCTCTACCTCCTCCTCCGCCTCTTATGTCAAGGCATAGCTTTATATCGAACAAGTTTAAACCTGCATCGCGAAGGCAAGCGTGTGCAGCGATAACATTACTGTGCATGTTTAGACTTTCGAAACATAAGAAGAGTAGAATCAAACGCTGTACTCGATACGACATGTGATCAGAACATTGATTGATGCGTTCAGAAAACAAAATAAGTGATCAAGACTAGAATCGAACGATGTACTCAATACATCATGTGTTTAGAATATGTCAGGGGATACGCTTGTTCTAAGAAGATCAGATTGAAACATAACAAGACTAGAATAGAACACTGTAATCGATGTTGTTAACTTCAACATGTGATCAGAACATTGATAGATGTGTTCAAAACACAAAATAAGTGATCATGGCTAGAATCGAACACTGTACTCGATACAACATGTGATGAGAACATTGATCGATGTGTTCAGAACACGAAATAAGTGATCAAGACTAGAATCGAACACTGTACTCAATACAACATGTGTTTAGAACATGTTAGGGGGTACCCTTGTTCTAAGAAGATCAGAATGAAACATAACAAGACTAGAATCGAACACTGTAATCGATGTTGTTAACCTCAACATATGATCAGAACATTGTTTGATGTGTTCAGAGCAAAAGTACAATTTTGATGATTTGCTTAGTGTAAAATCAAAAACTATGGAAACACACTGTGCACATATCGCGTAGCTAACTCGCTCAGTAAGCAATATTGCAAAACTACAACTTCAATGATTTGCATAGTGTAAAAATCAAAAACACACTGTACCCATACTGCGCAGCTAACTCGCTCGGTAAACGATATAGCCAAAGTATAACTTCAAATTATTTACCTTCCATCATTCGTCTTATGTGTAAAAATCAGCCGAACAAGTTATCGCATAAACATGGCTGAAAAAAAATCGTGATAGTGTATGGAACCCAGGGGTTACATCTTATCAGAAGGGCAAAAAGGATGAAAGGACTCTTCCTCCTCCTTACCGCACATTCCTTGAAGGGCTAATTGGCTGAAGGGCTAATAGGCAAAAGGGCTAAAGGGCTAAAGGGCTAATGGGCTAAAGGGCTAATGGGCTAAAGGGCTAAAGGAGCAACAACCTCGTCGATCGCTATCAACAAGAACGCTTGTACTTTGTTAAGTGTAGAAAATTAATCTTTATTTGTAAATGGTTTCATGTTCAGAACAAGGAATGGAACCTAGGGGTTACGTCTTACGTAATAAAATCCCCGAGGTGCGATGAGTTACGTTTTTCGAACTAGTGTTTGGAACACTGAACTTTTCAAGATGATAGCAGAGAGTTTAGCAATGTTCTGTTGTTGGATTTTAAATTCCGCGCTACAACATGCATAAGGTGGTAGCCTTGAGGTTTACCGCCGTAAAGATGGCAAGAGTGAGGTTAACAATGTTCTGTTGTTGGATTTTAAATTCCGCGCTACAACATGCATAAGGTGGCAGGCTTGAGGTTTACCGCCGTAAAGATGGCAAGAGTGAGGTTAACAATGTTCTGTTGTTGGATTTTAAATTCCGCGCTATAACATGCATAAGGTGGCAGCCTTGAGGTTTACCGCTGTAAAGATGGCAGCAGTGAGGTTAGCGATGCTCTATTGTCCTTCGAAGTGAGGTTAGGGTTCGTCAAGAAGACAGCTGTCAAAAAAGCACGTGGTTATGTTCACCAAACAAGAGCACGTGTTCGTGACGTCACGGTCACGTAGTATGTTGCCTCAGCATGTAAAGTTCAATGTCTACACCTACGTAGATAACACTCTGCTATGTTCGCAAGATTTTTTACACATAACTATTCTTTATGCTTTAAGTTCATGCACATAGGCTATGCTAAGATAGCAGTACAAACACATGCGAACTTTGTACATTCTAATGGAATAAGTTTAGTACTGTGTGCATCTTGGATACATGATGTGTGCACGCATTTAATCTTGACTATACGTAATGCTGCTGCTTTGTTTACAAGATTTTTATACATTGCTATTCTTTATGCTTTAAGTTCGTGCACGCACAAGCGATACTCGTACGCTCTAGCAGGAGAAGTTTAGTACGATATTTGATACATACATTATCGATAGGTGATGTGTACACGCTTTAGAACATAGCTCATCTTTATGCTTTAAGTTCGTGCACATGGGTTAGGGATACACAAAAGCAATTGCTACATGCTCTAGCGGAAGAAGTCTAGTACGATAGTCGATGCATGTAAAATCGATTGGTTATGCTAAGATAGCAGCACACTTACATGATTTTAGCACAATCTAGTGGAAAAAGTTTAGCATGATAGTCGTTTCGTGCAAAATCATTAGGTAATGTGTAAACGCTTTGAAACAAGGCTATTCTTTGTACTTTAAGTTCATGCGTACAGGTTATGCTAAGATAGCAGCACAATCTAGCGGAAGAAGTTTAGTACGATATTTGATGCATGCAAAATCGATAGGTGACGTGTACACGCTTTGAAACATAGCTATTCTTTGTACTTTAAGTTCACGTGTATGAGTTATGCTAAGATAGCAGCACAACCTAGCGGAAGAAGTTTTGTACGAGAGTCGATACATGCAAAGTCGATAGGTAATGTGTACACGCTTTGAAACATAGCTATTCTTTGTACCTTAAAGTCATGCGTATAGGTTATGCTAAGATAGCAGCACAATCTAGCGGAAGAAGTTTAGTACGATATTCGATACATACATTATCGATAGGTAATGTGTACACGCTTTGAAACAAGGCCATTCTTTGTACTTTAAGTTCATGCGTTTTAGTTATGCTAAGATAGCAGCACAATCTACCTGAAGAAGTTTTGTACGAGAGTCGATACATGCAAAATCGATAGTTGATGCGTACACGCTTTGAAACATGACTATTCATTGTACTTTAAGTTCATGGGTATTGGTTATGCTAAGATAGCAGCACAATCTAGCGGAAGAAATTTAGTACGAGATTCGATGAATGCAAAATCAATAAGTAATGTGTACACGATTTGAAACATGGCTATTCTTCGTACTTTAAGTTAATGTGTATAAGTTATGCTAAGATAGCAGCACAACCTAGCGGAAGAAGTTTAGTACGATATTTGTTGCATGCAAAGTCGATAGGTAATGTGTACACGCTTTGAAACATGGCTATGCTTTGTACCTTAAGGTCATGCGTATAGGTTACGCTAAGATAGCAGCACAATCTAGCGGAAGAAGTTTAGTACGAGAGTCGATGCTTGCAAAATCGATAGGTAATGTGTACACGTTTTGAGACATAGCTATTCTTTGTTCTTTAAGTTCATGCGTCTTAGTTATGCTGAGATAGCAGCACAATCTACCTGCAGAAGTTTAGTACGAGAGTCGATGTGTGCAAAATCGATAGGTGATGTGTACACGCTTTGAAACATGGCTATTCATTGTACTTTAATTTTTTGTGTATAGGTTATGCTAAGATAGCAGCACGATCTAGCGGAAGAAGTTTAGTACGATGGTCGATGCATGTAAAATCGATAGGTGATGTGTACACGCTTTGAAACACGGCAATTAATACTGCTGCTCTGTTCCCAAGACTTTTAAGCATAGCTAATCCTAATGCTCCTCTTAACGACGTCGAGCTAAGGATTGATTACGTGACCGTGACGTCACAGCCACGTGCTCTTGTTTGGTGAACATAGCCACGTGCCTTTTTGACAGCTGTCTTCTTGACGAACCCTAACCTCACTTCGAAGGACAATAGAGCGTCGCTAACCTCACTGCTGCCATCTTTACAGCGGTAAACCTCAAGGCTGCCACCTTATGCATGTTATAGCGCGGAATTTAAAATCCAACAACAGAACATTGTTAACCTCACTCTTGCCATCTTTACGGCGGTAAACCTCAAGGCTACCACCTTATGCATGTTGTAGCGCGGAATTTAAAATCCAACAACAGAACATTGCTAAACTCTCTGCTATCATCTTGAAAAGTTCAGTGTTCCAAACACTAGTTCGAAAAACGTAACTCATCGCACCTCGGGGATTTTATTACGTAAGACGTAACCCCTAGGTTCCATTCCTTGTTCTGAACATGAAACCATTTACAAATAAAGATTAATTTTCTACACTTAACAAAGTACAAGCGTTCTTGTTGATAGCGATCGACGAGGTTGTTGCTCCTTTAGCCCTTTAGCCCATTAGCCCTTTAGCCCATTAGCCCTTTAGCCCTTTAGCCCTTTTGCCTATTAGCCCTTCAGCCAATTAGCCCTTCAAGGAATGTGCGGTAAGGAGGAGGAAGAGTCCTTTCATCCTTTTTGCCCTTCTGATAAGATGTAACCCCTGGGTTCCATACACTATCACGATTTTTTTTCAGCCATGTTTATGCGATAACTTGTTCGGCTGATTTTTACACATAAGACGAATGATGGAAGGTAAATAATTTGAAGTTATACTTTGGCTATATCGTTTACCGAGCGAGTTAGCTGCGCAGTATGGGTACAGTGTGTTTTTGATTTTTACACTATGCAAATCATTGAAGTTGTAGTTTTGCAATATTGCTTACTGAGCGAGTTAGCTACGCGATATGTGCACAGTGTGTTTCCATAGTTTTTGATTTTACACTAAGCAAATCATCAAAATTGTACTTTTGCTCTGAACACATCAAACAATGTTCTGATCATATGTTGAGGTTAACAACATCGATTACAGTGTTCGATTCTAGTCTTGTTATGTTTCATTCTGATCTTCTTAGAACAAGGGTACCCCCTAACATGTTCTAAACACATGTTGTATTGAGTACAGTGTTCGATTCTAGTCTTGATCACTTATTTCGTGTTCTGAACACATCGATCAATGTTCTCATCACATGTTGTATCGAGTACAGTGTTCGATTCTAGCCATGATCACTTATTTTGTGTTTTGAACACATCTATCAATGTTCTGATCACATGTTGAAGTTAACAACATCGATTACAGTGTTCTATTCTAGTCTTGTTATGTTTCAATCTGATCTTCTTAGAACAAGCGTATCCCCTGACATATTCTAAACATATGATGTATTGAGTACATCGTTCGATTCTAGTCTTGATCACTTATTTTGTTTTCTGAACGCATCAATCAATGTTCTGATCACATGTCGTATCGAGTACAGCGTTTGATTCTACTCTTCTTATGTTTCGAAAGTCTAAACATGCACAGTAATGTTATCGCTGCACACGCTTGCCTTCGCGATGCAGGTTTAAACTTGTTCGATATAAAGCTATGCCTTGACATAAGAGGCGGAGGAGGAGGTAGAGAAAGAGGAGGAGGAGGGGGAGGAGGAGGAGGAGGAGGAGGAGGAGGAGAATGATAAGGCCTTAACAGCCTATGTATAGTCGCCATTGTTTTTAAAGATGATAGCTGTCAAAAGAATTTTTCAAATTATCCACCACCACATTTCAGCTAAAGAGGGCAGCAGGGTGCTCTGTTGATTAAGCACATAGAATTTCAAATTGCCCTCCACCACATGCATAACAGCAGCTGTTATCTTTCGCAGTAGCCTCTAAGCTAGCTTTCTTCATAAGAGTAGCCGCCATCTTGTGCGAGCACCCCTAGGCCGTCTCATAAGGAGCTATGTATAGTCACCATTTTGTGTCTGCCATCTTGCGTAAGCATCCCTAGGACGTCTCAAGGCATCTTGTTTCTCATAAGAGCAGCCACCATCTTGTAGAAATAGATAGCTGCGAATGCCAAAGGGCTTAAGTAGGAATCGAACCGTTGATCTCATCATTAGACTATGTTTTTTCTTGTTCCTGATACTACGAACCTACGTATTAGGCGGAAAAATTTTGTCCGTTTTGCTCTACGATGCATCGTTTTCGAGATATTTAACATTTTGCATTTAAGCCTCCAAATTTAATGAATCGAACATGCACGGTACGTTATACTCTCTACCATAGCTAGACCTGATCATGTTACGAAGACTCGCTTCAATACAAGCTGAAACAGAGCAAATGCCAAAGGGCCTAAGTAGGAACCGAACCGTTGATCCCATCATTAGACTATGATTTTCTTGTTCCTCATACTGCGAACCTAGGTATTAGGCAGAAAAATTTTGTCCGTTTTGCTCTACGGTGCACCGTTTTCGATATATTTAACATTTTGCATTTAAGCCCTAAATTTAATGAATCGAACTATCACGACACGTTAGCCTCTAAGCTAAGAGTAGCAACCATCTTGCGCAAGCACCCTTAAAGCGTCTCATAAGGAGTCGTGTATAGCCGCCATCTTGCGTCCGCCATCTTGCACAAGCATCCTTAGGGCGTCTCTAGTCATCTTGTGCAAGGACCCTTAAGCCGCCTCATAAGAGCAACCGCCATCTTGCGCAAGCATCCCTAGGGCATCTCATAAGGAGCCATGTATAACCGCCATCTTGCGCAAGCATCCCAAGGGAGTCTACGTATAGCGGCCATCTTGCATAAGCACCTTTAAGGAGTCATGTATAGCCACCATCTTGTGCAATTAGCGCCGAGAGATGGCTGCTGTAGAATTTTTCTTTTTAAATTATCCGCCACCATATTTCAACTAAAGAGTGTAGCACTGAGGTTTGCGATGTAAGATGGCGGATGACAGCTGACAAAAAAAAGCACGTGAGTTTGTTTACTAAACAAGAGCACGTGGAATTTGCCGCCACCACATAGATGGCAGCACGGTGCTCTCTTGATTAAAGATGGCGGATGACAGCTAACAGAACTTTTCAAATTGCCCGCTACTACAGAGAGCAGCACGGTGCTCTGTAGATTAAAGATGGCGGATGACAGGTGATGAAATTGCCCGCATGATAGCAGCACAGTGCTCTATTGATTAAAGATGGTGGATGACAGCTGTCAAAAAAAGCACGTGGCTTTGTTTACTAAATAAGAGCAAATTGCCACCACCACATTTCAAAGGTATCTAGCTAAAGAGCGCAGCACTGAGGTTTGTGATGCAAGATGGCGGATGACAGCTGTCAGAAAAAAGCACGTGAGTTTGTTTCCAAACAAGAGCACGTAGAATTTTTCAATTTGCCGCCACCACATTTCAAAGGTATCTAGCTAAAGATGGCAGCACGGTGCTCTCTTGATTAAAGATGGCGGATGATAGCTAACAGAACTTTTCAAATTGCCCGCTACTACGTGCTTAAGGTAGTAGCCATAAAGAGGGCAGCACGGTGTTCTGTGGATTAAAGATGGCGGATGACAGGTGATGAAATTGCCCGCATGATAGTAGCACAGTGCTCTGTTGATTAAAGATGGCGGATGACAGCTGTCAAAAAAGCACATGGCTTTGTTTCCAAACAAGAGCACGTGGAATTTACCACCACCACATTTCAAACTAAAGAGGGCAGCACTGTGCTCTATAGATTAAAGATGGCAGATGACAGCTGTCAAAAAAGCACGTGAGTTTGTTTTCAAACAAGAGCACGTGGAATTTTTCAATTTGCCGCTACTACATAGAGGGCAGCACTGTTCTCTCTGGATTAAAGATGGCTGCTTGTCGAAAAGCATTTTTCAAATTATCCGCCACCACATTTCAAAGGTAAGTAGCTAAAGAGGGCAGCACTGTGCTCTATAGATTAAAGATGGCGGATGACAGCTATCAAAAAGCACGTGGATTTGTTTATCTCGAGCTAATGAGGTTAAGTTGGTAGCACTAAGGTTTAGGCCCGTCAAGATGGCAGCACTGCCGATGACAGGTGACGAAAGAGGGCAGCACGGTGCTCTGTAGTTTAAAGATGGCGGATGACAGCTGTCAAAAAAGCACGTGGCTGTCAAAAAGCACGTGGCTTTGTTTACCTCGCGCTAGTGAGGTTAAGTTGGTGCCACTAAGGTTTAGGTCCGTCAAGATGGCAGTACTGAGGTTAGCGATGCGCTGTTGTCTGTCAAAAAGCACGTGGCTTTGTTTACAAATCTGTCAAAAAGCACGTGGCTGTCAAAAACACGTGGCTTTGTTTACCTCATGCTAGTTAGGTTAAGTTGGCACTACTGAGGTTTAGGCCCGTCAAGATGGCAGTACTGAGGTTAGCGATTCGTTGTTGTCGATGACAGCTGTCAAAAAGCACGTGGCTTTGTTTACAAATCTGTCAAAAAGCACGTGGCTGTCAAAAAACACGTGGCTTTGCTTATCTCGAGCTAGTTAGGTTAAGTTGGCACTACTGAGGTTTAGGCCCGTCAAGATGGCAGTACTGAGGTTAGCGATGCGTTGTTGTCGATGACAGCTGTCAAAAAGCACGTGGCTTTGTTTACAAATTCAAATTTCCCGCGGGAGGTGGAGGAGGCATCTGGGAGGCCTCTGGCTGAGGTGGAGGTGGAGGTGGCATCTGGGAGGCCTCTGGCTGAGGTGGAGGTGGAGGTGGCCTCTGGGAGCCCGAGGTGGAGGTGGCGCCCGAACCCGCTTATTATACTACTCTTGGGCATTTATAACTGCCTGAATCCTTCGTTGCATGGAACTTCCAAGGTCTGACGTGGTTTTGGCATTAATTTTTGCCCATTCCTTCTTCAGATGATCGATGAAGTCTTATTTTGACGAGCATGTCCATTTCCTTACTCTCCTATCCAATAATGCTCACAGATTTTCTATAGGATTGAGGTCTGGGCACTGTGGAGGCGTTGGATGTTGATCGAAAACGTTACACAGCAGCCATTCTTTGGTTATACCACTCGTATGCATGATAATTTTTTCTTGTTGAAAAAAAACGAGCCCTCAAGATTTAATTTTGCATTACAGGTCAGCAAATTGCGTATGTTCACATACGCTAGTGGCAGTCATATTACTCTCAACAACACCCATTCTCCCATCCCAGTGTAGCTCATGCATTCTCACACCACGACATGACCTCCGCAATGCTTGACAATTGGTACAATGTTCTAAGGGCAAATTCTTGATTTGGTTTACGCCACACATCCACACATACGTTCGCCCTTCATATCCGAAAATGTTGAAGTTGCACACATAAGAGAATACAACCTTCTTCCAGTACTCCATGGGTTTGTTGAGATATGCGTGAGCAAACTCCAGTCCTTTCACCCTATTCCGCGGGCTAGTAATGGATTTCCTTGTCACTCTGCCTTTTAAGCCAGCTTCGTGATTGTAATTCCTTATGGTTTGAGGTGTTATTTCCTTGCCTGTTGCTGCCGCAGCGTCATCAGCAAATATTTGGGCACTCAAGCCTGAGTTCTTGCACAATTTTTGTACTACCTGCCGGGACTTCCGGTTCATTAGAACTCTAGGACGTCCAAATATTCACACATTCGCAGTAGATCTTGTTCGTTTACAACCTACTGAACAGTAGCATGCGAGAGGTTTGGTTTTCCCAGCAATATTTCAGTAACGAAGTCTCCCTCTCCATGCAAAAGGTATGTTTTCCTTCACAACAGTCTTTAACTCACCCGACCGACGTCCCATTCCTGTTCAATATTAGTACCAGTCACAAACACTCACTGTTGTACTGGATACACAATACATTCTTTGATTTCAGCTGTCAGTCGGTAACGTGTTCGTACCATACATGACTGCGATATAATTGTATGAAAACTTTTATGTGTCCTATTAAACAAACAAAGTACGCCACAATTAATTACATAAAACTGTGGTGCATCTGTAGTGTTAGTGTATATAACTTAGTGATAATTCCCGCCTATGTACTGTCAGAAACCATATATATGTATGAATACTTTCTTTTACCCACTGTATGTTCATGCAGTCTTCGCCAGATTAACGGCTGGCTTGTGTTAACCTGTTGTGCAGTCGCCCTTGTACTGATGTGTGGTTTACCACGAGCTGCCTCTTCTGTTTCACCCACCCCAATGTAACGGGCCTATCGCAGAATGGTGGCTACTTGTAAATCACGCCTGTTTTCCTTAGGCGTCTTTGAACATGGCGGAATATCGTAGCAGCCGGGATACCCTTCCTGCTACAGAAGTAGTGCCTCGCATGCGTTTTGTCTTGCGTTCACATGAATGGGGAGCATGTCAACGTACTCTTCTGTGGAAAACATGCCCAGTGATAGCAGATATTACATTGAAGCCCTAACCAGCGGAGTACGCGCAGGGCACAAGGTGAATAACAGCGTCGTTCTGCTATTTGAATGTGGCGAACCTGAGCCTGTATTTACGTATTCAAACATCATACCGACGCAAACATATTTGAATGATGCAGAATTCGAAACGCCGATGGCACATTCCGTCGATTGCTAGGCTAACGCCTAATCACATCCGCTTTGCTACACTGTTTGTAGCATGGTGGCAGTACGACGAGAGGAGAGTACATACGCATTCCGGTTCTGCGTTTGAGATATTAATTACTGCACTGTTATATAGTTCTATGCATTGATCATTGGCGGTTCCTCCCATAGAGCACTCGAGCAATAAATCTCCATTCACTGTTCTTATACATAATTCTATTTATTGATTACCCTGGTCAGGAACATATTGGAAATACGTCCCAAGGAAACTTGTGATATGGTGCTGATCCCAGTACATGACAGTAAATATGCAGGAGCATATCTGAGACTGTACTCCCACAGATGTGCATCAGTTTGCGGGTTGGGGATTGAGTTGGGTGAAGAGTAGCGTGCTGAACGCTCGGCAAGGGGGTGTTGGAGGTAAGACGTGAGCTTGTGCAGAGCCTTGTTGAATATCTGGATACGGAGCATGCGCAGAAGCTTTGTTTCGCACCTAGACGAAGCGGGATCTACGTTGCGAGAATTCTTCTGGCTGCTATTGGTCTTGATCAAGTCAACCAACTGCTAAAGTAGTTTTGTTAATAACAGACGACGTATATAGTTATAATAATGCCATGACAGTAACGATGGAAAGCTAAATAAACTGTTACGAACTTTCAAAGGTTTAGTAGATAAAGCAGGTTAATAAAAGGCCATATGGTGTACTTTGCCCTGCTGGTAGGGCCGTGTACTGTGAAAAATAATAGTTCACTTGGTACACACAGACTCACGTTCCCGTCGTCTCAACAGCCAATAATAAGGTTTCCATTCAAAAACGGAACCTGCATTCTGGCGCCGTTTCCATTCTGTAGTTTGATGGTATTGATAAGGCGTGTTTTCCGTGAGTGGAGTTGCTTTTAGTCTTCGGTGACTGTGACATTTTATTGAGAGTATTGCGATGCGCGTGTATTGTGAGTAAAGTTACTTTCAGTGTGTGGCACTTGTGGGTTTATTTATATAGTTTTGTGGAAACTAAAAGTACAATGATTAAGCCTAGTAATATTAATAGTGCACAGACTATTATAAAAACGAATTTTTCGTCTTGCTCCTTGAACACTAAATAGAAAAAACTATCGGTAGACCTACGCTAGTGCTTCATATAATTAGACAAGCAAAAAATAAAGAAAAAAGTGACACAAAAATTCAATAGCAGAAATGAATGGATCTGTGGATGTGAAATTACAAATAGTCTGTTTTATTTTCCATGCTTATTGTTTGGGACAGCTGATGCAGAAGGAGCTTGGACGAAAACAGGCGTTACGAGCCTCGCTCATTTAACTTAGCAAATTAAAAAGCATGAAATGTTTAAATCTCATATGAATGAGCAGGTTGAATACAATTTCCTAGGAAATCAGGACAATCGACAGCAACTCAACAATGCGTACAGACAAACTGTAGAAAGGGATAATGGCCAAGTTAGGAAAAAATCGTTATGTGCTTTCTAAAATAATAGAATGTATCAAATTTTGTGGTGCATTTGAATTTGCACTTAGGCGTTACGATGAGTCATCTGAATCAGCAAACACGGGATTTTCGAGGTCTCATAAATTTTAATTCAGAACTCGACATTGACCTTAGAGACTTCCTCTTGTAAGCCACAGTTTTTAAAGGCACGTCGAAAGAAATACAAAACGATTTACTTCCTTGTATGCTAGAATTGTGTCAAGGAAGATTGAAAAGGGAAGTGTCAGAAGCGAATTTCATGTCAATCATTGCCGATGGAACAACTGATATCGCAGCAGTTTCCCTGTTAATATTAGTTTTGAGAATCGTTTTGCCATCCTGGAAACCTGTGGAAATATTCTGAAGTTTTTAAACCCCTCTGACCATGACGCAGTTTCATTATCTAAGTGTCTAAAAGATGTTTCGATCAGAATTATACATCACCCCAGTAAAATAATTTCACAAATATATGATGGGGCAAATGTAATGAGTGGTCACCATGAAGGTGTTCAAGCTTTGTTGCAGGAAGATTTTAAAATTGCCTATTATGTTCACTGCTACACACATGCCTTGGATCGAATACTAGCTCAAGACATTAGTCAAAATACAGACATTCGGGTATTTTTCTCAGATCTGAGTGATATACGTAACTTTTCTCTAACTCTCTACAACGAACTGAATTTTTGGACACCATAGTAGGTAGAAGAGTGCCAGGTGCTTCTAACACTAGATGGAACTTCAAATCACGAACTGTTGAAGTAGTTTATGAGAAGAAGGAGTCTCTCACTGAATGCCTTGAAGAAACAGAAACAACGTCTCGACAAGGTACAACAATATCACAGGCAAGGAGATTGCGCCTTAAACTAGAACATCCTACATTTTAGTCTTGGTGGCTCTCTGTATTTTATTTAATAATGCCAAATGTTGACATTTTATAAAACCAATTGAGAAAAAGAAAATCAGACCCAGTTGAAAGTGAAAGGGCAATTAATAATTTTGATTGTGTCGTCCAAAACGTAGGGACAGTAACATTGACTCACTTTTCAACGCGTATGATACAATGATGCATCCAGTGAAAAAGTCCACGTGCAGATACATGCATCTCCAAGAAAGTGGATGCCAAGAAAATTTGCGACGCAATTATTTTACAGGACAAAGAACATTTCCAGTTTACCAATCACCTTCTTGCTGCGAATTAGTTTCATGCCGATAGTTCCGAAAAGTATGAAAGGCAGTTCCCATTTGTTACCCTGAAGGATGTGTGTGAGGTTTATTCATTTGTTGTGAAAAATTAAATTAAAACGGAACTGGAAATTCTATATATGAGACTAGCTTTCCGTTCTGTGGCCGGTGCTGTACACCTTCTTCAATTTTTGCTTCAAAATAACTAAGCGACCACATTTAGTAAAACAATAAAATTACTGAAACGCATCATAACAGTGCTGATGATATCGGAAGCTAGTAGTATAATTGGACAGTTCTGCGGCACCTCCGCCGCCGCACGCCTCCGCCCGCCTCCTCCTCCGCCGCCGCCTCCGCCCGCGGGAAATTTGAATTTTGGCGGGAAATTTGAATTTTGGCGCGAGATTTGAATTTGTAAACAAAGCCACGTGCTTTTTGACAGCTGTCATCGACAACAACGCATCGCTAACCTCACTGCTGCCATCTTGACGGGCCTAAACCTCACTAGTGCCAACTTAACCTAACTAGCGCGAGGTAAACAAAGCCACGTGTTTTTTGACAGCCACGTGCTTTTTGACAGACAACAACGCATCGCTAACCTCAGTACTGCCATCTTGACGGACCTAAACCTCAGTAGTGCCAACTTAACCTCACTAGCATGAGGTAAACAAAGCCACGTGCTTTTTGACAGCCACGTGCTTTTCAACAGATTTGTAAACAAAGCCACGTGCTTTTTGACAGACAACAACGCATCGCTAACCTCAGTACTGCCATCTTGACGGGCCTAAACCTTAGTGATACCAACTTAACCTCACTAGCATGAGGTAAACAAAGCCACGTGATTTTTGACAGCCACGTGCCTTTTTGACAGCTGTCATCCGCCATCTTTAATCCAGAGAGCACCGTGCTGCCCTCTTTATCGTAGTAGATGTACATTCATCACCTGTCATCGGCAGTGCCGCCATCTTGACGGGTCTAAACCTTAGTGCTACCAACTTAACCTCACTAGCGCGAGATAAACAAATCCACGTGCAGCTGTCATCCACCATCTTTGAGCATCGTGCTGCCCTCTTTAGCTACTTACCTTTGAAATGTGGTACGTCACAGCTGTCATCCGCCATCTTGCATCCGAAACCTCAGTGCTGCACTCTATGTGGTGACGGCAAATTCCACGTTCTCTTGTTTGGAAACAAAGCCACGTGCAGCTGTCATCCGCCATCTTTAATCACCGTGCTGCCCTCTTTAGCTACTTACCTTTGACAGTTGTCATCCGCCATCTTGCATCGCAAACCTCAGTGCTGCGCTCTATGTAGTGGCGGCAAATTCTACGTGCTCTTGTTTGGAAACAAATTCACGTGCTATTTTTCTGACAGCTGTCATCCGCCATCTTTAATCCATAGAGCACCGTGCTGCCCTCTTTAGCTACTTACCTTTGAAATATGGTACGTCACAGCTGTCATCCGCCATCTTTAATCCAGAGAGAACAGTGCTGCAATCTATGTGGTGGCGGAAAATTCCACGTGCTTTACAAATCAACATGCTTTTTTGACAGCTGTCAAGCGCCATCTTTAATCACCGTGCTGCCATCTATGTGGTGGCGGTAAATTCCACATGCTTTACAAACTTATATGCTTTTCTGACAGCTGTCATCCGCCATCTTTAATCTAGAGAGAACAGTGCTGCCCTCTATGTGGTGGCGGCAAATTCCACGTGCTCTTGTTTGGAAACAAAGCCATGTGCTTTTTTGACAGCTGTCATCCGCCATCTTTAATCAACAGAGCACCGTGCTGCTATCATGCGGGCAATTTCATCACCTATCACCCGCCTTTTTGACAGCCGTCATCCGCCATCTTTAATCAACAGAGCACAGTGCTGCACTCTACGTGGTGGCGGCAATTTGAAAAATTCTATGTGCTCTTGTTGGGAAACAAAGCCACGTGCTTTTTTGACAGCTGTCATCCGCCATCCTTAACCTACAGAGCACTATGCTGCGGGCAATTTCGTCAGCTGTCATCCGCCATCTTTAATCCAGAGAGAACAGTGCTGCACTCTATGTGGTGGCGGTAAATTCCACGTGCTTTACAAACCTATGCGCTTTTCTGACAGCTGTCATCCGCCATCTTTAATCCAGAGAGAACAGTGCCGCCCTCTATGTGGTGACGGCAAATTCCACGTGCTCTACAAAGCTATGTGCAGCTGTCATCCGCCATCTTTAATCACCGTGCTGCCCTCTATGTGGTGACGGCAAATTCCACGTGCTCTTGTTTGGAAACAAAGCCATGTGCTTTTTTGACAGCTGTCATCCGCCATCTTGCATCACAAACCTCGGTGCTACACTCTATGTGGTGGCGGCAAATTCTAAATGCTTTACAAACCCATGTGCTTTTCTGACAGCTGTCATCCGCAATCTTTAAGCTGTAAATCTATGATTCACGTGTTAGAAGTTGTATAACAGATTCTTAATCCGAGTTCTTTGACGTCAGGAAGGGCAACCGGTCGAAAACCATAGTGTATGAGGCTAGATACTGCCAGTTTTGCATCAGGAAGGGCAACTGAACAAATTCTTGCGATTTAAAATCTTAGTCAGGAAGGGCATCCGGCCGTAAAACAATAGTTCGTGATTTAAAATCTAAGAAGTGCATCTAGCTGTAAATCCCCGATTCTCGACAGATTCTTAATCCGAGTTGTCGGGAAGGGCAACCGGTTGAAAACTATAGTGTATGAGGTTAGATACTGCTAGTTATGCATCAGGAAGGACAACTCAACAAATTCATGTGATTTAAACACATTTTTATTCCCAAGAGAATCGAACCCGAGACTACCGGGTGAGAGGCATGCATACTGTAGGCTATAGATTTGTTCTACAGTCCTCGAAGTATCGGCACAGTCATTCTGAGCGAGTTGTGTGGAATGCATGTGTTAGCTGAAATTGTACACGTATCTTCCGGCTTAACCTTGAACGAGGACACGGCGTGCTTGTAACTCGCGAACGTCTTCTTAGCTGAGTAGCATGTAAGCTCTTAAAACACAGTACTAATTAAGGTTGTAAAATATTCTGAAATAGTCCTCCTCTGTAGTGCAGTAGTTAGTGTAATTAGCTGCTACCCTCGGAGGTCCGAGTTCGATTCCTGGCTCTGCCACGGAATGTGTAGCATTTAGCCTATGTAAGTTCCTAACGTAAAATATCATGATTGTACGGAGAGGTTAAAACACACACAGTGCCTACTCCTATCGAAAGAACCTGCACGGTACCGGCATGTAGGCTTCTCCTGGTGAAGGAGCCTGCACATGGTTTAACGCCTCCTATCAACAGCCCTTACTTAATGCTGGCTTTTTTGCACACCCCGCCTCACACCATAGTTTTACGACCGGCTGCCCTTCCTGACTAGGATTTTAAATCGCAGTATACGCGATAAATTTGTTGTAGCGGGTTTTATAACTAGATATCCCGGTACCGACACATAGCCTACTCCTACCAAAGAAGCCTGCACAAGGCTTATTGCCTCCATCCGACAAATGAATCACCGTCAAGTCTTGTACTCAAAAAATCATTTTCGAAGGAGTCTGCACAAGGTTTAACGTCCTCACACCATAGTTTTATACGACCGGTTGCCCCTCCTGACTAGGATTTTAAATCGATAACCCGACATAGCCTACTCCTACCGAAGAAGCCAGCTTAACACCTCCATCCAACAAATGAATCACCCTCAAACACTCTTCAATCATTCTCGCTACTTCGGAAGATAGCGGGTTCGAACTGGAAGCCATAAATGTTAGGCGAGGGACCTGTGCGATCGTCATAACATGATCTAGCTAGATGCCCTTCCCGACGGTATAAGTTGCCAGGATTTGAATCGCGTACCCCGACTAGAAGAAGCCTGCACATAGCTTAACGCCTCCATCCGACAAATGAATCACCCTCAACACTCTTCAATCATTCTCACTACTTCGGAAGATAGCGGGTTCGAACTAGAAGCCGTAAATGCTAGGCGAGGGACCTGCGCGATCGTCATTGCATAATCTAGCCGGATGCCCTTCCCGAGGGTATAAGTTGCCAGGATTTGAATCGCGTACCCTTCCTGACTAGGATTTTTAAGTCGATAACTAGATGCCCTGACATAGCCTACTCCTACCGAAGAAGCCAGCTTAACGCCTCCATCCGACAAATGAATCACCCTCAACACTCTTCAATCATTCTCACTACTTCGGTAGATAGCGGGTTCGAACTAGAAGCCGTAAATGCTAGGCGAGGGGCCTGCGCGATCGTCATTACATGATCTAGCTTTAGCTCAATACCTACAGGTAAGGAATACCGCGTATGTACCCTCGAGAAGTCGAGGATCACACGCTAACTTTCCAAGGCTCGAACTCTTAAATTCTGACACCTCGGCATCAACAGGAGGTTCGAATACGTCAGCCTGCAGGTGGGAGCTCTTGTTGCATTCGTTCCGACTGTACCCGCAGTTTGTCAGCGATTTTTTCACATCCGGTTGGTAACAAGCAGAATATTTAGCCGCTGCAGTCTGCGCGAAGTGCTCACAGTTCTCTGTATGCGTTTATTACGTACACACACACACATCTCCCGTCTGCAGTGAATATTATTCTTCAGCCTTTATCTTAAGGTAAGGTAGAACTGTTAGTTACTTTTTTTATTTGCAAAGCAACTTCTACGCTAGACATCTACATTCATATATGTTTGTTCTTTTTTAGGTACCGTTCGAAAGTACGCAATTTTATTCATCCCAGTAACAGCCTGCAGCACGTGCATTTTTTTTAAAGGTATGTTTTCGAACTTTGAGTTGTAAAGATAATTAGGTTAGATGATGCACCCTACACTACATTCATATATGTTTCTTCTATTTTTTAGGTACGACCAGAATATTATCATTCGAGTTTCAGGCTTGAACGCACGCATTTATACATCCGAGTAACAGTTTGCAGCGCGAAGATTTTAAGGTATGTCTGACCTCTATTCGTTGAAACTTGGTTTCTTCTAAAACATCGTAACTTTAGTCTATTGATAAATAGTTGTTCTCTTCAACCCGCATACTAAAGACGTGGTACGTACATAGCTATGTCCGCCCTCAACGGGTTGAAACTTGGTTTCTTCTAAAACATTGTAACTTTAAGCTATTCATAAATAGTTGTTCTCTTCAACCCGCATACTATAGACGTGGTATAATTTCAAACACGCACACATAGCTATGTCTGACCTCAACGGGTTGAAAGTTGGTTTCTTCCGAACATCGTAAATTTAGTCTATTGATAAATAGTTGTTCTCTTCAATCATCATGCTATAGACGTGGTATAATTTCAAACACGTACACATAGCTATGTCTGACCTCAACGGGTTGAAACTTGGTTTCTTCTAAAACATCGTTACTTTAGTCTATTGATAAATAGTTGTTCTCTTTAATCCTCACGCTATAGACGAGGTGTGCACATAGCTATGTCTATCCTCAACAGGCTGAAAGTTGGTTTCTTCTAAAACATCGTAACTTTAAGCTAATCATAAATAGTTGTTCTCTTCAATCCTCATGCTATAGACGTGGTATAATTTCAAGCACATAGCTATGTCTGACCTCAACAGGCTGAAACTTGGTTTCTTCTAAAACATCGTAACTTTAGAGTATTGATAAATAGTTGTTCTCTTTAATCCTCACGCTATAGACGGGGTATAATTTCAAACAGGCGCACATGGCTATGTCTGCCCTCAACAGGCTGAAACTTGGTTTCTTCTAAAACATTGTAACTTTAGTCTATTGATAAATAGTTGTTCTCTTTAATCCTCACGCTATAGACGAGGTATAATTTCAAACACGCACACATAGCTATGTCTGACCTCAACAGGCTGAAACTTGGTTTCTTCTAAAACATTGTAACTTTAAGCTAATCATAAATAGTTGTTCTCTTCAACCCGCATACTATAGACGGGGGTATAATTTCAAACACGCACACATGGCTATGTCTGACCTCAACGGGTTGAAACTTGGTTTCTTCTAAAACATTGTAACTTTAAGCTAATCATAAATAGTTGTTCTCTTCAACCCGCATACTATAGACGGGGTATAATTTCAAACACGTGTACATAGCTATGTCCACCCTCAACGGGCTGAAACTTGGTTTCTTCCGAACATCGTAACTTTGGTCTATTGATAAATAGTTGTTCTTGCATACTATAGACGAGGTATAGCTATGTCTGCCCTCAACGGGCTGAAACTTGGTTTCTTCCGTAACTTTAGAGTATTGATAAATAGTTGTTCTCTTTAATCCTCACGCTATTGACGTGGTATAATTTCAAACACGTACACATAGCTATGTCTATCCTCAACGGGTTGAAACTTCGTTTCTTCTAAAACATCATAACTTTAGTCTATTGATAAATAGTTGTTCTCTTCAATCATCATACTATAGACGTGGTACGTACACATAGCTATGTCTATCCTCAACGGGCTGAAACTTTGTTTCTTCCGAACATCGTAACTTTAGTCGTTCTCTTCAATCCTCATGCTATAGGCCTAACTCACAGCCATGTCCAACCTCTATACGCTGAAACTTGGTTTCTTCCGTAACTTTCACCTAATCTCTATCGGTCGTTCTCTTTTCAGATGTTCCCCTGCTGCGAGGAATGTAATGTAACGTTTGCAAGGCGTGATAACTTCATGCGCCATATGAAATCAAAACACCCTAGCATAACATCTGCTTTATGTAAAGTTTGTAGTGTGTATTTCGCTAACGTAGAGCGATATGAGGATCACTTAGCAGAGGTACATCAAATATCTACTCGCCCTCAGGTAGTAGTAGGGAAAAAGCGTGCAGCTACTGATGTAGCCGTAGAAAGTACTAGTAGTAAAAAACCTAGAAAAAATCATGAACAGATGTCCCCCTGCTGCGAGGAATGTAATGTAACGTTTGCAAGGCGTGATAACTTCACGCGCCATATGAAATCAAAACACCCTAGCATAACATCAGCTTTATGTAAAGTTTGTAGTGTGTATTTCGCTAACGTAGAGCGATATGAGGATCACTTAGCAGAGGTACATCAAATATCTACTTGCCCTCAGGTAGTAGTAGGGGAAAAGCGTGCAGCTACTGATGTAGCTGTAGAAAGTACTAGTAGTAAAAAACCTAGAAAAAATCATGAACTTCAAACTATTCACTGCGAGCACTGTAACACTGATGTACCATCTTCGCATTTTCAGGGGCACTTACGGAGTAATGCGCATAAAAATAATGCGTGTAGAAGTGGTAGTAACGCAAACATCGAGGAAATTAATACAGCATTTAAAAGTAGGATTGCTAGTTACCGAATTCGCACCACTCAAAAGTTTCAGAGCACTTCAAACTTTTTAAATTGCGTTCAACCGGATGTACAACAGCTTCTTGCTAAATCTTTGTCCAATCATAGTTTATTTAAAGTTAATTTTGAACTTTTCGCCTTGTACATTAAAAGCACGGATGAATCCGATATAACGGACATTAAATCATTTAATACGAAGAATTTTGTCATAAGTCAGTCGACTAATTTTGGTGATGTACTTAGGGATGTCTCTAACATTATTTCAACTAAGAGCGAGGAATTTCAGGAAAAGGAATCAGGGTGGGCTTTAGTTGAGATAATGTATCTAGAAGTTAACATCAATAAGTACAATCCTATGCGTGGATCTTCGCACATTGAGCTGCCGACATGGATTCAGCAAAGAAAAGCTGTTGTAAACATCCGAAACAATGACGAAGCATGTTTTGCATGGGCGGTGATGTCGGCTTTAAATCCTGCGAAATCAGACGTAGCTAAGAGAACATCATCCTATCCACACTATTCAACGCAGCTAAATTTCGATAGTATAGAATTTCCCGTACAGTTAAAAGATATTAAGCGCTTTGAGGAACTAAATAACATTAGTATTAATGTGTATGGTGTAGAGAAAAAGTCTGTAGTAGGTCCTCTGTATCATACATGTCATAAGAAGAGTACTCATGTTAATTTACTCTATATTGAAAACAGTGAGAATAGCCACTTTTGCTGGATTAAAAATCTGAGTAGACTTGTTGGTAGTCAATTGTCAAAACATGATGGTAAAAAGTGGCTATGTGATGGATGCTTGCAGTATTTTAGAACTGAAGATCAGTTAACGAAGCATTCCAAGAATGACTGCAATCATGTACGTACAGAGATACCTACTACAGGCAATAATGTTTTAAAATTTACAAATTTTCATAAGCAGATGTGGGTACCGTTCGCGATTTATGCAGACTTTGAAGCCATCCTCACGCCATGCAACACATGCTCACCTAATCCTGACAACTCTTTCACTAATACTACGCACATGCATGTCCCGTATAGCTTCGCGTATTACATCAAGTGTAGTTACGATAGTACGCTTAACAAGTTAGAGCTGTATCGAGGACATGATGCTGCTAAAGTATTTTTAGAAAGACTTGAAAGTGATGCAGTTCGTCTCGGTCGTATTCTGAATAGTAATATTCCTATGAAGCCACTCACCGAAATTCAGTTAAATGATCATGAACGTGCTACAAAGTGTAGCATTTGTGATGGGGAATTTTCCGAAAATGACCCTAAAGTTTTTGATCATGATCATTTAACTGGTTTCTACAGATGTGCCGCTCATTATAGCTGTAATCTTAAGTATAGAGTTCCTAAATTTATCCCTGTAATTTTTCATAACTTATCTGGTTACGACTCTCATTTCATCATTTCACAATTTGGAGCTTCAGATGAAAAAGTAGATATAATCCCTCAGAATAAAGAGCGGTACATTGCGTTTGCAAAGTCTGTAAAAGTAGATGCTGAGCATTTTATAAAACTGAGATTCCTTGACTCGTTTCGCTTTATGGCGAGTAGCCTCGATAAACTTTCTAGTCATTTACAGCCTGAACAATTTACAGAAATTCGACGCGTTTTCCCCGAAGAAGCGCAGTTTAATTTACTTCGGCGTAAGGGTGTTTTTTGTTACGAATATCTCGACTGCTTAGACCGCCTCGAAGAACGTGCCTTACCATCGAAACAATCCTTTTACAGCTCGCTGAATTCAGCAGATATTAGTGATGATGACTATTTACATGCACAACATATCTGGGAGCAGTTCCACATTCAAACGCTGGGTGAATACTCCGATTTATATTTAAAGACAGATGTACTTTTGTTAGCTGATGTTTTTGAAAATTTTCGCTGTGTTTGCATGAACACCTACAGCCTTGACCCATGTCAGTATTTTACTGCACCTGGGTTAAGTTGGGACGCGATGTTAAAATACACGCGTGTGAATTTGGAACTGCTAACCGATATCGATATGGTGCACTTTATAAAAGCATCCATTCGAGGCGGTCTGAGTCAGTGCAGCGGACGATATTCGAGGGCTAATAATAAGTACATGCCGAGTTTCGATTCTAGTCAGGAATCTCAGTATATCGTTTATCTGGATGCTAATAATCAGTATGGGTGGGCGATGAGTCAGCATCTACCGGTGAGTGGTTTCCGCTGGCTGACGCAGTGCGAAATTGATGCTTTACAGCTACACGCCCTAGGCGATGAAGCTGATAAAGGTTATTTCCTCGAAGTTGACTTACAGTATCCTAAAGAGTTACACACTTCTCATAATGACCTACCGTTCTGCCCTGAAAATATGAAGTCCCCGTACATTGCATCAACGACGAAAATGCTCATTGCTAATTTATGCGATAAATCTAAGTATATCATTCATTACCGAAATTTAAAACAGTGTTTGCAGCATGGTTTGAAGTTATCCAAAATTCATCGTGTACTAGAATTTAATCAGTCACCGTGGCTAAAGCCATATATCGATCTGAACAATAATTTAAGAACGAATGCGGTTAACGAGTTTGAAAAAGATTTCTACAAGCTCATGAATAACAGTGTGTTTGGTAAGACTATGGAAAATGTTGACAAACGCGTTGATGTAAAATTGATTACAAACTGGGATAATATTAAGAAAAGGTATGGTGCTAACTATTTAATAAGTAAACCAAATTTCCACAGCTGCACCATCATACATGAGAATTTAGTTATTATACAGATGAATCGTGTCAAGGTTAAGTATTACAAACCTACCTACGTCGGCTTTGCAGTACTTGAATTGGCTAAAACACTCATGTATGAATTCCATTACGATTATATGATGAAGAAGTACGCGCATAATGCGCAATTGCTCTACACAGATACCGATTCGTTTATTTATCAAATCAAAACTGATGACTATTACAATGATATAAAGCCTGACTTGGGTAGGTTTGATACAAGTAACTATCCTGCAGATAATCAATATCATCTACCGCTAGTGAACAAAAAGGTTCTAGGTAAAATGAAAGATGAATGTGCTGGGAATATTATCGATTCATTTGTAGGTACTAAATCCAAGTCATATTGCATAAAACTCTTAAATGAATTACAAACAAAGAGATTGAAGGGGGTTAAAAGAATGTCGTTCAGAATCAGCTAAGTTTTGAAAACTATAACAATTGCATTAAAAGTAATCCACCTGTTTTGCATAAGCAAATGTCTGTCATTAGAAGCAAGAAGCACCAGTTGTACACACATTTAATTAGTAAGGTAGCCCTTAATAGCGATGATTGTAAGCGGTTTGTCATTCCAAATTCTACCAACACGCTAGCCTGGGGGCATAGTAGTATTGATAAGTACTACTTTACATAAACATTATGCTAGAGGTGTGTGTACTTACGTTACGCTGTCTTACATCACAAAGAGGTACGCTGAAAGTGTAGTACGGCAAGTCTAAACTTGTACATTCAAGAATTGCATCGAGAAGTACGCAAAACATCACTAGGGTAAAATGATTCGAGATAAAACTTGTACATACAAGATGTAAATAAATAATGTAGAATTGGCATATTCTTTTATTTTAGGTTAGGTATTACCTTCCTCCCACTCCTTATTTGCAAGATAGAGTTTTTGTTTATTACTCATAGAAGAATAAAGAAGGTGATGAGCAGTTTCGTAAGTATAGTATCGTCTTGTTCGGTAAGTATCTCGAGAGCAGAATTTTTTTTTTTTTTTTTGTCAAAAAAGCACATAGCTTTGTAAAGCACGTGGAATTTGCCGCCACCGGGGCAGCACTGCTCTCTCTGGATTAAAAGCTTTGTTTCCAAACAAGAGCACGTGGAATTTGCCGTCACCCGGCAGCACGGTGATTAAAGATGGCGGATGACAGCTGTCAGAAAAGCACATAGGTTTGTAAAGCACTTGGAATTTGCCACCGCTACTTAGAGGGCAGCACTGTTCTCAAAGATGGTGGATGACAGCTGTCAGAAAAGCGCATAGGTTTGTAAAGTACGTGGAATTTACCGCCACCACATAGAGTGCAGCACTGTTCTCTCTGGATTAAAGATGGCGGATGACAGCTGACGAAATTGCCCGCAGCATAGTGCTCTGTTGGTTAAAGATGGCGGATGACAGCTGTCAAAAAAGCACGTGGCTTTGTTTCCCAACAAGAGCACATAGAATTTTTCAAATTGCCGCCACCACATAGAGTGCAGCACTGTGCTCTGTTGATTAAAGATGGCGGATGACGGCTGTCAAAAAGGCGGGTGATAGGTGATGACATTGCCCGCATGATAGCAGCACGGTGCTCTGTTGATTAAAGATGGCGGATGACAGCTGTCAAAAAAGCACATGGCTTTGTTTCCAAACAAGAGCACGTGGAATTTGCCGCCACCACATAGAGGGCAGCACTGTTCTCTCTAGATTAAAGACGGCGGATGACAGCTGTCAGAAAAGCATATAAGTTTGTAAAGCATGTGGAATTTACCGCCACCACATAGATGGCAGCACGGTGATTAAAGGCGGTTGACAGCTGTCAAAAAAGCATGTTGATTTGTAAAGCACGTGGAATTTGCCGCCACCACATAGATTGCAGCACTGTTCTCTCTGGATTAAAGATGGCGGATGACAGCTGTGACGTACCATATTTCAAAGGTAAGTAGCTAAAGAGGGCAGCACGGTGCTCTATGGATTAAAGATGGCGGATGACAGCTGTCAGAAAAATAGCACGTGAATTTGTTTCCAAACAAGAGCACGTAGAATTTGCCGCCACTACATAGAGCGCAGCACTGAGGTTTGCGATGCAAGATGGCGGATGACAACTGTCAAAGGTAAGTAGCTAAAGAGGGCAGCACGGTGATTAAAGATGGCGGATGACAGCTGCACGTGGCTTTGTTTCCAAACAAGAGAACGTGGAATTTGCCGTCACCACATAGAGTGCAGCACTGAGGTTTCGGATGCAAGATGGCGGATGACAGCTGTGACGTACCACATTTCAAAGGTAAGTAGCTAAAGAGGGCAGCACGATGCTCAAAGATGGTGGATGACAGCTGCACGTGGATTTGTTTATCTCGCGCTAGTGAGGTTAAGTTGGTAGCACTAAGGTTTAGACCCGTCAAGATGGCGGCACTGCCGATGACAGGTGATGAATGTACATCTACTACGATAAAGAGGGCAGCACGGTGCTCTCTGGATTAAAGATGGCGGATGACAGCTGTCAAAAAGGCACGTGGCTGTCAAAAAACACGTGGCTTTGTTTACCTCATGCTAGTGAGGTTAAGTTGGTATCACTAAGGTTTAGGCCCGTCAAGATGGCAGTACTGAGGTTAGCGATGCGTTGTTGTCTGTCAAAAAGCACGTGGCTTTGTTTACAAATCTGTTGAAAAGCACGTGGCTGTCAAAAAGCACGTGGCTTTGTTTACCTCATGCTAGTGAGGTTAAGTTGGCACTACTGAGGTTTAGGTCCGTCAAGATGGCAGTACTGAGGTTAGCGATGCGTTGTTGTCTGTCAAAAAGCACGTGGCTGTCAAAAAACACGTGGCTTTGTTTACCTCGCGCTAGTTAGGTTAAGTTGGCACTAGTGAGGTTTAGGCCCGTCAAGATGGCAGCAGTGAGGTTAGCGATGCGTTGTTGTCGATGACAGCTGTCAAAAAGCACGTGGCTTTGTTTACAAATTCAAATCTCGCGCCAAAATTCAAATTTCCCGCCAAAATTCAAATTTCCCGCGGGCGGCGGCGGCGGAGACGGCGGCGGAGACGGCGGCGGAGGAGGAGGCGGGCGGAGTCGTGCGGCGGCGGAGGTGCCGCAGAACTGTCCAATTATACTACTGAAGCTGAACGTTCTTTTTCAACGTTGAGGAGGATAAAGGCTTTCTTACGTAGTTCAATGAGTGAGGAAAGACTGACCGCTCTTGCAATACTCTCTATTGAGAAGGAATCAGTCAGGGACAGGGAGAATTTTAACAAATCTGTCATATTAAAATTTGCTGCAATGAAAGAGAGGGGAATGGACTTCATGTACATGCAATCTGCATTGGTGAGTGTATAATTTATTGAAATTATTGTTGTATGATTTATAACGTAGTTTTGTAGATTTCTCGAATAGATTCATAAACTGTGTTTTGATTTCCGGCATTGAACCCTCAGAGCCGAGAGCCACCAGCCGTCACTAGCATGGATTCGGCTCTTCGTTACACGCGGTCACGAGGCATGACACATTAACATAGTTACACGGCCAAAGGATGTCGCTATATGATTTCAAGGTGTCATGATTTGCGAACGGACGATATAAACTGTCCGCAGGTTTCAGAATCGTGTGCAAAATGTGCTCATTGGATATTAGTACACGCACGCACATTAATGGTGTCCCGATATAAACAATCAACACTGCTCCACTCCAGTACTGAAAAGGAGGAGAGAGAGTGAAGGGATAGTGTTGAAGGCCACTCCAGTACCGAGAAGGAGGGGAAGGTAGGAAGTGCTGAATACAAAGTGTGTGTATTCAGGCCTACATTTCGTTATAAACATTGTAAGATGGCTCCTATCTTATCACAGGTGAATCGAGGCCGTATTACTGGCATGTGGGAGGCTCACATGGTCCCCCAAGCAGTAGCTCAAGCAATACCATGCAGTCTTAAGACAGTTTCGAGATGGGTAAAAATATGGCAAGAAAGAGGTGAAGAAGGATTGGTAGATCATAGGACACATAACAAGGCTCCTAGAAGAACTACTACCGAACTCGATTTCTGCAGTCGCTTAAGTGCGGCCAGTATCCAGTATTCGGGAGATAGTAGGTTCGAACCCCACTGTCGGCAGGTCTGAAGATGGTTTTCGTGGTTTCCCATTTTCGCACCAGGCAAATGCTGGGGCTGTACCTTAATTGAGGCCACGGCCGCTTCGTTCCCACTCCAAGCCCTTTCCTTTCCCGTCGTCACCATAAGACGTATCTGTGTCGGTGCGACGTAAAGCAAATAGTAAAAAAATAAAGAACTACTTTACTTCCGAACAGGAGTCTGGAATCGTTCAAACTATGGACAATTCTCCGTTTGCAACTATCGATAATGCGATTGCCGAATTGAAATATCCAGTAAGCCGGACTACCGTGAGTCGCCGACTTCACGTAGCAAGTATTACAATCGTCGAGCTGCGAAAAAGGGGCGACTTTCTTCCTATCCATAGAGAACTTCGCGTAGGCTTTGCACTACATGAAAGTGTTACTCCACGACAGGAATAGGAAATTACATTTTGGTTGAATGAAAAGGTATTTTGCTCCGATCTAGGTAAGCAGCTGAAGTGCTGGCGTCCAGTTGGAAAGCGTTATGAAAAGCCCTTTGTCCAGGTAACTAATCAGTCGGGTCGCGTCACATGTGGCATATTGGGGTGGATATGTGGTGCTGGTCCAGGAGAGTTGATAGAGATCACTCCACATATGATTACTTGTGAATATATGAAGGTGCCGTTCTTTCTAGTGTTCGAGGAATTTACCCCATAGAAGAAGTTCCCGTTATCAGGTTTGTGCAAGATAACTGCTCTGTTCACACTGCACATGTAACCGAAGCATTCTTCAAACAGCATTCTGACGTTTACGTGCTTGCCTGGCCTCCCAAGTCGGCTGACTTAAATGTAATAGAACATGTTTGGGCACGAATGGTAAACATGTGGGTTCTAGGTCAGGAGAGGACAAGATCGGCTCTGTTAATGCACTGCAATCGAGATTGGGAGAATCTAAGGAATAAACCAGATTTTTTCCAACTGATTATTAACTCTGGGAGGGAGGATGAACCCGTCACTTACACTTGTTGTACATTCAGTATTTGACACAACTCATTAGTTATTTAATACCCATTTCACAATTAGTTTTGAGTAAATTTCCATTTTTCTTTTCTTGAAATTATGTATCTATAATAATAATGTTATTTGCTTTATGTCCCACTAACTACTTTATCGGTTTTCGGAGACGCCGAGGTGCCGGAATTTAGTTCCACAGAAGTTCTTTTACGTGCCAGTAAATCTACCGACACAAAGCTGACATATTTGAGCACCTTCAAATACCACCGGACTGAGCCTGGATCGAACCTTGCAAGTTGGGGTCAGAAGGCCAGCGCCTCAACCGTCCGAGCCACTCAGCCTGGTTATGTATCTACAGACAGTGCATTATGTTTATTATTTTACCGTACGTTTATTTTATTTATATATTTTCGAGGAAGATGCGATAGGTTTATATTTTTACAAGACATTTCTCTAAAAAAGTGTTAATTTTATAATAATTAGTTATGTTGAGATGTTGCAGTAGCATTTTTGTTGTATATTTTACGACACGACTTTCTGTTTTATGGAAATTGAATTTGAATGATATTAAATTATTTTCAGATGTATTTTCTTATTGCTTAAGGAGTAAAATGTATCTTCAATTATTTTTATAAAGAAATGTTTACACAGTTATGCATCAATATCTTATTTTAGCATATTCATTTTCTGTTTATAGAATTGTTCGTAATCCGAGGTGGTAAATAATGATTATATAACTTAAGTAAAGTCCTGAACAAAGTTACGAACCAGTAAAAGGTATTTTAAAATTACGACCCGATCAATAATGGCGTATGGCCTCCGGAGAGGCCTGGTGCAGGTCTTTTTCTAGTAGACGGCTTATTAGGCGACCCGCATGTCTATGAAGACGAGGGCCCTACCTAGGATGATTTTTAATGTTGAATACGCCATACACACCCAGCCCCCGAGCCCCCGAGCCATTGGAATTAACCAATTAAGGTTAAAAATCCCCGACCCGGCCGGGAATCGAACCCGGGTCCCTCTGAACCGAAGGCCAGTACGCTGACCATTCAGCCAATGAGTCAGACTACGACCCGATATAACGCAGCTGCAAAATATTCCTACCTATTATAAAATAATTGTCGGTTAAAAACCTGTTTTACCTCTTGATACTGTAATTATCAGAGTAGGTTACCTAATGGTGCACTTCAATTCATCCGCCACTGTGCCCATTTCAATCACAACAAAGTCTAGTAGCGGCCCTACATGCAGCAATGCGTTAAGCAAGAAGGTGGGTCATTGTGCCTTCGACATTACTCCTTCACTCCCTTCCCTCTTGTTTTGTGCTGGAGTGGCCTTCAACACTACCCCTTCTCTCCCTCCCCTCCTTTTCAGTACTGGAATGGGTCAGTGTTGATAGTTTATGTCGGGACACCATTAATGTGCACGTCTGTACCATACATTACGCCTGAAGGGGAATAGCCACGTTATAACCATGTCACGCGTTAGATGGGTAGCATAAAACTACAAGGAATTAGATATTAGTACCATACAGTACGCCTGAAGGGGAATAGCCACGTTATAACCATGTTACGCGTTAGATGGGTTGCATAAAACTACAAGGAATTAGATATTAGTACCATACAGTACACCTGAAGGGGAATAGCCACGTTATAACCATGTGACGCGTTAGATGGGTTGCATAAAACTACAAGGAATTAGATATTAGTACCATACAGTACGCCTGAAGGGGAATAGCCACGTTATAACCATGTGACGCGTTAGATGGGTTGCATAAAACTACAAGGAATTATATTGGAAGGAGCAAATTAATTACATGGTGTATTATGCTTGCATGAATTCATATTGAACCCATAATTATAAGTTCAAGAGTTCAGTAAATAGGCTACTTCTGTTTTGACTAATAGATCGTTAAACCATTTCACGTTAGGCCTGGATGCCTCAGTTAAGGAAAGAAAGAACTTCACAGTTATTCTTCTGAATGTTCAAATGCTCCCCACTATAGCCACGCATTTTATCATCCTTCAGAACCTAGTGTTTACAGTACACTATGTCTTCTGGTATAGGCTAGAGCAATTTTGTTGCATTCATTGAGCTGTCTCCGTCTTATCCTTGGCTTTGACAATATGAAAATGACTGAGGTAAGAGCGAGCCTAGTAATGCCATTCCTTTGGCAGCCAGTCCCTGCTATGAAGGTGTGAAAATGTTGCTCATAATGACAGTTGGTGCATGCATTTCAGTGGGATTTGCAGACTGAGTTGTAATCGCAACGCCTGGCTCGGTGAGGAAAGCAACGGGAAACTACCTCACTCCTTATATCCCTAGTACGCCTCTTCAGTGATGCCTAGGCCGTCTATGACAGCTGATGGCGGAGAGTACGCGTCATAACGCTAGCGCTGACGCCAGACACATTGGGGATGTGTTGAAAAAAGCGTGACTATGCTAACGAAAATATTAATTTAATGAACGATCGGAGTACTTTCCGCATGTGACAGCTGGTCGTATAAGACCTTGAGCCACACTTTGGAGATATACAGTGTAATTGCGACTGGAAGCTATGTGACGAATCCGGGAAGTTACTGAATTTAAAATCTTAATGATACGTGATTCATAATGAGACACAGTGAGCGTTCAAAACACACGTGTGAGCGAGGCGTAACGCTTAGTGGGAAGGAAAATAAGCATAGCTTAGACGTAATATTGGGCTATAACTGTCCAGAAGCTTTTAGTTAGGAAGACTACTGGAGTGAGCTACCATTAGCGATATTGACATGTCAGTATACTTTCCTTGGGTTAAATTAATGACAAATTATCTATATTTAATATAATTAAGACAAGGAAGAGGTAGATATAGTAACGGAGAGTGCTTGAGAGATTGGAAGAGGTAGCGTTATTTGTAAATACTGTCCACGTAGCAAATTTCTTACGGAAATTCCGATAGTGCGGGAACTGCATATCTTTTCTATAATGCATGCAATTTGTAATAATGTATAGTTCAAGCAAGCACTCCGTTTTATAGAGGTAATTCGCACGTTTGTTTTTATAAGAACGTGACTGTGATTGATCTTGTGAAGTGTATACAGACTGGAATCGAACCTCATAACCCCATTTGTAGCCAGGGTCTCTTGTGTTGATTATCTTGTGTAAAGTAAACGCAGAGAGTTTTGAGGTTATCTAGATCAATTTGAGTAATTTCGAGTAAATTGGTGATATAGAAATTAAATGAATAGCATATTGTTGAGTTGCATTCTGCTGGACATGAACCAAGGAACATGGGGATGCGAATGATTAATGCGTCTTGCGGTCGGCGTCGGCGTTGTCTTCCGTCGTTGGTGTTTTCTCTGTATTAGTGTTGATGGCGACTCGAACCTGAGGCAGGAACGGGGAAATGTGGAGCTTCCTCATCGGACGTCATGGGACTCTGGTGTGACACCTTTCTAAGGCGAAGCACACCGAAATAGTTCCCACAGTCAATGATGTTGAACGCACTTTAGCAACAAGGATAAAGTCAGAGTCACAGTTCCATAAAAATAAGATGGAAGGGATTATCGTATTTGGAATAATAAACAAACGAAAACAATCTAGGACCTTCCGAGGTGCAGTGATTAAGCACTTCACAAAGAAAATTAAATTCACCGGGTACAGTCTCTGCACTGTACACCATGAGCACAATATTCACACACTTGTTGAAATAAACGACAGTCCAAGTTCTGTTACGTCGTAATTTTCAGAAGATTATCACTGACACTTAAGATCATACGTGATTCTGAACAGGTTATGATGGGAATTGGCATGGTCCCTCGGAAAGAAATGACGATACCGTATTCCACAAGTTAATACTGTCTTTAAGAGGGAATGTCGGCACAGTTTTATTACGAACACAGTTCCGAAAAATGGATAGACACAGTTTTTAAATGAAATGAAGGCTGGCACAGTTTTATTACGAACACAGTTCCGAAAAATGGATAGACACAGTCTTTAAATGAAATGAAGGCTGGCACAGTTTATGCTAGAAACATTATCGCTGTTTTCACACAGTCTTTAAATGAAGTCAAGGTTGGCACAGTTTATGCTAGAAACATTCATAGTCCACAAACGAAATATAATCGCCCAGTCGTACAGACTGATAAAAACGAAATTACGTTTTTGTTCATGCACAAAGTTCAAGCCCACGGAGAAGGCTTCCAACGCTAACGTTTCCGAACTCAAGTACACAGCCGGACCGAGTGACGAATTATATCGCGACGTGCTTACTTGCACACACACACTGAGCTCACGGCTTACTGCCGACTCCTCTCACTCTCTCTGCCTACGGCACACTGCAGCTGCACACTGCACACACTTCACACTCTCTGATTTACCCCAGGCTGGCGATTCGCTTATATTGCCGAAGGTCGGTGGGCGTGGCTACACCTGTGGGCCCCAAGATAATTTTATATCTTGGCCATCTTTACACCGATTGACATGAAATTTCGGCTAGCAGCGTTCATTATTCCTGCCTGCAAGGTGACGTTATTGAAATATTGATATCACATTTCGTTCATGCTGCAATGCTATGGAACACGAAAGAACCTTCTTCGTGACGTCGCTTGACCTTGGCCGGTGTTCTGGAACAGCGCGAGCTTGCTTGCAGTTCCCACAATGCCTGTGCGCTCGGCGCAAGTTTTAAATGCTTACGGCCCGGTGTTAGCGAGTTCCTCTTAATAAATGAATGAAACGTGAATGCTCGTAGGGCATTCCCGTTTCAATATATGTCCGAATTTGAATTCCGGATTTTATGATAGAGACCAATATCTGATCTGTGGTGAACTAAGTATTACTAGGGCTAGGATAGAGAAAGTCAGCAGACGAATGAGGGTAGAAAGTGTCCAGGACGAGGATTTAGACCGAAGGAAATATTTCTGGTCAGAAATAAAGAATTTTAGAAAGGGAGTGGAAACTTTGATTAAATCAGGTGAACTCATAATTGATCCCAGGGAATCACGGGTGGAAGAATATTTTGAAAATCGTCTCAACTACTTCTGGCGAAGTCGCGAACAACCGAGTTCATTGGGAGGACGACAACGATGTTGAGTAATTTACACTTGAGTAAATGGAAAGAATGGTAAATAAACTCCATTGGCATAAAGCAACAGGTGTAGATGAAAAAATACGGTGGAATAACATAGAGCAATAAGATTAGCATGGAATGTTAGTAAATGTATCTTCTGATTTGGCGAAAGGAGTAATATCACCTACCTCTAAGCAAGGAAACAAAGGATTGAAACAACTATCGAGGTATTTCATTGATCAATATGCGAGCAATGTGTTCAGTGGCAATTTAGGAAGGGAGGGTCTGGTCAGTGGCTGAGAGTAAATTGGATGGAAACCAATGTGTTTCCAGACCGCAGAGGGGCTTTAAGGATCAGGTTTTCAGTATGCGCTAGGTAATTGGATAATGCTACGAGAGGAATAGGCAGTTAGGTTTATATTTTATAGATCTCGAGAAGGCGTATGAGAAAGTACCGTATTGAAATATGTTAGCTGTACTGGAGGATTATGGGTTTAAGGATGGATTATAAAAAACAATCAAAGGCAATTTTGTTGACAATTGGGTTACAGAGAGAAATTACGGTGGAATGAGTTCTTGGTTCAAGGTCTTTATGGGGATTGGACAAGACTCTAAATTTTCATCCATGTTGTTTATAATTTACCTGGATCATCCACTCAAAGGTAATTTTTATTTGCTAGCGGCTTTACGTCGCACCGACGCAGATAGGTCTTATAGCGACGATGTAATGGGATAGGTCTAGGAATTAGAAGGAAGCGGCCGTGGCCTTAGTTAATGTACAGCCCCAGCATTTTCCCGGTGTGAAAATGGGAAACCACGGTAAACCATCTTCAGGGCTGCCGACAGTGGGCTTCGAACCCCTATCTCCCGGATGCAAGCTCACAGCCGCGCTCTCGCTCGGTACTCAAAGATACAGTGTGGCTGGAAATATAATACGCAGTTTGGTCTATGCCGAAAATTTGGTCTTAATGTCAGATTGTGCTGAAAACCTGCAGTCAAATATCTTGGAACTTGGAAATAGGTGCAATGTGTATGATATGAAAATTAGCCTTTCCAAGACTAAACTGATATTAGAAAGTAAGGCACGTACGAGAATTGAATGTTTGGTTGAGAAAACCAGCTGGAACAGGTAGATCAGTCCACATATTTAGTATGTGTATTCTCCCAGGATGGTAGTATGGTAAGTGAGACTGAATCAAGGTGCATCAAAGCTAATGCTGTGAGATCGTAGTAGCGATCAACAATATTCTGTCTGAAGGAAGTCAGCTACGGACGAAACTATCGTTACATCCGTCTATTTTCATACCCACTTTGCCTTGCGGGAGTGAAAGTTTGGTGGACTCAGGAGAGCGTAAGTTAGAAAATAGCGAGAATGATCGTTTGTACAAAAATGTGGGAATTGTGGCAGAAGGATACTAGGAATGAGGAGATAAAGGCTAAGTCGGGATGAATTCGATTGATGAAGCTGTAAGCATAAACCAGCCTATGTGGTGGGGTCATATGCGGCGAATGGGGGAGGATAGGTTAGCTGGGAAAATAATGGACTCGACCATAGATAGTAAGAGAAGTATAGGGAAAGAAAGACAATGTTCATTTTTCAGTTATATAAAGGATACGATGTATAGAACGAAGCGAGGGCATAGAGCCAGTTCCAAATAGAGGATTATGGTGGCATTTAGTAAGTTCACAGGGACTAGCAGGATCAACGTTAAAAGGCATAAAAGTGTATAATTATTGCATATATATAGTTATAATTACTACCGCCTATAGTAGAGTTATAACTTCATTCTATTAGACTAACAATATCGAATATTGTGCAAGAGGAACGTACCTCGGAAATAATCGATAAAACCGAATGATTGTACGAGATATGTTGAATTACTAAAAGCGCAACACCCACATAAAATTGTTTTGTCAGTCCATGCAGTAGTAAAATATTCCTAATAAAATATGGAAGTTCCTAGATTCACTCAACTGTCGATAAATTGATCATTGCAAATGGACCTCATCGTTTACGCGGAATCCCTGCCAAATAACATGAATATTTGTTTCAAAAGTTCCCACAGGCACATTAGGTTGGAATTCGCATTGCTTAAATATGAGAGACACTATCGACTATCTTGTTAAAACTGAAACCGTACAGAGTCCTGTACTGCTCACTGACAGTACCTGCATCATTCCATCCCATTAAAATCATTTCAGAAGTCCCGTTACTTGTAGTATGTTAGGCAAAATGAAACCAAGAATCCTACTTTCACATTATATAAGAATCCATACTAAATATTTTCTTATTTACTTATTCCCTTCTTTTCCGAACCGATAGTGGTTGAGCAATGCCGAAACTCGCCCAGAAAGTAGGAGGAGGGCGGATTGAAACACGTGCTGGCTGTTCTGGCCACTCTTCGATAGAGTCTCTTCGATGGTTGTTCATCAGGTTACACAGCCGCATTATTATGCTTGGGCCTCCTAGTCAAGCCAAGTTCTTAAAAATTATTTTCTTCATTATTGCCTCATTGAGAAATAAACTATGTGAAGACAGAATCAGTCTCTGTGTGTCATTTCGACGATGAAAATATAACAGACGTTTCTTAGCTATCTTAAGATGGGAAGTAATATAATCCAAATTCTCTGATAAGTAAAGAAAATATTTTGAAAGAAAGTATGTCACAACAATGATACAAATACACTACAAATAAATACATTTCTCTCAATGATTGTAAAACTAATAGTTTGTTCATTGATCCGTTATCTAATATCGTATTACTACTGCAATTTTCATTATAATGCTTGCTCATTCTGCTGTTTCGGAAATTCATGCAACTTACTCTCAACAGGGAATCCCATATGAAGCTATTCCAGGACTGCAAGTAACATGCATGGGTAATTGCTGGATCAATGGCGAAACATCCCCCAGTGGCTGCAAATCTATTCTAACTGAGTACATTCGGTTTCACTGGGGAGTCCTGAAGCATAATTAGACTCCGAGACTTGTGGCAGAAATCCTACCATTCAAAACGGTATAGAATCCGTTACCTATGACTATGATTATCTCCAAAGAGCTAGACATCTACGATGTAGAAAACGGAAGGATTCGATTTTTTGGCTTTGTTCTGTCTTTCTTTTAAACATTGCTTGTATCATTACCCGAAATGTAAGTAAGTAACCCTTTCTCAAATGTCGTCAGTATATTTAAAATGTATGTCTAACTATTTACTTAATTCATTTAATATATTTTATTCGTACATGTTTTGATACTGTTGTGCTTGAGTCATCAGTCCATAGACTGGTTTGATGTTGCTCTCCATGCCACCCTATCCTGTGCTAACCTTTTCATTTCTACGTAACTATTGCATCCTACATCTGCTCTAATCAGCTTGTCATATTCGTACCTTGGTCTACCCCTACCGTTCTCACCACCTACACTTCCTTCAAAAACCAACTGAACGATTCCTGGGTGTCTTAAGATGTGTCCTATCATTCTATCTCTCCTCTCATCAATTCGATTCAGTATCTCTTCATTTGTGATTCGATCTATCCAACTCACCTTCAGCATTCTTCTGTAACACCACATTTCAAAAGCTTCTATTCTCTTTCTTTCTGAGCTAGTTATCGTCCATGTTTCACTTCCATACAATGCCACGCTCCGCACGAAAGACTTCAAGAATATCTTTATAATTCCTATATGAATGTTTGAAGTGAGCAAATTTCCTTTCTTAAGAATGCTCTTCCTTGCTTGTCCTAATCGGCATTTTATGTCCTCCTTATTTCTGCCATCGTTAGTTATTTTACTACCCAAGTAACAATATTCATCTACTTCCTTTAACACTTGATTTCCTAATTTAATAATTCCTGCATCACCTGCCTTCGTTCGACTGCACTCCATTACTTTTGTTTTGGACTTATTTATTTTCATCTTGTACTCCTTACCCAAGACTTTGTCCATCCATTCAACACCTTCTCGAGATCTTCTGCACTCTCAGATAAAGTAACAATATCATCGGCAAATCTCAAGGTTTTGATTTCCTCTCCTTGGATTGATATTCCCTGTCCAAATTCCTCTTTCATTTCCTTTACTGCCTGTTCTATGTAAACATTGAAAGGGAGGGGCCACAAACTGCAGCCTTGCCTCACTCCTTTCTGGATTGCTGCTTCTCTTTCAAAGCCTTCGATTCTTATCACTGCAGACTGAATTTTATACAGATTGTAGATGATTCTTCGTTCTCGGTATCTGATCCCAAACACCTCCAGAATCTTAAATAGCTTGGTCCAATCAACATTATCGAATTCATTTTCTAGATCTACGAATGCGATGTACGTGGGCTTGTCCTTCTTGATTCGATCCTCTAAGATCAAACGTAAAGTCAGGATTGCTTCCGGTGTTCCTACATTTCTTCTGAAGCTGAATTGATCTTCTCCCAACTCAGCTTCAACTTGTTTTTCCATTCTTCTGTAAACAATACGTGTTAAAATTTTTCAGGCATGAAATACTATTCTAATGGTGCGATAGTTTTCACACCTGTCAGCACCGGCTTTCTTCGGAATAGGTATAACAATATTCTGTCGAAAATCGGATGGGACTTCTCCTGTCTCATACATGTTACACATCTTTCTCCTAAGGCAGTCAGTAATTCAGAGGCAATGTCATCAATTTAAGATGCCTTGTTCCTATTTAGGTCGCACGCAGCTCTGTCAAACTCGACCTCAAAATTGGGTCTCCCATTACATCAGCATCAACAGCCTCTTCTTGTTCCAGAACCAAATTATCTACATCTTCACCTTGATACAACTGTTGAATATGTTCCTGCCACCTTTCCGCTTTGTTTTCTTTCCTTAGAAGTGGCTTTCCATCTGATCTCTTAATATTCATACACCTAGATTTCCTTTCTCCAAAGGTTTCCTTGATTTTCCTGTATGCTGCATCTACGTTTTCCTGGATCATACGATCTTCGACATCCTTGCATTTCTCCTTTAGCGAGTCTTACTTAGCTGCCTTGAACTTTCTATCCACTTCATTCTATAATCGCCTGTATTCTTTTCTGCCCTCTTCATTTCTAGCATTCTTGTATTTTCGTCGTTCATCAATCAGGTCTTGTATCTCCTGAGTTATCCACTGATTCTTAGTTGACCTTTTCTTCCTTCCTAACATTTCTTCAGCAGCCCTGCTGACTTCACTTTTCATGACAGTCCACTCTTCCTCTATTGTGTTTCCTTCAGCCTTTTCATTTAGTCCGTTTGCAACATGTTCCTTGAAACAATCCCTCACATTCTTTTCATTCAACTTGTCTAGATCACATCTTTTTGCATTCTTTCCTTTCTTCAATTTCCTCTGCCTCAGATGGCATTTCATGACCAACAAGTTGTGGTCAGAGTCCATGTCTGCTCCTGGGAAAGTTTTGCCATCCAACACCTGGTTTCTGAATCTCTGCCTAATCATAATGAAGTATATTTGATACCTTCCAGTGTCTGCAGGTCTCGTCCACCTATAAAGCCGTTGTTTGTGGTGTTTGAGCCAAGTATTGGCAAGGACTAAATTATGATCAGTGCAGAATTCAACCAGCCGACTTCCTCTTTCGTTCCTTTGTCCCAATCCGAATTCTCCTACTGTATTACCTTCTATTCCCTGGCCTATCACTGCATTCCAGTCTCCCATCACAATTAGATTCTCGTCACCTTTTACATATTGTATTAAATCTTCTATCTCTTCATATGTTCTTTCGATTTCCTCGTCATCCGCTGAGCTAGTAGGCATATAGACCTGCACTGTTGTGGTGGGCATTGCTTTGGTGTCTATCTTGTTGACAATAATTCTTTCACTATGCTGGTCGTAGTAGCTTACCCGCTGCCCTACTTTCTTATTCATTATTAAACCAACTCCTGCATTTCCTCTGTTTGATTTTGTGTTGAAAATTCGGTAGTCGCCTGACCAAAAATTCTGTTCTTCCTGCCAAAGTACTTCACTTACACCAACTACATCTAACTTTAGCCCATCCATCTCCCTCTTCAGATTCTCTAATCTACCACAACGTTTCAAACTTCTAACATTCCACGCTCCGACTCGAAGAATGTCAGTATCCATCTTCCTGATGATCGCCCCCTCTCGTGTAGTCCCCACCCGGAGATCCGAATTGGGGTCTAGTTTACCTCCGGAATATTTTACCCGGGAGGAAGCCATCATCAGTACATCATTCATACAGAGAGAGCTGCATGTCCTCGGGAGTTAGTTACGGCTGTATTTCCCGTTGCTTTCAGCCGTGAAGCAGTATCAACACAGCTAAGCCATGGTGAGTATTATTACAAGGCCATATCAGTCAATCATCCAGACTGTCGCCCTTGCAACTTCCGAAAGGCTGCCAGCACCCTTTCGATGAACCATTTCTTAGTCTGGTCTCTCAACAGATACAAATCCGATATGGTTGCACCTGCGGCTCGGCTATATGCTTCATTGTGACACGCAAGCCTACCCACCGCGGCAAGGTCACATGGTTCGCAGGGGAGGATATAAGCGTAACTAATGTTTTTTAAAGATATAAGAAAGCAAAAACATTTCCGTATGGGGCATGAAGGCTGTTGGAGGAGTGGAAGGTAAAGCTTTCCACTACCTGCAACCTCGGCACAAAGCGAGAGAGAGAGTGGTTAGGTCTATGTCGGGCTACATTTGCCTCCAGGAATTAACCTAGCACTCACCTTTGGGTCAGGTCACGTGTCACTTCAGAATTTGTAATTTCTTAAATTTGTTTATTTCCTTACGTGGAATTGAACCCACGTCCTTCTGAGTGAACGAAGCTAAGCAGCCTCTTTAACAAAATAATGCTTAGATCTAATTGAGTACAATAGTTTTACTTGTTTACAATTTCACTTTGGACTTATCGTACATTTGGCTTGTTCCAGTGCCGCCGCTTAGAATTCCTCTCACATGAATTAAAGTGACTTTAGATGGATTTTCATCAATCTGAAAGTCAAAATTCGTTCAATGGGCCCAATTCAATTCAATCTGTAATACCTTCACTACGGCCTTCCTCAATCAGAGGTAGAATGTTCGACTCTTGATGTTTAGTTCAGGGGTTCAGTCATTTCAAATTCAGTCAAATTTAAATAATTGGTAGAAATTCACATTATTTTTTGGCAAGTTGAAGAGCACAATTTATTCACTCTACCTCTATCCGACAAGAGAAACTCAGTCATGGGATGTGTTCAGTAAATTTCATTTCATCGCTAAATACAAACAAGTAAGGAGTCTAAGTCACTTTAAGTATTGTACAAATTTATTCATATATTATTTTAAAAGAAAGTGTAACTGCCGAAGAAATTAATTCTCAGTCCTTTAGTCATCTTACATTTAATTTGAAATAGAATAGCAATTCACTGCGTTTTCTTTCTTCTATAAATCAATATCGGTTTATGAGATACCATTATATATAAGTGATTGTAGGTTTAATTTTTTTTAATTATTATATTTGTTTGTATAGTACTTTTAACTGTTATACTCAGTTCAAAAAATTAGGAGAACATGTCTTTGAACGTATGCCATGCTCCACAAAATAATACCTCACACCCAGGTATATTACCAAGTAAACCTTTATTCTTTACCTTTGATGTATACAAAATAACATTTATGAATTCGCATTCATTTTCAGAACACAAACGGAAATGTCCAAATAGGGGCGAAAACAAAGTGATAACAGTCCTCTACGGTGGATTTTTATCACAGTTGGGGAATTTCAGTATGGTGTATGTCCTCCAAGAGCATTCATCACAGCTTGGCACCTACGTGGCCTGCTCCGTATAAGTCGATGGAGGTCACGTTGCGGTATCAGGTCTCATTCTTCAATGAGAGCCTGTTCGAGGCCTTGGAGAGCCTGTGGTGGAACAGGACGCCCACGAAAACTTCTGTCAAGCCTATCCCACACATGCTCGATGGGATTAAGGTCGGGACTCACTGCTGGCCATTCCACCTCTTGAATGCCCAGTTCTCGAAAGACAGCTCTGGTGTTGTGCGCTACATGAGTCCTGGCATTGTCGTGCATGAATACTTCAGAGCCAACACCGTATGCAGCAACCAACAAAAAATGAAATGTCGTATGGCTTTTAGTGCCGGGATATCCCAGTACGGGTTCGGCTCGCCAGGTGCAGGTCTTTCTATTTGACTACCGTAGGCGACCTGCGCGTCTTGATGAGGATGAAATGATGATGAAGACAGCACATACACCCAGCCCCCGTGCCAATGGAATTAACCAATTAAGGTTAAAATCCCCGACCCGGCCGAGAATTGAACCCTGGACCCTCTGAATCGAAGGCCAGTACGCTGACTGTTCAGCCAACGAGTCGGACTAGCAACCAACACATGATGTAGAAGTATCTGCTCGATGTACCCCGCAGCGGTAAGATTACCACGGACGACGGCAAGATCCGCACGGCCATCAATACTGATGCCACCACGCATCATAACAGAACCTTGTCCGAATCGGTCGCTTTACTGGACAACATTTGGCATGTACTGCTCACCACGGCGTCTCCATACACGTTGACGTTCATCACGCTGTGTCAGGGGAAATCTGGATTCGCCTGTGAACAACACAGGTCTCCATTGGCGAAGTTGCCAGTTGAGGTGGGTACAGGCAAATAGAAGGCGAGCTGCGCGATGTTGTTGCGTTAGACGGGGCACTCTATCAAAACGTCAGGGTCGTAAGGACACTTCTCATAACGTGTTCCTTACTGTCTGGTCAGACACCGTGAATCCAGTGATACTGCTGAGGTCGTGTTGCAGTTCTCTGGCAGGTGCTGAACGACGCCGCAACACACAGATGGTAAGATATCGGCCATCCTGTGGGATTGTCATGCGTCCATGACCTTGTCCAACCCTCCTTGTTAACTATCCTGTGATATTGATGCGTATGCGTGTTGTTTAAAGAGGCCTAACATCTAAGGTCATCGGCCCCTAATGGCACGAGATCGACGACGTGATATGCTAATTAAAATTTTAAAATGTATCCACTGACTGGAGTTTAAAATGAAAAATGACTATGAGGTTAAAACAATCAGTGGATCTAATTCTAAACGCATTACTTTCTAATAAAATTATGGAAACAACAGGTGACAATGGAATAAGGCATTGCCTGGAAGTACAGATATATATAAATCTAGTTAGAAGTTAAAATAACACATTAAATAATGCAAACACGAACTAAAATAGAGTCAATGGGATAAAAGCACAGTTAACAGAAAAACACTAGGACAAAGGATAATATTGCACACGATAAGAAAGACTCCTCTCCCTCATAAAACGGATGACGAGGACTGCTGACTGCTCGTCATCTCGCAGGATGAGGATGATTGTACTCGGGAGTTTTAGACTACGGCTCAGATCGACCAGGATGTGTACCACGGTGAGATGATCGCCGCATGTACACACCGGAGAGGGTTCTCCTTTCAGTAAATAGGACTGCAAGACGACATAATACCACTGCTTTCCTCCTAGAAGACCGAAGGACTCCTCCATACATTCGTTGTACCTTTCATCGCTCTCAGCTTATTTTAAAGTAGAGTGGCATGCCAATACATCTCCCAATGCGACATAACCAAATATCTCAACTGAGAGCGAATTTCACTTGCTAAAATCTTGTAAGGCAACTGGGGCTGTGTAACTGCCTCCTTGGCAGCCTTATCTGCTAACTCGTTTCCCTGTACACCCACGTGGCTTGGGAACCACATAAACGTGATTCTGATTCCGGCATCAGTACACCCGGCCAGCAGGTCCCGGATCCGTTGCAGCACAGGGTGCCGTTGAAAATAGGTATCGAATATTCTGTAGCCAGCTCAAGGAGTCAGTACACAGAAGAAAGTGTCGGCGCCCATCGGACTGTACGTACAGCAGAGCATCACACGTAGCATAGAGTTATGCTGTGTACACATTACAGGTTACCGGTAGAGCAAAAAGAAACCTATCATTGTCGACAACGAATGCACAGGCCACTTTCGTTTCTGCCCTCGAACCGTCCGTGTAAACTGAAAATGGATACCGGCCAACAACGGACAGGATGACCCTCCGATAAATATAAAGGTCTGTGTTTTCCTTCGGGCCAGTGTGCAGATCCAGGATTATTTTAGGTCGTCGTATTGTCTACGGAGCTACCCCACTTGGTTGTCTGTCAAGGCAAGGAACCGAAGGTGGATCAAACAATCTGTGACTGCTATCCAACCGTATTCCCACTGGCCGCGTTGCTCGAGAATAAGCAGAGTACAGCCGACGGTTTCCATTATAGAATACGCAAGGATAGCTTGGGTGATGTGGCATCTGTCCCAAATTTGCAGCCTAGGACAAAAGCACTCGTTGGCGCCTCAGGTGTAAAGGCGGCACACTAGATTCAGCGAGCAAGTTAGCAATGGGGCTTGTACGAAAAACTCCCGTTGCCAACCTAACCCCGCTGTGGTGGATGTTATTCAGTTTGTCAAGGATGGCTTGCCTTGCTGATCCATATGCTGCTCTTCCGTAGTCTAACTTGGATAAAATATGTGCTCTATAAACTAGTAGGAGCACGGTGCGATCAGCCCCCCAATTAGTGCTGCTAAGAAACTTCATGATATAAAACTTTTTAGCGCACATGTGGCTCCCGCGATAATTTGCTATCGAAAAGGATCCCAAGAAATCGGTAAGTGTCAACTACGGGAAGAGCAACATTTTCGAAATAAAGCTCTGGATGCGAGTGAAGAGTGCGCTTCCAACTAAAGTGCAAAACAGATATCTTTGTGGTTGAAAACTGAAAGCCGTTTTCTAAAGTCCACTGTTCCACTCGCCTAATAGCTTACTGTAATTTTCGCTCTGCGACTGCCATACCACACGAGCTATTTTTTGTTATTTGCTTTACGTCGCACCGATACAGATAGGTCTTGTGGCAACGATGAGGTAGGAAGGGGCTAGGAGTGGGAAGGAAGCGGCCGTGGCCTTAATTACGCGAGCTATAATGCACAGCAAAATCGTCCACATATAGCGGCGGTATTAGTGCTGAACCAACACCAGCGACAATACGGTTTATGGCAATCGCGAACAGAGTGACGCTGAGAACCGATCCCTGTGGGACTCCATTTTCTTGAACGTGGTATTCTGAATATGCCCTCCCTACTAGGACACGGAATACACGGAGGAACAAAAGATTCGCAGTTAATACCGACAAGTTACCTCGCAATCTCCATTGATGCAGGACTGAAAAGATACCGTATCGCCATGTGGTTTCATAAGCCTTTTCTACGTCAACGGACACAGCCACAAATGTTGTTTGCGAGAAATGAATCCTGGATAGAACTCTCCAGGCGAACCAGGTGGTCAGTAGTCGAGCGGGCGGATCGAAACCACACTGGTACTCGGAAAAAAGTCCTTGTTTCTCCAGACACCACACAAGTCGGCGATTTACCATACTCTCAAATAGCTTACACAAAAATTTAGTAAGACAAATAGGTCTGTATCTTCCTGCATACTTGGGATTTTTGTCAGGTTTGAGGACAGGAATGACTATGCCCTCTCGCCACTGAGTCGGAAACTCACCCTCTCTCCAGATTCGGTTAAACACACAAAGCAGATATAACAGACTATATTCACTAATGTGTTTCAACATCTGGTTATGGACATTGTCTAGTCCAGGACAGGTGTCCTTGCAAAGCGCCAAGGCAGTGCGCAGTTCCCACTCCGTAAAGGACACGTTATTGTCCTCTGAAGCTTGAGTGGCAAAATTAAGATGATGACGTTCTGGTTTGCACTTCAGAGCGAGGAAATCACGACGGTAATTCCCGGTGCCAGACACATTCGCGAAATGGCCGGCTAGATGGTCAGCAACCGAGAACGGATTAGTTGCGGTACTGCCTGCAATGGAAATTCCCCGTATAGAGGGTGATCCTTGGATACCCTAAATACGTCCAAGTTTAGTCCACACTTGAGATGACGGAGTATGTGACATCTTAGACGACATATATCTCTCCCACGAAGCTTTCTTACTCTATCGAGTAAGAACTCGCGCCTTAGTACGTGGTTTGTTTCTTAAATGTTACCAAATTCGCCACAGTAAGCTGTCTACGATAGCGTTTATGAGCGCGACGCGATCTTTGATAGCTGCTGCAATTTCTACGGTCCACCAAAGAACGAGTTTTCGGCGAGGAGTCACTGAAAATGATGGAATGGACTACTCAGCAGTAGCAACAATAAGTTATGTAATGTTATATCGCAGCCTACGGTCCACTTGGTCACGTTGTTAAAAACAGCTAGTGATGTGAACTTTGGCCAATCAGCATGTTTAAGATTGCATCGAGGAGGATCCTCGACGGATTTCTGTTTCAAAAAAGAAATAACAATGGGAAAAGGGTCATAGTCACAGCGATCATAATGTGAATTCCACCAAAACAGCGGAACAAACTTTCCGCACTGAAATAAGTTGGTTCTCCTGTATTCAAAATGTACTAATCCAGCTCTCTTGCTAATGTTTACAACTTCCTTCCCCTGGGGCAAGGCGCTTCAGAGTCCCATGTAGGGAGACTGGCGTTGAAATCGTCAAATAAGAGGAAGGGAGGTCGAAGGTGATCCATAAGATCAGTGACATCCTTTATATTAAGGGGCTGACCTGGTGGAAAATAAACATTACGCAATGTTGCTATGACAGACAGTGGAACGCGAACTGCTACAGCCTCCAGTGGGGTTCTTAGTGGAACATCTTGGCTGTAGGTATTAGAACGGACAAAAATGTCAACGCCACCGGAAGCCCGGTCAGCATAATATCGTTCTGTCGAATATAGTCGAAAAATTTCTCAAGACCGTATTTTGACCTGGTCATAGATTTGTTTCCTGAATGCAGAGGAATACGAATACGAACGCTGGCGCAGCTCAGCAAGATGCCTATGTGCATCACCTCGTCACCAGACGAAGTGTTGCATGCCTTAAACTTCTTCGAGGTATTCCTGGGCGGGGTTTCTTTCTACGAGGGGAGCGCGCAGTTTTTCAAGGAGGAGAACCTGCTGGCACAGACTCATTCTCTCCGGGTGGACGGCATGACACCACATTTGTAGGAGAGGTGGAAAGACGCCTTATAAGGGTGGTCTTCTTTACCGCCGTCGATTTTTGTTTACACGGGCAGGAACCCTGGTCAACGATGCCTCCTGCACCGACTTAGGCTCGGCTTTCGCCGACCTCTTAAGCGAAGGAGACGTTGTCTTCTTCCCCTGCTGTGCCGGCTTAGATTTCTTAACTGGCACAGGCTTGATTTTGGTCGAAGGCTGAGATGAACCCGTCTTCGAACCTTTTCCATTTCCGGCGTTGCTTACAGGAACAACTGCCGCCTTGGGTGCAGCGATCTTCTGGGAAGGTGTTCCAGTTGTGAATGACGAACGTAGAAGAGACTGTGCTATCATGCTGAAGTCTAGTGTCTTGGCTGGTGCACTCAGAGAATTAAACTTACGGCAAGCTTCCTGGTAAGAAAGACCATCCAAGGTCTTGATCTCCTGGATCTTGATCTCATTCAGGTATACCGGAGAGTTCCGATCTTGAGGAGAATGAAGAACAGGGCGGTTAGCGCACCTATATGGAGTTGTGCACTCTTCCGCGCTATGAGATACCATGTGTCCGAATCTCTGGCACTGATAGCATCGCATAGGAGGCGGGATGTACGGCCTCACATCACAACGATAGGTTGTTACCTTGACGTTTTCTGGCAACACTGACAATTTGAAGGAGACTATGAATGCATCCGTGGCAACGTCTTCACCGTTGACTTTGCGCGTGATGCGCAGGACGTGTGTCACGCCACGGTGCTGCATGTCTTCCGTCAATTCATCGTCAGTATTCAGAACGAGATCACGGTGGAAGATAACTTCAAGAACCAGATTCAAGGTTTTGTGGTCTTCCACTTTAACGAGGATTTCGCCAATGTGGTCGAACTTAAGCAACCGATCTGCTTGGACAGCGGTGCTCGTCTTAGGAAGCAAACCAACATTGCGCATTTTCTCAAGTTCGCCGTATACACCTTCGATGTGTCGACTGAAAGTATCGATTTCTCCAGCTTGAAATCTTGCGTACCGAGCTCGATAGCTGCAGTCGCTTAAGTGTGGCCAGTATCCAGTATTCGGGAGATAGTAAGTTCGAACCCCAATGTCGGCAGCCCTGAAAATGGTTTTCCGTGGTTTCCCATTTTCACACCAGGCAAATGCTGAGGCTGTACCTTAATTAAGGTCACGGCCGCTTCCTTCCCACTCCTAGCCCTTCCCTATCCCACCATCGCCATAAGACCTGTCCGTGTCGGTGCGACGTAAAGCAACTAGCAAAACAAAATCTTGCCCATCGGTTTTGGTAGTAACCAGGAACCTAGGGAAGCTGGAACCCAGACTAATGCACTGCACATGTTCCCAAGGGGTTGCCTCCTTAGGGAATCAAATGTTGAGGACTTGGGTAGTGAACTACTTGGAGACAGGTGGAAGTGGTTTCGACGCAATGCCCTAAATCATCCTCCCCGAATGTCACGCACTCCGATCAGGGGCCTCTTTAGCCGAACCAAGCAGCCCAGGCAATACCCACCTGGTCGTAGCATGTATTGCCCGGGGTCCTATGTTGGACGATGCCTAACACGGAATGACTGAGGCAACGAGCACTACGACTCCCTTCCTCCAGTGACCTGCAATAGCATGCAACCCATAGTATGTACAGAGTAATAAATATAGAGAACAAAATACAAAACAGTTAATAACAATGTGTCCCTCTGGCGTTCGGCTTTGCTTGTATTGTCAGGCGGATACTCCTGCACGGGTACATGGGGCTCCCACCCCGTAGTATCGTGGGTGGTAACAGGCGGGCTTTCAGCGTAATCGCACACGTAATAAGCCCATATCCGATCAGCACGCACATCAGGAATTTTCACCCGAACTACAACTAACCCTAGAAAAGAGGGGACCTATGACCACATGACCCTTCTAGTCACCTTCTACGACAGGCATGTATTACCTGTGAGTATATTCAGCCCCTCCCATCCACAACGGGTCCACATAAGATACCAAGCGGCTATCCATGTCCGCTCCAAGGTCGCCCCTTTTAGTCGCCTATTACGACAGGCGGGGGATCCTGGGATTTTATTCTACATCTGCGTCCCCCACCCGCAGGGGGTGAATTGGCCTGTCTCATTGTAGTAATTCCACAAGCGGAGAATACCTGACGGAGAGATATTGAGGTCCACGGGATCACGAAGATAAGTCCATACTTCCTGGATCAGAGTAACGGCCCTTGTGACTTAAACTTCATAAGATGTCTCATGAGATGGGCTGGTTGACGTACAACGTGCTCAGATGACCGCAGTAGTCTGTGTACCTCACAACGACAACCGGACGCACCGCTATTATCTTTGTTTTGAGGGTTCATCTGATATTTTAATGCATGGATACGCCTACAGATGGAGTATAACTTCAATTTGACATACCCTGAGTAGCTAAGGTCTCAAGGTATGCTGTACGACCATTCCCCTCTACCAAATTAACGTTCACACACCAGACGTTACAAAATATGTTCCCTTAATGTTTTTAACTGTGTATTTTAGTGATGATTTGTGCTATATTCTATTGTCATACGATATATATACAGCGTGATTCTGCCACTCCTTCCAATGTAGTTTTATGCAACTCACAATATTCATTCAGACCTGAAAACATCTGCCCTGCCGGTATTCTCAGCCAACGCAATCGGATATCTTGGTATTTACCGCCTCACCATGATAGGACGCCGTAATGTTATACTCGTAATAACACCGGAAGACGTTCGTGTGCCTTCTAGATCATATCAATCTGACACGCCGGCGAAACACTAAATTGATAGTGTGACCACTGTAAACTGCATACTTGCTACAAGCTGCCCCGTGTGCCGTACGGAACCGTAGTGTAGTTGGTAAAGGTGTGGTGGAGCGGGTTTGCGTGTCAGGTGAGAGGTTCGAGTCCGGGGCAAAGATTATAAATTTTGAAATATTTCTTTAATACGTATTGCACGCAACGTAAATTCTATACCAGCCTTCATCCAAATTGTGAGTAAATGAATGTGTTTGTGGCCCTAAGAGAGCCGATTAGTTAGCAAGCCGGACACATAAAGACCGGAAATAATAGGAACGCAACTGCCCTGACAATGTCTTATTGCAGCAAATGCTCGATGTGATGACCGTTTTGGTTTGTGTACGTTCGGGCTCGGTGTCCAATAGATCGTCTTGCACGCTGATGCATTCTAAGGTGTAATTGCTCGGCAGGCGTCCGTGATGAGTTGCCGAAGCTGGTCGGGGTTTTCAGGCGCTTGAATGTAAACGACGTTCTGCAAATGTCCCCACAAGAAATTTAACGGCGATAAATCCGATGATCTGGCGGGCCAAGTAACAGGGCCTCGTTGTCCTATCCATTTCCCTGGCAGTTCCTCGTTCAGATTATTGCAAACGGTCAAAGTCGAATGTGGTGGAGTTCCATCCCGGTGCATCCACATCGTCAAACGATCGTGCAAGGGGAAATCCTCCAGCACCCGTAAGAGTTCCTGACGCAGAAATTGCAGGTAGAGTAGGTCCGTCCAATGGCCCCCAAATAAATAAGGTCCAATCACCCAAGATTCCACACCAAACATTCACTCCCCACCGTACTTGATGGGCCGCCTGCCGTACCCAGTGAGTATTGTTCGGACTCCAATAGTGCATGTTGTGGCGATTGAAGTTCCAATTATTGTGGAAGTGCGATTCGTCCTTGAACAAGATATGCGATAAGAATACTGCATCAACGTCCAGTCTGCCTAATAGCAACCGACAGAACTCCATTTGAGCTTCGAAATCCAGCCCATGGAACTCTTGGTGTATCTTAAGGTGGTATGGGTGAAAATTAAATTTCATGCAGTATTCGCCCGACGGACGGCTGGCTGGTCTTCAGCTGTCGTGCAATCGCTCTTGTACTGATGTGTGGATTATTACGAGCTGCCTCTAGAACGGCCTCTTGCATTTCACCCAATGTAACAGGCCTATCGCGGACTGGCGGCTGGTTGGAAATTACGCCTGTTGTCCTGAGGCATCATTCAACACGTCGGAATGTCGTAACAGCCGGGTGTCTCCTGTTGGGATACCGTTCCTGGTACAGACATAGTGCCTCGCACCCGTTTTGTCTTGCTTCTCCATAAATGGGGAGCATGCCAACGTATTCCTTTGTGGAAAACCTGCCGAATGACAGCAGAGGTTACAGTAAATTCCGGCCCTAACCAGCGTAGTATGCGCAGGGCAAAATATGAATGAGAGCGTCTTTCTACTCTTTGAATGTGGCAAACGTGGGCGTATGTTTACGTATTCAAACATCATACCAATGCTAAGATAGTTAAACTATGCAGGATTCGAACCGCCACTGGTACACTCCGTCGATTGCTAGACGAACGCCTGACCACATTCGCTACGCTGCACTGCTAGAAACATGCTGGTAGTACGACAAGAGCAGAGTACATACGCCATCCGGTTCGGTGTTTACGACATTAATTACTGCACTGTTACCTATATTTATGCATTTATTCCCCTCTTCATTACATCCGGTCACGATGCACGACACATTAGCATAGTTACTGTACATGGTAAAAGGACGTTGCTACATGATTTCAAGGCGTCATGTTTTGTGAACGGATGATATAACATTTCGCTAGGGTTCTGAATCGAGTGAAAAATGTGCTCACTGAACATTAGTACCATACAGTACGCCTGCAGGGTAATAACAACCCTATAACCATATGCACGTTAGTTGGGCTGCAGCAAACGGTATAGGAAGGGCCTGCTGAATCACACTCCAAATACTGCCATGGTGTGTCATGCAGCAAATGCGGCCATTAACTCAGTTCAGATTAGTCCAAAAAATGTGCAACACTCCAAAATCGTATACAAAATTACATCTTCATTTGAGACTGTTATTTCGCTCAACACACAGTCTGCAAACCTCTGTGAATTAAATAAGCGCCTCCATAATCCTCTGTTTGCAACTAGCAGTGTGTCTCAATTTAATTCCACTCTCAATTTATCTCAATCATTCAAAACTGAGTCTAGTTTTCGTCGCCTTAATCTCCCTCTGTTTCTCGTACCCTCCCTCACCGAGTTCATTATTTTTCTAGGTAGTATATTATAACCTTTCAATGATATTGAGGTCAAGAGCGTAGGATTCATTGAAAGTTATAATATAAACAGATCAATGAGAGCACATAAGTACATAAATCGCCGGAATACGTCCAGTTTATACGTCCAACTACGAATAAAATAATTTAAAAAACCGAGACAACTCGCACTTTAATAGAAAATCTTATGGAATAAAATAGGAAAATCAAGCTCAGAACCCCGTGGTATATTTAGGATTGAGTTAAGAATAGTTGAAATACAAACAGAGACCAGTAAGGAGAAATTTTGTCAACAGCTGTGAAGAGGAAAGGTCATACATAACATTTAGTCCTGGAAACGTCACAGCGGAGGCCATGGAATAACTTAAAGCAATGCAAGGTCAACCCTCAAGAAGGCGTGTGCGAAGTGACGTATCATATGTGTTTGAAAGAATAAATAAATGGTAGAATGTTTTCCTTTGCGAAACTCTGTGAGTGAAGGGAGTGATTGTAATGTCAAAGTTCCTCAAATGTCAGAAACATGTGTAATTGAGATTATAATATAGCAGTTTTTATATGAATCATGAAATGCGAACCAATTATTGTTGTGAGATAATTTGAATGGAATTTTTTTCTTGACTATGTATGAATGAAAGCAGATTGAAGGTCGATATTGAGAATTGATTTGACGTATTCTGAAGAATTGAGGAAATCAGTAGAATTTTAAGATATTATATAGTTTAAAGGAGGGTAATAATTGATTATACGGCGCCGATACATGGAGGCGAGTATCAGTAAATGAAAGTGTGGATGTAAAGTCTGTTTAAACTCTGTCTAATATAATGTGTACGAGTTTCAGGGTTTGGAAAACGACAAGATTGTTAATGATTATGATCCAGGACATCAATAAGACGGAGATGGGCGCTTAAGCTAAACTAGGATCCTGATGGATCCGAGCTCTGCTGGGATGACCGAAATAACATAAAAACGGATGTCCAGAAATATTACAACCTGAAGGATGGGATGAATGTCAGTGACTCCAAACGATAAGTACCCAAGTATTGTCTTGCCCTGTTCTATTTGTAGTAGCTTATTGTAGTATTAGATTTATCATCACATGCAGGTGACTTTTAAGAAAACGACTTGAATAACCTAACGTGTCGGTCGTTGTTTATTTTGTGAAGTGTTGGTCTGACCGTTAACGAGATAGGATTTCGGTTTATCGTCAGCGTTTAATAGGGATAGGCACGATCATGTTTCATCCGTTGCTCTTATACTATTTGAAGAATTGTGGAAGTTAATCATGGTAAGGTAATATCGAGTTTTTGCAGGTAAGTCTGTGAATGAGTGTATGTATGTGATGTTGTTAATGTTGTGATCCTCTCAAATAATTCGTTCAGCAGAATGAATTAATGAAGTGTTTTTTTTATTGTGAGTTGTGCGATGTTCATATGCGTGGTGTTAAGGATCTTCGATACCTTTGCTTATATATTCGAGTAATAATGCAGATGTGGTGCACATTTTGATGAAGTATGGCGAGTATAGAGTCGTCGAATGTTATGATAATTGGTGCGGTTATAATTGTGAATGAGATTTGTTGAATTGCATGATACGGTAGCGTGATTAATCTTCGAGAAGGTTAATGAGTTTAGGATAATGATGTTAAATGAAATGTTCACCGCGTATTTTAAAGAGTTGGATAGGCAAGCAATGTAATGTAATGCTAGAATTTGAAGGTATTTCGAAGAAATTAATGTCGAGCGCATAGGATTCATCATAATATAAGACTATGGTACAGCGTAGAGTAAATAAATAGATTAGTGGACGAATAGTTAGGATCCTCGATAATTAACACATTAATGTCACCTGTTACTGTGTATTAGCACTCAAAGTATTGCTTGATGTAGTTATTTGGGCAGTAGAATTATTTTTCAGCAGATATGCAGTAGAAGCTGGTGCGGCGCGGAACTTCCAATATTGTTCTGTTTGTATATGTCAGTAGTTAGCAGTTGTTAATTTCCAGGTGCGGCGATGCTGAACATCCTGATGAGTGTAACGTCCCTGTGATTATTTATCTATGGAATTACTTGTGTCTTGGTCAATTAGCAGATGTGATTCTATACTTCGTTAGGGAATTAACCGCCAAGGGAATTCAAGTTGTTTATTAGCTAGATAGACATTTAAATGACAGAATAGATAGAACAGTGAGGACAAACTATGGGCTAAAGTGATCCAAATGAATGAACAAAAGTGCAAGACTTGATGTTTGGCAGATTTTCTTGAGTGATTAATAATTTCATCATGATAAAGGCATTTTTAAAACTGTCACGAATTATCAAAAAATTTGAATTTAATGTTGAGTAAAGTATTACGGATGAATGTTCGGAACTAACAGAATGTGATAGAATTTGTATTAATCATATTTCTCAGTCATGTTGCCTATTCAGATATTTATTATTATATTTTCTTAGAATTATTTAATTAAACTGAATGCCCTTCCAAACTTTTATTGTGATTTTCACTTCTCGAGTGATAATTTAAGAGCCTATATATATAATTAGGTAGGACGTAGATTTCTTCTCTCTCAGCTGATGTATGATGAGATGTGACCGGTACTCGTCGAAGGGCCATGCCCTTGAGTGGATTTTCATGCGAACCGTTGAATTCTAGCCGAGGTCTAACTGAAGAAATTTATCATTTTCCGAACCACTCGTGTTCACGAACGGTCACAACTTTCTTCATTTTCCTCATACGATCGCATCATTTGAGACGATACAAATGGCTTTATCCATCGAGTTCATTCCCGACATAGCCTTTATCTTTTCATTTTGAGCCCCATGCGGTCATATTATGCCTCTTTGTATCAGCAATAATTCTGCATACCTCCAAGCGGTTTACTTACAATTCTTAATAGGACATCCCGAGTCTACGCAGTATTCAATCCAGTACCGCAAAGCCAGTTTTAAAACAGACAGTTGCAAAGACAGCTTCGCCCGAAAACTCATGTTTTTCTTACAGAATACCTTTGATCCCTAGTGTGAACTCACTGCATTAACTTCGCTACAGCTTCATTCGATACTACTTACTATACTAACATGCTGGGACAATAGAGCATCCTAAGTATTTGAAATGACCCACCTGTTTCAGTTTTATATTCCTGATCTGATATTCAGTCTTCTTACGTCCCTTCCCAACTGACATCACATTAGTTTCGACTTTACATAACATACTCGAAGCACCTTCTTTCAAATCAAAGATATTAGATTACAGGCTCTCAGCACAGTTTGTGTTTGTGACCAAGTCGTCAGCATAGGTCAAACTGCTCACTGTATTTCCACGCAGATGAACAGCTCCTCGCCATGTTATTCCTTTCAGCAAATGATCCATGTAAACTATGAAAAATTCGTGTGAAATATTATAGCCTTGTCTAACCTCTGTAGCTACTTTCAACCAACAATATATATAGATATTAATTCCCACTGTGGGCCGATAGACAACACAAATGGTTTAGAAAGCTTGTAATAAACTTGCCCTGATCTCATAATTACTGAGTATGGTTAACATCATTCCATCTGGTTTTCTAACATATGCATCTCTAGATCTACAAAATAGAGCAACTGCATTCCTGACGTAGCATTTTTCAGGGAATTAACGTGTAGGGAATACCTGGTCCTAATATCTCCTCTGTATTCTGAAACCGGATTGGTTTCCATCTCTGACCTTGGCTCAGTCGGGTGGTATTTGAAGGTGCTCAAATACGTCAACCTCGTGTCGGTAGATTTACTGGCACATAAAACAACTCTAGCGGAACTAAATTCTGGTACCTAGGCATCTCCAAAAACAGTCAGAGTAGTTAGTGGGACGTAAAAGTAGCAACATTATTATTATTATTATTATTATTATTATTATTATTATTATTATTATTATTATTATTATTATTATTATTATTATTATTATTATTAGTTTTCATCTTTTCACTTTGAACCACTGGTTTTAAACTCTTATCTAAAAAATGTTTGTGAACACCTTGCCGGGAAATATTATAATATTTACTTTTCCCTTACTTATAGATAAGTGCAGTTATGTCTTATGTCTTTCGTATAATCAGGAAGTGCTTTACCGAAATTTTGAGTTAGTCCTATTACTCGAAGCCATCTCATAACTGCCTTTCGACTATATTTTTTCCATTTCAAGTTTCTTATCACGTATTCCGGCAGTTTTTGCCACTGTGGTTTATTTACAGTCTTCTCCGCTTCCACAATAATAATTTACGTTACTTTCCTCCCCATGAACTTGGTTGTTCGGCATTTCAACTAAAAGATTTTCTTTCACATTTGAAGTTATGAAAATATTCCACCCATCTGTCTAGAGATTCCCTAGTTAATTTCATTTAACCATTTGTCTTTCACCTCCCTACCTAAGATTCTATTTTGCCGTCCAGAAGAGATTCCCGGCCAATTGAGCTAGTCTTTCCAGGTTTCTTTCCAAAAACTTACCACGATTTCTTCTTGGATTCTACAGTTATTTGTTTTCATCTATTCCTTTTATCTTCGAACAGTTCACTACCTACATCGATTCTTGTCTGGTACCATTTTATATGCTTCATATTCCATTTTAGAAGCTTCCTTACTTAATTATTTCCCCAGAATGTTTTCCTCAAAATAATAATAACAATACATTGGGTCGGCTGATCTATGGGGTCATAAACCTGTACTTATTATATGGCCATCAAAAACTGGACGAAAAGTACCTATAGAATTAATACCTACATGAGCTGTGGCACAGCACTGTTAAAAGTACCCATAATTCCGCTCTTTTAAAGTCAGTTAATTAAAAATGGATGAAAAATTGTCCTCGCATAAACGTCTGAATTCTTGCGGTCATCAAAAAATATAGGCCATATTATCCGCTGCTCTTACCGCACATCATACGCCTATTTTAAACGTATGCAATGTATCCTTTACAACATACGGGTTTTGAGTAATCCACAATCGCACATTTTGAAAATTTACTTGTCCAGAAAGATGGAACCATGCCTCGGCTTTCATTGTAAACATTTTCACGAAACCACTTCCAGAACCTCACTCTTGGGGAGAAATCTGCCTGGGGAAATTCCTGCGCGAACCGTATTTTATACGGTCAAAATTTAAGCAGCTTGATCGATTTTTGGTGTCAACCCTTGGATATGTTCGTTCCCTACGCTAGACGATTATGTGATTTTTCTGGGAGTTGCTTCTAACCATTTGTGAACATACCCAAATTTATTTTCAGTTAAAATGTGTATTTTCTCTTTTCACTGAACATCTCAGGCTGAACCTGTTGTACGCCACTATTTCATCGACTTCAAAACGTAAGATTTTGTAGGAATTCCGGATTCAGGATATTTACTACGAAATCGCCTAACGCTTCTTCTATAGTAATCGTTTCCTTAACGTAACATTCCAACAAATAATTTCCTTGTTCAACTGAACATATCATTTTCCAATCGATTACTTAATTCACGAGCAATGTACACAGTAATACACAAGCATCAGTGGCAAACACGTTCCGGTACAATTCCCAAAAGCAACTAATTGCCAGAAGTTGCTAATTGGCATAATGATACGAAGTTCCCTCGTAAAATACGAGCTCTGTATACTTGCAGACTGACTAAACTTTCCCTATCCTAGGCAGAGTGCAAATCAGATAGTGGTCTGTATCTTTAAAATATCCCAGGAATACCCGTATATTCCTAAAAGTTATACATTCAAAGTGAGTTATGAAATAGCCATTTAAGGATCTAGTGCCCCTCCTTCTCATGTTTAACGGTAAAGAGCGTTATGCGTAAAGAATGAATTCACAACACCTAACCCCAGACAAGCCAAGTAGTCCAGAGAATGCTTTCCGTTCCTGTGAGCTTCCATACCTTACAACAATTACCCACTGCATTCTCATATCCTGCTTTTCTATTTGACATTCTCGCATTGAAATCACACATGGCCACTACCCGAGGCTTGCTGTTTTCTCAGACTGTGATGTCAATCAGTTCTCTATAAAAACACTGCCCATTTCATCCTGATGTCGGAAATCTTGACACTATAGGACTATTCTCGTCCTTACAACCACCGAATCTATCCACGTCTTCCGTTAATTTACTTGCCTAACAGAAAATTTGCTGCGTGATATGGTTTCCCTGACGAGAAATCCCAACCCAAATTCTTCTCTTCCCCTTTTTAAACCTGTTTGGAACACCTTATAAATCATTACAAGGAATACATTTAATTTTTTGGTCCGTATTGGAAATATCATTTACAATGGTTAAATTCCGTATATGTTACGTCCGCTAGTTAGGGACATATTTAACTGTTGAGGACACATTACAAGACATCCAATATTAAAGATCATACGTTAACATTGGCCGTAAGAAGTAAAAACTGAGGTGTCCACAATAATAGGAAAACTGTATAGCATTTTGAATCCTTTTTTTGGCAATACAACTGTAAGGAGCATCTACTATTCTAATAATCATTGATAATGTTCACTAAATAGGCCGCAATAAAACGTCTGAAAAAGTACATTAAAAATAACCTTGAGGCCTTCGGAATCAGGCGGTTAATAGCTTTCATTCAGCCACACCAACACACACGCCAGCATAATGGGACCAGAAGGGGTGTAAATGCCTCTCACAAATATTTCTTTCTCTATTCCTTCGCATTGTACAACTTTTGTTCTAATTCCTCCGTTTCATTTTTTCTTTTCTTTTTTTTTCATTCTAGACACTTTCTATAAGCATCCATTTGACTTTGTTTGATCTTCTAATTTTTTTTACGCTGTTTCGTCTCATTACCACTTCAACGCTTTGCGAGGAGAATGTTTGGTCTGGTTAATAGAAGAAGGAGTCCCTCTACTTCTATGAACTATAAATAGAATGCAATATTCAACTGTCAGAGAAATCATTCCGCTTACATGTCAACTCATTCAGGAGACCTCAAGATTACTTTTAACATGTTTTCTTCAGACTTTTTTATTTTGGCCTATTTTAATGAACATTGTCGATTATTTACAATATTAATTGCTCCATACAGTTGGATTTGACAAAAAGAACTAAAACATCCATACAGTATTCCTATTACTGTGCATGCCTCTTTTTTTTTTTTTTACTTCTTATGACCAATTTTGAGCTTGTTGTTTAAAGGGGGCTAACATCGAAGGTCATCGGCCTATGACCAACTTTAACATACGTCATTGAATATTGGATGTCTTGCAATTTGCCTTCAATAATCAGAAAATGTGCTTAATTATGTGACGAAATATGTACTGAAATTTCAAAAGATTTTATAATATACTCTTTTATGAATATCATTTTTATTGAAAAGGTGGACTCATTCTCCTTTAACCTGTATAAATACTATTTTCAATACGGGCCAAGAAATGATATATATTTTTCGTTATGTTTTATGAGGTGTTCATAACAGGTGTAAAATAGGGAAAGAATTTGGGGTGGGATTTTCGTCAGAGAAACCATATCATGCGACATATTTTCTGTTAGGCAAATAAATTAACGGAATATGTGCGCCTAACAGATCCAGACACAACCACTTTGCTGACTCAGCCTGTTCTACTTTCTGTCTTCCCAATGCCCAGTGAATATTGATAGCACACCAATTAATTCCCCTTCGTTCGCCATGTTGTTTCGGAAGAGTCCCTGGAATGATAAAAGGAAGTGGGACACCGTTACTCCCACACGTCGGATGCTTACTTAAAATATTCTTAGCGTGCTCGGTAAAATTTTCTGTGAAGTAGGATGCTAGACTCACGCATAGACCAAGCGAGTGTTTCCACTCCAAAGGCTTAAGGATTACCGGTGAATTGTACAGTGTTAGCCACCCGAACACAAGGAGGGTCACGACTCAGAATTCCCTGAGATGCCCAATCCTACTCCATGGTGACTGTTATCATGACTCTCAGAACCACTTACTTGGCCACTCAGCCGTTGCTATTGATTCATGAACTAGCACGTGGTTACAGGAACCCACACCCGAACCATTTGGAAATGTATTTTTATTTTATTATTAAAATCACCTCACAAGTGAATTAATCAATATTACCACGCCAGTGCTCTAATAAGGTGGGTAATGAAGTAATGACTTTAATCCGGAAAATGTGTTTGGTCATCGAGCATCGTAAATTTCTAATGATTGCCAAGAAAGCATTGCGTGGGTTTGTATTGAGATACACAGGAACCGATCTTGAACAGCAGTTGTACCTATCGATAAAAATAATCTTAACATGTAAGGCGCAAGTGTTCCTCGTATAATGGACAAAATTATTCGTAACCAGTTTCCAAAACCCGTCTAACAACAGGATATTCTCAAGGGAATTCTCTCTGTCGAGAACAGTTCTTCGTTTCGCGGTACATGTGCACAATTTTTTTTGCTAGGGGATTTACGTCGCACCGACACAGATAGGTCTTATGGCGACGATGGGATAGGAAAGGCCTAGGAGTTGGAAGGAAGTGGCCGTGGCCTTAATTAAGGTACAGCCCCAGCATTTGCCTGGTGTGAAAATGGGAAACCACGGAAAACCATTTTCAGGGCTGCCGATAGTGGGATTCGAACCCGGATGCCAGCTCACAGCCGCGCGCCTCTATTCACACGGCTAACTCGCCCGGTCATGTGCACAATTAATGGGAGAAGTTGTTAAATTTACCGTCGTATGAAAATACAATGTGATGTACTGAATACGTAAAGATAGGCGAAGTCGTATGACCTATGAAACGAGTTCTGTTAAAGGTAGAGGCGTACTAAACACTACTTAGAAAACTTAAATATAACATATGGCGTGTGGCCTCCAGAAAGGCCCAGGTGCAGGTACTTCGAGTAGGGATCCATGGGCGACCTACGCGTCTGTGAGAATGGGCCCCAGCATAGCATGAAATCTAACGTTCAAAGTGTAACAAACACCCAGAAATAAACAATGATGTTTAAAATCTTCGACCAGGACGGGAAATGAACCGTGGCCCCTAGGACCAACACGCAACTTGTTAACCAGTTTCCATGGAGCAGGACAAAACTAATGGTGCAGGACTTTTGAGGCCCACCCGCAATGGAGATGAGCTACTTGTATGTTTATAACAACTTGCCAGCCCACCTGTGAATATTAAACTACTGGCAGTACCGGAAATCGTATTCGGGCCTCCGGAGGCGGAAGCTATAGCGTTCACTATGGAGGAGAGCAACCTAAATGCAGATTTCAGATCGGTTCACAAAAATGTTGACAAATATTCCGAGATATTTGAAAATCAGAATGGAAGAGTAAAGTTTTGTAACGAACAAAAGCACAAATTACTAACTAAAAGTTGTAAATTGAGGAGTGTATATCTGATTTCAACTTGCAGTGGATTGTTTGAAAACGTAGGCGCAGTGTACACAACATACAGTCCAAATGTGTGATGTTCGAGACAATTCGAAATGTATTTCTTCACCGAGCGAGTTGGTCGTGCGGTTAGGGTCGTGTAGCTATCAGCTTGCATTCGGGAGATCATGGGTTTGAATCCCACCGTCGGCAGCCCTGTAGATAATTTCCAGTGGCTTCCCATTTTCACACCTGACAAATTCTGAGACCGTACCTTAATTAAGGCCACGACCGCTACCTTCCCAATCGTAGCGCTTTCCCACACTTGCGTCGCCGAAACCTTCGGTATGTCAGTGTGACGTTAAACTACTAGCAAGGAAAATCTAATTTTCGTACTGTAAACAAACATGGGTAAGGCAGTGAACGTTGGAAATAACGAGAATAAAGGCCATAGCCTTCGAGACCTATGTATGTCATTAAAATATTTCACTAAATACTGAAATTGTTCTGGTAGGAGCTAAGAAGATAGAATGAGGAAAGAATTAGTGACTGGAATAATTTACCAGTGAACATGTTCGATAAATTTCCAAGTTCTTTAAAATCGTTTAAAGAAAGATGAGGTAAACAGCTGGTAGAGGAACTGCCACTGGAAGACAGCCCTGAAGGGAGATCACTGATGATTGATTGATTGATTGATTGATTGATTGATTGATTGATTGATTGATTGATTGATTGATTGATTGATTGATTGATTGATTGATTGATTGATTGATTGATTGATTGATTGATTGATTGATTGATTGATTGATTGATTGATTGATTGATTGATTGATTGATTGATTGATTGATTGATTGATTGATTGATTGATTGATTGATTGATTGATTGATTGATTGATTGATTGATTGATTGTAAATTGTTACTAGATCAAAAAGGAAAAGCGTAACAGTTTTGGATACACTCGAAGAACTTCGGATTATGTGAGTACTTTATGAAAAAGCACGAGGATTAAATATGAAAGTCGGCCTGAGTTATTCAGATGGTAGAACGCTGGTCTTCAAATCCCAAGTTAGCGGGTCCAATCCGGGTTCAGTCTGGTGGTATTTAAAGGTCACCTCATGTCCGTAGATTTATCATCACATAAAACAGCTCTTGCGGGGACGAAACATTGGCACCTCAGCGAAAATCGAAGAATTAGGTTTCTGGACGTAAAACGAATAACATTATTATATTTATATACGAAAGGTCACTTTTTGCAGTAACTTTCCTTATTCATAAATCATAATGGAGTGCTGATTGTTATTGAGGAAGTTTGAGTAGGAAAACTAAAATCATCATATATGTAAAAGGATTGGGGCGATATTTTTCGTTCAGTCAATAATTGACAGTTCTGACAAATTTGACCTTGGGTCTCTAGAGGATATCTTGGAAAAGAAGTAATTTCATTGTAAATAAGTCTAATTTACAAGTGCGCCAGGTTATTGTTAAGGTTCAAATACCGAATGTCATAACATGAATACAGTAGAATGTATAGATTCTGCAACACTTTTGTCTTGAGACAGGACGCTGTTCGGACAGGATGCTGATAAATCAGGTTATGATTTTCTAGGAAGAGCATATACCACTAAAACCATATGACATAGCGGCAGTATTCGTTATGATATAGAAGGTATTTATAACGTTAGCTTTATTTATAGTAGGAAATACGTAATTTCATCCCTCCTCTTAAAAAGATCATATTTGTATGCATAATCTAAATATTCCAGTTGTCACTTGTCGTTAAAAATCATCTGAATGAAGACGAAGATGATTGATATTTTCGCCATAATTAATCCTTTGGAAATACTCCTATACTGAAATGGAATGTTACAAATCAAACGTATAGCACGATATTAGCACGCCATAGAAAATGTGCCAAGAAAGCGCCTCAGACTTCTACTATGAAATTTTTTCAAATTATTGAATTAACCCCTCGTCTGTTGCAGATTGTGTTCTGAGGAATTTCCTACTTCTGACCAATATTTGAAGCAATTATCCTTCTAACTGGTGGAGTCCACGGTGTAACCTGAAAATATACAATACTTACCTATATATTTAAAATAACTTGTCCTGACTGACTGACGGACTGACTGACTGACTGACTGACTGACTGAGTGACTGACTGACTAACTGACTGACTGATTCATCATCGCCGAGCCAAAACTACTGGACATAAAGAAATGAAATTTTGGGGATACATTCATATTAAGATGAAGGTGCTCGATAAGAGAGGATTTTTGGATATTCCGTCGCTAAGGGTGTGACAAGGGGGTTGAAATTTTAAAATGAGTGTATCTATATCTCAAAACATTAAAAGTTTACAGATGTAGAAATTGGTATTTAGAATCTTCTTTAAAAATAGGGAAACACGCATTCCTTTATTTTCAGAAAATCCCAATAGGAGGGGTGAAAAGGGTAAAAAAGCGGTTAAAGGACTTTAATCAGGATACCGGTACTTATATATCCGGAACTGAATATATTACAGACCTGAAAATTTGTACTTTTGATCCCCTTCAAAAATAAAGAAACACGTATTTTTGTTTGTTTTTGGAAAATCCAATTAATAGGAGGGTGAAAAGGGGGGTGAATTTTTAAAATGAGTATATCTATATCTCAAAACTTCGAAAGTTTACAGGTGTAAAAATTGGTATTTAGAATCTTCATTAAAAATAAAGAAACACATATTTTTTGTTCTTGGAAAATCCCAATAGGAGGGATGAAAAGGGGTGAAAAATGTGTTGAATGCCTTTAATGAGGATACTTATATCTCAAAAACTGAAAATATTACAGACCTGAAAATTGGTGTTTGGGATCTCCTTAAAAAATAATGAAACACGTATTTTTTTCGCAAAAATCCCAATGGGAAGGGTGGAAAAGGGTGAAAAATTGGTTGAATATCTTTAATGAGGCTACTTATATTTCAGAACCTGAAGATATTACAGACCTGAAAATTGGTATTTGGTATCTACTTTAAAAATAAAGAAATAGGTATTTTTTCGTTTTTGGAAAATACAAATAATGGGGGGAAAGGGGGGTGAATTTTTAAAATGAGTGTGTCTACATCTTAAAACTTAAAAAGTTTAGAGATGTTAAAATTGGTATTTAGAATTTCCATTAAAAATAAAGGAACACGTATTTATTTGTTTTTGGAAAATCCAAATAATGGTGGTTAAACAGGAGTGACAAATGGGGTGAATTTTTCGAAACACTATATCTACAGAATATATGAGAAACGTAAAATGTTACAGACGTAAAAAGTGGATATTTGGAATTTCCTGTAAATGTAAAGAAACATAGGTGATTTGTTTTTGGAAACTCCACTTAAGTGGAAATGAAAAAGGGTGAAATTTTAAAATGAGAATTTCTACAGTATATGTAAAAAAACTTAATATGTTACAGAAGTGAAAAATGGTATTTTTTAAATTAAAAATCGTGTATTTTTAGTTTTCGGAAATACCACTTTGGTGGAGGGGGAGTAAATGTGACTGAAAATGGTGTTGATTTCTTTTAATTAGGCTACTGATATCGCAAAAATGAAGATGTTAAAGACGTGAAATTTGATATTTGGAATCTGCTTTAAAAGTAAAGAAACACGTATTCTCGGAAAATCCAATGAAGTGGGGGGGGGGGGGGTGAAAGAATTTAAAAATAATTTGACTTAATTGTATGAGTATACATACACCTAATAAAAATTAAGTTGTTACAGACATGAAAATTGGTATTTGGATTTCCTTTAAAAACAAAGAAAACGCGTTTTGTGGGTGGAAACCATCTTGCGGGGCGGGAGTGAAAAGGAGTTAACTTCTTTTCATGAGGACACATAAATCAAAAACGAAGAAGTTAGAGTCGTGATAATTGGTATTTAGATGATCCTTTACTATTAAAGAAACAAGAATATTTGCCGGAAAATTCACTTGGAGGGGGGGGGGGGGGGGTTGGTAGGACTGTGAAAGGAAGTGAAGAAATGTGAAATATTTTTATGGGGATACTTATATCTCAAAACTGAAGATAATAGACGTCAACATTGGTGTTTTTAATCTCCTTCTTTTAATTTTTTTGGGGAGGGGGTAAATAAACTTAACAGTTGTAGGGTGAAAAAGGAGGTGAGACCAATTGATTTTTCTGTTACCGAGCTCGATAGCTGTAGTCGCTTAAGTGCGGCCAGTATCCAGTATTCGGGAGATAGTAGGTTCGAACCCCACTGTCGGCAGCCCTGAAAATGGTTTTCCGTGGTTTCCCATTTTCACACCAGGCAAATGCTGGGGCTGTACCTTAATTAAGGCCACGGCCGCTTCCTTCCCACTCCCTGTCCCATCGTCGCCATAAGACCTATCTGCGTCGGCGCGACGTAAAGCAACTATCAAAAAAAAAAGTTTTTTCTGTTCATAAAGTACTTATAAGGAGCCTCCGTTTCTCAGGCGGCAGGGCGCCGTCCTCTCATAACTGGGTTCCGTGGTTCAAATCCCGGTCACTCCATGTGATATTCGTGCTGGACAAAACGGAGGCGGGACACGTTTTTCTCCGGATACTCCGGTTTTCCCTGTCATTCATTCCAGCAACACTGTCCAATATTTCATTTCATTTGTCATTCATCGATCGTTGCCCCAGAGGAGTGCTTCGGCAGCCGGCACAGTTCCTACTGCCGCCGCTAGATGGGGCTTTATTCATTCCATTCCTGACCCTGTCGAAAGACTGAAAACAGTCTGTAGATTTTCGATGTACTTATTCTGATCATAAACCGATCATTTTTAATCTTTCCTGGGTTCGTTTTCAACAGGCACCTTGTGCTTCGGAGAACGTTCTTAGATTACAGTAGATTCTCCTGGCATGTAAATAAAAATTTAAACACATTTGAAACAAACGATAGGAATGCGATTGACCGTCAAATTGTTCACCTCTGTAATTAGGTCAGTAATGCACGGAAGTATGTCATTCGTATCGCCAGAAATCCCGCACACTTGCCTATGCGCGACAATCGTGCTGGTCACAATGTCAACAATGATAATGGCAGCAGATGTAATTTACCGCCAAGTAACGGGCTTGCATCTTGCTGTGGGGTCCAGAACATCTAATAATAATAATGAGTATGTTGTGTATTCAGCCCGAAGAGTGGTTGGATCCTCAACAGGTTCACCATTAGCTGTCATAGATGGCCTAGGTGTCACTGAAGAGGGGTACTAGGGAAATGAGGAGTGAGGTAGTTTCCCGTTGCTTTCCTCACTAAGCCAGAAGTTGCTATTGCACATCAGTCTGCCAAGCCCACTGAACTGCGTGCACCAACCGACCCTATGAGCGACATTTTCACACCATTCATAGCAGGGACTGGCTGCATAAAGAATGGCATTACTAGCATCACTCATACCTCAGCCACATTCATATTGTCTAAGCCAAGTATAAGACTGAGACAGGTCAATGAAAGTAACAATTTTATTCTAGCCCATACCAGAAGACATAGTGCACTGTAAACACCACATCTTGCCAGCAAGAGCATAATAATAATAATAATAATAATAATAATAATAATAATAATAATAATAATAATAATAATAATAATAATAATAATAATAATAATAATAATCTGGACCGTCGTCAAATGTGCGGACCGCGCTGGAAACGAGTACTGGACGGGTAAAGACTAAGAATCCATTCCGGCCACGGGTTCAGTACCGCCAAGGCACCCAAGAAGACACCACGCCATATCTGCTGAAGGATTTGATCCATATCAAAAATGCTTATAGGAAAAGATGGCAAAGATTTAGGGACCTGGACCTAGCCCGGGAAGTACGAAATCGATTGCTGGAAAGAAAGATTGAAAAATGGGAGGAAACTTGCCGTAACCTATTAGAAAACCAGTCAGATCGCGAATTTTGGCGGATTCTCGCAGAAAACGAGTCAGATCGCGAATTTCGGAGGATTATATATCTAAAACAATAAGAATTCAATTATAAATTTCAGTATAATACCGTAGCGAAGCACGGGTATCTTGCTAGTGTTACTTGTAAGCATAATTTGACGTTATCTACTGAGTACATTTTGAATTAGGTGTTATTTATTTAGTTATTTAATTACTGAAAACAGTGACAAATGCTCACACTGCATGTCACTTTTTCGAGACAGAGACAAAACGAATAAGCTTGTAATGTGTAACTCTAGTGACTTCGGAGGGGCTGAGTGGCTCAGACGGTTGAGGCGCTGGCCTTCTGACCCCAACTTGGCAGGTTCGATCCTGGCTCAGTCCGGTGGTATCTGAAGGTACTGAAATACGTAAGACTCGTGTCGGTAGGTTTAATGGCACGTAAAACAACTCCTGCGCGTCTAAATTCCGGCACCTCGGCATCTCCGAGAATCGTGAAAGTAGTTAGTGGGACTTAAACAAAATACCATTTGTACTCTACTACCCAGTGTCTTCATCACGAAAAATAGCCAAAGCTATGCCAAAGCCAGTGAAAGTAACATTAATAGTATCCTTTAGAGAAATGGGCCAGATACTCATCGAAATGCATGCATAATTGATTAAACTGAAAACTCGAAGTCTACAGTGAACATAGATACGTATTGTCATGCAATGGGACGACTCCATGTAGCCATAACGACCTGAAACTCGAACAAAGAATGTTTACGTCCAAAGTTATTTAGGTGCACAGTAATACTAGACCACATGTCTCCTTTCATACAATCGCTCTTCTGGTAAAATTATGATGGAAAAATATTGAAATATATTCTACACAGTCCTGACATAACACGCTACGATTTTCTCTTGTTTTACACTGAATAAGCACTTCACTGTTCTAAGTTTTGGCTTACATGACGAAGTGTGAACTAGTAGACTGTTTCCCCTCCCAGCTCTCAAATATATTTCAGATTTCGGAAATTTACCAATAAAATTATCAAATTCGGAATCTATGAGTATTTAAACCCCACAGGGAGCCAGAATAATCGAGCAATGTTCAGTGTGGGATACCTTACATACTTGTGTTTTCAAACGAATGAGTTAGAAGACCTGCAGCTCGTGATGCATTGTTCACTTCGCAGGCAATTTAAGTCACTCTGTGATTCAAACAGGCTTAATGGATGCAGTTAGAAAGGTCGTTCCAATTGAGCTGCGTTTAGTCGTCAAATAAAAATGTAGCTCTAAAGTGCCTCTGAAAACACGGGGAAGGTCTAAGTGTATTCATGTGGGTGGTGAAGAATAGGAGCACTGATGGCGAAGTAGAATATTTGGTAACGCTTCTGTTGATGATGGGGAAAGGAAAGCTTGGTCTTAAGTCATTGAACAGTATAAAAGGAACGTCACTGGTTACGGTAGGTTTTCGAGATATTATTCACTTCTATCACTTCAGTTGAAGCTGAAAGCTGCTCCGGGGTGCGAGGAATAAGAAAGGGAGAGGTTTTCCGAGGGGATAGAAAGCTCATTTTGAAGTTGCAGTTTACCCCTCAGGCCGCATAAGAGCAAAGTAAATCGTACAGTCCCAGTTATAAAGAGTGAAGCTTACTCCCAACCCAACCTCCGTGACAAAGGAAGAAGAGTAGGGCAGAGGTTTGTATAATACTTATAAGAACAAAATCCACAAGTGAGTAGTAGCTGTCGTTTCAATCGACGCTCGCTCTGGGAGAGGAACCAGCTGTCAAGTTTTTTTCTCATTCTCGTCCTAAACAATAATATATGAATAAATGATGTAACTACAACTGTGGATTAATAATAGCAGATATCATCATTTATTGAGTCCGACTGGTTGGCTGAACGGTCAGCGTACTGGCCTTCGGTTCAGAGGGGCCCGGGTTCGATTCCCGGCCGGGTCGGGGATTTTAACCTTAATTGGTTAATTCCTACAGCGCGGGGACTGGGTGTGTGTGTTCTCTTCATCATCATTTCATCCTTATCACGACGCGCAGGTCGCCTACGGGAGTCAAATAGAAAGACCTGCACCTGCAGAGCCGAACCCGTCCTAGGATATCCCGGCACTAAAATCCATACGACACATCATTTTCATTTATTAAGATGTTTTGGGATATGCTTTGGAATAAAATGTGTTTTCATACTATAAAATATATAATACGCATAAACTCAAGCAACTTTGATATTTACTTTATATTAAATATTTTCATCCCTTTATTCAATTTTGTATTTTTTTCGCCTTCAAGACCTTCATAGAAAGGCCGTTCTTTTAGATTCGTAGTATAGAGCGATACACATGATATACATTCGCTGTGACGTTCATAGAAATCCAGCTAACGGACAAGTTAGCTTCTGATTGTAAATGTCTTTGAATACAGTAACTAATGGCAGCACAGTTTTATATGGAATGTAAACCTTAGGAAAGCGGCTTTCCGATTTCAAATTTCATATCCATTGGTCGGACAGAAAATCACGGCTGCATTAATGACAATCTAGCGGAAATTTTTGTAAGCTACCGCATTCCCTTTTACGACAAACTCCATCAAAACATATGAATACCCCAGGGTTCAATCATCTCATGCGGAATCACCATTAATTTTTGATGTGTGCCTTTCTAGCCTACACTTTTCTTATTGTCTTATCTTCATGAAAGAAGTGTAAATTATCGTAGTCAACGGCCCTGTGTACTCACTACAGTACATGTGGCGTACCTCTGATAGCCGGTGTGCAAGCAGTATTACCTTAGATGTATGAATTTACACTAAAATAAGATAGTGAGAAGGCGTGGCATGCATTTTAGGTACAATCTAGGCTTTCACCTGGATTTGTAGTGATGAATTCACAAAATGTCCTTCCTAGTTGTATTTTTAAAGATAACGCCGTCTCGTCACAGAACCACTACAGTTGATAACAGAAGAGTGAGGAGTTGTAGAAGACAGGTGATCTAATGTTCTAAGGGGAAGGAGATTGCAGGCTAAGGCTCTATTCAGGATCAGAATTCAGGACAGGTGTCTGTGCGAAATCGGTACGAGTCACTCCAGGTAGAACAACAGAGGGAAGATGAGGGACAGGGAACTGTTGCTGAGATGTGTGGAAGTAGGAGGAAGGGAAAAGGTAGGAAAAGGAAATGTAGAGTAGAGGATAGGAAAAGACAGGTGGAACAGGGTTATGGGAAAGAGAAAAGGGAGGAGGAAGTAGCTTCTGCAGCTATCAGGAAAGATAGGGCTGACCAGAAGGGGAGGGGATCAAATGAGTTGGGTAGGGTTGAGGCTCTGGTCATGGGGGATTCCATTGTTAGACACGTGGGGAAAGTGTGTGGATTAAAGGGAACCAGGGTAGAATGTTATCCAGGAATTAGGTTGAGGCAGATGTTGAGGAAAGTAGAAGAGAGGGAGGAGGGGAAGGAGAAGGTGGTAGTGTTTCACGTTGGTACCAACAACGTAAGGCAAGCTGATATAAGTACCAACATAGTTGGAGATGTGTGGGATCTGGTAAATGCAGCACGGGTGAAGTTTAAGAAAGCGGAGATTGTTATTAGTGGAATACTGCGTAGGAGGGATACTGACTGGAGGGTGATTGTGGATTTAGATGAGACTATGGAGTGGGTATGTGGGAAACTGGGAGTGAAATTTCTAGATCCTAATGGGTGGGCAGGAGATAGGGATCTGAGCTCTGATGGCCTTCACTTAAACCCCAGTGGAACGTGTAAGTTAGGAAGTTTGTTTGGAAGGGTAATAGGGAGGTACATTCAGGGAAACAGGGCGGCCTAGGGAGCGGTGATAAGGGAAGAGGGAACTGGAAATCAAGTGGGGATGACATAAAATTGTTAGTGTTGAACTGTAGAAGTACTCTAAAGAAAGGAATAGAATTAATTTAATAGATATATATTACCAGATATTGTAATAGGAGTTGAATCATGGCTGATAAATGATATAATGGATGCAGAAATTTTCTCACGGCACTGGAGTGTGTATCGTAGAGATAGGATAGGAATGGTGGGAGGGGGAGTATTCATTCTGGTGAAAGAAGAATTTGTAAGCTACGAAAAAGTTAAAGATGAGACACATGAAATTCTAGGTGTAAGGCTCATTTCTAAAGATAATAGGCGACTTGATATATTTGGAGTGTACAGACCGGGAAAGGGTAGCACCGACATAGTCGGCTATGTGGGAAACGACATGGAAAGAAATGTGATTGTAGCGGGAGATCTGAATTTGCCAGATGTCAATTGGGAAGGAAATGCGAACGACAGGAAGCATGATCAACACATAGCAAATAAGTTAATATGGGAAGGACAGCTGATTCAGAAAATGATGGAACCAGCCAGAGGGAAAAATACCCTGGATGTGGTGCTGATAAAACCAGATGAGCTCTATAGGGAAACTGAAGTAATAGATGGTATTAGTGATCATGAAGCTGTTTTTGTCGAAGTCAAAAATAAATGTGATAGAAAGGAAGGTCTTAAAAGTAGGACTATTCGGCAGTACCATATGGCTGATAAAGCAGGCATGAGGCAGTTTCTAAAAAGTAAATATGATCGGTGGAAAACGGCATATAAAAATGTAAACAGACCCTAGGATGGGTTTAAAGAAATTGTTGAGGAATGCAAAAACAGGTTTGTACCTATAAGGGAGGTTAGGAATGGTAAAGGCCCACCTTATTATAATAGAGAAATAAAGAGACTAAGAAGGATGTGCAGGCTGGAAAGAAATAGAGTTAGAAATGGCTGTGGAAGTAAGGAGAAATTGAAGGAACTTACTAGAAAATTGAATCAAGCAAAGAAGGCAGCTAAGGATAACATGATGGCAAGCATAATTGGCAGTCATACAAATTTTAGTGAAAATTGAAGGGTATGTATAGGTATTTTAAGGCAGAAACACGTTCCAAAAAGGACATTCCAGGAATAATTAATGAACAAGGGGAGTGTGTATGTGAGGATCTTCAAAAGGCAGAAGTATTCAGTCAGCAGTATGAAAAGAGTGTTGGTTACAAGGAAAATGTCGAGATAGAGGAGGAGACTAAGGCCAATGAAGTATTAAAATTTACATATGATAACAATGACATTTACAATAAAATACAAAAGTTGAAAACTAGAAAAGCGGCTGGAATTGATCAGATTTCTGGGGATATACTAAAGACAATAGGTTGGGATATAGTACCATATCTGAGGTATTTATTTGATTATTGTTTGGTCGGAGGAGCTATACCAGATGAATGGAGAGTTGCTATTGTAGCCCCTGTGTATAAGGGAAAGGGTGATAGACATAAAGCTGAAAATTACAGGCCAGTAAGTTTGACATGCATTGTATGTAAGCTTTGGGAAGGCATTCTTTCTGATTATATTAGACATGTTTTTGAAATTAATAACTGGTTCGATAGAAGGCATTTCGGTTTTAGGAAAGGTTATTCCACTGAAGCTCAACTTGTAGGATTCCAGCAAGATATAGCAGATATCATGGATTCTGGAGGTCAAATGGACTGTATCGCGATTGACATGTCTAAAGCATTTGATAGGGTGGATCATGGGAGACTACTGGCAAAAATGACTGCAATTGGACTAGACAAAAGTGTGACTGAATGGGTTGCTATATTTCTAGGAAATAGAACTCAGAGAATTAGAGTAGGTGAAGCTTTATCTGACCCTGTAATAATTACGAGGGGAATTCCTCAAGGCAGTATTATCGGAACTTTATATTTTCTTATATATATAAATGATATGAGTAAAGGAGTGGAATCGGGGGTAAGGCTTTTTGCGGATGACGTTATTCTGTATAGAGTAATAAATAATTTACAAGATTCTGAGCAACTGCAACGTGCCCTCGATAATGTTGTTAGATGGACAGCAGGCAATGGTATGTTGATAAACGGGGTTAAAAGTCAGGTTGTGAGTTTCACAAATTAAAATAGTCCTCTCAGTTTTAATTACTGCATTGATGGGGTGAAATTTCCTGTTGGGGATCATTGAAAGTATCTAGGTGTTAATATAAGGAAAGACCTTCATTGGGGTAATCACATAAATGGGATTGTAAATAAAGTGTACAGATCTCTGCACATGGTTATGAGGGTGTTTAGGGGTTGTAGTAAGTATATAAAGGAGAGGGCATATAAGTCTCTGGTAAGACCCCAACTAGAGTATGGTTCCAGTGTAAGGGGCCCTCACTAGGATTACCTGATTCAAGAATTGGAAAAAATCCAAAGAAAAGCAGCTCGATTTGTTCTGGGCGATTTCCGACAAAAGAGTAGCGTTACAAAAATATTGCAAAGTTTGGGTTGGGAAGAACTGAGAGAAAGAAAATGAGCTGCTCGACTAAGTGGTATGCTCCGAGCTGTCAGCGGAGAGATGGCGTGGAATGACATTAGTAGACGAATAAGTTTGAGTGGCGTTTATAAAAGTAGGAAAGATCACAATGTGAAGATAAAGTTGGAATTCAAGAGGACAAACTGGGGCAAATATTCATTTATAGGAAGGGGAGTTAGGGATTGGAATAACTTACCAAGGGTGACGCTTAATAAATTTCCAGTTTCTTTGAAATCATTTAGGAAAAGGCTAGGAAAGCAACAGATAGGGAGTCTGCCACCTGGGCGACTCCCATAAATGCAGATCAGCATTGATTGATTGATTGATTGATTGATTGATTGATTGATTGATTGATTGATCGATCTCGAACGAAGGCTTCAGAATTTACTATGCTGACGTCTGAAGCATGAAATGAAAAAAGAAGGATTTGCCTTCATTTTTCGTTCAAACAGTATACTACTCGTCAGTTCATATGAAATAGGGACACCATGCTTAAATCACCTCATAGCTAAAATTACGAAGTGAACTAATAGGTAGTACATCAGTTATTATTATTATTATTATTATTATTATTATTATTATTATTATTATTATTATTATTATTATTATTATTACTGTCCCCTTCTCCGGGGTCGCTCAGTCGGCGGAGCGAGAGTCCCAAAAGGGTGGACTGTTCGCAGGGCCGATTTGCTATTACGTGACCGACCTTCAGAAAATTTCTATTTACAGGGCCATTGGTGACTGGATAGGAGACATAATGTGAAATAAAAATCAGAACAAAATAACCACTTCATTTATTAAAATATAAAAACAAACTCAGTCTGGACAAAGCACCAAAAGAAAAAAAAAATTGTTTTAACATCTCTTCAACACAATTCAACTGCTTGATCTTCTCATTTACAAATAACTATAAGTCCTTGACATGCTTTGTCGCTTCATGGGATTCAGTAATATCTCCAATGAACTCCAACCGAAGCAGTTCTCTGTAACATTGATTGATCGTGCAATTAGTGATACCGTCGTACTAACATCAACGAAACAATGCCACATTGAACATGAAAATAACTATTTCTCATTACTGTTTTAATCGTCACAAATTCTCATTAAATAATTTTTACTTTAACACATCTGCGACAAATTTTCTATTTAAATTATATTGGCATACTTGGAGAAAATTCTCTTGAGAGATTACTTCGACATTTCTGAAAAATCCCTCCTAAATCATTTTTTTTCACACCACTGATAATTTCTTTACAACTTATTCTCGAGGAATTCTATTCAAATTATTTTTGTGAAGTATTTTACAAGTTAAGAAATTTTATACAATTTTGAGAGATTCCTTTGAGAAATTCTTTGAAAAATTCTTTGAAAAATTATTTGGCGCATTTCTCCCCTCTCGCAGACTTCGCTCGATTGTACTCCTTTATAAATTATATCAACCATTTCTATCTGACTAGTATTCTATGGATGGATAGAGCATCACGTAACACCACGCGTAATCAACAACAACAACAACATCGTTGACCAATAAATCACATAAAATATTAAAAAGAATAAGCATTCCTGGAAAGACATGAATAATATTCACGAATAACTCAATCACACCAACTGTTATAGGCAAATTTATCATACAGCTGAACTTGTCATATTTTATTTTTATCATAATTTATTATTGTATTCACCTCTTAAATTTTATTGAAGACCCTTGTAGCATGAATCGATCATAATAAGAATTCACTAAGACTGTTGTTACAAGACGACATAGGATGACTAAGTTAATCTCGAAGAAATAATTATCACCACCATGATCAGAAGGATGCGTCTGTGAGCCCCAGGAAAGGCTAATAATAAGCAAGTCGTACGTTATACAATATCGGTTGTTGAGCGAAGTAATGAACTATTATTAGTCCCTAAATATTATCAAATCACTATAAATCACTATCATCACTACAATTCACCATAATCATTATGACTGACATGCACCCTAGTGGTCCCATATAGTCAATTTTCATCGTAAAATCTACCATCATAACGCCGTACATTTTTATCCTCAACAACCAGTGAAATACCCGACTTTCATTATTATTATAATTAATTATTTTTATTCCTCCTATTATGGCTCCTAGAAACGTCTTCTCGATGAACTGCTCCTAGCACACATCAATGCCCATCCCTTCTGATATCAATTATATCACATAAACTAATAGTTCATTAAGACTTCGATTTACTGGTATTTACTCTGAAATTTAATTTTATCCTCCTCGTCGTGATTATTATAACCATATTTTATTATTATTATTATTATTATTATTATTATTATTATTATTATTATTATTATTATTATTATTAGGTCTTAATCTCCCATAATTCCTTTTGAGGATCGTAATTGTACATGACCTCATGTAACTCATTGACAACTGGATTACTTATCTTCGAATCAAAAACACGAACATTGTTCTAAGGAAATGCAAAGATTGAAAATGTAGAAACCATAAATTAAAGAATACATGAATACTCCACCATCACCATTTAAACACAACATTTCCAAAAGAAACTACACTGCTCTAAGCAAGAATACAATCTACTATCCATCTACCGAAAGAGAAGAAATTTTACAATGGTACTTAAGGTTCCGATGGAAATCCTTGGCGTCGGGATGCAACTATGGGCGTCAGCGTCCTCTTCTTGCTCTACGGAGGCTCATAGATGTACAAGGTCATCGCGCTGGCGTGCACACTTTGGCTTAACCCATGATGACTACGGCTATGAACAACAGCGTTGTATCACTCCCACGACGTTCCAGAAAATTCCAGGATTTTCCTCGCGTTCGTTGCATGCTGTCGGTTCCTCTTCACAATGGTAGCTGAAACTAAAATTTTGTATAAGAAAAGTGGTTCCACACTAGTTGTATTCTATTAAATTATTTATGACACTGAGCCACACCCTCCCCATCTATCACTACATAAATCAGCGATCCAAACAATACCTTAGTGAAATATTCTTGGGGAACAATATTTGAGGCCCGGATCGTGTCGACTGGGCAAGGCACATACATAACCCTGAGCTGAACCCCCCCCCCTTGTAATCAGGCAACAAGGGCAAGACTACATCTATATGAAATAAAAGAAGAAACGGTTTAAACCAGGGGATTTATTAAATAAATATGAGAGAGAAAAATTAAACCAAGAAAAGAAAATCACACAAAATAAATAGGGAAATTAATCGTAATACTGATGGACATACCTTGTTCTTTTTCACATAGTTGAAACATGGCGTGAGAACTCACTAATACTCTTCAAAAATATTGATACGTAATTTAAAATGCTCACTGCTCCTCGACACATCGCTATTACAATACCAGCAGCTTCCTTTCATCATAAACTATTCAACCAGGTCGCCCGTTTTACCAAGATTCGAAATATCCAAGGCACTGCACCATATATCACATCAGGCAACTAACAATGCGAAACGTTCGCATAACAATAAGCAGTGCCGGAGAACAAAAGGCAGATAAGAATAACGACAGATGAGACTGAGTACAGCCTCCATGGACCAATCAAAGCCAAGACAAGACCCAAAGAATACAATAGGTACGCCCATGCGCAAATATGAAACCAACATGGCGGGTACTCAAGCTGAGCATCAGCCATGAATAATAAATAAATATAGTTCTGCGCTGAAAACCAAACAAGGCGCAGAATTTGAAAGACAAATACAACAGGTCAATCGGCATACCAACCTTTCCTCTCCCACACATTCGAACTCACATGCATACCACATTCACGCACACGCAATGAGGGTATCGGGAAAATAAAACACGAACGGCCGTTCAGATTTCGTAGTCAAATACAAACCATAAATTATGACTCCACGGTCATTATCAGTGGGTCTCACGTACTCAAATGTTTGCGTGCGGCGTGCAATTACACATAAGGTCAGAATTGGACATTACTTTATTCACATCACTGGCATGTTGCGCCTTGTACAACCTGGATTGGTATCCCCTGCGGTCGAGACAAGGGGCACATCATGAGGATCACGCAGTATTAAAGCACGCAGTGCACCAAATCATAACCACAGAGACCCTTTTTCAATTACAACAACAAGACCACAAATACATTCATTCAAAGCACATCGTATGACGGAGCGGAAAGATGTATGCCATCGACCGTAACATACGGGGATAAATCGTCACCAAATTTAAATATAAACCGAATATCACGTACCTGTGATTATCAATGGTAAAATCGAATAGCAGTTAGCGTGAAAGGTCCAGGCTTGAACACATTAAATGAATATTTAAAACATAAAAAGGCCACACCAAACATAGCAGCAGCCATTGTTAGTATCTGCCCCACTTAGAACAGCAGAAGAACTCCACAGAGTAAAAATTATCGCTCAGCAAAACGAACGACCTCACAGATAAAACATAGCGTGTGCTGCTCCCTACTGGACGTCATTAGACTGACACACAAAACTGAAGGAAGCTATTTACATAATTAAATGTCAAATCGTGGAACATGCGATAAGCATGGTTCAACACCTAACTGGCACAATGATGTACGATCGGGTTCAGTAGTACCCCAAGCTTCAAATTCCGAGCACATTCACAAGATTACAGTGAGTCTTGAAACTGACGGAACATTATTACTAGTATTTTGACGTTCTATAAGCCAGGTTTCCTTTAATATTCGCTTTATATAGCTCAATTCCCTTACAATATCCAAAGAAACACTCCATGAATTTAAACTGCAATACTCGGCTTAAGCGAGCGCACGAACTGTCTGTGGTTTCTCAAGTTCCACCCGGTGAATCGTGCGGCTATAACACTTCGCTCTACACCGAAGTAGGCTGAAGAAAAGTTGAATTAGCACTCAAATTACATAGTGGCTGCGCCATACAAGAAATAGGCAGAAAGTAACCATATCTGCGAACGTTCATCTTCTTGCTAGATGGTTGAAATTATACGATGTTCCTCCTGAAGACTGTCTCCTCAGAGACTCTTCCGTTCGATTCACTCGTAGAAACTATACTGTTCTCTTCAGATTTTCCTTAGAGACTTCTCCTCGAATTCTTTCTAGAATAATCTCAAGACCTTTCAGCACCTTCCTCGATGTTCATTGGCTGTCGCCCTCCTTGTGACGTAATTCGTCCTTCACACCGGCAAGCAGATGTATCCAGATTATCCTTCCCCTCTCGGCGGTCGGCTCGCTAAGTGACGTTATGCGTGACGTGGCGACCTTCACCAGCCTGGTGACATCACACGTCCGCCTGCAGCGGCACGGCACGGTAACAGCTGATGTATACTTGCTTGTAACCCAATGTTCTGTAACAAAAGTTACTCCAGCTTCCCCAAATTCAATCAGGCACCATTTAGAAGGGAACTTACGTCAAGTAGCCTCGATTTCTGAGCCGACAAATTGTGAGATATCGTATTTCTATTTCCACGTAGACAGTCCATATTCATCAGGTCTGACCACTGTAATTAATACTACAGTAAAAGTTTCCTCTAACAACTCTAGATAAAGGAATACAAATGCAGAGTATTGTTTCCAAGTGTCACCTAACAGTACTCCCAGTTATAATGCACGACAAATTGTACTACCAACTTTTCCACCGACCTCGTGAAGGAATAATTTTGTGACCAAGGACTCAACACACTTACTCACTAAATTCCAGGCCATGTCAGTTGATTGTGTGATTTGATAGTAAATGTAATTAGGATTTATACCGTTATAACTTTTACAGCATGTGGCTTATGGGAAAATAAACTTCGTCTCGTAATTATTCTTTCTTAATCTGCTTACCCTCCAGGGCCGGTTTTTCCCTCGGACTCAGCGAGGGATCCCTCCTCTACCGCCTCCAGGGCAGTGTCCTGGAGCTTCAGACTCTTGGTCGGAGGATACAACTGGGAGGATGACCAGTACCTCGCCCAGGCGGCCTCACCAGCTCTGTTGAAAAGGGGCCTTGCGGGGGAATGAGAAAATAGGAAGGGATAGACAAGGAAGAGGGAAGGAAACGGCCTTGGCCTTAAGTTAAATACCATCCAGGCATTTGCCTGGAGGAGAAGTGGGAAACCACGGAAAACCACTTCCAGGATGGCTGAGGTGGAAATCGAACCCACCTCTACTCAGTTGACCTCCCAAGGCTGAGTGGACCCCGTTCCAGCCCTCGTAGCACTTTTTAAATTTCGTAGCAGAGCCTGGAATAGAACCCGGGCCTCGGGGTGAGGCAGCTAATCACACTAACCACCACACAACAGAGGCGGACCTCTTAATTATAAGTTGTAAAATCCCAGTGTTCATTTGGAATAATTGTACTATACTGTAAGGAGAGCTCGCAGTTTCCATCCTGTTTCAGAACCCTTTTTTTACCCCAAATTTGTTCACTAAGTTTGATATACGATTCACCTCGGTAGGATAGACGGCACATGTCATATTGAAATAACGGGTGATTACAATTAAGCTTTCCCTACTTAACCGCCTCTGTATAGAAAATGCGCGATCGCATTAACAGCAGGAAACTTCTAACGGCATAATGAATAAAGAATTCGTACTAAACCTTTTTAATTCGTTAGCATATTATATAATGTGCTTGCTTTCTGTGGACCTAGTATCAGCCCTACAAAAAATTGTGCTCGAAATGGCGCTCATCTCTGTCCATGAGAGTCTAAAAGCGTAGGATAGCTTGCTGCATGACTGCACGAAGCATGGGTTCGCCTGATGAATCTCCATCGATATTCTTCTATTCAGATCGGAACATAAATATGCGAACTTTCCACTGATAAACCCTATATCGCAAGGCATTATTCCTATCAAGTTCGGTACGTGTACGATAAATAGTTTCATGCCTAGAGTAGGTTAAGTAAGGATATTTGAATTGTAACTTACCGGTACTTCCCTGCTCTTATTGAAATTCGGCGTGTAAAGGAGATTTATTTTCGTATTTAGTAAAAATGGAGGTAATTCTGATCTCAGAAGAGATGTACAAGAGGGAGAAAATAAATAATTCAAAGTGAAATGAAATGGCGTATGTTTTTAGTGCCGGGAGTGTCCGAGGACATGTACTGCTTGACAGGTGCAGGTCTTTGAATTTGGCTCCCGTAGGCGACCTGCGCTTCATGATGAGGATGAAATATGATAAAGACGACACATACAACCAGCCCCCGTGTCAGAACCAATGGTGGTCAAAATTCCCGACCCGCCGGGAATTGAACCCGGGATCCATATGACCAAAGGCCAGTATGCTAACCATTTAGCCATACAGCCGGACAATTCGAAGTATACCATCTTCTTAATGAGCGGTATACTTTGTCACATCCCAATTTAAGGACGAACAATATAATAAAGACATGTGATTACACAAGCGTCTGAAACATGACGAGTAGTAGTACGAAGAGTACGAAGATATTTTCAAGTTGAATATAAATGGTTACACATATCAAATAAATAAGGGACGTGGAAAGAGTGATTGATATCTACATGGAAGTAATGAAGAAGAGGAAGAGTACATGAAGGTGCGATGAGATGATAATAACTTTGTGGTCCCTGGGGGGAATGGAAATAAGTAGGGAAAAGTAGACGGAGCTGGCGCAGGGGCTAATGCTCAAGACGGCGGCTATACACGGACTCTTATGGGACTAAATCTGGGGAGCTGGCGCATGGGCTACTGCGCAAGATGGCCGCCACACGCAATCTACCTCTAGCCACCCGCTACGACCTCTGACACCTTCAGACAATAGGATGCCGTCATCTTATTGGAATACTGTCGAAAGAGGAGACTAAAAGGGATGGCTGATTTGAGAGAGCATGGGTTAGCGAACTAGGTGTCTTTAGCTGAGTCTAGGCATGATGTATGCTAAGCTGTTGTCTATCTAACCTCCTTTGGCCAACTCTTGTAGGACACTTCATTCCAGGGTGGGTGGGGGTCGAGCATGGTAAAGCTCCTCCAGGGGGTACCCTTGCCTTAGGTAGGAGTCGAGCAACCTGTGTTGTTGTTGTGTTTGCATTGGTGGACTAGGGGTCTTTAGCTGAGTCTAGACATGTTGTGTGCTAAGCTGTCGTCTATTTAACCTCCTGGGGCAACTCTTTTAGGACACTTCATTCTGATGTGGTGGGGTTCTAGCAGAGTAAAGCTCCTCCAGGGGCAAACTTGCCTTAGGTGGGAGCCGAGCAACCTGTGCTGTTGTTGTGTCTGCATTGGCGAAATCGCGGGTTTTTTTAGCTGAGTCTAGGCATGTTGTGTACTAAGCTGTCGTCTATCTAACCTCCTTGGCTAACTCTTATAGACGGCACTTCAGCCCTAGGGGAGCAGAGTAAATGCCACTCCTATGGATTCGAACGTAGAGTTGACATAAACTCAAAAATGAAGAGCTTAAGTGCAATTCAAATATCCTCACCCTGATTGAAATATGTGTACGATGAAGGTGTACTGACTACTGCACCCATCAGATGAGTCTGATTGGCGAATTAAATAAATTATAAAAAAAAGAGTGGATAATAATTTCCCTAGGCGCTGTGATAATATTATTGGGACATTCAAGAGGCTGAGTGCGTGAGAACAAAGCTTTAGTAGAAACCCACGCTTCTTTTCTTTCCAGAACAAGTCGTTATCTAAAGAACACCTGGTGTTTCGTCAGCTTTGTAACTACGCAGTAACAGTGGAAAAAATACCGTGAAAGAGTGAGATAGAAAATGACGAGCGGAACTACCAGATTTCCCTTGGTGTGAAATGGATTCGTCCATACAATTGAACATCGTATATATGCTCCAATCAGGTCACAGTATTTGAATATTTTTAAATGTAGCGGGACGAAATTATGTGTTACTTATCAGCAATCCAGAACAATAATTAAAGAAGACTCTGTCACAGCAAGATGTCGGTATTTACAGAGAAAATTTTGGAACAAGCTAATGGCTTATTGAAAATGAACTGGAATAGTTACGTATTTAATCGTTGAGTAATGACGCGACTGTGAAGCCCCTGCCATCATGGATTGTGTTAGGCAGCGAACGACGAGATGTAATCCAGCTGACGCCACTGATTTTTCTAGAGAAATTACGAACAATTTCACGAGCACACTATTTTAATATGTTGGCGAACAGTTATTGAAATTTTGTGTGGAAGCCACTTCATTTATTAAGCAAATTTATTTGGAAGCTGTTCCAGTGCAGCCAGTTGGGATTTTTAGGTGTCATAGTTTGTATCACTCCTCCAAGTAGTGCGCCAACTTCCCTGCAATCGCAGCTTTGAACCCTCAGTCATCATTGTGAGTGTCGTTGAGTTAAGACGTGTTGAGGACATCATTCCTCAGTTTGAGCAGTGTTCTAGCTAACATCGAGCTTTCATCATTATATTCAGACGAAGTTAAGTTTATAAATGCTAGTTGCCTATGAAAGTGTTTTATAAGAACATCATCGAACTGAACAACAGTTTAAGGTACTGTGTAATGTCAGATTTACGTATTATTGAAGTATGACTTGGAACTACGCAATAGTTGAGTCTGTTGTACGCGACTTTAGTATGCCAGTCCGTACGAGAAGTTCAACGCTAAAAACAGTCAGTGAGACTACAGTAGATTTGGAATATTTTGTTTGCTACTGGCAGTAGTTAGTCAGCTGTAAGAACGGCTCTCCAAGGGGGAACATACTTTCCCTCTCTTCCAGTATTGAGGTCAGAGCCGCAGGCGAAACCCCAACACACAGCCGTTTTCTTTGTGTAGATACAAGGGGGTGTTGAATGTAACTTTCACTGCACGTGAAACAAACGTGGAAGAATGTCTAGGATGATCAATTACATTTTCAATGTTTAGCATTTGAGCACTGTATAGGCTATATATATATATATCAGAAGTGTTTCGTGTTATAATAATCTTTGTATCAGTGTTATCATATAAAAAGTAAACCGTGTGCAAGTGTGCAAGTTACAGTAAGAATTAGAAATTAACCGATTCTGGATATTACGAGGAGCAAGATGAAGATAAAATATTCTGCCATGGGTTTCTAAATTACCATGGCCGCTCTCTGTGACGATGACATCAGGTTGCTGGTAATGTGAGTACTGCCCTCATGTTATTTTTAGAATCTAACACTTTCCTTTAATATAATCTAGATGTAAGGATGCGCGAGTAGTTACTGTATAGTCCCAGGAACACAGCCAAGTAATTTAGGATATTTTATCACCATGATGTACTCATATGGTATTTTTATTATTATTATTAGTCTTCGTAACGTATGCATGAAGCACGATTTTAACCACTTACATTGTCACAAACATATTTACTTCGAGTTATTCGAGGGATCGACGTTGGTGAAATTATTATTTATTATTATAATTATTACTGGTATTTATATATATATGCAGATTATCATATTGTGGTGTAATGATAATATGATTAATATTGGAAATCATAATTTATGCGGTCACTATCAAAAATTTATGATGGATGATGGTGATAGTTATTTCTTTTATATAAATTAAATTATATTTTTTGTACACGCAGCAAGCACCGTGTGAAATAATTGGGAGAGCAATATTGATAAATATTTTTTTGTTTGTGTAATTAAAGTGTTGTCGAGTAAATATGCACGATGTTGGGTGAAGATAATAATATAAGTGATTTTTTGGTAAGGTCCACATACAGGAGACATGTCGTTATTTGTACAGGGAAAATGAGATATCATTATAGTGTAGCAAGCTGACTGAAATGATAGTGGTCAGCGTGACAGCTGAGAGATATTATTGTAATGAGAGTGGTCAGCGTGACAGCTGAGAGATATTATTGTAATGAGAGTGGTCAGCGTAACAGCTGAGAGATATTATTGTAATGAGAGTGGTCAGCGTGACAGCTGAGAGATATTATTGTAATGAGAGTGGTCAGCGTGACAGCTGAGAGATATTATTGTAATGAGAATGATAGTGGTCAGCGTTATAGCTGTGAGATATTATTGAAATGATAGTGGTCAGCGTGACAGTGGAGAGATGTTACCGGCAGAATGAAGCCGAAGGGATCAAATATGAGATAGTCAAGGATTATTATGTATGTGTAAAGGGACCTAATAACGTGCAGATGAGTAAATTAAAACACAACATCGTTCATTGATATATATAAAAATTTTCTAGGTACTTTTGTCTACTATTAAAAGGTTATGTTATTGCATAGAGAACACCCAATTAATTTAATATGTATGCTTGCTATAGCTCACTTTCTGGTACTAATTTTCTAGGACACCACGTAGTTATTATTATTATTATTATTATTATTATTATTATTATTATTATTATTATTATTATTATTAATCAGTTATTTTTAATTTTTTTTTTGTTTACTACGATCCTTATTAATATAACGAGATGCATTTCAGATTGTCAGGATATTTTGTTATGTGTGAACCACAAGAAAAGTTGATCTGGGTTGTGGAAAATGGTTATTTCAGCGAATTAATATTTATTGGGACGCTGGAATAAACCAATAATCATTGAGACAACTTGTATAAATTGTGTGACAACAAGGTATTCTTTTGGAAGAATTTGTGGAAGATGCCGAATTCTCATTGTATATTTTGTATATAATTAGCGTTTATTTACACGATAGGCTATTATTTTTGGCTGTGTTTTTCCTGCTTGGTATAAATATTAGTATAAGTTAGGAGCTATTTTATTCATACGGGAGAGTACATTTCTCCGACATTTTATAATTAAGATAGGGAAAATGCTCGCGCATAGTGAAAAGCAAAGTTTTAGATTCTAAAGCAACAACAACAAATATACAAGGAAATTATGAGTTTACTGTACTCATATATTTAATTTAACATTTTTCGCATTCGTAAGAGAACATGTCATGTAACACGAATTGCATATGGAAAGTACAGTAACGATCTGGAAAATGAATTTATTATTGTTATTAATTTTGGAATACAGGTTTCAGGCAGCTAATGTTATCGTCTTTGCACAGTGAACAAAATTTATTTTCTACTAATTGTAACAATGTCATGGTATAAGAAAAATGGTTGTAAACCAAGAAATTAAATCAGTTCTGTAAATGAAAGTAAAAATATCAACCAGTGAAATAAATTGGTGAAATGTGAATGTTCTGAGTCAATAGACTACACATACACAGTGGTATTAAGTTAGGGTGGACACTAGTGGCTACTTTTCTTTATTTTATAAAATATTATTATTATTATTATTATTATTATTTTATTATTATTTCAGTACGTTACCAGTATATAATTTTATTATAATTTCAATATATTTGGTAATCCATTTGTTGGGTTGAGAGAAACATTATTAGTATTTCTGAATATTGGTTTATGAATATTTGTTACAATTTCCTTTATTATTATTATTATTATTATTATTATTATTATTATTATTATTGGGATCCACCAATTATTTTATAGGAACACTGTTATCCTGTGAGTATGTATAAATACACTGGTATTCATTGAATCTTATGAGCTAATCTGGTAATTAATATTCCATCAGATTATTTTTTATAATTAATTAATTAATTAATTATAAATTAATTAACGAATTGATTAGGTATTTTATTTGGTAATTATAATCTGGAACAATGTAATAATGTAACAACATGGTATTAATTTAAAAATTTACTTCATATTAGTGGATATTTAGGGAGTTATCTTCATCTTCTTTGAGTTTGTTAAATAAATTTTCTTATTTCACACAAAATGAAAAATCAGTCTGTGTCATCATTTATATAGCGTGTAGACTATCCTTGATATGGTATCCCTATGCATCCTTATTTGACGACGGGGACTGAGCGCGCCTGAGATGGAGACCTCACATCTTCGGTGAGTATATTTTTTGTAGGGGCAGCCGTGGCAACGTTGGATAACAGGTAAACACCGAAGAAGCTCTGCAAGGGTGCACTACAGTAAATGTGGAGACGTGTACATGCCAGCAGGAAAAAATGACTTTGCGAGCTAAGCTGTATTTTTCCGATCTGGTGTTGTAAAGGATAGAGACAGTGTGTTATGACGCAAGACACCTGACTAGGGCTCTCTAAAGACTAGGTATGCTCGCCCGCCATTATGGTTCATACCTGCACTAAGTTGTTAAGGCAGTGCAGTTTATGTATTTTGACCGGACACAATAAAGACTTAGGCCTACAACCTCAAATATTTTTATAATGTACGTAATGAATTACAATTTTAACTATTACATTTTAAGAGGTGCATTAGGAACAGGTCTAATATAATACGGAGTTAAGGTGGATAAGGTGTGGCTTGGGGGCATATCACTTGTATATGCCTTTTTTTTACTATTCTCCACGCTAGAAAATAATGCTAAACTAACATACTCAAAGATATGTACTTCATTAATGTTTCCGTATTGAACTGAGATAAACGATAAGATATCTATTCGGCTCAAACTTTTCAATACTAATTACGTGTTGATGTTACAAATACCTCTTATTCAAGTTGGGGACCGGTTTCGACATATATAATTATGTATAGTATAATATGTCCTAGTCGTTTCCAGGCTATGTAGAAGCCGGTCCCAAAGTTGAATAAAAGGTATTTGTAACATCAACACGTAATTAGTATTGAAAAGGTTGAACCTAATAGATATCTTATCGTTAAACTAACATACTGTACAAATATTCATTCTCAGCATTACTCAAATGGTTACTCAATATTAATATAAGTATATTTCGTATATTATGGTGTTGTTTTTATTCAGAACGGTAATTGTCAAAGCAAGGTCGTTGATAATTTGCTTTCTAATAAACAAACAAACTAGGCATGTACTCTCACTGGAGAAATATTACAAAAAATAGCTTACTAACAAATCGTTTTATTATTATTATTATTATTATTATTATTATTATTATTATTATTATTATTATTATTATTATTGTTATTATTATTATTGTACCGGGCGGTACACCTCTACGACGCAAGTTCAAATCTTGCGCCATTTGAAACTCCTCTACAGGAGAACCTCTGAACATTACTACTGAACTAATTCTACGGTTTATCAGAAGATGTCGCTGACTGTTTTTGATTTGCTTTTGTTTTTCATGGATCAAGAAGTGTGGACATTCTCTAACAGATGTCTCTACCAAAAACTATGGTAATACACTCTGGTGTAATGGAATGTACTCTCCTGAAGGAATTGTTGTATTCCTAAGTTTTGTTTTTACTAAATTTTGTTCTGTTGTTTGTGGGTTGGCAACATTAATCCTTTCGTTCCGCATGTTTTGAATTTAACCAATCACTAATTTCTGTAATTAATTTTCCTCCAATCATTGCTTTCTTCTTCTAATTTCCATGTGTAATTATTTGTCTACCAATAAAATTGGGGGGTGTGTCTACTCATTCCTGAAAGGTCTCGAATTTTCCACGAGGGTATAAAAACTGCTGATTTTCTTGTCTCGGTGCCATTTCAGTAACATCTTAGTGTGTGGATATGTAGCAGGGGGCGGGAAGCGCCTCTTTCTTCAAGCAGCAGCTCTTCAACAAGGTAATGGCCTGTTAACATCTTTATTTCTTGCTAGCTCAGCAGTTTAACTCTCGGGGAGGATTCGAAACCTTTAATATGTAACCTACCATTTCAAAAGGTAAATTCCTCTTCTGTCTATGTAAAAAGTACAAATATATTTTACCGTAATGCGGGGATAGAGAGTGCTGTATCCTCTCGAGTTCCCCTTCATTTTGAAATTGAGCTGACTACGTTTCATAACCGTTTCTTCTCTTCCTTAATGTATTAGAGTTTTCTCATACGGGTCAACTCCATAGATTGGGATTAGCCCCTGTACTATCGGCCTAGAGCCACTTAGGTTTCAAAGTGTAGATTTAGGAGTGCAAATTCACGCCTCCATCCTTTTGTTTTGGGCCATTTAAATTAAACTAGTTTTTGCACACTAAGTCCCAGTAGGTTGGGTACGAGATACCCCTGTTTCTTTATTATGCCTTGATGGCAGTTTGTGTAAAAGTCCGTTATTGCCTTTATAAACTTGAAAGATCGAGAGCGGGATAGCTCTTTACAGGGTTGTGGTAAAAGTGCCTTAGAGAGGCTTGAGATGTAAAGTTGGGAGCTAATGCTCCATGTAATTAAGGGTGTTCTGCCCTCTGGTATTTTGTTGTTGTGAGCTGAGAGCTCAGAAATTATACTTGGGGCTCGAAGCCCAGATCTTGTAATAACCCCCAAAACCTTGTAAGAAACCCCTGAACGGTTAAATTATTTCTACCTGCCTTTCTTTGTTATTTCTCCTAGTGGACATTGTTTAAATGTTGTTATCTGCTATTTGTTGATTTTGAAAAGAAAATATAACCTTTGTTAAAGTTTTAAATTAACTTTAATTCTGTAGTTGAGACCTATTCCAGCCCGCACCTTCTTTCACCTGTGACTACCACGGATATCTCCGTAACAATTATTATTATTCTTATTATTATTATTATGGATGAGTAGAATAGCCTGTGTCCGCCTCTGTGGTGTAGTGGTTAGTGTGATTAGCTGCCCCCGCCCCCCCCCGAGGCCCGTGTTCGATTCCCGGCTCTGCCACAAAATTTGAAAAGTGTACGAGGGCTGGAACGGGGTCCACTCAGCCTCGGGAGGTCAACTGAGTAGAGGGCAGTTCGATTCCCTCCTGGAAGTGGTTTGCCGTGGTTTCCCACTTCTAATCCAGGCAAATGCCGGGATGGCACCTAACTTAAGGCCACGGCCGCTTCCTTCCCTCTTCCTTGCCTATCCCTTCCATTTTTCCCATCCCCCGACAAGGCCCCTTTTCAGCATAGCAGGTGAAGCCGCCTGGGCGAGGTACTGGTCATTCTCCCCACTTGTATCTCCCGACCCAAAGTCTCACGCTGCAGGACATTGCCACTGCAGCGGTAGAGGTGGGATCCTAGCAGAGTCCGAGGGAAAAACCAACCCTGGAGGGTAAACAGATTAAGAAGAAGAATAGCTTGTTCGTAAGCTATGCGCCGCGGTACTGTCAAGAGAAATGAAGGGCACCGTGGTATTGATATAGGGTACTGTCATTCTTAAATCGTGAAATTGGACGTGGTAATCGGTCAGTGTCGAAGATATATAAATTGCGATATAACATTTTGATACCATATGATGTCAGTCGGTATTTCATGCTTGCATGAAATTGATTCAGCGCTATTTTCAATGTTGTCGATATACTGTAATAAGAAAAAAATTCTTCGAACAAAAATGACGCTGAAATGTGATGTACGAAGACGAACACACCCAAGAAACTGGGATTCCGTAAGTTTATTTCTTTCATCTAATATTTAGTCCTTTTTTTTTACCAGAATTTATAAAAGGACATTTTATGTGTAAAATAAACTTAATTTTTGGCGAGTGTTATGAATCTCATCTGCTTATGCAGTTGTAATGAACAGAGGATTTTAGTTTATTCAACCGAACATTCACGAAACAAATGTTATGATACTATAAATTACTTTTTTGTTAGTGGTTTTACGTCGCACCGACACAGATAGGTCTTATGGCGACGATGGGACAGGAAAGGCCTAGGAGTTGGAAGGAAGTGCCCGTGGCCTTCACTAAGGTACAGCCCCAGGATTTGCCTGGTGGGAAAACGGGAAACCACGGAAAACCTTCTTCAGGGCTGCCGACAGTGGGATTCGAACCCACTTTCTCCCGGATGCAAGCTCTAACCGCACGGCCTACTCGCCCGGTATTATAAATTACATTCGGGAAGAAAATAGAAATAGAGTAACTACTTCTATATGATATTTATGTAATATTTTACTAATTTACTGTTCCTTTTATTACAGTATTTACAAAACAATAACATTCCATTCCTTGTTTACATTTTTATCTTCTTTTCCGAAGGAGCCCCATTTATTTACCTTGTTTCCGTACATTCTTATCCACAACAGCATAGGATCGAATATTGAAGAAGTGTCTAACAATTTTTCTTTTAAATTTCAGCACGTTGGAGAACAATATTGGTACATTTATCATTCAAATTTTCTCCGTTACAAGATTTGCATCATTTTGCATTATATAATGCTTATAGCTCCTACGGAAGACCTCACAGTTACAAATTAATTTCTTAACTTCACAATTTGGTTTCTTTTGACCACCCAAATTGAGCACATAGTTTAAAACCTGTCTGCATATAAGTAGTATAATTGTACAGTTCGGCGGCCGACACCGCCACCGGGCTCCCAGGGGCCTCCTAAACCACCGCCACCCGAGGGGCCTTCCCAGGGGCCTCCTCCACCGCAGCCAGGGGCCTCTTCCAGTGCTGCCAACTTAACCTTACTAGCGCGAAATTTGAATTGGTAAACAAAGCCACGTCCTTTTTTTTTACAGCCACGTGATTTTTGACAGCCAACCTCACTGCTGCCATCTTGACGGTCCTAAACCTCAGTGGTGCCAACTTAATCTAACCAGCGCGAGATTTGAATCGGTAAACAAATCCAGGTGCTTTTTGACAGCCACGTGCTTTTTTGACAGCTATCATCGACAACAACGTATCGCAAACCTCAGTACTACCATCTTGACGGGCCTGAACCTTAGTAGTAATAACTTAACCTAACTAGCGCGAGATTTGAATCGGTAAACAAATCCACGTGCTTTTTTGACAGCTGTCATCCGCCATCTTTAATCAAGAGAGCACCATGCTGCCCTCTTTAGCTACATATATTTGAAATGTGGTGGCGGATAATTTGAAAAATGCTTTATGATAGCAGCCATCTTTAATCGACAGAGCACCGTGCTGCACTCTGTTGGCAGAAAATTCCACGTGACAGCAGCCATCTTTAATCAAGAGAGCACAGTGCTGCACTCTTTAGTTGAAATGTGGTGGCGGCAATTTGGAAACTTCTACGTGCTCTTGTTTGGAAACAAAGCCACGTGCTTTCTTTGACAACTACCATCCGCCATCTTTAATCAAGGGAGCATCGTGCCGCACTCTTTAGTTGAAATATGGTGGCGGCAATTTGAAAAATTCCACGTGCTCTTGTTTGGAAGCAATGCCACATGCTTATTTGACAGCTGTCTTTCGCCATCTTTAATCAAGAGAGCACCGTGCTGCACTCTCTAGTTAAAATGTGGTGGTGGCAAATTCCACATTCTCTTGTTTGGAAACAAACTCACGTGATTTTTGTCATCTACCATCTTTATTCAAGAGAGCGCCGTGCCACACTCTTCAGTTGAAATGTGGTGGCGGCAAATTCGGAGTTCTTTAGAAACTCACGTGCTTTTTGTCATCCGCCATCTTTAATCAAGAGAGGACCGTGCTGCCGTCTTTAGCTACACACCTTTAACATGTGGTGGCGGCAAATTCGAAGTGCTTTACAAACTCACGTGCTTTCTGTCATCCGCCATCTTTAATCAAGAGGGGACCGTGCTGCCCTCTTTAGCTACATACCTTTAACATGTGGTGGCGGCAAATTCGAAGTGCTTTACAAACTCACGTGCTTTTTGTCATCCGTCATCTTTAATCAAGGGAGCACCGTGCTGCACTCTTTAGTTGAAATGTGGTGGTGGCAATTCGAAGTGCTTTACTAACTCACGTGTTTCTTTGACAGCTGCCATCCGCCATCTTTAAACAAGTGAGCACAGTGCTGCACACATTAGCTATTTACATTCGAGGCGCAAAAATTCTACAGCAGCCATCTTTAATCAAGAGAGCACCGTGCTGCACTCTATGTGGTGGCGGACAATTTGAAAAACAGCCATCTTTAATCGACAGAGCACGGTGCTGCACTCTTTATCGTAGTAGTGGGCAATTTCTACGTCACAGCTGTCATCCGCCATCTTGCATCGCAAACGTTAGTGCTGCCCTGTTTAGCTACATACCTTTGAGGCGGACTATTTGAAAAATTCAATTTGACAAGCTGTTATACGCCATCTTGCATCGCAAACCTCAGTGCTGCACTCTTTAGTTGAAATGTGGTGGCGGACAATTTGACAGCAGGCATCTTTAATCAATAGAGCATCGTGCTGCACTCTTTAGTTGAAATGTAGTGGCGGGTAATTCCACGTGACAGCTGTCATCCGCCATCTTGCATCGCTAACCTTAGTGCTGCCCTCTTTACGACACTGCTGGTAATTTAAAATCCACGTGACAGCTGGCATCCTCCTTCTTGCATAGCAAACCTCAGTGCTACCCTCTTTACTTGAAATGTAGTAGCGGATAATTTGAAAAATTCTATTTGACAAGCTGCCATCTTTAATCAACACAGCTACCGCCATCTCACATCGCGTACCTCGGTGCTGCACTCTTTAGTCGAAATGTGGTGGCGGACAATTCTATTCGACAGCAGCCATCTTTATTCAACAGAGTACCGTGCTGCTATCTTTACGGCTACTACATCTCAAATTAGCACTTAGGTGGCTACGACACAAGATTGAGTTGGCTGTTATAGCCTCTTCCTCTGTTAAGGCATAGCTTTATCGAACAAGTTTAAGCATGCATCGGGGAAAGCTAGAGTAAGCACGTGCTGCAGTGATGACCTCATTGTGCACGTTTAGACTTGTTCGTTTTCTTAGGAGTAAGTAGGTGAAAGGAATGCAATAAGTACATTTTGAATGCGATCAAATAACTATTTAAAATGTACTACAACAGTGTTCGTTTTGCTGCTGATAAGGTTGGTATGCTTCTTAACAACGTTCTGCACTATGCCTCCTGCAACATTCAAATTAAACAGAAACATTTAAAAATATATTATACTAAGTATGTTATGCCTTACAGAGAAGATCATACACTTCTTACCTTGTTGTTATTCCTTTTCGGAATCATCATCATCATTATGAGGTACTAGAGAAAGTTCATTCATACACTGTGTACAGTGTTCAATCCTCGGATTTGGTCCATCCCAATCATCATCACCATTTTCTCCTCGATGATTGTAATGTCGTTCACAATTTCTGCATAAAGCTACTTCGATCGACATGTTACTGTGTAGAGGAAGGGTATCCCAAAAATTATGTACGTAAGAGGCAGCGTACGTAGATAAAAATCCTGGTGGTAATTATGGAATAAGATGTTTCGGCATCGACGATCTATGTTTATAGAACATCTTAATAGCCTCAATCACTCGTGTAAGATAAATAAGATGTTGCGTATGAGCATGCAAACAGCATGCACATTCACAGTTTTGTTCCATAGCGTACGATGCCGAAGCACACACTAATGTAAATGATAAAGAGCTATTCTTATTTATAGTCTCGTAACAATATTCGTTAGCGGATGGTAAGTAACATCACTCATATGAATAATAAGGCAATAGGCTGCTGTGTTAGCAGGAATGTTTTCAGATGTTTCAAATTCTAAACGAATATCAACTGGAGATTCTTTTATAGATTATTCATGATAAGAGCAGTCTATAACTACAATCGGTGCTTTTTTTTTAAATTCCTGAGGTGTACATAGCGGACGAACTTCTTTCGGATAATGCGAGGATTGAAATTTACAAAACATGTCATAGAGCATCCCAAACTTATTTTTCTCAAAGTTAATGTCTATGTTTTCGTAGGGATACGTAATTCCGTTGGGTTTTGTCTAACGTGTCTTAATTTATAGTGATTAAACAGTGAGCTATCTTTTTCGTGATTGAATTTACGATTAGTTTGAAATCCAAAAATAATATACAAGGGCTTCTCAGTAAAACGTGATGTTTTAACAGAGCAGCTATGCTTGTTTGTAGGTGGTAACACAGGATATTCATGCAGTTCCCAACTTTGAAAACGTATAGGTAATGGTGTATCATTTTCTACAATCTTGAGCAATCGAAGTTTTTCACGATCAGATAAGGTTACGTGTGGAATCCTCCACAGTATACGATGAAGTGTAATTTTCGAATCTACTGGTGTTTCTACTGCTTTAAGAGAATTGTAATCACTTCGATCACGGATTAGAATAAGCTCTTGTTTTGCGTTGATTATAATTCGTGTAAAGTCTTCTGCGAATCCAAAAATATGTTCCAGTGATAATATACCCGTAAATGTTCCATCCTCATTAATCATCCAGTTGTTAGTAGCTTTTGGACACCATCCAGCCATCCGCAAAAGATTACTTTCTTCATCACAGAAAGAATGGTAGAGTTTCATTGCACTTGTAATACCAACATTCTTCGTTCGATCAATTTCAACATTATTTACATATCGCGCTTCAGAAAAGAGAAAAGCTAGAGCATGGTTGCTTAGCTGTGAAGTGCTAGGTCCACTTCCATCTGACTTTTCTAGTCGTCCTTCAATATAGAGGTAGCTTTCGTGTGGTAAGGTGTATACATCTTGCTGATTAATAATAAAATGATTTTCATCATTGTTATTTAATCCAAAAGTAAAAGGTCGATAGGAATGAAGCTCACTTCGTACTACACCTTCACGAGTTTCTACTGTATTCGTAATGTCTAGCATTTCTTCCATTCTGTTATAGTAGTGTATATCCTAAATCTTGGAGTATCTGCTTATGGGTACCTGTTAACTCGATAAGTCTCTGCACACATATAGTATGTCTTCGGAATGTACACCGTGTTTTATAGAGTTTTTCATACTGGTTTAAGTTGTAGTTTGTAAGCTACGTACGCGTGCCGATCTAAATGAATAAGCTGATTATGTTTATTCACAAGTCTAAGAGTAATGTTGCTAATGTGTTTTACAGACACAGGATGATAAAGAACTACTGCTGGTTTCTCACAAACAGTATATCCACGTTCCTCTGTAACAATAAAGTCGTGCAGGACGTGCGAAGGTTGTAGATTACTATTCAAGTCTGTAATAATATTACAAGTAATGTTCACATGATAATCATGGAAGAGTGTTATAGGTAGATCAGACTCGTAACGTACGTTCGGTAGGAGCTCCCTCGATGAAAATCCAAGCAATGGTCCAATCGAATCAGGTTGTGATTTGAAGTCAATCTTAAATGATGATTCAATAACACATTTATGTGTAATGTTGCTTATAGTGATTGAGAACTTGTAATTATGATTACTAAATCTATCTTCTCCAAACTGATCAATTAACGTACTTTCAATATAGTCATGAATATCGTCTACTGAATAGCTACCTGAGGGTAGTGTTAGCACCTACTCATGGTAATAGAACTTGTTTACACCATCACGCACATTATAGATTTTATTGTAGCTTTCAAACGATACTAGTCCAAGACTATTCGGCTGATAGCCAAGTTCGATTGGTGGATTAAAATAGACGGTTGTTTCAGATCCTTCTCCACGTACAGCAAACGTTCTTTCACTGTTCGTCATCACGTAGACACTAATGGACTTTCTCTACTGTCTGGGTTTGATATAAGAACATAAGACATAATTGTCCGCACATGGGTGTATTAAAGTTTTGCACACGGTTCTTATTGTAAACAATGTCTGCACTGCTTCCGAAATAACGTATGAGCTCAAAAGGAGGAGGCAAGTCTCCATAGCTATCAAAATACCATACTTTAGATTTAAGTTTTTCATAAGCAACGTAATGAGTTCCCGGTCCACGACTGTCGTCCAAGTTAATTACGGCACTTTCACGTTCACGTGGGCGCGCTGGTAGTTGATCACGCATATACACTCCTCGAAAATAATGAATTCCTAGTTGTTTAACAAACGTAAAAATTTCATCATGCGTTAGAGCTCGATGTGGCAGTGCATTCAGTAGACGTTTTTTGGAGAAATGTAGATACCAAGCCCTTTCTTGTATGGCGCTAGCTTCATGTTCACACCTTTGCCTCGTAATGCAATTGCCTCCATCGTCTTGTTATGACGTTCACTCTCTTTCAACTGTTGTTTCGCTTCTTCTACAGCTTTGACGGTTCTCCCCTACAGCATAAGCACCACATAACAATGACCTTAAAGCTGCTAGACCAGCAAACAGCGCAGGAAAAAATCCTCCTCGTTTTGGTACAGGAATAATTCGTGCACGTTTACTAAATATTGCTCTGCACTTTGGAGAAATACTCGCTCTTGCTGCGCGGAATGCCTTAGTAATAACTACACGAGGATTGTATTCCCCTCGAATAGCTTTTTGAGCAGCCTTTATAACATCTTTCCATCCAACAGTTTTTACTTTCTTCTTCTTCTTCTTCATGTCGTTTGGATATCGTTGTTTCACCATGCTGTACACGACTTTACTAGTCAAGAGCAAATCATAAACTAACCGTTGCCTCTTGTTTCGTTTAATATATATATATATATATATAGTACTATTACGTAATTTATGATTCAGTTATCATGAATATTATAAAGCAGCAAGACACGCTACCTGTTACCGACATTGTACCACATCTCTTACCTAGTTCTAGTACAACTACAAGAAAACGTTATGGAACGTTGTTTCCTTTTACTGTTCGATGTATTATATCAGGCCCGTCGGGATGCTGTAAAACAAATCTTTTACTCACACTTATTACTTCTGTAAATGGTGTACGCTTCGAGAATATTTACGTTTTTGCAAAGTCACTCTATCAACCGCTATATACTATTCTACAAACTGTAATGCACGATCTAGTTAAATATGGAATAAGATATTTAAAATTTAATTCGCATGAGCAAGTACCATCACCAGACGATGTGCTTCCTAATTCTCTTATGATCTTTGATGGTGTCGCAACAGAACAGCAAAACGTTATTCGTGCATTCTTTAGTATGTGTCGGCATAAATATGTTGACTGCATCTATTTGTGTCAAACCTATTCTCGTGTGCCTAAGCAGTTCATACGCGACAACGCAAATGTTATTGTGCTTTTTCGGCAAGATGAGCGCAACATGCGACATGTGTATAACGATCATGTTAACACTGATATGACATTCGATGACTTTAAACGTATGTGTGCTAAATGGTGGTCATTACACCGTTACAGCTTTTTAGTTATTGATAAAGAAAGTGATGTTCAGCATGGACGATATCGCATGGGTTTCGATCATTTTATATGCATTAACACAGAAACAGTAATTACTTGATTAAACACCATCATCATGTTAACATCTAGCAAGGAGATCACAAAACATATCATCCAAGCTCGAAACAATATTCGACGGAAATTTAAAGAGCTTAAACGTATTCAAGTAGGCACGGATTTATTTTTTAAAACACAACCAAGTACACCACTCAAAGTAATTTTTAATTCTACTTCATTACCGCAGCCTACTTCAAGTTTTGCTTCTATGCAAACATCCTATCATAAAGAGAAGCATGAAGAAGAAAAGCATGAACAAGATAAGGAAGAGAAGAAGCAGGATGTAGATCAAGAAGAGGAAGAGGAAGGTAAGGAAGAAGAAGAACTTAATGATACATCACCATCTAAGCGTGTTTTAACTACAGATGTTATTGCTGAAACACCTACTACATCGACGCAAAATCTACCATCCTTGTCTGAGGTTATGATAACACCAGAGTATCGCAATCAGTTTAGAACTTTTATTCAAGATACATATGGATCTCTCTTTGCACCTTATATAGAAAAACGTTTTACAGGACAAACTGACACTACCTACGTTATTCGCTACGGAGATGACTGTTTCTGGACAGGAAATTCAAATGTTAAGATTATTAACAACAAACTCATTGTTAGAGGTGTTACCTATAAACCTACGAAAGGACACTTAGAACTTCTTAGAACGAATACCTGACAAGGATATAATTTTACAAGATGATCTTAAAAAATATAAAGCAGTACTTTTTGCTACTGACGCAACACGACGTAATTACAAGAGAACAGAAGCTGTAAATGCAAGTAAGAGTTACAAGTATCGTGAGTTTATTTCTTAGCTGTTTCCGACTGCACGTAGCCTCGATGTTATCTACAAGCCTTTGTTGCCGTATGTAGATGTAAGATACTGGAATGACCCAAACTTACTCGTTGAACGATTACAACTTTTAAGAGCATCGCAAGAGGCTGGTCACACAGGTCACGGATCAGAAATTCTAGAAATAGAAAGATAACTACGTTATGCCGGTATTATTTTGTAATGGCTGGTCAAGAGTAGATCTCACCTGTAAAGGTAAACATCGCACATGAGTTACATAAACCAGCACGTCGCACCTACTGTCGCAGACGCGTTATTACACGAGGAAAAGATGATCTCTGGCAAGCAGACTTAGAAGAAATAGTAATAAGGGGTATAAGTATCTACTTACTGTTATCGATGTGTACTCGAAGTTTGCTTTTGCACAACCCGTGCGTTCTAAAACAGCAGCTCAAGTTAAAGAAGCATTTAAACATATTGTTGAAGAATCGAAACGCTGCCCAAGGCTTCTTCAAACTGATCAAGGTAAAGAGTTTTACAACAAGGATTTTTCTTCTTACCTCAATTTACTTGGCATTCAACACTACTCAACGTTCAGCAATCTCAAGGCAAGTGTTTTAGAACGATTTAATTGTACACTCAAAATAATCATGTGGCGATAATTTACAGCACAAGGTTCATATCGTTGGATTTATCTGCTACTTAGACTTTTATCTACCTACAACGATACATCTCATGGCACTATCGGAACAAAGCCACGTCTTGTTACAAAGAATACACCTCGTATAGATGCTATTCATCTTGTAATTAAAACAGCTGATCCACGTCGCTATCGCTTTAAAGAAGGTGATTTTGTTCGCATCAGCAAACGCAAGTCTATCTTTGCAAAAGGATACACACCTAACTGGAGCACTGAAATTTTTCAAATCAGAAGTGTTAATCTTACTAATCCAGTTACGTATTTACTTCGTGATCTCAGAGGACAGCCTATTGAAGGAGGATTCTACATCGAAGAACTGCAGAAAACAAAATATCCTGATCACTATTTAGTTGAACGAGTTATTCGACGTCGTGGGAATAAACTGTATGTTAAATGGCTTGGTTTTAATAACAGCTTTAATTCATGGATTAATAAAGAGGATGTACTTTAAATCTTCTGTGTGTTTCTTTTAATCCTCTACCTCTCATTTTTTCTAAGTCACTAGGACATGCTGTAGGATTAAACAACACCTGTAATATGTTTTGAAAATTCATATTTATTTTAGAATATATATACATTTTTATCCTTTGTTTATTTTACAATCTTTGTCACTCACTTTTCGTTTTATTGCACCAACAACAAGTGCTGCTATCTTCTTCTGAGCAGCTGAAGCACTAAGTAATAACACACACACAGCATAACTTTACGAAGCAGATTTTAACAGCTACACGACATACTCTGTGCAGGCAGCATGCAACTACGTGTCAGGCGAACGTGTTTTAGGGCCGCAGGGGAGATGAAGCTCTATGAAAAGAAGATCAATCACTTTATTGATGAGTCCACGCCCAACATGCTTCCTCATCATTTTCCCAGCACGTTTCTTCACCTTTTCCTTGTTTATTCTCTCCGCAGCCATGATAAGTGTTTATAAGTGAAGACAACTCGTTAGTTTTAGGTCCGTAATACAGTTTAATTAATTGATATGTACGGCACTGTCTCACAGAAGGTATTCAACCAGAACTCACGTGTTCATAATGTAAACTACACGTTTGAAGCTCTGACAAAACAGGATCTTGAGCCCACTCAGGAGGCACCTTATCCAAAATCTTCTTTACAACATTCGCAGCTACATTAACCAAAAATGCCTTTGGTAATGCATTTAACTCTTCTTCAGTAAAAGTGTTTATTATCTTTTTGCATGCATAGAACTTTACGATCGCCTTTTCAACTGCGTTACACTTAGTATCTGTTAGAAATGACATGATGTCTTTACTCTACAAATGTTTCTTTTACACTAAGGTTATTTCGACACTGCAGTTTACATATGTTGTTCACTTCCCGGCATGCACTGCAACACAACCAATCAAAGCGCATGCATACATTTTGTAAATACTGTTTAGTAGTTTCTCTACTATGCTCTATCGGAAGAGTCTTTTAATGATGGGCACCCCAATTCATGCATGTCGATAATTACACACGATGATGGTAGAAAATCACGCAACCATTCTTTCTTTCACAACCCTTTAAAAGAACAAGATCTGCTCTTGACAAATGTGCATTCATCATTAAAGGTAGAAAACGATAATATATTCCTTTTTTCCCACTTCAGACCTAAATAGTTTTCAATCCACTGAGTCTGCTTTCTATCTTCATCTGTTTGCAAACAGTAAGGGAACGGTGGGCTAAATACTAAACTAACAAGTTTTGGTGCCCACAACACACTGGAGTCTAACACAGCTACCTCTTTGAACACAAATTTGTTACCGTTTACTTTAAAGACTTGCACATCAACTATTAATGTTTTCGTCATGTTTGCACTCCACTCTCTATCACTGTTTCCCGAAGATTAAAGCTTTTAGTCAACGAATGGGTTTAAACATGCGCACCTATAATAACGTCATCGCTCCAGCACACGCAAACACTTGTTTTTATGATGCATATTTATGGCATTCCATTCACCTACTTACTCTTAAGAAAACGAACAAGTCTAAACATGCACAATGACGTCATCACTGCAGCACGTGCTTACTCTAGCTTTCCCCGACGCATGTTCAAAACTTGTTCGATAAAGCTATGCCTTAACAGAGAAAGAGGCTATAACAGCCACCGCCATTTTGTGTCGTAGGCACCTAAGTGATAATTTGCGATGTAGTAGCCGTAAAGATAGCAGCACGGTACTCTGTTGAATAAAGATGGCTGCTGTCGAAAAGAATTGTCCGCCACCACATTTCGACTAAAGTGTGCAGCACCAAGGTAAGCGATGTAAGATAGCGGTAGCTGTGTTGATTAAAGATGGCAGCTTGTCAAATAGAATTTTTCAAATTATCCGCTACTACATTTCAAGTAAAGAGGGTAGCACTGAGGTTTGCTATGCAAGAAGGAGGATGCCAGCTGTCACGTGGATTTTAAATTACCAGCAGTGTCGTAAAGAGGGCAGCACTAAGGTTAGCGATGCAAGATGGCGGATGACAGCTGTCACGTGGAATTACCCGCCACTACATTTCAACTAAAGAGTGCAGCACGATGCTCTATTGATTAAAGATGCCTGCTGTCAAATTGTCCGCCACCACATTTCAACTAAAGAGTGCAGCACTGAGGTTTGCGATGCAAGATGGCGTATAACAGCTTGTCAAATTGAATTTTTCAAATAGTCCGCCTCAAAGGTATGTAGCTAAACAGGGCAGCACTAACGTTTGCGATGCAAAATGGCGGATGACAGCTGTGACGTAGAAATTGTCCACTACTACGATAAAGAGTGCAGTACGGTGCTCTGTCGATTAAAGATGGCTGCTTTTAAAATTGTCCGCCACCACATAGAGTGCAGCACGGTGCTCTCTTGATTAAAGATGGCTGCTGTAGAATTTTTGCACCTCAAAGGTAAATAGCTAAAGAGTGCAGCACTGTGCTCTCTTGTTTAAAGATGGCGGATGTCAGCTGTCGAAAAAACACGTGAATTTGTAAAGCACTTCGAATTTGCCACCACCACATTTCAACTAAAGAGTGCAGCACGGTGCTCTCTTGATTCAAGATGACGGATGACAAAAAGCACGTGAGTTTGTAAAGCACTTCGAATTTGCCGCCACCACATGTTAAAGGTATGTAGCTAAAGAGGGCAGCACGGTCCTCTCTTGATTAAAGATGGCGCATGGCCAAAAGCACGTGAGTTTCTAAAGAACTTCTAATTTGCCGCCACCACATTTCAACTAAAGAGTGCAGCACGGCGCTCTCTTGAATCAAGATGTTAGATGACAAAAAGCACGCGAGTTTGTCTCCAAACAAGAGAATGTGGAATTTGCCACCACCACATTTCAACTAGAGAGTGCAGCACGGTGCTCTCTTGATTAAAGATGGCGGATGACAGCTGTCAAAAAGCATGTGGCATTGTTTCCAAACAAGAGCACGTGGAATTTTTCAAATTGCCGCCACAATATTTCAACTAATGTGTGCGGCACGATGCTCCCTTGATTAAAGATGGCGGATGGTCGCTGTCAAAAAAGCACGTGGCTTTGTTTCCAAACAAGAGCACGTAGATGTTTTCAAATTGCCGCCACCACATTTCAACTAAAGAGTGCAGCACTGTGCTCTCTTGATTAAAGATGGCTGATGTCACGTGGAATTTCCTGCCATCAGAGTGCAGCACGGTGCTCTGTCGATTATAGATGGCTGCTATCAAAAAGCATTTTTCAAATTATCCGCCACCACATTTCAAAAATATGTAGCTAAAGAGGGCAGCATGGTGCTCTCTTGATTAAAGATGGCGGATGACAGCTGTCAAAAAATCACGTGGCTTTGTTTACCAATTCAAATTTCGCGCTAGTAAGGTTAAGTTGGCAGCACTGGATGAGGCCCCTGGCTGCGGTGGGGGAGGCCCCTGGGAAGGCCCCTCTGGTGGCGGTGGTGGAGGAGGCCCCTGCGAGCCCGGTGGCGGTGGCGGCCGCCGAACTGTAAAATTATACTACTCATATAGGGCTACCACAACTCTTTTTTCAATAATGCATTTGTTGTACTACCACCAACGTTAAACAAATTATTTCTGTCATATGAAATTAGTTTTGACAAATATCGTTACTGTGGTGTTTGGATGTCGAACTCCTGTTGCCGAACTTTGAGGGAAGAACTGAATGTTGAATGATCAATGTGACTGAATTAAGAGGTCTAGTAATGTCAGTGTCAGCAATGATGTAGAAGGTGTAGCTCAGAGGAATTTGAGATATGCGACGAGGAAAGAATATAGCCGATATCCTTTGAATTAGAAAGGTAGACCCCGTGGAAAAATGGCTGAGCCAATCAAATTGCTCCACTTTTAAGCGTCGAAATTTCAGACTGAGAATATTCAGCCTATCTCCGGAGTTTGTTTAATGTTGCACGTCAACTGGTATTCTAATGATTGTATTAATGTGTATGTAATTTATGGTTGACTTGTTTAAATTAATTACAGATTAATGGAAGTACACTCATTGTGACCGACTAATCACGTGTTGATGGCGTGAATAGAAACGGAAGTAAGGAATTGCCGCCCTCAAACAAATGGTGATCTTAGTTTAATAGTGTCTACGCCAAGCGACACAAAACGGTACGTGCAGAGGATTACTTTTTATCTTGATAATGACGTATATCAACAAATACCATTGCTTAATAATTACAAAATTCCAAGACTGAGCCTCAATGAAGGTATAGTGAAGAACATCGAGATTCACGGCTTCTGCGACCCATCTGAGAATGCTTAAGGGGCTTCTGTCTACCTAAGGTCTGTCAACCGCAAACACGAGGCTATCACGAGACTACTTTGTGCCAAATCAAGGTTTGCACCTCTAAAACAAATTTCATTTCCCCACCTCGAGTTATGTGGTGCTCTAATCTTGGCTCGCCTTATCAAGGAAACGCTTGGAATTCTACGCACGTTCCCCGATAGTGTACAAATTTGGATTAATTCAGCAACTGCATTGGCTTGCTTACGCTCATATCCTAAAAACTGGAAAAAAATAGTGGCAAATAGGGTAGAAAAATCCAAGACATCGTGCCGGCCTTCCATTGGCATCAGGTACGGTCACTGGACAATCCTGCATGTCTTACATCACGAGGAGTACAGCTATTGCTGATTAAAGACAGAAAAATATGATGGGAAGGCTCCAGCTGGCTGCGTCTAGACCCTTCTTCATGCCCATTACCAGTACGTCGTGACGCTCCATGATCCCTGACCAAAGAATTTTAACATCACTTATTGTCATACAACGCGATGATACATTCATATATCACTTCTCATTCTTAAACAGACTACTCAGAACAGGTGGTCAGAGTCTCAGATTCTCTTCAAATTGCAAGAAGATCCGCAGTGAGCTCGATATATCACCTATGAAACCACAAGAAGTAATTAATGCCTTCAATGTTTGTCTCAAAATCGCAAAAACGGTCCCTTATATAGTAAGAGTGAAATACACTGTCTCAAACAAGGTAAGGCTGTTGATTCAACTATTATACTGAAGAGTTTTAGCCCATATCTGGACCAAAATGGTTTTCTTCGGGTCGGAATACGATTACAGAACGCACAAATTCCGTACGGCGCCAAGCATCAAGTTATTATTCCTCCTGAATATCACTTCAACAAATTTGTCTGTCTGTGTGAACATGTAGGATTACTACACGCAGGACTTCAACTACTCATTTCGTCGCTGCGACAGAGATATTGGGTACCAAGGATTCGCAAAGTCGTCAAGAAATGCATGCATTCATGCTACACGTGCTTCAGGCTGAGAAAATTGGCAGTTCAACACAAAATGTCACACTCCCCAATATTTAGGGTTACACCTACTACAGCTTTCATTAACGTCGGAGTAGACTACACTGGCCCATTCCTGAAACGGACAGACACTCAACGAAGCATGACAACAGGAAACGTTTATGCTGTTAGATTCACATGTCTTTCAATCAGAGCTCCGCATATCGAAATAATCTCTGATCTAACAAGAAGTGTATTCATGGTGGCACTACGTCGTTTCACCTCAAGTCGAGGTTGCCCAGGTAATATCTACAACAAAATGGCACCAATTTCATTTGTATATTGAGGGAAGTAAAAAGTGAACAAGTTCCTACTGGATCCAGTATTCGAGTGGTAGTGGGCTCGAACCCGACTGTCGGCAGCCCTGAAGATGGTTTTTCCTGGTTTCCTAATTTCACACCAGGCAAATGCTGGGTCTGTACATTAATTAAGGCCACGACCGCTTCCTTCCCACTCTTAGCCCTTTCCTGTCCCATCGTCGCCATAAGACCTATCTGTATCGGTGCGGCATAAAGCGACTTGTAAAAAAAAAGAAACTGTGAAGATCATTTCATCACTCCATCTGCACCTCATTTTGGAGGTGCCTGTGAATCCATGGTGAAGGCATTTAAATATTATCACCAAGAACAATGGTAACAACGATACTCACCTTTGGAGAAATAACCAACCTACCATCCCAGATCGAAGCATGCCTGAACAGTCCCCCTCTTTCCAGACTTAGCTATGATCAAACAGATTCATTCTGCCTCATTCCTTCATGGAATGTCCAATACCTGCACGATTTTGGGGATGTAATAACCCATATGCCTAGCACGGATTATCTGGCCGCAATCAAATAAGCAGATATCAAATGTCTTGCCCACACTCTGGTCGACTATTACTCGTAAGGCCAGTTCGAGGTCTGACGACATCGCAGTTACAAGCTACACCGTTCTATTACATTTTCCGTGCCAACCACAAAAGGCAGCTATCACTAATTCAATTGCTCATCAGTGTATAAATTCATTCAGCCAATGTACATAGCATTTCGTCCGTCTGCAAAAAGGAGGAGTGATAATTATATGAGTTCTTCACGGTGCAGAGTTCCTTCTCGATAGCATCTCAGACGCACTCAATAGGATTGAGCTGGGGTGACCTTCAGGACTAAACAAGCGTCCTAATTTCTGTGGAGAATTCATTGAACTAGTCGGCCAAAATTTGGAAGGGATGAGCCGGTGCATTTTCATGCTGCAGAAAAATGTTTCCTGCAGGGAGCTGGAGGTGAACAAATGGATTGACACTAACAGACAGCAGGTCCGAATATCAATTAAGCTAGGAATTATAACCTGATTCGAGGATTACTACCAAATGTCACTACTGGGCATTAAAACTGCATCACCAAGAAGGATGCAACTTATAGGTCCAACACCGGAGGAATGCGTAGAACAGGGTATGACAATGAGATCATTGGATCGAGGAAGGACGGGCTGAGCGATGTACAGGAAATCAACAGCCCCGACATCCAAAAGATCGCGACGTCTGGTGCGTATAGCGATTTAGTATCGTACAGCCATATCAAATCATTTCGCTCAGTATCGCAAGCATGTGACACATACGCCTGTGTCATCGAATAATATGTTTAGACCAACAATGAGGACATTTTGAAAATTCTCAGATAACACCAAAACTAACGGATCACTAAGAAAATTAAAATGTATCTACGTGCAGTGGTAGGACTAGCGCGTCTGCCTCTTGAATGGAGGATGAAGACTGGAGTGGAATTCCCGACCATTCCATAGTTTTTAATTCTTTGGTTCCGAACGGGATTCATTCAGCTTCGTGTGACCAACGGAGGAGGTGCCCGGTACGAGAGACTGCGGATGTGATAAAGAAAGCCAATTAGTACGGCTGAAGATAACGTCACATTGACAACGCTTAATTGCAATTTCTCCAGACCAGCTGACAGGACAACACTCACCTCCCTAATATAGGCCTACTGCAGCGAGATGGAGTCATAGAGTCTGTTGTTGTATACAGACGCATTTGGGAATAGATATTTTATAGATGTGCTGGAAAAGAAAAGCTTCCTTACCAAGGAGTTATGAACCGGAAAGGAAGAATAAAGTTCTTGAAAACCTACAGTGTACATTAGCCCTTTCGTAACTCGAAACCAGGCTCGTCCTTCTATGACAGCTGATGATGGGAGTGAAGATAATTGTACTAGCCTTTGCATTGAAAATACAAATTTCACATTGATTTCTTTGATGTCTATTACAGCTAGGCCTAATAATAATTTACTGTCGGTATGAATCTGATTCACTGACACCTGAAACAGACAACACAATTAACATCAGTTAATATTATTGTAAATGTTATTCAATTTACACTGAAGAATAAAATTCCTTGAAATCAACGGCATACGTCCAGAAACATCGAATTGCTAAATACCATATATTTCCAGCTGAAGACCGAATAAAGTAATTTTTATCACTGAAAACTTAGTTTTATCCTAACTACACAAAATCTATTCCATCTGTAGAAAGGAGGCGCGATAAATGTATGAATTAGTTGCCGGTTTCTCACAAAGGTGGATCGACGTTCGAATCACGATCAACGCAGAGGAATTTTTAAAATGAAACACCACGTCACTGCGGTCCGGGTTTAGGTAAAACTACGTGTCCCGTAGCTCCATCCTGTTACCAATATTCACGTCAAACTACAACATAGTCAATAAGTCGCCATTCTTTCTTTGCAAATAAATTCACCGATATTTGGAATGTTTCACACGCAAGATAATAACTACCCATTATAAGATACTGATTTCCACTCAATATAATTATGTCAGCTTTGAATTAAATGAGAATTGGTTTGGAGAAGAATCTCTCAATCTGAATTTATATTCTGAAGCTGCCTCACAAAGTATAGACCTATTGTAAATAGAATACCGGACTTTATCAGAAAAATCTAAATGATATTAAAATATGCGGAACAGATAAGAATATACCTAAAGAATTATCGAATTCCTTGAAGAAATTGGAGTGTCATGAAAGAAATTTTGTTTCTTCTGTTCAACGAGTATCTGTACTGATGTGATTATTTCTAACTAAGTGAGAGGCAGAATTTTAAAAAAGAAAAAGGTGCGGTGGACTGTTGGCATGCGGTATCATCTTGGCATTCATCGGCAGATCAAGTGAGAGACGACACAAAATATCTAACGGTTGACCACAGTTAGCCTCTAACGTGCTGGTATTCGCCTTCGAAATCATTTTATACTACGTCGAGTTCATCCCGTCTCAAAAAGACAACAAAGAGCTAACACTACTCTTGGCCAGCAAAGACAGCTCATGCCTTGCCAGAAGACCTGTAGATTTTGGAGTACCACGTGGTGAGTGTTGCCTTTCGAGACCAGGCCACTGCCCATAATAACATTTAGGTCCTCAGTTTTCCTCACGAGGCTGATTGAACTCCGTTCCAGCCCTACGTCCAGAATTATTATTAACCCCGGACTGGCCGGTTATTGAACCCTGGGACGTGCACATTCAAACAAATGCTTTTCGAAGAATATTACCAGTTCTTGTTGTTAGAAAAAAGTCATTGACTAGCATCTCTTAACAATTAACACAATCGCCGAGGATTAGCATGTAAAAATTTTAACGACGTCCGTATTATTATTCGGAGAGCCGCTTTTAACAGTTTAAATACCAGGTTGTACTTAGCTATACTCCTGCTATATTTGTATTCTTTGAAGTAATGGTAATACAACACAAAATACGTTATGTATGGAACTCTTTCCAACTGTTGTTACACTGACTGACAGAGCAAATGCAACACCAAGAAGGAGTGGTTCGAAAGGGATGAAAGTTGCGGAAAAAACAGAGACGGCACGGACGAATAATTGATGTTTATTTCAAACCGATATGCAGGTTACACAATGCGCACGGCATCGACTCAGTAGGATGTAGGACCACCGCGAGCGGCTATGCACGCAGAAACACGTCGAGGTACAGAGTCAATAAGAGTGCGGATGGTGTCCTGAGGGATGGTTCTCCATTCTCTGTCAACCATTTGCCACAGTTGGTCGTCCGTACGAGGCTGGGGCAGAGTTTGCAAACGGCGTCCAATGAGATCCCACACGTGTTCGATTGGTGAGAGATCCGGAGAGTACGCTGGCCACGGAAGCATCTGTACACCTCGTAGAGCCTGTTGGGAGATGCGAGCAGTGTGTGGGCGGGCATTATCCTGCTGAAACAGAGCATTGGGCAGCCCCTGAAGGTACGGGAGTGCCACCGGCCGCAGCACATGCTGCACGTAGCGGTGGGCATTTAACGTGCCTTGAATACGCACTAGAGGTGACGTGGAATCATACGCAATAGCGCCCCAAACCATGATGCCGCGTTGTCTAACGGTAGGGCGCTCCACAGTTACTGCCGGATTTGACCTTTCTCCACGCCGACGCCACACTCGTCTGCGGTGACTATCACTGACAGAACAGAAGCGTGACTCATCGGAGAACACGACGTTCCGCCATTCCCTCATCGAAGTCGCTCTAGCCCGGCACCATGCCAGGCGTGCACGTCTATGCTGTGGAGTCAATGGTAGTCTTCTGAGCGGACGCAGGGAGCCGGGAGTGCAGGCCTCCTTCAACCAATCGACGGGAAATTGTTCTGGTCGATATTGGAACAGCCAGGGTGTCTTGCACATGCTGAAGAATGGCGGTTGACGTGGCGTGCGGGGCTGCCACCGCTTGGCGCCGGATGCGCCGATCCTCGCGTGCTGACGTCACTCGGGCTGCGCCTGGACCCCTCGCACGTGCCACATGTCCCTGCGCCAACCATCTTCGCCACAGGCGCTGCACCGTGGACACATCTCTATGGGTATCGGCTGCGATTTGACGAAGCGACCAACCTGCCCTTCTCTGCCCGATCACCATACCCCTCGTAAAGTCGTCTGTCTGCTGGAAATGCCTCCGTTGACGGCGGCCTGGCATTCTTAGCTATACACGTGTCCTGTGGCACACGACAACACGTTCTACAATGACTGTCGGCTGAGAAATCACGGTACGAAGTGGGCCATTCGCCAACGCCGTGTCCCATTTATCGTTCGCTACGTGCGCAGCACAGCGGCGCATTTCACATCATGAGCATACCTCAGTGACGTCAGTCTACCCTGCAATTGGCATAAAGTTCTGACCACTCCTTCTTGGTGTTGCATTCGCTCTGTCAGTCAGTGTATATTGTGAGAGTTGACAATATTTGACGACTTCCTACCTTTAGTGCAAATATTACTAACTTCGAGAACTTCGAAACTAAATTCGTAAGAAGACATTCTATTTCCCATTACGGTACATTCTTAGGTCTACTTCTTTACCTCCTATAATAATAATAATAATAACAATAATAATAATAATAATAATAATAATAATAATAATAATAATAATTTATGATATTATTTATTAATATTATTTATTATGATTATGATTATTATTATTATTATTATTATTATTATTATTATTATTATTATTATTATTATTATTATTATTATTATTATTATTATTATTATTATTCCTTCCGGTGATAATTGTAAATTTAGTGTGCGTAGCGTACGTACTTACAAGAATACACTGGAAAACACCGTAATTCGTAGATAATAATTACTCCTTTAAGGCAGCAAACACGGAAATATCTGTTCCATATGTAATAAAATGTCCTACAGTAAGTAAGAATTAACTGTGAATGCCTACTAAAATGCTTCCCACGAAAGAAAGTTCCCTTGTTCCACTGCAGTAAGATTCTATGGAATACCGTGCCATAACAATACAACCGAGTGTCGGTTTCCCTTGTCTGTCTATAACTCTATAGCTACTGCTCTGTCAGAGTTGTTCGGTGCCTAACACAGTATCAATTAAACTCGCGTGGAAGCATCCAGGCTGAGCGCGGGTCACTGTAGGGAAATCCCACAGCTGACAAGTTTAGATTCGAACTGTTCCTGTAAGTACCAGCAGAGCGCAGCATATGACACAAATCGTCTTTATTCCTACAGTGAATCCCCGCTCTCTGGCACATGTGTCTTCTCGGTAGTACTATGGCTGCCCGCTAGGAGCACTACAAGTTACTAATCCCCATGGTGTATTGATTGTGTAACATTGGTCTTCGTGCACAGCCATCTTTGTGCCAACATAAACTCCGTTCTTTCTTTAACTATCAGATTATCTCCTCACCGACATAGCAAAATTACGGGAGGCCTTGGACGAGATAAACAATTCAAGAAAATACCAGAACTGAGTGCCGTTGCGTACCGCCCCAAAAGCGCTGAAACGTGTTATTTTGTAAAAATGAGTCTCAGTATTGTCCGCCTCTGTGGTGTAGTGGTTAGCGTGATTAGCTGCCACCCCCGGAGGTCCGGGTTCGATTCCCGGCTCTGCCACGAAATTTGAAAAGTGGCACGAGGGCTGGAACGGGGTCCACTCAGCCTCGGGAGGTCGACTGAGTAGAGGTGGGTTCGATTCCCACCTCAGCCATCCTCGAAGTGGTTTTCCGTGGTTTCCCACTTCACCTCCAGGCGAATGCCGGGATGGTACCTAACTTAAGGCCACGGCCGCTTCCTTCCCTCTTCCTTGTCTATCCGTTCCAATCTTCCCATCCCCCTCTAAGGCCCCTGTTCAGCATAGCAGGTGAGGGCGCCTGGGCGAGGTACAGGTCATACTCCCCAGTTGTATCCCCCGACCAAGAGTCTGAAGCTCCAGGACACTGCCCTTGAGGCGGTAGAGGTGGGATCCCTCGCTGAGTCCGAGGGAAAAGCCGAACCTGGAGGGTAAACAGATGATGATGATGATGATGATGATGAGTCTCAGTATTGCGCCAAAACTTACTCATCATGTTAACGTGAGATATTGATAAAAGAAACTCGCTTAAAACTGATTCCACCGGGCGAGTTGGCCGTGCGCGTAGAGGCTCGCGGCTGTGATCTTGCATCCGGGAGATAGTAGGTTCGAATCCCACTATCGGCAGCCCTGAAAATGGTCTTCCGTGGTTTCCCATTTTCACACCAGGCAAATGCTGGGGCTGTACCTTAATTAAGGCCACGGCCGCTTCCTTCCAACTCCTAAGCCTTTCCTATCCCATCGTCGCCATAAGACCTATCTGTGTCGGTGCGACGTAAAGCCCCTAGCAAAAAAAAAAAAAAAACTGATTCCCCAATGCAGAATCGTCACATGTGCTACGAAGATTTTCAATTGCTTCACAAATATCAACAATCAATGTTCCCAAGGTGTTTTTCAATCTTTTCGTCAAGACGCCTACATTTCGGAAGATCTGTAGAAAATATTATATACTTTGGGAGGGTTTCAGTTAGGCATCCGAGAATGTATGATTGCCTAGGTACCGGGCGAGTTAGCCGTGCGGTTAGAGGCGCGCGGCTGTGAACTTGCATCCGAGAGATAGTGGGTTCGAATCCCACTGTCGGCAACCCTGAAGATGGTTTTCCTCGTTTTCCTATTTTCCCACCAGGCAAATGCTGGGGCTGTACCTTAATAAGGCCACGACCTATTCCTTCCAAATCCTAGGCCTTTCCTATCCCATCGTCGCCATAAGACCTATCTGGCCGGGAATCGAACCCGCGTCCTCCGGGTAAGAGGCAAGCACGCTAACCCTACGCCATGGGACCGGCTATAGGTTTAATTACTTTTGAAAAATGTGTACCTGGGAGGAACTTTACAATACCATGCAATTATTTCTTGTTAATGAAGATGACGGTGATATTTGTTTAAATACCCCTGACACCTATGTCATCGGCCCTTTTCTCTTCCTTCTTTTCTTTTGAGCGACTGTAAGTCCGGGATCATTGTAAGAGAATATACTGCCCAACATGTTAGTTAGTACATGTAACGTTCCCCAACTATGTGAACTAGCATATTCTGAGGAGAGAGATGAAACGTAACAGAGACGTTGATCAGAGGTAATTTATTATTGGACTGTTCAAATCCTACTTCTAATTCTGACTTCTGTGAGGGCGAAGGTGCAGGTACTGCTAGTTATCCTGGTAGTGGATTCTTCTCGAGCTGTTTCATATTCACTCCCGTACGTTTTTAGAATACGTCATTACTTCAAAGTCAGGAACACCTCACTCTGTAATTAATGAAAGTTAGGTTTCATAAAGGCTACACACTTCACTTCACGCACGGCCCGATGTCCAGAATGTCTCTTTGGTCCTGAATCCAGGAACTCAGGAACTGCAAAAACATATGTATACCGCATCACTGAATATATCTTGCATGAAAAATTCGCGAACTGCTTAACTGATAATGGTACAAAATCAAACATGATGGAAATTTCAGCTGTAATCAACGCTTATTAACCTATTTTGGGTGCTCATAGCGAGAATTATACTATGTCTATAAGCATTCAGTTCGTAAGTCTAATAGTTTGTCACGTGCTTCACGTATTTTGATCATACAACTTACAGGTCTCGAAAATCTATTGCGGTACAGCTGGGTGATTTAGCGTGAAAAAAGTTTTACATTAATTAGTGCTGGGAGTCAAATAGTCTTTATGCTCTCTCACTCTACGAGGAATAATTTGTTGGAGTGGAAGGAGAAGTTAATAAACGGAAGCGTGAAGCAAACAAAGGAAAACACAGTTGCTCCAGGGGCCAACGGATTTCGGATGCCGCCAAACTGTCCAAAAGTATACTACTTCCATATTAAGTAACATGATTACGCTTGCCTGGAAGAAAGAAAAATTTCCAGTCAATATGACTCCGTTTAAGCTCCTGACAATGTTATCTGGGGTGCTGAAGGTTCTAGTTGCTCAACTCCCATGTGCACAATTCCATCATTCGTCCAATGTGCTTAATAGATTTCTACATTAAGAACCAAGAACATGTTTAACTGTATGTAAAAATAGCTAAACTTAGTAGAATAATAATCATTTATAGCCGAATTTCCTGTCGTATTCATTATTATACCAATATATTTCGTGCTTATATATTTGAACTCTAAAGAATTATAGTAGCTTACAATATTGTTGACAACACTTAAAGATTAAAATTTTGTGTTCAGAACCAAGAAAATGTCAGCGCTACACATGAGAGACAGGGAATGGAACCCAGGGCTATTCCCTTTGGACTGCTGAGTATCATGCTAATTAAATGACTGCGCATTGAAAGCGTGCGTTAAATTCAAAACACCAAACTTTCCAGCTACAATAAATTTTAAAAATTCCCAACCCGACTAGGATTCCAGCTTGGAGCTCGCTTGGACTCAAAACGAAATGTTAAAATCAAAATTTCAGTGTTCCAATCACTGAACACCCATAGCCCGTTACGCATCAGTTCACACGCCAGCTTATTGTGCTCTGCAGTCGCTTAGCTTCGAGCCCCAAAGATGCTTCCCAATATTACGCCCTTATGAGTAAAGCATATGTATTACGCGTTACGCCATCTCCCTAGTCCCATTCGTAGCCGCCATCTTGTTCGAAGCTCAGTTCCAAGCCCCTGAGGTTGCCTTCCACCCTTACTTCACTATGAATAAACCATATGTATTCAATCCTACGGTATCTCCCCAGTCCTATTAGTACAACGCGTTGCCGTTAACCTCCTTTCTTCACTAGTTTGCCGTCTTTCACATCCATATAGAGCTAAATACCACTCAAGTGTCTTCAGAAACAGCATTTTAATATGCATATCTGTCTTTGAAGTACCGAGCTCGAGAGCTACAGTCGCTTAAGTGCGGCCGTTATCCAGTATTCGGAAGATAGTGGGTTCGAACCTGACTGTCGGCAGTCCTGAAGATGGTCATCCGTGGTTTACCAATTGAACACCAGGCAAATGATGGGGCTGTACCTTGATAAAGGCCACGACCACTTCCTTCCCAGTCCTAGCCCTTTCCTGTCCCATCGTCGCCGAAAGACTATCTGTGTCAGTGCTACGTAAAACAAGTTGAAAAAATGACCTTGAACTGATCAAATTTATTTTCCTAGGAGAGGTTTCCCCTTTTTTGGGGGGGCTAGTCTATATTTTATTTTCTTTCGTTATGTTTTCAGTGATTAGACTTCTGACTAGGAAGGAACAAGATTCATATGCACGCTTTAAGACGTCATTTGATAATTTCTGCGCAGGACGCAGGTGAGTAAATAAACGTATCATGCAATGTGTTAAGTATCAGGGTTTTGGGGAATCTCTCATATTTTAAAACTTCGAAAGGGAAATCTCCGAAAACATCCGCATGCCATCATAGAAAATGTAAATATACAAGCTACAATTTCTGATTCACCATGCTTTTCCTTTTACTATCACCATCTCGAACACTCCACAGGCAGCAAAAGTAACATGCGGTTACTTCTGTGTACTTCTCATTTACGCTTTCATGCCATAGTATCGAAACTCCTCCATTCATTTCCTGTTTGCATTCTAAGTTGTAATATGAAAGCTGCGAGTGAGCTGGTGATCTCTGTCTGTATTTTCAGCACAGAGGAATGGAGCCAGCGTAGGAGTGGAATGTGGTCATTTGCCTCAGAAGGGATGAACAGCACATGGGAAAATGGGGAAGGAGAATCTCGCACATTCTCTGTACTCCAAAGAGTGAGATGTCGGATTCCTCACTCTGTAAAGGAGATGACGTGAAGTATTATATAGCAAGTTTCAATGTGAAATGTTTAAAACGGCTACAAATACATTCCTACAGAGATAGATCATATTCATATTCCTACCTGGGGACGCTTAAAAGCATGATTAGTAACGCATTTTTTAGCATTCACGTACGCTGAACATAACCAGCTACCAACTGCTATTCCTTAATAATGTGGTTGTGTTCAATGGAAAAGATTGAAAGTTCGAATCAAACATGAGACATTGGTAGTACACCTCGAGATAATAACACACTTTTACCAATTTACCGCCCGGCTCCATGGCTGAATTTTTCGCGTGCTGGCCTTTGGTTACAGTAGTCCCGGGTTTGATTCCCGGCAGGATCAGGAAATTGGTTAACTTCGCTGGCACGGGGGCTTGGTGTATATGTCGTTTTCATCATCATTTCATCCTCATCACGACACGCAGGTCGCCTATTGCGTCAATTCAAAAGACCTGCACCTGGCGAGCCGAATATAACCTCGGACACTCTTCTTCTTCTTCTTCTTCTTCTTCTTCTTTTTCTTCTTCTTCTTCTTCTTCTTCTTCTGTTCACCCTCCAGGGTTGGTTTTTCAATCGGACTCAGCGAGGGATCCTACCTCTACCGCCTCATGGGAAGTGTCCTGGAACTGGAGACTTTGGGTCGGGGGATACGACTGGGAAGGAGGACCATTAGCTAACCCAGGTAGCCTCACCTGCTATGCTGAAGAGGGGCCTTATGGGGGATGGGAAGATTGGATGGGATAGAGAGGGAAGAGGGAAGGAAGCGGCCGTGGACGTAAGTTAGGAACCATCCCTGCATTTGCCTGGAGGAGAAATGGGAAACCACGGAAAGGCACTTCCAGGATGGCTGAGGTGGGAATCGAACCCACCTCTACTCATTTGACCTCCCGAGGCTGAGTAGACGCCGTTCCAACTCTCGTACCACTTTTCAAATTTTGTGGCAGAGCCGGGAATCGAGCCCGGGCCTCCGGGGGTGCAAGCTAATCACGCTAACCACTACACCACAGAGGCGGACCATCGAACACTGCCGGCACTAAAAGCCATACGCCATTTCATTACCAATTTATCAACAGCCACTCCAAAAATTACTGTTGGGTACCGTTTATTTAGAGGGAAAAAACGAGAACATTCAACGCTATAAAATATGCGGACACCACAATAACAATCTTAAATGTACAAGAACAATACATTTTTCAGTATTTATTTTCGAATTAGACGGCTCAGACGTGATATCCTTGAGTTCGATACCGGGCTCACACCGGTATCTCCGCAAACACAGCAACAATAATAAACAAAGGATCTTATGTGGCTAACATGTATTAATTAAAGGATGAAACAATGATGAGCGGAGTGCCTGGCTTACTGATCCTGGGTTCAATTTCCTATCATAAGGTTTGTTCCAACAAGCAGTTTGCGTACGGTTTGGTATCGATTCACAAACTGATGTAAGCGCATGCGCGAGCTATGTACTCGTTGGGAACCGTCGCTAAACAGCAGTCTGTTGGAACGGTTCGTGAACGGTCAAGAAAAACTACCATGCGCATGCGTTGACAATTACGCGGGAGATTCCTGTTTGATGATAAACAAACAGCTGTTCTTGCTCATCTCTGCTAAACAACTTGTTAGGCCTACTCAATGGAAGGTAATTGGCAATAAAATGACTCAACTAATAAAATTATAGACTAATGGACCTGTTTCTAACATAATAATTACTTTATTCCAGAAATACGTGAATTTATAATTCTACCACGAGTACTGGCAGCGTAGAAACCGATGATGTAGACGGTTCTCTTCAGGGGATAACGATGTCACCTAAAAGAAAACACTGATCACATTTTTTCTTCTAAATGATTGGCAAGAGGTGAACTATTAAATACTCTGCTAGTCCCGTCCCGCGGTGTAGGAGGCAACGCGTTCGCCTGTTACCCGGCGGCCCCGGGTTCGATTCGCGGCCGAGTCAGAGTTTTAAAATTGTAATGACGTCCTTTGTGGCGTCCTTAATCTTCCTTTCCTCACACATAACGTTCCACACTACCGCCATTCCAATTACACGCAGGTTCATACAATATGGTGCCAGTAGTGACAGAAGATCCACATGGGTCGACGCCCCGAACAAATAGCATTAAAAAATACTCAGAAACACATCCAAAATTTTTCGCCTGTTTTCACAAACAGCTTGCATTCATTAAATGATAAATAAAATATACCTGTATGGAATAGTGTCTTTTTCTATTTATGTAAGAGTCGGGATCATTTGCAGGCTTATCAATTTCAATATGACAGCCACCTATGGCACTAATGACACCTGGAAATCCACTTTCCCTGAATTGTTGCTCAATATGTCCTTTCTCATCTTCTGTAGGCCAAGTGATCACTTTTGGAGATAAGTTGCTAATGAAGACAGTCAATCGTTTGACAATTCTATGTAGAGAGCTCAAAGAAATGTCAAACCGATCTGCAATATCCCGGAAACTTGCAGTCTGATGCCCAATAAATCACAGGAAAATTTGAACCTTTATTGGAAAAGCAACACTTAACGATTATTAAAATTATTATAACTGTCATTATTATTATTATTATTATTATTATTATTATTATTATTATTATTATTATTATTATTATTATTATTTCCGAGCTCGATAGCTGCAGTCGTTTAAGTGCGGCCAGTGTCCAGTATTCGGGAGATAGTGGGTTCCAGCCCCAGTGTCGGCAGCCCTGAATGTGGTTTTCCGTGGTTTCCCATTTTCACACCAGGCAAATGCTGGGGCCGTACCTTAATTAAGGCCACGGCCGCTTCCTTCCCAGTCCTAGCCCTTTCCTGTCCCATCGTCGCCGTAAGACCTATCTGGGTCGGTGCGACGTAAAGCCAATAGCATACCCGTTTCCACAGCATCAAAGAGCGTTGTTGTAACACTAATGTCTTATTGTTAATAATTTGTTTTACGTCGCTCCGACACAGATAGGTCTTATGGCGGCGACGGGAGAGTAAAGGCCTTGGAATGGGAAGGAAGCGGCCGTGGCTTTAATTAAGGTACAGCCCCAGCATTTGCCTGGTGTGAAAATGGGAAACTACGGAAAATCATCTTCAGGGCTGCCGACACTTGGGATCGAATCCACTATCCCGCGGATGCAAGCTCAAAGCCATGCGCCCCCACCCGCACGGCTAACTCGCCCGGTAACACTAATTTCAATTCTACTCGTATGATAACAGAGTTCTTGTTGATCACTACTGTAATGTTCGGCTCCATGGCTAAATGGTTAGCGTTCTAGCCTTTGGTCGCAGGGGTCCCGGGTTCGATTCCCGGCAGGGTCGGGAATTTTAACCAAAATAGGTTAATTTCGCTGGCACGGGGACTGGGTATATGTGTCGTCTTCATCATCATTTCATCCCTATCTCGACGCGCAGGTCGCCTACGGGAGTCAATTCAAAAGACCTGCACCTGGCGAGCTGAACTTGTAGTCAGACACTCCCGGCACTAAAAGCCATACTCCATTTCATTACACTACTGTAATTAGCCTTGTCAATGCGTAGTGACAAAAGAGTGTACACGTATGATGTTAGCGACGAATTGAAAGATACACTTTTCAAATGGGTTGCTATTTAAACCTTGATCTACACAGAATTCCCTACACGCTGAAGACATGGCCGATTATTACATACACAGTTGCAATAATTTGTCATCATTCGTGCAGAATGACCCAATGATAGCATTTATTTTCGCGCCGATATCTTCTTCTTTTCTGGTCTTTATCCTAATTATTTTTGGTTGGTACTAAGGTGGGCTTATTCGGGTTTTACGGCCGAATGCCATTCCTGATGCCAAACCTATAACGAGGAACTTATATACTGTTGTTTGTTTCGTCTGTGGTGATTAGTACTGGGATATGTTGTTTGTATATGAAAATTTCGGTTATGATAATCATATACACACAACCCCTGAGCTAAATATATTAACGATAAGTACTTAAAATCTCCGACCCAGCCGGTAATCAAACCCGGGTCCCACTGAACCGAAGGCAATTTTGCTGAAAATTCTTCCAAGGAAACGGTCCCACATTTCCCGATGTCGATGATGAAAAATGTCCGCCTCTGAGGTGTAGTGGTTAGCGTGATTAGCTGCCACCCCCGGAGGCCCGGGTTCGATTTCCGGCTCTGCCACGAAATTTGAAAAGTAGTACGAGGAATGGAACGGGGTTCACTCAGCCTCGGGAGTTCAACTGAATAGAGGTGGGTTCGATTCCCACATCAGCCATACTGGAAGTGGTCTTCGCGGTTTCCCACTTCTCCTACAGACAAATGCCGGGATGGTACCTAACTTAAGGCCACGGCTACTTCCTTCCCCCTTTCTTATCCATCTTTTCCAAACTTCCCAACCCCCACAAGGCCCCTGCTCAGCTTAGCAGGTGAGCCCACCTGGGCGAGGTACTGATCCTCCTTCCCAGTTGTATCTCCAGACCCAAGGTCTCCCGCTCCAGGACACTGCACTTGAGGCGATATAGGTGGGATCCCTCGCTGAGTCCGTGGGTAAAAAACAATGGACCGGGCGAGTTGGCCGTGCGCGTAGAGGCGCGCGGCTGTGAGCTTGCATCCGGGAGATAGTAGGTTCGAATCCCACTATCGGCAGCCCTGAAGATGGTTTTCCGTGGTTTCCCATTTTCACACCAGGCAAATGCTGGGGCTGTACCTTAATTAAGGCCACGGCCGCTTCCTTCCAACTCCTAGGCCTTTCCTATCCCATCGTCGCCATAAGACCTATCTGTGTCGGTGCGACGTAAAGCCCCTAGCAAAAAAAAAAAATGGAGGGTAAAATATTAAGAAAGAAAGAAAGAAACAAAGAAAGAAAGAAAGAAAGAAAGAAAGTATGAAAGTTAACGAAAAATTCGCCTCATTGGTTTCGGCATCTTGTCAACATCGTAATAATAATAATAATAATAATAATAATAATACCGGAGGTAAACCAACTCGGTACATTCACACTAAACACGTTCTAAAATGCAATCTGTAATACGGATTGTGCAACTTCTACTGGAAGAAGTTTGGACGTTTATCGTCAGATGTAGCCACTGTCGATCTATGTACCCCTCTTGGTGAGAGACTGGACAATTAAATTTCTAAGCAATTTGTAATTTTGAAGTTTTCTGTACTGAAGTGTTGTAATTTTTTTTTTTTTTTTTGCTTAGGTTATTAGTAATAGTCTCTGAAAGCTAACTCAGCGGGGGGAGAAGGGGGGAAGGTTTCAAAATTATTTCTTAACATAGTATTGCAATGAAATGTTTCAATCTGGTTTAAGACCTTAGGGAATAAAGAGCGAGAACCCTCTTGTATTCCCCTTCAACTTGGTCTTGAGATAACTATGATTTCGTGAACTTTAAAATTTATATTTCCTTGTAATTTAAGCTTTCTCTCCATCTATTACCTCCGTAGTATAGGCTTAGCCTCTCCAACTAAGGCCATCAGCCCAAATAGTGTTTTAGTGGTATTTCACGTGTATTTCAAAGGAGTGAAAGAGTTCGCCTCCTAACATTTTGATTTCCGGCCAATGAAAATAAATGGCTTATGGCTTTTAGTTCCGGGAGTGTCCGAGGCCAGGTTCGGTTTGCCAGGTGCAGGTCTTTTGATTTGACTCCCGTAGGCGACCTGTGCATCGTGATGAAGATGAAATGATGATTAAGACGACACATACACCCAGCCCTCGTGCTAGCGAAATTACCCAATCATGGTTAAAATTCCCGTCCATAACGGGAATCGAAACCGGGACCCCTGTGACCAAAGGCCACCACCCTAACCATTTAGCCATGGAGCTTCCGGTCAATAACTTTAACCATTTCTTTTCACTGAGGCCGGGTAGAATGGGCACTTATTGCTAGTGTTAAATATTCTTATTCCATTTCCTATTTAATGCAATGTAGACTGTCGATCGAGTAAGACAGTGGGAACTGTTTGTTGCTTACCTTATTTAATACTTAAGTTGTGCATTTGAAAGGTTGGAATCTTGTAAATATTGGAGAGCAATCTCCTAGAGAGAAATTTATTTGTGAAATAAAGACGCTCCTTTTTGAATGTAATGTATTTTGGAGCTCAGTATCCTTGAGGATTTATAAAAGGGAATAATGGTGTTCTTGTAATGTTTGTAACTAGGGAGCTTCAAGAACATTTTGTTAAATCTTTGTTGTCCAGTTTTTCCAGGCTGCTCTAGAATTGTTTCTCGAGCTCACGAGCTAAATTTTATCCTATTGTTATTTGTTATTGTTTAACAAAGTTAAAATTTGAAAAGACCCAAAAGACCTAGGAAAGAAATTAAATTTCAAATTTTTTAAATTTTTAATTAAAATTTAATCTTTTCTCCAACCACACATTCATGCCCGTAGTTTCTTACACATCTGCGTTCCACATAATCCTCGGAACAACAACAACAACAACAATAATAATAATAATAATAATAATAATAATAATAATAATAATAATAATAATAATAATATAATTATTATATTATTATTATAATAATAATATTGCGCCGTTCCCGCGTCCAGGCAAGGACACAAGAGATCCAGACTAGCTCTAACTTCAATAAATCAGGTGACTGAGTTCTACGGGTGTGAGTTCCGCAACAGAAAAACGTCCAGGTCAGTCAACGGTAGTCTCTAACTAACGCAGAAAGACGTCTCTTACTCGTATTTAGTTAGGTACCATTCTCATTAATTCTTAAGGAAATCGTCGTCGATCGTTACTACTACAGTCTTACAACTAATCCTTATGCTAAGAACACAGAGAAAGAGTTTTTAGGTTTCACCATTCAAAATTTATTTAAATATTAAATCAGATATTCAAGAAATTATTTCAAAATTTTACCAATGAAGTAGCCTTTGTAATGAGTGACTCATTGTCGACCTAGCAATCCATGTCCGTCGATAACTTTGGAAAAATCACGTCTTTCGACTTCACCCTAAATGATTGAATGCCTTCTCGGCTTAAATAACTTCCTTTCTTAGTACTCGTTCATCTCCGAAATCATCAATTAATAGTGTAAATGACATGTAACATGTGGGAAGGTTCTTAAAAAGAAACTGCCCTATCCTTCTCTTTCAATTCACCTAGCGAGTTGGGTGATGAGCAAAATAAATTAAATTGAACACAGCTAATAGTATTTACAAGTGCCTTCTTGGCAAGAAAATAAAACATGAAAATTATTTACATTAAAAATGTAGGATGCATCCACAGTAAAGGAAAGAAAACTCCTATCAACTATTATTTACAGTCTTTCTAGTTGTATTCCTTTGAGAAATAAAGAATCGCATATGGAATTTCTGAGCTACTGTTCAGTCAAGAAATGGAGTTCCATTTGTTTAAGTCAACCATTCTTGGAAATCGCATTAGATTATGGTAATTAACACTTGATATTTATTCTAAAAACTGTCACATTACTTAAATTTTCACTGACTGATTGGCTGTCTGTAGTTTTAAGACTATCAATAAGGCTATTATAAACTCTTCTAGCGTTGTTCTGACAAGTACACACGTATATGTTTTACGTCTTAAATATTGATCTCTGCCTATCTAGTCGCTTCTTAGACACTCATATTTCCTTGTGTTACACATCATGAGCTAAGCTACGTCCATTGTAAGCCGTAATCATCCAATAAGTAACATCTTCGCAAGTTTTAATTCATGAATTCAAGGTAATATGACCTTATCTTATTGACATAGACTACGTGCGTACGAAGTAGCAAGAAACGTCACCACACTGGTTATACAGGGTTATAATAACACATACTACCAATGGAAAATCTACTTAATCGGATGACACTATCTCCAGCTAAAAGAAAATGATTCTCCTTCGAAAACCTAGGTCACCAGTGATCGGCCTATAGATTGAAATTTATACAGAAATGTAATTATATTCAGTGAGAGTTCTCGAGATCTTCCTAAGCGAATCAGTGAAGGCTCAAATCTATCCAGAGTAAGCATATGCTTCTTCAGGTAACTTAATATGGATAAAAGAAACATTGCACTACACGTCCCGAGATCATGTCCTGAGCTAGATAAAATGCGTAGGCTTAGAATCATTGCGTGGAATTGGCGAGAAATCAGTGACCTTCTCCATTATAACATTTGAAGTCACGAGACCTTATTTCATGCAACTATGACTCTCTCTCGAAGAAACAATAACTACAACCATCATACATCATCAACAACTCTATATCATATCCATGACGCGTTAATTATTACTCTTATTTCATATAACCACACTATCACTTCATCACGTAATTCATTACCTTGACTTGCACATCACCGTGCCGCGACATTACTAAAATGCCTACTTTATTTACTACAGTCATAGTGCCAAATTTAACGTAACTTGGAGTAGTCTACTGCCATTCCTTCATAATACAAATCCTATGCATGATCTCGAACAATTTGACGTTGCTTAAGTTTAGGACACGCAGATATAAATGCCTACTTCATTCTTTACACATCACTGATAATAATAATAATAATAATAATAATTTTAGCAATCTCTTCACGCATATCTCTGGAAAACATTACGATCGGGACATCACTTGGTGACCACGCCTACAAATGGAATTGACGTTTCATACGGATGAGTACCTACTTCCAATCAATTTAGCTAGATGTTTATTTACGCACTGTGTTCGCACAAATAAATATTACCAAGCAAATAAAGAAATAATATCTTCTTACTTACGAAAACGACTTGGACATTGGACTTAGCTTTGCTCAAGATGGTCTCGGCGTTTCCTCCTCTCCGGTCATCTGAGACTAGGAACTGGTCATCTGGTTCCTCCACAAGTGGTCGGGTACATCGTGGCTTCTCATCATCGCTCACTGGTCATCCGGGACAGCCAACATCGTCTCGCCTCGTCAGGATCCAAGCAGCATCGCCTTGCTTCCTTACAGACCCATGGTGAAGACTCGTGCGTATGGAACAGAACAATGATAAAATATTTGACTCATTGCTGACATTTTCCAAGTACTATAGCTCTTGCGTTGCTCAGATTGCATAGGTTTTTACTGGGACACAGTTAAATCAATAAATAATCCAGAATTGTCTAAGACATATGTTCGGTATATTCTGATTTGAAAATAAATTTCTTTCCGCCGTCTTTTATCAGCCTAAATGCATTCAATTACTGGTCCGTAAGTGTCTTTCAATGTTAAACGGTGTCGGGCAAATTTCATCAAGGGCTTGCGTCACTGCGTGACGTAGTTCCACAGTAGTATATCTTATCTTTTATTGTTTCTCGTATTAAATCTCCCGCGCGGCGTTTAAATCTTGATCTCCGCAAAATAGTGTGTAGTCGGGAATTAATCTTCGTTTCCAATCTCCAATATATCGCTCCGCTGGATAATTCCTTTAAAATGAGTTTTACGTCTTCTTAATACACCGAAGTCAGATAGGATAATAAAAGATGAGCATCTTTTTTCTTGAATAATGGTTTCAAATAATGTCCATCTGTCATTTTTCTCTGCGCCTTCTAAACGCGGCTATTACCGTAACCGACTGACGAAAAGACTTATAATTTGGCCCGTACTGACGTTAAATGTATTTTATTTGAGATTTTGACCGCAGAGACTCCATCTTTGTTGCTCTAGCTCTTATAAAGAATTGTGAAACGGCACAATATTATATAATATATTATATATTATGGCTGTTCTGAAAAGTATTCGGTCTTGTGCATCTTCTGCTTGTAGGACCAGTTCTTTGAAATCTTTCTTGACATTAACGTACCATGACATATTATATATATAATATATTATTATTATTATTATTATTATTATTATTATTATTATTATTATTATTATTATTATTATTATTATTATTATTATTATTATAGCCAACGTCAGGTCAAAATCTAGTCATCTGGGGTCTTCACGCAGGTCAGGACCTCTCAGCTACAGTTAGCTTTCAGTATATTGGTCAAGTCCTTTCCGTTCCAAAAGCACGCTAATCACACATCCATAATAATAATAATAATAATAATAATAATAATAATAATAATAATAATAATAACAATAATAATAATAATAATAATAATAATAATAATAATAATAATAATAATAATAATAATAATAATAATAGCAGAACAAACATGTTTGCAAATATCCTTTCAAAAGACAGAAGTAATGTTGAATATCAAAGATGATACGGCACAACTAAACACCAAATATGGAACGATAAACCGTGTTAGCAAATTTAAATACCTTGGGGTGTGGATTTAGCAAAATGGTCTTAACAAAGAGGCTATAGCAGCAAGAATCAAGAAAATGGAAGTAACTTTCCAAACAACCCGCGACATATACAACAAAAAGTGCTTTTCCCTGAACACAAAAATTCGTCACTATAAAACTGTCATCAAACCAGTATCGCTGTATGCATCTGAATGAATTATCCTGTCCGAGAAATGTTTGCTTGCGGATTTAAAGACGAAAGAAATAAAGAAAGATCCTACACACCATACTTATCCCAAACTACAAAACTGGCATCTACATTAGAAAATCCAGGCAAGAAGTATACTCTAAGATAGAGATGATCACGGGGACAATGCGTAAAGGCAGAGTTCGCTTCTACGGTCATATACAACGGATGATCGACTCTCGATGGACGAAACGTATCTTCAGTATATTTGACTCAAAACCAAAAACGGCAATGCCATGGTACGTTAATGTCAAGAAAGATTTCAAAGAACTGGTCCTACAAGCAGAAGATGCACAAGACCGAATACTTTTCAGAACAGCCATCAAGACCTTTGGGACTTTCCGGGACGAAAAACGGGCAACTGGTGCTAAATGGACAGAAGAACGTCGTGCTAAACACAGTGAGCTAATGAAGACGATGTGGATTTCGAAAGATAGTGGGTTAGAACCCCACCGTCGGCAGCCCTGTTGATGGTTCTCCGTGGTTTCCCTTTTTACACATCAGGCAAATGCTGCGGCTGTACCTTAATTAAGGCCATGGTCATTTCCTTCCTACTCCCAGCCCTTCCCTATGCCATCGTCGCTATAAAACCTATGTGTGTCGGTTTGATGTAAAGCAAAATTTAAGAAAATTAGTAAGCCAATTCAATGAATGGGGGCATGATTAGATCAGTGTATGTTCGGTCGTCAGCCCTAAGGCTGAAGCTCTGCCATCAGCTGTCATAGATTGCGTAGGCATCACTGAAGAGGCGTACTACGGAAATCAGGAGCGAGGTAGTTTCCTGTTGCTTTCTTCAACGAGCCAGATGTCTGCCTAGCCCAGATTAGATCAGTGGCTTAGCTATATGTTTTCCGGTCGGACTACCGTGGTTCGAATGCGGGTTAATCTTGGGTTGGAATTTTCACCTGAAAGATCATGTGGCGTCTGGAAAGGTATTCGACCTTAAGTCCCCGACCAAGCCTGGATGTCTTCAGTGACCCTAGGAATATCTGGGATAAGGTGAAGGAAATTACAGTCCTTTTAACTAATACCGGTTGTGAGAAACAAAGGAGGGTCTGAATTCCACACTGCTATAACTTGTCAGCAGGCTGTATCTTCAGACATTGAATCATACATTGTATTGCTCATTGACTGCCAAAGGGCTGCTGTCCAGCCAGATCACCTGCATGTGCTAGAATACCACGTGGACAGCTTAACCACAGCCTCGGTCGTACTGCTTGGCTTCTGTCACCGAGTCCACTGCCCCTCATATAAACTGCTCCTCCTTGGCCTTACGACTCTGAACGAACCCTATTCCAACGGTCGGTCCAGAATCAAAATATTTGAACTGGATGGAAGTCAAACTCTGGATCTCTGATGAGGAGGCAATCGTACTACCCGTACCCTACGGCAATTCCTCCGGCATTTAAAGAGCATTAAATGTAAACAAATTGCAGCAAGGTGGGAACCCGACTGAATCTCTTTCTTCTTCTCCTTCTACCATTTCTCCCACGCCTGTGGGGTAGCGAGTGCAAATTGTGACGCATATGTGGACATGGCCTTGATTTACGGCTGGATGCCCTTCTTGACGCCAACCCGATATAAAGAGGTGTAATCGCTATTGCGTGTTTCTGTGGTGGTTGGTAGTGTAGTGTGTTGTTTGTATATGAAGAGGAGAGTGTTGGGACAACACACATACCTGGTCCTAGAACTAGAATAATAAAACACAAGAGATTAAAATCTCCAACCCACCCGGGAGTTAAACGTGGTACCCTCTGAACCGAAGGCTTGAACCTTGACCATTCAGCCAATGAGTCGGACGGGAACCGGACTGAATGAAATCACATAAAGACGTAAACTAGCCAGTCAAAGCAAATAATTTGATTTGGATTTATATGGGGACAAATACTGCTGAGAATATATGCAATTCATAATGAAATAAAGTCAAGCTATTACACTGAGATTAAAAAGTCGTTCCTGAGAAGCTCAGCTACGTTCGAGATAACAGTCCCCATGGTCCTGCGTTAAAGTGAGCTTGTAATACATGGCTCCTAATTATTTCATTTAACGCTTAAGCTAATCAAAGTTATCAGGACACACTTTCCTTCTTTCGTTGAAGTTGTTTTGCACTTTAATCTTTGCAGTATTCGTTTTTTACTTATTTTGTATTCTTTACTTATTTTCTTGCCTCAATCAACTGTTGGTTCACTCATTTAACAAACATTCTTTCGGCAAAGAGGAGATACCGTGGGTGGGGAGGCCCTGGGAAAGGAGACAGGGAGAGAGAGCGGGTTGGAAGATGGTAGAGAGTGCCTGATTAACCCTGCAGTCAACGATCTCACCGTACCTCCCACCCTCATCTCCCATTCTCCATTCACCCCTGTCCACACCCCTCTCTTAAAACTCTCTTCTCTCTTATCGGGAATGATGGATTCTCCGCGAATTTCTCTTAACGATACGCAAAAAGGAAATTAAAGATACAACGATAAGGATTGCAAAAACGTGTGTATTACTCCCTCCTCTTTGCTTGTGCAATACAACCCTCATGGCGTGTGTGAGAAATGAGAAAGATAGGTGAAGAGTAAAAATTAATCTATTTTCTTTCTCTCTGTCCTGTTCGTCGCACTCAACGGAGACTGCAGACACACCTCTTACTGGCTACTGTAATGAATCTCAAATAGTGTATCACCATCATTTGGGCCTCTATACATTTCCAGCTCGTGAACGCCTTAGTAATGTGTTCCCATTCTTCCTGGCAGATTCTTTACAGCCCTCCCCAGTCATGGAGAAGCGAGGCCCTGCAAATGACCTCCGCATCTCTTCCATCTTAAGGGCAAACGCTACAAGCCATCAAGAGACAGTGATAGGAGCTGTACAGGTGTCCGTTTCCCCTGCAACACTCCTTTCCAAACTTGAATTGCAGTGAAGATATTACGATTCACTCCATTGGAGTTGTTTTCTCCTATCAAATATATTGGTGATATCTTGTCAGAATTGTTAGTCATTAAAAGACAAGGGAGTTCATGACTGTAACGATGAGAATCTGTAACATACTTTCATGTTTGAAGGCACACGGAGTAGAACCTTATCTCTCTGTGGACGTTTTCAACACAATCTTCGCTCAGTTTTTTAATTGACACCGAAATGCAATTAACATCAAATGACCTTTCAATCAAGTTCTAAATTTACATCAGGATTTTGTGCGCATTTAAGAGCTTGTCTCTTACAGTGAGGCTGGAGTTAGTTTACCGGTCAAGTCAGGTATTTTTATGCTGATTTGTAGGCTCGTTCGACGTCCAGTCTGCTTGCGCGAAAATAACTGAGGAATTATCTGGCGATAAGATAGCGGCCCTTTTCTAGACAGCCAAAAATAACGTCCGAGCGAATTCGTTGCACTGGTGCCTCGTAATCTGTACTTCTTCGTGCTGAGCAGTGATCTCTTGGCAAGCCAATGCTCGTCAGGGTTGTAGCATCATAAAGGGATTTTTGCATATTAGTTTCGGTCTACAGGATACCTGTAGCACCGGGGGAGTTGGCCTCGCAGCTGTGAGCTTGCATCCGGGAGATATTGGGTTTGAACCCCACTGTCGGCAGCCCTGGAAAGGATTTTTCGTTGTTTGACATTTTGACACCAGGCAATTAAGGCCATGACCGCTTCCTTCCCACTCCTAGCCCTTTCCCTTCCAATCGGCGCCATAAGACCTATCTGTGTCAGTGCGACGTAAAGCAGCTTGCAACAAAAAAATACTACGGATATTATTTTTTTTAAATTCGCCTGGAAGGAGGTGGGTTCGAATCCTCGTCAGGAAGTCGTAAAATTTAGGAAACAAAATTTCCACTTCCGGAGGTGCATATGGCCCTGAGGTTCACTCAGCCTACACCAAAAATGAGTACCAGGTTAATTCCTGGGGGAAAAGGCGGACGGGCGTAGAGCTAACCACTCTACCGCATCACGTGCCGCGGTCAACAATGGTGGAAGCCTTTACCTTCCACTCCTCCAAGGACCTCTATGGCCTGTACGGAGGTGTCTTTGTCTTTTTTGAAATTGGTATAATGCACGTCGTGTCGTGCTTTATCACATATTCTATTAACGCTATTATTGAATTGAAATTGATTCATAATCAATAGCAAACGCCAGTTTTAGAAAAAATGATCCGTTATGAGTTGTTTGTCTCATACTTATGGCCAGCACTTTAAATCCAAAGTAATTTTAACAATGTTGCCATTCGTGCTTTCACGGCCCCTACTTATAGACATGATACTGTATAGGCTTTTGGGCTTATGCCGTATCAAAAAATTGGTGAAAATTCCTTACGTTTCGCAGAGAACTGTGTTCTGTGTCATCAGAAGAAAAAGAAGCCTTGCTCGTGGACAGTCGAGATTTTCTTCTGATGACGCAGAGCACAGTTCTCTGCGAAATGTAAATAGTTTTCTCCTTATTTTCTTTTTTTTTTTTTTTTTTTTTTGCTATGGGCTTTACGTCGCACCGACACAGATAGGTCTTATGGTGACGATGGGATAGGAAAGGCCTAGGAGTTGGAAGGAAGCGGCCGTGGCCTTAATTAAGGTACAGCCCCAGCATTTGCCTGGTGTGAAAATGGGAAACCACGGAAAACCATTTTCAGGGCTGCCGATAGTGGGATTCGAACCTACTATCTCCCGGATGCAAGCTCACAGCCGCGCGCCTCTACGCGCACGGCCAACTCGCCCGGTCCCTTATTTTCTTGACACGGCATAAGCCCAAAAGCCTATACAGTATCATGTCTATAATTTTAACGATGTATTTTTCCCGAGTGACAATCCCATCGAAAAAAATAACTGTGGCGAATCTGCCTTCACGCGATGCTCGTGGTGTGCAAAATTTCTATGTTTCGAATGTTTCTACGATCGGTATCATCCATGAGAATGCACCGCATCTCCCTGAAGCATTAATATAAGAATGAACTTACAAAATACTGTAATCTCCAAAAAATACAATAACAAATGTTATGAAATCCTGTTGTAATTTTACATTCAACATAATGCCCTTGTATTCACTAACTTGATAAGAAAAAATCGTGAAGTAATTATCAATTGACATAAGTAGACAAATGAAACAAATACAAACCATCGAAATTTGAATACGGGGCGCATAATTGTGAAGCCGCTGTTAAAGCCAATGCGCCGCAGCACCGGTTGAAAATGTTACACGCTAATAGGAGTGTACAGCACGTCAGAAAATTCTACCTTCTTATTCTCGGGAAAGGTCGAGTGTCCACAGATAAGCCATAACATGTGTTTGCTGACTTCGGTCCCTCTTTCTCTGACGGAAGTTTATGGGAAATTGGGTTGTTACACTTCGCGGGTTTCCCTCGTCAACCTGCATCACAAGTGCCCGGTTAATTCCAGGATACAAAGGTGGATTCGCGTAGAACCTATCACTCTTGTCCCACTTAACGACCAGGTAACGAATAGCTGAAAACATCAATATTAATAATAATAGAAACATTTAGGTTGATGCTTGCTGGTGAATAGAAAGGATTTTTTTCTGAAGACGTGAAGCAAAGTTCTCTGCGAAACGTGAAGAATTTCACCTTGTTTCCTGACAGGACAAATGTCTAAAAGCTTATTATCTTGTCTAGAGGAAGAAGAAGAAGAAGAATCCATGGTCGCAACAATCGTGAGCACGTACTTTGATCCGACAACACTTAGGTTTCCTGCATGCTAACTTCAACGTCCTTTTCAGACTAGCAAATGATATAGAGGTGACAACAGTCCCGAAGGATCCATTGCTGAGTTTCAGTTAATTATGCATGATAAACACCGAATGTGATCTTTCATATGCCGGCATTTTGTGACATGAAGTGTCAACTACCCCTTCCAGTAACCGGAAGCCTACCATCTTCCACTGACCCACAGAGGGAGTATTTGTTATTGAAGTTTAGTATGGATAAAATCATGGAGAAGCTGGTGAAACGTGACTTGTAATGATATTAAATACTGAGCGTTTAGTTTTAAGGTTGCTTCTTGTAAGAGACGTGGCTTAAAGTGATCAAGAACCCCGTGTATTGAGCACGTTTAAAAGCACTGTTACGAGGGCTGTAATTAAAGTAGTGGCAATATTGATAGAACTAAATATTAATGAACTAACAAGAACTTCTGCACAACATTCTCTCGATGTAGTCACCTACAGCCTCTATTATCTTTTGTCGAATATGAGGAAGCCGCAAGGGACCACTGGAGAGGCATTCTCTGTTGATGACAGTGACGGAGTGCCCTACTGCCTGGAGTAAAGAAGCCTCGTGAGAAAATTGGTGGCCTTGTAGGGGTCCAATCAACTTTGGAAAAACGTTGTTGTCATGAAGACTCATGTATAATGACTACAGAGTGTGTTCCAAGACCTCCCAATGCCTTGACGCCATGATCAATCGTGCGACCGTCCTATACGGTAATGCATTCTCGCTGCAGGCTTCACCTAAACGTAGACAAAACATTGATGCATTTTTTTCCACGGGAAACCTCGATTTTAATCCACGAACGCTGATCACCTTTTTAAAAACGTGCTTTAGAGCGGTGAAATCTACACTCTTCAGTTCAATGCCACACAACTACAACAGTCCCAACTGGATGCCCGTCAAATGCACACAAAACATCGACAACAGCATCACATGACCGCTGCCATATCCTATTTACGCGTACTCCACCTCCTGCGAGTATGGGGGCTACGTAGCCACTACACATTTGCAGTCCTCGTATAACCTAATTTGATATTCAATTAGTACTGGAATCTGCTTCTTCATCCTGAATTTTTCAAAAAAATTCCCAAGTTTTATTCCCCATCCTGAAGGGGTGGGGCGGGCCACCTAGAGGGTTACGCCCTCTCTCTGGACAAGAGATGGGAGCGGGTCGAGGAGATGTGAGGGTGAATGAAGGTGGGTAGACGAAGTGAGAAATGACGGGAGATGTGTGTATGCGATGGGAGAAGATTAGAAGGGAACGCCAGGGGGAAGATGCATGAAAAGCAGGTGTAGAGTAGCGCTCATATTATTAAGAGATGTGGTGAAAAGGCGGATTATATCTAATGTTGGAAGGGGTAGGAGGAAGTTACTAGATTGAGGAGGGGGTGGAAAGTGGGGTTGAGACGGTGGAACAGGAGGAGGGCCAGGCCCGGGGCGACGATGTGTGTTGTTGTGGGGATGGCGAACTGTTGAGGGTGGGGAGCGAGAAGGCTCCACTCGGTAACGATGTCCATGGATTCGGGCGCCGGTGCTAATAAGGTGGTGGAAGTCATCTAGAGGGGGAAGATGGAATCGCACCATATATGTGGGGCCGTTGACGTTGTGAATCCGGAATGCGCGTCGAGCTGGAACGCATTCTGCTTGGAGGCGTGTATGATGTCCCGTTCTGAGTTGTCCGGTGCTATCCCTCGGAGAACACAACTTGACATAGCGTGGAAGGATGGTGGCGGCTGGTGGGGTGAAGATGGTGTGGCGGCGGCGGCGGCGGCTGGTATGTTGTCTTGTGTAAGTGACAGCGGCGGAGCGGTGGCGGTTGAAGTCGAAGTCGAAGTCGAAGTCATTAGGTGGAAGGGGGTTGACCAAGCTTGGTCTGCCACTGCTAAGCAGAGTCCTGGAGGGGCGTGCCAATCCAGCTGATGAGCCCAAATGGCACGTCTGGGCGAAACTCTGCAAAATGCACACGGCCTAACCACCCAAAAGCTGGTTCTATTCCTGTGATTGTAAAATTCGATTTTAGTTCTCAGTTTGCTTCTTTCTTATTTGGCTTCTGCACGTCAGGATAATTCCTTATCAATAAACGTTGCATAATATTATGAATTTTAGAGACAAGCCCCGTGGTGCAGAGGTAGTATGTCAATCAATTAATCACCACTGATCGGCATTTGGCGTGGTCGCCCAGGTAGTAGATTGCTATCAGATGTTTATCTAGTATTTTCTTAAATAATTTCAAATAACATGAAAATGTAGTACATATCCCTCTTGGTAAATTAGAATCCTTATCCCCTCTTTTTACAAAAAAAAAATTGCCCAGTTTGTCCTCTTGCATTTCAACTTTATTTTCGTATCGTGGTCTTTCCTACTTTTAAACACAACACTTAACCTCATTCGTCAACTGAAGTCATTCCATGCTATTTCCATACTGACAGCTCGAAACATATCGCTTATTCGAGCAGCTTGCCTCTCTACTCCCAAATCTTCCAGCCCAAAGTTTGGAACATTTTCTTAACACTACCCTTTTGTCGGAAATCAATCAGAAAAAATAGAGCTGCTTTTCTTTGGATGTTTTCCGTTTCTTGAATCAAGTAATCCTGGTTAGGGTCCCGTACACTGGAACCATACTCTAGTTGGAGTCTTATCAGAGACTTATATGCCCTCTCCTTTACATCCTTACTACAACCCCCAAAATAACCTCATAACCATGTGCAGAGATCTGAACAAAAGAGTAGCGTTACAAAAATGTTGCAAAGTTTGGGCTGGGAAGACTTGGGAGAAAGGAGACGAGCTGCTCGACTAAGTGGTATGTTCCGAGCTTTCAGTGGAGAGATGGCGTGGGAGGATATCAGTAGACGAATAAGTTTGAGCGGTGTCTTTAAAAGTAGGAAAGATCACAATATGAAGATAAAGTTGGAATTCAAGAGGACAAATTGGGGCAAATATAGTCGTTTATAGGAAGAGGAGTTAGGGATTGGAATAACTTACCAAGGGAGATGTTCAATAAATTTCCAATTTCTTTGCAATCATTTAAGAAAAGGCTAGGAAAACAACAGATAGGGAATCTGCCACCTGGACAACTGCCCTAAATGCAGATCAGTAGTGATTGATTGATTGATTGATTGATTGATTGATTGATTGATTGATTGATTGATTGATTGATTGATTGATTGATTGATTGATTGATTGATTGATTGATTGATTGATTGATTGATTGATTGATTGATTGATTGATTGATTGATTGATTGATTGATTGATTGATTGATTAAATTCCGACCCAGCTGGTTGACATTTAAGAGTGTTTAAATTTATTAGTGAGTGAAATACTGTAACCACTTTTCAGGTTGTAATCTCCACACTCCCATCTTTCTTAAAATCTTCAGGAACCAAAAGAAACGTTGGAACCCGTAGCATTCATTATTAATTTTTTTTTTAATACATCGAGTTGAGCCTCTATGGACTGCGTGGTAACAACCAACTTCATTTCAGTGTCTAGGTCTTGTTCTTGTTCCGGCTTTGACTTCCTGCCAGTATCTTCTGAGCCCAGCGACGAGTGCCTGCTTATGCTCATCAGACAAAGGTCCTTTCCGTCTTCTGGAAGTTGATGCCATTATTATTATTATTATTATTATTATTATTATTATTATTATTATTATTATTATTATTATTATTATTATTATTATTATTATTATTATTATTATCCTTCATAACTTGGTTCATACCCTTGACATTCTAGTTAGCCAAACTAGCCTTGAGTCGGATATTTATATTTTACTTTCAGGTGCTTGAAAATGAGTTTATGTGTTTGTGTAGTTCATCACTGCTAAATCTCAGTTATGAACACTTTTTGAGAATCATTGTTTTCATCACAGTATCCTCATAATTATAATTGAACTCCTACCATAGACACCATAGTAGTAAACTGTGCATTAATAAATACGATTAGCATGAGAAATTACAGCACCTACTGTGTTAACCTGTGAAATGGACCCAATTGAAAGTAAATGGATTTAATTTTTTTAACGTTATGCACCCAGCACGATTAGGCCTACACGTAATTGACTAGGTTGTGATTATTTAGTTGCGAAACTGCCGCAATAATTAAGTTACCGAATCCAAACTTTCTTTGAAGCTCTGGACATTAAGGGTTTACGAAGTCTGGTATCTGAGAAGTTGGAAGGTTATTGAGTAGAGTGGATGCTGAATTCTGTAAGTTTTTGAGCCCGGTACCGAGGGAACGTACGCCGGAATGTGGCCGGATTGACGGACAAGCCCACCGGTGTGAACACGATTTCGCTTTCTGCCCTGTCCACGTGCGCCAGTCCTCCCTACATCCATCACAGGAACGGGGTAGCGGTTTTAAAACTGTTTAAATAGTTAATGTGCGGTCTTTGTTGAGGAATAAATTGCAGCTTTAAATAACTGAAGTAATATGAACGCATTTAGCTGCCTAATTGAGGAAGCGAGCAGCCCTCCGATTTACGTTCTCTAATGCTCAGTGCAAGTTGATTAATTAGTTATTGATCAATATCGCTAATTTTCACTTCCTTTGAATTTCTTTTCATAATACTTTGGACCAGTTACGAATAACAGCTCTTATATACCCGTTCCTGACCCGGTCGAATGTCTAGAAACAGGCAGAGTTTTCTCAATATTTGCCTGGTGTGAAAAAGGATCACCGTAGAAGAATGTTAAAGAAAAGACTCCGTTCCACTACCCTCTGAATGCAAGCTTACAGTCACGCGATCCGTATCTGCTCGTACACGTTTGGGTTCTTTAAATGTGCATCGAATATTGTTCCCTGCACGGATGTTATGTTGCATAAACTCGTCGCTTGATATCAATGAAGCTACACCACAAGCTATTTGATTACGTTGTCAGTTATAAGCGTTGTTGAATTGACATCCAACGTGTTTGCATTGAAAAACTGTGCTGCGCGTTATCTCATGACGCTTCCATTTCTAATTTCTAGGAAATGCTTTTCTGCACTCTTTGTAGATACCGGAATACTTATTAATATCCTGCTCAGTGATGGACATTTTCTAATAACAGGTAGAGAGATATACTGCAACACCTTCTTAGTCTCTATTTTTTTCAGCCTTACTTACCATTTTTAAGAGTGCATATCTATTATCACATTCTTCAACAACAGCTTAAAACCTATCCCAGTATTTGTTTACACATGTATTGACCATTTTCTATGAATCATAATTACTTTTTAAACTACATCATGCCTGCCATATCATTCAAATACCGGGCGAGTTGGCCGTGCGCGTAGAGGCGCGCGGCTGTGAGCTTGCATCGGGAGATAGTAGGTTCGAATCCCACTATCGGCAGCCCTGAAAATGGTTTTCCATGGTTTCTCATTTTAACACCAGGCAAATGCTGGGGCTGTACCTTAATTAAGGCCACGGCCGCTTCCTTCCTACTCCTAGGCCTTTCCTATCCCATCGTCGCCATAAGACCTATCTGTGTCGGCGCGACGTAAAGCCCCTAGCAAAAAAAAAATCATTCAAATGGCACTGCCTACTATTCCCCTCCTTTCTATGGCATTTACTTTTTTTAACCATGACAAAAGTTCATCCGTGAATACTGTGCTGTATCGATCATGCACTACAATTCAGACAGTCAGTCAGTCATAATGATAGCTTATTGTATTAAAATTTATTAAAGATGGGCGTGTTATATTTTTAGAATGAATGTATGAGGACTACCGCATTCTTCGAGATTACTCAAAAGCTAAATACTTGTTGTAATGATACCTCGTCACCAAGCGAATACAAGCCTTAATGCATTTTTCCTATTCTAAGGGCTACCCTTCAATCTCTATTTCCCTCTCTCTCTCCCTATATATATTGTAACAGAAACGCAGTTCCAGCATTGGTTTCGAAGTATTTCAAACTTTAAAATACGCCCCACGCATCAAGCGAGCAGTCGGCTACAGCGAACATTTGGCGAGTGTCGTAGGAGCCAGCTACAACTCGCCAAGGCTAAGTAACGTCACGCATAGAATTTTCCATATATTCTACCCTTAAAAACTCGTATACTATTTACGGTGCGAATATGAAAATAACATCGCCGTATACCCCATTTTAATAATTCCAATACTATAAAATTCAATTAAAATCCACCACGGATTAAGAAAGACGTTGAGAGGAAGGGAACAGCTCAAGACTCCGCGACTTCAGTATAAAAGAGACTCGAGAACTGAACACAAAGGAGTCTTGTCCCACAGTCGAACCTGTATGGTTAACTGCTGGTGGCTGTCAGTGCTACGATACGTCGAAGTTATTGAATAGAAGTATTCGATACTCTGCAAAAATACTGGTGAGAACACATGCCGTACTTAATATTTCTCTTCTACGGACTAGCCGTGCAGTTAGCGAGTGCGATACTTTAAAAACTTTCAAGTGACGAAAATCTTGTGTATCGGTTCTTACTATTCATACGTTCACAAACTGTGAATCGATACTTGGAGTTTTCACGAATAAAACTTTGAAATACTAGTAACTTTCCTAACTTGACAGTGCTAGTCTTCGTGAGAAATAGTTTCACATTATTTGTGAACTCAGGACATCGTTGAAGGAAATCGATTTGCACTATTTAGAAATTTAAGTAGTATTATTCCACGTCTATAAACCCAACCTTGCTAGTGAACGGGACTAATTTCGCTCAATAGTTTGCATTCTAACAGTGCCGTATATAAATGTAAATGTGTGTGTGTGAACGGGACTAATTTCATCCGTTAGGCATTTTACTTCTGGCACCCAGCTGAAGTGATTGTTGTTCAACTCAGGATGAATAACATTCCTATGACATCTACCTGTGTCCATTTCAATGAACAAACTCTCCGAAGGCTGTAAATAGAAACAAAATGATCTTGAAATTGTGGAGGATCCGAAGAGAGTTTGCGTCCTCAATTCTCCAAATATTGAGAGCACTAATTATATTTGCTTTTGCGAGCTAAATTTCACTAGTGCAAGTGATATTAGGAAGTGTGCGGATTTTATTCCATAGACATCGGGCTAAACAAATCTTGTATGAGTTCTTAAATTTTTCGTCTCAAGTTAGAGACTAGTGCAGTTCACGTTAAAGGAGTGTCTCATGTCTGATTCCATTGACATTCAACACGAAATATCAGCATTCCTTTAGCCCCTTCATAGGAACATTAAATATCAATTATAAATTACAACTCCTTACTCGTCCAACCTGTAAGTCCAGAGGACTTACACATGTGCTTGCTCCGTTATTCCACGTGAGCGAACCCTCTAAGTTGAACTCCGAGACCTTCCAGAACATTCGGAAATTCAAGACCGTCCAGAACAACCCTCGAGGGATTGGTACGTGGTTCCGTGGTGCCGAGAGCTGTTCCATGGGGAGGACAGGATGAACACCGGTTCGACGCGAGATATCACCAGCTGCAGGACGAAAGCACATCTTGCCTAACTGCTCTCCAACTGCACTAAGGTAATATAATATTGACTTTGTTTAATAAATCAGCAGTTTAAAATAGACATGAAATTCATTCGAAGTAATATCCTCTCACTCCCTGTACCCGCTCAAATTTAATGTACCGTACATGTCGTGCGTTCATCTAGTGCTCTTCAAGCTATAAATTACGGGCATTTCATAGTACAGAGAGGAGAGTATAATAAAGTGACGCACAATGCGTTAGGATACAATTCACCTGGAGCAGTAATAATGAAGTGGCGACCGAGGCCTTACGAGCTCGATTCACTTTGAACAAATAGTATAAAGTGACTCAATCTACTTAGAGCAATGATATGACAATATTCAATAATCAACTGAACGTTCAGTTTAAAAAATATGTATTTTCAAGAAGTTATCAATAAGAAGAAGAACAAGAGGGGCATTATTACAGTACAATTTACCGGGTGAGTTGGCCGTGCAATTAGGATCGCGCAGCTGTGAGTAGGTTCGAACCCCTCAGTCGGCAGCCCTGAAAATGGTTTCCCGTGATTTCCCAATTTTCACACCAGGCAAATGCTGGGGCAGTACCTTAATTAAGGCCACGGCCGCTTCCTTCCCACTCCTAGGCCTTTCCTATCCCTTATTCGCCGTAAGACCTATCTGTGCCAGTGAGACGTAAAGCCAATTGTAAAAAACAGTACAATGTTGAAAGGATATTGATAAAACTCTAACTTTAAAATATTTTGCGAGAGAGGAACATAATGTTGAAACTCAATGGGAATGCTACTAAGACATATCAGTGATTCGATTTGGAATTTAATCAGTGATAGACTTATTTCTATTAGAACAGTGACTTAAGAAGTGAACTTGTAAGTGGAAATTTCAAAGTACTGCGCCCTGGTGGGAGTGTGATAAGCGTCATGCAATTGTAATTATTTATGGGGGAATATACATTGACTGACAGAGCAAATGCAACACCAAGAAGGAGTGGTCGGAACTTTATGCCAATTGCAGGGTAGACTGACGTCACTGAGGTATGCTCATGATGTGAAATGCGTCGCTGTGCTGCGCACGTAGCGAACGATAAATGGGACACGGCGTTGGCGAATGGCCCAATTCGTACCATGATTTCTCAGCCGACAGTCATTGTAGAACGTGTTGTCGTGTGCTAAGAATGCCAGGCCGCCGTCAACGGAGGCATTTCCAGCAGACAGACGACATTACGAGGGGTATGGTGATCGGGCTGAGAAGGGCAGGTTGGTCGCTTCGTCAAATCGCAGCCGATACCCATAGGGATGTGGACACGGTGCAGCGCCTGTGGCGAAGATGGTTGGCGCAGGGACATGTGGCACGTGCGAGGGGTCCAGGCGCAGCCCGAGTGACGTCAGCACGCGAGGATCGGCGCATCAGCCGCCAAGCGGTGGCAGCCCCGCACGCCACGTCAACCGCCATTCTTCAGCATGTGCAAGACACCCTGGCTGTTCCAATATCGACCAGAACAATTTCCCGTCGATTGGTTGAAGGAGGCCTGCACACCCGGCGCCGCTCAGAAGACTACCATTGACTCCACAGCATAGATGTGCACGCCTGGCATGGTGCCGGGCTAGAGCGACGTGGATGAGGGAATGGCGGAACGTCGTGTTCTCCGATGAGTCACGCTTCTGTTCTGTCAGTGATAGTCACCGCAGACGAGTGTGGCGTCGGCGTGGAGAAAGGTCAAATCCGGCAGTAACTGTGGAGCGCCCTACCGCTAGACAACGCGGCATCATGGTTTGGGGCGCTATTGCGTATGATCCCACGTCACCTCTAGTGCGTATTCAAGGCACGTTAAATGCCCACCACATGTGCTGCGGCCGGTGGCACTCCCGTACCTTCAGGGGCTGCCCAATGCTCTGTTTCAGCAGGATAATGCCCGCCCATACACTGCTCGCATCTCCCAAAAGGCTCTACGAGGTGTACAGATGCTTCCGTGGCCAGCGTACTCTCCGGATCTCTCACCAATCGAACACGTGTGGGATCTCATTGGACGCCGTTTGCAAACTCTGCCCCAGCCTCGTACGGACGACCAACTGTGGCAAATGGTTGACAGAGAATGGAGAGCCATCCCTCAGGACACCATCCGCACTCTTATTGACTCTGTACCTCGACGTGTTTCTGCGTGCATCGCCGCTCGCGGTGGTCCTACATGCTACTGAGTCGATGCCGTGCGCATTGTGTAACCTGCATATCGGTTTGAAATAAACATCAATTATTCATCCGTGCCGTCTCTGTTTTTTCGCCAAACTTCATCCCTTTCGAACCACTCCTCGTTGGTGTTGCATTGTCACTGTCAGTCAGTGTTTATTTCATTTTCAGAAGCCAGAAGATCGTACTGTACATACAATAAGAGCAGGCCAGGCCGAGATGGTATGGTGAAACATGCACAGAATATTGTCTCCACTGAGATTAACAAACACAATGAACGGCAGAATTAGAATTCTCAGAAATTGTGACGAAGGGGGAAAGAGAAAGGCACGAGTTGTTGACAAGTTGCGGAAAGTTTTCACAGCCCCGGGCAGAATAGGTAGTGGCCACAGCGCAGAGTGCCGGGTGCAGATTTCTAAGAAATGAGGCAGGGTATCTCCATGTACTAGCGGGAGTTGAACGCGGGGTTGGCACTGGAAGAAAAAATATGAGCCTTCCCGTTCACGTGGTTTAGGTGGACCAATGGAAAAATTCACTTGACCAAAGCAAGGCGACAACTTCGTATTGTAAGAAGCACTAGCGAGGCTAACTCCGCGGATTAAACTGATAGAAGGGAGTGAGTTATCAATTCAGAATAAGGTGGAATTTAGGAGCCTTACTATATTATAAAACTTATAAAAAGTTAATAATTGCGGGAGATTGCATGGTGTAATTCTGAGAATTCATGAATGCTATCCGATGATTGGCTGGAGGCAAAGGACGCCACAATAGAGCTCGAAATCCCAGGCCGGGATACGGCAGCTAAATTCGCAAATATATCCATTACCAGCGAACTATAATAGTTGAGAATTGGTATAGAGCATTTGAGAACATAATTACATCATTGGATATCATATTTAAGCCACTGGCAAAGGCGCAAATAGTCATATGAGGATATCGGGACTGCGCGTCCTAAGATAACCTCCTTTGAACTCAGAAGAGAGGGGATACGAGTATAAATATGAGGTCGTGGACAAGGACTGACAACTACTTTTGACAAAGCGGTCGGAGCTGATACCACGCTACGTTTAAAAATTGTGTGCATACATGATTACGCCAGGGGTGCCTGTGTGTACTTACTCGTGGAGTAGGGTTCGAAGTATTATATTGTTACATAGAACAGTGATTCATGACGTGAGGTAGCTCATATTAGTCTTGAGCAGTATACTAGTATGAAGTGTTTCAAATAGACAGGACTCAGTAAAGCAGAACTTACAGAATGTGAGATTCTACCAACAGATTAGGAAGTGCGTTACGTGAGAACGGTCACGAGTGTTTATGTCACCTAGTAAACAGTCGATTCTAAACTGATACCTGGTCAGCTACACGTACGTGAGACGGGAAATTCAAGTGCGCGCACGGGCCGTTGTAAAGGGGATCCCGAGGTATCCCATGTTCCTACTGTCCGGGAAAGGAATGAAGAATGTATATCTACATTAAGTGGGCTAGATACAAGGCCGAGAGTGTAAAATTTGTGAGTAGAATTTAGGGTGGAAATTATTCCAAAAACAACAGTTATTTCATTTGTTTTTATTCAAAATATGTAAAGTTGAAAAGGTTCAAGGATTAATTCTTCAAGCTGGCATGAATACCAGTAGAATGCAGGGCTAAGAATGGACGGGGCCTGTGCTTCTCGTCCGGCTTAGCAGACTAAAAAAAGAGATGAGTAACCTTTTCAAATATTTGTAGATTGCTATCGTTAGGGGGAGGAAATCATATTATTTTATCATGGTAACTTGATTGTGAAACGAGCCGTTTCTGGCTCGTATAAATTCAAAGATAGATAGACAAAGGGACAAATTAATATGTACATGATTAGATCGAGCACTCATCATAATTTTGATTATTAAATAGAGTATAGTAGGGTTGAGTTGTTCATTCAAGTGCTTGAGTTGTTTGATATGATATGGAGCACGTTTCACGTAAAGATCATGTTAATATTCATTTAGAAGTGCTTCCAAAGTGTTTTTCCGTTATCGGAACTTTTATAGATATTAAGGCATGTTGTTAAGATAATCCAAAGGTAGGGTTGCCAAGTGATTTACATTGTTGTGGGACGGAATGAAGTCCATTGATTTGTTTGTAAATATCGCGAAGTTCGCCAGTGGACAAAATAATAATAATCTGTACAAGTGTCGAAGTAGTTACATTAATATTGGGTAATGTGTAAAGGCGTGTTTAATAATAATCTTTGAGAATAAACGCACGGGCCTACTTGGATAGAATGATTGCAAATTAAAGTAATTTAAATGTGGAGATATTATGTGGCATGAATATATTACTTGGGCAGTGAATCTGATTTAACACTAATTGTTGATTTAACGTTTTTGGACTCCATAATAATCATAAATAAATTTGGTAGAAACGAGATAGGCATTTTGATAATATGGACACGCTATGTTTGAGGACCAGAGTGATTTGAGCCAAAAGTTGAGATTTGGAGTTTGTGGGACAGAAATCCGGCCCGAAATGAAAGTGAATTGTACTAATGTTGATGAAGAAATAGATGGATCTTAAGGCCCACATAGAGGTTGTATTTATATACCGGTGTATTGAGTGGCAGAATATAGTCCACACACCGAGGGTTAATTAGTGAAAATGTTTTGAAGAGTTCCGATGGATAAATGGACTTCAAAATGAAAAAAGGAAGGAATAATTTAACACTTGCAGAGATTGGAGGTATTTGCCCAACTGCGAGGTGTTATGGGATTTGAGAATTGTCTTAGGAGCATATGGTCTCCATGAATTAACGACAGTACGAAAATAAGGTTGCGGGTTCGAACACTATTATGTCCCGACCGATGTGAAATCGGATCTTGGTGATTTTTGTTTGGGAGAGAACGTATGTGACTAATTTATAAAGATGGGGCATAAACATAAAAATTCTCGAAAGAATAATAATATTCCAAGTAAATCATGTCTGGATTGATTAGTGCCAAAATAAATCGGAATTGTGAAAGGGGTTATGCGTTAAACATAATAAGAGTGGACTACCATGTAACAAGCGAAATTAATTGTTTTAAATTAATAATTATAATAATAATAATAATAAATATCTGAATAAGAAGAAGAAGAAGATTTAAAAATATTTATGAACACAATAGTGATGTTGGGAGTTGAAAAGAAAAATTTGAGATTTTTAACTAATAATAATAATAATAATAATGAGAATATTTGAAGTAGGATAAGAAGAATAAAAAATGAAGCTACATTTTTATTTTTAGTTTTTGATGAGAATAATAAGAGCGAGAAGTTGAAGTATTATAGCGAGGATGATTACGGGTTACGGTAATCACGATCTCCACTATTAATAATAATGTTGATAATAATAATAATAATAATAATAATAATTTTTATTTTTTTATTTTATTTTATTATTTCGGATGCTGATGATGAATGATACTAGGGAAGTCAGCTGGCGAATTAACGTAATAATGTCAAGTGTTGTGAATAATAAGTTAAGTTAATAGTTGTAAAATGAAGGCAAATCCCTACATCTGGACCATTAGGTTAGAGTCCCTTTTGTCGTTTCCTTCAACTAACGATTAGCATATCTTGCTTAGGAACCCGGGGAGAGTTTGTAGTCTGCCGGGTTTGTCTCATCTCAATCAAAGTGGAGGCGATAACATAGTTCATGTGATCGCGCCTACTTAGCCAACAGGTAATTGGTCCATGACCAAATATGGTCATGGTGTTAACGAAGGTAAATCTGATACCTTCAGATATCAACGGTTCCACCACCCAAATGGAAGGGTGGTCAAAAGTAATAAATATTATGTAATCATTTTTCAGGAATAATTTGCCAAATTACCGGCAAATCAAGGGTCAACAGATTTTGTTGTGTGTAAAAATTAATTTGTTTACTTAAATAAAATGCTCCTTTAGCATTTACAAGGAAACAGTTCCAGGTTCTTGTTCTTGTAGAATAGTAAACCCTTGGTGACCGTTTAAATATCCGTCCCCATTCCTAAGACGGAGCCTTCATAATTTCCCTTTCATCTGAATATATATATATTATTTGTGTGTTTATGATGGGCCTTGAAGTTAAAGATTAGAGTGTCCCCTTCAACCCTGTAGTACTGATTGGATGGCGCCCTTACCTTTAGTTTGAGATCTTATATCTGAATATAATTTTTTTATTGTTTATGAGTTGCGATAGATTCGGACCGTAACACTCCCTGAGATAAATGCTGGTTGGGACTCCGGCTTTGAGCGGGTACATCATGGCGCCCAACGTGAAAGGGCTGATTTCATCATGCTTGAGCAACGTGTGACTTTAATTTTTTTAAAACGAAACTTTGTTGCATTAGCGACGACATCATGTCACACAACTAAGGGACGGATTGCATGATAGTTAGACCCAATCATGGGACTGAAACATTTAGGCTGATTTCATCATGATTAAACCCAATCGGGGTAATTGATTTAATTATAGACCGCATCACGGTTATGCGTTTTTGGGAAGCATTATTCAGATCTAGGAAGGTAAATCTAAATAATGATGGCATCATCTAGTGTACGAGATGACCCCATTATTATAATACTTTGTTTATTAAATTTGATGTTTACATTTCATTTGTTTTTCATTTATTTTTTCTGTCTTTGTGTTCAGAAATTTATTAACATAGCATAGGCTAGTAGTAATTTCCGAACGGGGCTCATCTGATAGGATAATAGAAGTAGGTTGTTGAGCTCATCAGTTAGTAAATAATTTTTTTTTTGTAAATTTTCTGATGCGATTTGATATCTGAGAATGTGGAGGCTCCACACTTTGGTCACAAAGGGCAGTAGGGAAATATTGTAGGAATAAGGAGAAAATGGTAAAATTTATACTGAGTACCAAACTCCAAGTTAATACAGGAATGAGAACTGGAACTGTGTCGACGAGAATTTATTAATTTCAGATTTAAAGCTACGAGACGGCTGTGTTATGTCAAAATTTCTAGGTGGTGTTTGACATTACAGTTTCAAAATTATTTTCTATATGTGTCTAACACGCATTTATTCTTGATGGAACCAAGCAAGATTTGTTGTCCTTATGATGCTCGTTGTTGATACGAGTGATTGAATATAAATTGTGGTAAGAAAATAGAAATTTAATTCGAGTATTGAACCGTTAGATGATAGGACCTTGACCAACTGTTAAACGTAGTGCTGTAGGGCGAGGAGCCGTTTGGCCCTAATATTTTATTATGTAAATTCATAATGTCTGATGTAGAGGGGGAGATATTCCAGGATGGACAGGTAAGAGAGGATGAATCGCTTACGATGGCGGATATGATGAGGGCTATGGCTCTTCAATTTAAGTCGTTAGAAAATTCTAATGAACAGTCCAGTAATTCTTTAAAACAATGTATCGAACAAACTAATAGGTCGATAGAACAGAGTAGTGATTCCTTAAAACAGTCTATCGAACAAACTAATAGGTCTATGGAGAAGAAATTTGAAGAAATGCGGATTACTTGTGATAATAGTAAGATGGAGTTAGTGGAGCAAATAAGTGAAGTGCGGACCGCGTGTCAAAATTACGAACAGGAATTTACTCGAGGGCTAGACCAGGTACGCGAGGCGTGTCATAAGACGAAAGAGGAAATGAAAGAACATTTCGATTCAAGTCTTATCCGAGTGACCGAGAGGGTAGAGCGAGTTAGGTCCGAAGCATTGGAGGATAGAAACGAAATCAGGGAAAGGCTAGTGGCAGGACTCAATGAAATCACGACCCAGATGTCAGCTGATCGTGATGAGTCAAAGGCAATGAATGACAACATGCGAGATGAATGTCGGCAAAGACGCGAGGAGATTGGGTCTCAGATCCAAGGCCATATCATTCAAGCCGCACGGAAAACTGACGAGATAGTGAAAAACGTGGACACGCTACGTACTGACCACCAACGTACGGAAGCGAAGGTTTCGGTTCTGGAGTCAGAAGTTGAATCCCTGAAAAAATAATCGTGAGATTTCAACCAAATTAGAGGATGCAGGAGTCCGGATCGAAAGTTTAGATCACAGGTTGGAGGCTTGTGAAGATATAAATGATAAGCTGATCAAAGCGACCGACGCACTCGAAATACGGGAGCAGGAAACCGAAGAGTTGGAACGAAAATTAGGTAGTAAACTGGAAGAGTGCGTGGAGAGACAGTTTAAGACTAAGTTCATTGCGGATGTCAACGCGGATAAAATAGATGAACTAAGGAACGAAGTTGAAATTTTAAAGACGCACGAGGACAGGTCCGGTACTCGAGATTTTAACCTAGAGTATAGGGAGTTCGAGACCCCAGAGAACAGAGGGTTGAACGGGATGAAGGAGGAAAACTTGGCAGCTGATACGACAGGCTCGAAACTCCACATGGGAGACGGATCATCGTCGGCCTCTGAGAACCTTGCGACGTCTCCTATAGTTCATTTTATTAGGATGTCAGATGACAAATCTCCCAAATTCGATTCTCGAGGGCAAATCACGCCAAAATGGTTCATCAGGGAGAGTACAAATTACATCCAAGAGCACAGGATACCTGCCGGAAAACAACTGCGGACAGTGGAAAAATTTCTGGACGGAGCGCCAGCGGTTTGGTTCAGGGCGTTTCTTTACACCGTTGCTGACTTCATGGGGTTCCGCCAAGCCTTTTTACAGAAGTATTGGAGTATGGAATCGCAGCAGAATCTCAGGTTAGAATTATACTCGAGACGATACTCTACTTCTGCGCCAGCGAAGTACTCCGAGTACTTCACCGCACAATTTCATAAAATTCGCGAGTTGGACGATCCGGTCTGTGAGACCGAGCTCATAAGTGCTATGGCGATGCAGTTGCCGTTCGAAATTCAGCGAATGCTGATTGCTTCTAATGTACGCACTGCAGTACAGGCGGAAAGTCTGTTAAGGCAACTTGACCAGACGACCCATCACGGAAATGGTAGGCACCAAAGATCGTCAGAGCTGCAAGTCAATAATATTGAAATGGGGACAAGCCCGAAAACAGAGTCCACTAGAGACCAGAGCACGAACACCAGTCGTGAACTAACAACTTCTAACGGGAGAACGTATGAGCAAAATTGGCAACATAGACCATGGAACAACCGAGGGACATTTCAGGAGAAAGGAAGATCGCAGTACCGGGGTAACTTCCAGAGAGATAGGGGATACCGAGGATATGAGGGAAGGAGGAATGACAGCCGGCCTTACCCGTACCAAGGACGGAACCCAGCCCAGCATACAGCTCGTCAAAAGACCAATAACGAATTGGAGGATCGACATCAGGAGACCAGACGATATCTAGATGAACTAAATAAACGGAAATGGAAAGATGCGATCCAGAATAGAAATCCAGATGAACAGGTTTCCGGAGCTGAGGGCATACAGCTACAGCAAGTCAGGTCGGAGCGCCAATTGAATCCGAACGCAAGCCAATTTGACCCTGAACAAAGGTTCGGGGCTACAAAGAAAACGCCAAATTTTAGAGGGGAATGGACGATCGCGAATATCGATTCATGGATCGCGACCCCGGAGGAATTGATCGACGACCCTCAGCCTCTGATCGCCAAGGGCATCAGACAGTTACCCATTATCTTTACTAGGATTGGGAACTTAAAGATTCGCTCACTTATTGATACAGGCGCTAGCATCTCCGTAGTTTCACAAAATTTAATGGATGAATTAAAATCAAAATTTAATATCCCTATTATTCCAGTTTCAAGTATCAAAATTCGAGGGATAGTTCCGGACAAAAATATCGTTTGTAAGCAGCAGGCTTTATTGGAAGTCGAAATTGGACAGTCGACCTTTCCACACGCGTTCGTGGTGATGGCTAAGATTAACTACAACCTTATCATTGGGGCCGATTTCATGACTGAGTATCACGCTTTGATTGACATGGGAGACAATACAATCAAGTTCAAATATGAAGACATTATAGAGGACGCATCAATGGACCCTCAGGAAGCGACAATAAATAACGAAGAAACTGTCTGGAACATGGAGGTTCAAGTTTGGAACAACGAACTAGTAGACGCAGCCGGCGTTGAAACAGAAGAAATTGTTGGGACTATGGGAGAAGATGATGGGAATTGTGAGAAGAACATTGAGGGAAAAATTAATGAAGCAAACATCGATCCACAGGGAAAGGCAAAATTAGCGGACATTTTGAGAAAACATTGGGACACATTTGGCGCGAAACCGGGGAAGATCCAAAATTTTGAATATGAATTAAATGTTAACGACTGGTCCCCGTATAAGAGAAAGGTATACCCAGTCGCGGAGAAATTCTATCCGCAAGTCAGGGAGGCTATTAGGGACATGGAGAAGGAAGGTCTTATATCTAAGTCCCCGACTCCATTCTTGAACCCGTTAGTGGTGGTCAGAAAACCCGCTGGTTCCGTGCGCATCTGCCTGGACGCACGGGCCATAAATGAGAGACTGGTACCAGAATATGAACAAGCGCCAGCCATTAAAGAAATTTTAAAGAAATCTAAGGACATGAGGTTCTTTTCGACGTTTGATCTCACCTCGTCTTTTCATCACATAGTATTAGAAGAGAAATCAAAATTTTTAACTGGATTTTTGTTTGACCAGCAAACATATGTTTTTAACAGGCTTCCATTTGGTATTAAGAACGCTGGATCGGTCCTTATCCGCGCTCTTGATCGAAACCTCAGCCCTAAAGTCAGTCACAACCATTCGGTATGTGGATGATATTTTGATAGCCATAAAACTCTAGAGGAGCAGTTAGGAATCATCGATGAGGTCCTCACAGATTTGGGGAAGAATAACATCAAAGTAAATCTACCCAAGTCCCATCTGTGTCAAGAAGAAGTTCTGTTTTTGGGTCACTTAGTTGACGGAGAAGGAGTACGACCAAATCCTTTGAAAATAGAGGCAATCAGGTTAATCCCAAAACCTACCAAAATTAAATATATCAGGCAGTTTCTCGGTATGTGTCAGTTGTTCGCGGATCATTGTCAGGAGTATACATCGGTCGTGGCACCATTGCAAGACCTCCTCCGAAAGAACAACCGCTGGAAGTGGGATTCGGCATGCGAAGAGGCTTTCAATCAAACCAAGCAAAGGCTAATGCAGAGCGTAAAACTGGGATATCCAGACTAAGAAGCAAAATTTATCATTCAGACGGACGCTTCCACCATAGGGATCGGAGCGGTCGTATTACAAGAAGAACCAGAAAACTCTAGCAAGAAAACAACATTGCGTTCATGAGCCGAAAATTGCGGAAACATGAGACGAAATACACCATCACCGAGTTAGAGATGTTGGGCATCGTCAATGCCTTGCAATATTGGAGGAAGATAATCTATGGTTTCCCGATTATCATTCGCACAGATCACAAGGCATTAACGTTCATAATGAAGACAAATATGTCAAGTGAGAGGGTCAGCCGTTGGGCTTTGTTTGTTCAACAGTTTGATCTTACCGTTGAACACTGCCCAGGGAAATTGAATATCTTGGCGGATACACTAAGCCGTAACCCGAACCCAGATGATTTCGCGATACACCGTTTGGAATTGGTCGATGAGAATCGTGTGGTACTAGAAAAGTTGAGGGAAATCGGAACGCTGCAGAAGAGAGACTATTTTACCAATTTCATGATTGATTTCTTTACACAGAAACTTCAACCTGGCAGTCCAGAATTTGTTAGAGCAGGAAAAATGGCTCCAAATTACCATTACTACAATGGGACCCTGCACAAGTTCGTGGACGAGAACCATACGAAGCTGAGGATAGTCGTGCCTTCGGAGATCCAAATGGCACTTGTAAATCACGTTCACCGAGTCATAGGCCAAGGTGGAATCGGGAAGGTGTTATCCACGATACAAGAAACTTTCGTATGGAATAGAAGGAACAAAATTGTCAGAGATGTGTTGAGAACATATGACATTTGTCAGCGAATTAAGCCGAATCCATTCTTGCTCAAACAATCACCGCGTCCATTGTTACCAACTGAGCCAAAAGAGATGTTCGCAATGGACCTATACGGCCTTTTGCCAAAGGCCCGCAGGGGAAACAAATTTATTTTAGTAAGTTTAGACGTGTTTTCCAAATTCGTGGCTCTATATCCCATGCAGAAAGCAAATTCTAAACTGGTATTGAGGGGGATAAACTCTCACATAATCCCAACCATGGGAAAGCCGAAATTCATCTTGACTGACCATGGAAGTCAATTCACGTCTTTGGCATTTGCAAACGAACTACGCAGGCTAGACATCAAACATGGACTGAGCTCGATACGGCATCCTGAAGCCAACCCGTCAGAACGAATCATGAGGGAGATCGCCAAATTCTGTAGGATTTACTGCTCAGAAGCACACTGGCGATGGATTGATGTGGTATCCATAATCACGGAATGTATCAATAAAACTATGCACGAAGCTACGGGACGGGTACCTGCGGTGGTTCACCATAACCAATTTCCAGTCAGACCATGGTATGAAGTCGTCGATTGCCCGACGGATCCGCGAGAGTCAAAAGAAATGTGCGTGAATGAGACACGTGAACACCTGCAAGCGCAAGCTGATAGAAGGTTGAGGAGGCTGAGGAACAAGCGGTTTCATCGCCCATTTAGGGTAGGCGAGCTTGTATTAGTAAAGAAGCCGACGCCATCGAATCCAGAGCAAAAGGTATACCACAAATTTACTCGAATTTATGTGGGACCATCCAAAATTATTCATATTTACGAGAATAATTCCTACGAAGTCCAGAGCATGGATGGCACAACAGAAAGTTTGTACAACGCAGCAAACCTTAAATTGTACCACACGCCAGCCGAGGGTATGGAAGAAGGCGGAGAAGACGAAGAAGATGAGGCAGAAGAAGAGGGGGAAGGAGATGAAGCAGATGCCATAGGAGAAGAACAAGCCATGGAAGTAGATGTCCAAATGATCCGGCCTACATCAATAACCAGACCATGTTCAGAATGTGGAAACCCAGACAGCGACGTCTTGGAGTTCATAGAAATAATTCGTCAATTAGAGCAAGAGAACGAGGCACTTCAAAAGGAGAATCATCAACGACGAAACGAGATTGTTGAAGCCAAGGAATTGATTGAGCTTAGAAGGATATCAGAAACCAATTGATGACGCTATAGATACCGAAGTTATTATAAATTTCATGTATGCACAAAATTTTTAAACGTAGCGTGGGAAATAATGCCCCTGGTGGGGGTGTGATAAGCGTCATGCAATTGTAATTATTTATGGAGGAATATATATTTCATTTTCAGAAGCGAGAAGATCGTACTGTACATACAGTAAGAGCAGGCCAGGCCGAGATGGTATGGTGAAACATGCACAGAATATTGTCTCCACTGAGATTAACAAACACAATGAACGGCAGAATTAGAATTCTCAGAAATTGTGACGAAGGGGGAAAGAGAAAGGAACGAGTTGTTGACAAGTTGCAGAAAGTTTTCATAGCCCCGGGCAGAATAGGTAGTGGCCACAGCGCAGAGTGCCAGGTGCAGATTTCTAAGAAATGAGGCAGGGTATCTCCATGTACTAGCGGGAGTTGAACGCGGGGTTGGCACTGGAAGAAAAAATATGAGCCTTCCCGGTCACGTGGTTTAGGTGGACCAATGGAAAAATTCACTTGACCAAAGCAAGGCGACAGCTTCGTATTGTAAGAAGCACTAGCGAGGCTAACTCCGCGGATTAAACTGATAGAAGGGAGTGAGTTATCAATTCAGAATAAGGTGGAATTTAGGAGCCTTACTATATTATAAAACTTATAAAAAGTTAATAATTGCGGGAGATTGCATGGTGTAATTCTGAGAATTCATGAATGCTATCCGATGATTGGCTGGAGGCAAAGGACGCCACAATAGAGCTCGAAATCCCAGGCCGGGATACGGCAGCTAAATTCGCAAATATATCCATTACCAGCAAACTATAATAGTTGAGAATTGGTATAGAGCATTTGAGAACATAATTACATCATTGGATATCTTATTTAAGCCACTGGCAAAGGTGCAAATAGTCATATGAGGATACCGGGACTGCGCGTCCTAAGATAACCTCTCTTGAACTCAGAAGAGAGGGGATACGAGTATAAATATGAGGTCGTGGACAAGGACTGACAACTACTTTTGACAAAGCGGTCGGAGCTGATACCACACTACGTTTAAAAATTGTGTGCATACATGATTACGCCAGGGGTGCGTGTGTGTACTTACTCGTGGAGTAGGGTTCGAAGTATTATATTGTTACATAGAACAGTGATTCATGACGTGAGGTAGCTCATATTAGTCTTGAGCAGTATACTAGTATGAAGTGTTTCAAATAGACAGGACTCAGTAAAGCAGAACTTACAGAGTGTGAGATTCTACCAACAGATTAGGAAGTGCGTTACGTGAGAACGGTCACGAGTGTTTATGTCACCTAGTAAACAGTCGATTCTAAACTGATACCTGGTCAGCTACACGAACGTGAGACGGGAAATTCAAGTGCGCGCACGGGCCGTTGTAAAGGGGATCCCGAGGTATCCCATGTTCCTAGTGTCCGGGAAAGGAATGAAGAATGTATATCTACATTAAGTGGGCTAGATACAAGGCCGAGAGTGTAAAATTTGTGAGTAGAATTTAGGGTGGAAATTATTCCAAAGTGCAACAGTTCTATTATTTGTTTTTATTCAAAATATGTAAAGTTGAAAAGGGTCAAGGATTAATTCTTCAAGCTGGCATGAATACCAGTGGAATGCACGGCTAAGACTGGACTTGGCCTGTGCTTCTCGTCCGGCTTAGCAGACTACAAAAAAGAGATGAGTAACCTTTTCAAATATTTGTAGATTGCTATCGTTAGGGGGAGGAACTCATATTATTTTATCATGGTAACTTGATTGTGAAACGAGCCGTTTCCGGCTCGTAAAAATTCAAAGATAGATAGACAAAGGGGCAAATTAATATGTACATGATTAGACCGAGCACTCATCATAATTTTGATTATGAAATAGAGTATAGTAGGGTTGAGTTGTTCATTCAAGTGCTTGAGTTGTTTGATATGATATGGAGCACGTTTCACGTAAAGATCATGTTAATATCCATTTAGAAGTGCTTCCAAAGTGTTTTTCCGTTATCGGAACTTTTATAGATATTAAGGCATGTTGTTAAGATAATCCAGAGGTAGGGTTGCCAAGTGATTTAAATTGTTATGGGACGGAATGAAGTCCATTGATTTGTTTGTAAATATCGCGAAGTTCGCCAGTGGACAAAATAATAATAATCTGTACAAGTGTCGAAGTAGTTACATTAATATTGGGTAATGTGTAAAGGCGTGTTTAATAATAATCTTTGAGAATAAACGCACGGGCCTACTTGGATAGAATGATTGCAAATTAAAGTAATTTAAATGTGGAGATATTATGTGGCATGAATATCTTATTTGGACAGTGAATCCGATTTTAACACTAATTGTTGATTTAACGTTTTTGGACTCCATAATAATCGTAAGTAAATTTGGTAGAAACGAGATAGGCATTTTGATAATATGGACACGCTATGTTTGAGGCCCAGAGTGATTTGAGCCAAAAGTTGAGATTTGGAGTTTGTGGGACAGAAATCCGGCCCGAAATGAAAGTGAATTGTACTAATGTTGATGAAGAAATAGATGGATCTTAAAGCCCACATAGAGGTTGTATTTATATACCGGTGTATTGAGTGGCAGAATAGAGTCCACACACCGAGGGTTAATTAGTGAAAATGTTTTGAAGAGTTCCGATGGATAAATGGACTTCAAAATGTAAAAGGAAGGAATAATTTAACACTTGCAGAGATTGGAGGTATTTGCCCAACTGCGAGGTGTTATGGGATTTGAGAATTGTCTTAGGAGCATATGGTCTCCATGAATTAACGACAGTACGAAAATAAGGTTGCGGGTTCGAACACTATTATGTCCCGACCGATGTGAATTCGGATCTTCGTGATTTCTGTTTGGGAGAGAACGTATGTGACTAAATTATAAATATATGGCATAAACATAAAAATTCTCGAAAGAATAATAATATTCCAAGTAAATCATGTCTGGATTGATTAGTGCCAAAATAAATCGGAATTGTAAAAGGGGTTATGCGTTAAACATAATAAGAGTGGACTACCGTGTAACAAGCGAAATTAATTTTTAAAATAATAATAATAATAATAATAATAATAATAATAATAATAATAAATAGATGAAGGAGAGGAGAAGAAGATTATTTTTTAAAAAAATTATTTATGAACACAATAATGATGTTGGGAGTTGAAAGGAAAAATTTGAGATTTTTAACTAATAATAATGAGAATATTTGAAGTAGAAGAAGAAGAATAAAAAAGGAAGCTACTTTTTTATGAGAATAATAAGAGCGAGAAGTTGAAGTATTATAGCGAGGATGATTACGGGTTACGATAATCACGATCTCCACTATTAATAATAATGTTGATAATACTGATAATAATAATAATATTTTTTTAATTATTATTATTTCGGATGCTGATGATGAATGATACTAGGGAAGTCAGCTGGCGAATTAACGTAATAATGTCAAGTGTTGTGAATAATAAGTTAAGTTAATAGTTGTAAAATGTAGGCAAATCCCTACATCTGGACCATTAGGTTAGAGTCCCTTTTGTCGTTTCCTTCAACTAACGATTAGCATATCTTGCTTAGGAACCCGGGGAGAGTTTGTAGTCTCCCGGGTTTGTCTCATCTCAATCAAAGTGGAGGCGATAACATAGTTCATGTGATCGCTCCTACTTAACAGGTAATTGGTCCATGACCAAATATGGTCATGGTGTTAACGAAGGTAAATCTGATACTTTCAGATATCAACGGTTCCACCACCCAAATGGGAGGGTGGTCAAAAGTAATAAATATTATGTAATCATTTTTCAGGAATAATTTGCCAAATTACCGGCAAATCAAGGGTCAACAGATTTTGTTGTGTGTAAAAATTAATTTGTTTACTTAAATAAAATGCTCCTTTAGCATTTACAAGGAAACAGTTCCAGGTTCTTGTTCTTGTAGAATAGTAAACCCTTGGTGGCCCTTTAAATATCCGTCCCCATTCCTAGGACGGAGCCTTCATAATTTCCCTTTCATCTGAATATATATATAATTTGTGTGTTTTATGATGAGCCTTGAAGTTAAATATCAGAGTGTCCCCTTCAACCCTGTAGTACTGATTGGATGGCACCCTTACATTTAGTTTGAGGTATTATGTCTCAATATAATTTTTTTATTGTTTATGAGTTGCGATAGATTCGGACCGTAGCACTCCCTGTGATAAATGCTGGTTGGGACTCAGGCTTTGAGCGGGTACAGTACAGTATGTGCAAGTAGACATTCATGTGAGGCACAATGCTAGGATAGAAATTCAAAGAAAATATTGAACTTTGATTTTTTCTAGTGTAAACAATTGGTAGGGTAAAGGGTGTATTCATATTTTGAGTGAATATCTCTAGTTGAACATTGAGCCATTGGACATTAATCGTAAAATTGAGATATTTTACAAGTGAATGACAGCATTTTCTGCTCTTAGCCATATTCTGTCATTCAAATATTATACCAGCAGTAATAGAAAATATATTCGTCACTATTGAAGCCTTAAAGGTTAGTTTGAACGAAAGGATCACCGAATCCAACACCAGTTTAGGATGGGGAACAAGTAAATGTATTGCTGGCATGGATAAGCTCAGTGCTAATTTACTGTAGAAAGTCGCATTGCTCAACTTAATGAAACTAATGCTGCAACCAATGCTAATTTGGGGGGTCGCGTTGCTTAGCTTAATGAAACTAATTCTGATTTAGGAAATGGCATCACCCATGTCAGGTAATCGAATGCTGCAACCAATGACAATACAGAAGGTCGCATTACTCAACTCCAAAAGTGGATTTACACTAAGTTAGCAGAAGTTAATGTTAATCTAGAACGTAGGCTTACACAAGCTGGTACCGAAATGGGAAAAAGATTTACCAAGTTCAACTCAGAAATGGATTCTAAGTTCACGAAAATCACTGTATGGCGTACATGTGACTTAGAATTCATGAGTGATAATATTAACATCCAAGTAGTAGAGGATTTGAAAGCTGTCTTTCCGACATCTCAACGGATTATTAACGAAGTAGAAAACTTAAAGGCAGACCTTAAGGAGTCTCATGGAAATTTGTCACTAGCTCAAGCTAAGACAGCGTCAATTCAAGAGAATATCTATGATTCCTTCAAAATCAATTTCAATAAGTAAGGAAGACTACCTGTTGAAAACTCAGTAGAAGAAGATGATAAACACTGAAAGTCCCAGTTTATAGCGTCCACACTGAAATTACGCTTATAGGTCGCGTTGTAACAGAGGTGAAACAGGACAATTAAAAGAAGTGAAAAAAGCAGTTGACAATTCAATACGAGGGGAAGTCACGACTATAACAATTGAACTACAACGAAAAAGAGAAACAATTAACAACAAATTAGCTCAGGTAGAAAACGACATATTATCATTTAATTACCAAGGGGCTTGTGGAGAAACACCTAACATTTCTTCCGTGATGAGGATATCAGAAGATAAACCAGCGCAATTTTCCGGGAAGGAGGAATATACGACAAAATAATTCCTAATTAATGTAGAAGAATACTTCCAGGAAAATCGCATAAGTCCTGATCGTCAGTTACGTATAGCGACCAGATTACTAGAAGGATGGGCGTTAACGTGGTACACTGCCTGTAAATTTAATATAAGTTCTTACGGTGAGTTTAAAGGGGCACTAATCAAACGATTTTGGAATTCGGAACCTCAACATTTAATTAAACTCGAATTATATTCTCGGAAATATAATACAGCTGTAAAATCTTCACGTTATTCCGATTTGTTGATTTCGCAATTGAAGAAGGTGCATTTCTTTGATCCTCCCTTACCGGAGCAAGAATGGATACATTGCAATTTCCATCGAATGTACACGAAATCTTGTTAGCAACCATCGTGCTAAAACTAGAAGAGCTAGATTATGTTCTCAGCAGGCTTGACACTGCCCATACGCAGAATTTACCGAAACCAAGCAAGACAAAGTATGTTACAGCTAAACCTGTAAAAGTTAAGAACCAAGTTAGACTGAAGCTCGAACCTCAAGAAGTGAGGAAATTTCAGAGGGGTATCGTTATAGCAGATTCAGGGGACGTTATCATGAAGGAAACCATACGAAAGATAGCAAACTTGGAGAAAACCTCCAGATACAACAAATAATGATAAATATTCAGAGGGCGGAACTTGATAAAACATAGAGGGAGACACGTGAATACGTTCAGAACCGAAGTAGGGATGAAGGGTCAAAAGGTGCTACTTATCTGGAATATCAGAAAAGCATTAAGAAGCGAAACGATACTTCTGAAGAAAATCCCGAATCAAAGGGTGCAATAGAAAACTCCAGTGACACAATAAAGAGATTGCCAAAAAACCTAAGAGGTGGAGAGGTATTTCGTACAACAGTTATTAACTACTGGTGTCTAGATGATACAGAATTAATGTGTTAAGACTCCATACCAGCACAACCAAAATACAGCGTAGTCTTCCTGTCATCAACATTAAAATAAGCAATATAAATCTTACTTCTTTGATAGATTCTGGAGCTCAGGCTTCCCTAATTTCTGACAAATTAATAGATAACCTTGAAGGGGAAAGATGATGTACATATAATACCTGAGCTCCGGTGATAATAAAGGGAATTTTACCTGATAACGTATCAAATGCAAATTACAGACGTCTGTGGCGTTAGAAATTGAAGGTGTCCAATTTCAACACATATTTTTCGTATTAACTCATATGAAGTTCAACGCCATATTGGGATCTGATTTTCTTGCAAAATGTGGAGGAATAATAGATTACCCTGCCAATATGGTAAGGTTGTTTGACGTCAGCTATGTGGAGTTGCAGTTGGTTAATTATGAAAATGTGAGGTGCCACGGATTTGATACCCCAGTTGAGGAAACCGAAGGCAAGATTAGCAATGCACCGCCTATGAAGATACCCAATATTGTCCCCTTCAAAAGTGGAAATAATTTATTAAGGGAGAATGATTTATTTCATCAGTGAGTTGAAACATTATTTCGATCGCCAGGAGGGTGAGATTCTACACTCCCGTGCTAGCGTGAACAAGCCGCCTGCGAACCGGTTTTCCCAACCTACCAAGAGAACGAGGAAGCAGGGTGAAATTCCTGTTAGGTGTCCTTCAGACACATGTGTGTGTGTGCCACGTGATCGGGCAGGCAGCGTGATTATAATCGATCAATAATTGCAAGGTCGTGTGACGTGAAACTAGGGCAGCCAATAAAAATGACAACCTTCACAGGAATGCAACAGATCCACCAATCAGATATAATCAAGAGGCACACCTCCGTCTTAAGACAGTGAATTTATGGTAATTCCAAAGGAAATTTTATAGAGGGTTTTTACTTTTAAACACTTGCTTTTAGCGTTACTCTGAATGCAGCTACGGTCGAGACTGGACGTCGTTTGCTTTACTGGGAGACTTTGCATTAGAGAAGGCACTGAGGACTGAATAAACTGCAATTCAGGCATTTGAAAAACTTCTCTACGATTTATTTATGACTGTCATAAGATAAGTGTCCATCTCCAAATTGTTAAACATCGCGTGTGTATCCTGGACTATTGCTAAGACTTTTATTAGTTTCAGCTTTTCTACGAGAACTCAGAAGAAGGAAGGTCGTTGGTTCGAGCTCGCTTCAAGATGGCTATCCCTTTCCGAGATGAATCCTACTGTTTCCTGTGCACCTTCATCTCCTCCATGAGTCACTAATTATGTAAGGCGTCGGACATGGGCAAGACTTTGTTCGATGGAAGGTGATGTGACCACGTACTAGGTCATCAGCCAGAATCCAGTTAACACCAGCCACATGAGTATTCTTTAAGAATTCATCTTTCTATCTTTCTGTAAAATGTCTGTAAAACGTAGCCTTACCTTATTCATTTAGATTTTCTATTAGTTTAGCAGTAGTTTGACTTTTCATTCTTCTTTCCTCGGTGGGAGGTAGTTTGTGCTCTGGAATGAATGTGTATTCGGTTCTATTAGTTAGAGATAAGAGTGAATGTCATCGACAGAGACCTCAACTGTCCTAAAAATTTAAGACGGCATGAGAAATAAAAGTAAATGACCTCCGCGTTAATCTTGAATGATTTTGAAATAGTTTGAAATTTAATTGAGACAGATTAGGACAGTGTTCTAGTGTTTTTCTAAGTGTCAAATTTCATTCTACGATTATACGACATTTCTGTGGACTTTAGTTCGTTTAGAGTCATCTGAATAATTTCGTACGATAGCTTTGCAAGTGTGATTAGGCACGGTCAATAAATATAATAATAATAATGAGTAAAATAATTAAACCTAATTACGGGATAAAATTTGAATAAGGTCATGGGTTTAATGTTGGTTTGTTCTTGGAAAGAATTATCGTGTGCTCACTTTATGTAAAGTAGGCCTGGAACATGGCATCCTCCGGACGGAGTAATGATGAATTATACGTATATTTTACTGTGCTATTACTGTAATTTGATTATGACTTGCAGATGGACATTATGTTTTGTGTGATAATTATGCATCCGTTAGAGTCATTTTTGTAAGAAATGTGTCACTGGACATGATTTCTTCGAGCTTGAATGCAGATTAATCGAGAGCCACGATATAGTAGGAGAATAAGAATAAATGCCGCAACTCATGTACCGTAAGCGCGTATTCTAATATTTTGACCTGTGCTGTAGGTATTTTACTTGCTTATTTTGAATGATTTCTGTTTAAAGGATTCCCTTGAACATCGTTGTATAATTAATTTCTGCATAAAAGTGATAATCTCAACTCTATCACGTCCTAGATCGATACCTGGAATATACATGATATTGTCATCTAGAGAATGATTTCCCTAATTTGGAATAAATCCAAAATTTAATAATAATGGGATGGTGTTCTTGTAAATAATATTGTAATATTGTCGTGTACCTATGTGTGAATGTGTGATGTGTGATTTGATTATATTCTGTGTTTTGTGAATTTTCTTGAATGGTTTTATGATGATGTTCTCCACTGCGCGCGTCAAATTTTGACCGATTTACGTTATATTCGCTTGTCCGTGATTTGATGAATTATGAATCTTTAGAAGATTTTGTTATAATTTAAGGTAGACTAGGATCTAATTCACTAAAATAAATTGAATAAGAGAAGGCAACGTCCGTGGATTGGTGTCACGAGGCTGAAATTTTAGTTATTGTACAGTCACTTATTGCATAACAACGAATAACGTTTAGGTTGATATGAGATCAAATAAGAATTAATTATGAGAAGTTCAGTCACTTAATAATTAAAAAAATGAATTGATTGATGAATGGAAAGTCTAGGGAAGACTTATTAACCACAATTTCTTGAATTAAACATTTTTCAATAATTTTAATACGGGAAAGAAAATGATCATTTTCTTGTAGAATTAAGTGAGATCCAGAAGGAATATTTTAATTTAAGCAATTTAATTATCATTATTGGAGAGAGTGATACCAGATAGTATTTTGATTTTCAATCCAGTTTATAGTAAATTAATGATCCCTATTATTATTATTATTATTACAGACAAGAACATTCGTTGAGCTTTAATTTGATCAAGATTCCTTATAGACGATAGCACGATGAGAAGAGAGTTTCAAGAATTAGTCCCAGATTTTGTAAATTTAATTGTTTATTGGAAGAGTGATAGTTTTTAATAAATGTATAAACCTATTTTAGCTTCTTTTCATTTGTCGCTAGTCCTTCATCTATTCCTGCCTTTAAAATTTTCTGCACAGCCGATAAGCGAATGGTCTACCTCTGAGACTCTCGCTCACCGGCGTGCTGAGCCCGGCATGATGGGGGCAATATGAAGGGGGTAGATCCGATGAAGTGGGACCCGTCGACGGCTAGGAATTGCCCATCATTGGTGACGATTTAACGTAGGTGCCTTATTACATGACTTTTCTCGCTAATGCGGCTGAAACGCCAGAGTTCGACTTAGACTTGGCTGATGCAACACGAGAAATCTTCAAGAGTGACCCAGACGTATTTAATTATGAAACAGGTGTTATTAACGACTTCAAATATCATCTGAATATTAATGACAATTCTCCCAATAAAAGGCGACTGTATCCAGTCCCTGAAGAATATCTGAATTAAGCTAGGATATTACTTAAACAAATGGAAAGCGACGGCATAATCTCCAAAAGTGACACTCCATTCACTAATTCCCTTGCAATTTTCAGGATACCAAACGTTAGCCTACACATATGCCTCGATGGTCGGGCATTAAAGACAGACTAGGCTTAGAATAGGACCACCATTCTTTACTTCGGAGTGTATTAAGGAAGTTTTATGGGATGAAACTCTTTTCAACCATGGATATGACTTCATCCTATTTTCATATCTTGCTGGACGAAGGCAGCCGGAAGTTCACTGGAATTATGTTTGAAAATATCACCTTTTTCCAATTTGTCTTTACATAGAACACTTCATGATAGCTGATGAACTCCACAATCGAGCTTACAATGTTAATAAGCTGGATGGTAGCGCCGAAGGAATCCACAATTCGGAGAACTTGAAGAATTACTTCAATAGGGAAAATTGAAGAAAAGGAAAATACCTATCAAATTTTCATTCGAAGTGAAATCCTCTCTCTCTCTCTGCACTCGTTCCAATGTAATGTACAGTATACGCCTTGCGTTCAACTCATGCTCTTCAATCTATAAATTACGGGCATTTCCTCGTACATTATATATATTTATCCCTCATAGAAAGTATAACAGTTACTAAGTGGCCTCTGTGCTGAGCTCTCTCCACGTCTTGCAGGAGCTATCCTGACAGCTGTCACCATTGAAAACACACGCTCTTACTCGAAAACATTTATTCATGCTGCCATCTTTAAATAAAAATACACTATATCAGCTAACTAAGGAAATTTGTCGGGAATCAACAACGAACTTACGCTCTCATTGTTTCGAAACCTAAAGTCATCTTAAAACACATGCTGCCTTCTGGTCACCGGTAGCGAACTCTAGGTGGAGACTGCTAACCACGTGATCACAGCGGAGTTCGATGCTCCGCTTCCCGCCATCTCGTCAAGAAAAACATGCATGGAATAGTCTCACGCGACTTTCGTGTTTATACATCGAATTAAGAAATGTATTCGCGTGCGCTCATTGGTACACACACTCTTGACAGCTGTCAATATTCATTATACGCCCTCCTTCTTCCAAAACATCTTAAGACACCAATCGCAATCTACCAGTTTCCAAATCGCTCCCTGAGAAACATAAATCGATCACCTTCACCAGGCGAGTTTGCCGTGCGTTTAGGGGCGCGCAGCTGTGAGCTTGCATCCTGGAGATAGTGGGTTCGAACCCCACTGTCGGCAGCCCTGATGATCATTTCTCGTGGTTTCCAATTTTTATACCAGGCAAATGCTGGGGCTATACCTTACTGAAGGCTACGGCTGTTTCCTTTCCATTCCTAGGCCTTTTCTATCCCATCGACGCCATAAGATCTATCTGTGTTGGTGCAACATAAAACTAACAGCAAAAAAGGTATATCATCATCGTTGGTGCTGCCCCTGTATTTCTGTAACGTAATATTTCTTACATATTGTCGTACACAAGCCCTCTAGTGATGTACTAATTGAATTTAACCGTATGTGCCCATATGAGCTCTCTACAAGCAGAACTCTTTCCGCCATCTGTCAATAAACAAACGAACTCAATACCGCCATCTTCGATTACTAATGCTATTTATATATCCACTTTACGACACGTGCTGCCACCTGTCAACAAATTGATGAGCTCTATTACTCACAATTTTTCCATACGGCCATCTTGGTTTAGCGGTGCCATCGATTCCCCTCCACCATACCATTTTCCCCACTCTCTACCTCACATTTCCTTACAAAAAAAACATGACTTCACTACAAGCCACTCGCCGAGGAGCAAGTTGACCGTGATAGCAGAAGTACGCACGTACTTTCCGCTTAGTAGCTCTTCTCGTAGGGCTTCCCGTACTTTTGAGTAAATCCCGAACAGGTTTCTAAAGAGCATAGTCTGAAGTAGTGTACTTTTAAGTACACATCAACACAGCACTTCTTACTGCTAATCCTGTTTCAGGCAACAATAGGGGAATATGGCAGACGATGGCAATGTGGCCACCGTGGCCGCCATGCAGAAGCACAGAGTGCACGCGGAGACCTTCATTCAGACAGTCACCACTAAGACTGAGCACGTTGACACGGCACTACCTGCCCTGATGGTGTATCACCGAGAGGGCAGGAACTGCGTTACAGTTATACGCACCTCGGAGACTTCAAGAAGTATGGCGACCAGGAACCGGAGATACTATAGGCAGCGGTTCTGTCCAGGATATTAATTGTACACCCGGAGGACCAGAGATGGTTCAAATTGTACGAGAGGTACTTGTCAACTTTGTCCAGGGACTTCGAAAACATGCGGATTTCTGGCATGGGAACCACGCCGGATTTTATCGGCAGTCAGGAGCCAGCCACCCAGACACTGCAGGATGAGAAGAAGATGATCGCCACCGCCAAGCAGACTGGTAGTAGGCAGAGGCACAAGCAGGTTGGCACGGACTCTTGCCACTCTGCTATCAAGGAGCCTACTGCTGCGAGGACCAGGCGTAACGGCGACGCTCCAGAGTGTCACGATGGCGCGACACAGGTCATGATGCCCTGCTTTTCGAAGTGGACGATGGTACCTAAGGCCACTAGCCAGGAACAACCGCCACCTGTACGGGCCACCCGAGCACTTACCAGGGCAGTGCACTGGATGGCGGATGGCAATATGGCAATGGAGTCGGGTGCCACTGGCTCTCCGAGGTTGCTACTGAGGCCTCCCGGCGTACTTAATCCTCCTCCACGATATAGTCATCCGTGTGTACCCTACTGGTCAGGGAATGCACTAAGATGCCAGCAACGACTGGAGCCGCCGCCATCCAGGAGGAAGAAGAATAAGAAAAAGTAGTCAGCACCGCTGTTCGGATACCCATGTCCTCACGGTCCCGACGCCGGCAGGAAGGTCACAGCCAGGATGAGGTGGTCACCTAAGGGTCACCTATGCCAAGAAGAGATCGCCGCCACCGAGACATCAACGCCGGTAACGTACCAGGAAGAAGAAGACCCTAGCCTTCCAGGAGGGGGCCACTTATCCGCAACCCAGAACTGCTCCCGGGAAGGCAGTCGATAGAGACCCAATCAGGAGAGGACCCCGAAGGGAAGTTGCAGTCAAGGGAGACCCAAACGTCAGCCTCTGCAGCCCTTGTCTTATGAGGTTGAATCACCCGCAGGGTAGCTGTGGGCTCCAGGTACGCTGCAATCGCTGTTCTGGTGATCACCACCACACAGACGGCCTCAGGAGGTGCCGGTGTGCGCCTACTGCGCGGCCAGTCATCCAGTTTCACATAACACCTGCTCGGAATACCGGTCCATGGCCGGGCGGAGACGAAGGAGGCCGAGCGTTATGTGCCACCAACATCCAGCGAGTCCCTGCCTTGGCGGGCATGGCCTCGTTCTTGGAATCGGAGACTACGTACCTGGAACCCACAGGGGATTATGCTGTGCAAGGGGTCCTAGGATTTCTCACGACCTGTTTTGGTAAGAGGCAAGGCACACACTAGTCACAGCAGTGCCTAGAAGGAATGATTCCCCGAACAACTGGACTGGCATTAAACGGCTAATGATTTGTGCATGATACCTGTTCCCAACTAACATTAGCCTACCTGGACTTTTCCAGACCACATCCTTTGCATGTGCTATGTATAACATACCTGATCTTACTCGTTGACATCCTTCTATTTCCGCCTATGTGGTTTTTTCCTGGCCCTTCCTACCTGATTTTACTCGTAGGCGTCCATTTATTTCTGCCTATGGGATTTTTTCCTGGTGCTTCCTACCAAGCTCTAGTACCGCGCAAGGCAATACCACATCTGCCAGGTAGAATGTTTAACATGGGGACAGGCCGATACTTCCATTGTAACCTAATATATTATATTCCCAATCCTCCAGACAGTATCATTCTCTTCTTAGAATTAACAGCTTATCGGAAGTGATGTTCATTGTGCGGATCGCCATGCGGAATAGGGGACGTAGGGGCCCCCCACACGGTAGAGCGAAGTGACCACAACATGGTGATATCGACACCATTTTTGACAGCAGGTAGTTGTCCAGGCCTGAGTTTCCTTGGGATCTATGTGCAAGACAACTTTGAATGGTGTCACATACCAAGTGCCTGAAGTGTCAGTTATAAATACTGTGCACAATTATCGTCAGTTGGCTTTCAAACTCCTCTAAAAAAGCAACATATCTGCACACCAAGAAATTGATGACCCCTTTCGAAGTTCATCCAAAATGTATTTTTCTTTGCAGTTATTTAGGTTTGACACTGTAATGATTTCTTTATTTTATTATGCGCTCTACCTTTATGTGTGTCATACCATTGCAATGGTTGCCCTCAATCTCGAATATGCCTCTTCATTACGTTTTGTAACTATGGAGCATTTGTAATAACCTGTCGACATTCAGTAAATGGACCTTAGAATGCCTGTACTGCACAGAGCACTAAATTTATTGGTTGAAATTCAATGTGTGAAAATCGTCCGGAGATTTTGAGTAGTTTGTTTATGTATTACGCAGGCTTCCTCGAAGAAGTTTCACATTTCACTAGGCGAAGGTTAAGTCATAATCATAATGTAAATTTGTAACAATATCTACATTTAATTTAGGAGCACATATCCTCCTAACCAACGAACGCTTTGTGATGTTAATATCCTTTTCATTCCAATAATAATAGTATTATTAATAATAATAATAATAATAATAATAATAATAATAATAATAATAGCAATAATAATAATGTTACTAACTCTTGTGACTGTCAGCCCTTTCGTAGCCACTCTGATAACTCGTTTCATGGATGAGTGAGTGAGTCAGAAAGATCCCAGCAGCCGACAGCCGACCTGAGGCCATCTGATTCCCTCTCTTCGAAATTGTTCTTGTCGTTTGGTGCCTCCGTGGATTTTCTGGAAGGCAAAACAAAACTTGTCTACTCTGGATGCTCCCCAAAGGTACCAGAAGTTCATCACCAGGCATATGAATAAAGCTCGCCGCGAGCAAGTCGTTGTTGTATTCATTGAGTGTACACTGGAGCATGGTTGTCGAGTTAGTGAGTGTTGGAGAGTAATGTAGGAGTAGTGAATGTCGAGAGGGTGTCTTCGTAATCAGTGCTGAGGTGTGTTATAGCAGTTGTCGTTGTTCATTGGGTGATGTTGTGTTGGTGCTGTGTTATCGTCTTGTCAAGTGATACGTTTTAAGTAGTTCAATATATGCAGCAAAATCAAGCAAACAAACACTTCACACATTGACCTCCGATACATACAATAAGAGATGTAGGGTGTCACGTGAGTTGATTGTGTAAGTTTTAGGCCTTATCTGGAGTCAAGGCAAGTGTACCGTTATCGTGCTGCGTGATAGTCAACAGAGATGTGTTCTAACCTAACTGCAGGGAACTGCTCGGGAAAGTAACCGTGGTGTGTGCAAAGCGAAGTGAAAGGGGAGGCCAGTCAATTGAGATAATATCGATCATTAACATGTCTTATTTTATTATGGCTAGTTTTAATTAATATCATCAGTCATATGTATAAGTTATGAAATATTAGTATTGTTGTAATTAGTAGTATTGAGAGTGATTGACTGTAGCTTGAGGTGTAGTAAGAGGACGGTGAGTGTTGTGGAAGCGTGTGTCAGATTGAATGTAACGTGGCTGGGGTTGTAGAATACATAAACAACAAATGTAGCATAAATTATATGACAAAGATTTATTTACCGATAATTCTTAAATACTACACAGACACACAAGTCCACCAGTTTGCATTCTCCCTACTCTCACTGATTCAGTCACACTGCTTGTTCACTACACCCCTTAAGAAGTAACACAATCACGCTAGTTACATATTTTACAATACAAAATATTCCACTATTGTTACTTATATTCTAAGGCAGTTCTAAAATTGGACTCGCTGTACACCATCAAAGCCCCCTAGTTCACTAGCCTACGCACAAACTAGTTTCGTAATTCTGTACGTCGTACACTGTCCGCTAACTCACAACAGTCTTCAGTCACTCTCCCTTGCCGATCTCTCGTCGAACTCTCTTACGCTGCGCCAGAGACACAACATTCACATCACAGTAAGCTGAACACGAGAGCTCAACTCCCAGACGTCAGACAGAACAGAACAATTAGCTCAATTCCACGGACAGAACACTAACTGAACTGCACTGCTCAACTGACCATCAACTCTGACTAAGAAGACAGTTGAGCTTGTCTGGCTCGCCTTGGATGAGGAGGCCGGCCGGTGGAATATACTTCCCGAAAGATGTCTCTAGAGTCTTTTCTATTCAGAATGATCATTGTTCATTTTTCACGTCTTTCTCCAACCGTAGGGAGGCCAACAGTGAGAAGGCAGATTGTGGCAGTGAAGGCGTGGCTTGTGCACCTGGCTCGTTCCTGATTGGTTGTCTCCGCACCAATCACGTCTATGTGGTAACGTCGTTGGTTCCCTAGGTGGATTCGACCCATTTGGCTCCTCCCCAAGATCTTACAACAAAATGGCTGATACCGCCGCATTTTCTCCTTCTTAAGGCTGTTCGTGCCGAAGTGCTCCACGATACGGAGCAAGATGGTCGATATGGCAATCATCGGCTTCCCATTGGTGTCCACTAGGTCTGGTGGTTGACGTCTTTGGTCAAGGTGATGACAGTTCATTTATCTTTGCACGGCAACCGAAGCTTCGATGACTTCCTTATGGCCCGCACCTCCATCTGCTTCTTTGGCACGCTGGTTCCTTTTGAGCAGCTGGACACGGCAGGCGGCTGCCAACACCCGTCTAGTTCTCCCACAATCGCTTCTTAGGTGTCGTCCGGTCGGAGTCTGTGGAGTACCTCCGCCGCATGTCCATGTAACCCAATGATCAGGTTCAAAGATGTCTCGAACTGTGTCTGGAACGCTATCTAGGGAGTGGTCCCGTCGTAACGTGGGGGTTAAACCTTCTCAACGATTGAGCCACCATCTCTGTTGCTGGACGCTTTTTGGATCTCCACGGCTGTCGTCCTTCAGCGTCAGGCCACCCGCTTCCTCCTGCATGTCTTGAACTCCTGACTCAATAATCTTCGGTATTGTCTCAGACAGCTTCTCGTCCGGTTCCTTATCGTCCGTCACAAGTTAACTCTTCAACTTCGCTTCCTATACTAGCATTAACTGTACCTTTCCTAAATAACTATCAAGCTTTGAGTTCTCTTAATTCCGCTTTTAGTTGGCCCTGGTTAGTTCTGAGTTCCTTCTTAGGGTCGTCTTTGATTTCACTAATGCGTTGGTTCTGACTGGATATAATATCAATTTTAAGTTCGTCCGGACTGGATTTAAGTTTGAATATGAACTTATTGAAAAGACCCTGGAAGATTCTGGGATCCATTTTGCTACTCAGTAGAGGTTTCTACGAACTAGGTCGTTACACTACCAGTCAATCTCGCATTTGGCGCCAGTTGCAATGTGGCGAGTGTTCTAAATAAAAACTACAACTGGTACAGTTTAAAATCCTATGACCGATATGTATTTTCAGATATTTGTCACACACACATATTCACAAGTACATTGGTTTGGCCTCTCTCGGCTGTCGCTATCTCAGTCATACTGGTTGTTCACTCTACCACTTACACACTAACAGAATCACGCTAGCTATACAGTAGATATTACACACTGTACCACTGCTGTCACAAATACTCCAAGGCAGTTCCACAATTATACTCGCTGCACAATATCACAGTCACTTAAATAACAGCTTCCTAAAAACCCAGTCTAACAATTATGTACGTCATAAACTGTCCGTACCCTCACGACAGTCTTCGTTAAATCTCCCCTGCCGATCCCTCGTCGAACCCTTCCATGCTGTGCAAGAGACATAACGTTCACTTCGCAGCAGCTGGATACGATATACTCAACTCTTCGACGTCAGACTGAACAGAACGATAGGCTCAGTTCTATGGACATAACACTAACTGCACTGCACTGCTCAACTGACCATCAACTATAACAGCAAGCCTGACCTCGTCTTGTAAGCCTCAAATAGGGAGACTGACCCCTCGAGATAAGAAATCTCTACAGTCCTCTCGATTGGCAATGATTTTTGTTCATTTTCCAGGTCTTTCTCGCACTTTCGGGAGGCGTTCAATAAGATGACATATTGGTGGCAGAGAGGAGCTGAACATGCACTCCTGTCTCTTTCCTGACTGGTTGGCTCCATAAGTATTAACGTTTATCTGAGTATTAACGTCGGTGTTTCCCCAGGAAGATCAGAACCATCTTGCTCGTCTCCAAGGTCTTACAACAAAATTGCGAACACCCTCACAATAGCTCGATTTCTTGGGGACAGTTGAGGACCTAGCTGTGAATGGCTTGGGATAGTTCTTTGTGAAGTGTCGGTGTGGCTAGGGATGGGAAAGTATGTAAGAATCTTAGTCGCAAGTAGCGTAACCCTCAGACTACTTATATTCTGTTGCTAGCACGCTGTGCTAGTAGGTCGTAATATATCTTGATTCCTAAAGTCAAGAAGACGTCAGGTGACAGCGGCCTTTTGTAAGATATTCTTATCGAGTCTTCGTCCTGTCTAGGATCACTACGTTTTGACTCATTCCAGAACCAGGAAGCTATATAGGCTGTTGAAAAGTGATCCATGTCCATATCTTCCGGATAATCCCGACTAAGTTATTCAACAAGATATTTAAAGAGGAGGAAACCAAGTAGCTTGTGTTTTATGAGGAAGTAATTATAAAACGTGTTGAAGACAAACAAGTTCGCTTCAGAATAACACGCGCACTAGTTGCATTTTGAAATTTCAATTCAAGATCTTCAATAACGTGATCGCCCAAAAGCGGAGCAGTAATCACAGGAACAGTGAGTCAACCTCCACTTTAGTTGTTCTGATAGAAACTCTAGATGAATTCATGTAAAACTTCAAATCTATCTCGTTATTATTATTAGGTGTTAATGGGCTATATGATTTTGTTTCCTTGTGTTTTTATAAATGAATGATTTCACATATCATTGTCTTGGGTTACATGTTTTCCAGTTTACCTATCCTTAAACTCACGTCTCTAGGTGCGAGTGAGGTAACGACTGACATTATAGTTGGATTCTCGAAACATGGGACACACCAGGGATTTTATAAGCTACGTTTCGACTTATTCCAGAACCAGAAAGCTGTACCCGATGTTGAACAGTAATCCTTTTCCTTATCACCTGGATAATCCTGGCAGTTATCCGGGCCAAAACCTGCGATATTAGGCCCCTTAAAACAACAAGCTTAAAACAACAAGCGACAGTTATCCATCAAGATATTTAAAGAGGAGGATACCAGGTAGCTTGTGACGAATTTATATCATTTGTAATAATTAGTTTTATTTGAATATCTACCTTTATGGCACAAAACGTATATTTCATGTTATGATTTGCATGGTCACAACATGAACATCATTTATCTCTCCACTGATTTTTTCAATCGTGAATTCATGTCTGGCATGAGAACTATTCAACTATTAATTCCACTCTTCAAAATTTCCTTTTTTAGGCTCTCCACCACCAGTTTTGTTTCAGCTTTTAGGATAGTCTTGATATGGGTAAGTTGCAAGATCTTGCATAAAAAACCAGTCATATATTATCGCATTTGTGTACTAGTTTCCCCTTTCTCCTAGTTTCCTTTTCGACTCACCCTTCGTGTCTTATTCAGCCGGTCACTTCATATTTTGTTCTGGTTTTTAAGAATTTGATACACATGTGATTCTCCACATTTAACAATCGAATTAATGGTTTAGCACCCACTGTATTTTCCGCATAACAAATAATACGGTCTACTTTCAATTTCAAAGACAAGTGTTGTTTTTCATTTTTATTCATTTTGCTGACAATGGATATGAGTATTATTAAAAATTCCGTACCACACCCAACACCTCTGAATTGGAGTTGTAAATTTAGAATTACAGATAAACTTAGGTACAGAATCATATCACTGGGGAAACCTATGAGCTAACTGTACAGCCTATCCCTCTCTTGTCTTACCTGTATAATTCACTTACAGCGTGAAACGTGCGCATAAATGGAATGTATGCAGGTAGTCAAAGAATGAATGAATTTGCCACTGTAATTGTAAATTTATCAGCAGAAACGTATCATTTATACAGGCAACTAGAATTGTCCGGACGTAAAAATTATTTACGTTTTCGCATTAGACCTCTTGCGTTTAACTCGATTTGTTTTAACGTACTTCCTGTGAGAAATTGAAGGGACTAAGGATTTTCCGACTTAAGCTGAATTCCGACTTTTCCAGGTACCATATTAAGCAGTTTTACTGATTTATTATTATTATTATTATTATTATTATTATTATTATTATTATTATTAACAACAAATTTGGTGGTGTTATTTCCTACTAACTATATTTGTGGTTTGGGGAGATAAGGAGTTGCCGAAATTTTCTCCTTCAGATGTACTTTCAAGTATCTGTTAATCTGCTGACACGAGGCTTGTCTATTTCAGGAAACTTAAATACCGGTACCTACAGACTGATCAAGAAACAAACCAGTAATCTTGCGCTCTACGATCTGAAACATTCAGGCCGATAATGTATTTTCAAATAACACTTCTTCACTCTAGTTCGCCAAATGAATAATCTATAAAAGAAACAAAAAACCTCCCCTAATATCACCTTAAAATTTTGCACCACACTGCAGTTTTTCTTCCTCCGATAATAAAATATACTATCTGCTACATTACACTATCGTACCGTTTCGTGAACTGGAATTTAACAGTTTCTCTATCGTACTGCTATGATGAAGTATATATTCACTTTGTGAATCTTCATTACCGATTCCATATCCTCGATGGTCATATTTTAAGTAGTGGGCCATGAGCACCGTACTATAAATCTGACTTCGTCCTCTGAAACTGCTGCATGACTTCCTCTACATCAACCCGAAATGGAGTACATCCTTCTTGAGTTCTCCCGGGTTGTGGTTCAGGGACGCGGATAATAGTACATATATTTTCATTAAGCGCTATTTACGCAAGGATAAATATGTTATTTTTACAGCCCCAGTGGCTCAGGTGGCAGCGCGCCGGCCTCTCACCACTGCGTTCCGTGGTTCAAATCCCGGACAGTCCATGTGAGAGTTGTGCTGGACAAAGCGGAGGTGGGAGAGGTTTTTCCCCGGGTACTCCAGTTTTCCCTGTCATATTTCATTCCAGAAACACTCCCCAATATCATTGCCCCAGAGGAGTGAGATGGGCTTGGGCAGCCGGCACAATTCCTATCCGTGCCGCTGGATGGGGGCTTCATGTATTCCATTTCTAACGCGGTCGAATGACTGGAAACAGGCTGTGGATTTTAATTTTCATTAAGATGGTATTTATATATCTGAACTCTCCAAACTTTTCAAAAATTTTCTAGCTAAATAAAATTCCAACTGCATTGCTGCCTTTGCAGTACTGGCCAGTGCAGGGCCAGTTTTCCTTCGTAAACAGGACCATAAGAGATTGGAACAAATCACCCACAGCAGTCTTTGATAGATTCCCTTTCGGTATCAAAACGTTTAAGAAGATCATTAGTGCTAGTGTAAAGCGAAAAGTAAAAGTTGTAAATGAAGGACACAGAATTTTTTATTTTCTGCTGGATTTAGAATGTTAATCTTGCTGTATTTCTTGTAATAATTTCTTTCCATGGAATTTCTTGTCGTGCTCTTGTTCTTGTAGTTTCTTTGGGGGTAATTATGTTTCTATCTTTACTTTAGTATCACTTGTAATGTTAAGCCAGTAGTAAGCTGCAGTGTAAAGCACTAGAAAATTTTAAATTGTGTCATAATTTGTATATGATGATGCTGGATTTAGAATGTTAAACTAGTAGTATTTCTTGTACTAAATTATTTCCAAGGAATTGCTTGTTGTACTCTTGTTATTGCAGTTGGTTTTTTTGTTTCTGTTGTTGTTGGATAATTGTGTTTACTTTATTATTTCTTGTAATGTTAAGTTAGCAGTAAGCTCAAACTACAGTAATGTAAGTTCTAGTGTTAAGCATTGGAAGAAGTTAAGTTGTGTGTGAAATTGTACATGATGCTGCTGGGTTTACAATGTTAAACTAGTAGTATTTCTCGTAATATTTTCTTCCCATGGAATTGCTTGTTGCACACTTGCTTAGGTGTTGTTGTTGTTGAGTAATTATGTATAAATTTTATTTTCACTTGTTGTAGTAGTAGTAGTAGTTGTAGTAGTAGTAGTAGTAGTAGTAGTAGTAGTAAGCTAGTAGTAAGCTCAACATACAGTATTGTAAGCCGTAAGATTAAGCACTGGAAATACTTAAGATGTGTGTGAATTTTTATTTGATGATGTTGGATTTAGAATGTTAAACTAGTAGTATTCTTTGCACTATTTTCTTTTCATTGAATTGTTCGTTGTTGTAGTTGTTGTGTTTGTTATTATGTAAGTATGTTTTAACTTTAATTTATTATCACACTACTGTACGTGACCATTGCCACCGGGATATTTTACAATTGCGAAAATAAAAAGAAGTATTTAGGCAAACAATTAAATTGTTCAGGTCTCGTTGTTTATTAAAGTATTGCGTGCACTTCTACAACACAAATAGCTTTGACCATTCCTACACCCAATCAACCACATATTCATACAAACGTAAACTGTCACACAAACATTTACACTCTAGTAGTACATGGATACCATAAATATTTTGGCACATATTCCTAAGCAGAAAAATGTACTTCGTATCATACATTATTTAGTCGGGTAGCCATACGCTTGTATACTGATGCACATCGAGTTGGCATTGAGTTCACCAGTTTCTCAAGTCATGAGACAAGAAATTTGGATCACTGTTCATTTAAAGCTTCAAAATATACCTATTTGAATGTGTAAGTTTTGATTTTAATTCGCCTTTTGAGTTCCTCCCATTGATATTTAATTGGACTTATGTCATGGCTTTTACTTGGACAATTAATAACCCTGACATTTTTCTCACAGAGACATGTTTTGGGAAGCTTTTCGTAACATTTAGGATCATTATAATGGTGATAAAACCACCCAAGAGGCATGGTTTGTTTAGCATTTATGTTGTTCAATGATCCTACCATATACAAATTGATACATAATGCCTTCAAGTTTTACCAGCGGCCCTACTCCAGTTCTAAAAAAGCAGGCTCAAGCCATTATATCGCCACCATGTTTTACTCAGGGTTTTCGGTACAGTACATCATTGCGTGTGATAACTAGATGTCTGACAATGGAATTTCCATCCCAGTGGAATATATTGAATTTACTCTCATTGCTCCGCAGAATTTTAATCCAGTCCTTGTTAGTCCTGGCACCTTATTTCTTAGTAGAGCAAATCAGGCCTTCCGATTCTTTGCTGAAATCAAGGGTTCCTTGCTTATTGTCGACCCGTCACACCTTGGTGTTTGAGGTACCGTTTGACAGTTAAGTCAAGATTGATCTTATAATTGACTTTTAAATGATTCCGTACAGCTACTACCGTCTTACTAGGATCACGAACATATTGCCTTCGAACAGAAGGGGTAACAATTCTAAGGCGACCAGATCTGGGTTTATTTGAAAGTGTTCCGCTGTTGTTGTAGATACTGTTCCAAACCTTATATATTTGTCTAGAAAGGCCGAAGTCTTTTGCAGCTTGTGCTTGAATATTGCCTCCGTTCAAATCCGCAATCACTGATTGCCTAAGATCTAATGAATGCTAATTCCCTTTCCCCATTGCAATACCTGTTTGGGTGAAAGAAAGAACTGGAATTCAGACGTAAGTAAAACATTGTTATAAGTAAAATCTCACATGTTAAAATATTTAAGGTCTCCACATGAACATTTGGTCCCACTTTACTTCTAGGTGCAAAACATAAACAGAACTGAACACTCTACTCAGACATAAGGAGGTACAGTAAGGAACCGAACTCCTGTTTGTTTTGCATCATGGGGAATGTATGGTCGAATGTATAAATGAATCCATATATCAAGTTACTGCGGATGCAAATATGAAGCTTGATCTTATATTAATTCTCATTGTTACATTTAAGGATGAGTGTACAATACACAGAATACACACTTTATGCGGGTAGTTTGTAAATTTACCAAACCAGAGCAAAATCTTTGTTTTTAAACTCGAAACACAGTGTCGTCCGTAGCTTCCTACGCTTGGACAGAGTTTGAAATGTTATCCTTCTTACATTATAATCACTTACTAATTTTAAATGATTGAGTCCCCTAGTCGCCATAGGACTTCGCTTGTTTGTCGCTGTCATAGCATCGGGCGTATGCGGGTAATTTGTGCTGCGATGGAACCTACACTACTCTCACTTGTGAAGGATACTTCACTACGATCGAAGGAGGAAACAATGATATAAAGGAACAGTTTTGCTGCAAGAGCGGGAAGAAAACTGACACATGTGGCACATCAATAACTCAGCAGACCTTTCCGACTCCATAGACATTTGGTACAATAGTATGCCGCTGTAAGACAAGAATGATTTAGGTATTCATCTTAGCGGTTTCTGAAACCACAGTGAATAGTATTGTGCAGTTTGATATGTCCATGCTCGACATAGGATCGTATGGATGTGACAGTGAAAAGATGTTTCATCAATGGATATATGAGTGCACGGCATATGTCAAGGAAGGTTCTATGTCTATAAACGTACACAGTCGAATCGCATTATTATGACTACCTGCTTACTGTAAAATCTTCAGCGCATAGCCCATTATTTATGTGCCGTGACGTGGACTGGTGAAGCAGGTACGGGGTATAAAGTGACCGACGGGATGGCTACACACAATGCACGTCCGGCTGTCGTGGGTAAGAGAAGCTACAGATTTTACCAAGTTGCAAAAAGGGATGATTGTCGGTTTTGGGCCTAGACAGATAGCATTTCGGTAACAGTGATTTTCATGAAATTTTAACGTGTCTCTATGGTAAAAGTGTCTCGTGTATGGATGAATGCCATCATTAGCAATAACCATCGTGGAACCTACGAGTTTCCACGCGTCATTGATATCCGAGGTAAACGTTGACTACGGTTTTTTTCACACCTGATTTATTTACATATAATAGGTAATAAAGCTAAGCAAAGCAAAGTCACCTCCGTACAGACCATGAAGGCCCTTGGAGGAGTGGAAGGTAAAGGCTTCCACCATTGTTAACATCGGCACTTGATGGGGTAGAGTGGTTAGCTCTACGCCCGACCGCCTTTGCCCGCAGGAATTTACCTGGTACTCATTTTTGGTGTAGGCTGAGTGAACTTCAGGGCTATATGCACCTTCGGAAGTGGAAATCACGTTTCTTAAATTTTACGACTTCCTGACGGGGATTCGAACCCACGTCCTTCCGGGCGAACCGAGCACGCCTTTACCGCCTCGGCCAGGCAGTCCCTTATAATACGTAATGCATAAAATTATGTCAAGTGTTTAACAAATGAACACACAATTAGATAAGAGAAAAACACAATAGGAACCGTCTTTACAACTTCTTATTGCCTAATGGTCATTAATTATTTGAAGTCTCAGAATATCACAATAATGCCCATCTGTACTTGACAAGAATTAACAAGTAACAAACGAATGAATCACACAAACGTATATTACATTTTTATACGCCCGCTCTGTGGTGTAGTGGTTAGCGTGATTAGCTGCCACCCCCTGAGGCCCGGGTTCGATTCCCGGCTCTGCCACGAAATTTGAAAAGTGGTACGAAGGCTGGAACGGGGTCCACTCAGCCTCGAGAGGTCAACTGAGTAGAGGTGGGTTCGATTCCCACCTCAGCCATCCTGGAAGTGGTTTTCCGTGGTTTCCCACTTCTCCAGGCGAATGCCGGGATGGTACCTAACTTAAGGCCACGGCCGCTTCCTTCCCTCTTCCTTGCCTATCCCTTCCACTCTTCCCATCCCTCCACAAGGCCCCTGTTCAGCATAGCAGGTGAGGCCGCCTGGGCGAGGTACTGGTCATACTCCCCAGTTGTATCCCCCGACCAAGAGTCTGAAGCTCCAGGACACTGCCCTTGAGGCGGTAGAGGTGGGATCCCTCGCTAAGTCCGAGGGAAAAACCGAACCTGGAGGATAAACAGATGATGATGATGATGATGATGATGACATTTTTATACAGTCCGTCTTGATTTTTTAAATTTAAATTTACCCTTGGCACTTCCAGCACTTCACACTTACAGAACACTACTTGGCTGCTCTACATATTCTCCCAACCATCGCTTCCTTTGCTGACACTGAATGCACATTAAAACATAGTCACTTATAACGGACATTCTTTCGAGTTCACTGTAAGGCTCAGAAGATTTCAGCACGCAGTCGACATAACAACCTAACAGTAACACGACAGCACTGTTCGTTTGCAGTGGTTGTAAATTAATACAGGGCGGATCACCCATTCAGGTACGATATATGTGTTCAGACGACCGATGATACACTTCAGCATCTGTTTAAATTTATTCCATGTCGGTCGAATATGCGCACAAGTTGTAAGTCGGTGTTGGATTGTATCTTTATGTTGACAGAAGATAGCACAAATCCGTCTCCATCATGTGGATGTGATGAAGTCTGCTGTTTGTCGGTATAATGTCACGGATTACTTTATACCAACTTTCTTTTACTGCGTCCGGAAGTATGCGATTTGAGATATTCCTCCATACTCGATTCCTTCCAGTTGATTATCATAGCTGGTTTTGTTATATCAGGGGCTAAATACTGTTGAGACAGTATACAGCTATAAATCTCTTTAGTTGAGGCATCTGGAGATGTGACAACGTCCTTTGGCATATAACATAACTCGACTCTCATATATCTTGCGTGAGGTGCATGTTGATGGATGTCATAATAAGTTGGTGGGTTAAAGCATTGTTGAAGACTGCACCATCTCGTGAGGAAATTCTTCGATTTATGATCCCCTGCTTCGTGAAAGAGCTTTAAGTTTCTTGTTAGAAACAAGGTTTTCGCTTTCTCTTTCATGTCGATTTATCCCAGCCCGCCCTACGATTTAGGTTATTAATGATCCTTGCCAAATGAACCGACCAACAACCGAAATTATACGCATACCAATCATCCTTGGCATGGGAAGAATTTGGCTCAGATACCATACTTTGCTTAAGCAGTACATATTCACATACATTATTCTTTGTTTCAAGAGGAGATATCTTTACCTAATCTCTTGCAATATGCCCCTAACTGAATGCAAAGCATCGATTCAGTTATTTTTGATCAAGTTGTGCACACTGTTAAAGCAGGTTATTTCCAGAATGTTAATTTCTTGACCGAGCTCGATAGCTGCAGTCGCTGAAGTGCGGCCAGTGTCCAGTAATCGGGAGTTAGTGGGTTCGAGCCCCACTGTCGGCAGCCCTGAAGATGGTTTTCCGTGGTTTCCCATTTTCATACCAGGCAAGTGCCGGGGCTGTACCTTAATTAAGGCCACGGCCGCATCCTTCCACATCCTAGGCATTTCCCATCCCATCGTCGCCATAAGACCTTTCTGTGTCGGTGCGACGTAAAGCAAGTAGCAAAAGTTAATTTCTTGTGTTAATGTTACACACATTGGAAGTGCCCATTTGACACGGCCCATTTTCCCAATCCACATCGCCTTTGTCTTCCTTGGGTTCAGCTGATCCCCGGAATATCTCACGTAATCCTCGATTACTTTGAACAAGTACTGGATATCAATGGTTTGATCGAATATTAGTGTAACGTCATCTGCGAATGCGACAATATCTAGATTACTACGGCTAAAAGTTTGCTGTAGATTGATAAGAAGGGGTTCTAGGGAGAGAACGAAGAACAACATAGACAGCGAACACCCTTGCCATACTCCTCTGTGGATGTAGATTGGCCTTGTTAAATAACCATTTATGTTAATCTTTGAAGAGCCTCCATTAAGAATTTTACCCATGAGAGTCGTGAATCGATTGTGAAAGGCAAGAACACTTACTATTTCAGTTATATATTTGTGGTTTACCCTGTCAAATGCGTGGTCAAAATCTAGTGATATTAGCAGTTTGTTTTTTATTTTGACCAATGACTCACTTATAATACCCCGAATGACACATAGATAATTTATTACACATCTTCCTGGCATCGCACCGGACTGGTGTTCGGATGTGGCTTCCTCCATAAACGCAGTTAGTCTCATTTTCGCACATTTAGTTAATAGCTTATAGTCAAAATTTAAGAGCGTTATGGGCCGAAAGTCAGATAACTTGGTTGGATTTGTCAACTTGGGAAGAAGGACCATAAGGCCTTCTTTCATCTTGTCGATGTTCCTTTCTGAATTACAGGCATCATTCATTGCTACAACAAGTTCATCTCTAATGATGGACCAATATGTCATGTAAAAGGCTCTTCCTAGACCATCGGGACCAAGAGATTTGTTCGGTGCGCTTTGTAGTAGTGCCTGCTGGAAATCTACTAAGGTGAGGTCCTGCATCAAACTTCCTTGTTCCCTATGCTGAATTCTTCCTCTTATACCATCAGAGAATGGGTGTTGGTGATTTATGGTGGTGGGCGACTCTTTGTTATACAAGGACTGGAAAAAGGTCTCCGACATTTCTTTTATTATTTCGGGGCTATTCGTTATTTGTCCATTAGTTGTTTCGTTGCTATGGATGTTCCTGCGATTTGTTATAAGGTGTTAACTGGAAGGAGAGTCGTTGCCAAGAGTTTGATGATCTTGCGCTTGAATTTTCAAACCTTCCATTTCTCTTCGCTGTGTCGTTAGTAGCTGCGCTCTTGTTTTCTATGTTCTTCGATAGGTATAAGGGTTTGTAGGATCCTCCTTATATAGCTGTCTTAAGCATTTATAATAGCATTCTGTCGTTTGGTTTAACTGCCTTCTCCTCTCGGCACTGTATGACTTCAATAGCCAGATCGTGCAAGGTTTAGCGTATAACAGCCACCAATCAAGAGTATCTCTATATCGGGGCATGTATGTTTTCCATTTTTGCCATTCAGCGAAAAATCTTTCTCTTAAGTCCATGTTATTCAAAATAGATTCATTTAATTTCCAAATTCCTCGTCCGCGTCTTGGTCCCCACTAAGGTTGTCGGATCTTACAGATAAACGCACAATGGTTTGAAAATTCACTGGGCAGACATCTGTTTCCCTCGCTTGTTCTTTCAGTCCCCCGCTGACATATATTCTATCTATTCGAGAAGCGCCACGTTGGTAATAATACGTATATCCAGCTGACATCTGTTGCTTCACTTCCCAAGTATTTTTAGACGTAGCCCTTTTATCAAATCAGATAGCGCGGGACATCTCTGGAACTATCCTGTTTTGAACTCTGGGGGATAATACTGCGTTAAAATCACCTCCAAGGATCATATTGTCTCTATTTCTGTAAATAAGTAGAAGGATGACTGTGGTATAGAACAGCCGTCGTTGCGTCCTTGCTTGTGAGCCGGACAGGGCAGAGATGTTTACAATTAGTAAGTCCCGAATACGTATGTTGATCCCTCGAGAATTTGGCAGGAGTGCTGTGTCCGAGTATGGTATATTCCCTTTAATGTACATGGCTGTACCGCGTTTGTGCTCGTTAACATTAATAATTCTATCGTATCAAGGAATGGGAGCAAGGTCTTCGGTTGCCACTTCTTGCAACATAACTATATCAGCGTCATGGTTACGAATAAGCTGTTTAAGAAGCAACTGTTCACTTGCAGTTTGAATAAAAAATATATTTAGTGTCATCAGTGTGTATGTTAACAGCATAATCGTGAAACTATGCATGTTTCTTCTCCTAATAAATTCAACGGGGATGGGGGGAGGTACTCTATCGTCTATCTCCTACTCTACTCCCTTGTAGCCCCGGGTCTCTGCTGTTGTATGGCTTCTGTGTTTCCTCCCTCGAGGGTCTGTGCGTGTTTACTTTTATTTTTATTTTCGAAATTGCAAACTTCTTGGGTTCGTGTTTCATTTGTCTTCAAGCTGTCTTGATTCCCTGACCTCGTCTCTTGTATTTCCATAAGATTCGAGGTTTCCGCTTCGATATCATCGGCCCATTTCATGCTGTTAGTCGTAGTGTCTTGAATAACGCCCTACCGGGCGAGTTGGCCGTGCGGTTAAGAGCGCGCAGCTGTGCGCACGCATCCGGGAGATAGTGGGTTCGAACCCCACTGTCGGCAACCCTGAAGATGGTTTTCCGAGCTTTCCCATTTTCACACCAGGCAAATGCCGGGGCTGTACCTTAATTAAGACCACGGCCACTTCCTTCGCATTCCTAGTCCTTTCCTGTCCCATCGTCGCCATAAGACCTATCTGTGTTGCTGCGACGTTAAGCAACTAACAAAAAAAGAATAACGCTCTTGTTTAGTGGTTGAATACTTATGTCCCTCTCTCCTGGTTTCTCTATTGTCCTAGCATTTATTGTATTCTGCGTTTCAGTGTTGACAGGTTTGTTTACAATTTCCTATTCGTGGTTGTGTATTAGAGAAAGTTCTGTTCCGACATGACCTTCATTCTTGTGTTGACTGCTATCGGATGTTTATTGTCGCTCGTGTTCGTCTTGTGGTGATAGCTGTATTTGTTGCTGTGTGGATATGTCGTTCGGTGAGGCTGCCTGGCTGACTTGTGTTGGGGATCAGGCATTGGAGTGAGTAAGTGATTCATCAAGTGCGTGTTGTTCTGCAGCCTGTGTTTGTACTGGGACAGGTTTGTCAGTGTGAGGTATGCTTGTGGGTATAGTATCCATCTCTAATACAGCGGGTGCATCTGTGTGATGTTACCTGTTCGCAACTATACTGAGAGTCAACTCAAGACCTTAGCGGTCCCTTTGATATTAGCCAGACTTCTGGTCGGTGAAAAGGCTTCCGCAGCGCCAAATAGTTCCCTAGGTTTCTTACTTGTTCCTGAAGTCAGGAGCTTCCTTCAGTTTGGTTAGATATTCTGGTGAACCAACTTCACGAATAAAATTTTTTTGCCCTGTATAAATATGGAAAATATATCACAGGTTGTATGTTATTCGGGTTCGTTACCAACTCTTATATTTCATATGTAGATGGCTATGCATAGTTATTCTTCTCAGTGGTGTATGTAGCAAAATAATAATTATTTAATATGATATTGATATCTTATTGCACTATGTACTTAGTAGGCTTTGTTCGAGTTCATTCCATTGCTGATAAGTTCGCATAATATGTGCAACGTTGAAGATGGATCCAAGAAAACTGTTGGCAATACTGGCTACAACAGCATGTTCAGTTTCATAATGGCTGCCAGCTGTGAGCAAGACGTGTGTGATGCTGTGGCGCTCGAGTCCCATGTGAAATACTTTATAGCTAACAAAAGTGGAGAAAAATTAAGTAGGAAATCTAAACCAAATTGTTTTAAACGTTTACAGTAGCCTACGAGATGAGAATCCGCTGTGGGCTGTGGAAGACGTGGTGAAAAACACCGCGCAGCTGACCGGCGTTTCTGTGTACAATGTTTACGCCACTCGCGTGGAAATTAAACTCCACGAAAAACCCAAGTCTCCAGCGAAAGGTCGATGTGTCAGCTCAGCATTCGCCGAAAATAAAATAGAAAGGGCCTTACCACGGCATGGGAATAGGATCCTTGGCATATTCGATAATAATAATAATTTGTACTTTGCTTTATATTCGTAACCACCCTCTACCTGCAGAAATGTTGTCATGAGGGGATCGTGAGTTCCTTTTTACCTTTCGAATGACGAGACTACAATATTTACAACATTCCTGGAAACATTGTATTTTGCAATCCCACTCACAGGTTTTTTTTCAGCTTTTTGAAATGTGAGAAACTGCCACTGACAGTTGTTGTACGAGAGAGGAATCGTATAATTATGTTGTAAGTCCCCATGTGCCTCACACAAATTGCATTATGAAATAAAAATAAACCTTGCTTCTCTAGCCTCGGTATTCGTCAGTAATCTGTAGGTTTTACATGGTCAGTAAAGGAATAAATAGGTATGGTACATAATCAGAGTAGAGCTATGTGAAAGGATGTGATTTCGTTTTATTCTTCACTATTTCAGAATGAAGTACTTGTCAGACAGACGCAAGGCGTTAATAAGAAGCTGGTTGTGGCGGAGATGGAGAACGGAGACGGGAAGGGGGAACAGGAGACGTGCTCACATGCGGAAGGATACTTTTCCTAAGCTCTTGAGTTGAATTTCAGTATATATCACTGAGTAATCTTGGCCCTCTTTTGTTGTCGTTCTCACGTCGCCGTATGGAGCAATCTTGTCTAAAGTGATCCGTAGCATTGCAGTGAAAGCAAGATTTAGGTTGCCCTTCATATATTACCTGCGCTTTATGTCCCTCCATGTCCAGGATGGGTGGTATGGCAGTTTTAAGTTCTATTCGCATCGCTCTGATACCACTGTACATGTTATAGATGTAAGTTGAAGACCAACATTCACATTTCTGATTTCCCTGGCTTTCCCATACGTGTTAAAAAATGACATTATTTTCTCGTTCGGCATTTCTATTGGTAGGTTAATTATTCGGACCAACTTACTATCAACATCTGCACATGTAATAACAACATCAGAGAAGGAAGCATTAAACTTTCGTAGCTGTGATTTTCCGTTTGTAGTTAGTAATATCCTCTCCATCAGTAGTTTACTGGTTAGCTTGATGTAAACAGGGGTTTCCATATTGTCGAGTTGAATGGCTTCCAGTTGATCCACTGTAAGTTTTAAGGTTTGCTGAATCTACTCATTAATTTCTGCTGGCCCCGGTTTATTTGTCTTGTCGGTAAATGCACATTTTATTGTATTTCTCCTAATGCTGTTGGTTGCCATTGTCACCTTACTGAACTTTACTGGAAAATATTAACACACCAACGTCACACGCAATGAATGCAGAGTACAACGAACCGCTCTCTGCCACAGCTCAAACCGGACTGTGGCGATACGTGAAGGCCAACCAACAGGCTATAGACAGCGGGTTCACCGTACAAATAAAACAGGTGGCCTCCAGACACGTTTTTTTACTGCAACAGTTCAGCGAGCCCTTCTGTGAATGGGAGCCAGGACTAGAGGAATACTGATACTACCATGCTGACACAGATGATCAAGGAAACCGACTGGAATTTGCTAGACAGTATGGCGGTAGGACCACTACTGATCGGCGATGGGTAGCCTTCTCCAAATAGTCACGTTTTCAGCTGCACACAATGGAGCCTGTCTGGCGAGGAATGTCGGAGAGCCAACTCACTGCAGCCATTGCTGGACGAGCACAAAGAGATGGGGGCAGTGTGAGGTGTGGGGAATTCTCTCTTGTTATTCTGTAGATCCCATCTTGCGTACGGAAGACACTCTTGATCTATTTTGCAGTGAATCTCTCCTCAGTGATCACGTCCACCCTTACAAGATGATAGTCCTTCCTCGGGAGGATGGGGTATTCCAGCACAATAATGCGCCCTGTCACACCATTAGAAGTGACCGCACATGGCTGGAGGAGCACGATCAAGATTTCAGAATTATTCCCTATCCCTTAAACAGCTCCGACCTCCGTCCACTTTTATGTCTGTGGAAGCATCTCGATCGTCGTGTTTGCTGTGTGTCTCCTCCGCCACACACTTTAACAGTGTGTGGACGAACCTCAGACTCTATGGATCAAGATATCTGAGGCGACCAATCATCATTTGAATGAGTCACTGTCACCATATCTAGCTGCTGTACGTGCTGCAAAGGGCGCTTACCCTGGATACTACCGGGTCGTCAGAATGACGTGATTCGACTCTGTATATTCCCTTCACATTTCCCTCCTGTACTAATTCACACAATATTGTTTGTCTATTAAGAGTATTTGCCTGTAGAATGTTCTGCAGTTGACACAACTGTCGCATCCCATTGCTTATATTTGAATTACATCAAATGTTAGGACTAAAGGTTTGAATAATGGTAGTAGTAATAATGTCGGTAGTTAACCTAACCAGATGATTACAGGTCTCCAACTTACCTAACCTGGATATTTAGGTGTATACTCTAGTGATTAATAAAACAAACATTTGCCTTTGTACCACACAATTATTTAATACGACAACGTAATTTCTGACATATCATTGTTCATTGATCTTACAGTTACTAAGTTAAGCAATATACAGACCAGACTTATATCACATGTTCGCAATATTAATACGCTTTCTGTAGAGTAATTAGTAGAACATTTAAACTACTAGGAAACGCAATAACTCTGACTAGTACATAATAACATACAGAACAATATAATTAATTTGTCACACACATATACATGGGCTTTAAAATTAATATAAGAATTAATACAAATTAAATATTCACCTCATTAGTTTCCTTGCCTTAACAATTTTACATTCTAAAAAATCATATACTGATTTTAGAAGCAGCATTTCATATTGAGAACTCTGTGTCCATGATGTGTTTGAATGACACTAAGGTCTGTATAGTGTAACATCGTGCAGTGACCCTTCCTAAAATCCCCTCTTTTTAACAATCCGAGCCATATTACAGAAGTTTCGTCTCATTCCGTCACTGCCTAAAAAAATATACACCATATGTATTGTTAATCCAGCATAAATACTAAAACATTCAGAGGATATTTCTGTGAACGATTCATTGGACAAAGATTTCACGCTATTTCCACACATATTCTGGACGTTAAAAATTATCACAGACATACAAATTGTAAAACACGCTAATATAGATACACATGTTGCCCTATCATGTGGACTTCATCTGATCTCGTAAAAATTATGTGTTGAGAGAAAATCTGCCATCATATATGATTGTTGATATATATATAAACATCAGATTATTAAATTATATAATAAACTACGGACTTTTGAATCTGTATTCTATTCAAGTTAAATACATTGTAGATAAGAACGTGATTACACACATTTAATTTTCACATGATTATCAGAAAGATTCCATCAAGTGAAAAACCTCCCTTGTTCGGTTAATTTTGAAAAATACATCTAAATTCGTCATGGTTTATTCTATGTATGAACAAACAAATTACTAGGATTTAGAATGATTCGCTACAAATGTAATGAATTTCACGTATACAATCACTCATGTGTTCATTGTCGCCACTCAAATACCATTAAAACAATATTTTACGTAGAAGTGAACTACATACATTCCAAACGAAATCTCTGTTTAATGTCTTGTACTTACTTTGATTATTTAAATAAATTATTGAAAGGAATTTAACTTGACAGTAAGCATAAATGCTGGGAAAAGAGTGTTCTTCAATATCGGTAAAATTAACTGAACGATTGGACCAGAGTTACTATCACTCTTAAAAGCTCAGTGTAAAGGATAAAAGTACCAGAAAGGATGTTAAATTGCCTTAACAATCAATAACGCATTTTTCATGATTCTTAGTTTGTATTCGAGATATTAATATACTTCATTCAATGGAATATAACAGTGCCTAGCTTTTTCAATCCACTACTTCAATGAACTCAAAATCCCGTCTATCTTGAACACTGAGATTTTTAGATCTGTTTAAAATTCCCCTATAAAGTACCATTCATTTCGAATTTTGTTAGGAATTTGGAAATTCGTAATACTCATTCTGATTGTTAAATTAATCTAATAAACAAACCTTTTTGAGAACTCGAAGGATTCATATTCGAATAGGAAAGGATATGATGTAAATGCATCCATTGCCAATTTTACTTACGGGAATATTATTAATACCACCCCAATGTAATCCTCCAAATAACTTGACGTTTCTTGAAGTGAATCCAAACATTTCATTATGTAAGAACTAGATTTTTGAAGGAAATTTCATGATAGTAAGGAGATAACAACATCAAAATAATTTCTGGAAATGGATGTCATTGGATACTTCCAGCTTTATGAAACCGGCACGAGCCTGCCATCTTTTATAATTACTGTCGTTTTAGACTAGCAATTTATGTATGAATTACGTTGAACAATTTGTACATCGTCTAGTATGTCAGTGTTAATCTCCTCTAGATCCCTCTTTCACTGTCCCCTTCCTATATGCAGTGGAAGCTTTACTTGACTATAATCTTCTTGCATGACTGTCGCGAAATACAAAAAGTGCTGTCACGTCTGGTAAAACTCCTCAAATATAACACCAATTTTCCTACAATATCTTAATTAATAATCAAAATATGGCAATATATTTTGCCCTGGAGGACATTTTGTAGCACTGTAATCCAGCATTCAACGTGATTTTTTTCAGAGTACATCCTTTCCAGCTAACAGTGAGTGTTCCCATTATAAGTTTAGATACATTATTTCTTTGCGATGTGTGAGCGTCTTCAGACGTTCTGGCAGTTGGTTCATGTTTATATATACTGTGAAATGGACGCACACGTTAGTTGAGAGAATAACTAGTTACAGCATAACCGAGATAAATTCGATTGTTCCTTAAATGGCAAGCTAAGAAGATTTTCTCTAGACATATATTTAATTCAAAAGACCATCCACTTTAGAAATCAGCAATCGAATATGTTGATAGATGTGAGAGACGGTAAATCATGAAATATTTCCTAAATATTTGGCAGATAAAATTTGGGACTACATTAATATACAATAAATATACGCTTCAGTGGAAATGATCCTAATGCTAATTTATGTGTGCTTGCTTTATTTACTAAATGAACTTTGGGATAAGTGCAAATTAGCATTCATTAGCAATGTGATATTTAAACAGCTTTGGCTTCGGTAGAATCTTGCTTGAAATTACACTCAAGATATTCTCAACACGATTTTATGGAAGCAATGTGTGCATCGAAAGCTTTGCATATGACTCAGTTGAAGGAGTGTGGAGGGAAAGGAAGTTTGTTAGCCATGGTCAATTTGCTGAGATGCTTCTTCTTCGAGTGTCGTACCCGGTCCGTTAGACGTTGGCAATCACCCTGGAAAAGCACCCTTTTGTTTAGGTAACTTAAAGAGTTGGTCGGTGTTGCATGTGCCATTCCAGTCTTCGATGATTTGAAGCCATGACAGGTAGTCTTCGAGCGATACGCTTGCCTTCTGTCTTGCCTTGTATTATCAAGTGTAGGAGCCTGTACTTTCAACCACGTAGCATTTGCCTAGAGATTTATATTTTGATGACAACAGTTGTTGTCAAAGAGTCATTATTTCTTGTTTATTTATGCTTAGATTGAACTCATTAATGGCTAATGGTCACCATTTGAGGATTTTTCTTACATAAGTGTCAAATCAATCCTTAGAATGGCAGTGCCTATTTGTTATTGCCATTTATATACAGAATTTGTTGAAGCCTGTACGTGAAGTGATTGTTGAACTGTTTCAAACATATTTGTTGTGGAGTATTACTTTTAAGACGAACACGGGTATTTGACGATTTCTTTACCTCTGTGATTTAAATAACTGTAAGTTATATTATTATGTACACAATCAGCCATTCCGGGATAATACCCTATATAATACTAATTTGTTTTTGCAGCTGAATTCCTATTGCTATTTAAGATTTAACATCGTTTGGGGCCCATGGTAGATGACAGTTATTCAAAATATTTATTTGGTGTCATCTTTCCGCTGCTGTCTGATGCCTTAACGAATCTAGGAGACATTTCAAATAACATTAAATAAATGTACCAGTTAATGGTTTAACCTATACCGTATTTATACATGCATGAACACATACGTGCATACATACATACATATATCTTCATTATAGGATGTTACACCTTTCAGCGTTCAGTCTGCAAGCCCCCGTGAATTCAATATACGCTGCAACAATCCTCTACTTGCAACTAGCTCTGAGGACACGTCAAGTTCCAAACCACTCATCTCTAATTTTTTAGAAACAGTCTAATCGTCGTTGTCTTGGTCTCCCTCTAATACTCTTATCAATGAATCAATCAATACTGATCTGCATTTAGGGCAGTCGCCCAGGTGGCAGATTCCCTACCTGTTGCTTTCCTAGCCTTTTCCTAAATGATTTCAAAGAAACTGGAATTTTATTGAACATCTGCCTTGGTAAGTTATTCCAAACCCTAACTCCCCTTCCTATAAATGAATATTTACCCCAGTTTGTCCTCTTGAATTCCAACTTTATCTTCATATTGTGATCTTTCCTACTTTTATAAACGCCATTCAAACTTATTCGTCTACTAATGTCATTCCACGGCATCTCTACGCTGACAGCTCGGAACATACCACTTAGTCGAGCAGCTCTTCTTCTTTCTCTCAATTCTTCCCAACCCAAACATTGCAACATTTTTGTAACGCTACTCTTTTGTCGGAAATTACCCAGAACAAATCGAGCTGCTTTTCTTTGGATTTTTTCCAGTTCTTGAATCAGGTAATCCTGGTGAGGGTCCCATACACTGGAACCATACTCTAGTTGGGGTCTTACCAGAGACTTATATGCACTCTCCTTTACATCCTTACTACAACCCCTAAACACCCTCATAACCATGTGCAGAGATATGTACCTTTTATTTACAATCCCATTTATGTGATTACCCTCCTTGACCAAGTCCATTACTCTCCTAGGTAACCTAACCTCCTCCATTCGTCTCACGTGACCCCATTTCCGAAGTCGATTTACGCATACGGTTTCGTCGATTGAGTTCATTGCGAACATAGCCTTTATCTCCTCATTTGTATCAAGAATTCTCTCTACTTTCACGTCCTTTACATCATGCTTATAAATAAGATATCCTGGGATCACCTAGCTTTCACTCCCGTTCAGCACAAAGTCGTTTAGAAAACAGACAGGTGTAAAGATAGTTTCGTCCGTGAGCTGAATTCTTTCTCACAGCATAATGTTGCTCGCAACTGCAAGCTTACTGCTTTAGATTTGCTGCACTTCGATTCAGTTTCATTCACTATACTACCATCCTGGGAGGATAAACAGCCTATATACTTTACATGATCTGCCTGTTTCAATTTTTTTCTTAGGCTTTGTCGCAACTGACATCACTGTAGTATTGGACAGGCTAAATTGAATATAATACTTACTGCACCTACATTCAAGTTAAAAGATAATAGATTGTAGGCTTTATGCACATTCAGACAATTAGACCAAGTTATCGGCATACACAAACTGCTTATCACATTTCAACTTAACTGAATGCCTCCCTCAACATTCTACCTTTCAATAGTTGATCCATGTAAACTATCAACAACAAGTGTGAAATATTACAGCCTTGTCTAAAACCTGTTAGGGCCTTGAACCAAGAAATAGTTTTACTATTAACGTTCACTGTAGCCCTATTGTCAATACAAATTCCTTTGATTGCTTTTACTAATCCACCCTTAACCCCCTAGTAAAACCAAAATCTTTTCTCTCGGCACTTTCTCATACGCACGTTCTAGATCAATGAAACGTAAACATAACTGTATATTCCTCTCGTAGCTGGAGCATACTAAAATTTCGACTCTCTGTGGTATGAAACCACAGTGGTTTTCAGCCAAATTACTCTCAACCACTGACCGCACACACTCTTCCAAAATGTCAGTGAACGCCCTGCCTGATGTACTGATCAATGAAATGCTTTGATGGTTGTTGCAATCCTTCATGTTCCCTTGCTTATAGAAAGATGCAATTTCTGCTTTCGTCCATTCGAAAGGTATTCCCACAATATTTCACCAGTTCAGATTTAATTTTATCTATTCCTGCTCCTATATAGCAATGGAGTATATTGACCATCCTTTCCACTTCCTCAAGCGTAATTTCACTAACGTAATTGTCTTCTTCACCACGAGGTCCATTGTTCGTTACGTCAACAGAAACATTTCCTTTTATTACGAAAACATTTCCAAATTATTCCTGTCACCTGTTCAGTGAATCCCAGGGATATACTATAAGTTCATAAGATTTACAAAAATCACTACGCAGTTCAATTTTCCCACTTTTTCTACGATTTCTTATTACTGTCCAGAGAGGTTTCTTTGCCTCTTGACCAAGCCTTTGAAGCTTACTACCAAAATCTTCAACAATTATTTGTTTCTCTCGTTTTCTTTCATCTACGTACAATTCCGTGTTGCTTCCGTCCATTTTTGTACCCATTTCTGGTAAGCCTCCTTTTTACATTTATAAGATTCCTTCACTTTATCATTCAACCAAGTTGTTCGCTTCTTTCCATCTTTACACCAGCAGTTCCTAGGCATTCCTTTGTTGTTTCCCTGTATGCAGCTCATTTTCTTTCTCTATCCTGAACCTGCGTACCGATTGTTTGAACATTTCACTAATCATATGGATGTAATTCTGTCTAATTTCCTCGTCCTGGAGATTTTCTGCACTTATTCGTCTGCAGGTAGATTTCACTTTCTCTATCCCGGGTGCAGAGGGCTTAGTTTATTAGAGCTCAGACAGTGGTCTGTATCATCAACAATTCCGCGGTATACCCGCTAACTCCAAATAGATTTCCTGAATTAAAATTCGGTTATGATCCAGTCTATTATGGATTTGTTGATCTAACCCTCCCATTTATAGTGGTGAAGAAGTCATTCGTAACCGCTAGACACATACTATCACAGAAGTCTAGTAAAGGCTGCCCATTCCTCTTTGATTCCATATATTTCACACATTCACCCATCACTTTCTGAGATTCCTCAGGTCGATTTCCAACTCTTGCATTGAAATCTTGCTCTTGATCCTGACTACGATGTCACTCAGCGATTCATAAAACTTGTCAACTTCCTCCTTATCTGCAACCTCACGTGGTGAATAGACCAAGACATTGCTCATCCTAATGCATTCAACTGCCGAATCTATCCTCATCATTCGCGTATTTAGATGCCTATCGGAGAGTATTTGTGAGCAAAGGTATTCTTGATGAACAGTCCAACCCCAAAATCTGCCCCCCCCCCCATATAACACCTGTTAAGACTAATTTATAATCTCATATGTCTTCCTCGTTATTTTCCCTTACCGGGATGTCGTTATTGCCTAGCACACTCAGACGCATAATCTTTGCTGGCGCAGCTAATTCTATTTCCCTAATGAGATACCTTCCATAAAAATGAAATTGAAATTCGCATTGTAAGACCGTGACAGTTATAAGTAACACCGTGATGTAGATGTCAGTATGGTCATTTTATGTCCCGTTAACAGTCTCATTCTTATATTATCTCCTATCTTACTCGTATAATTAATGGTTTTAACTAATTTCATCTTTCTTCTCCTGAGGAAATTAAAATGTTATGATTCCTCATATGTCTTACTTGCTTCACTTAGATTTCACGAATCAGGCTCTTATAATTCCTTTGCATTACCACTGTGCCTGATCTTTATCATGAATTACAGTTACGGTCAAGAGAGTCTTAAACAGATACTTTGTATATTACGTTATTGCTTTATATGAACTTCTCAAAGTGTAAAATTATTATATTCACAGTAACAGAAGTGTAATTCCCAACGTATCTTTCCTCTGATTTGAAAATCAAAGTAGTATAATACTATCGTACTTTTCGTCCACGTAATTCTTAGAACTATATGTATTTTAACTAATTTCGGACTGTATTTACATTTGAATATCAACGACAGTTTAGAATGAGATTAAAAATGACCCGGAGTATTTTACTTAATGTGCAGATTAGTAAATATTTTTCTGAAAATTTATGTGAACATGTATCTAATCGCTGAAACTGATTTTGAAGGACAGTGCAGTGTATGTTCCTTCATTCATTGAAATGCAGTTCTCCACTTGGAAGTCATACAAAAATATGCTTAGAAATAAACAGCTACTAATGCATCTTATTTAAGTAATAGTAACTTTCCCACCAAAAACTTTTTACCAAACTAATAATGGTATTGAAGTATTCAATTCATTTGCCACTTTAAATCGTGAAATTATCAGCGATTCACTCCGTTATGGCAGTGGACACGTTAGTTAGATTGCCACACCCTTCCTTGATGTTGGCGACTGTTGCTCCGTCCAGACGTCATAAGTTATATATACAAGTGGAGCTATATACTTCCCTTAGTGCACGCTCATTGCACTGTCCTACAAGGCTTGCAGTAATGTCTGAACGTCGCACCAGTCACCAGCGTCCTAGAAATGTGTGGCAATCCGACTAACGAGCTTGGTGCCACACTGGGGCGAAACGCTGGTACTTTCACTTTTGAAAGTGCCTAAAGAGTTTGATATAATATTCACAATTGTTCAAAGTGAACTATGGTTACCTTTTGGGATTATTTTATCAATGGTGATGTGTTGTAATGTTGCAATGTTATCAAAGTTGTTGTCATATTTAATTGGTTAAAATAGATAAAAGAAGATAATATATACTTGATGGCCTAATATTTTCCAAACGCACAAGTACACGCCATATCTTCAGTTGGGGTAGTAATAACCCTGCTAGTCACGGTTATTTATACACGGTGTCTTTGGATATAAATTTCTTATTAAATAATTTGCACTGAAGTCGCTTCAAGAACCTGGCAAATTTCACATACAATACATTCGTAGCTATGGAGGTAAACAATTTGAAAATACTGCCATTGACGAAAGTTGTGAAGGTTATAATTATTAATTTGGAACCGGAACTTATTTTATGGTACAATGTTTCTTGATATGTGTATACACAACATGGATTGTGGTTTCTTATATCATTTTACCTGTCTGTACCTTAAGTTTGTATCAGGCAATGATTGCAGTGTATTTCCCTGGGATTCATGGACCTCATTGCAAAAAAAAATCATTTCTATCAATGGGAATAACATCAAGAGTGCAAGTTAAAATTTAACTTTTCATTAGTGTTATCTGCTGGAAATTCGGGCCACAGCTGTCTTTCTAAAGGAAAAGTAATGTATTTTTCCACTGAAGTAGCATCATAGATTAAATATGAGGTGTAAAAAATCACATCATAAGAACTAAATTTCAGTAACAGTGATTAAATTATAATATTAATTCTCATTCCGGGTCAATTACTAACCATTCACCTATATTTAAGAAATACATTATGGAAAAGAATATAATGAAAATGTTATTAAACAAAATACAGTACAAGGAAAGTAATTACTATGGAATGAACTCTCAGACATATAGTGAGTGAACTAAATCTTGGAAGTATCGTGAGGTTTAAAAGGAAATTGCTACCAAAACTATTCCTCGTTTAATCCGTCGATGAATTCTGTCAATGTAACTTCAGACTTATTATGTTGGAAGACCTTCTTGCGAATACCAGACTTGGTATTTCCATTATATTGGTGTCTACATGGAAAATCACAGGTTTCTATCATTGCTATTCTCGTCTTTATATTTATGTTACTTTTAATTTATTTCACTTCTTTGTAATTAAACCAATATTTGAAAGCACTGTTTCATATAATTTCAGTTCTTCCTCAAGCTTGAAGTACTTGAGATATCTATTACTTACGGTACGTATGTTTATTAACACTATAATTATTTTAACGCTTCATTTCATGGAATATCTATGGTGTCATAGCTGCGTTTTGAGATATACTGTTAAGTTTCTCGTTTTATCCGGTAATACTTGATGCAACCTCTGCATGTGCAAGATAATAGTATTAATTTCAGTGATTTTGATTATATTGCATTGCTACGTCTCTTATGACATCAGAATTATGAAATAAATATTATCGAATAAAGGTTTTACCATATCAACTACACAATATCTGGAAGTAAGTTGCATTAATCCGACTTTATTTGTTTGACACGTCCTTTATCGATTGCAAAGTAAACTGAGGACAGATCAGCGTGTAAACACATATGTGAAATACAGAACCTGCTGCTCAAGAACTATTTATATATTAAATTTTCTCAGTTCCACTCTGACATCGCAATCGTATAATTTACTTTTGACTTATGATTTGAAAAGTAATTCGTGCTCAGTGGAAGGTATTGTCTATCCACTACTAGTTGTAATCTACCAGTATACGCCGTGGTGATTTTAAGGCTCATTACATATTAAAACACAGTTCAAGCCACATCACTTAACGAGAAATAAGACATCCATCAAACACGTAATAACATCTGAATAATTAAAAATCTCACATTCATATTTTAGCCCGTTACTATCCACTACACTCGCTTATTCGTTTACCATCAATGGGTATATATCATAAACTGTGACAATTCATCATACACGAAATTAATAAACTGCTTAGTAAATTACTCTCTACTTTACAGTTGTTTGCTTCTCAGATCTAAGTACTGTTACTCTTGGAGAAACTGAGGGCGGTTCTGAGCTTCTTGCGAACACGTGGTGATGTCCATTTATTAGCAATTCCCAAGAGTGGACGAAGTTCATTTGGAGAAACACCTTCATCCACGTCGTCTGCTTCTGTCTTGATTTCCATTTTCTACAAATAATAAATTATAATATTTAAATATCATTATTTATACTCTACACAAACATCATATTCATTACTATCATCGTCTTGTCACATCAGAGTAAAACTGTGTTTCATTTTTGAAACATTTTGGAAATTAATGAACAGAAAAGGGGAAACTAAGATATAATTGGACGAAATCTTCATAGGCAACATATTAAATTGCATGGGAAGATTCAGGCTAAGTAATCTTAAAGTGAAAACGAAGTCAGTTGAATTACCTATCAGCCAAATTATACATACATACATACATACATACATACATACATACATACATACATACATACATACATACATACATACATACATACATACATACATACATACATGCTGTACCAGAAACTTTATAAAACTTTATAGCTTAAGGAGCATGTTATGGGTACATAGAGTGAGAGATTTTGCTTTGAATGAAGTGCCGGCACTTGCATAAACTGTTTGTTAAAAGTCAAAAGTCAAATTCATGTCACCTCAGTACAGTAGGAGATGGGTTGAGCGTGACTTTTCTCCGACCTGCGGTTGGCGATGTATCCCTTTGCTCTGCTACTCCCCTCGTCCTCACCATGGATCAGCTCTCGGCACCATGGGACCAGGTACACTCCAACGAGGGAAGCTCTGGAAATTCCTGAAGTTCTAGAAATTCTTGTAAACCTTGAAGATCTTGAAGGTCTAGGAGTTAGGTTTGCCGAGATCACTCACTCGGAAGATAGCGTGAACGCACGCATTTAAGCCCTTGGACATACTGGACGTATTAGTATGAGGTTTAATTTCTGAACTCACTTTAATCATTCCCATGAAAGGATAAGAAAATAAATGCAAAGGTGCCGTGTCGAATGTTAATGAAATCGAAGACAAATGTTTCTTTAAGTCAAATTATCTGGTCATTTGAGAAAATAAGGATATTAACTTTCATTCCAACGAATGTCAATAGAATCGAACCCGCATTCTTCGTAACGTACGTGACAATTGGCACAAATAATGATATTGTTCACACGGAGCAAATAGTTCACTTAAGCTTTTAATTTTCGAAGAGTATAGCGCAAATATTTGTAGAGACCTACTGCTTTACTATTGGTTTGCGTGTCTTTACAAAGTTTATTCTACACTGCTACGACACTATGAATGGCAGTTATTTCACTTTCGTAGAAGAAGTTAAATGCTTTACATGTGAAATTTGTTCCGTTCGCACGCACTGTTATGTAGGCATATGGCAAGAAGTAGCACTGTTAGACTATTAATACAGGAATAAAATTAGTCCCGTTCACTCACTGTCACGTTCATGTTCTAACACGAAGAAAACACTGGTAAGACTTTATCATGATTTGATCGTGAAAATTTGTTCCGTTCACTGAGAGTCCTAGATTCATTTAAAGATACCGTGAAATTACATGTTAATTCACACGTAAAGTTTTAATCTTTCCTAACATTCCAGTTCCACTTGAGAAAATACAAATCATAATGCACTGTTCGAGATTCTAAGTTCGCTATCTACAGAAATATTTCAATCACTTTGAAATATTTAAAGTATCGCACTTCTCTATTTTACGACTAAGTCCGCAATTAATATTAAAATGTTTTAAAGTTCTTCTCACCGTAATTTGGCAGAGTTGAGACTGTAGATATCGGTTCCGTAATATCACGTCGTAGCACCAACTTCCATCAGCCAACCTTTCCGACTGTGTCGTGTCGAATTCTCGCTTCTCTTTTATATCAAAATCGCGGAGATTGAAGCTGTTTCATTTCTCTCAATATCTTCCTTAATCCGAGGTGGATTTTAATGAAACTTAGTGGTATTGGAGATGTTAAAATGGTTTGTACGGTGATATTATTATATTCGTATCCTAATTCATATACAAGTTGTTTGTGGTAGAAGGCTTGGAAGGTTCTGTGGATGACGCATCTTAGCCTTGGCGAGTTGTAGCTGGCTCCTACGCCACTCGCCACATGCCCGCTGTAGCCGGCTGCTCTGTTGGCGAGCGGCGCGTATTTTAAGTTTGGAATACTCCAACACTGATGCTTGACCAGCGTTTCTGGTACAATACATACATACATACATACATACATACATACATACATACATACATTCAAAATCAATTATTACATTCAATTAACAATATTATTCAAGTTATTACCTGTACAATCAATCGCAGCAACAGGTGTTGTGTCTCCAGTGCAGATGATATTTCCTTCAAGCGTCTCTTTTGTTTGCTAAGTTCTTCCGTTACAAAGTCTTCATTATTCTCAAATACCATTTCTAAACCTGCAAAAAGAATGAATTCTAATTTATTGAAGGTGTTGAGACTGATATGTCAAAAATAAAACTATTTTGACAGCATGTAATTTTGTGCTTCGGCATGGTTTCATATTTCACTGTCCATCAAGAAAAAGGAATTTGATTTTTAAAACTCCTAAAAAATTAAATCACGGTTTACATATAAACTACTACATGGATAATCGAGAAAATTCTCCCCGTAAGTACACTTAAACGTCCACAAATTGCTACCGTTATTTCTTCTGAATATGGAATGCACTCAAATACTAGAAAGTAAAGTGTTCTACTATCACTGTGCATGTAATGTATAAGGTTATTATGGGCAATGAAAGCGCTCTTTTATCAGTCAGTTGTGAATTCCTCACACACAGACTAAACACGAACTATCAATATGGGAGAGAAACTAGCATTAATTATTAGAAAATAGATACCTTTGGATTGTGACGGAAGTAATGCGTAGATAACATTCCATATAGTTACTCATGAATTGCCTAAGAATAATTATATGACTGGCACGCATGTAATTTCAAGCCTTAAAATTTTTGCGTCAATAAATACACTGCTCACAAAAAAGACGTATCACAACTTTGGTATGAACTAGCGTACACACATGCTGCTTCACATCCATGGTACTCTGCAGTGTTATTTCTATCCCATGGTGGCATTAATGTGGTGTAATATTGAAGCCAAGTACATAACCCTCCAGTCGTAGCAGTTATCTATGTGACCGCACCCCAAACAGGAGTGATTCGTGACGTGCGGCATGGTCCGTCAGTGCTGTGTGAGCTGTCGTATTGGTAAGCAGCACATGCAGGATAGAGCACAAGTGATTGGAAGGCATTTACCATCACAAAGGTCATGTTTGCAGTAACCTTCTTGCGGGAAGGTCGCACGCAGCGTTACGTGGCAGAGCGTCTCGGAGTGTCCCAATCGGTCATCTGCAGGTTGTGGTAGCGATATCAAGAGCTACAAAATGTCAAACGGTGACCTGATTCAGGGAGAAAACGGAACACAACGCCAGCTGAGGACCTCTTTCTTACTTTACAGGCCCTCAGAAGTCGCCGCAGTACAACCAGCAATCTATGAGGTGAGCTAATTAATTCACATTGGACTGTCACCAGTACACAGTCAGTTCGCAATAGACTAAGGAAAGGTAAGCTCAATTCCCGGAGACTGCTTAAAGTGGCCCGATTGACCCCTCTTCACCGAAGATGCCATCTGCAGTTAGCACAACAAAATGTCAACTGGCAGATCCGACACTGTACTCCAGTACTCTTTGCCGATGAATCCAGATTCCAGCTTTCTGGGTCAGATGGTCGTATTCGTGTCTGGCAATGTCAAGGAAAACGAAATTTGCCTTGCAATATGCAGGAAACAGTCACTTACAGTGGCAGATGGTTTGGGGAGGAAATTCTTTGAACCAGAAAAGTGATCTCGTAGTCATTCAAGGGCGATTGACAGCTGTGCGCTATATCGAAGGGGTTCTGGAGAACCATGCACTATCGATCGCAGACAATGTTGGGCAACATTTCACGTTATTGCATGAGGGAGCCACTGAAAATTCTGCTAGGGCCACCAGAGACTTCCTTTCAGCTGCTGGAATTCAAGTAATAGACTGGCCCACATGTAGCCCCGACCTTAATTGTACTGAGCATCTGTGGGATCAATTTGGTAGGCGTATCCAGAATCGCCCACAGCAACCCCGCACACTCCACGAGCTGACAGCACCATTATTTGAAGGTGGGGAGCCAACCCCAAGAGGCAATCCGGAAGTTTAACAGAAGCATATCACGTCGGTTTGCTGCTGTGCTACGAGCCGGAGCTGGAAACACAGAGCACTGTCAAGTATTAACTGTAAGTTTCAGTCTCTTTTTAGTTGCATTCAAGTGCAGCGACTTTCGGTTTTGTGTCACTGTGTCTGTTTGGGACAATCAATCGTAAACGTGTGTGTATTCTTTGTTCACTTTTGGTTTCTGCACAAATAAATAAACATGTTTTGGTTCTGTATAATCTACGTCTCCGAAATAAAGGAACACAAAATATTGCAGCCGACCAAAAGTTTGATATGTTTTCTTTTGTGAGCAGTATACCGGGTGGTACAGCTGCCCCTATTCACGCAGTTTTATGCAACCCGCAGATTATAGTCGAACCTAAAAGTATTGACCTTGACTACTCACTATAATGTCTGCTCTTACAACGCTTTCCATAATTCGTTTATTCGTGTCAAGCAAATCAGCATTAATGGTAAAATACCGATTGATGGTAAAGAATCGTGAAAATTATGTGTCGCAGAAACATCCTGTACAGAGAATATTATTGATGAATGACTAGAAGTAGCAGCAACACAACAGCGCTAAACAGCAACCCGTGATAGCTGAGCATGCTAAAACTTAGAGGAGAGTACCGGTGTTCGTTAGTAGGCGGTGCGAGTCCTGTGTACGACGAGTATTTTTATTGCGTTGTTGAGAGTCGTGTTGTTGACGACAAATCTAAATCATGATCAGTTCTCATATTGCAGGTACTCAGCTATGTTTGTTTTTTAAGGAGCTCTTAAAAGAGCTATTTGCAATAAGGTGAGATTGTACCGACAGCGGTGCAATGGGCTTATGCATGGCCATTCGATTAATGAAGCAAATGTTCAAAATGACCACCTGCTTCGTTAATGCACATCTGAGCACGGTGGAGGAGAGATATTCTTGCTTGCTGCAACATATGTGGTGGAATCTGCCTGCAGGCTTCCGTGATGAGCCGCCGTAAATGATTCGGGCTCTCAGGCTCCTGCTCATAGACTCTTTCCTTTAAATAACCCCAGAGGAAAAAGTCGAGTGGAGTAAGGTCAGGTGATCTAGCCGGCCATGTGACCGGACCCCCTCGTCCAATCCATCGTCCAGGATATGTCCTATGCAAGTGGTTCCGTACTGCCAACGACCAGTGTGGGGGAGCTCCATCCTGCTGGAACCACATCCGTAACCATGTCATAAAGGGCACATCCTCCAATAAGAGTGGGAGGTACTCACAAAGAAACTCTAGATAGCATCGTCCCGTGAGGTTTCCTTCGAAGAAATACGGTCCAGGTATCTTGTCACCTAGTATCCCGCACCACACGTTGACGCCCCATTGTACCTGAAATCGAGCTCCCCTGATCCAGTGAGTATTTTCAACGCTCCAGTAATGGAAGTTGTGACGATTAACAGTTCCGTTGTTGTGAAATCTGGATTCATCACTAAAGAGAATGTCCATTAATAAATTCGCATCAGCTTCAACTCTTTGTAATATCCATTGCGAAAATTCTATCCGTTTTGGAAAGTCATCTCCGTGAAGTTCCTGGTGCAGCTGTTGATGGAAAGGGTGGAATTTATGGCGGTGCAATATTCGCAGTACAGATACATGACTGATGTTCAGTTCATTTCCTATGGCCCGTGAGCTTGTGTGCGGGTTGTATGCAATTGCATTTTGAACAGCTTCGTCGTTATTTCCAGACGTCACTGGAGCATCCCGAACGGGGGGTAATGAAAGAAATGACCCCGTTGCACGCAACCGTCTTTCAACACGTCGAAATGTATCTGCAGTTGGCAGCCTTCGTCCAGGAAATCGTTCTTGATACAAGCGTCTGGCTTCCCGTGCATTTTGCCTTGCTTCTCCATAAAGTAGTACCATATTCACATAATCATCCCGTGAATACATAATGTTTGCTTTCGTGCTAACCGTACAGTACGTGCTCACACGTTGCTGCTAGGATTACGATATGCTGTTTCATGTGCCCTACGTATGAAGTGTAGACCGCTGTTAGTTGGTCTTCGAGTCGAACGTGCGCAGTTGGTTGGTTGAATGGGTGGGTCAGAATGTTGACAACACGTGCACTGCGCTTCATTCCCTGTAGTCGTTTGCCATATGGAAGTCGCATGTTATTATTCCTTTCGTATGTATGCTTTCAGTCTGCCTCTGTGGTGTAGTGGTTAGCGTGATTAGCTGCCAACCCCGGAGGTCCGGGTTCGATTCCCGGCTCTGCCACGACATTTGGTAAGTGGTACGAGGGCTGGAACGGGGTCCACTCAGCCTCGGGAGGTCAACTGAGTAGAGGTGGGTTCGATTCCCACCTCAGCCATCCTCGAATTGGTTTTCCGTGGTTTCCCACTTCACCTCCAGGCGAATGCCGGGATGGTACCTAACTTAAGGCCACGGCCGCTTCCTTCCCTCATCCTTGCCTATCCCTTCCAATCTTCCCATCCGCCTACAAGGCCCCTGTTCACCAGAGCAGGTGAGGCCGCCTGGGCGAGGTACTGGTCATACCCCCCAGTTGTATCCCCCGACCAAGAGTCTGAAGCTCCAGGACACTGCCCTTGAGGCGGTAGAGGTGGGATCCCTCGCTGAGTCCGAGGGAAAAGCCGAACCTGGAGGGTAAACAGATGATGATGATGATGATGATGTATGCTTTCTTTGTAAAGGTGGCAAATTACTTTTGAGACTTAAGAACGTTAAATATTTATTACGAATGGCCTTACAGGTATAATATAAAAATAAAATTGAAAAGCTCGTAACTAGATTTGAACTCTAAATGCCTGCTAACATATCGTATGCTCGCTGCGACTGGTGCCATGTAGCCACTGCAGGCGACAAAGAATTGGTCTCGTAGCTCTGTACTAATGGAATTACCTAGGCTATCGCTTCGATACTGATCGTTGATGTTAAAAGTTCTGATCTCGAATGTGCAAACACGACAGTGAACTAAAGAATCGCGTCTCTCTTACGCCCAGATAGTTGCAACCATTTCCTACGCGTTACTTGGTTGAATGAGTCCAGCGTTATGTTTCATGTGGTATTCACAATCGGTGCGTATGTGGCGATATTTATGATACCTGTTTATTATAACTTCCGTATAAGAATATCGGAGACTTCAGAAAGGTCTTCGTAAACGATGCCTAGGCGAATACGAAATGACATTAAAAAATGCATGACTCAAGAATGGTTGGAACCCTTCCTGCTTCAAGTAACCTATCGAGGTACGTCTTCAATACGTAATTCCGCGCAGCTATTTGCAACGTACAAGCTTCATCCTTGTAACTCTGTATTCACGAGGAGAGCGGAAGTTCCCGCTTCGACAAGTTACTGATGAGTTACAGCCTTATGGTCCCGTTTTATGCCTTTTTTGATCGCTCTAACGGTAGTAATTACATGGCGTAAGCTATCACATCTGCTGTAGAGAATTTGCGTGCCACAGATTATAAACTACAGTGCAAAACACGTTTCTATCAATTTCGATGTGATGAGACTGTACAAAATGGTGGTGCATTGACATGTCTGTAATTGGTCTTACCCTATCACGTTTTCTATGATACCACGACCGCCCTTTCTATCAAAAGAAAATGGCCTCTTGGACCAATCAGGTGCGCAATTCTCTACCGACAGCTATAGGCGTGTTTATGGTTTGTACAGTATAGTAACATTGCGTAAAAATTAGTAGAGTATTGGACACCGCTCTACATAAAATGGTACAGTGTTTTTGAGATGGACATCACTTACTGCCTCTTGTACCATTTTTCCATTGTTCGGAGAAGTCTACATCGGGTTAACTGCACATAACATTGCTGTAAGGTGTTGCGCAAGATGGGACTAAGAGGCATTTACGTCCTAGCTGGTTGCATATATTCGGGAAAAAATAGGGGTAGCTGTACCACCCGGTATACTGTACATAATAAGAGTTTTGTCTGTGTTAGGCTCAGAATTTAAAATGTGGTATTTCTATGTCGATCGCGTCCAGAGTAAGAGGGAAATGCAATTCTTAATCTTCCGTCTGTCTGTCTGTCTGTCTGTCTGTCTGTCTGTCTGTCTGTCTGTCTGTCTGTCTGCCTGTCTCTAACTACGTTCATCACGAGAGCATGAATGAACAGAATTTAATGAAAATTGGCATGAAAATTTGGGAAAATGGCACTACAGCCTAGGCCAGGGATGGCTAACTTATGCGAACACGATTTTCGTGGCACACCACGTGCACATATTAACGTTTTTATGAACGTCTTGTACTATAGACTATACACATTTCATGCATCGTATAGTTATAGTGTTTCAGGTTTAAGAAATAAATACCGAAAATCTAAATTCTAGTTGCATTTGGACATGCATTATGGCAACACTGCAACACTGATATGTCCGAAAGTCAAGTGAGATAATGTCACATGTTGCCCACGCGCCATTCGCTCACCTACATCAGTCAATTAGCGAAGTTTGGCTTGTGTGTGGTTGCCAGCGTCGCGTAATTCTTACTGTGTAACTGTTTATTGTTTCGAATTTTGTAAGACAAATAGTTGCCAAGAGATTATCCCAATTTCGAAATTTGGAGAATTTGTCGCACTTCATTTCTAAACCTCATATTGCACAAATGAGTGATATTAAGGTCCATTTTTGAGTGGTTGGATACTGACAGTTTAGAAATGGAGTTGACTGAATTTCAAGAAAGCAATACAACGGTGAACTAATTCCTACAAATTGGTGAAGAGTTGCTGAAAATCGAGTGTGCTCTTGATGGTGAATACTGTTTCCAAGAGCCGGAATACTTAATACTTGAACACTGAAACAGCCTCCTACAAAGGTTTCGGCCATGAAGAAACTTGCTACAGCGCTACATACTTTGTTTGGGTCATCGTACGCTTGCGAGCAGCTATTTTATGCAATGAACGTTGTGAAGTTAACAGTTAGAAATCATCTTGGTTCAGACCTAAGTGTTTCTTGTGTGCTATTGAAGACATCAAGATTTGAACCTAACATAAATGATATGGCTACTAAGATTCAGCAACGAATTTCTCACTAAAGTTGAGATCGACACTTCACTTAAGGTCCTTTGGCAATATTGGTATTTTTGATTTCTATATCCAATAATACTCAATGACGAGGTGTGTTACAATGGGCGCTTGTTATATTTAAACAAAAATAATTTAAGGAATTCTTAGAATTGACATGTTGGAAAATGTATTTTTGCGGTATTTACAAAATCCGACTACCGGTACGGAACATGTAATCTTCCTTTTCCCACACCTGTACGGTCGTGGGTGCGAACTGCGTCGCAGATGTGTATTTGGCGGTGTTTTACGGCCGGATGCCCTTCCTGATACCAACCCTACATGGAGGGATGTAATCACTATTGCGTGTTTCTGTAATGATTGATAGTGCAGTGTGTTGTCTGAATTTGAAGAGGAAAGTGTTGGGACAATCACAAACACCCAGTACCCAGGTCGGAAGAATTAATCAGAAGCGACTAAAATCCCCGACCTGACCGGGAATCGAAACCGGGGCCCTCTGAACCGAAGGCCAGTATGCTCTCCATTCAGCTAACGAGTCGGACGGTAAGAAACATGCAATAATATGTATTATTTTACAATATATTTGTAATAACATATTATGAAACATAACTTCGAAAAGGGGTGAAAGTCGCGGCGGGATGGGGGGGGGGGGGGTGTTGGTGGCTGGTCGTAGCCATTCCAAATGAAAATAACAAGTGGCACAGTAGACAGTTGAAAATAATAAACCGGACTTAAAATGCCACACTAGTTGGAAAAGGTTCGCCATCCCTGGCCTAGGCTATTATAATTAAATTCATACGGGGTGAAACGATAGTTTAGGGGAAGTCCTAAAATGTAATTCCCAAATATATGTGGTGTTATTGGTCCTGTCTATAAACACTACATAACAGAAGTTATAGATAATACAATTGACTATCCCTTAACCTCGTACAGTTTTACCGTACCGGCTATGATAAGCCCGGTCTAGAAAGCCAAGAATAAAGGTCGAGAGGATTCGTCGTTCTGACAACACAACAGCTCTTAAACTGCAGGCCTTCGCGCTGAGCATCGGTCGCTTGGTAGGCCAAGGCCCTGTGGAGCTGTTGCGCTATGGGTTTGGTTTAGCTTGGCTATGATACGAGAGGTATTCATATACTTAGATTTTTGTTGTTTAGTCGGTATCAACGCCGAGCCACGTGAAAATGGCTGAACAGAATATAATGAAAATCGGCAGATAAGGACGGGAAATAAGGCAACGTAGTCTAGGATATAAATAATTTTATTTAAGCCTTAAAATGTCAAATATCGATGTTATAATTGGTCCTATAAATACTAAATAAGAAGAAAATTAGAGAATACAGTTTCCCGATCGTTTATGTCTTATACGGTTTTACCTTACAACCAATGAAGCAGAGATAGTGTTAATTTAGACATTTCTTTCTTATTCCACGTCAACAACTAACATTGCTAACATGGAAATGTTGTTCCGTCGTGTTAACTGATTATGGTGATATTTTTGTCATGATTGTCGTAAGGTGAAAAATCGCGGCCCATTAGTGCATGTCGGCAAGGAAAATAGTAAAGATAACTATCGAAATGAGAAAAAGTTGTGAAGGAAAGTCATGAAAGGGGAAGTAAGATTCCTTCACATTGGATGACCTAATATCCCAGTCGGAAGAAAACTAGAAGTGAAGGTCTACAACATCGAAATCCCATAAAACTGATCAACAATAACATACGTTGACTATTGTTTGCAGTAATGTGCTTTATCTCCCCTGATGCCACTGATCTCCGATAGATGGGATGACTGTTGCGTGGCAAGTAGAACAGGGAATCAGGAAGTTTCCTTTTTTAGCATGCCATTCCACTGATTCATGCATGTTCTGTTAACTACTGGTAGATGAAATGACGCATGGCTTTTAGTGCCGAGAGTGTCCGAGGACAAGTTCGGCGCGCCAGATGCAGGTCTTTTGATTTGACACCTGTAGGCGACCTGCGCGTCGTGATGAGGATGAAAAGATAATGAAGACGACACGTACACCCAGCCCCCGTGCCAGCGAATTAAGGTTAAAATTCCCGACCGTGCCGGGAATCGAACCCGGGACCCCTGTGACCAAAGGCCAGCACGCTAACCACTTAGCCATGGAGCCGGACATTGGTAGATGACACAGCTATTCGATCTCTGGTATGAGGCTCTGATAGGAATGGTTAGTGTGCAAACATAACGGAAATGGGAAATCAAGGTTCAATGGTATCTGTGACAGGGTCATTTCTACTCTGGAACATGGTATTGTTTATCGCCAGCGTAGTAAGTACTTTTGGTGAAATGTGAGAAAATTTGCCGTTTTTCATTTGTTCGAGCATTTTATATGATAGCATTGCTTTTAAACGTGACATTCCAGTCCGGTCTGTTGATATTGTATTCTGACTATAATAATGACGTCATTGCAATCACCTATATCGAGTTCACTTTATTATTTGTCTGTGTCTGTCACAGCATCATGGGAAAAACAATGGCTGTATTGTAATGAAACCTGGTATTTCATTTTAGAGTAAGGTCGATTCTGATCTTAGCTATAAATTTTTCATAACTTTTCAGGAGGATGGGGTGCTCCAGAAGGGGCAAAGTATAAAAATCGATGTATCACTGTTACGGTCGGTTAATAAGCTAGTTTTCAGGTTCTATCCCTTTCTCCGTTACAGCAAAATGTAAATGAAATGTCAGTGGCCGTTGTGTGAAAGATTAAGTCCAAGTGCCGGTAACTAACTTTATTGACTGTAAAGAGAGTTGCTATGGAGATATTTCCGGCAACGTTTTAAAGACTTTGTAAATACAACTATCATTATATTTTTTTAATTAACCCGGTACTTGGCTTTCTTCTATTCCGACAGGAAGAGATCAAATAAAGATCATCAATAATACAAAATAGTATGAAACGAAACTGCATAGGGCACAGAGATCAAGGAAGCGAGTATGTTGCGACAAGCCGCTGATAGGAAAAGGCATGCTCACTTATGTGCCTCAGAATCTGGGGGACAACATGAGGCGTTGACAAAAATATAATCATGCATATGCTAAGTAACTGTTACGTCAACGCCGGGTACTTCAGCTAGTCCTTTACGTATTTACAAGTATTTAAAGTTAGATAATGCTAGGCATTTAATATTTATTTGAGAAGTATCAATTTTAAGAGGGACCCGCAAGTCACAAGGACGCCCAAGGAACGAACACACTTACACAGGAGCAAATCGATTGATAACAGTCTGTCGCATTTAAGAGGTCTTAAATTTTATCCAGCTGGTTCAGGATTGATTTCAGCACACTTGGCACATGATTAAATGCGTTAACCATCCAGGCATAATCGCGAAAGCCCAAGCGCACAAATAAGGTAGAATGACAGCCAGTAATCACACGCACACACGATGGAAAGGAAATTCCATAGTTTATTATGGACCCTATCGACTTCCCTGAAAGAAGGCTAGCAAATGAGTTATTTTCCCACAAAATGCTGAGAAGCTGGTCAGCCCTCAAATCCCAGAAGCAGTATTTATGCTCTTGTCATTCACATCTGAATGTATTAGTTTCCTGGGCAATTTCGGTACTCATTCGAAAAAATAAAACGATTGCACACGAAAATCATAATTTGAATAATATACTTCACCCATATGCCGAATATGTGTAGGGTGCAATACATTGTTTTGTTAATTCTTCGGTATAGGTCAACTGCTGTCATTTTTCAAGGGATTGTCAGAGAATATAATCGTCTATTTCATCATGATCATCTGTAATGAATTAAAATCATGAACTATAAACTTTCATATTTCAGAACTAATAGGTGACAGGCAATACGGATTATATTTCTGGGAACTAACTTCTACTATAAAGCGTAATTTGTATTTGTTTTCTTTCTTCGGCTTACGCAATATACTCTCCGTCTCAATCCCCACTTATCCACGAAAATACACAGCCTAGCTTCTTCAAGTTAGTTCGTGTGTTGGCCCTTGATGCCCCTAGCTGGATATGAAATAATCTAGTTCAGTGTCCCTCATCATTTATGTGTTAAAATTATTTAATAACTTGTTCCTACATATCTGTTCCATATCTTACATATGTAACAGATATAGGCCTACATACATGGATCGTCAATATAGACTGTTCTGCGTTTTAAAGTTTAGCCTGCCAGTCTCTGTGAATGTACTAAATGCCGCCACAGTCCTATATTCATAGAAAGCTCTGTGGCCTCGTTTAGTTCTATACCCCTTTTATTTAAAACATTTGAAACTGTGCCACACCATCATCGACTTACCATCCATGGCTGAGTCCATTATTCTCATAGGTAATCTATATTCTTCCATTCGCCTTGCATTAACCCATCACCGGGGCCGGTTAATGAGTTCATTAAACGAGTTCATTCAAGCCTTTATCTTCTCATTCTGAGTACCCTTCTCCAATTTTTTCACATAATTATAACACCGATAATTCTTGCAACTTTAAAATCAGTTACGTCTGACTCATGAACAGGATATTTTGAGTAGCTGACTCCTTTCTTACGGAATACTGTTGATCGCAACTGCAAGCTCACGGCATTAGTTTTACAGCACCATGACACAATCTCACTTACTATACTACCATCCTCGGAGATTAAGTATCGTAAATACTTGTCCCAGTTTTGTATTCCCAACCTGACATTCAATTGTCTTTTCATTTTTTCCTCCTGACATCACTTTACGCTTGAAAAGGCTAGTTAGCATATCATACTCAAGGCACCTACTTCCCAGCTCCAATAATTATATTGCAGGCATTCAGCACAGCCTGCCATTAAGACCAAGTCGTCGGCATAAGGCAAACTACTTACTACATTCGCGCCTAACTGAATCGCTCTCCTCCACTTTATACCTTTCAGTAGACGATCCATGTATGAACAATAAAGGTGAACAATTACAGCATTGTCTAACACCTGTAAGGAACTTCAACCAATAAATCATTCTAACATTAATTTTTATTGCAGCCCTATTTTCAACATAAGTGCCTTCGAATGCTTTCTATTATTTACCCTTAGTCCCATAATCCCCCAGTATGCTCATCAATTATCTACCGCATACTAAAGATCAGATCCTGACAGCCCGTCACTGGCCTGAAACAACACTGCTTTTCATCCAACTTACTCTCAGCCACTGATTGCATCCTCTCTTCCAAAATTCCAGTGAACACATTGCCTGATATACTGATCAATGAAATGTTTTGATGGTTGTTGTAATCCGTCTGTTCCCTTGCTAATACACAGTTGCAATTATTGCTTGCGTCCAATCAAAATTTACCTTACTAACATTCCATGCTAACATTATTACTCCCTTAAGGCATTTCATACCTACCTTCCCACTATATTTCAACAGTTCAGATTTAATTTTATCTATTCCTGCTGTTTTTAACAGTTGAGTCTCTTTACAATCCTTTCCACTTCCTAAAGCGTAATTTCACTAACGTAATTATCTTCTCCCCTACGAGTTCTATTGTTCGTCAAGTCAACAAAAATATTTCCTGTCTGAGAATAAAGTTCTAAGTATTCCTGCCACTTGTTCAGTGAATCCGCGGGATCTATTATCAGTTCAACTGATTTACCAGAAACAATACTCATTTTCATTTTCTCTGCATTTCTATGATTCATTATTACTGTCCAGAAAGGATTCTTTGCCGCTTGACTGGGCCTTTCCAGCGTATTACTGAAATCTTCCCACAACCTCTTGCATTCAGTAATTACATGTTTCGCTCTGTTTCTTTCATCTACGTAAAATTTTCTGCCTGCATCACTCCACTTTTGGATAAATTTCTTGTAAACATTCTTTTTTACATTTACAAACTGTCTTCACTTCATCATTCCACCAAGATGTTCGTTCTTCTTCCCACCTTTACGCGCAGTAGTTCCTGGACATCCCCTTGGTGTTTCTGATACAGCATCACTGTATGCAACCCATTTTATTTCTGTATCCTGAACCTGCTTACTGTCTGTTCTTTGAAACCTTTCACTAATCATATGGATGTACTTCTGCCTAATGTCCTCGTCCTGGAGATTTTGAACAATTATTCGTCCGTAGACAGATTTCACTCATTTCACTTTCTCTATCCTAGGCCTAGAGGTACATAGTTCACTAGAGATCATATAGTGGTATGTATCATCAAACAATCCTCGTAATACCCGCACATTACTAACAGATTTTCTTAATTCAAAATCTGTTATGCCATAGTATAATACAGACTCGGTTCCCATACCCTGCTAAATGTAGCGGCGAATAGCCTCATGATTGAAGAACGAATTCTCATGTGTGAATCCTATACTACCACAGAATTCCAGTAAACGGTCGCCATTATTTTTAGCTTCTACATCATCTCCACATTTATCAATCACCTTCTCGTATCCTTCAGTTCTATTTCCAGCTCTAGAACTGAAATCGCCTATTAGTACTACCTTATCCCTGCTGTTGACCCTGACTACGATGACACTCAGTGCTTCATAAAACTTGTTAAACTCATCCTCATCAGCACCCTTCACAAATTGAGTATACTGAGATAATTCTTGTCCATATTCTTTCAGTTAATCAAATATCAAGCTACCCAAATAATTCGCTCCATTACGCACCTAACATATACTTTGTGTGTGCAATAGTAGTCCTAATAATCAGTCCTACACTACGCTGTGCCATTCCCTTATTAACACGAGTTCAGGTAACTTTATAATCTCGTCATAATCTCACCTTACTCCAATATCATAACATCTTAACTCATCCAGATTCATCACCTTTGCTGAATCTATCAGTTCCACTTTCTTTCCTCCACAAGCCTCGTTAATACTGATAGATCCCATCGAATACTATTCCGTTCGCCAAGCTGTTTCCAAGTAGACCCTAACCTTTCAAATCGAAGTGAGACACCGTTACTCCCATATGTCTGAGGCTTGCTTAAAACGTTCTAAGCTCGGTAGATACTACGGAGCAGGAAGCTATCTTACACACAGTCCCAATGAGAATCTCCCCTCTAACTGGTTAGGGTCCACCGGTGGATTGTGTAGTCGTAACTGCCTGAGCACAATGAGGTCTATGACTCGGAATATGTCCGAGATGCCCACATCTATTGTATAGCAACTGGTATCTCCACGCTCATGACCACTTACTCGGCTACTAAGCCGTTGCCCGTGGTTCACAACCTAGAATTTGAAGATAGTATCTCGCATCACAAACCATTCATCTGCATAAAATTTGAAGAGATATGATTTGCTGAATCAAGAACAGAAAAGTTGTAGCGATGTTGGAGAAAGATCAATTTGGCTTCCGGATAAATGTATTAACACACGAAGCAAAACTGACTACATCTGATCTGAAGCACAATAAGGTATAATATTAGGCAGCCAGCCTCCTAATTTTGTAAGGTGATATGGAAAGGATGTAAAATATTGACGGGAAGTTGTGGGAAGGAGAAGGGGAATCACAGTTCAGGGAAAGGAAATTAAAACTGAGATTTTTCTGATGATATTGTTATTTTGTCTGAGTCTGCAGAGGACTTGAAGATCTTGTTGAATGGTTTGGACAAGGTGAAAAGAAATTTGTTATACCACGGTTATGCTATAGAGCTATGAAGTTGCATGATAGAAGGCAGAAACACGTCCGATCGTACTATTGTAAATGAGACATCTGCACGCAAAAGCTCGCCTGTGCTTTTCTATGAGTGGAAAAGATAAGGTAAGATAAGGAAAGGTCAGCTATGATTAACAGGGACTACCGTAAAGTGTAAATAACTACAGTATCTGAACTCTAGGAAAGCCTGTTAGATCAATTATAACATTGTGACCAAAATGAATCTGGGAAGGTGGAAAATACTAAGAATAAACGATAGAAAGTGGATATCAAAAATAAGAAAAATTGGGAATGACGAATAAAAGTTAGTTTAATGTATAGTGTAAAGCTGTCTGAGAGAACGCAGAAGCACGTCTGATCTTATTGCTGTAAATGAGGCAGCAGCAAGCAGAAGAACATCTCATCGCATTACTGTAAATGATACAACTGACAGTGAGCAAAGCAAATATTTCTGCATGTCTTACGCAAACTGCATCAGCGAAAGAAATAAAATTCAGGAAACTCAATCGCCAAAAGTTACCAGTGCTTCGCCCAGAGTGCGGCATGGGCTCATCAGTTGGATACCGCACCTTTTCCAAGACACTGGCCGGCTAGCACGCCGGTAGCGACACCACTGCAAGCCATACATGTGATAAGCACAATGCAGTGCCGACGTACTAGGGGAGAATTGCATCTCCGCTTGCTGTATTGCCCTCCCGGGCTAGCATGACCAAAATATGGCTTCCGATTGAGATAGCTAGAAATAAAATTCAGGAAACTCAATGCCGCACTCTGCGCGAAACACTGGTAACTTTTGACGATTGAGTTTCCTGAATTTTATTTCTAGCTATCTCAATTGGAAGCCATATTTTGGTCATGCCCAAGCGAAAGTTGTTCGTGAGTCTCTTAACATCTGCTTTCCAGTACATTGACTGTAGAGCGGTGGCAATGTGGTACCAATATCTCGAAAACGGTTTTCTTACGGCCTTAAAACGTGGTTGCCACCTCTCCCCTTGCGGCCGCCCGTGACTGGTTATTCTTGTGTGAATATTTAATTTTTCAGAAAGTGTGGTCGTATGGTTATGGCTTGAGTTAACTTGTCATGTGAAACAATTTACCCATTTGTTATGTTGAGTAATGTAACAGTCATTTCACTTAGGCAATCCATTAAGAAACCACAAGAAACGGCGCAGTTGGAGATTAATACACGAGAAAATTCTTCACTTCAATTTCTTACTCTCTAAATAAATTACCTTCTTCTGAAAATGGATTGCAGAACCATTTGCGTAAAACGGCATCAAAAAATCCGAGCTTTCCTTTGTTATCATTGGGATATTCTATCCACTCCATTTTATCCACCTTTTCTAGGAGAAATCGTGGCAACTTTCTCTCTAGTTCCGTGTGAAGGACAACCTGGAAACAGAAAGCATACAACTATGATTATATAAAATTCTCTCAAATGCAGGAGAAAGAATTTTCCTTTGTTACTTTCGTTAAGATAACAATGACTTAGGTAGGCGAATAAACATGTACTACATTTATACAAATATGGCTACCGCAAAATCAGAATTAAAAGACATTCACCCCAGTAACATGACCTGAAGAGGATACTTCCGAAAACTTTCCCTTGAATTAAAACCTGTTTTCTGGACTTAACCATATTCCTGCGGGCATCAGCGATAAGTACCCGAAGGTCTTGCTTAAATGCATATGGAGAGAATTTAAATGATAGACCTCTCCCTTAATTTCAATTATTGTCAATTTATAATCATCGTAGTTTGGATTACAACTGTTCATCTATAATTTCTGGGAAACATTCTGTCACGTAACCTAATACACTCTTGGTTTGTAACGAACGAGATGTCCTTTAATCGGAATTTAACGTAACTAGGAATTTATTCTTGTATAAATCATACAAACAAACGTACATAAATGCATACATCTTGTTTTAATTTTTAAATAATTATGCCTTTGCTATTCATTCTCCTTATATTGAGATCATTAATAAACAAGCCTAAAACACACATCCCTGATCTATCTCTTCTTCTCTTACCATCTATTGCCATGGTCTTAAAACACATGGGTACCTTACTCTGATATATTTGTCTCACACGACCCAACAAATGAAACCCGATGGTAGGTACAGTGTCGCCTATATTGTTCATACTTCACTTACCATTCACATTTTCATTAAGAACATTTTCGTTTTGTTGACAAGACCAGTTATCATTTTCTACATTTTTATGCCCTCCTAGAGAATATACATAAGAAATTTCGAGGCTACTATTCTTTAAATGCTTTACAGCAAAGTTGACCTGGAAAATAGTAATGCAAGGACACTTTGGCTCGGGAATCCAATTCCCCGTTAGAATGCACGATAGCAATGAAAACAACTGCAAGCTTACTGCGCTATCTCCACTACTTCATAATTCAATACCCTACAGTACTGAACAATACAGGTGGAACGTAGATCCTTAACACTTGCCGTTGTTCTCCTGCTTTAATTACGTACATCCAACCTGGTATTTAATTTTTTGGGCTTTTTCCAAACTGGTACCACATTCTTCAAAACATGGATATGAATACTAATGGACTGCATTTTTCAAAACCAAAATGTAATTGCACTGTCTGTCAATACCACCCAGTCATTCACAAAGTCAAAATGTTTAATGTACGCGGGTGAAGAATTACAAATTAACTGAATTCTACCTCGATCGAAGGACTCATCCTGGTATCGACCCTTTCTGTGCCTTTATTGTCATATGTGCCTTTTGCTGACTATGAGATTTTACTGAGTGGAGGTGACAGAACAATAAAAGCGAACACGTTTTACTTAAACTCACGGCGCGGCGTCAAAGTTCACGGACGAGTACGTTGACCAATCGGTCACCACTCCATTTGCCTGCGGTGTAACTCTCCAAGTGTATATGCGTTGCATTGGAATCGGGGATTCATCAAATATTTGGAAATTATTACGTTCCGGATCCACGAAATATTTAATGGACCAGATTATGCCTCACAATCAACCTAGGAATCGAGTAAAGCAATTCACGATATTCAAGATATTTTTATGATAAGAAGACGTAAGTACTTGAATTAAGAAATGTGAGCTCATTCTGTAGACAAATGAGCATGGAATTATTTAATGATAGTGAAATAAGACATTAATACCTAGTCATGATTTACGAAGAAAAGTATAAATTCGTCATAGTGTATGTCCAGAATATTGGCATGAAATGAACATAATACAGGTTCGAAGTACTAGAAACAACAATGAGGCCATACGTTGCGTCGAACCGATTTCAGCGAGATTCAGTGTATCTGTTGGGGGAAACTCAACGGTAACTAGTGTAAAAGGGTTAAGGTCAATACGGTACGGTTTCGCTTTCGAAACAAATTGAGGTAAAATATAATTCGTATGAGCGGAGTTGAACAATCAAAAATAGTGCTCTTCCTGGATAAATAAGACTGTGACGTGTTCGTGGACTTTCACATACCAATTCTAAATTAGGAGGTTGAAGTAATGTTTGTTTTGACGACAAAGTGCTCTTTCACAATTATAATGATACTTGCCATTACAAAAAGAAGTTAATTCTGAACCCATAACCTTTAATGCTGACTGAGAGAGGGCGCTAATACTGTGAGGCTGGGGAGCTCAACGGAGACACGTTGATGGCCTTGCCTTGTGTCCATTTCTCAGATCCACGCAGAACTTCGGTAGGTATTATCCTTCTCCCAATTAAAACCCATACGAAACATAAGAAGCAGGGGAATTACTAGGATTGAAGAGGATATTTTTCCAAGAGCACCAGTAACATTTCACGCCCCAAACTTGAGAGGAAGGAGGATTTGTGGAAATGCGCGCCAAGTCAATCAGGTGCATGACATCACCGTAGACAGAAAATAGTCAACCAACACCGTGCAGTTTACATGTCAAAATTAGGCATCCAAAATGCTTCAGTTATAGATTCGTGATGGCCAGATTTCTCCACGAAAGTTGCATATAATTATAATGTGAAAATTTCCAAGTGAAGAAACTCCCCTGTTGTCAATGTTACATAGACAGACAATCCTGGAGTGGGTAGTCGAACCCATAAAACTAGGGAGGCTGTGTTGATTTTCATGATAATTCCAATAGATTTCCAACGTGAAGCCATGCATCTTAGGGCAGGTTTAAAAATGGCCGGTTTTTCAGCCAGAGTCCGAGGGAGACTTGTATTTTGAACGAAGTCAACAGTAAAGGACATAGCCCAAAAAAAGTCTTAGACTTTGAAATTAAAATGTAGGACTTAAATTATTCGGAGTTACAAATGATACAAGTGTGCACTTAAGATATTAGCAGTTTCAGTTACGAACTTATCCTAAATCTTTGGTTAGTAGATTTCATTTTCCTACTCTATGAGTAGATGCATGAGACTTTGACTTTGCTACATTTAATTTCAAATTACTCAACGCATCATCTTAGATATATGTATGACTGTTGAAATATTATTCGCTGCTGGTAACAAAATATTTTCTTTCATTTAACGGCCTAACCCTTGCAGTGGGGAGTTGGCGTAAAAAATACTCTCAACAGGTGGCCATTTATGCAAGCAGAGCAGAACATACCATGTATCCTGTACGAATGCATGTAATACGCGTACGGGTCTGATCATATTTCGGTGTAACGAGTGCGTATACAAGATACTGTAGAAGGATATCTCACGCGAATCTTATTCTTTATATGCAATTAATTTCACGCTGTGAAAAGACTGACAAAATAAGAGAATACTAAAACGAAAGCATTCATGGAAGAGCGAGTATTATATGAAAGTCATGTATGTAATTATGGTGTTCTAAAATGAAGAAGATCGGCAGAGAATCATGATGCAGGGAGGAATCTCAACACTAAGTCTGTGACTTGTGATTACCGGTATGTTGTGTGTGCTTAAACTATATCATTGTTCAATTTGTGTGTGTGTGGTATATTAACCATGTTTTTAATAGTGTAAATATGTGTAATTTCTAATGTTTAAGTTGTTCACGATTTGCTTTACGTCGCACCGACATAGATAAGTGTTATGGCAACGATGGGATAGGAAAGGCCTAGGAGTGTGGAGGAAGCGGCCATGGCCTTAATTAAGGTAGAACCCCAGCATTTGCCTGGTGTGGAAATGAGAAACAACGGAAAACCATCTTCAGGGTTGCTGATAGTGAGGTTCGAACCCATTATCTCCCGGATGCAAGCTCACAGCTGCGCGCCCTGAACCGTGGCGTTTAATTTACGTGTGTGTAAACTATCGCAGGGATAGCTACACCCGAGTGTTTACAGTAGATAGTGCCAATGTGTTTGTGGAGAGAAATCGGATTGCTATGTCCATGACAATACGTTGGAGTGTTCCTTTCATTTATTTTCATAACCAAGGCACGAGTGGAAACTCTGACATCATTGTTGTGTTCCAGGGGTCTTAGTTTGATTCCCAAATTAAATTCGTGGCATTTTGATATCTTATACGTCTAGAGTCGTTTCCCATGTCAGTATTTGTAAAATTTTGTGATATTAAATGCCGCAGATAATAGGTTAAGCTGCGTCGCGTCATGTGTGTTATATTTTCGTATGTCAAAGTGTTCTGTAGATATGCGAGGAAGTGTTGATGTTTCTGTCGTCAAACCCAAAGTTAAAGGTCATTGCAATCGCGTATTTAATGGTATAGCATAATAATTTGGATTCCAGTGTCAGAAAGTTTGGTTTAATGTGGATTAGGGGGAAGTCTTGTTAGAAGTGGTGTTAGCGTGATTCGATCGTTGATATAGTCGAGAGTATGACGGATATTCCGGGGAACGTGTGTATCCCACTATAATTTGTTCTATTTCCACAAGTAGGATCTTGTGAAGGAGTCAAGTTCAATATCGTTTGTGTTGTTAGTGTTGGGAGATGTTGCAGGTTTGGTCCAACTAGCTAAGTACTGAGAGCCTCGTGGTAGTATTTTTCATTCCAAGCTGCGAGTCTTGATGTCGTGTTGTAGTGCCAATGTTGGGATCTTGTGTAGAAAGACCCGATGATGTGGTGTTTAATGATACTGGAACATTTTTCAAGTATGATTTACGCGGTTCGGATTATACGTGAAATTCTAGGATCGTTTGTCAAAGCCAAAGTCATAGTCAAGCCCCGTCTAACAGTTCGATATGAAGTGTTCTACATATCTCATTATGAGATGGTCGAAACGCTATGGCAAAAATCGTAGTTGGAATATTTCAGAAATTACAGTGTGCCCACAATGCCAGTGGGAGGAAGTTCTCATTCAGAAGGAAACAGTTTGCTCGCTTTTGTATTAAAGATAACGTTAACTGAGGAGATCAGGTAAGAACAACTGGTAGCTGATAGTGTATTTTTAGCCATTGTAGACTAGAGGTCAACTACACGGATTTTCAGTTTTGACTCTATAATAATATTTCAGGGAGACTGACTTGTAATTAATTCTAAATATTTCATTGGTGGATTGATGGGTATTTTGATAATATATTTCATTGGAGATGCTAACTCCAACTGTCCAGGGTTTGTTCCGTCGGTAGTGTTAGGGGACAAACGCAGTGAGGCTTGTTGAGTGTACGGTGTAGCTGTTGGGGAACACTCAACAGTAACTAGTGTAGAAAGGTTAAGGCCAATACGGTACGGTTGAGGTAAAATATCATTCGTAAATGAGCGGAGTTGAACAATTAAAAGTAGTGCTCTTCCTGGATAAGACTGTGACGTGTTCGATTTATTTATTTTATTAGGTTATAGTTGGAGGTGACTGCCAACTGACTATTGCACTGGACTGGTTGTTAGATAATGGCATGGATGTTGATTCATGTAGTAACCAAGTCGTGGCAGAACAGGCGAGTGATGCAGCTTGTACTCTCACCTTAGATTTGTGGAAAGTTGCCTGGCGTACGTAAAGAGCTTGCACCGAATGAAAGTATGTGGACAGAGGGTGCCTAGACTTCATTTCAAGGGAGTACCAAGACAGTCGTATGTGTGGACTTAGATTTTTCATGTTTTATTTTAGGATTGTCTTATAGCGTGTGCACAAAGTTATTTCATTGGGAGAACTTTATTCAGAGATTACCCACTACGGTACTTTATTTAATCATGTTATTATTGTTGCTCCTTAGAACTAATTCTGGAACATTCACAAGTTTGTTTCATTTTGATGACTAACTTTGCTAGCACAAGGAGTGCGAAGTTTTATTAAGTGGTCTTCAGTCATCATGCTCCAAGTTTAACGGTCATGTTGGCCACCAGCCTTAGTAACTTAGATCTGTAAAGTAATACTTGGTAGTTGTCGGTCCATGACACAGCCGTAAGTCACTCAGGCACAATTAAGAGTCCATACCGCTTAACAGATATCATGCGCTGGTATCACGTTAATATACGTCTTAGTTATAGCAGGGATCCCAAGCTCGGTTCCCAAGAACTGGACTACCAGGATTCAAGATGGTTTAACAATGCGATCTCATACGGAAGCCGAATAAGTGGCACTTCTACGGTTTTATCGTTGATCAACCTAAAGTTAAAGGTATGGTTTTGAATTTAAAACCGCCCTTCAGGTAAAAAATGATGTTACATCATGAAAGCGTATGATCTCATTTCATTCCAATGTGTTAATTTCCGGCTGAGTGGCTCAGACGGTTGAAGCGTTGGCCTTCTGAACCCAACGTGGCAGGTTCGATCATGGCTCAGTCGGGTGGTATTTGAAGGTGCTCAAATACATCAGCCTCGTGTCGGTAGATTTACTGGCACGTAAAAGAACTCCTGCGGGACTTAATTCCAATATCTCGACGTCTACAAAACCCGTACAAGTAGTTACCGGGATTTAAAGAAAATAATATTATTATTAATCTCTCAATTTTTGGAATTCATCAATTTCCTAAGATAATCAAGTTTATCAATACAAAAACGTCAATGATATCTCGTCATCATTTTTGTTTGATAAATAAATAAATAAATAAATAAATAAATAAATAAATAAATAAATAAATCAGTTAGCCGATATCAGCTTTTAATTCCAAGTAATTAGGTTATTCCTTATCACCCGTAAGTTATGCCAGCAATTGATGAAGAGCCCTTAAGGGGCCCTGTAATGAAAAATGTAATAAGAATGCCACCAACCAAGCCGAGGTAAAGTATAATGCGACATAAACTTGCACAAAGGGTTCAATATTATTATATACAGTTGCGGAATTTTCTTTGAATTATACTAAGTCCAAGGCCTGTTGTGACGTTTACTATGGAAGCAGTAAAAGCTAATATACAGAACCAAGAATATGAAGCCTTATTCTTAGCCTGTACGCGTGTGCGGTTGGTGAATTGCATAATATTATATGTACTCATAATCTGACATATATAGGACGTATAAAACTATGAATCTGTAAATATCGCTATGTGCAGTGGTTGGTTAAATTGTGAAGATAGGAAGCACAAAGGTGTAGATATAAAGTGAAAGCGTAGGAAGTAAATCGTAATGCACTTATAACTCTGTCATACGACAGTTTTACAATAGTGGTTGTGAATAAGGTGAGTACAATCAATTATGCAAGTTTGGTGTACTCAACAATGGTAGACGATATAGTTATGCGCGTTTCTAAGTTCCAGGTACTCTGCATGGATATAGAAAGCCCTACTATAAACTTGGAGAACACAACGAGTGAAGTGGTACACCACATTAAATTTTCGTCGCCAGGAGGTCGTGACCGGGCTGACAAAGTCGGTTTCGACTAGGACGAGGGGGGAGTACTAAGCTCAGTAGCACCCTTTACTTTTCGTTTCTTTCTTTTGTTTGCATGATTCCCCTCTTTCATTAATTTTCTTGTAGTAATCGTATTCAAATATAGCCTAGGCAGTGATGTTTGTACTGTATATTAAATATTAAATAACGGGACAAATAATTTGCTAAAGGTGAATTCTCTAGCGGTACGTTCATTGAGAAATATTGAGTCTTTTGAGTGCAGTAAATGTGTTAGAAATTGTATATATTCGACGTTTTCTTTACTGAGTCAGAACGCGGATTCGTACGCATGAGACCTAATATGAGAATATGTTACCTTTTGCTAGGGATCTTCCTAATATCGTCACAAGAGCACAGAAATCTCCATATCAATTATTCTAGAAAAATGTTAGGGTAGGTTGTTAATGTTGGATCGGAATGTATTCTAATAACAATCGTTAATGAAAATATGTCTTGTGTGTGGTTATATTAACGAGTAACCAGTCTTCAGTGTTATTATGATTTTAGATGGAATAGTAATGTATCTTCGTAATGTCACTCAGATAAACATATTGTGTAAAATGGATTACATTTATAAGTTTTCGTGATAAAGAATGAATAACGTATTCTTGATTGATCTGGTATTATATGCTCGGGAACTATGTCCTGATGATAAGTCTTTGTGATATGAATGTTAATTTCAGGTCGACAGAGGGATCTTCAAACACATGATCATACATAAGCGGGTTTGCTTTTTTCCGCGAGTGTGTCTTTCATGAGGTGTTATGGATATTCCAGTTAGTACTACTGGTGAGATTAGAGTCATCGGTATTCACACCCACGTATAGGTCGAGTTATCCTAGTGATTTATGAGATGATACATACTGAAATTTAATGTGATGATTTGATATTCTAGGGTATGTTCACTTAATTAATGACCTGTCATCTGCGGAAGACGAACAGTCACGTAGGTACTGAAATGAGGGAGCATAGTGTCATCTAACAACAAATCAGTCGCCAGGTTTAAACAATTCACCTAAGCTTCATTCCTTGATAACACCCTGATAATTATATTTAAGACTCAAACTACGGAGGAAAGTCATCAGAAATTAATGGTGATATATTGGATATTAACAGAATGCCCCGTGTTATTTATTGAATGTTTCATGGTATTTTAACACTGCCACTTGTGCATATTTCCTTTTGAGGTTGCATGTTTATTTTTTGCATGACATTATTCCTTATTTTTATTCAGCATTATATCTTCGAGCCAGTTTTAGAAGGATGGAACAGCTGGATTCTATTGTGTGTTGCCTTTTGTTGCTCTTTTTTTCCAGGCTATAATGATTATAACATATTGAACTATGAATCTGGAAATGTCGCTTTGTGCAGTGGTTAAAGTGTGAAGACTGGAAACACAAAAGTGTTGCATTAATGGTTTATTTCTTCAAGTTAGGGTTAGACATTGTAGATACATTTTAACATTTTAATTGAGATTTTCTTGCACCAGAGAAATTATATTTAGGGAAAAATAAACCAGTCCCTTAAACGCAATTTTACTCGCGAAGTAAAGATCAACATGCAATATAAATAACCTTATTTCATATTTCTTGTAATGTAATACTAATTTAACAAATTTCATGTGTATCTAACATCATTCAGGCACATTTATTCCTTCCAATCATTTTGTAATTGTATAATTTCACCTGCTTTAGATTTATATCTAAGTTGCGATATGATTCTCCCTTTTTCCCTGATAATAGCTTCGTATGCACGAGGGCTCCAGTCCGCACATGTCGCTTCTGCAAGAAATTCTATATTTTGCTATTCCGAATTACCTTTCTTCAAACTTCTTTCTTTGAATCATAACCACGATACGCTATCTGACTCCTCTCTAAGCATATATCTCTGTCAATCCATGGTTTGCAACCACTGTATCGTAAGTTGATGCCACTAGGCTGTGGAATACCCTCCAAGCCAATATTACATATTTGCGTTCTCGTAGGAAATTTAAGATGGATTGCCGAAATTACTTTCTGAGTGCTGAACAATTGATGACTGAAATGCAAATGAGTGCGTAAAAGGGCATATTTTCCAAAAATTAGAATTGTATTTGCTATTTATGCGTTTGTATTGCAACTTATTATTCTAAATTATTACTGTTGTTATTTTTATAATTGCTGTTATCTTAATGTATATTGTTATGTTGTACATTCTACGGTTATCTGCATTACTAATTTCTTAATGTTTGCTATTACAGTAGTATTTTTTCATGGTTTGTTGTAATTTGCATTATTACCACTACGTAATTACATAATTTTAATGTTATGGTGAAGGGAAAGACAGGGCTTTGAAACTTAAATTCGCGAGGAACAAAGATGAATTAGTTACTATAATAATAATAATAACAATAATAATAAGGGCAGATAGATATCTAGTCTCCTTGAATCAATCATACATTGATTTCGACGCATTATGTGGGGGTTTGAAGTGGTAATATATTGTTGAAATAGAAGCATTCACGATAGCCAGACAGGATCACGAGGTAAACCCAAAGGACTGCCAAAGGTACATGACCACAGACCAAGATGTACCAATGACCTCAGTGGAAAGTGTAGCTTGAGCAGAAAAAATACCGAACAAGCCAAAATGGCTGCCTGCTGGCCCTTGCTGAGTACACCTAGCGACACGATAGTATTGCCAAAGTCATTCATCAATATAAATAAATTAAAATTTTTGTTTTTTACTTTGGTCAGATAATTTTATAGTTTTTTGTCGGAAATGTCCTCAATAAGAAGAACATGCTATTTCTAAATTTTCGTCACCTGTCTTCCTGTCTGTCCGTATATATGTGTATACATATATGTATTTGTACGTACGTATGTGTGTATGCATGGATGTATGCAGTTTGTATTGCAACCTTTCTTATGTGGTGAGGAGAAGATTGGAATGAAGTGGATAAAATTGACATAATAACACCATTTATAAAACACACATACACTATATCGTCTTAATGTGTCCCCTATGTCATTGGATCCAAAATGGTCCCCTGGTGGCCACCTATTTATTTCATGCCATCCTGGGTATACTTTTCCCGCTGATAGGCGTTGCCGACGGTCAGTGAGGTATGAACAAAATAATTTGAGATATGAGAACTGAGATAAAGAAGTTTGTGCAGCAGTAATTCAGGCTAACTGTGTAAAAGGCACTGGTTAGGTATGGTAGTGTCGTTATAGTCACATAACTTTGGCAGCACTATATTGCATGTCTGATACCGTCAGCTCGCAATAATGCTGTTGCGAAATTATGTCCTTTTTTAAAGCCGGATTGAAAAGAGTCAAGGAGGGATTTCTGGGTCAGGTATTCAGTGATTTGTGCATGAATCGGACGTTCGAGTGCTTTTGTGAGGTGTGGCAGAATGGACGCTGGGTGGTAATCTGTTGGAGAATCCAAGATAAAATGTATCGGGATAGGTTTTATTAGTAAATCTTTCCAAACGTCAGGGAATACTCAATTCGTCAGGCACTACTTGAGTATGTGAGCAAGTGTTGATAGTAGAGCCCTGATTATGTTTTCATTAATTCTATAAAGGTACCATACTATCTTACGCATTGAAAGTGATTGAGTACTATACACGTTTAACATAATTTAAGTTGACGGGGCGGAAAGTGAACTGGTTGAGCTCGGGACGGCATGCGGAACTTGGGCTGCCAAAAGTAATTATTTAACGTCTCTAGATAAGTACATGGTGGGGTATGCTCCTCGGCGGCTTTCCCAATGCCCAAAGATCGCAGCTTCTTGTAAATTTATGTTAAATTATTATTTCCCGCTAACTGCTCGAAATAGTAGCATTTACTCTTTCCAATTAGTCGAAAGTTTCCTGTATTGCTCCAAGTCCTCTTTGTCACGTGTGCATATGTACTCTCTGTACCAACTGTCAAGACAGGCCGTAGCAGATCTGAATTCGGTCGTCAGTCACGGCGAACAGGGATGGGTAAATCGACACTAACGTGTTGAATTTGTTTACGTTTCAGTAAATGACATGAAGCCAAGGTATGCGTCATTTTATGTCTCTTGAAATAAGGTAGCGTATTATGTAAACTTCGGTCCTCAAATCGAGAAATATAAGTACAGTAGGCCGTCAGTAGAAATGTCAGTAGCTGGGATCTACATATTCTTAAATATTTTCTGGGGTTAATTTGAAATTACAAGGTCAATTAATATGTGAATCAAATGGTCAGGGCAGTTGAAATGGTTCGTAGCGTTAAATAGTAGGATTTCCATTCTCAAGGTTTTGAAAACTTACACAATTTTTCCGATTCACATTTCTGTTTTAACACGTGCGTAATAAAGTCGCCCATGAGTATGACATCTTCGTAGACCGAGATGAGATCTGTTAAAAGCTGCTTCGAAGTCATCCTTTTGTCTAATATTAAGTGGCTTTATATACAATTCCATTTAATATTTTCGCATTAGAGTTGAGTTCAACGAACATATACTCGGGTCGCAGGGGAATGTGTGAATCTGAAGTGCAATACATTCCCATTACTAGATGCAGAAAGTGCATATCTAAGGACAAGAAAAAGGGTCAACAATTGACTGTAGGCCCATAGGTTGTTTCCATTTCATGATATTCATATTTAACTTAGTTTAGGCGTTCTAAGTACACTTTTAAATAGAAGTGAATGTAAAAAATGTTCAGATAGAATATAATATGGTAATTATGCTCAATTCTGGATTCAGTACATAAGCCCTTTCTGCAAAGTAGGACTTTTCAAACATTCTGTTTGAGTTGAAGTTGTCTAAACTTCCACAAACTGTTTAACAACCTTACATCACAATCTCCAATAAATGTAACTGCAGAAAATATAATACAAATTGACAAAACATAATAACACCACTATGTAGTATTTGAAAGAAGAGTTATTGAAGGAGCTTGAGGAAAGTAAGCAGTCTATGTTCCTACATTCTTCCCCATCGCTTATTTTTGGCCAGTTTAACAGAATGTTGTAGAACCTGCTGTATCCTGCAGGTATAGGTTGTGCAAGTTGCTGTAGATTTCTGATCTTTTTCGTATGTATTGGGACTAGCGTCTGTGGTGTACGGATTCTCAAGGGGTAGACTTGAAGGATCATTTTAGCTTTTAAGGCTGAATGTATATTTGATTAATCCATCAATATACTCAGCAGCAAGTTGTTTTACGCACCGACACAGATAGGTCTTATGGCGACAATGGAGCAGGGAAGGGCTAGGAGTGGGAAAGAAGCATCCGTGGCCTTAATTAAAGTACAGCCCCAGCATTTGCTTGGTGTGAAAATGGGAAACGACGGAAAACCATCTTCAGGGCTGCCGACAGTGGGGTTCGAACTCACTATCGTACCCAGCAGCAGCAACCTTCCCTTTCATATCTGATTTGTATTCAATGTGATTAATTTTGGACAGTTGAAAGTACGCCTTATCTTTCTTAGGAATGCTTCTTGCAGCTGTCTCATTCGACAGATAGACCATTTTATACTTCCCAGGCTACCACTTTTTGAATCTATGAATGCCAAAATGTCTTCTATCTTTACTTCATTGATGGTAAATCGTCCATTTGCACTGCTCTTCCTAATTAACTCGCAGTATTATTCCATTGCAGACTGAATGTCATAAGACATGGCAACAAAATCACAACAAGTAATTATCAATCATATTTTGGAGTTTGGTATACAATCCAAAACAATTACTTCGAAATTCGATGTTTATTTCCTCTCCAGTTGATATATCCTTCTGCTGTAATTCTTGACTCCGTGATTATATTTATTATTTAACTCTCCGGATTGCTTTTTCTTTAACCACAATGTTCCTCTTCTTCACTACCTGAGTTCGTGTTAATAAAGAAAGAGCGGGAAAAAATTGCATACCAATATCTGATGCAAATATTTCGTTCTTCCATAATGAAAAATCTCTAATTCGCAGAAAGGGAACAACTATGAAAGATTTACCCTTTCGTCATCTTTCAAGAACTTTAGCAGGAAAATTACAATATTAGAGTGGCACGCTGTGCGTCCTTTCGCGCAGAACGTAGATCTAGAATTCAGGTAATGATTAAGGCAAAAAAGTCCGTATTTGCCAAAGTTTGTCAGATATGTCCTTTCTGCATCTGGTGATTCGTTTTAAATAACTCGTGTAGTAAAAAGATATTCCACCTCCTCGTCTGTTAGCGCGGTCATATCCTAAGAGCGAGCATCCCTGGAGATTTACGGAGGACGACGGTAAATGTTTGCATAGCCAACTTCCAGATACGTCAATGCAAGGCACCTATTTAATTTCGAAAATAATCGGTGAATTCTGGCAACGGTACAGAACTGTTGGGTGGTCCATCAGCTGTCCCATTATGAATACCGCTGGCGCAGGGAGTGGGAAGGATAAGGTTTGGATTAAGATGGGGGGTGAGGAAAGAGGCTGTTGACGCGAGGGATAGACTCGTCTTCCAGCAATGGAGGAAATCTAATCATAAGATGAATTTACCTGATTATAACACTAAAGACATCCATTGACATTCATATACGCACGCACACACACACACACGCGCGCGCGTAAACTAATGATAACACACACAATAGAAACTGACGGTCCACGCGTTCTCTTACATAGCTAAGGCAGCGTATTATGTAAACTTCGGTCCTCGAATCGAGTAATATAAATACAGGTGGCCGTCAGTAGAAATGTCAGTAGCTAGGATCTACATATTCTTCAATATTTTCTGGGGTTAATTTTGAAATTACACGGTCAATTATTATATGAATCAAATGGTCATATGCATATTGCGATCATGCATATTTGAGTCTTTGCGTGGTCTCTTCGAAACATCCCGTCCACAGTCCAAGACAGTTTCGTGGTCCAGTAGAATTCCAGGGCCTGATTTGGTACAGTTTTCCACACACTTGCAAGCAGGGGCGATTTCTCCGAGCATGCTACGCTTGCTGCGCAAGCGCAATATTTTTCTAAAGCAGGCGAGTTAAAAAAAAAAGCAATATATACCGTATCTATATAAATAAAATTGTAGGGGGTCCGCTGTCTGTAATTTCTTTTGTTTTGCCAATTTTTCAGATATTTATCCGTTTTAGGTCAACTCAAGACCGAATCGGTGGTTTTTACGTTTCGTGTCTGTTTGTTTGTCTGTTTGTCTGTTTGTCTGTCTGTTTGTTTGTTTGTTTGTCTGTTCCAACATCACGTCAACCAAACTTCATATTTAGAGCATACCCATCCCGGGGAAGGTTTCGATATGCATATCATTTTAAAATCTTTGAATAGACGGGGGGTTTATAGGAAAACCAGAATGGTTTTTCCACCATCACGTCGAAACGGCTGGATAGATCTCGACCAAACTTAATATTTAGAGTATACTCATCCCGGGGAAGGTTTTGATATGCATACCATTTTAAAATCTTTGAATATACGGGGGGTTTATAGGAAAACCAGAGTGGTTTTTCCACCATCACGTCGAAACGGCTAGATAGATCTCAACCAAACTTCATATTTAGAGTATACTCATCCCGGGGAAGGTTCGACATGCATATCATTTTAAAATCTTTGAATAGACGGGGGGTTTATAGGAAAATCAGAATGGTTTTTCCACCATCACGTCGAAACGGCTGGATAGATCTCAACCAAACTGCATATTTAGAGTATACTCATCCCGGGGAAGGTTTCGATATGTATATCATTTTAAAATCTTAGAATATACGGGGGGTTTATAGGAAAACCAGAATGGTTTTTCCACCATCACGTCGAAACGGCTAGATAGATCTCAACCAAACTTCATATTTAGAGTATACTCATCCCGGGGAAGGTTTTGATATGCTTATCATTTTAAAATCTTTGAAAAGACGGGGGTTTATAGGAAAACCAGAATGGTTTTCCTCCATTGTCTCTTATACTATTGATTTTCTGTAAACTTCGTTCACCGTACGGGAAACGTCTCTTCATTATAAACAACTTTCGTTATGTTCATAATTTACCTTACTCTTCACATGACGGAGAAATTTACAATTGTCCGCTGGTATCATGCTCTGCATTGAGTGACAGACAGACCGACAACGAACCTACAGGTTACCATGGCAAAGTTTCTGACTGCATGCCAGCAGGGAAGTAACGTATTGCCATTTTTCTCATCATGCTTTTAAATTCGTGGTTGTTCCTTGGGTAGAAGACAAGATAGGCGTCAATCGGCCTACCTGCGGGATATTGGCGGAATATCGTTGGTTGTTATAACCGCCCTCGAATAGATTAAGTAATAACACCATTAGTCATCTTATTATTATTTGTTTACCTAGGAATCACTGGACCTAAATTTCTCCTCCGTCACCGCTTTATTATATCCATAACTCACACTAGCATAATTTATTGAGGGGCATTTGATTTTCCAATACATTCACTTGGCATTTACATATTTGTCGTTATCCGGCTGTCCTCAGTTATAATACATTTTCTATTAGTTTCAACTTTCTTAACTGTATTATTTTCTTCCTTAATTACGCCGTATGTACGCGAGTGCTACAAACTACTGGATGTATTTCCACCAAGACTCATATTTAGAATACGCCTGTCCTTGACAGGTTTTAGGGCAAATATTGTTTCTAAATCCCTGAACTGACTGGGGGTTTATACGAAACAGAAACTGGATTTTGCACTTCCACAAAATATACACAACCAACGTTAATTTAAATCTACCTGCCTTGGTAGAAATTAATTTCTAAACCTTTTTTCTCATGTGCATCATTTCGATACGAGGATTAATAAGGGAGATATCATTAACGGACCGTTTTTTTTGTACAAGTCCCATCGGACTTAACTCACGACCGGGTGCGTGTAAAGCGTATTCCTTACAACTGGAAAACTACTGAAGACATTCGAACCAAAATTTATATTTAGCATCCACCTGTCCAAAGGTAGGTATTAAACGTAAATAACATTTCATGATCCGGAATGGACTGGCGGTTTATAGGGAACACAAATGGTGATTTTACTCTTCCACAATATATACAGAACAAGACCAACCTGACTGGAAATCGACCAAACGTGATGGAATTCCACCTCTAAACCATTTTTTCATGTGCATTTTTTCGTCAGGAGGATTAATAAGGGAGATACCATGAATGGTCAGTTTTGCAGGTTAAGTCCAGCGGACATAGCCACAAAGGTGTTTTACATGGAGCAGATTCCTTATTTATATAAATCAAATCGTAACGACTGTGTGCCACTACACTGACTATTTTGGCGAAATTTTCGTACAGCTTTCCATTAAAGGCGTAATAATGGCCATCTGCACAATTTTTTGTTTAGTTTCCTGAAAGTCCTAATTTTTAACCGCCTTGCCCAAAATCCAGATTGCGGCATAATATGCCAGAAGAAAAAAAGAAGATAATTGAAATTTGACAAAATTATACGTTTTAGCCTGTAACGAACGGAAAACATCCTAGATTATTACATTTTTCACTTTTTATCCCCGAAGAATATCAAAATATGCAGGCAATTTTAATGATGGTGCAGACCTTCGGAAATTCCTATCACATAACAGATTGCACAATCTCCGTTCAATTTGGAATGATCTACAACCTTGGTCTTATGACTTTTTGCCATATCTGTATCCCTTTTACGCTTGATTTTTCTCTATTAATCGATGTTAAGTCAGTTTGGAATTTTCACAAGCATAATTCATACTTTCGATTACTTACATGAAATACAGAATCTTCAAACTCTTCACGAAAATTGGCCCACCCAGTAGCCATATGTGAGCCAAATGCTATGTATGTAGCTGTCACATAATTATCCGAAAAGTAATGTAATGTGAGATAATCTTACAAAAACGTTACCCTGTTCCACGTTTCTAACTCAGTCTGACCCTAGAATAGATGACATATCATAGGACCAGCCATTTAGGGCACTAAATCCGGCGTGTCTTATAGTATAATTCTTTGTCGATATGACGTACGTTTAGTAGCAGTTAATCTGTAAATGAAGGTTTTCAATATTGTAACCACGCATATACTTTCGTATGTCGATCTATATATATTCACTGACGTCGATTTGTAGCGATCGAGAAAGGGTGGGTCTGGTAATGTAATCAGTACCTCCCACACCGACTTTGACTGGCTGTATAAAAGGGCCCTTCTCCAATTCCTGTGTAACTGTCATTAGTAAGGAAGGTCTACAATTGTAATGAATAGTTCGCATCTCGATTTGACTTGCAGAAGGCAAGTGAGCATGCAGTTTTGTGTAAAACTTCCCTACCCGATTGTGTTTGGCAGAAGGCAAGGTTGCCCGCCATTATAAACAAATGTCCTCATCTAAAATGTGACTAGCATTAGGCATAGTGGCCTGCTATTTTGATGGAAACTCACCAACTTGGTGTGACTGGCAGTAAGCTGGCTGGCAGTAGGAAAATCGGCCTGACATTATAATGATAACGGCACAACTCAATTTTGAATGGTGGTAGGGAATTTGCCTGCCATTATAATAAAATCTCCTCGACTGTAATCTGTTTGGGAGTAGGAAATGGGGCCTGCCATTGTAACGAACGCTCCCAACTTGATTGTGACCGCGCAGTAGGCAATGGGGCCTCCAATTATAATGTAAACTTCCCAACTCGATTGTGAATGGCAGTAGGCAAGTGAGCCTGCCGTTATATCACAAATCCGTAACAAACACTTTACATTGGAAACAACGTATGGGGACATCCCCATGCTCTTTCTCGCATAACGCTAAGAGAGATGCAATTTTAAAACAATCTTATTTACTGCATGTACACTGTTTACTTCGATATTCGAATACAATGTTGAACGCCGTAGCGAAGCACGGGTACATTTGCTAGTCTGTAATAGATCTGCATTATACAAATCGAATGTTGCATTTATCTTGGCGAGTCCAGCGAGGCTTGCTCGTACCTTGGGAGCTTCAGCGGAGCTGTCGACACAGCGAGAAATGTATGCGCGCGCAGGTTTCTTCTCTTCAAGGCCGGTTGCAAGCTGTCACGTTTGTAATGTGTAGTTGGAAGCTCTGGTCTGAGAGCTGCAGATCTAGTGTTTTGTGTCAGTGAGTAGTGTACTGTAAGTTCCTGATCATCTATTCTGAATGATTTGACGTGCTGCAATGGGTTCCGAACCGTGCATTATTGACAGCTTGTTATCAAATCTATTTTCTCGGAGGACTATCCAAGAGAAAACAGACATTATTAAGAATGGTAGGTCCTGTCCGGCGCTGCTAGATTTAAAGACACAGCACAGGGAGAAAAACAGTGAATATGTACGTTCGTTCTCTGTATCTCAGCTATGTTGTCGATTGAAAAAGGATTGCTTGCAAAAAATAGATTACAGTCCTCTTTCTATGATGAAGTTATTGATGGTTTTGTAAAGAGAAGCCGCAGAGTAGAGTTTGTTTTCAAGTAGGAAGATCTAATAAATAGTTGCAGTTTTTCAGTGTACATAGTTTGACGTTTACTTCTTTAAATTATATAATCACTGGCTTGTAATAATTTGTTAATAATTATAAAATTTGTCTGATTGTTATTCTTTTGGCCATTCTTGAAGGTATGACGTAACCAGTTTGAATGCATGATTAAAATGTTCATGTGATTTAGCGATTTTTGGGTTTATGAATTTTATTCAATCAGAACTATGCATGTTCCACCCCACTAACTTTCACGAATGGAAGAGCAAGCCTGACTTTCATGACCAGCATTCGCCCCTGCTTGCAAGGGATTAGGTGAGAAAGAGCTCGCTACACTTCAGCGCACGCCTGGCGCGCCCCACATGGCCTGGATCGCGTTACCGCAACAATTATAATTGGGCGATTTCCTGCATTTGCAGACGTCCGGCTTCAGCACCCCAGTCGTTGACAGCGATCAAAATCACTCATTGACAGCTCAACGAAAAACTGACCTTCGATTATGTCAAGAGACTTTTTATAACCGTCTTCGAATGGTTCTACCGAGACACCATGTAGCAGTCAAGAATTACGGTATCTGTGCTGCTCGGCCTCATCTAATTCCTCGTACTGTTTCTGCAGTTTCTACTTAATCGTGCCCAGTTGCTTCTTGAGGCTACTAATTTCTGTAATTACTTGCTAGTAGAACCCCGCTTAACCAAACTTCGCTTAACCGAAACCCGGCTTAACCGAAATGCTCTGGCAAAATTTTTCTTTTAAATTTTGTTTTTACCCTCTCGTTCTTAGCCGTCGATATTAGTAATTCTCTTGCTATATGTGCTGAGAGCTAGTAGGTAAACCCTATCTTTATATTATAACTTATACCAGAATGCACGTGTAGCATAAAACAAAACAGTTTCTGAGCCTCTAGTTCGTTTCATGATACATACTTTCTTGAACAAGCAGGAATTATTATTATTATTATTATTATTATTATTCATGAAGATTATTCAGATGACTCTGAGTTTAATAATAGCAGTTTTGAGAATCGAGTTACAGCAGATGATGTATTTAATGCATTGGAGGTAAGGTTTATTTCGAATTTTTATTAAAATACATTACCAAACGCTTTAATTACACTACTGTAATAAATTTACTGTATACAGTATTCAGTTCAGAAATAACAAAAAATAATGTTTCATTACTTCAGATTGCTTTGCGCTTTGTTGAACAAAGCGATGAGTCTACACCAGCTGATGTGTTGTTGATTAAACGTTGGCGCTACATAGCTGCACGACAGCGTTGCACCTGGAAAATTCAGAAGAAAATCCACGATTTTATACGAGTGACATTATGTAAACATTTTAATGTTAATATACAGTATGAAGCTTGCTTAACAGAGTGCATGCATGTTTATTTCGATATTTAACTTCCGAAAATATTTTCCACGCATCATCCGGAAAGAAAACGTTTCAACCGAAGTGGCTCCGCCCACTTTATTTCGGATAAACAGGGTTCTACTGTACTTGAATACCTGCAAATCGCCGTCTGGCGTTTGAAGCATAGTCGGAGTGTTGGCTACACTTACAGCAGAGTCCAAGCGGACTTCGAAGTCTTTCATCACCTGTTCGAACTCATTTATATTTCTAGTCGCTTCTTTAAGAGCCAAGACGGGAGTGTGTGACTGAAACTAATCAATTTCTGGATCGCAGTTATGCACAGGCCAAGACTTTCTGCAGCTTATGATGCGAACCGAGGAAGATGATTACAGGTCGATCCTTTTCACGCAGCACACTGGTCTCCATTTTTATGTACAATTATTCTTATTATTATTATTATTATTATTATTATTATTATTATTATTATTATTATTATTATTATGAGTCTACTCATTACACACAATCCACGAAAAACGGAAGGCCAAAGATCGGTAAACATAACCGAGAAAGAAATGAAATTTTACCTGCATAGCAAGTCTCTTCAGCTGTGCATTTCTTCTTACTGACTCTATATCACCAACCGCCAAACCAATAAGAAGATTCATCAGTAATATGGGCATGAGGACCATGAATAAACCCAAAATAAGGAATGCAGGAAATGGATACGGTAAACTCTTGCCATCTTCATCCGTATTGTAATATGGGTGTACGTAGGTTCCCAAAAAGTCGACTTCACCAAGCATCATTGAAAATGTCCTCAACAACGACATGGGAACGTTGCTGAATGACAGATGATCACCCTAAAATAGAAATTAGAATTACACTGAAAATGTCACAAACATTAAAATAAGTACATTTTCCCTTGAACTAATTTCTTACAAACAATCTTGTGATTATAGATATTATGCAATAATAACAACAACAACAACACATTTTAAAACTTTTTATGCTGAATACCTGTCACAATATCGAGCGAGCTGACCGGGCGTTTAGGGCTGCATTCCGGTGAGCTTGCATTTGGGAGATGGTGGGTTCGAATCAGATCGTCGGCAGCCCTAAAGGTGGTTTTCTATTGTTTCCCACTTTCACACCAGACCACGGACGCTACCTACCCAATTCTAGCCTTTCCCATCCTTGGGTCACCGGAAACATTCGGCGTATTAATGGAACGTTAAAACAATTACCATGAAATATGTACTTGTCATAATGATGATTTCAATCTTGAAGTAAGGTTAAATATGAGAATTACAAAAATATCATGTTTTTCTTTTTGTATGGTAAATTACGGAAATGGGATATTTGAGACAGATTGAATGATATGAGAGAAAAATCTTAACGTTTACTAAAAGATATGCCGTTCTTGCAGTATGCTTGAAGTTGCAGCTAAATAGTCCAAATCAACGAATAAGAAACGGGAATCAGTGAAAGTCATGTTCCGTATGGTATCGTTCCGAATGTGTTTCATCTAATTGTTTTGTTCAAAATACCAACTTACTGTCAAGTAATCATTGTGTTGACTCGCCCGCTATGTTTTATACTAGTAGTTTTAGTCACATCCGTGAACGGGAGTGCATGTGTGATAATTTGATCGATTGTTTAACTGAAACTTTCTGTTATCAAAAGCTGTGTGACTTAATCAGAATACACAACATTAGAGATATATTGCAGTGTCCAACAAGAATTACACCAACCTCAAAAACAGGAATCAATCGCATTATAACAAACATAGATTCAAATTCTTACGAGGCTGAGATTATAGACTGCCATATTTCTGAACACAGTGGTCAGTCATCGTCATATAGAAGTTCAGTCCAACGTAAGAGCATTTTTTTTTTTTTTTTTTTTTTTTTTGCTAGTTGCTTTACGTCGCACCGACTCAGATAGGTCTTATGGTGACGATGGGACAGGGAGGGGCTAGGAGTGGGAAGGAAGAAGTCGTGGCCTTAATTAAGGTACAGCCCCAGCATTTACCTGGTGTGAAAATGGGAAACCACGGAAAACCACCTTCGGGGCTGCCGACAGTGGGGTTCGAACCTACTATCTCCCGATACTGGATACTGGCCGCACTTAAACGACTGCAGCTATCGAGCTCGGTAACAGCATAAATAAAAACACATATCAGTATTTAAGGGTCCTCAACATTATTTACTTAAAAGGAAGTCTTCTGACAGAACAGTGTAATCCAATCTTCATATTTAATACATATCTGGGATGCATTTTATGAGATTTTCATAATCTATTATGACGAAGCCTGAAAGGTGAAAAATAAAGTAGAGAAAAAAGAACATATGTAGGTAGGTTAGTATCATCATATCTGAACTACATTCAAGAGAAGATGAAAGCAGATTATACGATTTTCAAGTCAACCAATTCAGAATACCATTGCAATGAGTACACATTCCTCGTAGCTCACAATAGAGAGACTCCTACTAAATTAAAGGATGAGAATATTACCAGGAAGCAAAAAAATCCTGTAATATGAATAAATCTGCATGGAAAATTGTAAATGAATAAGAAAGCGAGATGAAATTTGCAACAATATTCTTCAAAAATTATTTATTCTACAATTACCCACCCACAAGAAGTGTGCACTATTTTCAATAAATTATTTGGTAATGTCAGTTATGAAACTAACACAGGAAATTCTCTTCGTGGCACTACATCCCTGAAGGGCCTTGGCCTACTAAGCGACCGTTGCTTAGCCCGAAGGCCTGCTGATTACGAGGTGTCGTGTGATCAGGACGCCGAATCCTCTCGGCCGTTATTCTTGGTTTCTAGACCGGGGACGCTATCTCACTGTCAGATAGCTTCTCAATTCTGATCACGTAGGCTGAGTGGACCTCGAACCAGCCCTCAGATCCAGGTAAAAATCCCTGACCTGGCCAGGAATCGATCCCGCAACCTCCGGGTAAGAGGCAGGCACGCCACCCCACACCACGGAAACGGATAATAACCTACTTAGATTAGGTAAATCAGTTTACTTATTCGCTAAGACTACACACACGAATTAGAATCAGCCATCGATAGCCTAGCAATCTCTCCTTCATTCGGCGGGGACGGAATCCCTTCAAAGTTATTGAAACAGTAAAAGAATGAGCTTATTATTCCATTATTGTACTTTTGAAACCAAGCGCTAATGAATGTAATTTTCCCAGAATGTCTAAAGACTAGTATCATTAAACCTGTTCATAAGAAAGGAGCAGCTGATGATATAAAGAAATAAAGTCCAATAACGATAACTTCTGCTTTAGGTAAAGTCCTTGAGAAACTTATTTTAAATTGCCATCTTGCATTTTCTGGGAAGCATTCTCTTGGTACAAATTTTCAGCATAGATTCAGGGACGGTTTGTCAACTGTTGCTGCCCTAGCAGCTTTTACTCATAATGTTTAGATAATCTCGATCACAATAATTTTGTTAGATCAGTACTCTTAAAATTACCTGAAGCCTGTGATATTGTAATCCCCGATCTATTGGCAAAGAAAGTAGAACACTATGGTGTCCGTGGTGTCACTTTACATGTGTTAAATTCTTTCTTGCAACAGCGTAACCAGTGCGTTGAAATACATTTTGAAATAGATAATGAGGTAAAAGAGATAGATCTCCCTCAGAAATCACAAATAGCAGTATACCCGAGCGTACTATTTTGGGAATTTTTCTCTATGTCCTGTATGTTAATGAAATTACAGAACTTGTAAACTTCGCCAAAGAATCGTATGCAGGTCACACATCCGTTATTACTTGGGGAATAAATAGGGAATCACTGCTATAAAATCTAAATGCAACCGTAAAACATATCAACAGATGATTCACTTCCAATTTCCTTATGGTGAATCCTAACAAAACTAATGTGGTGAACATTAATTTAAGAGGGATTTCAATGATTCACCTAAATGGCTCATACCTTCAAAAAAAACGTTTAACTAAATTCTTAGGCATTGATCTAGATAGATAGTCATATGTCTTGGAATAATCGTGTTAACTACGTCTATAAAAAGTTAACATCTCTAATATTTTTATTACGTAGGATATCAAAATTTGTAGATAGAAATGTATTAATAGAAGTGTACTATGGACTAAAAGTGTACTATGGAGTAAGATATTATCAATTGAGCTATGGGATAGTTGTCTGGGATTGTTTGGTAAATGAATAATTTGAACGACTTTTTATTCTACAAAAGAAAGTTCTAAGGATCATCTTCCGCGTTCCGAATAGGAATACCTTCAAACATTCTTTCATAACTCATAATATTATGACACTTTTTTCCATGTAAAGTATGTCTATAAATCTATTCCGTTTAATAATCACAACAAAACATGGACTGTAATTAACAGTGAGGATCACAATTCTAACACAAAAATTAGGATTGAATACAACACGAGTTTCCAAGGCACTAAAAATATGGGCCATAGCCTATATGTGAAGGTTGTATCACTCTATAACAAATTTCCAGAAGATATTAAAAATCCGAATGGAAAAGATGTTTCAAAAGTCATTAAAACATCTATACTCCATACATTAACTGTAAATAAGAATGTGTGGTTCTCACTTGTATACAAATTAGAATAAATGTTTATAGTTGCATATAGGGTATAGCTTGACGTTGTCTGTCAACTTGTAAAGTTCTATACACAATCAATAGAACCTTAATAGAAATTATTTGTATACAGCTATGATGAAGCACATGACGTATTGTCAACGTCAAAGTCGTCTCCGTACAGGCCATGCAAGCCATTGGAGGAGTAGAATGTAAAGGCTTCCACTTTCCATAACCGCAACACCAAGTGCAAACAAATGGTTTAGCCCCATGTCAGGTCGCCTTTGCCCCATTTGAATTAACTTGATACTCCTTTATGACGTACGCTGAGTGTACCTTACGATCATGTGCCTCTCCGGATGTGGAAGCCTCATTTCTAATTGTTTCATCTTCCTAGCAGGGAATCGGTCCCACTTCCTTCCGGTGAACAGAGCATGTCTTTACCACCTTCACCAGGCTGTCCCAATAAGATTCAATACGCTGCAATAGATTATGTTAGGTTGAATTTTGGTGCTGACTTCGTCAGTAATTATCTCTTAAAAGGGGTTGATTTCTTTGATCCACTGTTTCCAATTTCAATCTTCATCAGCATGATTATTATGTTTTAACTTACTGGGACAGTTTTCTAATTGTGAGTTAGTTATAGAAGAATACAAGTTTCTTATAAGTCCTCATTAAAAATAATTCTGACCAACTGATATTCCTCGTCTTCCATTACTTCTATTTTTCCTCCGAAGTACATTTCAAAAATTTAAATTCGTATCAGAAATATTTAGACATAATTCGTTTCAGGGTTTGGTTGATGCGGTTTGATCCCGGCTCAGTCCGGTGATATTTGAAGTTGCTCAAATGCATCAGTCTCGTGTCGGTAGATTTACAGGCAATTACTCATGCACATAACATTCCGACATACCGGCATTTCTGAAAACCGTAAATGTGGTTAGTGGGACGTTAAACCATTGACATGATTACGTTTTTATTATTTATTTTTTATTACAAGATATTCTCCACATATTTATTGTATGGAGATTTATCATTCCTATGTTAGGATATCCTGGACAGTATTATTTCAGCATTTATTTGGCTTTTGAAATATCAGTATTGGAATATGCTACACTGTCGTAATTGAAAAGCTTATTTTGGTAGTTTTTAATATTCTATATAGTTTGATGGAATACGCTCGAATTGTTACGATCATTGTCGTTTTCCGTTCGCAGGGCTGAGTGGCTCAGACGGTTGAGACGCTGGCCTTCTGACCCCAACTTGGCAGGTTCGATGCTGGCTCAGTCCGGTGGTATTTGAAGGTACTCAAATACGACAGCCGCGTGTCGGTAGATTTACTGGCACGTAAAAGAACTCCTGAGGGACTAAATTCCGGTACCTCGGCGTCTCCGAAAACCGTAAAAGTAGTTAGTGGGACGTAAAGCAAATAACATTAATTAATTAATTATGTTTTCCGTTCGTCCCTTTCTACTCTATCATTACCTTTGCTACTTCGTTTACCAATGTCCATATTATTTTCTTCCATGTTCAGTACTTTTCTGATAACCTTGGTGGTGAATTCACTTAAGGTGCGTTATCAATGAAAGTGCTAAAGATCACTATGACTATCGTGGTGATGAACCTCCAAATATCAATAATAATTGGTGCAACATTGCAGTGCAACAGGGGAGCACGTTGTTGAACCATTCGAAATTAAAATGTATGAAAAACCCGATATGTGCTGTTGCGGTTGATTGCAGGAGGATGGCTGCATTATTTGTGGCGCTTCACGAACGTCCAGTTATTCCTCCATTATGTCACTGTTGCGTAGGGAACGTGTTTACTCGTGCTCAGCTGACATAAGTAGTTTCCTTGAAGAATACTAAAGCTAGGATTTATTTAAACCGTAAATTTTGTGATAATACCGACAGATGTACGACTTTGATCACACGATAACTATACAATTACGAGACTGCGGATTTTCTTCCCGAGATTTTATACCTTGTGTTTGATAGAATACGGTCACAGTGATGCAAGTGTCGAAGCTCTGGTAGAAGAGGGACATATTCACTGACCTGCAGGTCTGCAACGACTTAGTTACATGACAGAACAAGTATACGCATGGCTTTTACGGGCTGTATACTCTGATCCCAAGCATTTGTTGAAAACTTTGGCAACTAGCATCAGCACGCCTGTTTTAAACTTGATTTGATCTTTGTTTCAAATTAGGAAAAATATATTTTTGTATTAGCAGATATGCTTCCTCCTCCCTCTAATCAAGCGCTGTTTCAATGTTACATTTAATGGAGAGTATTTTATGATTTGATATGTAACTTCGCAGACATTTATAATTCAATGTCTTGCAAAAAATGAATAGTTTACTGCACATAATGGACCTAAGCAAACTCGTTCTTAAACCATCGTAAACACATTCAATGTTAGAAATATTTTGTTCTACAAATAAGTCAGTATCAACAAACGTGGTTCAAATGACTCTTTTCCAGTTCTATTAATATTGAGTTTGAGCCATAATTAGAGTACGCTTTGAAGGACTTCGTTCTAAAGTTATTCGTATTCAAGAAAAGCTTCTGAATAAGTGTAATATACATTGGTCTTTTCTAAACGTATATCTTACCTGAGACAAAAGAATATAAAATGCGAGACCAAACGCAATTATCAGGATAGAGAAAACTACCAAAACTTTGATGAGAGTTTGGAGTATTTCCAAAAACATCACAACATAGATTCCAACTTGATCAAACCTGAAAAGAGAAAGCCATTTTAGGAACAAATACAAGAGATGGGCATTAGTCACAGTTTAAAAGTTATCAGAATACTGAGTTTCACACTGTTAGATATTTTGACTACTGTAAGAGCAGTTTCATTAACGTGAAATAAAAATACTCTGTAAAGATACTGACAATATTAGAAATAACTCTACCCAATTTCACTGAGAACTGCATCTAAAACGTACATTTAAGACATAGCGTACTTAACTCACTGCCGGAGAAGCAATGTAAGAATGTAATTAAAGTAAGAGGCCCTTGTTACAATATCTCGCACACAAATGCATAAAGATGCACAAGCTCCTGCATTAAAGGAATATTGGGCGTCACCGTCATATTCACACCAATAACAAGGATCTGTTCAATTTTCAATTTCACAAGATTTCTCTTTAGGAAACCTGTGTTATTTGTTGTTTGACTAATGAACATGGCTAAGAAATATGATATAACAATAGATGAAGTTTAGCCTCCAACACATATTTCAGCACTGAGTAATTCGTTTTCACCCGAATTTTGCATTACCGTCATCCTAAAATATAACGAAGAGCATCATGGAACTTGTTCTAAATTCATTATACTTGCCTCTGAAGATAGAGAAGTAAGTTGAACCAGCTGAGGAAAACCGTCACAGACGCACTCGATAATTGCAGGTCATCGAATTTCCCAGAGAAGATTGGAACCACCATAATAGTAGATGAGACGTTTAGTAGCCATGATACCAGGTTAATTGGGTCCAGTAAATAGCGCCACCTTTGCTGGTATAATTGAACTGTTTCCCGTAAGGAATTCAATCCTATGTACGTCATGATAGCTACTGCACTCATGTACATCATAGGCGTTGCAAGATGTGTCAGTCTGTTGAACTAAAGTAGATATATACTGTATTATCCACAATGATTTGTATTCATAACCTTATCGTCTACAACATTAATTTACCGTGTGACTGAAATGTTTAATTAAAAGTAAATATGTCCTTATCATGTTATCTATAAAATTAGTTCTATTTTCAAAAGTTTCCTCATATAAATACAATGATGATGATGATTATGGTTTTTGTTTTCCAAATGGGCCTAACATCAATGTCAACTGCCTCTATAAATTCAAAGTACGTCACAGCGATACAGAAAAACTTCATTCAGGAAGCATAAAACAAAATAAACAAAGTTGTGAAACATATTTACCTTCAAATGGTTTACTTACCAAGAATAGTTCAATTTATGGAACATAATATTTGTCAATTCAGTACGTTATGTTAAAACCTGTATACACCATTTGGTTATCCAATGTGGGATGCAATGTGATTAGAATTTATATTTAAGTTCCTTATTTGATATTTTGACTGTTTTCGAGGAAAGAAAAAATTAATATAATACGTCTGGTCCAAGGTATCTACTATGTATTAATATTTAAGTATTCCTCTTCGAAATATATCATATAATTATGTGAAAAGAGGTACTGAAATCAGATGAAATGAAATAAATGACCAAATGTTTATTTTTCTATTTGCTACATACCGAACCATTTAGTCGATTTTATATCACTTACTGTTTGTGATACTGTCAACGTTTCCTTTCTGTAATATCAAGATGTTCCTCATAGGTCAGGACTTAATTTTATTCATTCTACTGCTTAAATAGGCTTATCACTTCCTTCTTGATAACACCTTGATGTTTACCGAGCCGTTTATTCGAGTATGCATCACATAGTGTTCATGATTCTGTCAACGTTTCCTTGCTATAATGTAAAAATATTCCTCATAGGTCAGCTAATTTTTAGTGATATTTTGGTTGTTTTTTAATTGAAATAGGTTGTTTCGTCCTCATGTGTTGTCTTATCTGTATGAGACACTTTCGTTACTTTTAATTGACGATCGCAGACATACTTCGTTGTTCTGGTTGAAGAAGTAGCAGAGCAAAGGATTGACTGTCACACTCGTTCTACCTATACCTGCATTATTTGAGACCAGATCATTGAAAGATCCGCGCCATGCCTTTCCCTTTGCCAATGAAAGTGCATTGTAATGTTACCCTTTCAATCGTGTATTTCAGTGCGGCCCTTTAATTACACACCTGAACATTTAGGCAGTCCATGAAACCTTACATTTATCTCCAGTAATAAAATAATGGAGGCATGTGTTTTACAAAATTTTCAATGAGAATTAAGGAGGAGTGTTTAAAGCTAGGACGACTATAAATTGAAAAATCCCTTTCGAGAAATTTGAAAATGAATATACCTTACATTCAGAGTGTTACTTCCATTATGAAATGCTCATGAAATAGTTTTATCCATTAAGTACATAAATAAATAAATAAATAAATAAATAAATAAATAAATAAATAAATAAATAAATAAATAAGTAAATAAATTAATAAATAAATAAATAAATAAATAAATAAATTTTATTTACTATAAATCAAAAACCGTAATGATTCACTGTAGTCAAAATTACGAAGGTAAGAAGTTTCTATTATTTCTCTTCATTTTGCTTTGGTTGTCTTGATTAACTCGCCCAGTTAGGGTAAGTAGGTATATGCATGATATATCAGCAACTCGTAATTTCGGAGGAAATTCTGATGCAGCAGGGAAAATTGAGCTCTAGCCAAGTTGGTAGGAACGCAGTAACGAAACCGCTAATCCCTTACACATATCATAGTTTTTACTGATACTAAGCAATACATCAGATGTGTTGAATTTGTCACTTATTCCAATTAACATATGACCAATTCAAACTGTCACAGAATAAAGGTTCTAGCATTCTCTTTAAATTTACGTGTGCTCTGAGGAGAACACCAGGTGTATGCATAAGTCTTTTCCGGTTTAACTACGAGATGGCACCAGCAAACAGTATTGCAGCGTATGAATTTGACACATACGTCAGTTTGTTCGTCTGACATTAACCTAGAAACACACGAAAGTTGAGTCTACCAAGCACTAGCGTCTGTGTTGCATCGTTCAGTGATCATGTCGACGTTTGTGCCTGGAAAAGAACAATTGCGGCAGGCATTGTCTTTCTTATTTAATAAAAGGGAAAAGACTATGGAAAGTCATCGTTTGCTGGTAGAAACATCTGGTGAACACGCCCCATCGATTAGAACATGCGAGATATGGTTTCAACAATTTAAACTTGGTGATTTCAATGTAAAATACAGTGCGCGCTCTGGACACAAACTCAACAGCAATTAATTGACTCAAGCATTAAATGTGTCACAAGAAACAATCAGCAGACATTTACGAGCAGTGAGGAAGATCAATAAACTCGGTAAATGGGTCCCACACGATTTGAATGAACGGAAAATGGAAAATCGCAAAATCACTTGTGAAATGCTGCTTAACGCCACGAAAGAAAAGCATTTCTGTACTGAATTGTGACGGGTGACGAAAAATAATTTTATTTTGAAAACTCGAAGTGGAGAAAATCGTGGCTGTCACCTGGCAAATCCTGTCCTTCAACAAGAAGACCAAATCGCTTCGGCAAGAGGACAATGCTTTGTGTCTGGTAGGACCAGAGCGGTATTGTGTATTATGAACTCTTGAATCCCGGCGAAACCGTTAATGCACAACGCTATAGTCAACAAAGATTTATTTAAATCACGCATTGATCGAAAGACGACCAGAATGGGCCAGAAGGCATGGCAAAGTGATTTTTTTACACGACAATGCGCCATCTCACGTAGGAAAACCTGTGAAAGACACCTTGAAATCGCTTGGATGAGACATCCATTCGCACCCGCCGTACTGCTCCGACCTGGCGCCATCTGACTAACACCTCTTCACATCAATGGAGCACTCGCTTGCAGAACAGCACTTCAGCAATTTCCAGGAAATTGGAAAACGGCTCAACAAATGTTTTGACACAAAAACAAGCAGTTTTTCTGGCATGTTATTTCTAAACTACCTGAAAGATGGGCGAAGTGTGTGAAAGCCGATGGCCAATATTTTGATTAAACAAGAAATGAATTTCTCTTGAAAATTACGCGTTTATTTTACCAGAAAACGTATGCAAACACCTGGTATCAAACTTAAAAATCAATCCGTTTTATATTTGAAGAGGAATTGTACACGTTGATCACGATTATGTCAAATGAGAAAACAAAATTACTTACTTTGCCATGAGTGATGTTGCTGAAGGAGTTGTTTTTATATAATGAGTCTTGGTAGGCATCTAGTTCCATAAGTTTGGCAGAGAAGAAGGTAACAAAAGCCAAGAATATGCTATAGAAGAGTAGATTGGCTAAATGGAAGTATTTGCCATAAGAATTCCACTTCATTTGGAGGTACTTTTGACTCAAGGGATGAGCTAGAAGTTCGACACGTCCATGGGCTACCATAGCCTGTAATAAGAAAATAATAGTGGTACACTAATTAAAAGAAATAACAAATACATTCTCACGGTAGAAGAACTCAAATACATAAATAAGAGACTACCTAATTAAACACGGAGGACTCAACATATTTTTCTTCTCCTTCTCCCTCTTCGTTCTCTGCTTTTGGAGTATTAGATTCAAGCAATTTTTGCCAGAATATTTTATTTTAAATGCTCTTTCTAAGCTCCTATGAAATGTAGTTTAACACTGCAAATTAAGCGTTCGAATTTCACTCACCCAATTCGTTAAGGGCTGTTGCCTCGAGCTTTGTATATATGCTACTGAAACCTTAACTCATTCCTCCGTAACTATCTCTTGAGGTTTCCTGTAGCACTCCGTTATTGCACTTAATTTAATTCTTTCTACTACTTAAATATATTCATCACCTCTTTGTACATTATGGAGGCTCGTTGCTGTAACGCATGATAGGATGGGCTAATATGTGGTATTAGCATGATTCCCGTCGTTATATTAAATGTCTCACTCAAAAACATGTTATGCATCCTCGTCGATGCCTACATCATTTAAAGAAAGTAACGTATAATGTTGGACTATTTTCTACGTGAACTTCTTTCCTCCTACATCCATCCTCAGGCAATAAATAGGTACGATGTAGTAGTTTATGATATTCCATTGTATTTCATACAATTGAATCAGAGTTTCGGATATCTGCATTCAGCCACTCTTCTTCTTCTACTTCTTCTTTTCTCCTTGACCGTTTTCAGTTATCTTTGTTCAGCACATTGTAAGAATTTAGCCCAGTTTTACGAACGGATGCTTTTCCTGATGTCAACCATATTGGGAAGGACGAATTGGCTATTGCATGTTTCTGTGGTGGTTTGTAGTGTGATGTGAGTGTACGTTCAGCCATTGTTTTCGGGAAGTATTTTCCATCAAATCAGATATCTCTTAGTGCTAAGTTTTATTGTATGCTGAATTAATTTACGGTATATTCTACGTTGACAGGAATAGAGTGATGACACAGTCCATGAATTACATTATATTTATAGTACACATTTGTGTAGTTCATTTCACATTTGTACACATTATCTTAGCCACAGTGCTTGAAACTGTGTACCTTAGCCTGGGGTACTGAGCGATTTTGTCGTTTACCTCATCAGTCATTCATCAATGACAACTTTCTGCGTTTATAGGCTCAGTCCTCTCTTTCAAAGTGAAATACGTGTTTCGATGTAAGCTTAAATGGCTTCCACATTTTACCAGTATTAAATATGTTAGTGTCATTTATACAGGTGTTAAAACGAAATAATAAGCCTCAATTTTTATTGTGGATACGTAAAGAGTATTGGTTGTATGTATGTGTGTAAGTAGTATTCATTCATAATATAATACACTTTCCGATGGGTGTTGTTATGTGTTTCAGCTATCGATTTCCGTCTATTATATTCATTAACGTAATAAACTCAACAATATTGCTGAAAGTCGAAATTATACATTTCATTGCTTCGTTATGCTTTGTCCGCTGTAGCATACTCCAACTGAGGAAAATTGTGTAATAAAATAAAACTCGTAATTTTGTCAAGTATGTGTTAGTTCTAATAGAGATAGAATGGTAGCACACATCTTAAGACACCCAGGATTTCGCAGTTGGTTTTTGAGGGAAGTGTAGGCGGTAAGAACGGTAGGGGTAGACCAAGGTCTCAGTATGAGAAGCAGATTAGAGCAGATGTAGGATTCAGAATTTTCGTGGAAATGAAAAGGTTAGCGCAGGATAAGCTGGCATGGAAATCTGCATCAAAGCAGTCTATGTACTGATGACTCAAACAACGACATTTTCGAACATTTATCCCTCTTATTAAATTTATATTGGTTTTGCTTTACATATTCTGTTCTTTCATGATGAACTGAATTTAAATATATCCCATATAAATTGTGTTAATTATTGTTGAGCTGTATAATTTAAAGTCCATCGTATTTCTTACCCTCTTTCAGTTTTTACCTAATATAAATATTTTCTTTGTTTTATCATTTACTTGAAATGTGAGAATAATTTATATCCATCTTAAATGATCATTCGAGTGAACACCTTCGTGTAAATTAATGTTATAATGTGCTGTAAAAATTATAGGTGTCAGATTCTGCTCTCGAATAGAGGCTTGCTAATATATTGCGAGCATGCTTGGAAAAAGCCTGTGAAGCAAGGTGATATCCGTACACGTAGCTGCTGTGCAGTGTAAGAAATGCTAACAAATAAAGTAGTAATTTCATTGTCCACCAAATGGGTGTCTAGGTGCTTTATTGTGCACCTATATATAGCGTAATTATGCAGAGCGTCTATGAGTGTTAAAATTGATAAGTGAATAGTTTCAGAACCACATACCCAAAGAAAAAACATCCGCCCATGTGAGTAGTGCCTTATAGATTAATTTTTGATGACAACGAGCTTCCTTGTCGCCTTTTAAGCAAAAATTGGACCCGATGGGAGGGCAGCATTGAATACAAGGGAGCTTGTACAAACGATCTTCCTCTTGAGCACCTTACATATTTTTATAATTCTGTGCAGGACTATCCGGGCGTATGAAACCTAATTAACGGCAAATTTCCCCACAGTATGTGGTTGTTGATGGCCGACATTGTAACGAGTTCCATATCTTATCACACCCTCTGCCTACGGTAGGTTCATGTTATTGTGATAGCTGCTTCAAATCTCAAAACAGGATTACTTTTTCCTGGTGAGTTCATTCACTGAAATGAAGAAGAGCGAAAATTGTTATTCACCTGATGTCTAATATCTTTCATATATCATATGTTTCAGGAAGTATTCGTACACTTGTGCGAACATCACAAGGAAGAATGGATTTTGCTCCTCATGTGTTCAGTGTGCTTATAATTTTAAATTGGTTGATGTTTGCAATATTTCAGTTTTGTAAATACAGGATACAATGTTTAACACATAAATGTTATAGAGAATTCTAAACTGTCTCATTTTCGTTTTCGTTTTTCCATCAACCACGTATTTTAGAAAGAAAATGCATATGGAGTATATGCTATAATGTAATATATGGGTTAATTACATTTCAAATTATGTTTACAGCAATTAAAAAGGGAAGTTATTCGTGGATGTTCAACAGCTTTCTAACATTAGCCAGCCACTCAACGGACTCATAATGTTTTCAAAAATTTTGTTTGATCTCTAATGACAAGTTGCAAACAAAATTATCGATGGCCTATATTGAATACCTCGTATCTCACAAAGTTCTTCCTATCCATTATTTCCCTTAAGAATGATTATGCCTCGCAGCCACACGTGGATATGCAGTCCATCAGAACAATGTTCGTTGTGTTCTTTCTTCCTATGCCGATGTGTGAAGGAAAAAGAACCTTACCGTACCGTACTATAGGGAAGTATGTTTTGCGTGACGTATTTACTAACTCCTAGAGTATAATTTTTATAAGGTTCATTTTCCTTTACTCGTAAGCATAGGAACATGAACCCAACGAACATTGTTTTGATGGACTGCATACCCACATGTGGCTGGAAGGCGTGACCAGTCTCAAGGGAAATAATGGATAGGAAGAACTTTGTGAGGTACGAGGTATTCAATCTAGGCCATCGTTATGAAAAGAAAGGGAGCACTGCTCCAAGCGCGCGATGATGTATCTGTTTCTAATCAATATTTAACACTTATCCATTCGAAATTTAAAATATTGTCTATTTGCTTAAGGGAAAGAACATTTACTGAAAAATTATATTCCCGTAGTGCCCTAAGCCTATTTTATGTGTATATGACAATATATTGGGATATTATGAACGTAAGACCTTAAGAGAACTTATCTCAGCTTTTTGTCCCTTGCTTCTCACAAAAATTATGTTTATGGTATTTTATGTTCTTTATTAGAACTTAACAGTATTAAATTTCCTCACTAGTTGCTTTTGTTTAATGAACATTCGAAATGGACATGAAAGTCAACCACTTAGCAGAAAGTTGTGAATGACGTAGAGAAAAATCTGATAAATACTTGTTCGTGAATATGTTTGGTAATACGTTCACCAGTCCCTAATTTTAACTAGAGAATGCTCCTCTGTAACGCGGAGTATTTGTGAAACCAGCTTACGGTTTATTTCTACAAGATAATGCATGCATATTACAAGTATTTGACCATGAATGAAATGTGGTTGCACTTACTGTCATTGACATCTATACTTCATAAGCCAACACATATTCACAGACATTACCCTAATCAAAGCTGAAAAAGAAATTCTGTAGCCCATAAATATATGATTACAGGAGTGCATGCTTTATAACATGCAGATTCATCAATGAACCCGTGTGTTCGTACCTGACACTTTCCGTGAAAGTTATGTCTTGGTTGATCGAAATTAATACCTTTTACACATTCATCAATATTAAGTCTACCTAGCACCATGCACAAACAGCCACACATTTGTAAAGCATTTTACTCACCTGCAATAGTAGGAAGTTATCAGAAGATACTTACATTCACTACAATTAATGGTGGCTGGCGCCATTTGGGGTTGTTCAACAGCTTCCTTACTCTAGCCACCTGCTCAGGTGAGTACTGATAGTTGCAGAAGTTATAACTGATCTGCGACAACATATAAAAGAGTTGTTTCTGCTTCTTACTGAGGAAAAACAACTAAAATGTTTGATGGTATTGCTTCTGCATATGACAAACACATTCTAATTATAATGATTTAGAAAAGAATCGGCATTCAGTAAAATTCCATCAGTTGTATGAAATCATGAGGGAACAAAGAAAATGTATATATGGATAATAACATGTAGTGAGAATTGGGTATGATGCTGCAATCTTCAGAGTAATAAACAAAGCAAAGTTTTCAAAATCAATGTGACAGCATCAGTTTAAAATTAATATTATTCGTAAAATGTACCAAGGCTGTATATAATACTTGCTATGCTGGCAAAAATATAGAATCACAGTTCACTCTAACAACAGTCCTAATGAGGAACAAATACATGTTTACCAGTACACTGACCATATTCTATAGGCAAATTACACGAGTAAAATCTAATGTACTACGTTTATGATGATATATGCTGAATAGTCTACAAACAAATATCCAGGAACCAGCCTTATACACGCATTGAAATAATTATATTGTAATTCGTGTTGATATGCATACAAAGCACGGAATATATACGTTCGTTGGTAATAATCATCTCCTGAAACAACCTCCCGTAGCAGAGAACGTGAAATTTTCGAGCCTTCGTTTTGACTTGAATTTACAATGGTCTACAGAGCGCATTATAACATGCCTTCATACACCGTAACATGCTCATATTAACTCAAATCTTCTTTCTTCAGTTCTGATAAAGTCTTCCACAACTTCTGCTAGTCAGTCTATCTCAGGTGATCGTCAGAATCTGTGACATTACTCAGTCAGATATATTTGTATTTAAGCAGAGCCAAGGTTTTATCCAAATGCCTTAGCAAGTGGCGTTTTTACATATTGCAAAAAGGTAAAAACGTTGCTTGGATTCTAACCCATTCATCACCTAACAATGTACTATGACATTCCAAGTAGGAACATTATTAATTTTTGTTACTAATGCAGTAATAACATGCATAGCAGCAAAGCTAATTTTATACATTTTGTACTTTTTCATCAATTTGAGTGGATTTACATACTTAATGTTATAATACTGGTAACAAGATCTGAACGTGTCCTTTTTCATAACAGATATATAAACGTGTATCCATTCATAAAAGGAATAGGTCCTGTTTAAAATACAGCACAAAATAATGAAGTATGAAAATTCCAAACATGCTTAACAAACACCAATGTCAAAGCAACAGCAAATACGGACAAATAACTGCCTCACTCTTTAAGACGTTGCACAATAATTCTTCATGCAGAGCAAATTGCTGTCAGAAACTTACATTAAGTGCTGGGAGAGGTATCGGCTTTGAAATGAGCAGCAGTTCACCCGTTCTCTGATCCATCTGTGCATACATGGATGGACACTGAAGGCACGTGAAGCTATACTTGATCTGTGGTGACGTTTTGATGATATCACAGCGGCAGAAAGTGAAGTGATTAGAAAGAAGAGAAAATAGCAATAAGGAAAGATAACAAACCCAAGAAAGACAGGTAGGTATAATTAAATAAAAGCAGCAGGTGACTGTTCTCCCTCAATTGCTATAGGTAGCGTAACTTAAAAGTTGGGCTAAATCCCCTGTCATTATCACCTTAAGGTATATTCGTTACTGGAAAACTGAAACAGAATATCCCAAGCCCTTTTTTTTCCTTCACGATGATTCTCCTTCGTCATATCTTTAACAAATGGAAGGCCTCAAAATATCATACTACATTCACATGAGTCACTCAAATATATTATTAGTATGCATTATAAACATTTTCCCATTGAAAATTTTCAACTTGTCAACGCGAAGTGCTGGATAACATGCACCCAATTATTATTCATTTCATGAAAAATAACCATAATTTGAATAAAGTATTTTATAAATTAAGTTCAGCGAACCTAACAAGTAATATATTCCGGTCGCCTAAGTATTCATATACTGTTTATTTTTGAAACAAGTGGAAGTCACATCCAAGCTATAAGCTATCATACTATGTATTCGATTTTTAGTATGGTGTTGGAAAGCTGCATATCATGCTGTGGAATTACTATACAATCGTATAAAATATAAGAAAAAGCACGTAAAGCATTCAAGATGGGACTCACTTAATTTATCTTCTTCCGATCGGTATAAATTTAAGAGTTCTTATAATAAGTTTAAACAAGACGCATTTACTTATCAGTGGCCTTAATATCAATTTTAATGTTTTCCGCAAAGAAGCGGTGAAACCGAATCCCCCCTAGCGTGAATGGCACATCAGAAAATGTACAGTATCACTTCCGTTAATCAATGGTAATACTTATATTCAAACCGAAAGTATGGTACAATATTACATTCAACCTGGTGGCTAACACTATTAAATGGACGTAAGAACTCCACGGCACAACAGCCCCGAAGGGCCATGACCTACCAAGTGACCGTTGCTCAGACCGAGGACCTGCAGATTACGAGGTGTCGTGTGGTCAGCCCGACAAATCCTCTCGGCCATTATTCTTGGCTTTATAGACATACTTCACCGTCAGATAGCTTCTCAATTATAATCACGTAGGCTGAATGGACCACGAACCAGCCCTCCTATTCAGGCAACAATCTCTGGCCTGGTCGGGAATCGAACCCGGGGCCTCCGGGTAAGAGGCAGGCACGCTACCCGCACACTGCAGGGCCGCCTTTGAAGTGCAAAACCACAGAAAATTACTTCTAGAATGGCCGGACGTAGGACTTTAATCCACATTTCATTTAATCCCCAGTTTCAGTGTAATCCTATCAGTTCATTATTAGCCTTAAATTTGTTGTAAAAGCAGGACTCGATGTATTATGCAACTTAGATCATGAAGGTGGCTTACATCATTTCGAATGGTATTTCAATCGGCCACTTCTGCACTTCCGAGCATGCATTACTTGTAATCAGTTATTCAATAAGCCGTAACCTGTCTTGAAGCTGAAAATTTGGAAGTATTTGTTTGCATTCAGTTGTAAAGATTCTGAAATTCCTTCAAACACAAGGTTAATTACTTCATTAAAAACGCACCCTAAAAGGGTGTGAGTGGATCATTCTGAGAAGGGACTATCTTCCGTATAGTTACTGCCAACTATAGACTTCCAGCGTCATGTCTTCGAAAGGCACCGATTTTCAAATCTATGGTGGAGTCCATCACAAGCGTTCATCAAACTATGTTATATTTATTATAATGCTATCAGTTACTTACAGTACGTCTCATTATCCGCTCTTAGAATTCTAAAGAAATGAAGAATATTTTAAGGGTTATTGAAAGTAAAACATACATACGAGTACCATATGTCGGTATACTAATTTGTATATCCTATATCAAGTATGATGGACACCTCTGCCTTGACCTTACTATAGCCTTGTGACCTGGGCATTCTCATGAAGTCAGTAAATAAAAAATGGTTATTAAAGACGGAGTCACTGAAATTCTTACTCGAACTTTTTTCAACATAATCTGCACGAATATTGAGGCACGTATCCCATCGTCCTACTAGAGCACCATATACATGCCTCATGAAATGTTTTGGGTTGCTGGCTCAGGCATGTACGCACAACTTCAATCGAGTTCTTCATCGTCTGCAAAATATTTGCACCCGATGTGAGTTTCTTAGCGTAACACACAAGTCAAGGTCATTTGAGGCTGGTTTTCAGAAAGGTTTCATCTTAAGTCAGGAATGGTCCCCATAGTTTCTCATATCATATCGGACAATAAGGCTATGTCTGCTATCTTCCTTGCTCAAGCCCTTTCCTATTCCAGCGTCGTTGAAAACCTGTTTGTGTTATTTTAACATTGCGAACTAGCAAGGAAAAGTACTTGAGACAAGCGGTAACCAGCTTCCATCTGCCCTCGTTTAAAATATTTAAGAAAGAAAAACACACTTCTATTATTCGTTCCTGACTTGTGAAGAAAGTTTCCGTCTTGTTTAACTTTACTTGCTCTATCAGGATTCTTTCCAAGCCAGGGTAATTTTCTTCAATATTTTGATTTTGAATGAATAATATTCAATAATATTCAATAATATTCAATAATATTCAATATTCAAATGGAGTGGTCTTCTAATGTGATTGTGAGAGTGATTTTTCCTATTTGGTAAGTCGTCTATAAGACAAACGTACCAAGACAGTAAACATCAAAGAACCATCATTCATGTAATTTAAGATTTATTGCCCATTAACTGCATTCGGTGTTCTGGAACTTTAAGTTTTCCACCACTATCATGTATTATGTGTTCACCAATGCAATTTCTAAGCTTCCCCATCACTCATTTGTATATAACGAACTGGTCTGATGTGCGAATTGCTCCAAACTTCCTATTTGTCCGGAACTCTTTAACGCACTCCTCAGGGGACCTTCCATACTATTCTCCTTCAATGCCATACAAATTCTTATAACTGAGTCGCTGAATACAAATTATGATCATCTCCACGAATATGTTCTATCCATTTTCCAACGTAAATTACATCTTTGTACGAAAAATATTATATAATCTTCCTTAATTGCATTCACATCCGCAAGAGATCTGCAACCAACTTCAGTGAAGTGGAGATATTAGAGTATTTGAGTTCTGAGAACCATCTACTGCATAAACGAGATAACTGTTCTAGATTTGAGGATATCAGGGTTGACAAGAACTAGTTCGAACTCATTGTCACTTCGTAAGACAATTGCCCTTTGTTGTTCGTAGTAGATTTTGGATTCGATCTAAATTCACCTAAATATACGGTAAATAAGAAAGAAATGATTCTCCGCCCTGTGTAAGTAATCTAAATGCCTTTGATCACATTAGGGTAAGGGTCTGCTTTACAAGGGCTGTGCCAGGCTAGCAATAGCCACAAGCAATTATTATGTTAGTTGTTGTGTGTGGTACCGCACCTTGGGAAGAAGAATGACACAGGTGCAAAAATTATGCCTCTGAGATAATTGCAATATAAGAATAAAAAGTATATTAAAATAAATAAAATATTTAATATATAAGTATATAACACATAAAATATATTAAAACTGAATTGATTATTAATTCTTCTATCGCAATTATTTCACAAGTATAATTTTGCGCTTGTGACCCACTTCATCCCAAGGTGCGATATGTGGGTTGCAGTGGTGTTGGGAACATTACAAACACCCAGCCCCGATCCAGAGGAATTAAACAGTTTAAGGTTAATATCTCCAACAAGGCCCGGAATCGAACCCCGGGCCCTCTGAAGAGAAAGCGACTACACTGACCAAGGAGCTGGACAACTAGCTGCTTAAATTGATAGGGATTTGACATTATTCAATACAGTTTTTAAACACTGGATACGATTAGTAAAATGGACAGTATGCCCGAGATTAACTCTGATGATGAAGATATTATTGTCAGTGTCTGTATTAAAATTCCTACGTCATGTAGGCTATATTATTTTATACATGTCGCAGTCCGGTCTAGAGAGTCAAGAATAACGGCCGAGAGAATTCGTCGTGCTGACCACACGACACCTCATAATCTGAAGACCTTCGGGCTGAGCAGCGGTCACTTGGTAGGCCCTGGCCCTTCAGGGCTGTTGCGCAATGGGGTTACGTTTTATATATATATATATATACATATGTGTGTTTCGCAGTTCCATAGTATTTACGGTATGTAGCAGCAACGAGAGTAAGTCCTTGTATTTTACATGTAGAGTGAAGCAAATTTTGATCTTCGCAGCATTCTTCCTGTAGCAGTATCACGTCTATTTGGTTGCCATGGATTATTTTCGTTAGGTGGTCAAGGTAGTCACTTTTGACTCTAGTTAATCCATTCTGTACTGAGTTGTAGGATATTCAACAAATAACCAACGATTTTTGTCATTGGTGGCCTCTGAAAACAGTTCATTATCGGAAAACACATTCTTCTGAATGTTCTGATTGCTGGAATATCCCGAAGCAGAATTTAAAGTATAGCAACCAATGTTGTTGCTTACCTAGCACTACCCAAGGGTGACGTGTTGGGTACTTTAACGTTAAACCTATGGACGTAAAGCAGCATCGAACCCGTAGAGGTGGAAACATATAACCACACAAAATACAAACATTCTGCAATAAATATATGACCTGTCAAGACGCTGGACCAAACGCAAAATTGAATAGAAAATTAAGTATTTCTTAATAACACCAGTGAACAAACTAGTATAACATACAAATTTACTGAACAATATATGAGGTTACATGAAAGCAACTCCATGGCAACCATCTATGAAATTATCGTGAGCAAAAACATGTATACCAAATAAAAAGTACTCAAAAATAACTCGATGCTGCTGCACACTTTATGAAAGAGTCACAGAAATTTACCATATATATTGTACTTTATGAAAGAGTCACATAAATTTACCATATATATATATATTGTAAAATAAGTAAACACGTGCCCGACTCTGTGCTGTATGGGTTAGTGTAATTAGCTGCCCCCACCCTGAGGTCCGGGTTCGATTCCCGATTCTGCCACGGAATTTGAAAGAAGGTACGAGGGCTAGAACTTGGTCCACTCGAACTCGGAAGGTCAACTTAGTAGAGGGGGATTCGATTCTCACCTCAGCCATCCTCGAAGTGGTTTTCCGTGGTTTCTCAATTTTCCTCCAGGCAAATGCCGGGATGGTAACTAAAATACCGGCTACGGCCGCTTCCCTACCCCTCCCTTGTCTCTCCCTTCCAACCTTCCTATTCCCCACAAGGGGATGACGGCCTGGGCGAGGTACTGGTCCTCCTCCCCAGTTTTATCCCCAGACCCACAAAGGCTCATGCTACAGGACACTGAAGGCGGTAGAGTTGGGATCCTCCGCTGAGCCCGAGGGAAAAACCGACCCTGGACGAAAAACGAATTAAGAAAGAAAGAAAGAATGAATGAATGAATGAAAGAAAGAAAGAAAGAAAGAAAGAAAGAAAGAAAGAAAGAAAGAAAGAAAAAGTAAACACGTGTGGATAATCTTCATAAATTAACAAAAATACTGTATGCCTTCTTGGAGGTCCAATTCAACAAGTCACTGTATATAAATATTTTGGGATTAGATGTAAATGTATTAGCATTCGAACCTGGGAGACTATTTGAATAACAATATTGTTATTACTTTGTAAGTCTCACTAAATACATTTAAGGTTTATGGAGACAACGAGGTGCCGTAATTTTCTCTCACAGGAGTTTTTTTTACGTACCAGCAATTCTACCGGCACGAGGCTAACGTATTTCAGCATATTCAAATACCACCGGACTGAGCCAGGATTGAACCTGCCAGTTTGGGCGATAGCGTTCAACCGTCTTCGCCACTCACCCCGGCAGACTATTTGACTTACAGGATAATATGTGTACTTCATGGTACAGACACGAACTGACAATAAGCGACAAGTGTCACAGGGAATAAAGACGGTCAGCTGAGTAGAGGGGTATTCAATTCCCACCTCAGCCATTCTCGAAGTGGTATTCCGTGATTTCTCACTTCTCCTCCAGACAAATGCCGGGATGGTACCTAACATACCGGCTACGGCCGCTGCCCTCCCCCATCCCTTGTCTCTCCCTTCACACCTTCCCATCCCATACCCACAAGAGGATGGCCGCCTGGGCAAGGTACTGGTCCCCCTCCCCAGTTGTATCCGCAGACCCACAGATGCTCACAATCCAGGACACTGGAGGCGATAAAGGTGGGATCCTATTCTTTCTATCGTATAGTGCCGTCTGATACAAAATAGATAGAAGAAATGTGAAAGCCAAGGTCTACTTTCTGACTTACTTTATTCTTCAACTGATGTAATAGTTTTGAGTGATGTATATGTCTATGTTATGAACAAATACATATAACGACACATGTCTATTCAAAAACAACTCACAATAATGTAGATATGTAATTGTGCAACATTTTAACTAATTCTATAAAATATTGAATTTCAGATATGGTGATAAGTATCGTAACTGTACTTGAGAGATACAATAGAAACAAGGTTGCTACTTTGAGTTTAGTGCATGATTTAGGAACAATATCGACCGGAAAGCTATATCTTGTGATAAAATATTTACATGCGTCATAAAGTGCCAAATCAAGGAAGGTGAGGAAAGGGTAAAGTATGTACACTTTCTAAAGAACAAATATGTGTTGATAAATACAATGCCTGTAAGTAACTGCAGTGCAGGTTCATGCTTTTCTGATCCAGTTACAGCATATAACATTAATATTTAGGTAACTAGAAAGCATGAGTTTCAACAATGCAAGAGGAAGTAGAAATAATGTAATACATTTTACAAGAATTGCAAGAAAGTGTACAAGAGAGAAATAGAGGTACAACATAATGTATAGAGCATGGATCATAGTCACAAAACTACTCATTTAGGTTGCGATTTAAAAACTATAATAGATTGAGTAGAGTCTATGGTGAAATTCCAATTCTTGAATGAAGTGTATGTGAATAGAAACAGTCATATTCATTCAATCTTGTAGTGCTGTCTGATACATAATAGATAGAAGAAATATGAAAGCCAAGGTCTACTCTCTAAACATTTTACTACGAAAGCAAATTGATCAAGAACCAAGATTTCCTCAGGATCATGTTACCAGTTGGCTTACTTTATTCTTCAACTGATGCAAGAGTTTTGAGTGATTTAGCTGCATAAACTAATCAATCAATCAATCAATCAATCAATCAATCAATCAATCAATCAATCAATCAATCAATCAATCAATCAATCACCACTGATCTGTCTTTAGTGCTGTTACCCAGGCTGAAGATTCCCCTTCAGATTCCTTACATAGCCTTTTATTAAATTATTTCAAAGAAGTTGGAAATTGGTCGAAGATGTCCCTCGGTAAATTATTCTAGCCCCTATTTCCTCTTCTTATAATCCAAAGGCGGGTGCATTACAGTACAATGAGTAGCGCTCCAGCTCAGGCAGGTAAAGGAGCCGAGTATGCGCTCAGATGGAAAGTGCAGCCTAGCAGCTGCTTGCACGGCTCTGTCATAACTAGTGAAGGGGCGCGTATCTAAATAGATTTAAACTTTCAACGATTTTATTTTCCATAATGTCTCGTCATATAGAGTGTAGTAGATTATTGTAAGGAAATTAAATAATGTATTTTACATAAAAATGCCTTGTGCTAAGTAAATAAGGTTAATTACATTAATTTCATTAGGTTATGCGTGGGAATCAAAATTAATTACTTTGACATGTGATAACTTTATACTCCTTTTGACTTCTACCTGTACTCATAGACCGGATGAGTTGTCCATGCGGTTAGGGGTTCGCAGCTGTGAGCTTGCATCCGGGAGATAGTCGGTTCGAACCCCACTGCCGGCAGCCCTGAAGATGATTTTCTGTGGCTTCCCATTTTCACACCAGGGAAATGCTGGGGCTATACCTTAATTAAGGCCACGTCCGCTTCCTTCTCACTCCTAGGCCTTTCTTATCCCATCGTCACCATAATACCTATCTGTGTCGGTGCGACGTTAAGTAAAGTTGTAGAAAATGTACTCATAGACAAACTTCAGGCCGAAATAAAAGCTTATTTAGGAACACGGCATAAACAATGAAAGACAAACGAACTGTACGATTGTGTAGCGTAAATATATTATACTCATCTAGGTCATTGCTGTGGTTTTGCTTACGCCTTAACTCTGCCATCTAGTCCTTACAGCACAAACTATTATAAGTTAGCTGCTCTCCGCTTTTCCGCGTTCATGCCGTTAGCTCAAGGAGCGGACGCCCTCATAGCCCAGGTATGATATAAACGAATATTTTCCTTAATTTGTCCTCTTGGATTCCAAAGTTATCTTCGTATTATGACCTTTCCAACTTTTAAAATCTCCATGCAAACTAGTAAGTCCACTAATCTAATTTCTCACCATCTCTTCACTGACATGTCGGATATAATGAAACGGGGAGATTCTAGGGTGAAATTCCAATTCATGAATTAAATATATGGGAAGGGAAATAGTCCCATTCAATCATATCAGTTACGTCACTATCATAAAATTACCACTCTATGATATTTGTTACGATTGCATAGAGTATTCGGTCAAAATACTGAAAGGGACAAATAGGAACATATTTGAAAGAACGCTTATTTACTATTGCATAAGCGTCAAACAATATTCGCTTTATAAATATGTTCCAAAAAAATTGAAGGCATATGAAGCACTTTTACAATGAAGGCATAGAATATGATATAGTACTTTCAGATAACTGTGGTGCAGTATTCGAAAGTGCTACATATTGGAATGTTTTTAATAAAAGATCGAAAATGTAAATAAATTAATACATAGGAAATGAAGAGAGCACTTAAATAACTTGAGTTCTCACAAGTATTGAAACCGGGTGAGTTGGTCGTGCGGTTAGGGCCGCGCAGCTGTGAGCTTGCATCCGGGAGATAGTGGGTTCGAATCCCACTGTCGGCAGCCCTGAAGATGGTTTTCCGTGGTTTCCCATTTTCACACCAGGCAAATGCTGGGGCTGTACATTAATTAAGGCCACAGCCGCTTGCAACTCCTAGCCCTTTCCTGTCCCATCGTATCTATAAGACCTATCTGTGTCGGTGCGACGTAAGCCACTAGCAAAAACAAAAAAGTGCCGTATTAAAGGAGAACACAACACAAAAACACATATTTCGTTATTCATTGCTAAATATGTAATATGAGAATTTAATAACAATGCCCTTAATCCGATGCCTCTACGTCCAACTGTTCTCAAGTTACGCGCGGAAGTATAACTGCTCGTGACGTCACTGCGCTGTAGAGTCTACGTAGCAGCCTTGACGCTGTGCATAAACTCGGGCGGTCTTTTTCCGCAATCTATCTGTTGCTGCCGTGTTATGTATTAAACACTACATGCCGAGCCGGCATGCGAGTTTCGTGTAAAGGTAATGAGCGTACCGTCATGGATACGAATAAAGAAAGCGAATTCTGTTGTGAATTAGGCAATGTAAAAGCGATGAAATTTGAGGAATTTATGTGTAAAACAAGATAACCCTCCTTTACTAGGCTTATTTTTGATGGTGAAGTGTTGACAATGCCAAGGCATAACATGACGTTAAAAACAATGAACAGGGCAAAGAAACGTTTACCGACAGCTGTAAATCCATCAAACAGAACTTGGCATTTCATTTGCTTTGAACAGTTCACTTCCCGAGAAAATTCAGGGAATGCGATTGTCCACTGTTCAGCGCTGGGCTGTAATTCTAAAATACATTCGCATCTGTCTGGTAAAATATTTTCACTGGTATCATTAGCAACGCCGTGTACATCTTTATCGTTATCACTTTTGTTTAATACTGTGTCAGCAATGTCCCCTTCGTCTTTTAGTCTCATACCTTTCCATCCAATGGGCAAGTGGCTGTACGGTTTGAGTCATGTACCTACCAGCTTGCATTCCGGAGATAGTGTGTTCGATCCACACTGTCGGCAGCCCTGAAGATGGTCTTTCGTCGTTTGCAATTTCCACAGGAGGGAAATGCTGGGAACGTACCTTAAATAAGGCAACAGTCGCTTTGATCCCACTCCTGGCCCTCTCCTATCCCATCGCCGCCATAAGACCCATCCGTGTCGACGCAAATTAAAGCAGATTGTAAAGAAACCTTTCCGCCCTGCTCCTTTTAGTTGCTGACGAGTACCCCCACAATGTGTTTCGTAATTCCTGCATGGGAAGTATATCCATCTCTCGGCGCTTGATATCTAAATTGAAGGAACAGCCCCTGGCTTCAACCTCGGACCTTTTAGCTTTTCCGTAGGCATGAACTTCATTTTAAAATGTTGTGTTTCATAATGGTCTGTACTTTTAAAATATACTGAATACATAATAGATCCCTTACCTACCGAGAAAATAAGTGTTTCCTATTGCAAAATTGTACCCAACCGCTGAACTTAGGATGACTTTTTTCGATTTGGAAATCTATAGAAATGCATTTCTTCCTATTTCTTTCTCTCTACACATACGGTTTATATTCGTTATGTTTTTACAGCCGTACACACTACAGGTATGCATTTCGACAAACAATCATCACTCTTCATTATAGGGCCGATGACCTAGATGTTAAGCCCCTTTAAACAACAAGCATCATCAGCTCTTGGTTATAATACACTATTTTTCTTTTCCTACCGCTTTTTCCCCACACCTGTGGGGTCGCGGGTGCGATCTGCGTCGCACATGTGGATTTGGCCCTGTTTACGGCCGGATGTCCTTCCTGACGCCAACCCTATATGGAGGGATGTAATCAATATTGCATGTTTCTGTGGTAGTTGGTAGTGTGGTATGTTGTCTGGATATGAAGAGGAGAGTGTTGGAACGGACACATACACCCAGTCCCCGAGCCAGAAGAATTAATCAGAAGCGATTAATATCCCCGACCCAGCCGGCGATCGAACCGAAGGCCAGTACGCTGACCATTCAGCCAACGAGTAGGACCTCTTGGTTATAATACACAACACCAAATAAATGGAAGAGCGGCAACGAGCGTGATGTAACAATCAACAGGATGGAGCGGTTAGCTCACTCAGCGCTTACAGTGTAGTAACGTCAGAGCTACTAATGTTTCCTTGGATTATCGGCCTGCTGGACGGCATACAGCCAAATCAAATATATAGCTGAACACTCCTTGATATACTCTTTGATTCTGAGGCAATTTGACTTTCTTGTTTTGGTCTACTTTAAGTATGCATTATTTATAAAAATAAAGAGCTTCGTTAGATAAGATGTAAGTACTCTCCACATTCCCGAACATTTTCTATTTTTTCTTGAAGTCCAATCTTCCTGTGATAGTTCGGCCACTACATTACTTTCTCATAATGTACCACGCTTCTGTAACTGATATTGTCGGAGGTTTTTGCACACAATTTACGTACGTCGTCTCCGTCAGCCCAGTGCATTGTTCCTATTTATCCCCTTTACACCAGACGTATATAAATTAGCTCCTCCCGCCTGGCTAGGTTACGTGATATGTGACTATAAAAACATTTGTGAATTTCAGGGACCATTAAATCCACCCCAGTGGCAGCTGATACCAGAGTAAGATGATGATAGAATGAAAAATGGCGTAATATCATTATGGCGGACCAATACATAATATCTTATGGCAACGCTGGGATAGGAAATGGCCAGGAGTGGAAGCGAAGCGACCATTGACCTTAATGAAGGTACAGCCCAGCATTTACCTGGTGTGAAAATGGGAAACCATGGAAAACAATCTTCACGGCTGTCCACAATTTACTTTCACGTTAATCTAGCTAAAGGGCCTCCTACTGGCATTATGCGTTCTACTTTCGGCAGTAAAATGTTGAATCAATATTACATTTGTCACCTTAATTGGAACCATAGTGTCTTAAATAATCAGGATATATACATCAGATCTCAAAACGTTCATAAATTTTCTAGCTACATGCATGCTGTACAATCGGTGGATATTTATTTCTCCAGGAATGAGAGATATCTTTCAAATTTCTGTTCTGCTTTAGTTAAATGTCTGTAGACTGTACTGCACGCAGGCATCTGGAATCTTTGTTAATAAAAAAATATGAACGCATTTCATCATAATGGCACATATAACATGAACTTATAATGTAAATACATTTCATGTAATCACAAAGGCATTGAGTAGACAACTTGTTGAGTGTGGAATTGCTGAGATCTCCACATGAAATTGTAGATCTGGACGAGGCTGATGATCCAACACACCTATAACTGAAGAAAAACTTTAGTTACATTTTTTTTACAAATATAACCTTGGAATTTTATAAAATATAACTAGAATTCTTCCCCAATATACATCACCATATAATTATAATGAGCATATACGTTTTGGAGATGATGAGATTAACCAGGTCTCATTAACCTAACTTTGCCATCCAGCTTTTGTTATGAAATTTAAATTGTTATGATTTAAGCTGGATACTAACCTAAAGTAATATCCTATGATTCCCAAACTTTTGCAGGTTTATGTCCATTCTGAAATGCTCTGAGTACGTGCACATTTTTCAATTCTACATTTATGCATTCAGAAGTGTTTGGAGGGAAGAAATTGTATTAAAACGAATCTAATTCTGTGCACATGGCTTTCATACCTGCCTTGAGCACCAGAGAGTGATGGCTATTCCTCCTTGCTTCCATCAATGCTTGGCCAGAATTTCAGATATTCCGTTCACTGGTATAGGTTTAACATACTTTCTAAGTAAAGTGTAGCCGGGAATAAGTTATGATCCTATAACATTTTGTAATTTCAACCTGAACAGCAGTGAGGTTTGATGGTTGGTCTTTTACCAGGTTCTCCCATACGTTCTCCATGCATATGCTATGACAGTACCCCGGTTCATGATGTTGGGCAATTTGGCTTACAGTTACACTGACTACAAATGATACTATAATAATTCAGAGAGAAAGGTATGTTCTATACTCACACGATGGCAACCTACAGTCTCAAATTATTCATTAATCGTAAACCCTTGGAATAATATATACTGTATAATTGTTGTCACATGTCTACACATTGAAATGGGACTAGTATAAATTGAAAACATGATCTTCAGGGGAACCAGGGTGGTTCAAATGAATGGAAATCAAAAACTTGCAGTAAATCTAGTCAATTTAACTCCATTGTGTCATAATACGATTTTTTTGCTAGTGGCTTTTAGTCGCACCGACACAGATAGCTATTATGGCGACGATGGGTTAGGAAAGGCCTAAGAGTTGGAACGAAGCGGACGTGGTCTTAATTAAGTTACAGCCCCAGCATTTGTCTGGTATGAAAATGGGAAACCACGCAAAAGGATTTTCAGGGCTGCCGACAATGGGATTCGAACACACTATCTCCCGGATGTAAGCTCACAGCCACGCGCCCCTAACAGCACGGCCAACTCACCCGGTGATACGAAATTTAACATGATTTAAGCCTACACACCTATTTTCTAATTTAGGCAGTACTTACATACTATTTGTGGCTCTATGTAGCAGATCCGATGTAATATTTCATTAAAAATTAGTATTATAATCCCAATGTCATTACTAGAGAAATTCTGGTTACACCAGTGAAAACAGAGGAACTGTGATTCCATTGCGTTTTATATTACATGCAATCAATGACGCTGTCACTAGAGTCGACAAGTAACTGAATAGTTTCCTGCATTTCCCTGGTAAATAAGTTGACAATGATCTGAGAGCTCTATATAACACCCTGACATGTTCAAGGAAGACGAGATTTACAGAAAATTCATTTCTGGATCATATTTACTTGTTGAAGGATTATGGTACTCTTCTCTTGAAATGGAGGCTTACACCACCCTACATGATTTCTACGATATTTATGACATGATAAAGGTGGTTGTTAATTGTAGGGTTCTGGAGCTTGAGTGCAGTGCACAGATGATAATACACTACACTGTTAGAACCGTGGTGTATTAAATAGCGGTGATGACCGCAATTATACAAACTCACGGAACATTTTTCAAAACCATTCCTATAGTTTTCGAAGATATGCTTTCTTTTCATTTCCAAAACTTATACATTTTGTAATCATATAAGTATCTGATTTATGATGACTAGCCTAATAGATTTTCAATAATAAGGGAACATTTCCACATGTATAACTACTTATAATAGAAGAATTAGCACTCCTAATTATCGGTGGATGAACTTAAGTGCTTCAGTAAGCCAAGTAATTAGCACATTACAAGTCTTGAAATTACGCAAAGTCTGGCGATGTAGCCGAACTTTATAACATTGATTGTGAATAGTGCGATTTTTTAATAATTGATATTGAAGTTACTCTCGTGATAAGTTCTCAAATTATGTATATAATTTGGGGACCTACTCCAAATATAAGCCCTGAGGTTCACTCAGCGTACACCAAAAATGAGTACCATGTTAATTCCTGGGGGAAGAGGCGGCCGGGCGTAGAGCTAACCACTCTACCTCATCAAGTGCCGAGGTTACGGATAGTGGAAGCCTTTACCTTCCACCACTCCCAGGGCCTTCATGGCCTGTACGGAGATGACTTTGCTTTGCTTTTACTCCAAATATAATCCGTGAGATTTAGAGTCAAAGGTTAGAATTTTCACCAAGCCCACTCATCACTAGGGAGCACTCACTGAACGTGCTTAATAAACACTATCTTGGAACTGCGGCCGAGAAAACTCATAACCAAGTAGCAATGATTTGTCTATCATAGTGGATAATAAAACCATCACTGTTTACATGTTATCATCAAATCATCAAGTGATATGAGGTTGTTATATGATGCATTACTGCGTACGGGGACATGACGTTCCCTTCTATATAGTTAGCAAACCTGATGTGAAAAATGTTGATATAATTCTTTAAAAATTTTATAGTAGAACTTTGTTACAGCGACACTTCATTTACAACGTCTGGCATTCCGTGGTACCAATATAATCCTCTACATGAAAGTGCTTTTCGGCCTTGCTTAATACGACGAATAACTGTGTGTATAACCCGTATATAACGTCATTTGGAACCTCGAGTTGCATTAAGATTTCCGCCATGAGGAAATGTTATCAGATGAAGAAGAAAATGCCGACCGAAGCTGAACATACTGTCGCTGGCAGTTATGAAAATTTACCGTTCACTTCTAGACAAAAAAAAGGCTGTGATATTCTGAATTAATGTGACTATTAAACGTATGTACAAATAGACAAGGGCACAAACGGTGATGATATTTCAAGTAGAATGCAGAACATGGGCCAGAGTAAACAAAAAGAGAAGAAGAAGAAAAGTCTATTCCAATAGCGAGCGAAGTTGTGAAAATGTCATGAGAAACTAGAGGAACGCGCACTGACATTGTTATGCATTTTATGAACATTGAACGTTACTTAGAAAGTGTGTATTGGGCAAGAAGAAGAGACACAAACATTTCTTTCTTCTTCTTCGTCTTCTGCTACCGCTTTTCCCACAGTTGTTGGGTCACGGATGTGAACTGTATCGCACATGTGGTGTTGGCCCTGTTTTACGGCTGGATGTCCTAGCTGACGCCAACCCTATATGGAGGGATGTAAGCACTATTGCGTGTTTCTGTGGTGGTTGGTAGTGTAATATGTTGTCTGAATATGAAAAGGAGAGTTTTGGGACGAACACAAACATTCATTCTCCGAGCCGAAAGAATTAATAAGACAAGGTTAAAATGCCCGACCGGGCCAGGAATGGAACGCCGGACCGTCTGAAATGGAGGACTCAACGCTGGCTACTCAGCCAAGGAGTCGGACACACAAAATTACAATTTATTAATCTTAAATCAAAAAGCTAAGCGAGTACCGTACATACTGTACTGTAGTTGTAAATTTAAGTGCACGAACTAATATTCGTTTAAGAAATATCTCCTTTTCTTAATCCGTTTACCCTCCAGGGTTGGTTGTTCCCTCGGACTCAGCGAGGGATCCCACCTCTACTTCCTCAATGCTAGTGTCCTGGAGTGTGAGACTTTAGGTCGGGGTATACAACTTGGAAGGGGGTCAGTATCTCGCCCACGCAGCCTCACCTGCTATACTGAACAGGGGCCTCGTGTGGGGGTGGTGGGAAGATCAGAAGGGATAGAAAAGGAATATGGAAGAGGGAAGGAAGCGGCCGTGGCCATAGGTTAGGTACTATCGCGGCATTTGCATGGAGGAGAACTGGAAATCCACGGAAAGCCACTTCGAGGATGGCTGAGGTGGGAATCGAACACCCCCCTACTAAATTAACTTCCCGAGGCTGAGTGGACCCCGTTCCAGCCCTCGTACCACTTTACAAAGTTCGCGGCAAAGCCGAGAATCGAACCCGAGCTTCCAGGGGTAACAGCTAATCACACTAACCACTACAACACAGAGACGGTTCATGAAATTTAATATGCATTTTATGTTGTACGTATTCAATTTTGCACTTTGTCAGGCTTAAAATTATGTAAGTCTAAAATAAGCTTAATTACTTTTCCTTATACATCATTTTCCACCTCGCTCGACGCCTAGCATAAATCTCGGATATAACTATGCACGTTTGTAACGGTGCAATTCATCAGGTCGTTATAACCAAGTTCTATTGCATTAATAAAGTATGACGTTTGATGTTCAAGCAGTGGAGAGCTTCAAGCCATTGAATGAAGAAGCAAAATATTCAGAGAGTATTTACAAGAGCTCCCAGCGCTGAACTACCTAAAAGCTGATGCAATTAGTTCATCCGGTAAAGTAGTTAAACTATATAAATTTCGGCTGAAACTGAACAAGCACATTAATGAATAAATAGATATAAAATTATAAAAAATCGAAACTCACCAATTTGTTGCCTTAAACACATTATTTTATGCAGCGAATTCGAAAAAACTTATAATTTATCATCAGGTTACCAGTGTGTGATACACGTCTTCGGTGAACGTGTAGACTCATATACCCAGAGTGTAGCATTTAGGTAGTTTACTACATCACTTGTACAGGATGTTCATAAGACAGCGCGCTCAATATTTCTGTTTCTTTCTAAAGTAATATCCCACATATGCAGCTAATCTATATATATAAAGTAACTTGTCCTGACTGACTGACTGACTGATTCATCATCGCCGAGCCAAAACTACTGGACATAAATGAATGAAATTTTGAGGATATATTCATATTAAGATGTAGGTGCTCGCTAAGAGAGGATTTTTGGATATTCCGTCGCTAAGGGGGTGAAAAGGGGGTGTGAAATTTTAAAATGAGTGTATTTATATCTCAAAACTTTAAAAGTTTACACATGTGAAAATTGGTATTTAGAATCTTCTTTAAAAATAAGGAAACCCGTATTTTTTTATTTTCAGAAAATCCCAATAGGATGGGTGACAGAGGGTAAAAAATGGGTTGAATGCCATTTAATCAGGATACCGGTACTTATATCACAAAAACCGCAGACATTACAGACCTGAAAATTGAAACTTTTGTTCGCTTTTAAAAATTAAGAAACACGTATTTTTTTGTTTTTGGAAAATCCAATTAATAGGAGGGTGAAAAGGGGGATGAATTTTTTTAATGAGTGCATCTATATCTCAAAACTTTTCAAGTTTACAGATGTAAAAATTGGTATTTAGAATGTTCATTAAAAATAAAGAAACACGAATTTCTTTGTTTTCGGAAAATCCCAATAGGAGGGGTAAAAAGAGGTGAAAAGGGTTGAATGCCCTTAAAGAGAATGCTTATATCTCAGAAACTGAAGATATTACAGACCTGAAAATTGGTGTTTGGGATCTCCTTTAAAAATAAAGAAACACGTATTTTTTGTTTTTGGAAAATACAATTCATGGTGGGGCTGAAAAGGGGGTGAAATTTTAAAATGAGTGTATCTATATCTCAAAACTTTTAAAGTTTATAGATGTAAAAATTGGTATTTAGAATCTCCTTTGAAAATAAAGAAACATATTTTTTTGTTTTCGGAAAATCCCAATAGGAAGGTTGTAAAAGGGTGAAAAACGGGTTGAATGCCTTTAATGTAACTACTTATATTTCAGAACCTGAAGATATTACAGACCTGAAAACTGGTGTTTGGGATCTCCTTTAAAAATAAAGAAACACGTATTTTTAGTTTCGGAAAATCCAATTAATGGGGGGGAGGGGTGAAAAGGGGGCGAATTTTTAAAATGAGTGTATCTATATCTCAAAACTTTTAAAGTTTATAGATGCAAAAATTGGTATTTAGAATCTCCTTTAAAAATAAAGAAACATGTATTTTTTTGTTTTCGGAAAATCCCAATAGGAAGGGTGGAAAAGGGTGAAAAAAAGGTTGAATGCCTTTAATGAGGCTACTTATATTTCAGAACCTGGAGATATTACAGACCTGAAAATTGGTATTTGGGATCTACTTTAAAACTAAAGAAGCAGGTATTTTTTTCGTTTTTGGAAAATCCAAATAATGGGGGGTGAAGAGGGGGGGCGAATTTTTAAAATAAGTGTGTCTACATATTAAAACTTTAAAAGTTTACAGATGTAAAAATTGGTATTTAGAATCTCCCTTAAAAATGAAGGAAAACGTATTTTTTTGTTTTCTGTAAATCCCAATAGGATGGGTTTAAAAGGGTGAATAATAGGTTGAATGCCTTTAATGAGGATACATATATCTCAGAAACTGAAGATATTACAGAACTGAAAATTTGTATATGGGATCTCCTTTAAAAACAAAGAAACACGTATTCTTTTGCTTTTGGAAAATCCAATTAATGGCGGTTGAACAGGAGTGACAATTTGGGGTGAATTTTTTGAAAGACTATATCTACAAAATATCTGAGAAACGTAAATTGTTGCAGACGTAAAAAGTGTGTATTTAGAATCTCCTGTAAATGTAAATAAACATAGGTGATTTGTATTTGGAAACTCCACCTAAGGGGAACTAAAAGTGGTGAAAATTTAAAATGAGAATTTCTACAGTATATATATAAAAAGTTAACATGTTACAGAATTGAAAAATTGAATTTTTTATCTTATTAAAAATAAAGAAACATGTATTTTTAGTTTTCGGAAATACCACTTGGGTGGAAGGGGGGGGGGTAAAATTTGACTGAAGATAGTGTTGATTTCTTTTAATTAGGCTACTGATATCTCAAAAATGAAGATGTTACAGACGTGAAATTTGATGTTTTGAATCTGCTTTAAAAAGTAAAGAAACGCGTAATTTCCGAAAATCCAATGAGGGGGTGGGGTGAAATTATTGAAAAATTAATAGACTTAATTGTATGAGAATACTTACATCTAATAAAAACTATATTTGTTACAGGCGTGAAAATTTGTATTTGGATCTCCTTTAAAATCAAAGAAAAACGCGTTTTGGGGGGGGGGGAATAATCTTGGAGGGGGCGGGAGTGAAAAGGAGTTGAGTTCCTTTCATGAGGACACATAAATCAAAAACTGAAGAAGTTAGAGTCGTGATAATTGGTATTTAGAAAATACTTTACAATTAAAGAAACGAGTTTGATGCAGAAAAATTCACTTAGGGGTGGGGAGAGTGTGAAAGATGTCAAAAAAGTGATTTTTTTTTAATGGGGATACTTATATCTCAAAACTGAAGGTTATAGACGTGAACATTGGAGTTTGGAATCTCTTTTAAACATAAAGAAACACGCCTTCTTTTCTTTTTTGCGGGGGGTGGGGGGGAATGATGCCAACGACGGTGGGGTGTAAAAGGAGGTTAGACCAATTGATTTTACTGTTTATTCATTCCATTCCTGACCCTGTCGAATGACTGGAAACAGGCTGTGGATTTTCGATGTACTTATTCTGAACATAAACCGAACATTTTTAATCTTTCCTGGGTTCGTTTTCAAGAGCCATCTTTTCCTTCGGAGAACGTTCTTTGATTACAGTAGATTTTCCTGGCATATAAATAAAAATTAAAAACATTTGAAATAAACGATAGGAATGAGATTGACTGTCCAATTGTTCACCTCTATAATAAGGTCAATAATGCACGGAAGTATGTCATTCGTATCGCCAGAAATTCCGCGTACTTGCCTACGCCCGACAATGGTGCTGGTCACAATGCCAAAAATGACAATGGCAACAGATGGAATTTACCGCCAATTAGCGGTCTTGCATCTTGCTGTGGGGTCCAGAACATCTATAATAATAATAATAATAATAATAATAATAATAATAATAATAATAATAATAATAATAATAATAGTATTCTGGACCGTCGTTAAATGTGCGGACCGCGCTGGAAACGGGTTTGGACGGGTAATGACTACAAATGCAGTCCGGCCGCGGGTTCAGTATTGCCAAGGCACCCAAGAAGACACCACGCCGAATCTCCTCAAGAATTTGATCCATATTAAAAATGCTTATAGGAAAAGATGGCAAACTTTTAGAGACCGAACTGACCGGGTGGAATACATGGTCCTAGCCGGGGAAGTACGAAATCGATTGCTGGAAAGAAAGATTGAAAAATGGGAGGGAACTTGCCGTAATCTCTCAGAAAACAAGTCAGATCTCGAATTTTGACGGATTATATATAAATCGATATCCATTCAATTATACATTTCAGTATAATACCGTAGCGAAGCACGGGTATCTTGCTAGTGATTACATATAATTGTTACGCATACCTTTAGGTAAAGAAAAACCCATTTTAAACTTCGACGGAAATATTATGGAAGTCTTAAATATATTAAATGCACAAACACAACACTAACTCATTTCCCGCACATTGCATTCTCGCAGTTCGAGATGTTGGGAATAATCTTCATTTCCTTGCAGACACAATTCTATAGGCCTGTACATATTTTGAGACACTTTTCTCAAAGTTGCTGGTGTTATTTATGCCATATACACTGACTGACAGTGACAATGCAACACCAAGGAGGAGTGGTTCGAAAGGGATGAAAGTTGGGGAAAAAACAGAGTCGGCACGGAAGAATAATTGATGCTTATTTCAAACGGATATGCAGGTTACACAATGCACACGGCATCGACTCAGTAGGATGTAGAATCACCGCGAGCGGCAATGCACGCAGAAACACGTCGAGCTACAGAGTCAATAAGAGTGCGGGTGGTGTCCTGAGGGATGGTTCTCCATTCTCTGTCAACCATTGCCACAGTTGGTCGTCCGTACGAGGCTGGGGCAGAGTTTGCAAACGGCGTCCAATGAGATCCCACACGTGTTCGATTGGTGAGAGATCCGGAGAGTACGCTGGCCACGGAAGCATCTGTACACCTCGTAGAGCCTGTTGGGAGATGCGAGCAGTGTGTGGGCGGGCATTATCCTGCTGAAACAGAGCATTGGGCAGCCCCTGAAAGTACGACGCAGCACATGCTGCACGTAGCGGTGGGCATTTAACGTGCCTTGAATACGCACTAGAGGTGACGTGGAATCATACGCAATAGCGCCCCAAACCATGATGCCGCGTTGTCTAGCGGTAGGGCGCTCCACAGTTACTGCCGGATTTGACCTTTCTCCACGCCGACGCCACACTCGTCTGCGGTGACTATCACTGACAGAACAGAAGCGTGACTCATCGGAGAACACGACGTTCCGCCATTCCCTCATCCAAGTCGCTCTAGCCCGGCACCATGCCAGGCGTGCACGCCTATGCTGTGGAGTCAATGGTAGTCTTCTGAGCGGACGCCGGGAGTGCAGGCCTCCTTCAACCAATCGACGGGAAATTGTTCTGGTCGATATTGGAACAGCCAGGGTGTCTTGCACATGCTGAAGAATGGCGGTTGACGTGGCGTGCGGGGCTGCCACCGCTTGGCGCCGGATGCGCCGATCCTCGCGTGCTGACGTCACTCGGGCTGCGCCTGGACCCCTCGCACGTGCCACATGTCCCTGCGCCAACCATCTTCGCCACAGGCGCTGCACCGTGGACACATCCCTATGGGTATCGGCTGCGATTTGACGAAGCGACCAACCTGCCCTTCTCAGCCCGATCACCATACCCTCGTAAAGTCGTCTGTCTGCTGGAAATGCCTCCGTTGACGGCGGCCTGGCATTCTTAGCTATACACGTGTCCTGTGGCACACGACAACACGTTCTACAATGACTGTCGGCTGAGAAATCACGGTACGAATTGGGCCATTCGCCAACGCCGTGTCCCATTTATCGTTCGCTACGTGCGCAGCACAGCGGCGCATTTCACATCATGAGCGTACCTCAGTGACGTCAGTCTACCCTGCAATTGGCATAAAGTTCTGACCACTCCTTCTTGGTGTTGCATTTGCTCTGTCAGTCAGTGTATTTCGAAATTGCTTGTTTGCATCCACCTAATGAATACGTATTATCTTTCTACAATCTTTCTGGAAGAAAAACAGAAGGAAGACTGGAGGGGAAAAATTGGGCGAGCGGGCGATGGGGCAAAAATTTATCGAGATTATTAGATTATCGCGTGTGATAATTGCATGGTCTCGTCAGCAGTATGAAGAGTGGCGCCATGTTGCTAGAACCACCTGTAGCGCTCAATCCCCTGATTCAAACCCCCATCCCGTTGCAGAATAGGCTATCTGTATAGAGGATGCCGTCATCTGTTGTATCAAAATATAGAGGTCCAACGATCGCTCTTCCCGATACGCCTTTTTTTCCTGAAGGAAGCGGTAGTCCATACAATTCTTTGTGTATCATTCACGGGGGCCGTGTCGCAAAATCGGCATACGGCTTTACATGGTGTGGGTTCATCAGGATATTGGCGTCTCCATTTGCACTCAAAATAACCTTCCAAACACGCGACCCGCTCTGCACGCGCACTTGGCTTCGCACAGTGTAGCCAATGCACTGTTAATACAACACTAGAGGTTGTTCTGTTACGTCTGAAAATGTTCAACTGACAAACTTATCAACTTAATTCGTCAGGTACGTGAGCTTCGATTCTTCAAAGTCCGCTGTACTTATGAACGTCCTGTAAAGGTTTGTAAAGGTTTTTGTAACTGTATGGTGCCTACACAAAATAACCAAGCTACCTGATAAAAGAAAAAAATTTCAAAGAGTTTTAGTTCCATCTGGACATCGGTATTGAATGGTAAACTCATTGGACAGTAGAACAAAGCGGATGTGAATAGTTTATAGTATTTTGAATTTTAATTTGTTTCTTAATACGATGTTAAACTTGAGTAACTATGCTGTTATTAACGCTAGCTAATCGAGGAATGAGAAGTGAATGAATGATACATTAGTATGCCAGACATTTAACTCAGGTTTGAATAAAAGTTTTGTAATTCAGGATACTAGCATGACTGGGTAACTTTACATCAATTTTGAAGAAAATGTCTTACTTGTTTGCAGTGGAAATTTATTAAAGTATAGTTTTGATCCTTCACCTTAAGAATGCATAACACAAAAATTACTTGTTCATGCTATTTTTTTTTTCGCTATTTGCTTTACGTCGCACCGACACAGATAGGTCTTATGGCGACGAAGGGATAGGAAAGGCCTAGGAATGGGAAGGAAGCGGCCGTGGCCTTAATTAAGGCACAGCCCCAGCAGTTGCCTGGTGTGAAAATGGGAAACCACGGAAATCCATCTTCAGGGCTGCCGACAGTGGGGTTCGAACCCACTGTCTCTCGATTATTGGATACTGGCCGCACTTAAGCGACTGCAGCTATCGAGCTCGGTGTTCATGCTATTTAGAGAAAGTTTCATCATGTTCCAGTAACGTTTGGTGGGGTAATTTTGTGGCTTTAGTGTTACACAGCATCATCGCCTTAAACTTAAAAGTCACTACAGTGTGTGTAATGATGTTAGCATTTATCTGTATGACTTCGGATATATAGGTTAAAGACAAAGATGTGGGTTCAACTTTGGTCTACTCTCTTTTTTATTCGACATCAGTAAGACAAACGTTACAGCAGTACTGAGAAACGAGGATGAAAATATCCTTGTCATGCATCGTCATATTACGTAGTATATATACAGGGTGGGTCCGATGTAGCTCTCTAGCTTTAAATGTCCATAAGTGTTTTGTTAACTAATATTTTCACACGGAACGAGTTGTGGTCGGTTTTCAGGACTATGTGATGTGTGTACCTCAACAAAATTCCTCATGTGCTCCTGCGTTCTCCGCCAAACGACGTTAACGTAAGGGAGTGTCATCAATGGAATTCTGCAGGAAAATCTGAGGTACATATCCGAGGACAACTCTAATTCTGTCCTGTAATTCCTCCAGCGTGCGTGGCTTTGTTCGGCACACTTCTTCTTTGGCCCAATCCCACAGAAATAAGTCACAAGGGTTGAGGTCGGGACTTCTAGCAGACCTGTCATATGGTCCTCGCCGGCGAACGTCCTGGAAAGTGTTCATCCAGCCAGTCCCGAACGAGTAAGGCAAAATGAGCTGATATCAGTAAAATTGTCCCATATTGATATCACTGGCCACACACATATTCAGTACATTTAGCATCTGACGATACCGGTCGCTGTTCATGGTGCCTCATAATATGAATGAACCAATGATACGATCTGCGGTCATTCCGCACCAGGCTGTCAATTCTGGTCGACTTAGGGATTTTTCAACTGTCATTCCTGGATTTGTTTCTGCCCATTAATGGCAGTTGTATCGACTGACGAACCACCAACGTCAAAAGCCGCCTCATCGCTCCAAATAATGCTTTTGAATGCCTCCGGCCAATCGTTTTGCCATGAGAGAATAATTTCCCCATATTTCCTTCGCCTGTCAAAATCTTCACGCGATAATTCCTGAACATAATGGGGTTTCCAGGGTCTCCAGACTAGGTCCTTCTTTAATACAACGTGCACTGTATACCTGCAGATTCCACTCTCACGAGCTGCCTGGCGTGTTGATTTACCAGGACTGTGAGTGAATATCTCCCTCACTGCCTTTTTTTAGAGATCGCGTTTCCGAAGATCGTCCTCTTTTGGTTTACCCACAACTGACCCAGTTGCCATTATCTTGGTGTGACAATTCCTAATGGTGTGTCATGAAGGCCATGAACATCCCGCCAACATCGATGAATAAGAGCTACAGATCGCCACACTTCAAACCATGAAATATCCTGGGCGCACTCTTTTAAAATCAGCCTTCCTGCCATCTCGTTATTCACCGGAAGAAGACGCTACTTAAGGCCAGGGTAATTTCAGGAATACTTTAACAAAACATACTCAACTTTCATTAATAAATATTAACAATTAAAGAGCTTATGGACATTTAAGACTACGGAGCTACATCGCACCAACCCTCTATATATATATACTGTTTGAATGTAATCTGTTACAAATTATTTAGATTTTTATTATTTCAAATATAAGCAAATTTAAATTACTCTCTGATGATTATTAAAGCTTCAAAAACAGTCTAAATCATTATGTACAGCGAAACTCAGGGATCAGTAACTCATAAATCAATATCCAATAAATCCAATGAGCACCATTAGTGATTTAAATTTAACATGGTATCCATATGCTTTATAGTCTGCAGCTATGCTTTACCCATGTGACTGGATACCTTATAGGCTACATCAAATCATAGTAATATAAATCTATCAGATCGCACATTATAATTCAGAAACTAGCCGGTCTTGCATAAATCATGGCAAAACCCTTCTTTGTTTGCAGGTTTGACTTTCCAATCCTAAAGTAGAAAGTCCTATATTCAGAGCCCATTTCCTGTTTATTCTGCTGAACTGAGTGGCTCAGACGGCTAAGGCACTGGCTTTCTGAGCCCAAGTTGGCAGGTTTGACCCTGGGTTAGTGCTCAAATACGTCAAACCCGTGTCTGTAGGTTTACTGGTTCGTAAAAGGACTCCTGTGTGAAAACATCCGGTATCTCAGCGTCTTCGAAAACCGTAGTAGTAGTTAGTGTGATATAAAACCTATAACATTATTATTGACCATTTATTCTACACCAACTACTGTGTAAAGAGTAATAGTACTGCAGTACATACCTGTATCTTGGGCCTTATTAAGATTTCTATCCAAACTGCCGCTAATCACTATTATTAAGCTCTCATGATCGGCCACTGCACTGCTCGCTGTGAGTGATGCCAACCATACGCAACTGACACCGTCGATCGAGGAATGTTCGCACTACTTCGCCAATGTAATGTTCCATTCATCTTGACTCGTGCCCAGTTCGAAAGCAGATAATTCACTTCGCCTTGGAACGGTCTTTACACTCACTCTGGAGATGTCAGATCATACCTGATACAGGCACTTCCAAGACATCACGATACAGTGGTACCACCCACTATTACCTTTCAAAAACTGCTATCCCACGACATTTGGCATGTGATTGTTTCCAAAGCGAGGGAGGTAATCGGGGAAAATATGGATATCCCAAAATTACACCAAAATCCATATGTTTTAGTTATCGGTGGTAACAGGGAGGTGTGGCCGATGACCCAGATGTTAGGTCCCTTTAAACAACAATCATCATCAATAGGGAGATAGTTGGTATATAAGATTAAGTTTGGAGTCAAGCATGCCATCATGGAAATTGCAGTAGTTCACCAGTGTATGGAACAAAGTTGCCATCGAATGCGTGCAATGTTTACAGTGTTCGAACGTGTTTGAATCGATCAGATCACGTGTTCAGGCATCGATTAAAGTGCATAGTGGACGTTTTGAAGAGTTCAGTATCCTTGCTGGTACACTAGCATGGCTGCAGCTACACGAAATAATAAGGTCATTTAGGGATATCTCGACACGCTAAGCAAAAACCTGTAATTTTGATCATGCTTTATTTGCAAAATAGTTCAATTTTTACCTGGTGAATTTGTACACAGTCAGTGTATGTTTTCTATTATTTATGGCAAAAAACAACACTTCATATCATTGTAAATTAGAAAATAAATAAACGATGCAAAAATGTCCACTTCTCCCGCACTTAGGGAGAACCTGACACTAGGTAGGACCTCGGAAGAGTTACGGAACTATTGTACACAGTGGGCACATATAAACTGTTCGTCGTTTCCATTTTCCACACACATCTCGTGGAACCATTTCCTGCATTCCCCACTACACTGGACCCATGCCTCATTTCGGTTGTCGTCATAGAAATAGCCATCACATACTGCGCAGTAATTCTCCGAGCAATTACGACTGCTTGAGGAACTAATCCTGAGAAGTCACCATGGCGGATTCTTGCACTCTTCTTAGACTTCTTTTTCCAGATAGGAGTCTTAATATCGGAACAGGAGATAACTCCTGCACTGAGCAACTCGGAGGTGTAAATGCAGGTGAGGCTTCATGTTCCTGTGATAATGTAGGACAACTGGCCTTAGCTTCTACAGCAATATCTTCTCCAACATGTACGTGATTTGAACCATTTTCGTCTTGCACAAGGTCGTATTCAAAAATGTCTTCTTGGAGGATATCGTGATTGTACGGATAAATGCCACATTTCCTAAATCCGCCGGTAACATTTCCTGCTGTTGCCGATTTGTCCCAAGCCATCTTTAGAAGGTCTCCAAAATTATCTTTAGTGATCCCTTTTCCCGGGAGTGTCGGGATCTCCCACGCTTGTCATGTCGACATCTCCCCGAGTTACATTGGCAGGCAAGAGGTGGCAGCACTTACCACGCTGAATGATTGGCGATTTGGAAATGACATGGCCTCTTCTCCAAAACGCGCTTTGTGCGCCTAACCTCAAACATTGTCTTAAAAATATCGCATATCTACGTATTTCGTTATACAACCTACTCATTATCTTATAGTACGTTACTTTTCCATCACATATCACTTACATACTCACCTTCAACTATTCAGATGTCTTGTATTTATAGTGATAATCGTCTGCTACCAGGATCAAAATGAGCACAACACCCTACGGCTCCAATACATGTAGTTACTAGTTCGACCTGTAGAGTACTGTGGTCACCAGTGGCGCTAAGCTTAAAAGTGTCGAGTTCTCCCTCATGTCGGGATCTCCCTAAGTTACCTTATATGGCTAGTTAGGTTATTGCAAAATCTAGCAGTACAGAGTTCAAAAGTTTGTAACTCGTAAACGATCGATAGTACGACATACGTTCATGGAGACGTTTTGTAGTCCTTCGGGGTGTACTATCCATTCCAACGAAATTTTATTATATCCCACATGTTTTGGAAGTGTAACTAATGTTATTGGTTTCAAGATTACGTACCACTTATTACTTGTACGGTTTCTGAGATCCTAGGTGTCAGTATGTTGTCCCGCAGGAGTTCAGTTGCATTGCCAGTAAATCTACCGACACGAGGATGCCGTAAATGAGCACCTTCAAATACCACCGGAATGAACCGGAATTGTACCCGCGTATTTGAGCTTAGAAGGCCAGCGCTCTACCATGTGACCTCCGCGGCGTGACTTTGGGAAGTGTAAACCACCCTACTATTGAATATTTAATATCACCTTCATGAACGTATGAAAATTAAATTAAAAACAAATTCGTTTTACTTCAATAGTTCATTCATTCAAAGCAAATTCATTTCAATATTTTAAGCAGTTTATATACTACTCATTAAATGATAAATATTAGCTATTCAAATCGATCAGGTCATCATTTCAATTTTCTTACTTTCTTCTCAAATATTTCCCTGGAAAGGTAATCGAACATATTCAGATGTCTAGATAATGAATTGGTCATATATAAGATACTTTATATCCATTCACTAATAGTTTTAATTAAACTTTAGTTATGGTTGTAATTATCGCTTGCTGGCATGCTATACTTACGTAGTACGACTTAGAGTCCTTTTTGCAGTTCGCCTTCGTTATACACTTATCTTGTACAGCTTCAAACACCTTTGGCATTGAAGCTATGAGGGCTAAGGTGACACAAGGATGTTTGTCAGATTTTAAGGCCATCACTTCCTGAGCCCTGAAACACAGTTAAGAATTAAAATAATTTAAACTACCTCGCAAAATATTGAAGATAGGTTCCCAAATAAGGAAGATCACAATTTGAAGCTAAGACAAATGTTAATTTTTTCCGTAATCATGAGTCATGTTTTGAGAAATCATATGACTCTTAGTATAACCACTGAATGTGTAACTTTAGGAATATTTATGAAGAATACTGTATGCTCAGTGTCCTTCAACATTTCATGTGACGAAATTTTCTTCAAAATAAAACAGAGATTGGCAGCTTCATTTTCTGTTACAAAGGAAAACTGTTTTATTCAGTTAAACTTAGTTAATGTATAACTGTGGGTTTCTCAGTCTGTCGAAACTAATTCAGTATATCATAAATTTAGAAACTACCTGGATAATAAAATATGTTTTAAGAGATTCTTCCCGAGAAAAGATAGCATCATTTAAAAACAGAATGACATGTTTCGCTCTTCAAACACCATATCATCGGGTTCCCTCAAATGACACTTTTAACTTTTAAATATTTTATGAATTGGTAAATGTTATTAAAAAACAACTTGGCGAACGAAATGGAATTCGATGGGGAGAAATCACTATTAATAGGGCTTATGGAAGAAAGAAAGTAGAACTGGCTGAGTCAGCAAAGAGGATACATCCGGTTGTGCTAGGAGTAAGTGATATTCGGGTAAGGGGAGATAACAAGGCAGAGATAGGAGATTATAAAGTGTACTTGACGGGTGTTAGAAAGGGAAGGGCAGATTCCGGGGTAGGGCTCCTTATCAGGAATACCAATGCACGCCACATAGTTTCTGTTCGGCACGAAAATGAGCGAATGATGTGAGTAGATTTGGCAGTTGGAGGAATTAGGACGAGAATTGTCTCAGTGTATTCACCATGTGAGGGTGCAGATGAGGATGAAGTTGACAAGTTTTATGAAGCATTGAGTGACATCGTGGTCAGAGTCAACAACAAGGATAGGATAGTGCTAATGGGCAATTTAAATGCGAGAGTTGGGAATAAAACTGAAGGATACGAAAGGGTGATTGGTAAATGTGGGGAAGATATGGAAATAATAGGAATGGGAAGCGTTTCCTGGACTTCTGTGCTAGTATGGGTTAGCAGATACGAATATATTCTTAAAGCATAAAGCTATTCACCGCTACACATGGGAGGCTAGGGGTACCAGATCCATAATAGACTATATCTTAACCGACTTCGAATTCAGGAAATCTGTTAGGAATGTACGAGTTTTCCAGGGATTTTTCGATGATACTGACCATTAAATCCGCCCTGCGAAGATACCAAGGGCGTAAGACATGTCAAGAGGAATTTAAGACCGACTTTTCAGAGTACACTCCAAATTAGTCAAATCAGGAAATTAGGTCAAATAAATTTCGTCTCGGCGTATTTAATCACGCTCCGCAACCTCTTGTACTGGTGGTCTACCTTGTACAGCTTTATATATCTTTGGCATTGAAGCTAACAGGCCTAACGTGACACAAGGTGGCTTGTCATATTTTAAGGTCATCACCTCCTATCTGGAAACACAGATAAGAATATTGTGTTTGTGTTTTACTGTTGCCACATATATCGACCAAACAATGCGTAATTTCCATACCAGACACAGAGAACTCAAAAAATCAATTAGACACGACAGACACTCAGCCTACTGTGAACACATATACGACAACGCCCACCATTTCAGTGACATCAGCACAGATATTAAAATATTACAAGTCGAAAACAATAGTAAATCACTATATACTATGGAGTCAATAGAAATATACATCGCGAAATAGGCTAACCAGAATAACCTCAATGACCATACACTCCTAAAATATTCCCCACTTTTTATCTAATAAATTAAATCACATATTGTTAAAATTCAACATCCATTAATTAAACAATGTGGTTATCTACTAGCTATAATTAAACAACCCGGAAATCATTACCGAAAGAATTTCAAATACAATAACAATAATCAAAATAATAAAATTATAAGTACAGTTCCTCGAAAGGCGTTAATGTCACCGGAATGTAACGTAACGAAATGTTGTTAACAAACTAGCCAACTGGCTTCACACCAATGACAAAGCGTTTCATTACCTTTCACGTTTTGCTATATTAGTAAAGAAAGTGTTTGCACTGCTGGTGTACTTCATTAAGATAAGTTCTAACTTTAAAATATGGGGCCGATGACCTTCGATGTTAGGCCTCTTTAAACAACAATCATCATAATCATCATCATCATCATAATCATCATCACTTTAAATTATTCAAAGGGTATAAACAGAATTTAAACATGTATACTTTTACATTTAATAATATTCATATTATATTATTTCATAATATATTTTAAATTACTAAAAGTGTGATTTGGTAGAATATGATAATTTTTTGAAATACGAAACATGTCGTTCTGTTTTTCATTAATGGTATATTTTTCAGGCAGGATCTGTTAGTACATGTTTTCTTTCTCATGTATTTTCTAAGTTTATGTTGTACCGAAATAGTTTCGATAGGCTGAAGAAGTTGACAGTTATGAAAAGTTGAGAAACGGGTAAAGCTGTCACCTTATCGATAGTTTTTGAGGGACGTGTAGGGATAAGAACGGTAAAGGTAGACCAAGGTATAAATTCGACAAAGAGATTAGAGTAGACGTGGGGTGTAAGAGTTACGTAGAAATAAGGACACGGTGGCAAAGAGTTCTGAATGACGTCAGTCTATGGACTGATGACACAAACAGCATTCTCGTTGAGTATTGTATGTGCCTGTGGTTGATCTTGTGTTCCGTGAATATTCGCTACTTAAATATAATATTATTAATGTAATTTAACCTCAACGGTGTAGGGATTTCTGGCGTCACATATTCATCTACTAACCACATGTTCTATACTTGAGACACAACTAGAAATATTTCATAAGATACCTATTCCACCACTAAAGCAGACTTCCTCGTAGTTCTAAAATTAATTCTTAGATCACAGGTGGTATACGAATCTTATTTTCTGTAATCTGACAGGATATTTACCTTTCTTCATGAGTGACCATTGCAAGTGCAGCTTCAGGAAATTTATAGTAAATGGCATAATCTATTGCGCTCATATCCATCGAGTTGTAAAGTAACTTGCAGTCCATGGAGAGCAGAAGTGCTATAGCATTTGGCTTGTTCTCCATGGTTGCCAAATGTAATGCGGTGTTCTGAAAGAAAGAAATTACTGTTTAACTACATGGTTTACTCAACTACTAAAACACTATCGTAGGAAAGGCTCATGAAAAAATTGCACAAGACTTGGGATAGTTGCCTTGAACGTACTACTTCTTCCTCTAATGTGTTTCTACATACCTTACGACTAATATGCATGCTATTATTATTATTATTATTATTATTATTATTATTATTATTATTATTATTATTATTATTGTGCTTAGACAGAATGAGGGACTAGATATTCATTTAGAGTCTGGTTGCACACAGTCTACGATATCATTCTGTGAAATATTTGGTTGTAACAAGCATTTCATGCCCGGTCCGGGATGCGAACGACGCTGCACGATCTTGAAGGCAGAAGCTCTAAGTACGCGTAAAGAGAGAGAGAGATCTCAGTAGAGCGTAGCCTTGGTATTGCGCTCTCTGTTGTGGAGGCGAGCGCGAGGTAGGACGCTACGCTCAACTGATGCTTATGTCAGAAGACGGAGTTAAATTTAAAAGGTTCTAACTTGAGAACTGAATATTCTCATCGAATTCCCTGCATATTCTTGGATACCGACTCACACATTCCGCGCGTCAAGTAACAATAATAATAATAAAAAATTCGTCACATCCAAAGAAATTAACAAGTAAGGAATCAATCAAATTAGCATAATTTGTAACATTTTGTAATTTAAGAAAGTCAATTACATATCGGGCGCATTCTTAATGACGCACTTTAGACAGATAGGTGGTGATAAAGGCCAGATGTTATAGCACTTATCTCGACGCAGATAGGGGAGTCACCGCACCCCACCGCTTCGCCCGCTAAAATGTAAGAGGACATTTTAGAGATTACCAGTAAACCTCCAATGCGATTCAAACAAAAATAGATCAGAAAATAGAATACGTCAAGATGTATAAACCCATTCTACTGTGAGAGACAATTATTAGCGGATCGATTTTTTCGATCTGGGAGGAGTTTTCGCTCTCCATAGCCGACGACCCGTGTCTACCATATAAGGCCAGCCAAGACAAACCTCTATACTCAGCATATTTGGCATTGTGCTAGCCATAGGTCTACTCTACGTCAGTCCGATACGCATTCATAGTGCAGTTATATCTTCTGAGTGTGAAGTTATAGTTGGGGTGTGTGGACGTGTGAAATACTAATCCCAGTATTCAATAAGAGAATACACAGGAGTAGTATTATTGCAGCCTCAGTGAATATGTTAAACAGGAACGGGTACATTTACAAAAAAAATCGTCATGACGTAGTGAGATACTGAATATAGAGAACCAGTAGTCATTGTACTGTGATTAACGTGTGCAGTTGTAGGCGACAACCATCTTAACAAATTAACATAGTCAGGTTAGCCAGGAAAGTGCACCATTAATGCACAGTGACGTTCACGTAGGAACAAATGAATCAGGAAATATTTATCTCTGTAATGTACGGGAATCGAGTAGCGGTCTTCAGGGTCAGTGATCGCTAATTGGGTAGCCCATTTCGAGTCTATGAGTATATCTATCAATGTCATGTTACCCGAAGTCATATAGGCAGTGCTTCAAGTGACCGATTCCTATTTGTTCGCATGTATGCGACTGCTCTTCGAACCCATTATTCATCATTCCGAGAACGCGCCTGTATGCCTGCGAAATTCCTGTTTGGAGACAACGCAGAACGTCCAGCAGTTGGAGGTAGCAGTTCAAGACATCACGGGTTCAACATGGAACGAGGTGAACCAAGGACTTTCCGCAAGCGAGACGACAACTATGGTTAACTAAATCCACATAGGTACCTAAAAATGACATTAGATTACACAACAATATAATAAGTACATTCCCATGATATCCGTGGCATGAAAATCAGCCGTGTCGCATTAATATGTAAAACTTTACTTTGTAAATAGAATTCAGCAGCATGCATTTTGATTTTCTCATAACGTGTAGGTGATGAAATACGCGTGTTTCAATGGGGTAAGGTATTTTTATTAGTTTCCTTGTCTTCCGTGATTAGTTGTTAATCACAAAATTATTCCGAGAATTTGCATTACCTAGAGTATAAAGTCCCATAGTTTATGTATTTGAGTGAATCATTTGTAAGAGTGGACTTAGATAATTTAGCGGACTTCATAATCCATTCCAATTTCAATCAGCTGATATGGTTCTCAAGTTTTTTGAATATCGATTTGCTCAGATGCTTCACAACTTGAATGCATGATTACAGTTACTCTCTCTTTTAGTATAAGGATGCTGAAGATTGGAAAAGGGAAAGCCGACTCGAGGTGCGAACCAATGACCATAGATACGCGAGTGAGTGATATACTTACGCTACATCTCTGTCGCAGGAACTCCTCAATGTTTGAATAACGTGGATACCAGGTAAACGTGTGTGAAAATGAACGGTGTAACCGTATATGTGAAAATGTTCAAGGCGATAGATTTGATAATAATAACAATAATGATGAGAAAGAACAATATTGGGTTAGGCTGAGGTTTAGAGATAAAATTATTTTGAAGAGTGTTCATAAATGGTCATATGCCGGGATAATACGAGATAATTGAATTAATAATTATTGTAAGTGTCTACTCAGCTGAGCGGGAAGCCAATGTTGACCTCGTAGTGATAGATTCATGAACTCAGAAGGAATGACAAGAGGGGTGAGTGCCAGACCCTAGCTGCTCATCCCCTTAAATGTCTGACGACCGCCTGCACAAACCGCCTTAAAATGTTTTCCCATTTCACACTGTACTGAATATTCGCGTGTCAATAATTTGTTATCATCAATGCTGTGTGTTTTCATTGATCCGATAAGGGACGCATTCCTACAATTTATAGATTTAAATAATACCGTAGTAGGGATTTTCAGCTAGCACCACGAAGTCAAGATAGCTTGCTTCGATATCCGATTCGTAACCACGTCCTTGGATCGACACCAGGAGACCTGAAATAGGTCACAGGTTTTCAGAGAGCATTAAAGTGCCTGTATTATACATTGTATATTGTGAATTTACAGGGAGTGTGCTTCATCGTAATATGTGCTTATATTGTTGTGCCTTGGGTCAGTGTATGTTGATTTCTGTGGAGTTACAGGTTAACCAACGTCGTGTGTCCGCTTTATAAATATTATAATTAGTTATTGTCCCGGAGAAGTGCGTATATTCGATAGTGTAATGGCAATTAATGTGACAATGTAGACTTTATTAGCGACAAGCAATGACATGGTTTTCATAACTGGATAATTCTGCGAGGCGCACATTTATAAAAATGTCAACGCAACGATGATAATGTAGAAATAATATTGATTCCTCACGAGAATGCCATCTTTGAATATAATTTGTGTTGTTATGTAATTATATAGTGAATACCCACAGGTATCTGACTTAAGGTAAAGGACAGATTTCTATTGATCAATAATGAAAGTGTATATATGCAGTGTTAATGAGTTGAAACGTGTATGCCAGAATGAGATTCAGGAGTGATCAACGAACTAATAAAGGACATTTAACGACATTACACATATGATAAAGTTAACTGCATAAAATTGCCACGCAGGATATCATATGGCATTTCTCGTTTGTGTAAATATTTTCATATGAATTTCTCGGTAGTTAAAATTGTACTTTTGAATTAGGAACAATCCATTCTTATCATTTAGTAGATTAGCGTATACCCCTTACTATAGTGGCCTACTTTCAATATATTTAGATTAAGTGCAAAAGTTATTTAACGAACAGAACCATTAGCCCGTACGCTCTTCAGCGTAGCCGTTGTGTTCGTTGAAAGTAGGGAGGATTGGACTTCAATGCCCGGGTTAGACATTCCGAAGTTTTTATCCATAAGTTTTCCATCCAGTGATATATTTGTCAAATTAAATTTTACACTGACTGACAGAGCAAATGCAACACCAAGAAGGAGTGGTCAGAACTTTATGCCAACTGCAGGGTAGACTGACGTCACTGAGGTATGCTCATGATGTGAAATGCGCCGCTGTGCTGCGCACGTAGCGAACGATAAATGGGACACGGCGTTGGCGAATGGCCCACTTCGTACCGTGATTTCTCAGCCGACAGTCATTGTAGAACGTGTTGTCGTGTGCCACAGGACACGTGTATAGCTAAGAATGCCAGGCCGCCGTCAACGGAGGCATTTCCAGCAGACAAACGACTTTACGAGGGGTATGGTGATCGGGCTGAGAAGGGCAGGTTGGTCGCTTCGTCAAATCGCAGCCGATACCCATAGGGATGTGTCCACGGTGCAGCGCCTGTGTAGAAGATGGTTGGCGCAGGGACATGTGGCACGTGCGAGGGGTCCAGGCGCAGCCCGAGTGACGTCAGCACGCGAGGATCGGCGCATCCGCCGCCAAGCGGTGGCAGCCCCGCACGCCACGTCAACCGCCATTCTTCAGCATGTGCAAGACACCCTGGCTGTTCCAATATCGACCAGAACAATTTCCCGTCGATTGGTTGAAGGAGGCCTGCACTCCCGGCGTCCGCTCGGAAGACTACCATTGACTCCACAGCATAGACGTGCACGCCTGGCATGGTGCCGGGCTAGAGCGACTTGGATGAGGGAATGGCTGAACGTCGTGTTCTCCGATGAGTCACGCTTCTGTTCTGTCAGTGATAGTCACCGCAGACGAGTGTGGCGTCGGCGTGGAGAAAGGTCAAGTCCGGCAGTAACTGTGGAGCGCCCTACCGCTAGACAACGCGGCATCATGGTTTGAGGCGCTATTGCGTATGATTCCACGTCACCTCTAGTGCGTATTCAAGGCACGTTAAATGCCCACCGCTACGTGCAGCATGTGCTGCGGCCGGTGGCACTCCCGTACCTTCAGGGGCTGCCCAATGCTCTGTTTCAGCAGGATAATGCCCGCCCACACACTGCTCACATCTCCCAACAGGCTCTACGAGGTGTACAGATGCTTCCGTGGCCAGCGTACTCTCCGGATCTCTCACCAATCGAACACGTGTGGGATCTCATTGGACGCAGTTTGCAAACTCTGCCCGAGCCTCGTTCGGACGACCAACTGTGGCAAATGGTTGACAGAGAATGGAGAACCATCCCTCAGGACACCATCCGCACTCTTATTGACTCTGTACGTCGACCTGTTTCTGCGTGCATCGCCGCTCGCGGTGGTCCTACATCCTACTGAGTCGAGGCCGTGCGCATTGTGTAACCTGCATATCGGTTTGAAATAAACATCAATTATTCGTCCGTGCCGTCTCTGTTTTTCCCCAACTTTCATCCCTTTCGAACCACTCCTCCTTGGTGTTGCATTTGCTCTGTCAGTCAGTGTATATTCAGCACTCTGTCGAACATGGGGCAGGTGCAGTACCTCAATGCGCTGCAGCTGTACACATAATTTCACTGCGACTTCTGGGCGTATACTGCATGTTTAATATGTAAGAAGCAATTTCGAGTACAACACTGCACTACAGCTGTACACAGCACCACTTCACTAAGATTTCAGGATGTTTGTATGAGTAACGTGCTATAAGTAATTTCTAAGTACATCATTGCATTGCAGCTGTACACGTCACTTCACTGGGGCTTCAAGACGTTTTCTGCCTGCGTAACGTGTAAGAAACCATTCCAAGTACAACACTGTACTGCAGATGTACACATCACTTCACTGCAGCTTCAGGACATATTCAGCATGCGTAACGTGTAAGAAACCATTCCAGGTACATCACTGTACTGCAGCTGTACACATTATTTTACTACGACTTCAGAACTTATGTATGCGTAATATGCAAAAAACGATTCTGACCACATGACTGCACTGCAACATCAGATAGTTTGCATGCGTAAGTTGAATGAAAACGTTCTGCGTACAGGAATCGAATATTTTCACACTGGAGAATATTGTACTGTAAGTGAGCAAACACCTAAGTTGTTCATAATCAAATATTACCTGAGCTACATACATAAAATGTTCACATAATCTTCTTACTTTTAATAGGATATTATTTTGAAATCATACGTAGTCAGGGCCGTACCAACAACAAGCAGTAAAGTACTTGTAGCCTACTTACCTCCCAAACACACTGTATACCTCCTCTAAATTATTCATCACCATTCTCAAGAAATTGTTTTCTTAGGAATATATAGATGTTCAAGTTTCCTGACAAAATAATACGCAGGGAGTACTATATTGTTTTACACTTTATACTTTCTACCCAAATGAAGTTCATTACACATCAGTTGTTACATTCACCTTCTCAACATAACCTCCTTGTAAATTTATGCACTTTTGCTATCGATGTGTCAGACTTTCCAGACATTTCTGCAACCATTCTTTCGGAGTGATGCGTACCCATGCCTTCATAGCTGTGATCAGTTTTGAAAAATCCGCAAAACGGCGACCACGCAGTGGTTTCTTCATGTTCCCGAACAGGTGATAAGCACTTGGTGTCAAGTGGGGAAGTATTCTGGAAGTGGCCGCACCGTGAATCCCATTTGATAAATGGCAGTGGTGATCCCTTGGCTAGCGTGGGGCCGGGAATTGTAATGTTGGAGATGCACACCTTTAGCCCATTTTTTTGGCCGCTTAGTTTGAATGGCACGACGTAAGCGCTCAAGGGTTTCCACATATGTTGCACTGTTAATCGTGGCCACAAATTCCATCCAGTCAATGTGAATGGTGCCCCTTTTGTCCCAGAACACTGTCGCCATTTTCTTGCCAACTTTGGCACTGTCCGACATTTCCCTGGCGGTGGACTGCCCCTTTGCTTTCACTGCATCTATTGTTGTTTCTTTTGTGGCTCATGGTAATGGAGCCATGTCTCACCACCAGTCACAAGCCTAGCCGTGAATTCGATTGGATCTTGATCATGCCGTTGCAAACGTTCTCTGCACACGTCCACACGCCTCTGCTTTTCGTCTGCAAACATGAGTCTAGGCACCCACGTGGATGACACCTTCCCTAAATCTAAGTGGCCTGGCACGATCCGCTGCAGGGTGTTTCGAATAATTCCCGTGGCTACCTCTATTTCAGTAAATGTGATTCATTTGTTTCCTTGGACACTGCCACATTCCTTTCAGAACTGGTTCGCTTGCCCACGGATGTGCGCCCTGCTTTCCAACATACCACCCAGTTGTAAACAGTTTTCCGTGACGGCGTATTTTGTTGTCTCGGTGGCAATATCTTCAGCGTAACATCTTTCTTTGGAAAACTTGCATCTAGAAGGGTACTTTTGCTATTGGCTTTACGTCGCACCGACACAGATAGGTCTTATGGCGACGATGGGAGAGGAAAGCGCTAGGGCTGGGAAGGAAGCGGCCGTGGTCTTAATTAAGGTACAGCCCCAGCATTTGCCTGGTGTGAAAATGGGAAACCACGGAAAACCATCTTCAGGGCTGCCGACAGTGGGGTTCGAACCCACTATCTCCCGAATACTGCTAGAAGGGTACGATCTGTATGACCTGCCCAGGAATCACTCAACAATAGGTTCGTTTCATTTGTTACATTTTCGCCGAGAACTGAAGTTAGAAAACGTTTCATGTGTTTTTAGTCATTTTTTCACTTTTGCTTGCCTCTACATGAATATTTCGTGGACAGGTTGTTTCATGTTTCTTTAAAATTAGACCGAAAGTGACTTGTGTCTCTTGAAAACAGATGTACAACTTGTTTGCTAGTCTGCCTGCCATTGATAAAGCCACATCGATTGTGTAGCTGTGGGTAGGTCTGTGTACAGACTGCAACACACTACCTGTAGTTTTCTCTCCTCTGTAGTTCAGTGTTGATGCTGAAGATATTTCATACTGAAATTGACTCTGGTCACTGTTCCAAACATTGCCTTTCCCCACACCCTCCTCTGTTATAAACATGTTCACTTTTTCCACAAACTGTTGTGCCTTCTGACGTATAATATTATCGCCTTCAATGTCCTTTTGTGTGACAAATGTAGTAACATGCCTGGATGAAATGCAATATTCAGCCTTGAGATGGTCGATAAAGGAAATGGAAACTTTAAAATTGGCCAAGCCAACCATTTTAGTCCCTCTAGTGCCCACATCTGCAGATGCCAATAGTGAACTGCAGATCCGTACTGTTTCCTTTGAAACGAGCAACTGCTCCCCGTTTCCTAGACACATAATTTAGAATTAATGTGCAATTTGATTTTCTTTTGATGCACTTACAGCGCTTCGTTATTTTGCTATATGAATTGAAGCCACGATTGTAATAGTCCTCATAAATGCTTTCTAGTACGGTGTCATTAATATATTTTAATACACTGGACCTCATCATTTGGGTGGAGAGAGTTCGTACTCACTTTGACTTGACTGTTGCTCTGGAGATGAATGTCATGTACTGCTTGATGAGCCACCTTCAGGTTCAGGTGCCTCCCGTACTTCAAAATCCGTATATCTACCCAGCGTAACGTCGTGTATTTCTGTGTCATCGCCATTATGTTTCTGAATTATTACGTTATATAATATATCCGCGAACTCCATATCCTCGGCCCCGATGTCATTTCCATATTCAGCACGTCGCAACTTGGTCCCTAATATTTGGACTGCATGCGCAATTCTCTTCATGATATCAATACACTGTACACATTTTACACAGCAACACGCTTGCAAACACTCCAAGAGACAAATACGTACTGCACGCAACTGGAGCACTGGTTAGTACAGCTACACTATGTCACCGTCTAGTGGCGCTAGCAGACAAATGCGGATTTTTGCGTGGAAATGAAGCACACCACTGTTTTTTATGATTGCTTGGTTTCGTGCGGTTCCGAGTGTTCGAGGTCAAAGGTATCCCTTGGAAGTGGTATTATCAGAAAGTCCTATACGTCACAAAATTGACAGAAATTCACCCCGCTCCTCCAACTGTCTCCAAAACTGATATGCCTATGTTGCTCCTTCTTGTCAACGACATGGCGTACTGTAATTAAACAGCAATCCTCCAGACTGACGTGTATACATATAAGCATTAAAATTGCAGTGTGAGATATTTTAAAATTACTGACAAAATAATACACGGCAATAAAAATATTTTTTGTTAAATTTTCAGCATTTTGATTATTCCTGTATACACTCTACTATAACTAAAGGAAATGATAAATCACTATCATAAAAGTGAATTATTGCAGACAATTGATGTATGTCATATACAAAAGTAGATCATCAGTAACTTACTCCATCTTTATCGACCTGGTCCAAGAGGTGTGAATGAACAGAGTGAAGAAGTTCCATTGTTTGAGTATATCCACTCATTGCAGCAAGATGCAGGGGATTGCGTCCGTTGTGGTCACGGTGAAGTAAGGCTCCTCTATTCAGCAGTAGCTGCACAACTCTTGTATGACCTGCTCAAAATAAAGTAGATTTTTAATATCTTTAATGTGCAAACTACATTCCCCCATTTCGAATCATATTGAAGTATATATTATTCTCTCTAACTTTATAAAAAGTAAATGGTACAACTACTGATATTTATATTATCGGAATAAATTTAAATGTAAAAATAAATAATTAACAATAAGCAGATAACGCCTGAGTAAGTTTGGCACTATTACTTGGACCATATTTAACCCGTGCATTGGGACACTACTCCTCTTAAAGTATCAATTATTTGCTGCGCATTGTTTAATTGATATCACTCTACTGTTTCAACTTATTCAAATATATGATATTTAATAGTTGTGTCCTCGGTTGGATTCGGCGATTTGCCTCTCAGTAAAATCAATACTGGCGCGTATGCGCAGAAAGCGGCGTCTTACTCAAGCGAGTTTGCAGCAGCACACTCGGTATGTGCCCTTCATCCAATCTGGATGTGCGCAGTGGTGTGTCTCTAGGGACACGTGTTGTGCTCGGTGAAATGCAGTTGGCTCGTCCTGATTCTCCAGGGTAGACTAAATTTGCATACATTGCTACATTTCCTTTTTCAAAATGTGAACCTGCAATTTGTGATGTGGCGTTTCTGAAATTTAAAGTCGGCTGTATGCCTTGGTGGTGAGAATGCATTCATAATTATCTTCTTTATCTTCGTTTCGGCTGATGTAAGTAACACCATATTAATATCATTCTACCTGGAACTCGACTACCTGGTTGACTTATTCAAGAACATTTTACCTCAAATTTAACTCATCTTGAAAAATTCCATTATGGCGTCTGCCCAAGCTATGGATGACGCCTTGGAAAAAGGAAATTATTGTTTGTGTGATATCATCTAAATTAATTACGAGAATGATTACGTGGATGATGAACTATTTAACTACTTCATTCTGGACTTTGTATCTGGATATTGTTCACCGACGAAATTTGTATCATTCGAAATTGTAAATTAGTCTCATTTTAACGTAAACGTAGTATATTTGTTTGGGAGTAACTGAGGTGTTTATGGAATCGCGGATATGTGGGCGTATGAGTGTAAAGTTAGCTCATAAATCTTGTTATTTAATTGGGGTTCTTTCTTGAAAATGTTATTTTCTCGTGATTTCCTTTTGGGGTACCTTTCTTGTTAGTTTTTGTTAGTTGTGGGTTTGTTCTTCTTCTTCTTGCTCTTGGGTTGCGTATTTTGTTCTATCTCATTTCTGCCCATGAATGCTAGGTAAACTCTATTGGTATTATTATTTAATTGTGGTCTTTTCCTGCGTTTTGTAATGGGCTCATTCTTCTTTATCTTCCCTCCTGGAGTTGGGTGTTTTTAATTCCATAACGTCGCATCCAAGGGCACCTCATATTAAAATCAGTAACAAATATTTTGTTCTCTGTTATATCAGATGATGATGTATGGAAAAATTTAAATTAAACCTTCTAATACATTTTTATATTTATTATTATTATCACCGTGGTATGTAGAGAGTTGAAATTTTATTCTCCTAATTCTTTATTTTTCCTTATCCTTGCCACTCTCAATTCTGATTCGCATCAGTGTTTTGTTTTTAATTGTCATGATTTTCTTAGGGCAGTTTTTGTCTTTTGGGGGGTATGCTTTGTTGTGCAGGCCTTGGATGGTGTTAGTAGCATTGTATGATCATCTTGATTCATGTTATAATTTATCTTCTGCAATTTTACTGTATGTTGAAATCTACTATTTTCTTTTAATGTTATGTGAATATTGTAGGGGAGTGTGTTACTATGATTATGTATTTAATAATTTTAATTTGAATGGTCAACAAGATTGAAATTAATTTCAACTTTCATTAAGCCCCCTACTTAAACTGAATATTGGGCCGATGACCTTCGATGTTAGGCCCCTTTAAACAACAAGCATCATCATAAACTCCATATTTAATTAGAACTTGTTACAATGATTATGCATTTCATCATTCTAATTGAAATGTTTACTGGATTGAATTGGATTGAAAATAATTTCAACTTTCATTAAGCTCCAAATTTTAACTGAAAATTTAATGAGAACCTGTTACAATGATTATTGCTTAAGCATTTTAATTTGAAAAGTTACTTAGGTTGTAACAATTTTCACCTTTCAGTAAGGTTCCTGCTTAAACTTCATATACCTATTTATTTTGAACTTGGATCCAGTTAACTGAATACTTATTATTAAGAAACCTATATTAATTCGTTTATTTCCTGTTAATTATGTATAATGTTAATGGCAATTATATTCCATTATGGATCAATCATTTACTACCTTTGTAAAACGTTTTGATCTATGAACTTTCGTTCGTAACTCTTATTATTCTAACCATCTCTCTGTTTTAATTGCTTGCAAGTTAATGTATTCCTAATTATTAAACAGTTTATTTCCACCTTGCAAGGTCTTGTTTTCTCATTTGAAATACTAAGTATCACTGGTTACTTGTCAAGTGTTTAGTTTCCTTAAGAATTCTGGCCTTTTATCTCTATGATATTTTTAATGGGTAGCTTCCACAATTTGTTTTCTTGAATTCCTGTGCCCAAGGTAAGTTGAATTTATTGCTTTATCTGGCGTTTTCCTTATTTGTGTCATGTTTTGCTTTCAGATCACCTTTTGATTTCTGAGTTTTCCTTGTGCATGTGTTCCTCACCTAGATTTTTCATCAGATATCTGAACACACATCCACACTTACATGCTTGCATATACCTTCACTGCAGATGGTTATATATATCGAAGGTCTGGAAATCTCTCTCGATTGACTTTACATCGTCCGGCTCCGTGGTCAGCTGATTTACATGGTTGTCTTTGGTTCAAGGGGACTCGAGTTCAATTCTCACAGGGTGGGAGATTTAATCTTCATTGGTTAAATTTTCCGGCTCGGCGCGCTGCATATGTGTGCCGTTCTCAACATTTGAATTCATCCTATATAGGGCCCCTTTCTCACAGACGCGCAGGTTGCCCATGGGTATCAACTGGAAAGATTTGGGAGGCCACATGCCATTATTAGCTATACACTTCCACAATCATCTATTTGTAACACGCTCTGGCGCCTCATTTAGTTCAACATCTATTAATTTCATAACGAATATTATCCCGAAATTTTGTCCATCTGCTTCCATCACTTTAGCTTTTTTCATTTTCTATATCCTCTGATAATGACGAAGGTGAGCGCACCTGGTGCTCAATGCCATGCAGCGAAGTAGGCATGGAACTAGGGAGATGCTAGTATAATAATTTCACCTGCTGACCCACTCCAAGTTCGATTATATCAAATATTAAATAAAAATAATAAACAGCGTATATTCTTTTGAAGACTAAACCATTACGTCATTTCATTTATCTTTTACTATTTGTTTTACATGTTCATAAATATGTGAAAAATTTCATGGTTTTATTTCGTACTTTGTATACTACTTTTACTGCTTTAGGTGGTCATCGATTGTAGGACTGTATTTATTTATGAAACAGTTTATTACTGTAACATTCGTCAAACCTTCATTACATTAGTATACAAATTGTGAAAATTTGTGTAATTAAAATGCAGAGCAATGAAAGGATACAAATATTCGATAAATATATGAACTATTCGGATGGAAGAAAGGATATTTTAACTTACACTAGGATCGCGATTCTAGGATGTGCCAACGCGTTTTTCTGCAGGTTTTCCACTGATATCTGAAAATGAACTCACACCAGAACATGCATTTCTTAAGCAACACTGCGACTTCCACAACGCCGTACTGTGTTATGATATGGAGAACTATGTCGTACCTTGTTGGGAAGCTATATGAAGTGGTGTTAAACCTTCTCCATCACTTTCATTTATGATGAATGTTCCCTTTTCAGAATCCAGGAGTTGTCGAACTGTGTTGTATCTGCCATACCTGTAAATGAAAATAAATCGCATCATTTGCAGTTCAAGCATGGAAATGGAATCTCAGATGTAATGCTCCATCTGTGTTGTTTATACCATAGTCTCTTGAACTACCATCCTCATAGACTGCCTTAAATCAGAAAGTTAAGTACTTGAATCATAACGGTATAGATTAAATGTTATTTTATTAAAATTTGCTCTATTTTCCTAGCCTTATTTCACCAAATGCCAACGTTGAAAACATAAATTCAAAAAATTCAGGGTATAAAGAGCAAGAAATCAACTCCATCCAGTTGAAGTCTTGGGAAAATAGTTCTGTGATGAAGGTGCGCCTGCCGCTCTTCCAGAGTTCTCAAGTTCAGTTCTCGAAGAGTCCACGAATTTCAATTCTATGTTAAGGGCTTGAATTGTGTTCACTCAGCCTCGCGAGACAAGCTGAGAAGCTCTTGATACGAGAGACATCGGACTCATCCAAGTATGCCAAATAATACAGTCGAGAATGTTGAAATGTACAATGGGTTTTCCAAAGTTATATTTGTAAAATAAAATTGTATTTATGAGGTGAATTTTACAGATCTGTGTAAATTTTTATGTGTGAAGAAAATATAACAGAAGTGAAGAAGAAGGATATTACTTGTGCCGTGGAGTGTTATCGAAAGAACACTAGATTCAGCCAGATGTTTCCGTGTATTTGTATCTTGCACTCATAGTTTAACCAATGACCAAGCAACGTTCTGGTACACAGAATTGCCGGGCTGAGCAAATAAGATTGTAGAGCTCTGGCCTTCTGAGCCCAACTCCGCAGGTTCGATCCTGGCTCAGACCGGTGGTCACAGCCTCGGTTTGGTAGGCTTACGGGCACGTAAAAGAAACCCCGAAGAACAAAGTACAGGGAACATCTGCGTCTCCGAAAATTGTAGAAGTAGTTAGTGAGATTTAAATCAAATAACATAAAAAATATTCAAAGAACGAATGAAATGAATGTATGCCAATCTTAATATGTGGCTAGTTTTTAATCCATCGTCAACATATGATTCGTTGCTTAAAATGAGTTGTGTTCACTTCAACGTGAGCCGTCACCACAATCTGCGCTCCAACGGATGAAGGACGTGCTGTACGTAAATAGGAAAACCATTGAAGACGTCATAATATGGCATATTTTTCACTTCGTGTCCTAAGTTTCTAAATTACTTAGAATTTCATTTGTTTAATTAAAATGTTAAACCAAACAAATTATTGACGGACTTGAAATTGGTTACCTAGGAGAATAATGGACTCTGTTATGGAGGGTAAGAGAAGTAGAGGGAGACCAAGACGACGATGGTTAGACTCTGTTTCAAACGATTTAAAGATAAGAGGTATAGAACTAAATGAGGCCACAACACTAGTTGCAATTCGAGGATTGTGGCGACGTTTAGTAAATTCTCAGAGGCTTGCAGACTGAACGCTGAAAGGCATAACAGTCTATAATGATAATGTATGTATGTATGTTGAAATTTGAAGAGTTGAACCACAGCAGGGACAGTCAATTGTTGTATATAACTCATTATAGTTTCGGGGATGAACGTGTAGACCAAAAATATCGGTGACTGTTTATTGGTCAATCAGCTTCTCATTGAAAAAATGTTGTATCCCTTTTAGTGCTGGGATATCCCAGGACGGGTTCGGCTCGCCAGGTGCAGGCCTTTCTATTTGACTCCCGTAGGCGACCTGCGCGTCGTGATGAGGATGAAATGATGATGAAGACAACACATACAGTACACCCAGCCCCCGGGCCATTGGAAGTAACCAATTAAAGTTAAAATCCCCGACCCCGGCCTGGAATGAACCCGGGACCCTCTGAACCGAAGGCCAGTACGCTGACCGTTCAGCCAACGAGTCGGACAGCTTCTCATTGTTTATTATCGAAGAAGCAACCGACGTGTTACCGATTTTCGTCAGACGAATGGTGTATAGTTCAATAATTTCGTCAAAGTAACGAAGAACCTTCTGTGAGTGTGGAGTCACTTCTCTCCTTGGATTCGTTGCAGCCAAGCGTTGGTTATAACGTCTCCTCCCGTACATACAACACGCTCCACCATAATTGCCTTGCCTCACTTGCATCTGACCCATCGATCAGTCACCATCAGCGCACATTTATTTGCCAGTGGAGACAATAACATGAAGAATTATTTTCAAATTCAAAAGCAGACTTCATTCTTTTTTTTCCGAACATATTCTCTAGATCATCGAACATATATTTCCATTTGGGTCATTTTATATTTTATGTTTCACCATTTTGGTTCTAACTTCATATTTTATCATAAGTACAGTAAAGAACAATGTGAGAAACTTCGAACCAGGAAATCCTCGAATGTTAAGGAATATAAAACAATATACTTAATGATAAATACAAGTAAATGTCAGAATAACTATATTATATTGCCTTTTTTGGGTATTTCAATGCAGTTCATTCCCAGAGACACAGATGTTCAGAAGCACAACTGGCTTTGGTGCTAACAACTCAAAAGGTTATATCAAACGTTCGTAATATACTTCCATTTATAATACACTAGTTTTCCTGATACTGAGGTCCATATCAATCGAAATCTTCATGAATTCCTCGTAAGGTTATCTGTACGAAGTGTTGACACAGGTTTCCAAAATAACGCCAGCTCGAGGGATGTAGCCAACAATATGATTTATGTCATAAAAATTCGGACAGTATATATGTTCTGTTGCCTTTGATGCTTTCACGGCCCGTACTTATAGACATGATACAGACTTTTCGGCTTAGGCCGTGTCAAGAAAATAAGGTAAAATTCTTTACGTTTCGCAGAAAAATTTGCTCTGCGTCATCAGAAGAAAATCTCGACTGTCCACGAGAAAGGCTTCTAAAACAAAGAGGTTTGAATTTAGACTCATCGTTGGTGATATGGTCTGCTCACGAAATTTTGAATAATCTGCGATACATCCTCATATCAGGGACCTGAGCCGGTTCACTGACGTAACCACACAAATGAAGAATTCTACATACCAAAAATATGCCCCAAAATGTTATCTCGAAGTTGTCTTACACTATATTATTTATGTTATATCATATTACCATATATAATTATATAATATTTCATTTCTATTGCAGTGTCATATTAAACTAACAAATCATAAAAATTGCCTTTTCACTGACGTCGAGTAACGTAGATTCCATCCCTCTCAATTACAAAGAGATGTTAATTTATAAGAATCTGTTGGAATTGTTATTGAGAATTAATGATACAAAAGTTATGTTAGTTTATCGTTTGGTATTTTTGAACTGAAGTTCATCTAATTATATATGGTAATATGATATAACGTAAATAATATCGTCGCTTCACCGGTAAAAGGTTGTAATACACAAAGCTCTTCCTATCGATTATTCTCCTTAAGACTGGTCACGCCTCCCAGCCACATATGGATATGCAGCCCATCAGAACAATGTCCGTTGTGTTCGTTTTCCTATGCGGCCGAGTAACCGAAAATGAACCTAACATTCAATATACAATAGGAGTGCGTGAATACGTAATGCAAGCATACATTCGTATAGTACGGTACAGTAAGGTTAATTTTCCTTTACACATGGGCATAGGAAAATGAACACAACAAAATTTGTTCTGATGGACTGCATTACCATATGTGGCTGGGAGGCGTGACAAGTCTTAAGGAGAATAATCGATAGGAAGAGCTTTGTGGATTACAACCTTTTACCTGTGAAGCGACGATATAGTGTTATATAACATCGAGATAAAATTTTGGGTCATATTTTTGGTATCTAGAATTCTTCAACATAATCCCTACCGTACTGTTAAGCTGTCCTAATTAAAAGTTAAATGACCATTTCCTACCATAAAATGTCAAGCAAACATAACTCTCAGGCAGGTGCGCTGGCACATGACTTGACATTTTTTTGCTAACGTCCCTCCTTACAAATATCTACACTGGCATTCAGATATTTCATTATGATTTCTTACACTCTGTGTGAAACATTTCATTGTATATTCCGAAATATGAAAACCAGCAACACTCAAATATCCATTCCAATATGATATTGAGCAATGTGGTGTGAGAACACGTGACTAACTTAGTTATTTTATCTGGAAGAAATTGTTTAAACAACAAATGCATATTTATAATGGGATATTACTGTATTTTTTTTACTCTGAGTGCATAGTAATAGTACTGACAATAACAAACATGGAGACAGTCATTTTTACAATGTTGTTGCCAAGTCCCACAACGACTACGAACGCAGTGCGCCTACTAATACAATAAAATGCAGCGCACCTACTCCAGAGTTAAATGTAAGGGAGGAAGTTTGCTAATAAATTCATTTGGAGTTAAATACACTTCCTTAAAATAAGAAATTAGATACATTTCAAAAATATACACGGACATATAAGGAATTGGGTTCAGTAATTTGAGTATCACAATACCTGGCAGCAAAATGCAGAGGACTTTCGTTATTATTGTTCTTTAGATTGATGCAGGCTCCCAACCGAATTAAATTTTCGAGGCTGCGTATGTGTCCTTCGCGACTGGCGTAATGTAGTGGTGAACAACCTGTGTTGTCCTTCTCGTTGAGAAGCTGCAGAAGACTAAGTTTCGACTGGGCCTTTTTGAACAAAAGAACAACATTTAATAATTACAATGTAAGAATATGCAGCTCAATCATACTGTATCTTAATAATGAAATACTATATTCCTGGCAATTTATACTTTTTGCAAAGTACGTGAGTAAGAAACAAAGCAGAATCCCAAAAGCATCACCAATTGGGGCCGATGACGTAGATGTTAGACCCATTCAAACATCAAGCATCAATAAGCATCACCTATTAGAAATTCTTCCATCACAACCATGGCTGCTATACTCTATAACCATGTATGTTTATATTTACATAACGTTATAACATTCTTTCAAAAACAAAAAATGTCCCATAGTTCCGCAAGAAACTTCTAGACTCTATTTGAACCAAAGGCGCGCCATTTAGTCTATATATCGTCGGCTTACTTCTAAAACCTCGTATGTTACAATGTTCTTCCTCCCCATTATATACCTTAACATTGGTCATGCCTCCCAGCCACGTATTTATATGCAATCCATCAGAACATTTTTCGTAGTGTTCATTTTCCTGTGCAGACGTGTAAAGGAAAATGGACCTTGCCGTACAGTATAGTAGGGATGTTGTTTTCGTGGCGAATTTTAGCACTCCTAGAGTTCAACGTATTTAAGTTTCATTTTCCTATACACATAACCATAGGAAAATGAACACAACGAAAATTCTTCTGATGGACTGTACATCCAATTGTGACTGGGAGACGTGACCAGTCTTAAGGAAGAAAATGGATAGGAAGTGCATTGGGAGATACGAGGTTTTAGAAGTAAGCCATCGATATACTATTTGCCGATTATTGTATAATAGTTCTATTGGTAAAAGTTTTATTCCTGTGATAGTAATATGAATCTCTACAAAGCATTTCTTGAAGGGGTAGTATATTGTTTCATATCATTCTCAGCGATAATAGGTACTTCATTCGTTTGAGAGTAGTGAGTAGAACTTTCGACAGCACAGTTAGTTACATTAAAACAGGATAAAAATGGAAACTTGAAATTAGAACTTAGTATTTAACCTTATCTCCAAATGAAGGTGGCCTTAACAAGCACACCCACACGCAATGCAGTTAAATTAATACTATGAAGGGATCCTTTGTATGTAATTAAATTCTGATGGAATGGATATACTCTCCCATTCTTCAATTCGCAGACGAAATTGATGACCAATTTGCTCTTTCAGGTAAGAACATTCCTGCAGAGTAAACCCCCTGATTTTTACAGGATATAATTTGTTTTCTAGGTCCGTATAATGACTGATATTGGAGTTAAGTGTATTTTACTTGAAATTTGACTTATCACTGTATTCCTGACCATATTCTCGTTGCCAATTTATAACGTTATAACTACAGGAAGCAGCAATTTGATGTTCTTCCTCCCGCTTCCCTTATAAATGGTGATTTCTTGTTTTAGTACCAGATAGTTACAGATTGTGTCCTTCGACTAATGGGACTCTTTCAGTTTTCAGTTGAATTTATGATCCTTAATTAACTTTTACGTTTAATGCTGCCTAGCAGCAATGTACACTGGAGAATTTTAAGCTGCAAACTATGGGTTACTACGGCCTTCTTCGATAAATTGCAAGCAATTGTTATCCCGTTAAGTGTATTGATATCCATCTCGTCACTGATAACCATTTTAGTGAACAATAACAATTCTTCTAAGTTATTTTTCCTCCTTCCATTCTCTACTCTGTTACAGAGTGATCTTCAGATTCACTGCTATATCGCACATCAAACGTGAAGGTCCTATATTCTGCTCCTTTTTCCATGAGTTACAGCTGGTATCTCTATATCACACAGTTCTAACCTCAACACAAGCATCAGAACAAACTCTTTTCTAATATATCTGTCGGTATTTGAAGTAGGATATTTTTCCTACTTCAACACGAATTTCCTTTGCTTTAATTTGTCTATATATTTAGCAACTATGTTTGAGCTGCAGTAAATAAGTTTAATGCTCATGTAAAATCATTCACGGTTATTTTGTTTGATATTTCTGAACAGATTCCATCTGCTTTGCCTGTCTTCAGTGTAGTGTATTTTACTACATATCATTTCCATGCACTTATGTTCCGCTTGTACTACGTCCAGAAGTATGATCCAATGCAATTCAATTAGTTCTCCAAATACAAATTTCGGGAATCTTTAGTCCTTTAATCCATTGGTCGTTTTCCATCCATTCTCAAGAGGTTGAGGCTGATACATTGAAGGATTTTAAATGCGATAGCTTTGTACTGTCTTAGGAGTTGTAAGGAATGTTTGCAGGAAAAATTCTGACAACCGTTTCTTAAGATCTAGAATAATTTAAAGAAACTTGAACACATAATATTGTCCCGTGTTGGCTGGATAAGCGTGTTTACGTTTAAGATTTGTTAATTAATTCTAATTAATTATAACTTGCAGTAAATATACTTCTTTACGCTATTTCCCAGTCCACGCACCCGTCACTTTCTACTGTTTTTCTCTATGTTTTCCCAAACACAGAGTCCTACACAAAGTCTAAGAGTAAACGGGCAGGCCAAACGGTGAGGTCAGCAGTCGCTCTCAAAATTGACACGGCGGACGCTATTACAATTACACTGCCCCCTCCTTAAGGCTGCTCGTCTCATGCTGCTCCACAATACGGCGATCCAGGTGAACAACCATCATCTTTCTCGGGGAGACTGCCGGATCCTCTAGACAACGTCGTTGATCCGGGTGACGATTGTATAAGGGGCCTTCCCATTGTGCCTCAAGCTTCGGTGACTTTCCTTTTGTCCGCAACGGCTGGTAGAGCCACACTCGGTCGCCTTTCTGGAAACCCTCAGAGTTCTCCAACAAGTCGTAGCGGGCTTCCATCCGGTCGCTAGCCACTCTTAGATGTTGTCGGGCATAATCGTGGAGGTCGTTGAGCCGATCCACCAACTCCCACGCATAGTCCGTTGCTGGCTACTGCTGCTCCGGTACCGACCCGAACATTAGATCGTACGGTAGGTGGAGCTCCCTTCCAAAGACCATGTTGGCTGGTGTCATACCCGTCATCTCAAGGTGGATGCTCGGTATGCCATCACAAAGAATGGGACCCTCTTGTTCCAGTCCTTCTGGTGGGCCTAAAACAACTTTCTGATATGCTCCTCGACGGGTTTTACAAAACGCTCCACCATGCCATCTGACCGAGGGTGGAGGGGCGTCGTAAGGGTCTTCCGCACTCCTAAGGGCTGAAAAACCTCTCGCATCAGCCCCGACTCAATGTTTATGCCCTGATCGCTCTGCAGTTCCCTAGGGACACCGAATCGGCAGAAGAAGTTCTTAATCAAGACGTCGGCCACTGTCAATGCTTCTTGGCTCAGGATGGCGTTGACCTCCGGCCACTTTGTGAAGTAGTCCATGGCCACGAGTAAGTAACGGTTCCCAGCGTCGGATTCGGGGAATGGTCCAGCTACATCAATGGCGATACTTTCTAAATGTGCTCCGACGTTGTATTGCATCATCTGGCCCCTACTCCTGGTTCTATGCCTCGACTCGCAGCGCAGGTGTCACAATAAAAAATCAAAATATTAAGGTCAAATATAAGCCACATGAATTCATATTTTCATTTCAAGAACCTCATATGCATTACGCGGACTACAAACAGCGCTCGATATTATGAATAGCTGGCAATACGTTCAGAGCTCTCACGACAAGTATTATAATTTAAAGCAGGACATTTGATTTTAGAAATATAACTGCTGTAGAAGAAATAAGAATCATCCATAATATGGAAACTTACTTCCAAGTTAACTATGACTATTTAATTCATCCCTGCTACACACATATATCATTAAAGTTGACGAACATAGTTGGTTAAACAACTTTTTGGTACAAAAACCTCTTACTGTGTCTACTCTTTTACATATCCATACAGAACATTTCTCTTGACTGTTGAATCCAATGGTTACGACATTACTGAAGTACCGTAAGATGACAGATAATAGAGATCAGTGTTTTCTACAATCTCTATTATATGAATGTTGGATAGTAAGTTCTACTTCAGTTCTCAAGATTCGAGATAGAAGTTGGTTTAAATTACCTTTTATTCGGAAAAATCACATTCTTTCTCAATGTTTCATCTTCTATGTATTCAATTTCTTCAAATTCTGAAAGACTTGATGGCTATAGGAAGCAGCTAGAAACTACATCAATGGCGCTATGAATTGTAACGTTCAATATCAGTTGTAAATGATAGTGGTTACTTAGCGTTAATGCGTTAGGGATAAAAGAACTTCAATATTTTATAAATCAAAAAGCAAAAATTCCGAAACAGTTTTACTCGAACAGTTTAAAGAAATCATTATCACCTGCATATGCCCGATTAACTTCTCTGTCCAGACGATAGAAATCGTCTTTGTAGTTACATATTGTCATGATCTATGCTTTCTAGGCTAGGTGATAGTTATAACGGAGAAAACACATTGCTCCTAAGTAGTGTTAAATGACCAGAACACAAATTGTGAAATATTTCAAACATTCTTTCCACAATTAGTTACATATTGTCATGATCTATGCTTTCTAGGCTAGGTGATAGTTATAACGGAGAAAACACATTGCTCCTAAGTTGTGTTAAATGACCAGAACACAAATTGCGAAATATTTCAAACATTCTTTCCACAATTACCAGATTTGTTAGTCTTCATATAAAAATCACCAACACTTACCCGCTTTGGCTCGATAGGGGTTGAATGCTTACTTATCCATTCATTAAGTACCTCTTTTGTTAGTTGTAGTGCGAATATTTACGACCCTCATTTCGTTCACATTCACAAAGATGTGGGTCCATTGGCTAACAACTAGGCACGACTTACGTGTCTGAAGTATCTTCTCACCTTAATAACTTCATCAGCAAACTCTTCCAGCCGCCCCCCATTCATGACAACAAGATGGAGAGCATTTCGGTGATTGACATCCTTTAAATTAATGTTAGCTCCCAGACGTATTAGTGTGTGCACGGTTCGCCAGCCTCCACGTGATGCTGCTAACAAAAGTGGAGACCTTCTTTCCTTATCTAATGGATTAATATCAGCTCCCTGAAATAGAAGAGGACAAGCAATTTTTCGATTCATGTAACATCAGAGATAAGGTACATACAATACGATACAATACAATGGATTTATTTTGTCTGGCAATATTAAGGCTATTCGGCCCTCTCTTCCATCTAAGCAGAAAATACAGTATCTACACGTGCAAAATTAAAAGGAATACCCTTACAATTGAAACATCTTGCAACTATTAAACAATAAAATATTACGATAAAAAATAGGAAAAATAGGAGAATGAAAAATGAAATGAAATGTCGTATGGCTTTTAGTGCCGGGATATCCCAGGACGGGTTCGGCTCGCCAGGTGCAGGTCTTTCTATGTGACTCCCGTAGGCGACCTGCGCGTCGTGATGAGGATGAAATGATGATGAAGACAACACATACACCCAGCCCCCGTGCCATTGGCATTAACCAATTAAGGTTAAAATCCCCGACCCGGCCAGGAATCGAACCCGGGACCCTCTGAACCGAAGGTCAGGACGCTGACCGTTCAGCCAACGAGTCGGACATAGGAGAATGATGATGATGGTGATGAAGATGATTATTTACACAAATATGACATGATTAGCTAATTTATTTTAACATTGGCAATAACAGTGATATATAAAGCCTATAGTTTGAGGAAGGCTAAATCTACAATATTTCCATAACCTGCGAATAACAATTTAGGGCTTCATCTACGTATTATTTAGTAGGTAGCGGTGACAAAGTGAGGTGAGGCGGTGAGGTGGAATAGATAGGAGTGTATCAGATTTTGAACATGTTCCGAAACTGTGATTGAATGAGAGGTGGTGAAATTGACTGTAAGTAGGGAGGTGAGCATGAGGAGAGTATTCGATGAAGAAGGCATAAAGCATGAAGATTACGGCGCTTTTTGAGTTTTAGCCAACCGAGTTCATCGCAGGCAGTTGTAACATGGTCAAAGTAACGTAGATAACATATATAGCGAACACAGGCGTTTTGCGCGTTGTAGTTTGTCGTTAATAGTAGCAGTCAGGTCGTAGTCCACGGCGTCACAGTAGTCGAAATGAGTTAATACCAGAGTGCAAATGAGGCGTTCTTTTAATACTCGAGAAAGTATGTTGAGGAATCTTCTAAGTGAGTTATGTATCGCAAATAATTTCCTGGGGATGCTGGTAACCTGCTGCTTCCAAGAAAGATGTTCGTCTATCATAACACCGAGATCTTTGACAGATTCATTGAAATCAATGAGTGAATTTTGTAGGAAGAGTTTTGGTAAAGTGAAGTTACTTATGGTTTCTGAACAAAGCCAAAGATGTGAAATTATTATAGCTTGAGATTTTACGTTAAATGAGGCCACAACACTAGTTGCAAATTGAGGATTGTGGCGACGTTTAGTAAATTCACAGAGGCTTGCAGACTGAACGCTCAAAGGCATAAAAGTCCATAATGATAATGTATGTATGTATGTATGTATGTATGTATGTATGTATGTATGTATGTATGTATGTATGTATGTATGTATGAGAATTTACGTTATTTAATCTAAGTCCATGCATTTCAGTCCAGTTACAGGTTTCTTGTAAGTCTCCATTGACATTTTTAATTACATCGGTTAGTCTTTCCGGTTCACAGTGCAAGTATAATTGTATATCGTCAGCATGCATGTGGTGTCTGCAGCTGTTTACCAACGACGTAATATCATTGATATAGACATAAAATGGAAGCGGTCCTAGGACAGACCTCTATGGATCGCCAGGTTGAATATTCATTATTGTTATTTCTTACACACTGCAGCCGACCGCGTAGGTATGAATTCATCCAATTAAGACTGCTTGTCGAGAACTGGAGTTTAAATAGTTTGGAAAGTAGTATTTCTATGTCAACTGAGTCAAAAGCTTTAGAGATGTCAAGAAGAGCTAGGATGGTAACTTGTCTTCTGTCCATCGCATTGCGAATGTCGTCTGTAACCTTATGTAGTGCAGTGCTAGTGCAGTGGTTACGTCGAAAACCAGATTGGTGTTCGTCAAGAATATCGTGTGTTTGCAAGTAGTTGGAGACTTTTTTTGCTATTTGCTTTACGTCGCACCGACACAGATAGGTCTTATGGCGACGATGGAATAGGAAGGGTCTAGGAGTGGGAAGGAATCCGCCGTGGCCTTAATTAAGGTACAGCCCCAGCATTTCCTGGTGTGAAAATGGGAAGTTGGAGACTTATTGGAGTACAATGAATTCTAGGGCTTTTGAAAGGACCGATAATATGCTCACAGGTCTATAGTGGGTTACGTCTTCAGGCGGTGACTTTTTAGCAAGCGGGTCGACAACGGCAGCTTTCCATAAGGACGGATACGCGCCAAGTCATTAGTGAATGGTTAAAGATTTAAGTTATAGTAGGTAAAATTATGTCATTTCTTGTCTTAATAAGTTATATTTCTATATTGTCTTTCCCTTTGGACTTGGATTTTATTCTAAATATGGCTTGTTTAACTTGCGAGGGTGTCATATTTGAAAAGTAGAAATTTTCTCTGTCGGGTGCAGGGGAGTTGTAATTGCTGTATAGTGTTCCATGTTTCCTTTCTCTGTCAATGGTATGTCCGGGAGTGGTAAAATATGTAGTGAGGGACTCCAAGGATATGTCAATAGGATGATCGTCTCTTTGTTTACTTATTCCCATGTGTCCTAGTTCTTTCCACGCCGTAGCAAGTCTAGTACTTTGTTTTAGCAGGGTATGTGCACGTCTAATTCTAACGTTGCGTACTGCCTGCGATGTTTTATTCCGTAGCCGTTTAAATGCGTCAAAATTGTCATGTGTCGGTTGTCGCTTAAACTTTCTATATGCGGCACCTCGTCTTGCCATTAACTCATTTAGCTCCAGATTTAGTCACTGTGCTGGGGCTCGTGTTACCCGCACTGTTTTCGGCGGGGCGTGTCGGTAATAGACCGCTTTCAGATATTCGTTAAATATTAATATCAATGTCATCAACTGTCAGTATATGGTGCCATGGAAGATCTAGTGCATCTTCAGTGAACATACTGTAGTCAATTTTAGAGAGATCTCTAAATGTAATAGTCCTTGGTTTTGTCTTTCGGGTCTTTAAGGAGTAGGAAATGTACATTAGGTCATGAGATGAAATTCCTGGTACAGATGTCTGTTCGTGTTGTAGTACTTTGTCTGTATTCTTGACAATCATTAAGTCGATTGTCGTGTGTGACGTGGCAGTGTGGTGAGTAGGGAGTGTTTGCAAAATGCTCATATCGCAAAACGTAGTCACGTTTATAAGCTGCCGACATTTGGCATTGTTGTTTCCGGTGTCTGTGTTAAAGTCGCCCATGATAATTACATGTTCATATTGCGGGAGTACGCGTAACAATGCGTTCTCTACGTCCTCCAAATGTCCAATCGCAGGTGGCTTAAACACCACACAGTCAGCACATTTCTGATGGCCTACGATTATTTCCAAGAGCAGGAACTCGGTTCGTCTATTGTATTCGCAATCTGAACATGTAATTATCCTAAGCTTCAAACTGGTTTTGACTATCTCTGCCACACATCCTCCCCTCTTTCCTGCTCCGTCGTTCCAAAGTAAACAGTAGCCAGGTATGTTGAAAGTTATCGAAGGGATAAGATCATGAAGCCAGGTTTCAGTGAGAAGGCGAACATAAAGTACGTCCGGGAAAAGTTATTTAAGTTCGTGGAAATGGGCGGAAAATGAACGTACATTTAGATGAGGTATATGGAGACCTTTACGGGAAAAGGAAACTTTAGCTATAGGAGCAGGTCTCGAGTTGAGTGAGAAGGAAGGGGGTAAATCCAGAAGGGGTCAGTGGACAGTTGTCACAAGGTCTTGTTCTGTTTTGTGGAGAGTGGAGGGGTGAGTGAGGCCTGCAAATGGATTGTGGCTTGAAAGGAATGTCCGGTACTGTCAGAGGAGAGTGCCCCATTAGTTCTCGTAGCCCCCTTATGAAAATTTAATAATTATGTGAATGAAATAATCTAACTAGAGTGAGCTTATCTAATTAAATTACACGAAGGTAGTATTTAAATAAAATGAAATATAGTTAATAGAGATCAGAACAGTCAAGTGAATTGTCCGTTTAGTTGCTATCTCTATCCTCCGGTAAGTCACACAGCCGGTTAATGCGCACTTTGCCCCCATTGGGTTTCTTAATGACGATATCACCGTCTGCAGTCCGACAGGTGCTTACATGGAAACGGTGAATGGCGGCCTTCAGTATGAAGAGTCTAGCGGACGTGAGATCTTAGCGGATGGTGACATGAGTGCCCTTTAGTCTCCTTTTCTTACGGAATACTTCTTATAGTGTACGATAAGAAGTAAACTTGACAATGATAGGCCGAATTTTCCCTATTGATTTAGGCCTAGCACGGTGACTTATATCAATATCATTGATATTTATATTCACGCCTATATCTCTGAAGACGTTTGCGGCAAGTTCGTCAGTCTTTTCTTGTGAGCTCTCCTGCATTCCAAAGATTCTGAGGTTATTATTTCTCCTACTATATTGTTCCAGAGAGTCGCTTCTAGCTTCGAATTCTGATCTAATTGCCTGGATTTCCTTGTCCCGACACTCAAGTTTGTTCTTTAAATGCGCTACAAGTTCAGCATTGAACTGGAGAGATTTCTCTAGTTCCTTAACGACAAGTGTGGTCACTCGCTCCAATATCGCCTCTATAATTCTGTCCAGAAACTTACCCGAGCTGAAAGTCTCATTCAGGATCCCCGTGACGGTCTCTTCCACGAGGATGGCACTACCGTTCGCTTCCTTGCTGTTGCGCTTGTTACTCCTGGTCATCTTGTTTCACAATGGAATATTTTAATGAACTGATAAAAATATGACCACGACAGGGAGACACTTTCACTTTAAACACTTTCAGGATATGTGTGCACACTTTCACAGAACGTTTGATATATATTTCTACGAAAGAACACCTGCTAATTCACTTTGAGTGAAGAGCTGATCTCACGCACATCCGTCAGCCATGAACGCGAGGAGATAAATATAATAGACTCATACTTTCCATGCACTGTATTAAAGAATTTCTTATTCGAAATTTTTGCTTGGAGCATAGCATTTATTTTCTTCGGTGTGCACAAGGCAGTTTCTTAATTATTACTTGCACTTGTACGGTTTGATAATAAATTATTACATCTTTTGAAAAACCGCCGAGGTGGACATAATGTCGTCCATTGCAGTAATATGCTTGGCATTATATTTCGGTAAATTAAAGTTTGATAGGATGAAATCAATAATAGCAACTGCAAACCGACGAATCATAAAGATAGACAGGTTCGTAATTTGTCGCTATAGGAGGCACTGTTGAAAGAGTTGTCGGTAAAGGATAAGATGTGAAAGGTAACTCAATTTCCGACCTCAAATGGGTTGTTAGGGCAAAACTCAAATAAAAATGGACACAGTTAGTTGAAACGGGAAGTTCAAATCAAATCCGTCAATCGGAAAGACGTGAAAGTGCAAGTTGATCCACAATACATGAGATAATCTGGTCTACACGTGACAACGTTAGAACCAATTTCCTTGAGTTCCGTAACATAGTATCCGATTGTTTCTCATGACGCTAATAAAAACGTTCTTGTTCGATAGACTAATTGCGCTAAAAGTGTATCAGACACACAGCACATCTGCACATATTTGTAAGAACCTTTCGTAAGAGGAAAATGACCAACGCTGCTGTCCGTAATTTAAGTAACAAATACAAATACACATATAAAGTGAATGAACATACATCTGTAGAAGATAGTGAGTATTTATTATATACTACATAAAAATTATAGGATCTAAAATCATTTTTCATTCAAAGAACTTTCGTGTTCTATAAACTCAATCCAGTCGACTCAAGTCGATCGGATTCTTCCTATCTATTGAATATTTAATGATCAACAATGTGTTTAAAATCCTGGGTGCCTGCCCGATTCGAGTCAAGTAGCAGTGAACTTGAAATCGGGAGATTGTGGATTCGAATTCCACTGTCAGCAGCCCTGGCGATGGTTCGCCATAATTTCTTACTGTCACACCAGGGACTTCACATTAATTACGACTGCGGCTACCTTCTCACTCCCTGCCCTCTCTCATCCTTGCGCCACCGAACACTTTCCATTTGTTGGGTGATATAAAGCCACTTGCCAAAATAATCGTAGTGTTTCTATTTAGCACAGTTCCCCTATGCTTCGAGATAATGCGTTAACGAAAACCTTAGCATACCATTACAGTATAGGCCATAAGAATTTTGACATTCATATTTTCGACCATAGATATCGTAAATGATACCCATGATGGATAAAACAGGAGACTGATTCATTACTTCACCTGATTGTGTCTGAGTAGACAGTTCAGTATTGTTTATATTTCCAACCTAGCAGTAAAGTGTGACCAACTGCTTAAGCGGAGACATTAAGTATTTTGACAAATAAGATTTTACTTACAGCAATGGTTTACTTACGTCTGATTTCCATTTTATTCTTTCACCCAAACAAATATTACATTGGGGAAAAGGAGATAACATTCATTAGATATTAGGCGAGCAGTGGTTGTTGCTTGAAGAAAGGCAATAGCCAAGCTCATGTTGTAAAAGAATTAGTCTTTTCTAGACAAATTGTAAACGTTTGGAACAGAGTCTTCAACAACACTGGAATATTTTTAAATAAGCCTAGATCTGTTCGCACTAGAATTGTAACCCCTGCCCTTTGAGGGACTCATTCGAAGGCAATGCGTTACTGATCTTCGTATGGCAGCAGTAGCTGTACGGAATAGTTTCGAAGACTATTGTAATATCAAACTTGACTTAACTACTATCACACGGTACCTCAAACACTAAGGCTTAAAGGGCTGAAGACCGAGTCAGAAGCCCTTGATTTCAGAAAAGAACAGGAAGGCCCGACTTGCCTTTGCTACGAAACATGGTGCCTTGAAGAAACAGGAAATGGAGTAAACTACTGCGGAGCGATGCGAGTAAATTCAATACGGTCAAATCGGATGGAAATGCCTTTGTCAGATGTTCAGTTAACACCCGCGATGATGTACGGTACCAAAAACCTAGAGTAAAACATGGTGGTCATGTAATGGTTTGAGGCTGCATTTCTAGAACTATAGTTCGTTCACTGGTAAAAATAGAAGGCATAATAGATCAATTTGTATATGGCAGGATCATGGAACAAGATATTGCACCGTATGCTAAACAAACACGCCACGTGGGTGGTAGTATCAGCATGACAATTATACTAAACATACCTCCAAGTTTGTCTAAACATGCCTCAACAGGATAAAGAATCTGGTTTATTGACTGGCCAAGTCAAAGCCCCGACCTAAACCCAATTGGACATCTGTGGGAAGAACTCAGAAAGCCTGTTAAACACATAACATACACAATCAAGGAGGCATATTTCGGAGCTTTAAATGAAGAATGGTCCATTATTCCTGTCTCATGCCTTGAGACATCGGTTGGCTCAATGTCAACTCGATATTCAGCAGTTGTACAAGCAAATGACTACCCGACTAAATACTAGATGATACGAAGTACATATGAACTTTTGGAATGTTTTTTCTGCGTATTTATAAGCTGAAAATATTTATGGTCACCATATATTACTGTAGTGTAATTATTTGTGTTATACATTTACGTCTGTATGAATACGATTGTTTGGTTGGGTGTAGATATGGTCAGATTCTTTGTGTTGTACGAGTGCACGCATTATATTAATAAAAAACGAGACCAGAGTAATTTAATAATTCGTCAAATTACTTATGCCGATACTGTATATTTAACAGTTTAATTATCAGCATTTATAACTGAACTTTATGCCTTCCTGAAATGATGAAGGATGTCATTACGTCCGTTATGCCATTGGTTTCGTTTTCTTATTTGTTCAGTTTTCCAAACTGGATTCATAAAAATATGCTTTTAGATAACGTCCGTAAAGTTTGCTTTTGCTCCTAAGTATGATATAGTGTATGTTGATGTAGAAGGAAATGTACAGTGTAATGAAATCGTGGAATTTTCGGAGATGTGGTGGAGATTATTGATGAAATGATTTGTTTACACATGTCCAAACCTGAATGTATTAGAAAGATGATACTTTGGAGCTTGAAATTTATTTCCGTTTGTCGACATAATGCTCCTGCCATTGCCTATTCATTTCATGGAAAAGGCGTACGAGTTTCCGCATGTCAAGTGATATTGCTGTCTTTGGTTCTCCAGCATTCTTGTTATTATTTGTACTTGAACTCTGGCTTGATGGTCTTGTAAGTTTATTTCCGCAGCGAGTTGTTTCGACAAACATGCTGAGCGGTTACATACTATCGATCGACGGTCAGTCCAGAGAACATCAGCCTTACTACTAAGGTTAAGTTATGAGTAGGTTCCCACCTTCCAATACTTATCAATTTCTATATAATAGGTTTATTAATTACATAACATAAACCATATAATCTCTAGTACATGTTTCGTTCCGATTATGGAACATCTTAAGCTAAAATTTGACAAAATGGCAAGACAATTAAAATACATTGATGTTATGATGATACAAAAGCTAAAAGATATGATAAAATGGCGCGAAGATTAAAACATATAATTATGATGATGAAATAAAGTTCATTCATGTTGGTTAAAAATTCAACAAGTCAGTGTTCAAATATGAGATTTATAAGCTGTAACATCAGCCTTGTAACTGCTCTTGAATTTCGTATATGACGCAGCTCAATAACTTGCCAATGTTTTGAAATCAAGTGTTGCCGTGGCGTTTAGAACTTGTTCCATTTTGCGGCGGACTACAATTTTAGTGATGAGTTTGTGTCGTGAACATTATTCAGCAAGCGTTACTCATCCCCACGTCCGCTTTGCGGATTGTTCCTGCCTATAATACAGAATCACTACCAACCCAGATACTGAAGTTTCCAAAAAGGATAACATCGTCTGAAGGAGGTATATTTGTTAAGACTGTATTAATTTGGAAGACGAGGTTACCTTTCTAGCCATCATCCGATGTTGCTGTTGGAACATATGCTCTAATTGATATAACTCGCTATTTGTTTGCGAGATTGAGGTGGAATGTCATAAATATATCACGTATTTCGGATGAGAGTTAATCAAGGTGATCAAGAATTTCCTTCTTTATTTCATACCTGAGAATAGAAGGTTCGCTTCCTCCCTTTCCTTTCTAAATGAAAGTATATCCTGCGGCTTGCTCCTTGACCTGACCCCCTAGTGCTCGCCTAGTTTCACTGAGAGCAGATATAACACTGTCAAATATTTTCAACTCACAGGTCACTTTTTCTGTTCAACGGTGTGGTCCAGAGTCGATTATAATCCCAGTTAGAATTATAACGTTCCATGTAGCAAAGCTAATTCACTTCTGTTGTTTTGCAACCATACTTGGCGTAAATAGATGCGGCTATCCAGTCACATAGTTATCACACTAACTATGTTATGGTATACTTTTATAGCCTCTCCCCAAGTAGGGTGAGCAGAGTAGATCCTAAATAAAACGACTCAGTCAGGAGTGTAGTAATGATCACTCATCAGGCTGTACTCCAGCAAAATGGTGACCACGCACTCCCCAACTACGTATAGGTTTGTTACTATCAGCCCTTAGACTGCAAAATACTGCTTCCGTCAAAAATCTCCTATTGCCGTAAGACTTCGTTGCGCATCAGGATATGTTGATATCGCCGCACGAAGGATGCCCATTTAGGGTGGAAATTTGCCCGTACTACAAGATTCACGCGGTTTCTGACAGAACCAAAAATCTATCCTGTCAAATAAATTCTAAGACGACGAATGGAGAGTTCAATTTGCGGGTCCATTCATCGTACTTAAGTTCTTTTCACCTTTTTGGACATGAGGGACATTGATCATTTTTCCTGGAGCCCGCTCTTACCTCAGCGCTTTATTTCGTTTGTCTTTCTTATGGCTACAGGCTGTACGGTTCGTGCAGTTTGCCGCAGCAGGTCAATGAGCTCTGGTTTTCAACGCTTTGCACCAGTGCTGTGCATTAGAACTGTTAGGACTTTAATCACGTGAAACTTATTTACTGGCCCATATGTTTACATTGGAAAAGTGTTCGATATGAATTCATGCGAATAACTTAGAGCTCATATGGCTATTTAATTTACCTTATTGTTAGATACTTTTTTATATCTTATCACAGGAGGCCAGAAGTGTTGCTTCTCATCAGACTGAAGACCAAACATCAACTTCACAATATCAATTGCCCCATGAGCTCAGGCTAAGTGAATAGTTGGAATTGATTTCAAAAGTATTCTACTCAAGAACACTACGATTAAATGAAGGTACAAAGTAAGATATATCAAATTAAAACACGTTGGCAATGAATAGAATTTATGAGTTCTTAATAATTACCTATTTTAAATAAAATGGAAGTTCTCCCATTTTTCGTTATCACGTAGGTGCTTGGGAACTGGCTTAATCGTGTTACAACTGGATATTGATAATAGGTACACTGTGGGACCATAATGGAATAGACATTATATACTTAGATAAATATTATATTTTGGATTCTTAATCCAATAGCCTACAAAACACTATTAAACTCGTAACAGTACCAATAACGTGAAATTATGTCCATAGGAACACCGTAAATTCAATATAATTACATAAAACTCACCTCGGAGACCAAATATTCTACTATTTCTGGGTGATCAAACATCGCAGCACAGTGTAGTGGAGTCATTCTCTGAACGTCACAGGAGGCCAGACATTGTTGCTTCTCAGCAGGCTGAAGACCAAACATCAGCTTTACAATATCAATTGCCCCCTGCGCGCAGGCTAGGTGAACAGGAGTTGAAAGATCATGCTGCTGAGTAGAAATCTTGGCTCCAGATTTAAGGCACAGCTCGACAGCCTGAATCACAATAGTAAAAATAAAATAACTATTACATATTCAAATACTTGTTCCGGAGAATATTATTAATACTGAACCATAACATACGATGGTGAATATTAAAACTCCTGATTATTTCTACTTTCAGGTGAGTTCAGCTTATATTTTTGATTTTGGGAAGATCAGAATTAAGCTCATGAGGTCGTCAATAATGGTATGTGTATGCGCATGTGTGTGTGTGTGTGTGTGTGTGTGTGTGTGTGTGTGTGTGTGTGTATGTGTGTGTGGTCTTGTAAATTTATAACTGTTTGCTTTACTTTGAATTGGGAATGATGAAGGATTCCCTTTTCTCAATATGTATCATTGCTGTATATTAGAATATTATCATCTTAACAAATTCAAATAGGGTGACTGTTTGCTTATTGTCTAAAGCATACATCAATGAAACACTTCCTGGGATCGCCACTAAATAATGTAAAACATACAACCACACAAATGATCTGTACAAATCAGGAAATTTGAAGTTATCCAGTCTTTTGTAGACCATTCGGATGATTATGACTCTGATAAGGAAGTTATCTTAATATAATCATGCGAATACATCTCTCCAGCACATTTCGTTCAATGAATATATTCATTAGCTGAATAATTCGTTATGTATTGGTACATTTGTAACATTATACAGCATGTTCGAGAACAACGTGAACCGGGTATATGGGCGGTAGATGGTTGGTAATACTGAAAAATGATTTGAAAAAATAATTCAGTATCTGGCCCCGTTGTCATTTTATCAGCTGTTGAATTTAACCAATCAGATCACCTCACGGTTGAATACAAATGGGAATTTCGCGGCACTGGTGGTAAATCTGCATATGACGTAAGACCGGCTTGAGAGCCACGTTGAGAAATCAACATCCAAGTTTGGGTTTCAGCAAGTGTCACCGTAGCGATCCTGTCAGCTCGGAGGTCTGTGTTCTACCCCTACGCTGGCGCAGCTTCATTCTTCGACTGGTGCTCTCATGCCGATCTTAGGCTACGTACAGATTTACCAACACAGCCGCGCAAAGTCTGTATGAATTCCCTCGCAAATTGATCTGATTTGCTAATTTCAGCAGCTAATAAAATGACAACGGTGCGAGATATTGTGTTATTTCTTACAAATTATTTATCTGTATGACCAACCCTCTAACGCTCACGTGGTTTCCGACCAGCCTGTCTACAGTAACAAGGTGGCTCCATTTTACGCTATAATGTGTGTAATTTCTCACAAATGATTCTATTTCCAATAACTACGTCTTCCTTTTGCCTTACAGGTTGAAGGTGATGGCTAGGTCTATTACTTTAAATTGATATTTAACCATCCAGGATACTGTGGAAACATACAGTATTCAGGAATATTGGTACCATTATATTTTCTCGTAGAATAAAATTTTAATAATTCCCTTCACTTCCGATTGTATTACAAATTGATTTATACCAGCTTGAAAGGTTCCATATTTTTATACTACACCAGTTTCAAAGTGGTAATAATTCCTAATGTATAGAACTCAAATATTAGCTATTCAGAACTAATTAACCCATTACCATGAAAATTAGTAGCAGATAGCTTAAATAAAAATGTGTAATCATCACTAGTCACATTTTCCTCATGTACACAAATTCATGTTCATGTCCTTATGCCATTTAGGACCAACGAAGCACGGTGCACTCATCAATTCCCATTGATAACAACTTACGGATATGTCACTCGAACATCGAATCGATTTCAACTTCTAAGAGTCAATATCTCTCACGCCTGCTGTTGTAGAATACTGTACATGTAATAGCAATACAGGAGACTCACACCAAGGATGACACAGATCTTTACACACCGGGTGAGTTGGCCGTGCGGTTAGGAGCGCGCAGCTGTAGGCTCGCATCCGGGAGATAGTGGGTTCCAATCTCACTGTGGGAAGCCCTGAAGATGGTTTTCCGTGGTTTCCTATTTTCACACCAGGCGATTGCTGGGGTTGAACCTTAATTAAGGCCACGGCCGCTTCCTTCCTATTCTTAGTCCTTTCCTGACCCATCGTCGCCATGGCACCTATCTGTGTCGGTGCGACGTAAAGCAAATAGCAAAAAACGATCTTTTTAGAAGAAGGACATATGGTTATGCTCTGGCTGTAACCATAAATGGTTAACAATACTGTATTGATACGTATGTCAGGTCCCATCTCACTGACTACAAATTAACTTGTCAGGACAGAACAGCTGATTTCTTTGTTTTGGCTATAGAGATTGCCGGCATCCCTGTTGTAAATATTTACAAACCTCCAAAAGTCAGTTGGCCAAATCCTCCTGTAAGATCCTTCAGTAACCCAGTAGTGTATGTCGGTGATTTCAATAGCATGGGGATATCAGAAAGAAGACGGCAATGGAGCAATTCTAAATGAATGGATGGATCTGTACAATCTTCAGCTTGTGTACAACAATAAGATCCAGGAACGTTCCGATCTGGTATACGGTTAAAGGATTATTCCCCTGAAATAACGACATGACGCAACGAAGTATCATCAAGTCTTTCCCACACAGCCAACATACGCCAATCATTACTCATTACGGTACAGAAATTCCACTAGTCACCTCCATCCCAGAACCTCGATGTTTTTCACCTTGCGAGCTGGGAACACTTTAAGAAAGGTCTTGATAACACTGTTCAGTGTATTCCCCCAGTTCCATCCAATTTTGAACGATTTGTGCTTGCTAACAAAGTTAATGCGAAGAAATAAGTTCCACATGGGTTTAGGAAGGAATACATCCTCGAATGTTCTCAGGAATGCAATGAGTTATATGCTAAATATCAAGAATCTCACAATGATACAACAGCCGTTGACCTGAGAGCTCTCAATAAGAACAGACATGAAACAGTGGCGGAACTTAATTTTACACATTCTAGTCGCAAAGCCTGGAACCTTATAAGCTATCACCACATCCTGACTTATCAGGTGACTGTGGCAATGAGAAACTTGATATAGCCCTGAATATGCTAAAGGCAAATAAATCTGCTTGCTTTTATGGCGTATATCCAGAGTTTCCTAAAGCCATCGGATCTAAAACAAAATTGTGGCTCAATGAATTCTTCAATGAAATACTAGTGGAAGATTACCAAAGCTTTTCAAGCGGCTAAGACAATTGTCATCCTGAAACCAGGCAAAGATGGAACTGATGCTTCTCATTACCAACCAGTATCGCTACTCCGCATGACCTATAAGCTACTAGAAAGACATTCAAAAGGCCATTGATCAAATCATCTCTGTTGAACAAGGTGACTTTAGGAAATCGGGCCTGCTGCGAATAGGTTTTAACATTGACAACTTTAGTTGAAGCTGGATTTCAACGATGTCTCCGATCATCTGCAGCTTTTGTGGACATTACAGCAGCTTATGACACTGTGTGGAGGGACGGCTTGATGTCGACGTTTAATGAAATCATCCCGTGAAAAGTCTGATGGTTCTAGTGAACAAATGCTCTCTGACAGGCACATTAAGGTGTTTCTGAATGGACAATCGAGCCGGTGGACTCCAAATAATGGCCTACCTCAGGGATCAGTTGTGGCCCCTTTCTATTTAACTTCTATATCCATGATACGCCAGACACGAACTCATTGAAAATCCAGAATGCAGACGACCTGGCGTTAGTTTTGAAGAGTAAATATCTTATGCGCTCTGAGAAAGTACTGACAAGTGATCTGTCGAAATTGAGTGACTACTTCCATAAATGGAGACTTCAACCTAACCCAAATAAAACTGAGGTTACTGCATTCCATCTAAATAATAAGGAAGCCCAAAAATGCTACATTTTGACTTTTGACGGAACAGAAGTACCGCATAACTACAATCCAAAATGTCTAGGAATCACTCTGGATCGTTCCTTGATATTCAAACAGCAGTGCATCAAGTTATCTAAGAAACTTGGCTTCAGAGTGAATCTACTCCGCAAGATTGCAGGAAGTAGCTGGTGTGTAGACACCAATACCCTACGCTCTGCTGCACTAGCTCTTGTGTATTCTGCTGGTGAATACAGTGCTCCTCTATGGCTAAGCATCGTTTACATAACAAGGAATGATGTATAGCTTAATGAAGCCATGAGAGTTATCACGGGTACTGTCAGATCTAGTCCCATTCAATGGTTACCTATCTTAGCTAAAATTCCCCGGTAGATCTAAGGACGAAAGCAGCTAAGGTAAATTTGCTCTAGAAGATCTCTTCTCATAAAAACTCTCCCTTGTACGATGCTCTACAAGTCCCACCAACAACTCGTCTGAAATCACGCAAACCACCCTGGACTGTTTTTAAAAGTAGCAGTTCTTTCGACATGACTTCCGAGTGGCGACAACGTCGACATGAACATCCACCCAACAACGCTCACTTGGTTCAAGGTCCAAAAAAGAAGGTTGATGGATTCCAACTGCCGCGTCAAACCTGGTCGAAGCTGAACCGAATTAGAAAGGGTGAAGGGAGGTGTCGTTACATGTTGAAGAAATGGGGTGTCCGTTCATCTGCTTACTGCGACTGCGAAGCGGAGGAGCAGACAATGGAAGACATTGTAAACGAGTGCCCACTTCGAGCATTTAACCGTGATCTGAGGCTTCTACACCAAGTGACTCCGAGTGCTCGGAACTGGTTGTCAAATTTGGGCATTGCCATTTGATATTAGATATTTGCATACGTATAAAGGCATACAATATGCACACACACACACACATATATATATACGGTACTGCTTGAACAGCCAACTTCATCAAAATCAGTATATTTATCCAACGTAACGTCAGACATTTCTGCGTCATCCCCGTTACATTTTTGGATTGTTATGCTAAAAAATTGGGAGTCCAGGCTCAGGCGGCTGCGCACCGGCCTCTCACCGCTGGGTTCCATGTTTCAAATCCTGGTCACTCCACGTGAGATTTGTGCTGGACAAAGCATAGGCGGGAAAGGATTTTCTCCGGGTACTCAGGTTTTCTCTGACGTCTTTCACTCCAGCAACACTTTCCAATAATACACTGACTGACAGAGCAAATGCAACACCAGGAAGGAGTGGTCAGAACTTTATGCCAATTGCAGGGTAGACTGACGTCACTGAGGTATGCTCATGATGTGAAATGCGCCGCTGTGCTGCGCACGTAGCGAACGATAAATGGGACACGGCGTTGGCGAATGGACCACTTCGTACCGTGATTTCTCAGCCGACAGTCATTGTAGAACGTGTTATCGTGTGCCACAGGACACGTGTATAGCTAAGAATGCCAGGCCGCCGTCAACGGTGGCATTTCCAGCAGACAGACGACTTTACGAGGGGTATGGTGATCGGGCTGAGAAGGGCAGGTTGGTCGCTTCGTCAAATCGCAGCCGATACCCATAGGGATGTGTCCACGGTGCAGCGCCTGTGGCGAAGATGGTAGGCGCAGGGACATGTGGCACGTGCGAGGGGTCCAGGCGCAGCCCGAGTGACGTCAGCACGCGAAGATCGGCGCATCCGCCGCCAAGCGGTGGCAGCCCCGCACGCCACGTCAACCGCCATTCTTCAGCATGTGCAAGACACCCTGGCTGTTCCAATATCGACCAGAACAATTTCCCGTCGATTGGTTGAAGGAGGCCTGCACTCCCGGCGTCCGCTCAAAAGACTACCATTGACTCCACAGCATAGACGTGCACGCCTGGCATGGTGCCGGGCTAGAGCGACTTGGATGAGGGAATGGCGGAACGTCGTGTTCTCCGATGAGTCACGCTTCTGTTCTGTCAGTGATAGTCACCGCAGACGCGTGTGGCGTCGGCGTGGAGAAAGGTCAAATCCGGCAGTAACTGTGGAGCGCCCTACCGCTAGACAACGCGGCATCATGCGTATGATTCTACGTCACCTCTAGTGCGTATTCAAGGCACGTTAAATGCCCACCGCTACGTGCAGCATGTGCTGCGGCCGGTGGCACTCCCGTACCTTCAGGGGCTGCCCAATGCTCTGTTTCAGCAGGATAATGCCCGCCCACACACTGCTCGCATCTCCCAACAGGCTCTACGAGGTGTACAGATGCTTCCGTGGCCAGCGTACTCTCCGGATCTCTCACCAATCGAACACGTGTGGGATCTCATTGGACGCCGTTTGCAAACTCTGCCTCAGCCTCGTACGGACGACCAACTGTGGCAAATGGTTGACAGAGAATGGAGAACCATCCCTCAGGACACCATCCGCACTCTTATTGACTCTGTACCTCGACGTGTTTCTGCGTGCATCGCCGCTCGCGGTGGTCCTACATCCTACTGAGTCGATGCCGTGCGCATTGTGTAACCTGCATATCGGTTTGAAATAAACATCAATTATTCGTCCGTGCCGTCTCTGTTTTTTCCCCAACTTTCATCCCTTTCGAACCACTCCTTCTTGGTGTTGCATTTGCTCTGTCAGTCAGTGTATTTCAGTCGATCTGTCAGCCATTAATCATTGCCCAGCGGAGTGAGACCGGGTTCGGCAGTCAGCGCAGTTCCTATCCTCGCCGCTAGATGGAGCTTCATTCGTTCCATTTCTGACCCGATGGAAACTGGAAACAGGCTGTGGAATTTTCATTTTCATGCTCAATAAGATATTCGCAAACACTATATCCTCGACTCCGATTACGTTTCCATATTAAGCACGTCGCAACACTGTCTCCAGTAAGTTTACAATATTCATTGAATAAAGTCTCCTCATGACGACAATGTACACAGCAGCTTAACATTTATTCTACTTACTGCTGACATTTAATTTAATATATTCAATATTTCTCTCCCTTGTTATTTCGTACGCTTGTAACTCATTTCTCTCTTTCCTCTACATCTTCTCCAGTTTCTTCCTGGCCTGAAATAGTACAGTGGAGTATTTCGTTGAATTATAAATGAAAAATAAAATAATGGCATTCCAAGAGGCGCACTCGAACTGCAGCTACCAGGCAACTGTAGAGTTTTGCATGCAAATATTACAGACCGTTTTTCCTGTGATGAACGATCTGCATTCTATGCATGTTTTCGTGCGGTTCAGAGCGTTTGACGTCAAGGTGCTCTCTTGATAAAATGTTATTTATAATGTATAATTTAGAAACCACTATATGTATTCTACCCACTTCTTTTATTTTCATCCATTAATTGATCAAGTTCGTTCCTTTTTACTAACTATTCGCTTCATAATAATCATGTGACGCCAACTGAAAAAATAAAACCCTATTTTATTTTTTACCCATCAGCTATTTTTCATTTTGTTAATTACTTATTCTTCATTTCATAGCTCAATTCATAAATTAGTCCTCATACAGGTTGATTCGCCTTTGAAAAATAATTATTGCTATATGTGCACGAATATTGCGAACTCCACGGTCGGCATCGCTAAAGATGGTTTCCGGTCGTTTCACTTTTTCCCAGGAAAATGCTGGGGCTGTACATTAATTAAGTCTACGGCCGCTTCCTTCCCACTGCTGGCTCTTTCCTATCCCATCGTCTTCTTAAGACCTATTTGTGTCGGTGCGATATAAAGCCAATTTAAAGAAAACACGTATGAACATGAATAATTGTGTACAAATATTACCACCTTTAACTCTCAATGGGAATAACATTGAGAATATTCAGTCGAAATGAGTGTTACTCGAAAGCCATACAAATTTTTGAGCTGTCAAATAAGATCAAATGAAAGAAGGATCAGCTACAGGATAATATCCTACTTTGACGTGCTTGAACGCTGAAATCAAATTCCTCCTAAGCAATATCAATTTGCGAATGGTACTCTGATAAAAAGTACAAAAGCACACGTAGTAGGTGTTCGTTAAATGCCACTTAGTGTGACAAATCTCAGCAAAAATGTGTTAAATTTTTGTATCCAGAGCACACAGGAACTCATTTAAATTTACAGAGAACACTTTCACTTGTTTCCATTAAATTTAGAGGCGAATATTGGTGATAAATAAGTTGTCCTTACCATGCATTGCAGGCGAATTCAACAGCTTGGCTACTCACCTTTATGTCTCCACCATGTACTGCTGAGTGAAGTGGCACATTGCCTTCCGAATCGTAGAACGAGATCATTTCTTCTCTTTTACAACCTCTGGATTCACCCCATTGAAGAAAGATTTCCATAGTTCGAGATGATGCATTCTTCGCAGCTTCATGGATGGGGTAATAGCCATTGTTACATGGTTTACGAGGACATGCTCCGAATTCTGTAATCTAAAAGAGAGGTGAGGTTATTCAACACCGTGAATATCGTGAAATATATTTTCAAGCACTGGTGATATTCATGTTATTTTACATAAAGAATTAAAAAAGAATATGAACGTAATCATTGCTTTGATACCATAGACGCTTCACTGGAGTAGGAAATTATTAATTTGGTTAATAATATATTTATTTTACTACCTGATGATATCTAATTTCGAAGGTACTCAATACTATGAACTTTTCCTTTCATATATTTCGTATTTAAATCCATTAATGTTAATTAGGCCTTTCCCTGATAACCTTAACTCGCCTACATCCTCTCCTCTTTGTTCCTGGCCTGAAATATTATAGTATTTCTATAACTTTGAATTTTAAAATAATGTTTGTATTAAATTATCCTCACAAGAGTATTCTGTGTGGTTTCATATATGTAATAAAATACTTAAATAGTTCCCTGAATTTATATACATTTAATTAATTTATCTTAATTTAATGATTGTCAAGATTTTGACTGTCGTATTACAGGCTAAATTATCAAATGTGTTTTGGGAGTTCTTGCATTTTAACAGGGAAGTGAATCAGGAAATGTACGAACCGAATCTTCCTCGTTCCTCTATGTATTAAAACGAAACTAGTCAAATATTTTGTTCCATATCCAGACGGTAAGAAGGAAAATAGTCTCTTTCATCATTATTCTTATAATGAATTATTTTTCCGTTAGTAATTGCAAAGTAGGGACTGTAGTGTGTAATTTAAATTTATTGTAACCTATTTCTCAATAAAATGTATGTGTAAGTCATATATGGAGACCAAAAGCTAACTATCTCCAATTGCTGACCAAATGTAGTTGTGAACTGGATGCAGCTGTCTTGCTTTCCCCACACAGGGGGAAAGTAAAACTACCGTTAATTTCGTCATTTGTCAACATTCAGTACACTAGTCTAAATTTCGTGAAAACCAAAGTCCCAACAAATCAATGTAATGAGAGAACTTTTGCTTTTCATGCGTGATTTCCGACTAGTGGAAGCTCTATTGCCCAGTCAACTAGTAGTGAGATTCGTCTCGCTGATCGGCTGAGACGGTTGAGGCGATGGCTTTCTGACACCAACTTGGCAGGTTCGATTCTAGCTTAGTCCAAGGTATTTGAAGGTGATCAAATACGACAGCTTCGTGTCGGTAGATTTACTGGAACATAAAAGGACTCCTGCTGGACTAAATTCCGGCACCTCGGCGTCTCCTAAAACCTTAAAAGTACTTAGTGGGACGTAAAGGCACTACGATTATTATTATTATTATTATTATTATTATTATTATTATTATTATTAATTGTGAGATTCAGAGGTTTTGATTTTGTAGAGCAACATTATAACATGAGAGTGCTCTGCTTCTCACCAAATAACTTTAACTTCGGCCAAAGTGAAAATCAAAAGAAGAATCAAGGAGTTGTGAAAAAGCCAACGGTTTATCGTTGTACGGTTTGCTATACATCAAAATCTCATCAAAATAGTCAAGGGAAACCCAGGCAGTAAATAAAGTAGGAATGGTCTAACAGATACCTCCTAATAAACAGAAATTAAAAGAGACGATATTCAATGTCATATAAAAATAAAATTTACACCAATAAGACAATTACGTTTACAGCATGCAACAAATTTCACACCCGGAAACCAATATAACTACATCATTCTGCAGTGAACTGACGTAAAACTGACACTTTTCACTCTAAAAGAAAGAATAAAAGGCCTATAAAGTTCCAATACCGATTATATCACAGGAACTCAGAATATTTTAGATTTATTAATTCTTTGTATACGTCCTGGAAGTCAAACGACCCCCAACACCACCAAAGTCTAATTAAATTTATAGCGATACATAACGTGAATAAATAGATTTAGTTGTGAATAGTTCATAAATAATGTACATTTGCACAAGTTGAATACATGGAATGATCATATTTCAGATCAGTTAAGGATATAAGCCATTTTTCCCATTCTTGCAATTTTGGTTTACTATAATATGGATATTTTTGATTTATCTGAATCAATTATAAACGGACTAGAATAAAACTGGTGAGTGTATTGCATTTATTAATTTATGACAAATCTCGCTCCTAGTTCCTTAAATGATTATATGACACTACATGTTTATTATACAGACGAACATCAGCTATCTGTTAAGCTCCATAACGAATGTTTCTTCACATTACATCACTAATCTCACATGCAACATTTAGGAGCCATTTATGGACCATGACTTTGTACTACCATATCATAAGCATTGTTCAAGGTAATCACAGTTGCTGAAATTATGATCTTGACATTTACAAACCTATATCCTCACCAACTGATAAACTATGCTCATATGCTCATATGCCTAGACGGCATTTTAACATACTTACGACACTCTAAAATATGAATCCTAAATCGAAATATCTAGAAGTATCATAGGACGAAGATGTTTCTGCGACAATTCACACAAAAAACATTGATTTGGGACATATCATCAAATATTAAAAGCATACTTAAGTGTCACAAATTCTGTTTAGATGTTATATCATTTTCCTTCTGATGTACCCAACATACGTTCTTTTGATAATTTCAAAGAAAAAATCGATACCACTATATATTAAAATGTCTTTAAAATGACGCAATTTACAGTATTTGATATCCATTGACGTACAACACATGATGAATAATTGTGAATAAAAAATGTCAACACTGGTTTTTTACCTGAATGAGAGGAATGTGGTTTATTTCGATGTGTAAAAACAGAAATCTGGTGTTGGTGATAACTATTATCGGCTCCTAGCAGAACTTACCAGAATACGAGCACATTCATCATGATCATAAATAGCAGCGAGATGAAGAGCTGTTCTTCCATGTTCTCCTCCTTGCTGAATATCAATACGGTCCTTATATTTTCCCATCACTTCCAAGACACTGACTTTATTAAGTTCAGTGACCAAATGTATGGGAGCTTGTTTCTTATCATTCAGAATACTGGTATCAACTCCACTGAAAGGGAAAAAGTTTAATTAGACAAAAGGTAGAGTACGTGCCATACCATGGTCTAAAGAAGAGTACAGAGAATATCGTCCCACTTCTGTAATGTATCACATCTGTAACTCACTTCCTTAAACAGAAGAAAGGTGCTTCAAAATTTAAACTCATGTATGCGTCTGCAGGAGTGCCACAAGAGGAATAAACCAACCTAGAATTTCTACAGTGAGACTAAATCCAAAATAGTTGGATGTGTTTCTATTCTCATCATGGAAACACCCAGTAGGTTCTTAATGACTACCATATTAGGCACCCATTATACTAAAAGTCAGTAACAAATTAACACTTAGATGTACGGTGCAACATACTGTACTTGAAATAAGGATTTAACTTGTTAACGAAGATCAGTTTAGTGGAAATGTAGTGCACACGCTTGGTCTATGCCGATGGCATATAGTTGAAAATTTGCAATGAAACACCTTAGAGCATGACAATAAATTCAGCGAATATGACATCAAAATACGCATTTTCAAAACAGGAATAATGTTGAAAAGAAACTAGGCGGGATATTCGAAATTGGGACAGTGAATAATTTCACATTTTTAGTGAAAGTGAAATCGAATTAATGTGTAGCAAAAAATACAGTGAATTGATATCAACGATATTTTATAAGAAGGGCGCGAGGTCGTGGAGAGAAACCCCATACATAAATTCATTATCAGACTAACTTTGCTGAAAGGGAGTGAGGGGCCATACGTTTAAAGCCTAGTCATAAGACGGAGGTAACAGACATGGAGATTTGATGGTAAAAAAGGCTAGGTCAATGACAGTAAAACATTCGTAATGAGAAGATAAAGGCTACTTAGGAATGTACTTGATACATGAATTTGTAGGTTTGAACCGACTATGGTGGTGGAGGCAGGTGAGGTCAATGCAATTGTAAAGGCAACCTACGAGTATAATGGACACGGCCATGGCAGGTAAGATAATCAGAGGGAGACGTAGACGAGGCTGTTAAGGCGCCGTTTTGGCGATTTCAAGATATGAAGAGAAGAAATGGATTTCATTACATTACAACTGTCGTTAAAAATACACTGTTGGGGAGAGTAGAATTGATTTAGTAAATCAATGCCTGTCACAAGATCTATGTAAAATAGACTTCATGTTGGTCATCCAGTAGCTGGATGCACTGGAGTTTTACAACAACATCCGTAGATGAGTGGGATGATGCCACTCAATCTTCGCTGAACGTAAATTTGGAATTTTATTTACATCACACGTATCAAGTAAATGTGAATTCATCATGATTGACAACTGTTTGCTTATGGGCGATATAAAACAAATCTATTTCAGAAATGAACTACTGGCATGTGATGTTTTCCATTACATTACCAAAGCTACACATTTTACAGAACATGTATATTTAGTATTTAATTACCAAAAATACTCTTACGCGTTGAGAGTCATCCCGTCATATTAGTTCGTGAGTACAATACTAATACTTATTGGAAATACAACTTAGCTTACAACTTATTCTTATAGTTGTCCTATTTCCCTTTGTACTGTATACACGTCTAAAATTCTAATTACTGTGAGAATTTTGTTTAGCATCAGTACAAAGAAATCATCGTGTATAACTCATGGGTTTTCATCATCTATGATTCATCCATATGATAGGGGATCAACATTGGTAGGGTGCTGTCGTAGGTGCAGGACAGCGAGGGGAAGCTGATCGCCTACATCAGTAAGATCTTGCCAAATGCTGAGCGAAATTAGTGCGTGACAAGTCGGGAATTGCTGGTCATCTTGAAGACCCTGGAGCAATTCCACAAATATATGCATGAGCAGCCCTTCCGTCTGCGCACCGACCACTGCGCTTTGACCTGGCTCCTAAGCAGCAGATACCTGGAAGAACAGACAGCTTGCTGGATACAACGCCTTCAGGTGAACGATTTCACCACCAGAAAACAGTGCCCTAAAAAGTATGCACACTGCCAGAAAGTGGAGAGACAGGCGGTCACCGTTGACGTCCGGGCATTGAGGGCCGCCACCGCTGAAGGATGGAATCGAACTTCCCTGATGAGGGACCAGCTGAAGGACGAGAATTTAGTTAATCAGTTTTCACCGTTCTAATGAAAATAAAGCTTTAGTACGATTTCCTCGTGATACATTGCAGCTTATGATCAACAACGTATTTAACAACCGATTATTTAAGAAATAATTTCTTTCTTAGAATGTTTCAACAATAAGAACGAAGGCACAATGTAACTCACCAAAAAATCTCGTCATGTATAAAATTCTACGGCTTGTTTCAAAAGATAATCCTCTACATACCTCTGAAGCAAGTATTCCACCGCTTCTAGGGAGTCATGTTCAACAGCCACGTGCAGAGGAGTGTTTCCCACATGGTCTCTTATGTTCAAATCTAAGGAAAGAGGAAATTAGTAATTATTACCAAATGAAAATATAAACCATCCTACTCGTTGAAAGATTCGTATATTGTCTAAACTTGACATCTGAAATTAATTAATTCAATCCCTATTTTGCAAGGAGAGAAAGTTTCTTATTATGATTACCAAAATATGAATTCCATTACTTGTGAAATTCACGTACCTTTCAAGAAACCCGACATCCTCAAAAAACACATGCATGTCATATTTGATAGCTTCAATATGAATAAAAGGAAATACATATCCGTAGACTCTGCTACGCCCAGTGAATAATTACCTGGTACCTTCTTAAATAAATGACCGGCAATACTTTTGTTCCGAGGCTAAATTATTTTGTTCGAATTCTTCATAGTTGCCAGGCTGCGTGGCTCAGACGGTTGAGGTGCTGGCCTTCTGACCCCAACTTGGCAGGTTTGATCCTGGCTCAGTCCAGTGGTATTTGAAGGTGCTCAAATACGACAGCCTTGTGTCGGTAGATTTACTTGCACGTAGAAGTACTTCGGGACTAAATTCCGGCACCTCGGCGTCTCCGCAGACCGTAAAATTAGTTAGTGGGACGTAAAGCAAATAACTTTTTTTTAATTCTTCATAGTCAGCCAGTCGAGATAATAGCACAAATTACATCTAGAAACTGAGTAAATTTTCCGATGATAAATGAAATGAAATAGCTTATGGCTTTTAGTGCCGGGAGTGTCCGAAGACATGTTCGGCTCGTCAGGAGCAGGTCTTTTAATTTAACTGCCGTAGGCGACCTGCGTGTCGTGATGAAGATGAAATGATGAGGAGGACAACACATACACCCAGCCCCAGTGCCAGCGAAATTAACCAATGAAGGTTAAAATTCCCAACCCTGCCAGTAATCGAACTCGGGACTCCTGTGACCAAAGGCCAGCACGCTAACCACTTAGCCATGGAGCCGGACATAAAGCTCATATTATTTTATCAACACCACGTATGGAATATTTTTCCCTCTGGCAGGTTCCATAACTTCCTGATTCTGCTCTCCTTACCATATTAACTTATTCATCACTTGTTGGCCATGCTTTCTGTCGTCCGCATTCCATTCCCAGTTAACATTTGGTAAATTCAGACCACCCGCTACAATAACGTTCCTTTCTGTGTCGTTCCACACATAGCTGACTACCTTACCAAATAATTCCACATCAGCATTAGCGCCAGTCCAGGTCTTTACACCCCATAAACATCAAGGTGCCTATTATCTTTGCAGGTAAGTCTCACACCTAGAATTTCATGTTCATCGTCCTTCACATTTTCGTAGCTTACTAATTATTCTTTCACCAGTACAAATACACCCCCTTATCGTTCATAAGGTGTCTCTACGGTAAACACTCCAATTCCGTGAGGAAATTTCCTCACCTATAATATCACATCTCAGCCATGATTCAATTCACATTACAATATCTGTTAAATAAATATCTATCAAATTACTTTAGGTTAAAATCCCCGACCCGGCCGGAAACGAACCCGGGACTCTCTAAACTAAAGGCCAGTACGCTGACCGTTCAGCCAACAAGTCGGACATTTGAATCAATAAATTACGTAAATGGAGTAAAGTAACCTAGGGGTTAATAAATACATCGTCATTTACCTCCTCCGTGAGCAGCGATGAACTGTAAAATGTTGAGCTTGTTTCTGGCTGCAGCCTGATGAGCAGCTGCCCTTCCTCGTGAGTCCCTCACAGCCAGCCGTGCGGGTTCTGCCAAGTACAAACGTCCAAAGTCCTCCACATTGCCACTCTCAGCCGCCTGCAGCAAACAGGAATTGTGGGTTATGAAACATAACAAAATGCCTTAAAGGAGTGAGGCAGGATTTTAGTTTGTCCTCTCTACTCCATAATGTTAATGTAGGAGAGGATAAGGCGAAATTCGGAAAAAGGAATCGTAGTTTAGCATAGGACATAGAAATTCTAAGATAACATTGTTGTTTAATTGGCGCCTGTATTGGATCTGGATATATTAATGAATATTATAGATTCAGTTTAGGAATAATAATAATAATAATAATAATAATAATAATAATAATAATAATAATAATAATAATAATAATAATAATAATAATAATAATAATAAATGCGACGTAAAGTCCCTAGCAATAATAATAATAATAATAATAATAATAATAATAATAATAATAATAATAATAATAATAATAATAATAATAATAGTCGTATAGCTTCAGCTACTGAGTTGCAGACATTCTGAAGTGATGCCATCAGGGCGACATACCTACCAGGTTCCACATTGTTGTACAGTAATGCTGCTATCCAGTAACGAAAGCGAAATTCTACTGGAAGGTTCGAGTGTCCATGTTTATTTAATTTTGTCGTACAGCACTGAGCACTTCCAGAGACCTTTAACATGCCAACAGCAATGGCATGGAATGCCAGGTTTTTTACAACCTCAGCCGGGATGAGACCCGTGAGTTTGATATGGCGAACCGGAAACTCCACAACTGACCTACCGAGGCTACTTTACAGTCTTGGAGGAGGGATAGAATAAATAAATAAATAAATAAATAAATAAATAAATAAATAAATAAATAAATAAATAAATAAATAAATAAATAAATAAATAAATCTAAAACAAAATTAATTAAACGCAATCATTTTTCTAAACTTATGAAGATTGTCGACAAAAAATAAACGCTGAGAACAGAAAAGTTCCCCCTAGTCTCAGAGGGAATCTCATATTTACTTATTAAAAATGGTATTAGATGAATCCTGGAGTAGTTCATCGATTTCGTTCAAAGGTAGTCAAGTAATTGGTTACAGACGCTCCCACCACAGTTTCCAATAATGAGAGTGTAGAATTATCTCATGGACGGGGAAAATCTTTACAAGATAGTTTGAATGAAAAGACAGGAAATATAGTCTGCATTAAAGTTATTAAGAGTTTGAACATTGCATGAAGGATCAGAAGTAGCCTATATTCATTTAAATTCGTTTGCTTGTATAATGTGAGTCTCTAGTTCTGTAATAGTCAGTCAGTGTGAATGTATGTAATTAATTTATTTTCTAAAATAAATATTGGTATTTTCTTCGGGTTTTCAAAAATAAAGATAATTGACTATTCACTCATCTACACTAAGTTAATATTCAAGGACAGACATTATAACCATACTACTTCGTTACAGACTTCACTTGCCATTCGCTATAATTATTGTTATGAATTTTATTAATTAGAACTTACATTGAGATTTTGATTGTATTATTAATTAGGCATCACGCATCTCATTCCATTTAATCAATAAAATCAGTATTATTTTAATAATTATATATTGTACCAGTAAAAGGTAGCCCTACTAACTTGTTACTGTATTTGAAAAGAGCACGAATTAAAGTTCTCAAGGCCTTCTTAGGCAAAATAGCTGGGGCTTGGTACAGGAGAATAGATTCTATCTACAATAAGGGAAGATTTGTTTTGAATAGTCTGCTTATTTAGCATACTGCCAAGTTGAAATGGATATCACCTTGGTGCAGTGAACCGCCACACAAAAAGGGCTATTAAAATAGTTTATCCGTAAGACACTGCTAATAGCGATGAAACAAATAATAACTTGTCAGTCACCCTTAGCACAGTGAGTCTCGTAAAATAATAAAGTCACTGAAGAATAATTAGAAGCAATTATATACAATTATGTGCAGAATCATTTCGAATCCAGTTAAGATTAACAATAAAATGGATTATCAGTTTAAGTCGCTCACATTTAACAGCACGTTTGGCTAAGTTTGTCGTATTCAATGTTTATCACTATTTAAGGAGCATTTAAGTATTGAATAGCAAGAAATAGGCAAACACTTCTGTTATACCAATGAAATACTTCAAACACGTTTAAATATCACAGTTACCGGAATATAAAATAAATTTTCAACACTTGCACAGCAACGAAATAAATTAAACACTTCACTTGGTTCGAAGAAATATTAAGTTCCGCAGTTCGAGAGTTACACTGAGTTCAATTCTCGGCGTGAGGATTTACAAGTTGCGCTTGATAATCACCGCGTCGTCACTCGACTCTACATTCCGACGGACAGAATAACATAGGGTCTGACCATGCAGAGCCCTTACCGAAGAATGCCTGTCTATCGCTGTGTAGCCCCGTCTTTTATACGGTCAAGGCCTACACGTCATAGGATAACGTGATTATTTTAAAGTGGATTTATTCGAAAATCCTTCGATGGACTTTCTTGAGATTTGACAAAAGAGACGTTCTTGTGATTGGCTACAGAATGGTGTATCTCCCTATACGATACGACCGTTACTAAAAAAGTTTTGTAAATGTCTGAATGAAAAATTCTCGAATGCATGACTTTTGGATTCCAGATGCATTCAGTTCTCGCCATGGGGTAGGTTGACGAGTTGGGCGGGCTAGTCTGCAATGCTCCTGCATCTACGTCACGCACAGCTTTTCGCTCGCTCGCTGCCTCGTCCAAGCAGATGTAAACACAGCGAGCTTGGAATTCTCGGCAAACGTGATAATTATACGACATTGCTCTTAATAAATGCTGCATGTACCGTGCGTTCCTGGTAAAATATATAGATAGATTATTTCAATTTTCGTAGGGATCTGTAATTGTTTTGAAAATAAAATACAGCCCATGTTATTCACTGGAAATATAGCTTTCTATAGGTGAAAGAATTTTTAAAATCGGTTCAGTAGGTTTTGAGTTTGTCCATTACAAACAAATATACAAACATACAGATCTTTTTCCATTTATAATATTAGCATAGATATAACTGGTTAGTTACATGCATTTAGCAGTTGCTATACAACTTCGAATTCATTATTGAATTCGGTTACACAATTCGCGGACTATTTTCGAGAATTGAATAATGCTAGAAAATATCGGACACGTCGATTAGAATGGGTAACTCAATGAACACTAAAAACTCTAATTGGAATTCATTCGGGTCTAACGCAATTGTTTAAAGGGCAAGATTAAATTTTACAAGACAAACTTTATTTACTATTTCACAATTTTTGCAAATTTCAGTGTTAAATATTTAGATATACTGTAAGCAAAGGTTTGCGTCTCAAGTGCTACAAAACTCTAAATAGAATTCACATTACCTAGTGATAGAATATTTAATTTAATCAATTTCTGTTCAATAAAAAGGAACTTATTTTCTTGAAAGACTTTGTCAGAAGAATTCGTTACCTTAAGACAATTTATTTTCATTTAAGAGAAACTCTAAGGGCTTGGAGAAAAGTTCGTTATTTTTGACAAGTCTATTTGCGTGATAAACATTTTTTACTTTCAATCATTTCAACGAAAGCTTGCCATTTACTTTTGTAAATCCATTATCAAGAGTAATGATAGGGAATCAACCGTTCGTGTTCAATGAAAGGAATAAATGGTTTTTTTTAAACATACTCTTATGTCGCATACCACTCTCTGTACCGCTCCAGAAGAACCATACACCCCTTTGACAAACACCCATGCCTTATTTTCCTGTTACAATATAGTACCAGTAAAATATAGCCCGTACTTATTTGAAAAGTTCTCAAGGTGCTTCGTAGTTAAAAATAGCTAGGGATTGGTACAGGAGGGTAGGTTCCCTCTACAATACGTGGAGATTTACTTTGAATAGTCTGCTTATTCAAAATAATGGCAAGTTGAAATTAATATCACCTTGGTGCAGTGAACCGCCATCTCCCGAATCGTACTCCAGAGTGGTTCTCCAGGCAACTCGTATTCCAGGGTCCTCTCGTCACCACGGGGTTGTACTCGAACCCCAGGATCTTCTCGTCACCATAGAATTGGACTCGTGCTCCCAAGTAAACTCGCCACCATGGAATCGAACCCGTATCTCGTACCTGTAGGTCTCAAATTTCTCCGAGGTCTACGGCGATCTTGATGCGTGGTAATCACTCGCGGTTTAGCATTATACGAGTGTCAACAGACATATAGTCTTCCGACACTTTCACAATCGCTTGTCACCAAAATTTGCGAAGTACTGCCTTTAATTTATATATCGGCAGACAACACGTTGTTTGGAATATGCCAATAAACTTCACTTGACACTTGCAGATAAATAGTAGTGAATGTCACTTCAAAATGGTTAAGTTGAAAATGGGGATAGCATTGATATAAGAAACGAAAATGTTACGAAAAAATGAAATAATGATGGAACACGCTTGATGGTTATTTACCACTGAATAACGATGAAACTAAACACTGCTCACTTGCTATATACTGTCTGTGGTTACTTCCCACAACGTAAAAATAACAGTGTCGCAATTGAAACACAAAACATTTATTAAGGTTTTTATCTGTACGACACCGCTAATAGCGATGAAATAAATAATAACTAGTCAGTCACACTTAGCACAGTGAGTCTCATAAAATAACAAAGTCACTGAAGATTATTTAGAAGCAATTGTGTGCAATAATCAGTTCGAATCAAGTTAAGAGTAACACCGTAATGGATTATCACCGTAATTGACTCGTATTTAATAGTACGGTTGGCAAAGTATATCGTACTCAAAGTTTATCACTAGGTAAGGAGCACTTAAAGTGGTCAATGGCAAGAAATGTGCAAACACTTGTGTCATAACGATGAGATATCTCAAACACTTTCAATTATCACAGTTACTGTAATATTAAATAATGTTCTAACACTTGCACACCAACGAAATAAATTAAAAACTTCACTTGGTTCGAAGAAATATTAAGTTCCGCAGTTCGAGAGTTACACTGAGTTCAATTCTCGGCGTGAGGATTTACAAGTTGCGCTTGATAATCACCGCGTCGTCACTCGACTCTACATTCCGACGGACAGAATAACATAGGATCTGACCATGCAGAGCCCTTGCCGAAGAATGCCTGTCTTTTATGTGGTCAAGGCCTACACGTCATAGGATAACGTGATTATTTTAAAGTGGATTTGCTCGAAAATCCGTCGATGGACTTTCTTGAGATTTGAAAAAAGAGACGTTCTTGTCATTGGCTACAGAATGGCGTATCTCCCTATACGATACGACCATTATGAAAAATGTTTTGTAAATTTCCGAATGTAAAATTCTGGAATGCATGACTTATGGATTCCAGATGCATCCAGTTCTCGCCATAGGGTAGGTTGACGAGTTGGGCGGGCTAGTCTACCTTTCGCTCGCTGCCTCGTCCTGGAAGATGTAAACACAGCGAGCTTGGAGTTCTCGACACACGTAATAATTATACGACATTGCTCTTAATAAATACTGCATGTGCTGTGCGTTCCTGTTACAATATATAGAGAGATTATTTAAATTTTCGTAGGGATCTCTAATTCTTTTGAAAATGAAATACAGCCCATGTTATTCACTGGTAATGCAGTTTTCTATACGTGAAAGAATTCTTAAAATCGGTTCAGTAGTTTTTGAGTTTGTCCATTACAAACTAATACACAAACATAGAGATCTTTTTCCCTTTATAATATCAGTATAGATATAACCTGTTAGTTATATGCATTTAGCAGTTGCTATACAACTTCGAATTCATTATTGAATTCAGTTACAAAATTCGCGGACTATTTCCGAGAATTTAATAATGCTAGAAAATATCGGACATGTCTATTAGACCCATTGCATCAGGACGTGTGAAACCAGCTTAGTTAGCATGCCAGAATATCACAGGCTCTTCAATAATGCCTTCCTTCCTGAACAATTAGTGTGGGTGAACTTAGCGATATACGAGTCATTACACTATAAATAGGGAAGTAGTTTAGGACTAGTTGGAGAAGAAGATGACATAACGGGAGCAGCGGCCACAAGCCGGTCCGGGTTTTCCGCAGTAGAACGAATACAGGCTCACTCTAGAAACGGATACAAGGTCATTCCAGCACCAAACAAGTTATTTATATG